>NC_137162.1:51827918-53120540 GCF_951394435.1 Stenella coeruleoalba | reverse complement strand
AATACTCCATCACCATATATGGGTATGTGTCATACATGTGTATAGATACATATGTACATGTGTGTATATGTATCAGTGTGTGTATGTCATATTCATCAGTGATAGGGTTAAATTTTCATTATGTACAATTCAGAATCATATTTCCATAATGGTCAGATATGAATCATTAACTGGAAATAACAAGCAATATATGGAGAAGAAAATAATAGGTAAATTGATCTCTGGATATTAATTAGATATACATGCACACAAAAATATGTAGACACAACTTATTTCAATTAAGATAATACTCTCTACAATCTTATTTTTCATGAGTGACACACTGTAACTTTCCACATCATTCTGTATTCATCTCTGATGCCTGCCATATACCATTACATGGCTTATATTGTTAAAGCAATATCTCTTAGACAACTTGATCTGAGCTCGTCAAAGTTTATTACTTATTAATGAAGAGACTGCCAAACACCCATGGACTTCAGTGGTGGTGGGATATTTGAATCACTTGTATTTTTCTAAGAAATATGGATGCCTGAAGTTCACCTCCAATGATTCTGATCTAACTGGTCTGGGCTGTGGTCCAGGAATAAGTATTTTTAAGAAGCACCCTGAAGTGTTTCTAATGTGCAGTCAGGATTACGAACCAACGAGAAAGATATGCTGGTTTGATACAACATGGGAGAAGAGAGGAGAACAAAAGACTTCTAACTTAGCACAGACTGCTGTTTTCCTCTTTTACTTCCTGTGGCCATAATGTAATATTCATCAGCGACAGGGATAAATTTGCAGCCTGAACAAATCTGAGCTACCTTCTCACAGCGATCAGACATGAACCATTAACTAGAAATAACAAGTAGTATATGGAGACACAAATGATGAGTAAATTTATGTGTGGCTATTAATTAGACATACCAAGGAACACGGAGTTACTCTCTGACAGGAGCCAATTAGTAAACAGGTGGCAAAATGTGTCCAGTGAAGGTCACCTAACAGGAGCACAGCCTTGCTTTTCCTCAAGCAGCTGTCAGGGAGTTTCTCTAGCAAGCCCTCTAAGATGCTCTAAAACACTCAGTTTTCTTAATTCTTAGTTTTTTGGGAAAAGACTTTCTTCCTTCGTACAGTAGTACATTCAACCAGTGTAACAATATATTATGTTTCATCTGTTCACAGATGCACATTTTAATATTTTAACATCTCTGATATTTGGATGCATCTTAAAATTGAAATCATAAAAAAGTTATATCACTGTTTAACTGGTAGCATTGCTTTTTCTCTTAGTGTTACATGAAGATGTGGCACATATATACAATGGAATATTACTCAGCCATAAAAAGAAATGAAATTGAGTTATTTGTAGTGAGGTGGATGGACCTAGAGTCTGTCATACAGAGTGAAGTAAGTCCGAAAGAGAAAAACAAATACCGTATGCTAACACGGTATTCCAATATATTGGAATCCAATTCCAATATATATGGAATCTAAAACACAACAAAAAAAATGGTCATGAAGAACCTAGGGACAAGATGGGAATAAAGATGCAGACCTACTAGAGAATGGACTTGAGGATACGGGGAGGGGGAAGGGTAAGCTGGGACTAAGTGAGAGAGTGGCATGGACATATATACACTACCAAATGTAAAATAGATAGCTAGTGGGAAGCAGCCGCATAGCACAGGGAGATCAGCTCGGTGCTTTGTGACCACCTAGAGGGGTGGGATAGGGAGGGTGGGAGGGAGGGAGACACAAGAGGGAAGAGATATGGGGATATATGTATATGTATAGCTGATTCACTTTGTTATACAGCAGCAACTAACACACGATTGTAAAGCAATTATACTCCAATAAAGATGTTAAAAAAAAAAGAAATAGGGGGTAATCTTAAAATCAACGGTACAAAGAATTACAGTATATTTAAAAACATTCAGACGCTGACTATATCTTCACACCTTTACTGCTATCTTCGTGGGATAAGCATCCAACGTCTTTTGCCTATATTTTCCCAGTAGCCTCCTAACTTACTCTACTTCCACCCTTTGCTCTCTTTCAATCCGTTCTCAACACCCCTACCAAAGTGTTCCTGTTAAAACTGAAGCCTACACTTTGCCTCAAGCTAAGGCTTCCCCTGCAGCCCTCCCGAGGTGGCTCTTATAGGTGGGGAAGTGCACTTCCTGCTCCTCTTTGCATTTGCTGCCTTTCTCCCAGCTTCTTCCATAAAACCCCTGAGCTTTGCATCTCACGTCATTAGATTATGTGATTAGCCAATCAGTACTCATCCTCACTGTAGTCTATCGCTGACCAGTGATCTTCAGTGAAGGTGTTGGCTTCTGGTTCATTGTCATTCTTGCCAAAGTTCTGCTGTTTTAAGTCTTAGTGATTTACATGGACGCTTGGATAGTCCTTCCAATCCCCTGGGCTGTGGTTCCTCAACCTCACCTTTAGTGATTTGCCCTTTACCCTGCCTCGGCACTCGCTTTCATGGTAACCCTTGCTCTTATGCTGAAACTGTGTCTCCTCCAAAATGTCAATATTAGGTACTCTACAACTCTTCTGCCATCTTTTCTGCTCATCCATTTTAGTACCTGACTTCAATATCTTTAGTCTCCACTTGGACCTTCAATCCATGATGTTACCATCTTTACATTCTCCATCCCCCTCATCCCCCTTCATGTCTTCCTCTCCCTTGTGACCTCAGCTTAAATTCTATGGTTAATCATTTTAACCATTTCCTTGTATACAACTCTCTTGACACTTTTCAGTTTGTCACACTGCTTGGGGAAACCACAGATGAAACTCCTCCCAGACCTGGATCCACGGCTGAAAACGGCTGTAGTAAAACACACAAATATGCTGACGGCTCTAAATGGACCTTTAAAGCTGCCAAGTGATCACATCGTATTTTCCAGGTTTATTTTCTTTCCTACTATCCTGGATAGATATTTCTTACTTTTCTACTTTCCTGAAACCTCTCATATTTTCTCCCCATTCTCACTTAGCTGGTAATACCAAAAAAGGTGAATAAATCAGAAAGTGCTTCACCAACGCCCACCATCATATCTAACTCCTTACTTGCATTGGTGTCTACATATTCTAACACTTTTTGTCATTCTGGATGAACTGTTAATGTTCCCAGCTAAAGCCAAGCTTTCTTCCTATGCAACAGACCCCATCCTCTCTAGCTTACAACCTTCCAGTAAGTTTCCCATGTCTCTCCTGCATCATCAGCTTTCCCCTCTCTTCTGGGTCATTCTCATAAGTATAGTAACATACTGTTATTTCTCTCAACTTAAAAACAAAATTCCGTGACCTCGTCATCCAATTTCTTTCTTTTCCTATTGGCAGCAAAGCTCCAGAAAGAGTTGTCTATTCTTGTTGTCTCTAATTTCTCTTCAATTCTCTCTTGAATCCACTCTAAACAGGTGTTCAATCCCACCCTTCACTCTAAACACTCTTATCAGGATCACTAAGGATCTCCAGTGTCATTTGCATAATCCAATTTCATTTGCATCCCCATTTCCACCTTATTAGTCAAAATAGATAAATCTCTTCTTGGACACTTTCTTTTCTTGCCTTCAGGGTACCACTCTTCCTGTTTTCCTTCCACCTCACCAGCTGCTCCTTCTCAGTATCTTCTGCTGATTTTTTCTCATTTCCCTAACCTCTAAACGCTGTACCCTGGGGCTCAGTCTAAAGATCTGTATTTTTTTCCTATATACACTAAATCCTTAGATAATCTTATACAGCTCCATGCCTTTAAACATACTAAATGCTGATGACTCCAACATTATGTCTCTAGCTCAGACCTTTTCTCTGGACTCCAGACTTGTATAACCAGCTTGTTATTTAACATCTCCATTGGGATGTCTAATAGGCATCTCAAAGTTAACAAGTCTCAAATAGAACTCTAGATATTTCTCCCCAAGCTGCTCCCTTTGGGAAAAAAATATGTATTTAAAAGAGTCCTGCATCTTATCTGGCAGAATAGGGAAGAAAAGCAGTGCCTTATTCAGGTAAAAACACTATGCTACTCATATTAAAGAGAGAAAAAAATCTAAACTTTAATTAATGCTGTGGGTGGATTTATATATTTGGAATTGTAGCAGCTCCATCAAACAAGGAAGTATATTTTTACCTCCTCTAAACATCTGTGGGTTTAAAAATTCCACTTTGACAGGGAACTTAGAAAAAATAGGATTTTTCTTACTTGCTTTATCAGCTTTCTGTGTCTTATACTTTTATTTGCAAGATGATTTGTGCCATTTAATGTTATTTCTTTAAATTTAGGCTATTGGACCATCCTCCGATCATTCATATAATTCCAAACAGTATAAACTTTTTCTCTACTTCTTTTCGTAATTCAAAATGAAAAACAATGTGGGCATGGGTGGGGTTAGGGTTTGGAAAGGTTCAATTATTATTTACAGAAAATTAAAAACATGAATAAAACTTTTTTTTTTTTTTTTCCGGTACGCAGGTTTCTCACTGTTGTGGCCTCTCCTGTTGCGGAACACAGGCTCTGGACGCGCAGGCTCAGCGGCCATGGCCCACGGGTCCAGCCGCTCTGCGGCATGTGGGATCTTCCCAGACTGGGGCACGAACCCGTGTCCCCTGCAGTGGCAGGCGGACTCTCAACCACTGCGCCACCAGGGAAGCCCAAAACATTTTTAATATATGGAGTTGCCTGGAAAACATTCAGGAAAAATTCATGGAATTTAAATAGTTTAGGTCATATAATAGGTATAAATTGACCCGTAGTTAAATCAAAACAAAAGCACCTCTAAGTACCACATGGCAAGGTTTTCTTGCTTACTCAAGGATAGTACTTCGATAATTTTCCTTTTCTTGTATCAATTACTTTTTTCTTTATTAGGTTTTTTCTCATCATTATATAACATGCTGTAATACTTTCCAACTTAAAATAAAAAGTAAAACTCCCTTTGTTCCTTTGCGTCTTCAGGTACTATTCCATCTCTCTGCTATGCTGCATAGAAAAATTCCTTGAAGGTATTGTCCATACACCTAAACCCACTTGTGTCCATTAGTATTAGCTTTGGCTATGTGCAATAGAAAATATAACATAAAAATAAATTTAAAAGATGGCAGTTATTTTTTTCCATGTAAAACAAGGTCAGATTTAGCCTGTTCATGGTTGATATGGTGACTCCATGGACAAATGGGTCACATCTTTCTACTCTACCACCTTAGCTTGGTGCTTCCAATGTCACATGACCCAAAAAGGCTGCTGGTGCTCTAGCCATCACTTTGGGTTTTAGTGCATTGAAAGTATGAATAAAAGAAGGTGTGGTAGATGTTACTATTTGTACACAATTTTTCTTACTTCTCCATGGTTGGTGAAGAATAATAACCCTCTTCATTTACTTTGGGCTCAATCATGTAAATTCTTTGGCCAACGGGTAGAAGTGATCTTTTGGGTTCTGAGCTGAAGCACTAGGAGGTGTGGCAAATTTCCACAAGGCTTCTTGAAGCTCCCATCCCACCATGGGAACAGCATATTTTTCTTTCAGCCTGGAACTGAAGCTGCCCTGAACCTGACCCAAAGCCTAGAATGCAGGCTTGCTCAGCCAAGCCAGCCAAACTGCTGACCCAGAAGCATAAAAGAGAATGTGGTAAGTCATTGAGATATTTTTGGGTTGTTTGTTTCATAGAACTATCACAGTAAAAATCTGACCAATACAGAGGGCAAAAGTGACTAATACACAAGGTGCTGCCTGGCTGAATCAGCTCCCTTTCAGCTGGCTTCCCAGAAATACCACAAACACTTCTACTTATTTGTCGTACACGGTCACATCTTGATGAAAGGGAGATTAGAAAGTATAGCTGGATGCATTTTACCCTAAATAAAACCAGAGTTCTTGTTACTAAAGAAGAACAGGGCCTGGCTGTTGGGTGGGAATTAGCAGTTGCTTCCACAAGAATACAGCCAGGTTTCTTCTCCAGTCTCCCTTGAAACAGCTCTTGTCAACTCGTCCCAGACACTACTGACCTATTATCAGCCTTTGCCACCGTTCACGCCTTGAAATTCTTTCTTGTTTTACTTTTAGACTTTCTGCTCATCAGCCACACCTCCTCAGTCTCCTTTCCATGTTCATCCTTCCCCCTGAGCTCCTGACAGTGCTTAGAGCTCAGTCCTCAGCTTACTTTATTGGATAGCCACCTTCATTCTCTCATAGATCTTATCCAGTCCCAAGGTCTTAAATAACATCTGTATTCGCTGATGACTCCCAAATTGAGATCTTCAGCTCAGACTTTTCTCATAACTTCAGATTAACATATCCAACTGCCTCCTCAGTCTCTGCACTTGTTGTCTAACAAGCATCTCACAGGCAGCGTGCCCCAAAGAGAACTCTTTCCCATTCCCCACACCTAAAATTGCTTCCTACAGCCTTCCTCCTGGCAATTCCAAGTCTTCTGGAAGCTCAGACTAAAAATGATTCCTATCTTTCTCTCAGACCCTATTTCCAAACCATCAGCAAATATTCTCAGCTATATCTTTATAAATAAATCATGCCATGTTCAATGAAAAGGAATGAACTCACTGTGTATGTGAACAACATGGATGAATCTTACAGACATAATATGAAGTGAAATATGCCAGGGGTAAAAAGATATATTTTATATTATTCCATTTATATGAAGTGCATAAAACAGACAAATCTATAGTGATAGAGGTCAGAATAGGGTTATCTCTGGGGAGAGTACTGACAGGGACGGGAGGGATTCTGAGTTACATTAGTAGATACATACGTGAGAATTAATAAAACAGTTCACTAAAGACTTGCATACTTTAATGTATATAAGTTATATTTCAATAAAAAAGAAATATTACTATTGTTTTCTTACCAATAATTCACAGACTACAGATGTGTGATGATGTATAAGATGAAAAAAGTTAATTCTTTGAAAGTATACTTTGTGATTTATAACGAGAAATATATATATTTGGTCTTTGTCTCCATTTCTTGCACAGAGCTCCTAAAACTTGGAATTTCTCATCCTAAGTGATGAGAACAACAAAGGCGACTATTGGCCCCTACTTAAGCATGGGGGCTGGTGGCCAGAAGAACCATCTATGTGATTAGGGGGTTGGAACTTTTAGTCCCATTCTCCTGACCTTCAGGGACAGGAGAGGGGCTGGAGATTGGTTCACTAACCAATGGCTAATGAATGAATCAATCATGCCTATGTAATGAAGCCTCCATAAAACCCCCAAAGGATGGAGTTCAGAAGCCTTTCAGGTGGGTGAACCAGAATGTTTCCATGTGCCACTGTGCCACGGTGCCAGGCCCCAAGCTCCATGAGGACCTTTGTTTGGCTCCTTGCTCTCTGTATCTCTTCATCTGGCTGTTGATTCATATCCTTTAACATCCTTCATGATAAATCGGTCATCTATTGAGTAAACGGGTGTCCTGATTTCTGTGAGCTGTTCTAGCAAATTCAGATTAACATATTGACCCCAAGGAGAGGGTCAAGGAAACCTCTGATTTATAGCCAGTTGGTCGGAAGTACAGGTAACAACCTGGGCTTGTGATTGGTGTCTGAAGTGGAGGGTGGTCTTGGAGGACTGAGCCCTTTGCCTGCGGAATCTAATGCCGTCTCTGAGTAGATAGTTTCACAATAGAGTTGAATTCTCAGATTCCCCGCTGGTGTCCAAGAAATGCTTGTTGGTGTGTGGAAGCTTACACATGCCCACACCCACATCCACACATGTTAGAAATGGGTGCAGGAACCCAAAAAGATATTTGTAGCTATGTCTATATCCAGAGAGTATCTTTATAGAATTGGCCACTTAATACATCCACTGCTGTATCATTTGGTCCAAGCCACCATGACTTTTTGACTAGATTATCAAAATAGCCTTTTAGTATCCCTACTACTCCATTCATTTTCCCTTTAGTGTATTATCCACATAGCACGGAGTATCTCTTTAAAATTCAAGTCAGATTATATTAATCCTCTGCTGAAAACCCTGTGATATCCCACTGAACTCAGAGTAAAAACCAAAATCCATATGGTTGCCCCCTCTCTTCCTTAATACCCCTGCTCAAAAGTCATCTAAACAGTAAGGACTTCCAAGACCACCCTATATAAATAGTATTCTCCCAACTTCCTGACACTCTCTATCCCCTTTAACTGCTTTTTCATTACAACTCAAATCACCTTCCTGTAGAGTATCTACTTAGTGGGTTTTTTTGTTTATGAAGTGAGGTTTATGTTACCCCTCCTTGAATCTGGATGGAGTCTGACTGCTTGACCAACAGAATATGGTGGATGTGATGATGGGCTGGTTCCTGGGTCTGGCCCTTGAGAGACTGGAGGCTTCCTCTTCCTGTCTCTTGGAACACACTCTCTGGGATCCCTGAGTAACTATGTAAGAAGTCCAGCTACTCTGAGAGTTCGAGGTTGGGCAGGTTATATGTAGGTGCTCCAGAGGACGATCCCAGCAGGGCCCAGCCTTCCAGCTGTGCCAGACATGAGTGAAGCTGCCTTGATTCCTCCAGACCAGCCACCCTCCATCTGAATACCACCAAGTGCCCTCAGCCAAAGCCACTTGGAGCAGAAAAATTGCCCAGCTGAGCCCTGCCTGAATTACTGAGCCAACAATCATGAGCTATTATAAAATGGCTGCTATTTTAAGTCATAACGTTTTGGGGTAAATCGTTAAGGAGCAATAGCTAACCAGACAGAAGTTCTCTCTGTGTGTGGCGGGAACCAACCAGCAGGTTTTGTTTCAGGGCATGTGTTCAGGCAGCACATAGGCAGCCCTCTTCCTCCCCTCAGTGTCAAAACCAACACGAGTTTTACCCTGTGGTACCCACACCCACACTGGCTCTGGCTCTTTTCAGGCAGATCATGTAATTTCATCAGAGAAAAGATTTTAGACTCCAGCGTGGGGACAGATATTAACCACTGCCAGTCTCTCCATGTGTGGGGTGTAGGATGTATGTCCCAGGTGTCCCATAAGTCCTCCCCTATTTATCTTGATTACCGATCAGAGACTTGGAGGTGGTACCCACAGAATCGCTTCTGAATCCCCGTGAACCTTCTCTGTATTTTTCAGGCATCAGCTCCCTGCATCTGTTCTCTGATACACATCTTGCCCCTTTCTTGTCCTTAGAAATTCATCAAAATGTCTTGAGCTAACTCATGGGTTCCAATTTTCTTACCAGCTGTAACAGGTTAATTCCTTTCCGTATGTCTTTGCTGTCATTTTGAGGGATTTGGGAGTGATGGGAGGGAAACACACGGGCTGTGTTTAGTCTCCTAAACGCAAACATGTATTTCTACATTAAAAAATATATGGCAGGAATTTTTCAAGGAAAGAATCTTCAAAGAAGTGTGTGTATCTGAGGAAACACTGAGCTTTGATTGTTCCAGAGTCACTTCCTTTGCCACCTGTTCAGCTGCGCCCTCAGAACTGACTGGGTTCAGTTAATCAGGAAGGTAAACTCATTTCCTCCAGCCACTGGGACCAGCTTAGTTCAAAGCTACCTTGGTCTGAGAGAGAGAGAGAGGAGACCAAACTGTTTTAGGTAAATAGGTTATATTTGTTTTTCCATTTGAAAATTTGCAGATGCTTATGCAAAAAAATGTACCAGCTTCAACAAACAGATGATTCCTATGACATTTCTGTTATTTGAAGAATAATATTTTCATTGTCACCTCTGGAACCTTTCCTTTAAATATTCAATACTCCCAACTACTTTATAGATCACTTTAAAATAATATGTTTTTTATTTTCTGTTTGTAATTTTCTCCTTGGACTTATAAAATTGTTAAAAAATTTCCCTAGGTGCTTCATAGTTTTCATGCTAATGTACATGGTGCCTTTCTGAATATTTACAATCTCTTTTTTATTGTTACATAGAAAGGCAACTATTTTTCTCTGCTGATTTCATAGCTACAATCACGGCTAAATTCTAATTCCAGTAATTTACCTGTAAATTAGATTAATTTGAATTTTCTACATACAACATTGTACCATCTAGGATAATGACAGATTTATTTATTCCTTTTCAATTTTCATGGTTAAGTTTTTATTCTTGCCTTACTGTCCTGGCTACGACCTCAGCACGATGTTGAACAGAACTGGTGATAATGGACAACTTAGTCTTCTTCCTGACCTCAGGAGCAATGTGTTCAATACTTCCCCATTAGCTGTGATGAGTACTGTAGAATTTTTTTTTTTTTTTTCCCCATATACTTGTTTACCATATTGACATTCTGAGCTGGAAGGATCTACAGTGTTCCAAGACTGGAAGAAGCAGCTGGGGGAATGGATACTACTTTAGACTGAGTGGTGATGGGGACCTCATGGAAGGACTAAAAAGACTGGCAATGGGTACAAGGGTCAGTGGGAGTGTTGGAAGATGGTAGAAGAGAAAGCAGGCAGTGAGAGGCAGAGGCAAAAACCAGGGGCCACTCTCATCAATTCCA
Organism: Stenella coeruleoalba; assembly: GCF_951394435.1. Taxonomy (NCBI): domain Eukaryota; kingdom Metazoa; phylum Chordata; class Mammalia; order Artiodactyla; family Delphinidae; genus Stenella; species Stenella coeruleoalba. The sequence goes on along the minus strand of NC_137162.1, from coordinate 53,110,088 downwards.
GGACTGACTTTGCAGGAAACCCAAATGCATGGGCAGGAGGTCCTCCACCTGGGTATAGGACCAAGGACAGGGTGGGCGAGAACAAGGGTGCCATTCCTGACATATGCCCAAGTCAGATTCTGAATCTGTCCTATTTATGTTCTATTATATCAGATGGGAAGTAAAACAGTTACTGGACTTGCTTTAGGGTTGCCAGTCTGACTTTCCTGGTGAAGGGTGGGGAGGTAGATGATGTCATGCCCCAAATGGCAGACAGCTTAAGCAAACTTGTCCATGGTTCATCAGGGCTACAGAAATCAAAGAACCATCCTAACCATTGAGAGTAAAGGGGGCTAGTACATGTTTTTCATTTGCTTTAAACTCAATTATTTTAGAGTTAAAAATTTTAAAAAATCTTTTCAAAATGTTAAGACATTTCAGACCATGCTAATATCCCTTTCACCCATGTCCCCTCTACTCACTCCACTCCTCAGAGGAAACTACCATTATCAGTTTGTTGTAACTCCTTCCAGATATGTTTCAACAAATTTGTGTTCATAAATATGGCTGTAAAATATATACAGTGGTGCTATTGTGTGTGTATGTGTCTAACACAAATTCTATCACATTCAGGTTGTATTTTCCCTTTCCGCATTTTGGAGCATCAGTTTCTTCAAAAAGTATCTTCAGAGAAAACGCCACAAGAACTACAGTGAAACAATATTCTCTGGAAATGTTTGTCAGGAATGATAATGAACGTAGAGACAGAAGATGCTAATGCCACAGAAACTCAGGACTAAGAAGATTGAAAATGGCTTAATTTACGGTGGGAACTGTATGGCAGATAAAAGAAAAACAGCTGCCCTGAATTTCTTCCCTCTTTGCCTAAGGCCCACAGGGCACCCACACACCTTAGCAACAAAGAACTCAAGTGAGGGCTCTGGTTGGTATCAGAATGGCTATTAATTGTTTCCTCTTCTTAAGATCAAACCTGAATGAAGAGGCTAAATGAGTTTTCTTTAAGTGTGAAAAGGCTCTTGTACAGTTGCAATATGACTGCTGCAAAGATGAAGGATGAATATGAAGTGTGTGTTTTAAGGACTCTGCTTCCAATTATTCTTGGCCCTTTATTGTTGAGAAGCAGTGCCTGTACTAGAAGCAGGGACTGAATGCTCTTTAGAAATTCATTATATGTAGCCGCCACTTTTTAACCTTTGCCTGTGAGTGATTTTTGAAATGTGCTTGTGGTAGACGATTTTTAAATTCTAAAGGTGAATGAAATGGCATTGTCAAAGCAGTAATGTCTATGATGATGAGAACACGAGTACCTGGAAATTGAGTTCTTCGAGAGAGATATTATGGGAAGAGGCAGAAAGAATTGTGTCTTGATTTCCAATATATTAATTTATTCAAATAGTTTCATCTAATTATATATAGGAATCATAGGATATTAGTGTCAAAAAGACCTTAGTGATAATCCAGTTATTGAAATAAATTTTATAGTTGTAATGAGAGGGCCAGACAAACCACAGGAATAGTCCAAGGTCACACAGCTGGTTAGCGGAACGAAAAAGAAAAGCCCAGTCTTCCTGAATTGGGGTGGGTACTATGGGCTTTCTCTGCAATGTGCCGCCTCCTTAATTTGGTCATGCAATGATCCATGTATTGACTGAAGACTAACGATAAGATAAAACTTCTGAGAGATAGAGTGGGGTGCAGAAAGGGAGATTAGCTATGGAGTCAGACACCCACATTTGAATTCTGAATCTGCTGATCTGTTGTGTGATTTTAGGCAAGTTCCTTCACTGGCCTAGCCTTAGTTTAACCATCTAAAATGCCTGTCTGGCAAGGCTTTTAGGAGAACTAGATGAAGTAATTTCAGGAAAGTGCCAACACAAGGCCCAGCACACGGTAGGCTCTTGAAAAGTGGTTGTTCTGCTATTCTCTGTTTTTAAGAAAATGTCAAATGGGAGGAAATAAAGAAACAGAATAAAGCTAAAAAAACTCTTATTAGAAAAAACTTCTATTTTTCTCCTTTTCCTTCCTTTCCTAATCTAAATTAGGTAACAATCAACTCCAGTTTTGCCTAATATGCAAAATGATCTTAAGAACTTTGGCTTTACTAGGAAAGGTTATTAGGAGTCTAATTTTACATAATGACCCAAGAAATGGTGAAGAAATCTCTGGAACTTGTGATTTGGCTCTAGATCACTTGGATTCAGGCACTCAACAGGAGAGAAGGCAAAGGTTGCTCCTGATTTTTAGGACCTGTCCACAGAGTGCAGGAAACTTGCTTTGAGAATGCAGAAGAAAGTCCTTGTGTTTTACCCAAGGGTGATTGTTGATTGTGTGTGGGCTGTAATGACTTTTGGTGTAATAACTTGGTGAGATCATCAAAATGCCCTATGATGAATCTCAGCTCATGCAGGTTTGAGAAGCATTTTAAAAACCTGCCCTCCACTAGCTATTCAAGCTTCAGGGATAAACAAGCCAGGATGTCTTACTTCCGGGGAAAATGTTCTCAAATTCTTAAAAACAAGGGCTGTGAGAAACCAAGATAGAAAATCAGTATGGGGCTTCCCTGGTGGCGCAGTGGTTGAGTGTCCGCCTGCCGATGCAGGGGACACGGGTTGTGCCCCGGTCCGGGAAGATCCCACATGCCGCGGAGCGGCTAGGCCCGTGAGCCACGGCCGCTGAGCCTGCGCGTCTGGAGCCTGGGCTCCGCAACGGGAGAGGCCACAACAGTGAGAGGCCCGCGTACCGCAAAAAAAAAAAACAAAAAGAAAATCAGTATGAAACAAAGTAACAGCAACAAAGGCATATGCTTCCATTCCTACTCCAGTGACCCTGACCAAAATGACGGAGGCAATGTAAGTATGTTTTAAGTTAGAGAGCGGTGCCATCTGCAGCCAGAACTAGCTGTACTACACATGGGACCAGGTGACAAAATGGACCCAAAGGCTGGCTGTGAATTCTCTGCTGAAGAAAGTGGTATGATCTCAAGGGAATTCAGTAGAGGGCAACTCAGACATTCTAGAAAGAAAGAGAGAGAGTTGGAGGAAAAAGTCAGACCACGAAATATAAGGGAATGTGTCCCTCAGATTGGAGGCTGGAAGCAACTGTCAGGTAAATGTAACAGCAGCAGATGCCTTTTAACAGGTTTAAAGGCTTTCCTTCCAAGTAAGGGTGGTGAGACCTCGAAGGAAGCTTGAGAAAGTCAAGGGGCTGGATCAGAAGCCTGGGGCGGGAGGGGTGGCTGCCCCAATTCCTGACTCCCTGGCAGATGATCAGCAGGTGGCAGCGGCAATGAGAGGCTTTTGCAGACTCTGAGGCTTGCTCTTGGCACTGAACATAAGCACAGCCGTGACTGGGGTTTGCAGAAAGCCCAGAATCAAGGTTGGGTAGAATCTGGGTGCTGTGCAGGGAGGCGCAGCCTCAGTGTGGGGTGGGAAGGGGCCACAGGTAGGGACAGTTGCATCCTGCCCTGCTGGCTCCTGCACCTTCCCGTAACGTAAGCCTCACTGCATGCTAAGAAGAGGCACAAAGGGTAACAACAAGCAGGGGCGCCCATGACTCCCTCCCACCGCTGTACACCCAGTTCTCCTATCCCCGCCCCCTGCCCCCCTCTCTGAGTGTGTAACTGACCCTCTGGCAGCATACTTTTGGTTTCAAGTGACATTCCAAACACATTTTCTAGTTTTCTAGCAATAACTGTGGGGCTTTTGAATGGATTCCTTTTACACTTGACTCAAGGTTCCACACCTTCACTTACTTGAGGTCCAGATAGTGTCCTGGTGATTCAATTCTGGCTAATAGGGATGAGAATTCTATAGACAGAAAAGGAAAGCAGGGTGGAGAATGAGCAGACACCAAGGATGATGTTAATGAGATGAAACAGAAAAGAAAACCAGGTCAGAATCTGGGAGAACTTCAGCAAAGAGACTCAAAATTGGCTTACACATGAGGGCTATGAAGCTTTGAAAATTTGTTGGTGGTTTGATTCAGCAGAAATAGTAACTGGTAACAAACTGAAAACAATACTCCTGGAGAGTCTTTATGCCGCTGTGGGGAGGAAAAGCAATGTTGGTACAGTGTAAGGAGGTAAGCTGTGTCATATTGGAGACATTGTGGGTCCCTGCCCTCAGAGCCAGAAGGAAGATAGTTTCCCACGGACACTCACAGGCCAAGCAGGACAGGTGGAGAGCCCCAGTCATCTTCAGCGGAAAGCTTGAATGCCCCATGCCTGGGACAGCGCTCACCTTCTCTAACTGGATCTTCCCCTTGTTGACAGCCACTGGGTGCAGTCAGCTCTCTAGAATCCAGCCACTGCCCTCACTGGAAGTGAGCTGAAGGGAGCACCACTCGGCTCCTTCCTGCGGCTGGGCACTGGAGCTGAAGACCACCTAGGGGTCAGGGTCAGATCTGTGCCCTCTCACCTCCTGACTCCCCTCCCTCACCCTTGCCACTTTTCCCTTGGCCCTGGTTCCTTCAAGCAAATAGATGTAAGTGGATTCTCCTCGAGTCCCTTTTCTTACTTTCCCAGGCAGGCTTTTCCTTCACACACCGTGGACTGGCCGACCCTTCCCTCAATCTGATCCTGCCTGCCCTCTATCTAGCAGAATTTATTGGCATTCCTGGCTTAGGATTTAAGGACGTGGGAGGATGTGTTTACCTTTAAACATCTAGACAAGTCTTGCTGTTCTAGATAGAGAAATTGTATATAGGCACATGGTAGCAAACAAAGTCCAGCGCACACTTGAGTTGGAAAGTACCAATTATAAAAAACAAACAACGGCCTTTGCAGAAAGGAATGTATTAGGGAAGACAATAATGATATTCTGCTAATTCTAGCTTTTCCTTATCATCTCTGTCACTCGGTACTTTACTCTTATTCTGTAGTTTTGTTAACCTCGTTAGTTGCCATTTTGATTCTGTTTTTCTGTTTCTTGTTCTGTTTGAACGACTATTCTTTTTTATGTATAATTACAGAGTAAGCCGGAAGTCCAGATAACAGTAAGCTCTAAAGGCCTCGTTAATATGTATTTGAAGCACAAAAAGGAAATGAGCACATTTGTATGATAAATGAAAGTGTGTTATCTTGCAGGAATAGTGAACATTAAGGTTACACAATGTGAAGATTCAGTGACATTTTCCCAAGTTCAAGGATTGCATTTTGGGAACTTATTTCCCCTGGGTTAGAGGCTGGTGTGAAGTACGCAGAGAATTGGAAGCTGATAAAGGAATTACTAATACTGCCATTTGTTTTACAGATTTCAATTAAAGGATTTAATATGATGGTTAAACTATAAATTACATTGAGCGAAGCTATGAGACTGGCATTTTCCTTAATTTAATATTCCTGCTTAATGCCAGGAGGCATTAATCCAGGAGGCATTGGGTGGTCTCAAATTCAAACTAAATCCTTGGTATTTATGATTCCTGGTTAAACAAGAAAACTGTGCATTAGACCGGAGAGTGGAATGAAGTACTATGTTGTATTTTAGAATCCAGAATTGAATATGATCCCATTGCACTTGAAACATTTAATAGATCTCAGAGTGAATCAAATGTTTGGATAAACCACTACAATTTGTCTGTCATTAGCTTGACAGTTGCAAGTGAAGTAGATTTCACTTAGTTAGGTTTCCGAGTCAATAAAATGAACATTTAATGAAAATGAGCATCAAGACACAAATGTGTATACGTACTGTCACCAAATTATAAACTTGAAAAAAAATTGGTTTTGCAGAATTCATTGGGAAAATTTCATGATGTTTTCAATCAGGTGAAGAGAGCTTATCTTTTTCAACCATGAGGTTTAACATAATTTCTCTAGTTCTTCATATTTTCATTCACATTCTGTTAAAGGAAGCGCTAACTCCAAGTTAAGTTGTGTGTGTGTGTGTGTGTGTGTGTGTGTGTGTGTGTGTGTGTGTGTGTGTAAACTTTTCTCCAAGTTTATTTACTTTGGATTTTCATTTGAGTCTTCTTTAGTGAGATCAGGCACATGGAAAGGTAAAGGCCTTTGAACCGAGTTTTCCATACCTTCTCTTACTTGAGGTCTAGCTAGTGTCCTGGTGATTCCAATCTGGCTAATATGAATGAGAAGACCATAGAGAGGATATGGAAGCAGGCTAGACAGAATGAGCAGACACCAATGATGATAGATTGATGACAACGAAATAGAAAAGAACATCTCAGAATCTGGGAGAGCTTGTCAAAGAGACGCTTGTGTATCCTGCTTATACATGGGGGTTATGAAGCTACGAAAATTTGTTAGTGGTTTAATTCAGCAGAAATAGTAACTGATACCAACCTGATAACAATGCTTTTCTACCTAAAATTCTTCCATGGATGCCACAGGTCAGGTTCTTTATAGCCATTTTCTTTCTTTCTTGGAAGTTTGGCTGCTTTCTACACCCTGGCCCCTAGTTCCAGCCACATTGACCTTCTTTTAATTCTCCCAAGTATCTGTCTCATTTCTGCTTTTAGGAAATCTGCATGTATTGTTACCTGAGCCTGGATTGCTGCCTAACCCACTTGACCCCTTACCTGGCTTGTTCTTTTTTCCAGTTCCCTTTTTCTGGGAAGCCTTCTTGTTCCCAAGGGCTAGTCAGGGCTCCTTGTTATAGGCTTTCATAACACCCTTTGGCATTCACTACGGTTGTAGTTAGTTACTCACTTTTTAAGTTATTTCTTTAATATCTGTTTCCCTCCTTAGACTGGTGTTTCCATGAGCGTAGGAACCATTATTTGTCTTATTTACAAGCATGTTGCATAAGATGTGATAAGAAAAAAAATTTACCTGCATGAATAAATGAACAAGGTAGAAACCCAGTGTTACAGGTTGAATTGTGTCCCCTCAAAAGATATGTTAATGTTTTAACCTCCAGTACCTGTGAATGTTACTTTATTTGGAATATATAATCAAGTTAAAATGAGGTCATTAGGGTGGATCTTAATTGAATATAACAGGTATTCTTATAAGAAGAGAAAATGCCACGTGAAGCCAGAGACTCAGAAGGAGAAGGCACGTGACCCCAGAGGCAGAGACTGGAATGATGCATCCATAAGCCAAGGAATACCACGAGACAACAGGCAACACCAGAAGGCAGGAGAAGGCAGAGAAGGATTCTACTGAGTCTTAAAGGGAACATGTTTTGTAGACACCTTAATTTCAGAATTCTAGCCTACAGAACTGTGAAAAAATAAAATTTTTTGTTTTAAGCCCCCCTAGTTTATGGTACCTTGTTACAGCAGCCTTAGGAAACTAATATACATATAGCTATTGGAGCTGGTACCAAAGGTTACACCTGAACAGCAGCAAGTGACACTGACTTCTGTGGTGATGGACAGTGGTGCTCAGGGCCAAGTCAGCTCTTAGAACTTGGGATCAGATTGACCTGGTAGGTGAGGCATGAATTAATTAAGCTGAAGAGCGAGGAAAGTTTCAGGGGCTTGGCATCCATGAGAATAGCTAGTAGTAACAGTTAACATTTAATGGGTAATTATATATATGAACATCATCAAAACCCTATACTAACATGATTTTATTCCTGTAAATAACTTATGAGGTAGATTCTATTATCCTTATTTGTGGATAAAATACTAGGGAACTATGAGATTGAGAAATGGTAGGGCCTTGATTTGAATCCAGGCAAGTATGAAGGACAGACAACAGAGGAAGACACCCCAGAAAATGCCAAAAATATCTATGAAGGATTCATATGGGTCAAACCGTTTCACAGGCTGCCACTGTGCACTGAGATGAAGCCTATTTCAAAGCTGTTAATGACATACAGGTATACACTTTCTATTCTGAGTTTGTTTTTGACAATAGTGTCAATCAGTCTACATATAACCCCCTCGGCACTGTGTTGTCATCATATTCAAAATTTTGGTTTTATATCCGCCTCATTAAAATCCAGAAGCACTTATGACATTCCAGTGCTGACTCCTTCCTCTCTTACAGGTTCCTTTTCTTCTGCTTCCAAAGTAGGTCAACCAGTAGCCCAGGCTCAGAGAAGGAGGATGCAGATGAATCAAAGGCTGGAAGGAATCTTGACAGAGAGAGAGATCATTAATTCTCCCTCCAGAGAGAACTGCATTTCTCAAAGGTGAACTCTATTCTTGGAGTTCCCAAGAGAAAGAGATTCCATTGAGTCTCGGAGTGTCAAGAGTGTGAGAGGTGGAAACAGGGCAGGCTAGTCAGAAAGGCTGAGCTTCAAACTTTGGTCTTCCACCTTCTCACCCCAGCTTGCTGAGCCTCCATCTCCTCACCTGTGAAATGGAGATAACAGTAGCTCACCTGCTGCCAAAGTTTTTTGAGTGACAAAAATGAAAACATGTAGAGGAAGGTGTTTCTTCATCTAAGTTGATTCCAACATAAGGAGGGAGCATCTTTTTTTTTCCTTTAGGTGAACATTTTTATGTGTCCCAGGGATCTTTACCTTTTGCTTTTCCAGCTTTTTTATTTGTTTGTTTTAAACACCAATCATCTGTACTGGTGCTTTGGAACTTTTTCAGTTTTTCATTTGCGTCATACCGGCAGAGGCTCAAACTGCACAGAGCATCCTTTCTCTCTGAGGCACACACCAGGTAAGTCACTCATGGATACATCAAAGAGAAGTGCTGTTTGGAGAAACTTGTGTGCTTTTTATTCTCTAGTGGTTCCCTAGATCCACAGGTTAATTTTGGTAGTTTTGGGCATGAGAGTAATTTTCACAGCTCATTTTTTTCTGCTCTAGATGTACTTCTCAGAGTTTCTTTTTCCTTTAACCTGATTAAGACATTATCCCAAAACACAGTGTTCCCAAAATAGTGTGATGTTAGCCCTCAAAAAAAGTATTCATTATTCAAATCACAAGTCCAAGTAATGTGAACATTGATCCCAAGCATGTTATAGGCATAGGTACTATTCCTGATGGTAATGATAACAGCAGTACAATTAGGGACAATTCACTAAGGTCACATCACGTGCCAGGCACTGGGTTAAGTTCTTTTTTTTTTTTTTTTTTTCTTTTTTTGCGGTACACGGGCCTGTCACTGTTGTGGTCTCTCCCGTTGCGGAGCACAGGCTCCGGACACGCAGGCTCAGCGGCCATGGCTCACGGGCCCAGCCGCTCCGCGGCATGTGGGATCTTCCCGGACCGGGGCACGAACTCGTGTCCCCTGCATCGGCAGGCAGACTCTCAACCACTGCGCCACCAGGGAAGCCCGGGTTAAGTTCTTTTTTGCAGTTATTATTGGCATCCTCACAATAATTCTGCCAAATGGTCACTACTATCTTTATTCTGCAGAGCCAAAGATCAAGGTTTTCATAGAATAGGTAAATTGCAGAAAAATAATTCAAGCAACTTAGGTCCAGGGTCTGGGCTGAATAAATTAGAAAGACACAATTATATCTTGAGCCAAGAGGTTAGCTTTTTATGATGGCTGACGTTTGCTTTGAAGAATGGAACTTAGATGCATGAGCCTTATTATCCACTCTTCAGAGTCAAGTTTTTCCTCTCCTTAGAAAAGCTATCAAGATGATTCTTGCTCATTTTCATGTGCATTCCTCAAAATGCACTGCTTTGTTTCACAGGATCTCATCCCTTTAGAAACATAAAAATACAATCCAAAGATGGTCAATATACAAAATCTTAGATTATTCTGACATGCACTAGTGGAAGAGTTTCATAAACAATAAAAATCGCCACAGTTAACACATGTGCAAAATGGCTTTTGATGACTCTCTGCCTTTAATCTCTCTAAATCTTTCAGCCTAGTGATGTTTTCTTTATTCCATAGGCTAGGACAGTCATTCTTATCCACATTCACTCTCCAGTCTAGCATCTGTTGCTCTCCTCTTCATTGTCAGTTCTACGAATTTCCTCCTTCACATTATTTTCAGATTTAAATGTCCAGATGGACACTGAATTCCTTCTTCACACCTGGCTTCCTGAGCAAGCAATGCGTTTTTTATTTTTTACTGGGCACGAGCCATCTCTCCTTGCCTGTTTCTTGTAACCTACACTTTTCCCCTCCCTGGTTTTTAATGCTCTCATTAAGGGTCTCAGAAATGGCTGCTCTTGAATACCACTTATCCAAGTACAATCAAGGTTTCAGTGGAAGAAGGACTGAGAGAATTGGAATAACACAGTCCTATATTTCTATTCATCTTCAGCCAGCCTTATCATGCTGCCTTTCAAGATGCATTCATAATTAATATGGGCAAGAGAGGCTAGCAGTATTACTGGCTGCCCAAGCAAGTTACCTAAGTGCTTTTATGCTGCTAATAAGGCATAAATGTGGCTAATAGTAGACTTCTCATACTGTGTTAATGAAACACAATTTCTGAATGTGATATGAATTTTATCTAATTAGTCATTTAAAAAATGCCCTCAGACCTGTGTTCAAAGGGAATTTGATGTACTGAAAAGGGATTCAGGAGCCAGATACTCCAAATGACTCAATACCCTGGACAGAATATGAGGTCAGTTTTCCAGGAGGCTCAAGACACCCCTATGCCAGGAAATTTGATTGAGCATAAAGGTTCTCAAGTATTTTTCCTCCAGTAAAATAATACCTCCAGTAATAATAATAATGCTAAGTCCAGGTATTACTATTATTACTATTTCTTTCCATCGATAAGCTAGAAAAACAACAAACGTAACTAAAGTAAATCTTTTCTTCAGCTTGAGGTACTCGTAATTCCTGACACTGTCTCATGCAGATCAAAAAAATCTGAAAAAGGGCCAGAATAGTTGTCAAATATGAAAGAGATTAGCTAGAGCCTAGAGCTGCTAATGCCTCCCTGTGGTGCCCGAGTTCTTCAGCTAAAAGTACCTTTTAGCTATATACCTTTTAGCTAATTTGCCTTTACTTCCATTTTTCCCTTCTTCCCCTCTCTGCCCTCCTTTTGTCTCTTGGTTAGTTGGTTTGTTTCTTCCTTTCTCTATAGCTGTTTTCTTTTTTTCGGGCCTCAGACATTGAAAATTGAGTTAATCATGTTTCTCAGTTCATAGTTCATTAGCATGCAACTTCTTTTGTTTTATTTTATCTTCTTCTGCTTTATTGTCAATCTTTATGTTTGTTTCTCTACCTTCCATAGACAACCACTCTAGAGAATTTAATATGCTATACTTAGATAGTTTCAGTGAAAACCATAAAGTTTTATTTGGCAAGTGGGTCTTTTAATTTATACAAATGGTGTTATGTTACAGAACTTATTTTGTTTCATTTACTTACTCAATCTTATTGTTTAAAAGATTGAATAGTGTTGCTGTTTGTAAATCTCTAGCTTCTTCTGTTTGCTACATCATAATCTATCAAAAATCTGCACCACATTTTAGTTATTCATCACTCTAGTGATGACATCTAGGTTGCTTCTAATTTTGCTAATATGAGCAATATTTTAATGAACATCCTTGTACATGCCTCCTTATGTTCCTATGTGAGAATTTCCCTATTGAGGAGTAAGATGGCTAAGGTTATAAGCATGAGCCTCCTTAATTTTACCAAGTTTCCCCATTTTCCCTTCAAAAACGTCTTCTTGGGCTTCCCTGGTGGCGCAGTGGTTGAGAGTCCGCCTGCCGATGCAGGGGACACGGGTTCGTGCCCCGGTCTGGGAAGATCCCACGTGCCGCGGAGCGGCTGGGCCCGTGAGCCATGGCTGCTGAGCCTGCGCGTCCGGAGCTTGTGCTCCGCAACGGGAGAGGCCACAGCAGTGAGAGGCCCGCGTACCACAAAAAAAAAGTCTTCTTTGCTAACAATGCATAAAGATTCTTATTTATCTACATTCTTGCTATTGCTTGGTATTATCTGAGCATCAGCTCAAAATACAGAATATCATAATCTAAGCCAGGTTCAGGTAAGTATAAGTCTCCTTGGATGTAGTACTTTGAGTATGGTTCTTTGAGTAGAATTCCTCTTGATCTACAAAATTTGAGAGATAAACTATTTGTCTCACACATACCCAACATTAAAGATGGTACACGTGTAGGGTAACCTTTGTAGGCATTCCTATTCAAAAAGGGGGAAATGGGAGGCATGAAGAGTCATTAGATAATGGTAATTATAAAACACAGCTGAGCAAATGTAACTTGGAGGTTCCTTTATTAGAATGCAGTTCTACTTCTGTTCCAGAGTTTTTTTTTTTTTTAGGGCTCTTGGCTGTATTCTCCAGGCTCTTGATTCCACTCTCCGAGTCATCCTTTCATTTTTATGAAAGGTAGCCTTCGACTAGCTTTCTAGTCTGCATCCTGTTTGTAGATGTTGAGGGTCCTAAGGCCTCTTCTCATTTTGTACTGTCTCTGTCTCCTTCAGTCCAAGCTGGTGCTGCTTCTGCATATATCATTCTCTTAAAAACATTGTGGGTCTCCTATGCATCTTTTTTGAGTTCTTGCCATTAGATAAAAAATAATGACAAATCTCTTCAAGATAAGCCCTTTTCTACTGTGGGCTTCTATCGAGGAACAATACTCTTAAGCTTCTTAGAAGCTCTATTGTTTGATTTAAAGGACCTGTGAGTTACTCTCTTGAAGCCTTAAGAGAGATTTTTCATCTGACTGAATAACACTCTGAAGCAGCACTTTTGATATTTCTGAAGTCTTAAAGAATTTTATGTGCACTCCTTCAGCTTCATATTTAAACCATGTTTTCTTGAGAGCATCTTGGATTTGATTTTGCTTGGAGCCATTTCCTAAATTTAGTACCTTTTGACATCTGATGAAGCTGGGAATTAAAACTAAAACGTTCTGGTTCTTTTTGTATAATAGTCCCTTCTTTAGCTTATCACTATCTTCTCATATTCTACTTTAAATGGCCCTTATGACATACAGATGGCTAACAGGCACATTAAAAAATATTCAACATCACTAATTATTAGAGAAACGCAGATCAAAACTACAATGAGGTATCACCTCATACTGGTCAGAATGGACAACATTAAAAAGTCTACAAATAATTATTAAATGCTGGAGAGAGTGTGGAGAAAAGGGAACCCTCCTACACTGTTGGTGGGAATGTAAACTGGTGCAGCCACTATGGAGAACAGTAGGGAGGTGCCTTAAAAAACTAAAAATAGAGTTGCCATATGATCCAGCAATCCCACTCCTGGGCATAGATCGAGAGAAAACTATAGTCAAAAAGATACATGCACCCCAATGTTCACAGCAGCACTATTTACAATAGCCAAGACATGGAAGCAACCTAAATGTTCATTGACAGATGAATGAATAAAGAAGATGTGGTATATATATATATATATATATATATATATATATATATATATATATATATACACACACACACATACATATATACACAATTTAATATTACTCAGCCATAAAAAAGACTGAAATAATGCCATTTGCAGCAACATGGATGGACCTAGAGATTATCACACTAAGTGAAGTCAGACAGAGAAAGACAAATATCATATGATATCACTTATATGTGGAATCTAAAAAAAATGATACAAATGAACTTATTCACAAAACAGAAATAGACTCAGACATAGAAAACAAACTTATTGTTAGCAAAGGGGAAGGGGAGGAGGGATAAATTAGGAGTTTGGGGTTAAAATATACACACTACTATATATAAAATAGATAACCAACAAGAACCTACAGTATAGCACAGGGAACTATACTCAATATCTTGTAATAACCTCTAATGGAAAAGAATCTAAAAAAGAATATATATAAGTATATAAATAAATATATTTATATATATATATAAATATAAATAAGTAAATTTATATATATATATAAAAAACGGAGTCACTTTTCTGTACACCCCAAACTAACACAACATTATAAATCAACTATAGTTCAATTAAAAAATAACCTATAGGTTGAAGGTGACAGAGAACACTGTTTTGAAGAGTGATAGTGCATGGACTTGCCTCTCACAGTAGGTGGGATATGAGGTCAGGGGATGGTAGAAATTGCAGTGTCTAACCCGAGAATTGGCAGAACCTAAGTCCTCACTCTAGTCTGCAATCCCTGAGAAGCCAGTGATGGGTGGATAAGATTAGAGACGGCTGTGTGAGGGAAACACCTGGTACTTCATAAAGTTCCATTCATATGGTTCTTCCTAGTGTCCCTTCTGGGTCTGAAGCCCAGATGCCCCACAGCATTTACCTGTCTCATTAATGCACCCTGTTTAGCTTAGCTTCCTTCCCTGTCTCATTTTCCCCACTGCCCTACTTGTGCTTCCTGAGATCACCTCCCAAATAAACCACTCGCACCAAAGTTCTATCACAGGATCTGTACTTGGTGGTACCCAAACCAAGGTATGTGCCATAAGTTACATTCTTAAATGGAATAAATTTAAGTTTGATTAAAAAAAAAAAATGAAGTGAGCAGAAAAATGCATAGAGTATAGGTGAATAGAGCTGGTCTAGGGGCATGGACACCACTCTCTCCCTGGGCAGTAAGCTCTGCCCAGTGTTTTGGGCATGATTTTTGGTAGTTACATCATGCTGTTGACCCACACTTCTTTCTATAATATCGTATTAATTCATCTATTGACTACTCTTTACTTAAGTAGTTTTTTTTTTTTTTTTTTGATGGGGAAGGGGTACTTAAGTGCAGAATTTTACTTTTGAATTTTACGTATTTATTCTTTTGGATATTTGAGGAAACCTAGTTTGGCCACTACTGGAACTCAGACACGTCCAGAGGACCAATGTTCCCCCCTCCATGAAGGAATGCACATACAGGAATGCAAAGAGATATTGACTGCTTTTGTGTCCTAGTGACACAGTGTAGTTCATACTTTAATTCCATACTCCTAGCTCCAGAGCTGCCTCCCTAAAATACAAAAAAGAGCCCTGCAGAGGGACCACTGCTGTGAATATATTAGACTGCTTCAGAAAACCTGCTTTTCCAGGACCTGATCCCTGTGAGGTTAGCTTCATTCTTATGGAAAAGAGCAGTCCATATTAAAGATTTTCCCTCAGTCCTGAGCTGAGCAGGCATACTGTCATAGCATTATGGAAAACAAATAAGAACAGTCCTCAGTTACTGTAGTAATCAAACACTATTGTGCGAAAGCCCGGGAACAACCTTGGCAGCCCAAGTGCATGGGCTTCAGGATATATTCCACAGCTGTGCACTCAATTCTCATCACTGCTTTCCCCATGGCTTAGGAGAGAACAAACTAATCTGCACCCCAGTCTGTCATCTTCATTACCTAGGAGATAAACCAATTCTCTATGGATTTCTTCCCCTCCAGCCATCAGTCCTCCCCTGCAGTTTAATTTGCATTTGTATTACTCATTTGGTTGTTATTTATAAAGTGGCAGAGATTAGATTTCAAGAGTAAAGTTGGATTTGGTGCTGAAGTTCATAACTACTTTTCAAAAATGAAATTTCTTAAATAAGCTCAAAAAAGGGGGAATTGTTCCTAGGAAGATGCTGACTTGTCTTAGGGTAAAACATTCTTCCTGCACAATTCTTGATTGTGGTCATCACTCTCCAGTTCTTGGGTACTAGTACTCCATGAAGTAAGAAACATCCTATTGGGGCTTCCCTGGTGGCGCAGTGGTTGAGAGTCCACCTGCCGATGCAGGGGATACTGGTTCGTGCCCCGGTCCGAGAAGATCCCACATGCCGCAGAGCAGCTGGGCCTGTGCACTATGGCCGCTGGGCCTGTGCATCCGGAGCCTGTGCTCCGCGACGGGAGAGGCCACAACAGTGAGAGGCCCGCGTACCGCAAAAAAAAAAAAAAGGAGGTACGACTATAACACGATTAGAGGTGAGCAAGTATATCTAAAGCTATCTGTTTTTATTTAACTAAAAGACGGAGTTTTGAAATCTGGCTCGTTGGCTGACTGCTTTAGAGGAGAAGGACCTTGACCAAGCAAACCAGCAAGATCTTGTCCTTAGGTTTGTGCTACCTAACAGTGCCCAAACTAAGAAATAGATTTGCAAATACCAGACCTTGATGTAATAATTTACAGTGGGGGGTTCTCTTTTATGGGTTCTAGAACATTTAAGTCTATTATCCTGAGCATTGTTTTCTGAAATGCAGCTCTACTTAAGGAAGGAGTCAGTAGTAGAGCCTAGTGGAGTGGATTCCAGGTAAAGAGACTGCGATACTCTTGCAGGATATGGGCAACAAACAGAAGGGTCCATTTCCGCTGATGGGGATTCTATGTCCTTTACAGCACTGTGGAAGCAGCACTCACATGCACTTGAATTCTGGCTCTACTCCATGAAACCTTCACTTCTACATAGATTCCACAACTATAGTGCAAAGAATGGTCTTCAGCTTTTCATCAGCAACACCACACTCATACCTTTCTAGGATTGTACCCTTAGGGGTACAAAGTCCATAGTTAAGTGCTCAGACAAGGAGACCTGGTTGACCTAATTCTAATACATACTCCCCAGAGGCTTTGGGTACATTTTCATAACCTTTCTAAGTTGCAGTTTCCACATTTATAAATGGGTGTCGTATTAGTAAATATCCCATCTCATGGGGCTATACTAGGATCCAAAGAAACAGTTTCTGTGAAGTGCTAAGTATGTGTGGTATGCAGCCTTCATGGTGGCCCCAGTGGTCCTCACTTCCTGGTATTCACGTCCTTACACCACAGTCCCCTCTCACAGTCAGTAGGGCTGATCTGTGTAAACTCCAGGATAGTGTGGACATGATGGGGTGTGACTTCTGAGGCTAGATCACAAAGACATTGTACTTTCCATCTTGCTTGCCCGATCACTTGCTCAGGAGGAAGGCAGACGACACTCAAATAACCCTATGGAGAGGCATGTCTGGGAACCTACAGCTCCTGCCAATAGCCATGTCAGTGAGCCATTTTGGAAATGGAGCCTCTAGCCCCCGTGAAGCCTTCAGATGACCAACCTCATGAAAGACCAGAGCAGAACCACCCAACTTAATCACTCCTGAATTTCTGATCCACAAAAACTATGAGGTAATAACTGTTTGTTGTTTTAAACCACAAAGCTTTGGGGTAATTTGTTATGCCTCAATAGACAACCAACACAGCATAAAGGTACTCAATAAATCATAGAAATTATTATTATTGCAGTTTAGTCAATTAGATTAGATTTTTGTTTCTTGTTTTGAGGGAAGTGCCAGAATAATCAGAGACACCTGTTAAACCGTTTTGGTGTGGTCATTTCTCTAAGTGGCTAACTTTCAGTAGGCAGTAGTGATTTTTGTTAGCTTCACTTACCTTGTGATACCTTATTATAATTATTTGAATACTGGCCACACAATTTAATTATACTAGACAAATTGGAATGGCACAGAGTTTCAAGATTAAAAATGTTTTAGGATAAATGTAAAAGAAAGCAGAGGTAGAACATTCCATGCAAAACCCTTTACCTCTAGTTATATGTTCTGAGGTCTGGTTCCCAAAACGGGTTGTGACTATGAGACTGGTGCATAAGAAACTGAAATAAATTAAGATAACAAAGAGCCCTATTGATTTATATTCCAGTTAATAATTAAACTTTTAGACAGTCTCATTTCTAATTAAACTTTAGAAAGTTGGATAGCCACATGTAAATCAACGAAGTTAGAAGACACCCTTACACCACACACAAAAAGGCCTAAAGACTTAAATCTAAAACATGATACCTTAAAACTCCTAGAAGAGAACATAAGCAAAACATTCTCTGACATAAATTGTACCAATGTTTTCTTAGGTCAGTGTCCCAGGGCAATAGAAATACAAGCAAAGATAAACAAACGGAACCTAATCAAACTTATAAGCTTTTGCACAGCAAAGGAAACCATAGCAAAACCAAAAGTCTGTGGAGTGGGAGAAAATATTTGCAAATGATGTGACCAACAAGGGCTTAATTTCCAAAATATCCAAACAGCTCATACAACTCAATACCAAAAAACAAGCAACCTAATCAAAAAACGGTCAGAAGACCTAAATAGACATTTCTCCACAGAAGACATACAGATGGCCAATAGGCACATGAAAAGATGCTCAACATTGCTAATTATCAGAAAAAAGTAAATCAAAATTACAATGAGGTATCACCTCACACCCGTCAGAATGACCATCATTAAAAAGTCTACAAATAAATGCTGAAGAGGGTGTGGAGAGAAGGGAACCCTCTTACACCGTTGGTGGGAATGTAGATTGGTGCAGCCACTATGGAAAACTGTATGGAGATTCCTCCAAAAAACTAAAAACAGAGTTGCCATATGATCCAGCAATCCCACTCATGGACTTATATCTGGACAAAACTATAATTCAACAAGATACATTCAGGGTTTCCCTGGTGGCGCAGTGGTTGAGAGTCTGCCTGCCAATGCAGGGGACACAGGTTCGTGCCCTGGTCCGGGAGGATCCCACATGCCGCGGAGCGGCTGGGCCCGTGAGCCATGGCCGCTGAGCCTGCGCGTCCGGAGCCTGTGCTCCGCAGCGGGAGAGGCCACAACAGTGAGAGGCCCGTGTACGGCAAAAAAAAAAAAAAAAAAGATACATTCATCCCTATATTCATAGCAGCACTATTCACAGTAGCCAAGACAAGAAAACAACCTAAATGTCCATTGACAGATGAATGGATAAAGACAATGTTGTATATATATCTATACATATATATATAGATGTGTACCTACCTATCTATCTATACACATGCAATGGAATATTACTCAGCCATAAAAAAGAATGAAATAATAGCATTTGCAGCTACATGGATGAACCTAGAGATTATTACACTAGCGAAGTAAGTCAGGTAAAGACAAATACCATATGATATCACTTATATGTGGAATCCAAAATATGATACAATTGAACTTATCTATGAAACAGAAACAGACTCACGGACATAGAGAACAGACCTGTGGTTGCCAAGGGGGAGGGGGGCAGGAGAGGGATGGATTGGGAGTTTGGGTTTAGCAAATGCAAACTATTATATACAGAATGGATAAACAACCAGGTCCTACTGTATAGCACAGGGAACTATATTCAGTATCCTGTAGTAAACCATAATGGAAAAGAATATGAAAAAGAATATATATATATTTATATAAAACTGAATCATTTTGCCGTACACTGGAAGCTAACACAATATTGTATGTAAATCAACTATACTTCAATAAAATAAATTTTAAAAAAGTAATTGAACTTTTATGATTTGGAAAACTGGTTTCTCTCCGAAAATATAGCTAGTTTGCAATATTGAGTGATAGAGAATCTTACCCACAAATAAATAAAAGGATATAACCAGCTACCTTGGGAGAATAGATTGTAAAGTCAAGCAGCTCTTGAGGAGTCTCCCAGCTATGACTTTACGTTCTCCTAGCCTGATCCACAGATTCATTCATACAAAAGATGCTGGTATAGAGCATAATCATGGTACCCCAGGATAATCAGTGGTCTCAAGGCAGGAAAATTAGGTTAAAGTGTAATCCAGTTTCTTCCCAACTCTGTGGCTTTGAGAAAACTAATCTCTGTGAGCATAAGCTTTCTTACGTGAAAATAGAGCAGTAAATTACCTCATAAAGTCCTTAGGTTTAAATAGTGTGATATATGTGACTGTGTATTTTCAGTGCATGGCCTGGCATGGAAACATAGTAAAAACTGCATGTGAAGCTGAATGAATTGAGATTTCATTTGAAAATGCTGAGGAAATGACCTTGTACACATACTTGCCTATCGAGTGAAAGATTTTTTGTTGGGTTCCTTATCATGGAACGTGCAGTTCATGTGAAGAAAGTTTGCCAGGTTTCCTTCTGTCCTCATTGGTGCCATGGAGTTGGTTTTATCTCCATTATAGCACCAGTTTTCCTGAATTTCAATAATATCTTATGGCCCTCTGGTCTCCACCAGGTTCTGAAGCTTTCTTTGAGAAGAGAGTATGTCTTATATATTTATTATTATTTAAAAAAAATCCTCATGACTTGGCCCATAGTATGTTCTTAATTGTCTGATGGGCAAATGAATGTCGCAGATTTTTAAACTAAGCTTTTATTCTTAGAATTGCAGACACTGCTATGAAGTTTCTCCAGCCCACAGGGCATGCAGCGATTCTTAATTTAAAAAAGAAAGAAAGAAATGAAATGGATGGTAGGTGAAAAAAACATGAATGTTTCTGTAGAAACATATCACTGTACTTAGTGACCTTGAACTGAGTCTAATTTTGTAGGATTTAATCAATGCAGATGAATAAGCCCTTTATAAAAAAAGCCTGTGCTTGCATGAATCGTCATAAGGATTTTTTAATAGATGTGCAGATTGCCCAGGGAAAGGGACTTCCCCCAATAATTAACCTAAGCTCTGGATTTTGTTAGCACAAACACTTTGCAGCAGTTAAGGTATATAAACTTTTTCAGGCTGAGCTGGGATAACACAGAGAGCGGAAGAGAAAGCCCTCATTCACAGTCATATACATCAGCAACAGACAGGGAGAGTCAGATGGAGGGAAATAGGTCCCTCTGCAACTTGCATAACTTGTAATGAAATGTGGACTATCTTAAGTGCTTAAATAGAATGATGCAAAATGCCACATAATCATTTAATTCATTTAAAAAAGTAAATTACATCAACAACAAACCTTTTCCCATGCACAAGTAACTGAAAAGGGCCAAGGTTAAAAAAATAATTAAAACATACATTAAACCTTCAGTAAACATTAAAAGGGTGTTGTTTTCAGGCTTATTTACTGAGGAAGTGGGCTTGGTCACACAGTTGTCAGCAAAGTGAAGGAAACTGGGAAAGAGAATTCTACGATTTTAGTTCTTTCTCCCAAATGTATTACTTTAAAAAGAACACTAGTTCTTTAAAATGCTCTCCAAAACTACAGGTTCAAAGAAGGTTGGAGAATATTTAATACTAAAACTGTCCTTTCAGAGAGACGCAGTGGATTTTTCTCTAATGTCAGATGGATTTTTTTTAAAAAAAATTATCCTTACAAAAGCAAGACAGGCTCATTCTTGCTGGGAGTGGGTGAACAACCAAAACTCACCCAGCAAACAGAAAGGAAAGCCATCTAAAGATATCTTTGGAAAACTGCAGTTTCTTCCTAATTGCTGAATTCCACTCAGGAACAGGAAACAACCAAACCAGGTTCTTCCTATTCCACATGTAGACCCAAATAGTTTGGCTGATAGCACAGTCTGGCTATTAGTCAGTCTGCCCAGAGCAAATCCTGCCTTCTCTACTTGCTATGAAACTTTACGTAAGTTAAGAGATACTTAAAATCTTTGTAACTCAGTTTCCTCATTAGAAAAATTGGGAAAAATAACAATACCAACTTTACAGTGCTGTGAGCCTTAAAAGAAACACAGGTAAAGATTCTTAAAAACTTTACAGGTAACGGACCTATTTCTGGGATACTACATATAGATTTATCTTATTGTTTTTAACAGTTGTGTAGAATTTAATTTTATGACATGTAATACTTTAGTGCTTTTTAAAAAAATTTAGAGTTGAATAAGTCTTTCAAAGCATGGCATGAAACTTGGAAAGCATAGAAGAAAATTGCTGAATTTGGTTACATACAAATTAACATTTACAAACAAGAACAAATCTCATGAACAATGTTTGAAGGCAAAGGGCAAAATAGGAAGAAAATTGTAATTCATAGAAAAAGACCAACTTCTTTAAAATATGAAGAACTTTTCCAAATACATAAGAGATTAACCCAATAGAAAAATGACCAGACTAAGTACTTCTGACACACGTATACACATTGCCTATTTGCAAATGTGAACCATGAGATACTATTCCTTTCCTATAAAATTAGCAAATATTAGAAGGATGTTAATACACAAGGTCACTGAGTGTGTATAAGAAAATGGGAATATTAATACTCTTTGTGGATGTAAGTTGGTATAATTTTTGTTGCAGTGCAAAATGTGAGTTTTAATTAAAATTCAAAAAATGAGTATGCCATTTGAGCCAAGAATTCTACTTCTTAGACTCTACTGATCTACTGATATGCTTGTACATATGCAAGAGGTTTATGTGTAAGCACGTTGCACGTTTTCTTTTTTTGTGTGTGTGCTCCCAAAGGACTGGACACACAGTATGTAAGGCTCTGAGAAGTTTTGTGGTAAAGAAACTTTAAAAAATTAAAAAATAATACTAGCATTTACTGAAAACTGGTCACTGACTTCTGATTTAACAGTAATACCCATTATAATCCAAAGGAAGGAGAATCCTGTAAGACACACTTTAGAAAATACTGCTTTTGTTGTCACTGTTTGCAGATGACATGATACTATATATAGAGAATCCTAAAGATGCTACCAGAAAACTATTAGAGATAATCAATGAATTTGGTAAAGTAGCAGGATACAAAATTAATGCACAGAAATCTCTTGCATTCTTATACACTAATGATGGAAAATCTGAAAGAGAAATTAAGGAAACACTCCCATTTACCATTGCAACAAAAAGAATAAAATGTCTAGGAATAAACCTACCTAAGGAGACAAAAGACCCGTGTGCAGAAAACTGTAAGACACTGTTGAAAGAAATTAAAGATGATAAAAACAGATGGAGAGATATACCATGTTCTTGGATTGGAGGAATCAACATTGTGAAAATGACTCTACTACCTAAAGCAATCTACAGATTCAATGCAATCCCTATCAAACTACCACTGGCATTTTCCACAGAACTAAAACAAAAAAATTTCACAATTTATATAGAAACACAAAAGACCCCGAAGAGCCAAAGCAATCTTGAGAAAGAAAAACGGAGCTGGAGGAATCAGGCTCCCTGACTTTAGACTATACTACAAAGCTACAGTAATCAAGACAGTCTGGTACTGGCACAAAAACAGAAATATAGATCAATGGAACAGGATAGGAAGCCCAGCGATAAACTCACACACATATGGTCACCTTATTTTTGATAAAGGAGGCAAGAGTATACAATGGAGAAAAGACAGCCTCTTCAATAAGTGGTGCTGGGAAAACTGGACAGCTACATGTAAAAGAATGAAATTAGAACACTCCCTAACACCATACACAAAAATAAACTCAAAATGCATTAAAGACCTAAATGTAAGGTCAGACACTATAAAAACTCTTAGAGGAAAACATAGGCAGAACACTCTATGACATAAATCATAGCAAGATCCTTCTTGACCCACCTTCTAGAGAAATGGAAATAAAAACAAAAATCAACAAATGGGACCTAATGAAACTGAAAAGCTTTTGCACAGCAAAGGAAACTATAAACAAGATGAAAAGACAACCTTCAGAATGGGAGAAAATATTTGCAAATGAAGCAACTGACAAAGGATTAATCCCCAAATTTAGTGGCAGCTCATGTAGCTCAATATCAGAGAAACAAACAACCCAATCCAAAAATAGGCAGAAGACCTAAATAGACATTTCTCCAAAGAAGATCTATAGATTGCCAACAAACACATAAAAGAATGCTCAACATCATTAATCATTAGAGAAATGCAAATCAAAACTACAATGAGGTATCACCTCACACCAGTTAGAATGGCCATCATCAAAAAATCTACAAACAATAAATGCTGGAGAGGGTGTGGAGAAAAGGGAACCCTCTTGCACTGTTGGTGGGAATGTGAATTCATACAGCCACTATGGAGAACAGTATGGAGGTTCCTTACAAAACTAAAAATAGAACTACCACATGACCCAGCAATCCCACTACTGGGCATATACCCTGAGAAAACCATAATTCAAAAGGAGTCATGTACCACAATGTTCATTGCAGCTCTATTTATAATAGCCAGGATATGGAAGCAACCTAAGTGTCCATCATCAGATGAATGGATAAAGAAGAAGTGGCACATACGTACAATGGAATATTACTCGGCCAAAAAAAGGAACAAAACTGAGCTATTTGTAGTGAGGTGGATGGACCTAGAGACTGTCATACAGAGTGAAGTAAGTCAGAAAGAGAAAAATAAACACTGTATGCTAATATATATATGGAATCTAAAAAAAAAAATGGTTATGAAGAACCTAGTGGCAGGACAGGAATAAAGATGCAGACCTACTAGAGAATGGACTTGAGGACACGGGGAGGGGGAAGGGTAAGCTGAGGTGAAGAAAGAGAGGCATGGACTTATATATACTACCACATGTAAAATAGATAGCTAGTGGGAAGCAGCCGCATAGCACAGGGAGATCAGCTCAGTGCTTTGTGACCACCTAGAGGGGTGGGATAGGGAGGGTGGGAGGGAGACGCAAGAGGGAGGAGATATGGGGACATATGTATATGTATAGCTGATTCACTTTGTGACAAAGCAGAAACTAACACACCATTGTAAAGCAATTATACTCTAATAAAGATGTTAAAAAAGAAAAGAAAAGAAAATGCTGCTTTTGTAAAATTCTTCGACCATTATCTCAAGCTGAGATTTTGAGAATTATACATGGGAACTTACTTACAGACCGTGGGACTTTGAGTCTTGAGACACCCAGGCACACACTCCTGGAAGAAAGGAAGAGGAATTTTTTTTAACCCTTGTGGAAAGTGCATTACTTTAAATTTTACTCTAAATAGGACAGAGGACTTGTGTTTTCCATAGGATGTAGAAATTCGAAAGACCACATTCCACCCTCTGTAAGGAAGCGGAAAAGCCAGTACATTACAAGGTCCTAATTTTTCTTGAGCTCATCGGTGAGCTAGTTCTCTGAGGTCCTGGTGCCCTTGGTTTGCCTGAGACTGAGGGTGAAATAGGGCCCCCCGCACCCCGTGGCTCCACCAGGAGCCCAGCATCTCATGTCACCTGCACCAGTAGGCTGCTGCCAGGCAGGCGCAAGCCGAGGAGAGAGGGCCTTGTGTGGTGTAGGCAGGCAGGCAGGGACCTCTGAAGCCTCCCCAGGGAAGCTGTGCTGAGAAAAACCCGGAGCACCCTAAACCCACATTAAGCGCAGGTAGCAGCAGCCAACCACCAGGGGAATTCAGGTCTACAGAGCACTGACCATAACCTAGCAAGAAAAACCCCAACTCTGCTCAACTCCTCACCAGACTGACTTGATCCCTACCCCACACCCCCCATAGACTGGACACAGGTGAAGAAAGAAACAGTGGACAATGAAGACAGGCCAACAGAAATTATCCAAACTGAAACCCAATGAGAAACAAGAATCAAGAAAAAGGACAAGGGCTCTCCCTAAATGTTGGCTGGAAATCTAAGAATTTAGAGTGATTTTATTAAATTATATTCTTGGTAAACAATTCTACATTGGCATTCTCCCCTCATCTTTTGGAGCTGATGTTACATTGAAAGATGGCGTGAGATGGATGTCAGTGGATGTGTCCTAACATATTACAAGAGGAATTGTAAGTTCCCAACATGACAAAGACATTAGAAGTTTCTTAAAAACAAAACAGAACCCAATATAATGAACGGCACTAAGTTTGGTAACTTTTACCTCTAATCTCTGTTGTGACCGAAGTCCACAGTGAAGAAAGGCTGGTTTTTTCACCAAATGACACTATTTATATCATTTCCCTTTGGAATTTTATTGTTCAAACAAATCTACCCTATATAGAGAATACGTTTACAATCTTTTGTGTAGTCATTTTCTTTTACTATGTCATTCATTCTAGAATCTACAACCATTTTTGCCTTTGTTTGCACTAAATACTTGGCAGGAAGCAAAAAATTACTCATATTATGAATGATGAAACTAAGGTTGAAGGAGGATGTGAGTATTTTATATTAAAAGAGACAGGGGAAAAAATCTCCCAACTCATCATCTTTGACTAAACTATACAGCTTCTCAACTTTTTATTTTAGCAACTTCTCATTTTCCCTGGGTCAATGACTACTTGTGGAAAACAGCAAGGCCATGTTCGCTCAAGGAAAAAATCTGATCTGGATACCAGAATACCATTGGTACATGTGAAGATGTTGGTCTCCTGTTTGTGGTTGCTGTTTCCACATTAAGATGAAACAGCTGCCAATTCAAAAGTGCAGCCCTCAAGCAAAGCCCCTTGGCATTATAGAAAGGCGTATGCTCCTGGCGGTCTCCAGCTGTCAGATCAGCACTCACCTTTTTTCTTGCATTTTATTATAGATATTTTGGCCAGGATTTATAATGTGGAAGCGGGAGGGGAATTCACCTGTTCTCTGTCACAAAATACCACGTTGACTGAGAAGACAGAGGGAAATCAGAGTGGAGGCTTGGTCTCTGGAGAATGATTTTGCCTGGAGAGAATCCAAGCCTGTCTTTTTTACAGGCAGCGTGGTATAGTGGTTAGGCTTAGAGATCTATACAGGCCTGGGTTTGACTCCTGGATCCCTTTTCCTAGCAACAAGACCTTGAGCAGCTTACATGGTATCCTCGAGCCTGAGTTTCTCATATTTGACACCCGGATAAGATATACATCTCACTGAACTTTGGTGAGGGTTACGTGAGATGATTTGTGTGTATCTTTTGGCATAATCCTTGAGTCAAGAATTTATTTGGTATTGAAGTAAGGAACTGAGTGGATGCTGTGGCCTAAGATTCGGCATGCCCACCAAGTTATGAAAGGTATTTTGCATGGGGTGGGATAGACCCAACAGTAGTGGGGAGGATGAGAGCTGGCATGGCTAGGGAGCCTGATGGCAGGCCATGTGCGACTGTGAGGTTGTTTATCAGCCACAGAGAAGCCTGGTAGGAGAAGGCAGGGCCCAGACAAGGGATAGGGTTCAGAAACATCAGTGACGTTTGGAAATCATGAGATGAATAAGGCAGTGTACTTGGTCTTGGTGGGAAAGAATACAGAGGAAGCTACCCTTGTAGGGACTATGGAGGCCCCTTGCAGGGGGCCTTTTGTCACTGGAGTATAAGAACGAGGGACTAATCGATTTCTATCACCGGGGGCTGAGATAAAACCTGGGCTGAACTAGCATTCTTTAAGTCCCTCACAGGTGAGGAGTCTGGGGTCTGGGGCAGGTGAGATTGCCAGAGGGATGTTAGTGGCTCCCCTAGGGTGGGAAGGTGGGAGGGATATGACAGCTGTACAGAGAACCAAGCAGGAACTGCAGACTTTGGCCTTGCACACCCAATCTGAATAATACTGTTTTTCTACCAGAAGTTAGTAGCTTTCACATTTCTTATTTTACTTGCATTGCTGATATTATGTTCTCCACTAGATATGGATACCTATCAATAATGGCCAGTGGGTAGGTTATAATTGGGTGGGTTCAGCGTAATTTTCCAACAAAACCCTCCATTTAAATGCTGTCTCTTTTCCAATTCAGTTATTCTGCCCCTTGGAAATCTCCCTTGTAAGCAGGGCTTTCCCCAGTTCTGCTTGTGGGGATGAACCTGCATATAACACTCTTCATGGCAGAGAAACAAAGTTTTGCCTGTTTCTTCTCAGGTGCTGTCTGCTTAGGAAACTGGCTGTGAGGTGCATCATTGGAGAACTGTCACCTGCTCGCATGGGAGATGTGCCCTCTGCTCTCGCTTCTTTGCAGATCCGCATGGCTAGAGGACAGTTCAAACAGCTGCTTGCCACAATTTAGGCCCTTGTTTGTGACTCCAAATCTATGATCTAATTTCTGCATCACAGATTTAAAATATGGCTGTCCTCCAGATATATATGATTAAAATTCAAAACACATACCAATATCATATTAGTCAAGAGATGAAGTTTTTTCTTTGAAAGATAAAAAGCAGATAAATCATATATGTATCATACGGTTGCAATAATAGCTATACTAATGTTTATGTCAAATCTCAAAGGAGAACAAATAGCTTAGCTAATGGCGTGTAACAAAGACTCTCCCAGTGCGAAATGGAATAGGACTTGTTAGTTCATAATGTAGGGTACCTGGGGAGAAATGGATTTTGAGTTATCTGGGATGAGCTGATCTGCTATTTTTTAAATAGTGGGAGAATAGCAGTTACTTTGAATTTAACATGCTTTAAAACCAATAACCTATAAAGTTTTACTTTGTGGAGGTAAAGTCTGAGTCAGTAATGAGAGAACATTTCAGTATATTTATAATCTTCAACTGCAACAGATCAATTGTGTGTGTGTGTGTGAGTGCTATGTATTTATGTGTGTTTTGTGTGTATATACACTGTGTGTCAGTAGGTTATATGTATGTTTGAGAAAGGAATTACTCTTCACCTGACTGGATAATTCAATTGAGTCAAATTATGAAACTTTATTTCCATACTCTAGGTATTTCAAAGTCACTATTTTATATAAATTTGAAAATATAAACTTTACTGATATTATAAAACTTTTTCAAAATCAAGATTCAAATCTTCTTTTATTTCAGGGAAAGTATTTTTGAACTATAAATTTAAATATAAGTTCTGTTTCTTTTCCTTCTTTTTTCTTTTGGTTTTTAGCCACTGGAAGGGGGCTGAGGCCCTGGTAATACCCTGAGGCATCCTGTTCAACTGATCATCACGGGTATCTCTCCATCCTCCTCACCCAGCCACTCTTTAAATCCAATTCTGAATACTACTGAGTCCCTTCATAAACTACCAAGCAGCTTATATTCCAGGGACAGTGTATTGATCTACTTCGGTATAATTATTTTGCCTGCATTGATCTAAACCAATTCTAACTTCGCTTTAGATTTGCTGTGCCTCCATGACAGGGGATAAACAGGGCCTCTGAGACTTGGCTATAAAGCTATTGATTAAAAATTATTTAATATGGTCTCCAAAATCATTAATCTATGACAGAGCCATCCTTCTAAAAGAGCATGTCCTAAAAGGTCTAGGATCTTGCAAAACTGGATCGTGCTGCTGTTCTTTTCCGTATCTCCCATCATGGGTATATAGCACCTCACTCCTAGCCAGTGATGTGTTGGTAAATCCTTACCAATTGGCTCTCTGGATGGAAAAATAAAACCAAAACAAACAAACAAATCCCAAAGTTATAGCATTTGCCAGTTTCTGTGGTATAGATACTCTCACCACGGCTGATTTCAGGTTACCAATGTGACATCACTGAACACAGAGTTGGGAAGGGACGCAACTGTCTCTTAAAGCAGATGCAAGAACAGATGTGAGCTGGCTCCGCACAGCACTGCTCCTAGCCTAAAAGCTCCTCTTAACCTCTGCTTTCCCACTTCAAGTGCTGAAAATCTGTTGAGGTTGGAGTGATTTAAACTCAGTTTCCCTAGATCCGACTCTGGGAAACCTGTCAGCTGGAGTGAAGGAAGCTGTCTTCTGTCTCTATGTGGTGGCATGCATACATGCAATATAATATAGCAGAAAGTTGGCTAAATACATTTCCCCAATTACTGTCAGCAACATGAGGCTGGAGATAGTCCCGACGATTGTTGCCAGTCAAATCCAGTGGTTCTCAGCTGAGGGTGATTTTGCTACCCGGAAAACATTTGGCAATGTCTGGGGACATTTCGGTTGTCACAACTAGGGAGAAAGTGCTGTGGCATCTACTGAGTAGAAGCCAGAGGTTCTGTTAACATCCTATAATGCACAGGAGAACTCCCACAACGAAGAATTATCTGGACCCAAATGTCAATCATGCTGAGGTCAGAAAACCTGTCCGGTCAGATCCAAGTATGCCACAGAATTAGTGTGCACTGCAGCCTTCACTCCACTTCTTTTTGGAGTTTGCCACCTTGCACCCCACATAAAGGACATTCAGTCCAGAGATAGTTCTGTTACATCTTGCCATAGAAAGTGGGCAAGATTTTATCTATGGAAGTATTTGGGTACCAATACTCAGCACAGCCTGGCTTGGTTCTCCTACTACTGCTACTCAAACCTCTGCCTGTAGTAGAGGTGCCCAGAGATGCTGCCACATGGGCATTAACCTAATTGTGTGGGAGACCCAGCTGGGTTTGGGGTGTGTGACCTTTGAGCAATTTTGCTAGTTGACCTCAGTGTGCTTGCAACTTCTCTAACACCAGGATGATTCCCTGGGTTTGTGTAGCTGACCATATTATACTTACCATGCCCATATTGGAAAGAAATTTGAAGAAAACTTGCTAAAACGTCCTTGGTGTCTTTAGAGCAGCTGCCAGTTTTCAACAGTGTATATCACAGCTCAAGTTGTGGTCTCAGCACCTTTTCTGTATCTTTTAAATTTTCATAACTTAATTACTTTGTATACACTTCCACTTGCATATGCTGAATTAGAAAATTCCTGGGGGCCTTTAGGCCATTCAGGAAACCTAGGGCTGTAAAGGTCTTGATTTCATTTAGTAATATTCCTAATCTCAGCATTTAAATATTTGCTTCTCCTTTTCTGCTCTGCTGAGTCACCAGAACCTAGAAGGCACACTCTACCTTCTCCTTTAGTCTTTGTCTCACCCAAGACTCACAGCAAGTCTACACCATTTAAAAGATATTTGTTGCCCACGGCTAACATCATACTCAATGGTAAAATGTTGAAACCTTTTCCTCAAATATCAAGGACAAGACAACAGTGCCTACTCTTACCACTCCTATTCAACATAGTACTGGAAGTCCTAGCCAGAACAATCAAGCAAGAAAAGGAAATAAAGGGAATCCAAATTGGAAAGAAAGAAGTAAAACGGTGTCTGCAGATGAAATAATATTATAAGTAGAAAATCCTAAAGATTCCACCAAAAAACTGTTGGAACTAATAAACAAATTCAGGAAAGTCATAGGATACAAAATCAGTATAGATAAATCAGTTGCATTTTTATACATTAACAACAAATTATCTGAAAAAGGAATAAAGAAAATCATCCCATTTACAATCCCATCAAAACGAAAGAAATACTTAGGATTAAATTTAACCAAGGAGGTTAAGGATCTATGCAATGAAAACTATAACATGCTGACAAAAGAAATTGAAGAAGACAAAAATAGATGGAAAGATATCCTGTGTTCATGTATCAGAAGAATATTGTTAAAGTGTCCATACTATCCAAAGTAACCTACAGAATCAATGTAATTCCAATCAAGATTCCATTGACATTTTTTACAGAACTAGAAAAAAATGATCCTAAAATTTGTAAGGAACCACAAAAGACCTCAAATAGCCAAAGCAAACCTGAGAAAGTTGAATAAAGCTGGAGGCATTACACTTCCTGATTTCACAACTATATTACAAAGCTATAGTAATTAAAACAGTATGATACTGGCATAAAAACAGACATATAGACCAATGGAACAGAACAGAAAGCCCAGAAATAAACCCATGCATATACCGTCAACTAGTATTTGACAAATGAGTCAAGAATGTGCAAAGGAGGAAAGATGGTCTCTTCAATAAATGGTTCTGGGAAAACTGGATATTCACATGCAAAAGAATGGAACTGGGCCCCTATCTTACACCATACACAAAAATGAAATGGATTAAAGACTTAAATGTAATACCTGAAACCATAAAATCCTAGAGGGAAAAAAAGGAAAAATTTCCTTGATGTTGGTCTTTACAATGATTTTTATGGATATGACACTTGAAGCACAAGCAACAAAAGCAAAAATCAAGTGGGAATACATCAAACTAAAAAGCTTCTGTATAACAAAAGAAATAATCAACAAAATGAAAAGGCAACCTATCAAATGGGAGAAAATATTTACAAACTACATATCTGATAAGGGGTTAATACCCAAGATATATAAGGAATTCATACAATTCAATAGTAAAAAACCAAATAATACGACTTAAAAACAGGAGAAAGACCTAAACAGACATTTTCCAAAGAAGATATTTAAATGACCAACAGGTGCATGAAAAGGTGCTCAGCATCACTAATCATCAGGGAAATGCAAATCAAAACCACAATGAGATATCACTGCATGCCTAGTAGAATGGCTATTATCAAAAAGATAAAAGATACAAGTGAGTGTGAGGATGTGGAAAAAAGAGAACATGTGTGCATTGTTGGTGGGATTGTAAACTGGTATAGCCTCTGTGGAAAACAGTACGGAGGTTCTTCAAAAAATTAAAAGTAGATCTATCATATGATCCAGCACTTCCACTTCTGGTTCAAAGGAAATTCAAAGGAAATGAAATCACTACTTTGAAGGTATACTTGCACCTCCACATTCATTGCAGCATTATTTACCAAGACATGGGAACAATCTAAGTATCCATCAATGGATGGATGGGTAAAGAAGATATGAGATTATATATATAATGAATAATGCAAGTATTATTCAGCCATAAAAAGGAGGGAGATCCTGCCATTTGTGACAACATGGATGAACCTTGAGGGTATTATGTTCAAACAAAGACAAATACTATATGATCTCACTTTTATGTGGAATCCAAAAAAACTGAATTCATAGAAACAGAGAGCAGGTTGGCAGTTTCCAGGGGTAGGGGGTGGGGATGGGGGTGGAGGCAGGGATAAGGGGCGGGGGGAATGGATGAAGGTGATCAGAGTACAAACTTTCAGTTATAAGATGAATAAGTTCTGAAGATATAATGTACAGTATGGTGACTATAGTTTACTGTATTCCATATTTGAACATTTAAAGGTTCTTACCATACACACACAAAGTTACAACTATATGAGATGATTTGTTAACTAACCTCATTATGGTAATCATTTTGCAATATACACACATATAAAATCACTACGTGGTACACCTTAAACTTACACTAATCTTACATGCCAATTATATCTCAAAGTCAGGGGGAAATGATATTTAAGTTTTAAATCTTATTTCATTTGAAATAAGTGACTGGGTTCTTCTGGTTTTCAAGAATCTCTTTTATTTTTCAATCTGAAGATAGTTCCTAGATTACAAAAAGAAAGTCGAAGCCAATCAGAGCAAAGTAAGAGCGAGGGTTGAAGGTTTGGGCATAGAACCCAATTAAACGGTTTCATCTTTTCAGTCCTTATTTCACTTATTATTAATATTCAGTATTCCTATGACTTCTACATATTATGTACTGTCTCTTAGACATTCACAATTTAGAACAGCTGCTGTACACGAGATTCGTTTTATGGCAAGTGAGCTGGGCAGTCTTTTTGGGTTTTTCACCTCATGTGTGAAAATAGTTTTGACCCCACAGAAGCCCTAAAATGAACTCACGGATCCCCAGGAGTTTCTGGGGCTACAATTTGAGAACCACTGGTCTAACCCAATTATGTCAAGCATGTTTATCTTTCCAGAGGTTAGTACAATTTGGGCCAATGAGGGTTAGGAAAGGTTTGTGGATGCTTGTGGGGGAAGTTTCTTCACACCAAAAGAAACATAGGAATGAATCTCTTCTTCTTGCCAGATGTGAACCAATAAGTATACAGCCTCATTTACTTCTGGCATTCACCTTGTGACCCAGGGTAAAACCAGCTTTAAACTGACTATTAACTCTGCACGTAGGAGAGGAGAAATGAAGACACTTTAGTCCTTGATGATGTTATTTAACTGCTAGATGAATCCATATGGAAGCCATCCCTACTCTGAACTTGTGCAAATATGGGACGGTGACCCAAATGACCCAAGTGGCTTTGAGTTGGGTTTTTCTTTTACATGCTGCAAAATGCATGGACAATAGCATATACGTTTTTGGAAAAACTTGTATTTTTGTGAATTTTCAGTAGATGACAGTGTGAGTTCCCATAACCCTCCCTGTCCCTTGTGTAAACATCTGGCAATTAAGATGAGAGATTAAAAATGGTTAACAAAAAGGATAAACATTTCCATAAAATAGAAACAGAAAGGAAACACAGAGTGGGGCATAGGTCCTGAAGCTGAAGACCCACTGGATTTTGGGAATGGACACAGAAAGTGATAGCAAGGAGTTTAACTCTTGTGGGAAATAGGAATAAAACATGGTACATATATGGCAGAGGAGTGGAGCCAGATACCTTGTGAAATGGGGTGGTGGTGGGTGAGGTATGACCCTCAAGAATGACTGAAGTCTGAAAAACATCTTTGAATGCTTCCTGAACCTGAAGCTGCTAGAGCTTTCACCAAGACAGAGTGGCTGGAATGAACAAGAACAGTTACATACCCAGGAAACAGAATGAGTCTGGTGCTGACCTTAGGACATTGATTTATATATATATATTATATATAAATATATATAATATATATATATTTATATATATAATATATTTAATTTTTATTGGAGTATGGTTGCTTTACAATGTTGCGTTAGTTTCTACTGTACAGCAAAGTGAGTCAGCTATATGTATACACATATCCCCTCTTTTTTGGATTTCCTTCCCATCTAGGCCACCACAGAGCACTAAGTAGAGTTGATCTTTGATATCCTGTTGAAAAAGAGACTCTGATCACCTGGGCAAGATCTGGCTTAGATCTTGGGCCACTACTGGCCTGTGTTGAGGCACCTGGCGATTACATGAAACAGGTGCTAAAGGAGTGATAAAGAAGATGCTCTCATTTAAAGATACATAAATTTTCAAGGTATGTAAAGAAAGGTAACCAATACGTTTAACAAATTCAAAAGGCCTAAAAATCACGTCCTGAGGAAATGAAAATAAAAGAACATTCTGAAAGAAAAATGTTCCTTAAGACAGTGTAAGATATTCAAATATATAATATAATATATGCCACCCACAGAAAGAACTGAAGGTTATGCAACAAAAATGGGCTAATATTAAGCAAAAAAAAAAGTGTGAAAAATTTCAGTGTACAGAAACATATGCAATAATCAGAGGAAGCCATATATAAAATTATTTCTATTTTTAACTCTTCAAGTTGTTCCTAAACACTGAGGAAATGTCTTATGTTTTTATTTCTTTAGTTAATTAGATCAATCTTATAGATGTACTATTCTGTTTTAAGTAATTTTCCTATTCTCTTTTACGCTCTTAAATTTCCGTTAAATTATCTTTTTTTGTCAGCTTGGGGATAACCTTGGTAATTTTAAATTTGTAGATAACATTTCTTTTTTTTAAACATGGAAATGAGTGTTTTATTTTTTATTTTATTTAACATCTTTGTTGGAGTATAACTGCTTTACAATGGTGTGTTAGTGTCTGCTGTATAACAAAGTGAATCAGCTATACATATACATATATCCCCATATCCCTTCCCTCTTGCGTCTCCCTCCCCCACTCCCTATCCTACCCCTCTAGGTGGTCACAAAGCACCAAGCTGATCTCCCTGTGCTATGCAGCTGCTTCCCACTAGCTATCTATTTTACATTTGGTAGTGGATATATGTCAATGTTACTCTCACTTCATCCCAGCTTACCCTTCCCCTCGAGTGTCCTCAAGTCCATTCTCTACGTCTGTGTCTTTATTCCTGCCCTGTCCCTAGGTTCATCAGAACGATTTTTTTTTTTTTTTTAGATTCTATATATACGTGTTAGCATACAGTATTTGTTTTTCTCTTTCTGACTTACTTCACTCTGTATGACAGTCTCTAGGTCCACCCACCTCACTACAAATAACTCAATTTCATTTCTTTTTATGGTCGAGTAATATTCCATTCTATATACATGCCCCATCTTCTTTATCCATTCTTCTGTCGATGGACAGTTAGGTTGCTTCCATGTCCTGCCTATTGTAAACAGTGCTGCAATGAACATTGTGGTACATGACTTTGAATTATGGTTTTCTCAGGGTATAAGCCCAGTAGAGGGATTGCTGGGTCATAAAGTAGTTCTATTTTTAGTTTTTTGTTTGTTTGTTTTGTTTTGTTTTGTTTTGCGGTACGCGGGCCTCTCACTGTTGCGGCCTCTCCCGTTGCAGAGCACAGGCTCCGGATGTGCAGGCTCAGCGGCCATGGCTCACGGGCCTAGCTGCTCTGTGGCATGTGGGATCTTCCCGGACCGGGTCACGAACCCGTGTCCCCTGCATCGGCAGGCGGACTCTCAACCACTGTGCCACCAGGGAAGCCCTATTTTTAGTTTTATAAGGAACCTCCATACTGTTCTCCATAGTCGCTGTATCAATTTACATTACCACCAACAGTGCAAGAGGGTTCCCTTTTCTCCACACCCTCTCCAGCATTTGTTGTTTGTACAGTTTTTGATGATGGCCATACTGACCGGTGTGAGGGGATACCTCATCGTAGTTTTGATTTGCATTTCTCTAATGATTAGTGATGTTGAGAATCCTTTCATGTGTTTGTTGGCAACCTGTACATCTTCTTTGGAGAACTGTCTTTTTAGGTCTTCTGCCCATTTTTGGATTGGGTTGTTTGTTTTTTTGATATTGAGCTGCATGAGCTGCTTGTAAATTTTGGAGATTAATCCTTTGTCAGTTGCTTCATTCGCAAATATTTTCTCCCATTCTAAGGGTTGTCTTGTTTATGTTTTCCTTTGCTGTGCAAAAGCTTTTAAGTGTCATTAGTTCCGATTTATTTTTGTTTTTATTTCCATTTCTCTAGGAGGTGGGTCAAAAAGGATCTTGCTGTGAGTTATGTCATAGAGTGTTCTTTCTGTGTTTTCCTCTAAGAGTTGTATAGTGCCTTGCCCTGCATTTAGGTCTTTAATGCATTTTGAGTTTATTTTTGTGTATGGTGTTAGGAAGTGTTCTAATTTCACTCTTTTACATGTAGCTGTCCAGTTTTCCCAGCACCATTTATTGAAGAGGCTGTCCTTTCTCCACTGTATACTCTTGCCTCCCTTATCAAAGATAAGGTGACCATATATGCATGGCTTTATTTCTGGGCTTTCTATCCTCTTCCATTGATCTATATTTCTGTTTTTGTGCCAGTACCATACTGTCTTGATTACTGTAGCTTTGTAGTATAATCTGAAGTCAGGGAGCCTGATTCCTCCAGGTCTGTTTTTCTTTCTCAAGATTGCTTTGGTTATTTGGGGTCTTTTATGTTTACATATAAATTGTGAAATTTTTTGTTCCAGTTCTGTGAAAAATACCATTGGTAGTTTGATAGGGACTGCATTGAATCTGTAGATTGCTTTGCGTAGTATAGTCATTTTCACAATGTTGATTCTTCCAATCCAAGAACATGGTATATCTCTCCATCTGTTTGTATTATCTGTAATTTCTTTCATCAGTGTCATAGGTTTCTGCATACAGGTTTTTTGTCTCCTTAGGTAGGTTTATTCCTAGATATTTTATTCTTTATGTTCTAGTGGTAAATGGGAGTGTTTCCTTAACTTTTCTTTCAGATTTTTCATCATTAGTGTATAGGAATGCAAGAGATTTCTGTACATTAATTTTGTACCCTGCTACTCTACCAAATTCATTGATTAGCTCTAGCAGTTTTCTGGTAGCATCTTTAGGATTCTCTATGTATAGTAACATGTCATCTGCAAACAGTGACAGCTTACTTCTTCTTTTCCAATTTGGATTCTGTTTATTTCTTGTTCTTCTCTGATTGCTGTGGGTAAACCTTCCAAAACTATGTTGAATAATAGTGGTGAGAGTGGGCAACTTTGTCTTGTTCCTGATCTTAGAGGGAATGGTTTCAGTTTTTCATCATTGAGAACGATGTGGGCAGTGGGTTTGTCATATATGGCCTTTATTATGTTGAGGAAGGTTCCCTCTATGTCTACTTTCTGGAGAATTTTTATCATAAATGGGTGCTGAAATTTGTTGAAAGCTTTTTCTGCATCTATTGAGATTATCATATGGTTTTTACCCTTCAATTTGTTAATACGGTGTATCACATTGATTGACTTGCATATATTGAAGAATCCTTGCATTCCTGGAATAAACCCCACTTGATCATGGTGTATGATCCTTTTAATGTGCTGCTGGATTCTGCTTATTAGTATTTTGTTGGGGATTTTTGCATCTATGTTCATTAGTGATATTGGCCTGTAGTTTTCTTTCTTTGTGACATCTTTGTCTCGTTTTGGTATCAGGGTGATGGTGGCTTCGTAGAATGTGTTTGGGAGTGTTCCTTCCTCTGCTATATTTTGGAAGAGTCTGAGAAGGATAGGTGTTAGCTCTTCTCTAAATGTTTGATAGAATTCAGTTATGAAGCCATCTGGTCCTGGACTTTTGTTTGTTGGAAGATTTTTCATCACAGTTTCAATTTCAGTGCTTGTGATTGGTCTGTTTATATTTTCTGTTTCTTTCTGGTTCAGTCTCAGAAGGTTGTGCTTTTCTAAGAATTTGTCCAGTTCTTCCAGGTTTTCCATTTTACTGGTATATAGTTGCTTGTAGTAATCTCTCATGATCCTTTGTATTTCTGCGGTGTCAGGTACTTCTCCTTTTTCATTTCTAATTCTGTTGACTTGAGTCTTCTCCCTTTTTTTCTTGATGATTCTGGCTAATGGTTTATCAGTTTTGTTTATCTCCTCAAAGAACAAGCTTTTAGTTTTATTGATCTGTGCTATTGTTTCCTTCATTTCTTTTTCATTTATTTCTGATCTGATCTTTATGATTTCTTTCCTTCTGCTAACTTTGGGGTTTTTTGGTTCTTCTTTCTCTAATTGCTTTAGCTGTAAGGTTAGGTTGTTTATGTGAGATGTTTCTTGTTTCTTGAGGTAGGATTGTATTGCTATAAACTTCCCTCTTAGAACTGCTTTTGCTGTATCCCACAGGTTTTGCATTGTTGTGTTTTCATTGTCATTTGTTTCTAGGTATTTGTTGATTTCCTCTTTGATTTCTTCAGTGATCTCTTGGTTATTTAGTAGCGTATTGTTTAGTCTCCATGTGTTTGTATTTTTTTACTTTTCCTGTAATTGATATCTAGTCTCATAGCGTTGTGGTTGGAAAAGATACTTGATAAAATTTCAATTTTCTTAAATGTACCAAGCCTTGATTTGTGACCCAAGATATGATCTACCCTGGAGCATGTTCCATGAGCACTTGAGAAGAAAGTGTATTCTGTTGTTTTTGGATGGAATGTCCTATAAATATCAATTAAGTCCATCTTATTTAATGTGTATTTAAAGTGTGTATCTCCTTAGATATTTTCATTTTGGATGAAAAAATATATATTTCATTCTGTCCATTGGTTAAAGTGGGGTGTTAAAGTCCCCTACTATGATTGTGTTACTGTCGATTTCCCCTTTTACGGCTGTTAGCGTTTGCCTTATGTATTGAGGTGCTCCTATGTTGGGTGCATAAATACTTACAATTGTTATATCTTCTTCTTGGATTGATCGCTTGATCATTATGTAGTGTCCTTCCTTGTCTCTTGTAACAGTCTTTATTTTAAAGTCTATTTTGTCTGATATGAGAATTGCTACTCCAGTTTTCTTTTGATTTCCATTTGCATGGAATATCTTTTTTCATTCCCTCAGTCTGTATGTGTCCCTAGGTCTGAAGTGGGTCTCTTGTAGACAGCATATATATGGGTCTTGTTTTTGTATCCTTTTTGTGTGTTCAGTTTACTTTTCTCCTGGGTGAAGAAACCTTTTCCTTTATTTCCTTTATTCCTTTATTCAGGGGGCTTTTACAGTTTTGGTATCTAGTGTGTGTTTGCTATAGGATTTTGGTGGAT
Organism: Stenella coeruleoalba; assembly: GCF_951394435.1. Lineage (NCBI taxonomy): Eukaryota > Metazoa > Chordata > Mammalia > Artiodactyla > Delphinidae > Stenella > Stenella coeruleoalba. Next base: position 53,070,881 of record NC_137162.1, on the reverse strand, counting down.
ATTCTTTATTGGTTTATGGAAGTTTTCTTCTGTACTTAGTCTGCTAAATTTTTCTTTTTGTTTTTAGTAAAATAACCAGATGTTGATTTTTTGAATAGTCTTTCTTCATGCATGAAAATAACAGCATTTTCATTTTATTTTTAAATTATGTTGATAGATTTTCTAATGCTAAAATTGCATTCCTGAGAAAAAGATTACTTATAGATGGCCTATTATTTTTAAAACACATTGCTAGAATCAAGTTATTAATTAATATTTTTACTTATGGTGTTTGTTTCTAAGTTAACCTTGGTCCATGATTATAGTTTATTACTTTCTTTCATCAGTTGTTTGTATTAAGGTTATACGTGCCTTATAAAAGAGTTTGGGAAGCTTTCTAATTTGAGATTCTGGAATAATTTGTATAAAATAAGGATTATCTGTTCCTTGAAATAGTACTGAAATTTTTTGAACCCCATGCTTTTTCAGGGATAGGGGAGATTTTTATTAGCAATTCCATATTTTTAATAATTATTGGACTAATGAAGTTTTTGTTTTTTCTTGATATACAAAATTTTATTTTTATAAAAAATTCCCATTCTATCTGTTTTCAACCTTATTATCATAGAGCTTCTCATAATACTCTTATTTTTTTTACATCTCAAATGTTTATATCTAGTTAAATACTTTTTTCACTCCCAATATAGTTTACTTTTTATGGTACTCTCTTTTTTTTTAAATTGATTAGGCTTGCTGTATCCCACAGGTTTTGCATTGAAATATTTTTGAAATATTTTTGGCATAATTGGGGAAATTTTATTATGGATTGTATATTAGATAATTTACAGAATTATTCTTAATTAATTTAGCCATAAAGGTAGTATTTTTGATTACATAGAAGAATATCTTTATATCTAAGAGATGTAGGCTGAAGTATTGAGTGATGAATATCATAAAGTATTGGGCAGGGCGGGAAGGAGGTGGTGAATGAGGGGGGAAGGAGAGGGGAAAAGAGAGAGAACACAAGCAAATGGGGCAAATATTTACAAGGTTCAATGAAGAATCCAAATTAGCATGCATGTATTGTATTTGCAAATAGCTAATAAACTCCATCTGGAAAATGCCACTTGTACAATATTATACTTATAAATCATCCATAAAAGAATAAACTTTTAATATTAATTCAATGATTCTTTATCACTAGGGTAATTTTTAGCTTTAGCAACACTCCCAAGTATCAGTGATTTAATCTCTTTCATGTAAATAACGTCTGGGGGTTTGTAGTTTAGAGCTATCCTGGTTGCTTCACTATCACTTCTATATTTTGCTTCATCATTTTAAACATCAACCATATATATATATATATATATATATATATTTATTTATTTATTTATAGGACCATTGTTGCATGGGCTTCAGGAATCACACTACATCTTAGACAGTAGGAAAGAAGGAAGAGGCAAATTTGGATATGTCCTCTTGTTAGGATTGATTCTTGAAGACAATTCTGTTTAGAACCCAATGTCTAGCATTTAGCCATACTAACAAGGAGGGCTGACAAATGTAGTTTTATTCTCAGCTGCAATGCACCTAGCCAGTAATCAAGTTCTACTACTAAGGAAGATAATGAGAAATAACATGGGAGCAAAAACTAGCAGTTTTTCTCCCAGATAGTTTGTGATTGTTATGGAGATATGGGGAATATCTTTTACCACTTCCTGTATGTTGTCATATTTCTGACATTGATAGTAATGTCATCTTGTTTTAAGAACTAAAGAGGAGGGAAGCTCTCCCATTTTGACTACCCAGTTTTCTTGGAAGGTCTTGTGATCTCTTTCCAATCCTTCAATTTTATAAATCTAGAGGCCATATAAAATCCTTGCAGTCTTGTAAATTGCCCAAAACTTGATGATTACAAATAGGAATGTTTTTTATTTCATAAGATGTAATTTAATTTCCTTTCCACCATTTTCTCTTTGCCTATTTTATTGTATTTTTTACTTCTTTCATTTTTTGTTTTCCTTCCTAGAGAGTACTTTTTAATTGCCGTTGTATCCATTTTGCTCCTTTGCTCCTGTATAGGCTTCCTACATTGGAGTTTATTTCACTATTACAGCACATTGTGACAAGAACTCCATTTGTGCAATGCTTCATCCTGATTTTTTAGATTACATCAATATCAGTATCCTGTTTTTCCTTTCCTAATAAAGAATTAAATGTTTTATGTCTGCTTTAGGTCTTTTTTTTTGCACTTCCTAGGATAAAAGTGAATGATTTATGGAGAGAAAAAATAATGCCTGTTATCTGAAAAGCTACTGTACTGTTCTTTTCAGATAAAATATATTTTAGGTCAGACTCACAGCTGCAGATTGAAAAATTTCCCCAAAGATTAATTAGGACTTAGCATTCTAGAACTGCAGTGTGGTTTGGCTGTTTGTCATGGGTGTTTCAGCTTGCCACCTGTTGGGATGCAAGTTCCTATCACCATCCACGGTGCTACTTTTCCCTATTTCCCTTGTTCTCACTGATGAATGGCTGTGATTAGAAAGTAGTAGTGCTACTAATTGATTAGCTAGGAAAAGGTACTACAGGCCCTGGTAACTTTTTAAGGATGTTCCTTGGTATTTCACTACAGTTCTTAGATGTTATACTATCTATATTAAAAAAAAAAAAGACTCTTCAAAGTCAGTTTGCAGGGTAAATTGAAAATAAATTATTTTTTATTAACAGTAAAATCAGTTTGTGTAGCACTATATACAAGTGGTTTCTTATGCCTATTCTCATATTTCATATTTTCATAAACTTGTGTGCTATTGTTACCATTTGACAGGGAAAACAATGGCCAAAGAGGTTAAGTGATTTATCCATGGGTAACTATATGTCTTAGTTTAGGCTTATGTTCCTGGTGTTAGTGCCCCCATTTACTCTCATATGTGCCCAGATTTGGACAATAAATAAGTCACCCTACTTCTCCAGGACTGGACCCCAAGCCTCCCAGTTTATCCATCTAGGGAATGAGATATGTACCTTTTTGTAGTTGCTTCCCTAGCCTAAAAGTCATGATGTTTAATACTTGCTGGGATAGGAGAATTCTTATGGGAATAGCTTTTTGTTTTCTACAGGAGATTTTGAACTGTTTTCATCCAGTTGCTCCTGTAATAACACACATCTTGAGGAGGTAATTTCATAAGTGTGCTGAAAAAATTAAGACTGGTAAGAGATTTGATGTATATGATTCAACATTGAGTTTGTTAAGCTCAGAACAGTGAGAACATACACTGTGACTTAATTTTATATGTTTTGAAACTTTCATTTTTACTTGTGCTATTACGGATTGGATTTGAGGCCCTGAGATGGGGAGTAAGGGAATGTGTAACTTGTTATAAAGAATGAGAACTAAGCTTATTAATTTTGTTCATTGCTTTCACTCTAGCAACTAGCTCAGTGCCTGATCTGGCATATAGTAGGCACTCAATAAATATTTGTTAAGTGATTGGGTGAGTAAAGAACGCATCAACAATGATTTTCTAGAGAGTTAATAGTATAAACTTATTTGCGGCATAGATGATTCCCAGTGAGGTGCAAGAGAATTACTATGTAAATTAGATGACAACAAATGTGAACGTTTTAAAATTAGTGAATTATTAGGTCTTGTAAATTTGTGGGAGTATCTGATATTAGAATCCCTGCTGGTAGAAATATGTCAGTCTTTCCACCATATTAATTTCTGATGCCTTGAAAAACTGAAACGTGGAATAGTTATTTTATGTTGGTATAGTTTGGACATTTGAATAAACAAGATAATTCAAGGTGCCTATAAAGGTTTATAATGCTTGTAAAACATGATTCTTTAGTTAAAATTTTGTATGGGCAGTATATTTCTTGTTTTAAAGAGCCCAAATAGCATGGGAATCTTTTAATAATAGTGTTCCTCATGATACCACAGCCAAAGGCATATGAAAAGAATAAGCTTGAATAAGCATAAGATACTCACCAATAAAATTATTGTTATTTTAGGAGAGCACTGGAGATTATACTTTTAAAAACTGACTCTAAAAGTAAAAGAGAAAGTGAAACATCTGGTCGGACATTGGTGCACGTTTTATCAACCCTGGTAGAAGTTCACTGTATGTGCGAGCTTGTCTAGTGTTCCTGTTTAAATAGTAAAGGGAATAAAGACATGAATGTCATAATGACCTTCTTATATATTTTATTACATTTTGTTTCCCAGCTGTCTCGTGTCTAGTTAGAACCCAGGCATAATTTCATGTGCAGATGCTGTTAGAAATGAGCACAATGACGAGGTAGGTGCCAGTGAGTGTGTGTAGAGTCTTATCTCCATGCTGCAAACAGGTTTTGAGATTGTGCAAATGAACTTCTTTAGAAGCTTTCCAGAGTAGTTCCACTATTGCTGCATGCCCAACTAAATGCTTTCCTTTCTTTTATCAGAAATATTTGCAAAAATTTTTGGCTGCTGTCTCTTTTTCAAAGCCTGTGTATGTGTGGATTCAGTGAAAGGAGCCACATATTTTAATATGGGTAACTTTGATGGAGACATACGTTTCCTATAGGAATCTGTACTTATAGTTGTACTAGTCTTACTCCAATGTCCTCTTGGGCTGAGTTGCACTGGAACTAATACTTTTTACCATGCATTAATAAGGGAGGTCCTCTGAATATCACTGAAGGGAAAAACTCACTAGGAGCATGAAAGCCTTGTCCCCGCTGAGTGAGCTGCACTGAGTCTCCTGGACTCCTATAATAGGTTCAGTCAGAGGTGGGTCCTTAGCCTGGCATTTTGGTCCCAGACCTCTGTTGTTCCCAAAGCCCCATGACTTGTGCTATGAGGAGGTCTTGTCACAGGGAAGAGCCTTTCCAGTTGGGTAAGGAGCGCAGGAAGAAAGGAATATGGTCTAGGATGACCCTCGTGCTTCTGAAGGCCACACAGAATGGGTCTTTTGGGAGGTCATGGGACATGAGGTTCGGTAAAGCTCATGGAGGGCAAGAGGGCATGGCTTGTCTCACTGGAAGCACTGTACATTGTTCATCATTGTCTGTGCACTTCAAGGATACATTCATTGTTCTATGGCCTACTTCTGGAAAGCTAGCATCATCTTATACTTATGGAGTGCTTTAAAACTGAAGTGGTTTTAAATACATAAATCCAATAATAATTGCTATAATTTGCAAGGACTTGGCTGTATATGGAAAATATCATACTCTGAGCTGTCCAAATACAATAGTCCTCCCCTACCTATGGGGGATATGTTCTAAGACCCCCAGTGGATGCCTGAAACCACGGATAGTACCGAACCCTATGTATACTATGTTTTTTCCTATACATACATACCTATGATAGAGTTTCATTTATAAATTAGGCACAGTAAGAGACTAGCAACGATAATTAATAATAATTATAACAACATACAGTAATAAAAGTTATGTGAATGTGGTCTTTCTCTCTCTCTCAAAATATCTTATGGTATTAATTTAATGACTTTTGAACTTAAGTAAACACTTATCATGCACTGTGGCTGTAACTTCTGCCCTCTGAGATGTGACAGCAAAACTAGTGTGAATTTCTTTTACTTTCTTCAGGGATGGAAGACTTGTTTTTAACGTGAATCTTAGCAAACTCAGCGTATGATTTTTTTTCTTTCCTTATTAAGTTGAGAGCTTTTACTTTTTCACTTCAAGGAAGCGCTTTATGGCTTCTCTTTGACATATCCGAATTGCCGGCATCACTACCCTTGAGCTTCGGAGCCATTATTAAGTAAAATAAGGGTTACTTGAACACAAGCACTGAAACAGTCATTCTGAGAACCAAGGTGGCTACTAAGTGACTAACGAGGGGGGGGGGGCTGTGCAGGACAAAGGGATGATTCACGTCCCCTTATGGAATGGAGCAGATGGCATGAGGTTCATCATGTCACTCAGAACGACAGGCAATTTAAAACTTATGAATTGTTTATTTATGGAATTTTCCAGTAAAATTTTTGAACTACAGTTAACCATGCTTAACTGAAACTGAGGAAAACAAGGCCACAGATAAGGGGGGATGACTGTATTATCTAACAAAATCTTCAAAACAAATCTGTGAGTTAGGTAGTGTTACCTTCTTTTATGAGAGGAGGAAAATGGAAATCCATTTAATATTCACAAAAACCCTTGTTTTTCAAAGCACGTAACAGATCATTTGCTTAGCATGATGCAACAAAGTCCCAGCAAAGGTAAAACATGAAATGGGCTTCCAGTCTCTAAGTGCACTGCTTCCATTGCTACATAGACCCGAACATATTCTGAGGATAAACTCAGAAGGGCAAGTATGGGCTCTGGTTTTGGAGGACCCAAACTTGAATGTCACATCTGCTGCTCCCTAGCTGCAGACCTGGGCAAGCTAATTCACCTCCTTGAATCCCAGTTTGCTAAAGTTGTTAAAATATGAATAAGTATAGCACTTCCTCAAAGGGTTGTTGGAAGAATTAAGTCCTATTAAGGCATTTTAAGTACCTGGCACACAGTAAGTGCTTAATAAATGTGAGCCCTTCAACTTCACTATCATCTTATCTTTAATGTTATTTTTATCTAAAGACAACTTTGAGTCTAATTCAAGATGAAATAAATCCATTTAGGAATGACTCATAAAGGGTCTGGAAAAGGTGGTTTTATATTTTCAAGTCCCTTGAAATAATTTATTGTTTTAATTGTCCCTTTCAATAGCAATAGGTTTGCTAATATGTTCTTTTAGAAATGGAATTAGATCACACCTAGGTGTAAGGTAAAATGTTTACGCCTTTCTTACCTTGTCCAATTCATTTCTGAAATATAATTTTCAGATGGAAAATTTGAGGAAGATCTTAGATATGCATTATAAACAGTGGCAGCCCATGATGTAAGAATACTTGTGTTGGTTAAACTCAGATTTACCAAGTAGGATGTGAAGTAAAAATGTAGGAGCATTGCTTTAAGTAAAATGCTCCAATTGCTTTTGAAGTGTATTGAGTTGCTGAGGAACTGTCAAGAAGACAGGGTCAGATTTCAAAAATGAATGTTCCTTCTCTTCTAGGAAAATACAGTATGTTATCATTATAAAACGACTGGAAAAATAAAAAGTTAGGAAAATGTGTGTGTGTGTGCATATGTCTGTATGTGTTGTATCAGTGTAACAAATTCAATCTCATTAACTGGGGTGTACAAAGCAGTTTAGAATTTATTCCTTTATAACTGTCCTTGTTTTCTACATGACTTCCCTCCCATCCTCCAGTGGGATGGGTAAAGAAAGAAAATAACTGTATTTAGTCCAAATTCATAATCTGTGTTCTTTCCAATACTTTAAATTGCCTTTTAAAGAAAATGAGTCTCTCTGCTTGGATGACTCAGGCAAATGATTGTTTTCATGCTTGCGTTTTGCAAGATCACTCCTAGTAGTATTTCAGGGGAGGGGGGTAATTTAGATGACATGACTTTGTGAAGATAGAAGAGGTAGGTTCCTTGAACCTACACAATGTTATTTGGCTCATTTTGTGTGACGCATGGAATGACCAAGCAGGAGTGATCTCTCCCTGGTGACTTTTGTGGCATGACTGGTTCCATCTGACTTTTTGAGGAGATATGATGAAACTACCCACTGTAGTCAACATTATTTGCCTCTGGTTTCAAATTCCTCATATCTTGAGGGGTCTTTGCCTGAAATCAGAATACTTCTGGCCTACCTACCCTTTTAGTATCTTCACATCCTCTCCCAGATTTGGGGACGCAGCTGGGTCTCCTGCATGTGCATTCAGGCTGAAGGGAACCAGGGGCTTTAGAACTGCCTCCGTCTCATCCATCTGCTAAACCACGGGTGGTAGAGGCAGTGAGAAATGGCTTCTCACATTGTTTTTCTCCTCCTGTCTGCCTCATCTTTGTAGAATTCAATTGGGATCAAAAGTGATGGTGGTCTTTTTTCTCTTAGTTTCTCTTATCTAGTTTCATCCTCCCTAAGTCCTAAATCTCCTTCCTCCTAAATCTAGACTCAAAAGTAAATTAATGATAGATAGGGTACAGGGAGCAAGAAACCCATTTATTGGTAAGGGGACAGGAAGCATTTAAAAATATCGCACCCGATTTCTCTCCTTCTCTCATTTCTCCCCTAGGAACAAATCTAAAAAGAAATGATATGGACATATATGATGTAAAACAGAACATTAATTTGCTTTATAAATAAATCTAGAGAGATTTCATGTTTCTGAATTCTGCAAGTGATGAAATTTGGGGATACAGTCATATTTCACATCATACCAAAAAAAAAAAAAAAGAGAGAGAGAGAATTCTCTATTGACCAAAGGATTCCATGTAAAACACAGACTTAATATGTTAATTATGTGATTTCTTGTTGGTAGTGGAATTTCTATGCCTATAATTAGAGGAAGAAAATATATCATATATCACACAGGAATTATTAACACGTTTGATCACATAAAAATTCATATATCCTAAAACATCATTAAAATCTGAGACAAACTACAAAGTGGCAAAATACTTTGTAAAATCTTTGACAAAAGGTTATTTTGTCAGAATTTATACAGAATTTTTATCAATCAATAAAAGGCTAAGAACCTATGGAATATAAGTAACAGTCATAATCAACGAATTAATAACAGATGGGACACAAAGAGCTCAATGAATTTATGAAATCTTATTTGATCTCACTAAGGCCCAAATAAAATTCTATTCAGTCCAAGATATTCTAGATTCCAATATGTTAAGCAGGCAGTTTTCTCTAACTCGTGCTATCATTCTCTGCCGTTGGGTGTGAACTTTCCTATATAGCATCATGGCACTGTGTTAACAATTGTCTAAACACTTGTCACTTGTCACTAATAATTCCACCTCCACAAATTTTATCTAAGGAAATCATTCGAAATGTGTACAAGCATATTTTCCCATTTCTATTCCTTACAGAATTTAAAAGTAACTTCAAAATGGAGATAACCAAATTATCAAATATTCAGATTGGTTAAATAAACAAATACATCCATATAATGGAATACCACGTAGACATTAAAAGTGCTGTTGTAGAAATGCCAACATGCTAACAATATGTTGTTCAGGTGAAGAAAATAAGTTATAAAAAAGATGTGATATATTTGAAATATATGGGTGTGGTGTGTGTATGTGTGTTTGTATATATATGCTATATTCTAGATGATAAAATGGCATCCTGTTACTTTCCTCCTGACTCGTATCCCAAGGCTGGCTACCCCTGTTAGTACACTGAAAGACACATGCAAGTGTGGTCACATCTAGCATTTTCCTAGACTGGAACTCAAAGCTACCTGTACCACTACTTCTAGCCATCCCATCAGCCCCAGCTTGAAGCTCAGCTCACAGCTCTGCCTACAGTGAAGCCTTTAGGAGCAGCTTATGTGAAGCTGGTGGCCAGGGCTTTGTTTGGGTCCCACCACACCTGTGTTGCTAATAGAAGGCCTGGCCTTGATAAACTCAGAGCTCGCTGCCCCCTCAGTCAATTTACCTCAGCAGTCAGAGCTGGGCAGCCTGCCTCAGACAAGTTGGAAAATAGAGAAGCTGTTGTATGAGGCAAACAAATGTTTCAGAGACAGGTAATTCTGTCGTCCTTTCATCCCAGGAAAGATAAGGGCCAGAAAGTATTTTCTTGAAGCTGAGCAGTCTGTATGTTGACATCACTGCACCAGCTTCATTAAATGACCTATATTTAAAACTATAGTGGCTTTGAGGATCTTTATGTTTAGTGAGAAATAAAAGACAGTACCTTGATCACAATATATCTTTGCTTAAAACAAAAGGAATTAAAAAATATAAATCTAGAGCATTAAAATATCAATAAACAAATGATTCTGCATGTACTATAAGGAATGTACTTAAAAATTCTGACTTATGTGGTATCATCATCTCTTGTGGCCACCACTTTCCTGACATTATGACATAAAAGTATGTAGACTGAGCAAATCTTGAAAGTTACAAAATCCCTGATAGGAGTTTTTAATCCACCTTCTGTGTGACTGCTTTTAAATCACAAATTCGTTGGTAATTTTAAGAAGTGCTATAGAAGAGAAAAGTTTAATCAGGAGAGCACTAGTTGTTCTTTAATTGGTGACTCCTGACAATTTGGTTTTTCAGGTGTAAGGGATATTTCAGATTAAGAACGTACTTGTTGCTTTGCAAATGATATAACTGATGGGGATTAATATCCAACATATATGAACAGCTCATACAACTCAACAACCCAATTAAAAAATGGGCAGAAGAACTGACATTTTTCCAAAGAGGACATGCAGATGGCCAACAGGCACATGAAAAGATGCTCAATATCGCTAATCATCAGGGAAATGCAAATCAAAACCACAATGAGGTATCACCTCACACCTGTCAGAATGGCTATCATCAGAAAGAACACAAATAATAAATGTTAGAGAGGATGTGGAGAAAAGGGAACCCTCGTACACTGTTGGTGGGAATGTAAATTGGTGCATCCACTGTGGAAAACAGTAAGGAGGCTTTCTCAAAAAACTAAAAATAGGACTACCAAATGACCCAGCAATTTCATTCCTGGGTATAGATTAAAAAAAAAGAAACACCGAAAAACGAAAACACCAATTCAAAAAGATATATGCACCCCAATGTTCATAACAGCATTATTTACAATTGCCAAGACAAGGAAGCAACCTAAGTGTCCATCAACAGATGAATGGATAAAGAAGGTTTAGTATATAAATACAATGGAACACTACTCAGACATAAACAAGAACAAAGTTTTGCCATTTGCAGCAACATGGATGGACTTGGAGGGCATTATGCTGAGTGAAATAAGTTGGACAGAGCAAGACAAATACTGGATGATATCACTTATATGTGGAATGTAAAAAATACAACAAACTAAGGAATATAACAAAAATGAAGCAGATACAGATATAGAGAATAAACTAGTGGTTACCACTGGGGAGAGGGAAGCAGGGAGGGGCAATATAGGGGGGGGGGAATAATGGGTACAAACTATTAGGTATGATAAAATAAGCTACAAGGATATATTGTACAACATGGGGAATATAGCCAATATTTTATAATAACTATAAGTGGAGTATAACCTTTAAAAATTGCGAATCACCACATCATACACCTGTAACATATAATACTGAACAGCAACTACACTTCAATAAAAAAGAACGTATTTGTTGCAAGCACATACTTGTGTTTTTAAATTATTTATATTTTGAGATAAATTTTTAAGTTCATCCTGCTGTTTGCCAGTACTAAAAGTAGTATGATAGGTCAATTTGCATTGACGCTTCTATTTCCTTTCTGTCAATGCTACTCTGAGGCAGAGTAATGAAGCCCTGTTTGTTAAACAAAAAGTTGAAGGAAACCAGGTCATAGATTTGAATCTATATTACAGAACTTCACAATTTTGGACAATTCAGCAAGACCTCATTTTTCTCATTATTTTCTTATTTGCTAAGTGACAGGCTGGAAGAAGAATTAATGAGAAATTTTATCAGAAGTGTTCCATAATGTCTGCATTAAATTAGATGCTACTTAAATTTGGAATATGTTTTCCAGTTATTGTTTTTATTATTATTGACTGTGAAAATGACGAAACATAGCATCCTTGAATTATAGATGTGCATAGTTCAGTTCAGCTTTTTAATAAAAATGCTTGAGCACCTGCTAGGCATCCAAAGTTCTTTACGTGCTCTAGATAGAGTGTGCTGTATAGAGAGTGATGAATTAGGCATAGTTTCTGTTCTATAAAGACCTAAAATCTAGAAGACAGGACCTTAGAGATTTTACTAGTCCATAGTATAGACAAGGAAATGACTTGATTCCCTTACTGAACTAGAACTCAGCAAGACTGTGTCCCCTATTCGTGTCTGTAAGAGTCGGGATATTAGGGTGTGACAGAGAGTGACTGTATCATCAGGCTGGTTAAGAGTAAATGACCTATGTAGGATTAAAGAACATCTGAAGAGCAACTCATTCTTACCTAAGATTCCAACATAATTTCTGGAGAGAAGGGATAATGTAGTAAAGCGAGAGTAGATTGAGGAATCAAAGACATAGCTTCAAATCCTTGTTCTGTACTGTACGAGCATTTTATGTTTGGGGCAAATGACTAATGTTTCTGAACCTCAGTTTTCTCGTCTGTACAATGGAGATATGCAAAAAAGTTAAAATGAAATCGTAAGCAAAAAGCAATATCCCAGTTCCTTATTCCTAGTAGGTGTTCAAGGATAATAGTTTTGTTTATTAGGGTGAAGTTTAGGAAAGGGCTGATGTCTGGGTAAGGGGAGTTTAGGAGAGCCATATTCCCGATGGAAAGAAGAGAATGCAAGACCATCAGGTTCTCTGTATGTAAGGTCAAGTGGTCAAAGACCATAGATCAGAGATGAGAACTCCAAAAACATGGATGGCATGGATTGTCAGACATTTGTCATTTCCCTGCGCTGGTTTTCAATACTTTCTCTTCATATCCTTCTCCATCTCTTTTCTCAGAGAGAACAGCAATGAACGAGTTGAATAATTAAATTCTGTGCATTTATACTCCATAACAAGGAAGGAGGGAGGGTTGGTGGAGAGGGAAGACTAAAGGGCAGGAGGATTTAAGACTTAGAATAAAGGCAAAGGTAACCACAGAGAGAAAGACCTGAGGCACAGGGGAGAAGTGAGTTGAGTGAGACAGAGATGTGACCCAGTGATTAGATCAGAAAGCACGTGGCTTTCAAGCAGTGGCCTGCTGGGGGGCTTGCTGGGGGGCCTGCGATGTCAGGTAAAAGCTGGAAACTTCTCCTAGTGACCTGACCCCACTGGAGAGGCTTCCCTACTCCTGCATTCCCAAGGAAGCTAAAGGGAATTTGGTTTCCATTCTGGAAGTGAACTTTTAATAATCAGGCAAAACCACACTTTTCAGGCAGAGAAGAAGGTGTAGAAGCGAAAGCAGCCGCCCAGCCTGAAGCTGCCAGAAGGGCTGTAGTGTCAGCCTGAAGGTTTAAAAGTCTTCATCCCAAGAAATGGAATTCTAATCACTCTGCGTTAGTATAAGCACAAGAACTCTGCTCAGTTTAATAAACTGCCTTACTTTCATCTTTTACATAATATGTATATAACATTTATAACTTCTACTAATCGCCTTAATGTCCAGAGATGTGTCCAAGAGAAAAAGACCTCAGGATACTAAACGGATTATGATGATCGCCTTACTTGGATTAGTAATTGATTCACATGAAAGGGAGCAGCAGACCAAATGAGAAATTGTTAATTGGTCTTTAGTGACTTGGGAGAGGAAAAACCTTACACTTTAAATTGTTACCTCCTTGACTGTAGGAGGAAATTTAATTTCTTTAAAATGGAAAAAAAAAATACCACTCAGAGTACTCTACTTTAAGTGGAAAAGTTAAGAACTGTTTCCCAGGCTTTTTGTTTTCTCTTTAAATGTAGGTACGTTTCTTGTCTCAAGTTTCTAATCAGATACCGTATAGATATAGATATATTGATTATTACATTGATTCATGTATCCGCTGATCCTGACATCTAACATACTACTCTCCTTATCCTTCTGATGTTTTTAGCTTAACCAGAAGAAGCAAACCTGTCACAATCAGTAGAAGGAAGGAAAAGAATGTCGTGCAGTGATTAAGGTTCTGGTTGGAGATTCAGAGATTGGGTAGCAATTCCAAACCTATTGCTTATTTGCTGTGTGATCTTATGTAAGTTATTGAATCTCTCTCAGCTGCTTATCCATGGATAAACTTAGTGTGATTATGAGAATTACATGAGATAATGTTTGTAAAACACTTTGCACATTATCTGGTACTTGGTAAACACTCACAAGTGTTTTGTCTCCTTATTAGTAATTTTGATTATGATAATTATAACAACAGTAAAAGGTTATTGGTAAAATCCAACAGGAAGAAAGCAAACAACCCACTTAAAAAATGGGCAAGAGATCTGAACAGATGCTTCAACAAAGAAGATATGAGGATGGGAAATAAACATATGGAAAGATGCTCAATAACATATGTCATCAGGGAAATGCAAATTGAAACAACAATGACATACCACTATACACCTATCAGAATGACCAAAATCTGGAACACTGATAACACCAAATGCTGGTGCGGGTATGGAGGAACAGGAACTCTCATTCATTGCTGGTGGAAATGCAAAACTGTACAGCCATTGTGGAAGACAGTTCGGCAATTTCTTAAAACACTAAGCATATACTTACCATAAGATCCAGCAATTGTACCCCTTCATATTTACCCGAAAGAGTTGAGAACTTATGTCTACACAAAAACTGCACACAAATGTTTACAGCAGTTTATATCAATTGTACCAGGATGCTTTATTCTTGATGCCATTGTTCTTTCTGCCCATGAAATATTTCCCATGCTTATCCATTTGGTACATTCTGGAAACTACCAGTAGTTTCATATGGCTATGATTTAGAATAGTAATGAGGGATATAGTGAGGATAAAACCAAGATGTAGAGTGGTCATCTTATGAAGGGATTTTATGTCATGCCAAGCTTCTGAACTTTACCTTTTAGACTAGGGGTTGACAAACTTTGTCTGTAAATGAGCAGATAGTAAATATTTTTGCCTTTGTGAGCCATATATTCTTGTTTACAACTACTCAACTCAGCTGCTGTAGTGTGAAAGCAGCCATGGGCAATATGTAGTTGATGGGAATGGCTGTGTTCTAATAAAACTTTTTTTTACAAAACCAGGAGGAGGGCTGGGTTTGACCTGTAGGTCATAGTTTGCCAAACCCTCTTCTATACTATAAAGAGTTTAAAAAGGGTTTTAATCAAGCAAATGGACATCAGCATATCTGAGTTTTAGAAAAATTACCTTGATGGTGGTGCAAAAATGTATCAGGAAACAGTAGGACTAGAGAGAGGAGGATTAGTTAAGAGACCTTGACCATAATCTGTGCAAGATGTAGAGAAACTATGACCTAAGGCATTTGTGATTGAAATAGGGTGCAAGAGATGAAATAAAAGATGTAAGGAGAGTACAGTTAATAAAATGGTCATGGATTAGTTAGAGTACTTGAAAGATAAGGAGGGTTGCTTTAGCTTCAGTGACACACTATTCCTTTCAATGAGATAGAATAAGAGAAAAAGAAACTACATTTAGTGGAAAGATACTGAGGTTCCTGGAGTTTATCCAGAAATCTGGGATACTGTTACATAAAGGAACCAAAGTGGTCTCTGTATATTAGTCCCTTGTTTATTCTTCACAGCAGGCTGAGACCCATTAGCACAAAAGCCTGCCAATGCCAAAATCAAATTTTTACGCATCTGACTGCTTTAAATATAACCCAAGCAAGCAAATTTCTAGTGATTTAGAGCCTGCCTGCTTTGCATACCCCACGAAACTGTACCCAACATCTGCCAGCTATAGATAAAACCCCTGGCGCTATTAAAGCCCCAAGCTGCTGCAGCCCTTTGGAATTCTCTGCCCCACAGATTCCCTTCTGTAATGCTGAGAGACATCTCTAGAGGGTAAGTTCCCCCTCTCCCCTCCTTCTTTTCCCTAAGCGTTCCCTTGCCTTCATCCCCAGTGTCTCATGCTGTGAGGTACGTCCCCCATATGAAATCTATCAAAATATCACCAAAATAAAGCTTGTGGGTGCTACTGCCACCTCATGGTCATATCTTTTTTCCTTGATCAGCTCCCCAATCCCTTCAACAGTGACAGATGCAAGATTTATTTGGCATATGTGGGATGTTTAACGTCAAAGGAGGGGGTGATTTTTCCTGGGGAGACCATACAGAGTAAGAAGATGTTAAGGACAAAACCTTAGAGATTCCTCAGGAAACATCATTACACGATGGCCATGAAGAAGATAAGCAGCTTGAAAAAATCACTAAGAAGGAAATAAGACAATCAGTTGAGAATGGCATAAAGGAAAGAGGCAGTTTCAGGAAAAAAATGGAACGGTTCAGCATCAGATTCCACAGAGAAGTTAAGTAAGGCCAGAAATACACACGATTCACTGGATTTGTATGTTAGGGTACCAACATCCAAATGGTACTTTCAGTGGTACCATTGGGACAGAAGCCTACTGACAGTAAGTTGAAAAGTGACTAGTAAGTGAGATAAGTTTTGAAGTATCAGGCATTGGGGAGTGAATAAAGCATGAATACTGAAATGGATTGCTGAGTGACATGGATATTCTTGATGAGGATGGAGAGTAAGAAGCAATTCACAGTGTGGTTTTCTCTAGTGGTCTGCAGACATCCATAAAAATTACCAGAGAAGAAAAGACTGCATTGATCCAAGGAGGAAGATTTTAAGAGCAGAAATCTTAGATAAACAAAGAGATAAAACCATTGTAGAGCTTGGTGAGAGTTTGTTTGGTGTGTTGAATCATAATGTTTACATTGGATAAGGAAAAAACCATGATTCCTTGACTAGATCACGGCCCTGAAATAGAAATACCTTAAGAGACATGGGTTTCCAGAAAGTATCAACAGCAGGAGTGTTGGGAGTGAGGGGTAAGAAAGCTGGATGGGCAGGATGATACAGAAGCTCACATCTGGTGCTATGGAAGGAGAACTGTCTTAAAATCAAGCTAAGATCTGACTTGTGATTCTCTCACTTCCTAGCTGGCTGACCTCTGATGAATCACTCATTGCCTCTGAATTCAGATGAATGGTAAAATGCAAACATTTACTTCTCTATAGCATTCAGTTGGTATCAGACTCAAGGAAAATAACAGGTGTGATGATGTTTTATGCAGATGTAAGACTGGTGTACTTATGGCCCAGGGGATGCTATGTCCGTATCACTCTTGATCCTCTTTATGTTAGAAAACAGAAACATTCAAATCAACGGTTTTCAATCCTGACTGCTTATAATTTTCTACAGAGCTTTTTAAAAAACACATATGCTTGGCTCTTCATTCTCATTCCAGATTCAGAAGAGGATTTGTATTTTTCTTTCAAAGGAAAAAACCCTCTACAGGTGATTCTCATGTGTAATTTTAATAATGAGAACACTGAACTCATGAAACTGAAATGGGGAAAGCAAATTCCTGTGGTTGTGTTTCTGAAGTAGCAGAATCATTTATTTGACTGTCTTGGAATGGAACAAATATTGTAAGAAATACCAGATATATTTTTCCCTCAAGTAATATTAAGATGTGAATTATCTTATTCTACTCAACAATTTTATGAGATACTTGTGGCTTATCTTCCTCACAAATACATTCCCATTTAAAATATTTTTTATGGTAAATAAGTGGCAAGAGTATTATAGTCTTTCGAAAGACTGACAAAAAAGTCATCAAATGAAGATCAAATACTTGGGAAGATTTTGTATAGAGTTGAATGGCAGAGGAGATGGGAGATAAAATGCAGCTTTTTGAAATTTTGCATTTTAATGTAATTGGTATTTTTATCATATGTTATATTTTAACATTTTCAAATACATATAGATTATTTCATTTTGTACACACAGTACCCCTTCAAAGGTGGTTGCTATCATTTCTCATTTACAAATACTGAAACCAAGGTTCATGGAGTGACTCACTGAGGGTCACACAACTAGTAAGTAAGTGGCCAGGCTACAATTCAAAACCAGATGATTCTACTTAAAATTTCACACTGTTGAAAAATCTCCTCAAGCTGAGAAGCAAAGGCAAAAAAAGAGCCAGGTCCAGCATGGCTGAGTTGAAATCATAAGTTTGGTAACATCAGTGAAAATGTCAGAGTAGGCAGCTCCAAGGGTCTGTCTCTTCACAGAAACACTGACAAATTGAGCAAAAATTCATAATCAACTGTGTGAGAACTCTGAAAAACAGTCGAAAGTTTACAGAAAACAAGCAAACACTGAAGCAAGAAAAAGGCAACGTAAAAATGGTAGGAAAGCTTTGTGGCAGTTTAACCTGCCCCTGCCCCTCCCCCACCTCTGGCTATCAGTGGTCTTGCAGTAGCGCAGGTTTCCAGGGTGAGGGCTTGCTTGGTCTTTGGTTTTGGAGGGAAAAGAGCAGACCTTATTCTCAAAGAATTTTGTTTGTTTTGACCTGTTTGTGGGCTGTCTGAAGCACTGATAAAAGGCACTTTGTTTTACATAATTGGGAACTTTTTTAGGGCAGAGAAGGGCATTTCTTGAAAACATTGTAAGGCAAATGAACAACCCACTCCCACATGGGGCTAAAGATGATAGTTGACATAACAATAGACATACTGAAAGTCTGGGAGAAAGAGATTCATTGGAGAATTAGGGAAATGAAACTCACCCATGTATAACAGGGAATTTAGAAAGTCACACACAATCCCAGGGCAGCATGCATGCTCAGAAAAGGCCTAAGAAAACCATGACTCTTGCTGATCTCTAGGCTCAGCACAAGCAGAAAGTAAGGCTAAGACAGAGTTCAAAATAGCCTGGCTAAGCAGTAAAGAAGTACCCAGCCCAGAGCTAATGTGCAAAGGCTAGGAGAGGTTCCTTCCTTCCTTCCTTCCTTCCTTCCTTCCTTCCTTCCTTCCTTCCTTCCTACCTTCCCCCCTCTCTCTCTCTTTCTGTCTCTCTCTTTCTCTCTTTCTTTCTTCTTTCCAGGGGTTCAAGGTAAAAAAACTAGCTGAACACCAGCTAAAGGAACAGAGATTTCAGAGACAACAAATGATAAAGAATACAGACCTTACAAAAATAATTTGGAAAAGTCACTAAACAAAGAAACAATTACATACAAAGCAAAGAACAAAAAGAAACTGTGAGGAGGGAGGAAGAATCAGATTTCTAGGGTTACCACATTATAACATTCAAGATATTCAATTTTCAACAAAAAAATCTGAAGCACGCAAAGAAACAAAAAACTACGTCCCCCCATGCACAGGAAGAAACTAACAGAAATTGTCCCTAAGGAATCACAGACATGGTGTGACTTACAAGATAAAGACTTTAAATCAACTGTCTTAAATATGCTCAAAGAGCTAAAGGAAACCAGAAGAACAATGTCTCACCAAATAGAGACTATCAATAAAGTGACAGAAATTATAAAAAGGAACCAAACCTAAATTCTGGAGCTGAAAAGCATATTACCTGAAATGAAAAATTCACTGGAGGGTTTCAATAGCACACATGAGCAAGCAGAAGAAAAAATCAGCAAATTTGAAGATAGGTTAATTAAAATTATCCAGTATGAGGAGCAGAAGGAAAAGAGAATAAAAAAATAAACAAGAGCCTAAGAGACCTGTGAGATACTATCAAACACACTAATATACCCAAAATTGGAGTCTCAGAAGAAGGGAGAATGGAGAAGAAAGAATATTTGAAAAAATTATGGCTGAAAATATCCCAAATTTGATAAAAGACACAAACATACACATCCAAGAATCCCAGTGGACTCCAAGAAGGATAAACGAAAAAGAGATCCATGCCAAGAGATATTATCAAACTGCTGAAAGTCAAAGACAAAGAGAGAACCTTAAAGCATCAATAAAGAAGTGAGTGCAACCAACCTTGCCAACACCTTGATCTTGGACTTCCAGCCTCCAGAACTGTGAGAAAATAAATTTCTATTGTTTGAGCTACCCAACCTGTGGTATTTTGTTATGGCAGCCCTAGCAAACTAATACAAAGTTAAAAGTATGAAATATTGCTTAAGAAAGATCTAAACAAATGGAAAGACATCCTGTGAATATGGGTTGGAAGACTTAATATTATTGAGATGGTAATACTACACAAAGTGATCTACAGATTCAGTATAATCCCTATTAAATTCCAATGGCCTATTTTGCAGAAATGGAAATGCTGATTCTCAAATTCATGAAGAATTTCAAGGGTCCCCAGATAGTTAAAACAATATTAGAAAAGAACAAAATTGGTAGACTCACACTTCTCATTTTCAAAACTTACCACAAACTGCTGTGATCAAAACAGTGTGTTACTGGCATGAGGACAGATCAGTGGAATAGAACTGAAAGACCAGAAGTAAACCCATATATCTATGGTCAACTAGCTTTTGATGAGAGAGAAATAATACTTTCTTCAAAAAATAGTGCTATAAAGACTGCTTTACTGGTTGTCATTTATTTCCAGCAGATATACCAGGAAAACATATTGAGGAAAGAACTAATGGAATAAGATTAATTTTATGTGGAGAAAAAGACCCCTTGAGAAATAGTTATTCATTCAACAAATGCTTATTAAGCACCTACTATGTGTCAAAAAGAGGAAGGTGGGCCATGGGACAGATTTGGGGAAAAAATTATTTTAACGCTTTATTAAAAAATATTTATTTATTTATTTATTTTTGGCTGCGTTGGGTCTTCATTGCTTCGTGTGGGCTCTCTCTAGTTGCGGCAAGCAGGGGCTACTCTTTATTACAGTGAACAGGCTTCTCATTGCGGTGGC
Source organism: Stenella coeruleoalba (assembly GCF_951394435.1). Lineage (NCBI taxonomy): Eukaryota > Metazoa > Chordata > Mammalia > Artiodactyla > Delphinidae > Stenella > Stenella coeruleoalba. Next base: position 53,050,523 of record NC_137162.1, on the reverse strand, counting down.
TTCTCTTGTTGCAGAGCACAGGCTCTAGGCACGTGGGCTTCAGTAGTTGTGGCTCACAGGCTCAGTAGTTGTGGCTCGTGGGCTCTAGAGCACAGGCTCAGTAATTGTGGTGCACTAGCTTAGCTGCTCTGTAGCATGTGGGATCTTCCTGGACCAGGGCTTGAACCCACATCCCCTGCATTGGCAGGTGGATTCTCAACCACTGCACCACCAGGGGAGTCCTATTCTAATGCTTTTGACAAGTACATCAAGACTGTCATGCTATGTAAAAAGGGGACTCCACAGCTGCCTCCTAACTTGGAGGCTGCCAGCTAGAAGAAAGGACCGTTGCTGCCATGAACGTCGTCCTTTCATAGCATGTTCAGAAAAACAATACTTTGGCAAACTACTGAAATACATATTTCTTCCCTACTCCATGCAATGGCTTAGAATTAATAAGGAAAAATAAAAACCTAAACTGACATTATTCTTTCATAAGGTTTAAAAGTTGTGGAAAGGCTGTATCCCTGAAAGAAATTATTTCTGGATCTCTGAAAGATCAATCATCTTATTGATCATCTCAGTCAATCGTAGGCTCTCCCCCGCCTCCCGTCTGTACAGATGGGCAAACAGAAAAAATTACCAGAGAGAGAAACATTTCAATGTTTGAAAAGGCTGGCTCAATTCAAGGAATCAAGGGGAATGGCACATTTGAAGTGGATGCTACATGTAAAAGAAGGAAATATGAGAAAGTCTAATTTGAATGAGTTAAAGAGAGTGAGAGAAAAGATTGCAATGAATAAAAGTGAAATAATCTGACACCCAGAAAGTTTGCCTGGAAATGAAAAATGTGGTTTCCAAAAATTTAAAGTTAATTAAAGGGAACAGAGAAAAGCAGATTATATTCAGTAGAAAAGCAAATCATAAAATGTAATGACAAAGTAAGAAGTTCTCTTGGGTTCAGAGGAAAAGAATGAGGTAAATAAATGGGGGAAAAGATTTAAAATGACATGGAAGATATATCCAGAATTTTTAATTTATTTGTCATTGGAATCACAGAACAAGAGGGATGGGAGAGTAAAAGCAGGCATTTATTGAGTGGTTACTACATGCCAGACCCTGTCCTAAATTCTCAACATGTATTTACTTAATTCTCATACAATCTTACAGGGTAAATGCTATTATTATTCCCCCATTACAGCTGAAGAAAATTAGGCACAAAGTGCACCTTGGACAAATTATGGAATTTGCCCAAGAGACACAAGAATGGACAAGGATCTAAATTCAGGATTGTGAACATGATGCTGTATCATCTTCGAAAATTAAATGAAATGTAAACCAAAAATGACTGTTTTTTCTTCATCATCAGATTGAAAGGGATTTGTAAGTAACTTGGTTGCCTCTCACTTGGTTCGAAAGGACAGATGTACCATGAGATTATTTAAATGTCATGTTTATCATCTTCAGGTACTTCATGGTATTATATTTGATTGTATTTTTTTAATCCACGTGGACTAAATGCTAGTTAAGATGAAATATAAATCTTTCCAAATAATTATTATCACTGTCCATTTAGTGAATTTTATAATTTCCCTAATGATTGGATATGCCATCTATATGCATTAAACTTGATAAATTCACATTCCTGCTTCATCTTGAGTGCAATTTATAATTTAAAAATTTCTTTATAATTATCCACTTAATTGAGATTTTAAAATTTATTAACATAGGGCTGTATATAGAATTCTGTTTTACATATAACAATTTCTTCAGCATCTGTGATTATATACACTTTAAAAAATTTTCCAGCTTGGGTTATTTAGTACTGACAAAGATTTTGGCAGAAGGATCATAAGGGATTTTACTTACTTCACTGAAGTTAAAATAAATTGGAGGTTGGAAGGAATTTCCCAAAACTTTTTTCAAACTTTGTGTGAGATCCTGAATAGTTCCCTACCTCCACAGCGCCCCCTGCAGGTGTATGAGCCTGAATGACAGAATGTAGCCTGAAACTGAGGTGCCAGTGGGCCCACTGGGCCCTGGCGCTTCTGGTTAACATGCTTTGCCTTTGTCTGGTGCAAGTATTGTAACCATGGCATCCTGACCAAGCTCCAACTTGATTCTGTATGGTCAGGCACCAGAGACTGCTGAAAAAGATGTTTTTCTCTGGATTTATGCCACAGGCAAAAAAGGCAGCAGTTGTATTCAGGATGTCATCTCCCAGGAGAACTGGAGCCTGTAAGACATCGGTGGAGTGCGCATCCATAGTGCTTGATAGCACAGTGCTTTACTTATTCTTTCTTCTTTTTTTTTTTTTCTGGACTGGTAGTTTGGGGTTAGTAGATGCAAACTATTACATACAGAATGGATGGACAACAAGGTCCTACTCTATAGCACAGGGAACTATAGTCAATGTCCTGGGATAAACTATAATGGAAAAGAATATAAAAAAGAATGTATATGTGTGTATAACTGAGTCACTTTGCTGTGTAGTGCTTTATTTTCTATACCCTCACACAGCTCTCACGGACTCCCAGTTATCTGCATGCATGGAAGGTCCCCGGGAGCTGAATGTCGGTGAATACTTAACATATATTATGGTTCTTGGGGGTATGATCAGCAACTACTCCTCTGTAAAGTTCCTAGGCATGACCCTGTGCTCAAGCTTTATACAAGGGTGTTCACTGCTCAACTGTTTATTATAAACAAAGAAACAAAGAGCCTGAATTGATAATGGTATGAAATCAGCAAAACAAACTACTCTATATGCAATTGGATGTAGTAGGCAGAATTATGGTCCCCACAATCTCTGCACCCTTGGTGGTACTCCTGTGGTTATGTTATGTTACACGGCGAAAGGAAATTTGCAGATAATTAAGGTTACTAATCAGTTTATCTTAAGATAGAATGATTATCCTGGATATGTGGGGATGCCCAATGTAATCACACAAGCCCAGCAGCTAAAAGCAGGAGAGGAAGACAAAGAATTTTGAAGCACGAGGATTCGATGCACTGTTTTGGCTTGAAGATGAAGGGGACCCTTGTGTCAAGGAAACAGGAACATCATTCCTACAGTTGCGAAGAACTGAATTCAGCCAACCACCAGTGAACTTGGATGAGGAGCCTGGGCTCCAGCTGAGAACTACAGCCCCTGCCAATACCTTGATTTCAGTCGTATAAGACCCACAGGAATTGTGAGATAATAAATGGGTGTTATTTAAGCTGCTGAGTTTGTGGTAATTTGTTATGGCAGTAATAGATAAGTAATATATCTTGTGAAATATCATATCTCTCCTAAAATTATGTTAGAAATAATGATGAAAGGGACTGAAAAACTAAACTGAAATTATGACTCAGAAGTATAGAGAAAATGTACTTTTCTTAATTTTATTCTATAATTTATATAGCCTTTTCTCTCAAGTCCCCTCCCACAGGTTAGTGGGAAGAATGACCAGTATTCAGTCTAGTTTTAAGCCAAGCCAGTTCAGTCTGATAACTTAAATGGTCACTTTGGGTAATATTCAGTCACTCCTTCATAAAAATACTCAGTTTCACAATTTCTTCCCCTTCTCCTGCTTCTGTCTCTAAGTTGCTATGTATTTGAAAGGACACCAGACTGGATGATTTAGGAGAACTCATGGCATTGGAAGGGGACGAGGTCCTCTTATCTTCACGGTAACTTTTAATCTATGCTTGATCTGCTGGTCTTTGGGACAGCGTTCCTTCTGCCTGGATTCTATGGTCCTGCTGGGCTTCAGGACAGAGCATTTTGGTTGACTTTGCATATGCCTTTCCCCCAACCTTGTCTCCCTGGCAGAATAAGACTCTTCATGGTCTGCCTATGTCTCTGCTTTAGTTTAACTCAGAGAAAACTGCTTTGTGGTCACTGCTAGAGATCCCCCCTCACTCCCTTTCTGGTACACCTTCAACAGGCTCCACAGCAGGATGCGCAGCATCTGTGGATGTGTCTGTATCACATAGAAACTAAAGGTAGCAAGGAAAAGCAAGATCTCTCTGGTGCGAGGACAGGGCCAATCCTGAGATAAAAGCAGAGTATATAACTATCTCCTTGTCTCAGTCCCGTCCTTTTGTGTCACCTTTCTCCTTTCCTATTACATCCCCTATGTCATATCCTCCTATCATCAGGAAGAAAGCATTCTGAATTTATTGGCATGTGTAGAAGGCATATCTCTGCCAAACTCTGGGAGGGCTCTGTAAGTACGCATCCTTGAGGCATTGTTGTTGCAATTTTAAATGGGGGAAAGATAAAGGAAGTTTGAAAATCCTACCTCAACTGAGCTCACCTTTCAAGCTAATTTTCTTGTGGCAACATACTAGTTTTCTTATCAGAAGCTGTACATTGCTTTGTTCTTCCTCATTTCTTCTGAAACATATGCTCAACTCCCTGCAGGAAGATGGATAAGGTAAGAGAAAAAGTATATTAACAACGTTCGAAATACCAACACATTAAAACTACTTACTTATGATCATAGTAAAATGATTATATCTTATTAAATAAAAGAATCGTTACAAAACAGTATGCAAACAATGATATAAAAAATGTGAAAACCTGAGTACTAAAAAGTTAAATTCAATTGCACAGTAAGAAGGCTGTCGAGATTTTGAATTTATTCTTTGTGCCTTTCTTTTCCAATTTTTGTGCCGTGAATATAAACTGCTTTTATAGTTGAAAAAGCAATGGCATGTTATATTTAAAATATAGGTTACTTAATGTACATATTTTTCCTTCTTTTTTCTTCTTTGTGATCTAAGTTATTCCTCTAGTAAATTCACCCATCACAGGTTCTCAAGTGTCATGTTGGTCAGTCTTGGCGTATCAAAGGTGTCATGCAATTTGAAGTTACAATTCATGTGAATTGAGAAATTTTCAACATAAGTCCATTGCTCTCTCAGAATGTTAATAATTCCAACTTCTCTCATCTCTTGAAATGCATCATTATTCTGTAAGTTTATTTGGCTTTATATTATTTTAATATTTGAATAGCTAAAGTCATATCTCAGATGTGTTTTTCTTAAATAAGAATCTAATTCAGTGCAAATCAAAACTACAATGAGATATCACTTCACACCTGTAAGAATGGCTATTGTCAAAAGACAACAAATAACAGGTGTTAGTGAAGATGGAGAGAAAGGGCAACACTTGACACTGTTGGTGGGAATGTAAATTGGTGCAGCCATTATGGAAAACAGAATAGAGGTTACTCAAAAAATTAAAAATAGAACTACCACATGATCCAGAAATTCCAGTTCTGAGTATTTATCCAAAGGAAACAGAATCACTAACTCAAAAAGATATCTGCACCACCACGTTCACTGCAGCATTATTTATAATAGCCAAGGCATGGAAGCAACCTAGGTTTTCACAGATGGATGAATGGATAAAGAGAATGTGATAGATACAATTCAACCATAAGAAAGAAGGAATTCTTGCTATCTGAGACAACGTGGATGGACCTTGAAGGCATTGTGCTAAGTGACATTAAGTGAGAAAGAGAAATACCTATGATCTCACTTATATGTAGAATCTAAAAAAAACCCAAAACACACACACACACAAAATGAGTTCATAGCTACACAGAACAGATTGGCGGTTGCCAGAGGTAGGAGGCAGGGGGTAGAAGAAATGGGTGAAGGTGATCAAAAGGTACAGACATCCAGTTATAAAATAAATCAATCATAGCATTGCAATACACAGCACGGTGATGATAGTTTATAATTCTGTACTGCATATTTCAAAGTTGCTTAGAGGGTAGATCTTAAAAGTTTTCATCACGAGGAAAAAATGTGTAACTTTGTATGGTGATGGATGTTAACTAGACATTGTGGGGATCATTTTGCAATACGCAAAAATATTGAATCATTATAGGTACATCTTAAGCTAATATAATGTTATATGTCAACTATACCTCAAAAAAAATCTAATTCATTGTTTCAAATTCCATTATTGTGTTAGTTCTGGGCACAATCAGGAGACAGAGAACATACCAGTTATTTGAACAGAGATAATTTAATAGAAAGAACTGTGAACTAAATACAATGGCATTTACCAGGAAACTAAAAGGGTAAAAAGCCTTTTACCCTTTAAAGTATCAGGGTAGTAGCAGTTGTAGGAAACAACTCTCACTCCTAGGGCTGGGGGAGCAAAGGAAAGCAGCCTGAATTATTAAAACTTAGTAACCCAGAAGAGGAGCCTCTCAGAGCTGAAACTCAGACCTCTGAAAGAGGGAGCACTGGCTGGCTAGTGCTGGTGTCTCTAAGGTTGTGGGAAAGATGAGGCTGGTTTTGTGAGTGATGGGAAAATGGCAAACTGAGTTGAGCTGCTGCCACTGCTGCTAGTAGGGTGAAGAAGCAAGCCTGGGTGTCTCTCTTTCTAACATTAGGCAGTCAGGGAGCAAATAGGAAGGAGCACATCTCCACCTCTTCCTCAAGCCACGCAGTCACCCTCTACTGCCCTCTACTGGCAGACTCAGAGGCAGCTGACAGAGGAAGAACGTGGTTTGCAGGGTTTCAGCCCAGCTTTACTGAGCAAAGATAGAAGAATTCTTGTAGAGTTGAAAGAGTTACTTAATAACTGGAACAAACATAATATAATGGAAATATTTATGTTTAAATAAAATAAGAGAACCATCTTAAATTTCAAATACCTGTTGTAGGAAAAGAGTGTCATAGGCAGATAGATGACCAGATGTTATTTTAAATAGAAGCCAATTAATTCTTCTTGAATAAAAGAACACATGAATGGATAAATGAGTGGATGAAAGGTGGGATGGATGAGTGGCAACCAAAGCCCTCCTTCTAGAGGTTTTCCCTCAGCCCATCACAAGAACTCCTTTTCACAGAGTTTGCATGAAGAGTTTGTCTTGGTAGGATGTTAATCATCAGTCTGGATTCTCAAATGCTTTAATCACCACAAGTCATTTCTACAGACAGTATTTAGTTCTGGTTGCAGTCATGGAAAAGAAGAGACAGTTCATGAAAAGTGTTTTGGACACATCTGTTTCTTTCTCACAGAATCATAGGAAGACACCTTGGGCCCTACTCTAAACCATATGAGGAAGATTTTGTTACTAAACAGGAATAAATGAATGAATGAGAAAAATGTATGAAATATTTGTTATTGACTCACATGGCTTATTTTGTAGTGAGATTTCAGGCTACGGCTTGGTTAAAAATGAATTCTATGGCAGTGAAGAAAGCACAGAATAATAGGCTCACTGGAAACTAAAATCCAAACTTCATTTATGAGCTCTAGCTAAATCAGCTTTCTACGTACTTCCAGAAAATATATCCAAAGCTTTAGTAGGACAAACTGATAAGGGACTTCCTTTGGCATTTACCCATTAAAAGATAAAGTTTGATTTCCCTCACGATTTTTGGGCCCATAAAGTCAAATAAGAAGATAAAGCACATTAAATATTACATAGAGGCTTTTTAACACAATGAAAAGTCCATGCCTGAATTTGGTGTTCTTTCTTTTGTCTTTACAACTTTGCAAATGAAAAATAAAAAACAAGCCTAAAAAACTTCTACCCCACACCAAACAACTCTTGAGATTTTCCTTTGCAAGTTAAAGCTCTAAGTCTAGCACTAATTACAGAATATGCACATATTTCTCTTACAAAGTAAGGATTTCTTTGTATATTTCAAATAACAGTTCTCTATCCAATGTCTTTTACAACTATTTTCTCCCAGTCTTGTGCTTTGTCTTCTCATTCTCTTGACATTGCCCTTCACACAGCAGAAGTTTTAAGTTTTTATGAAGTCCATTTTACCAATTATTTTTTTCATGGATTATATCTTTGGTGTTGTACTAAGAAGTTATCACCATACCCGAGGTCATCTAGATTTTCTCCCATGTTATCTTCTAGGAGTTTCACAGTTTTGCATTTTACATTTTGGTCTATGAAGAGTGTAAGGTCTGTGTCTAGAGCCATTTTTTGGCATTCAAACGTTCAGTTGTTCCAGCACCATTTGTTGAAAAGACTATCTTTGCTCCATCATGTTGCCTTTGCTCCTTTATAGGAGTAAGGTGTTTTTCCATGTAGAATATCAGAAAAAATGCCAGATTTGAATCAAGATTAAGAGCATAGGTCATGGCCATACAGATGGCCAAGAGGCACGTGAAAAGATGCTCTACATCGCTAATTATTAGAGAAATGCAAATCAAAACTACAATGAAATATCACCTCACACCAGTCAGAATGGCCATCATCAAAAAATCTGTAAACAGTAAAAGGTGGAGAGGGTGTGGAGAAAAGGGAACCCTCCTACACTGCCGGTGACAATGTAAATTGGTACAGCCACTATAGAGAAAAGTATGGAGCTTCCTTAAAAACTAAAAATAGAGTGACCATATGATCCAGCAATCCCACTCTTGGACATGTATCTGGAGAAAACCATGGTTCAAAAGGATACATGCACCCCAATGTTCACTGCAGCACTGTTTACAATAGCCAGGACATGGAAACAACCTAAATATCCATCGACAGAGGAATGGATAAAGAAGATGTGGCACATATATACAATGGAATATGACTCAGCCATGAAAAGAATGAAATAATGCTATTTGCAGCAACATGGATGGACCTGGAGATTATCATAGTGAGTGAAGTAAGTCAGACAAAGAAAGACAGATATCATATGATATCACTGATATGTGGAATCTAAAAAAAAAAATGATACAGATGAACTTACTTACAAAACAGAAACAGACTCACAGACTTAGAGAACAAACTTATGGCTACCGGGGGAAGAGCACAGGGGAGGGATAGATTGGGAATTTGGAACTGGCATGTACACACTGCTACATTTAAAATAAAATGCCTTTCCATGAAAAAAAAAAAAAGAGCATAGGTCATGGTGTTAGATGGGCTGGTCTCACAGTCACACTTTGGCCCTTTGCATCTGTAAGACCTTAGGGAAGCCACTTAGACTTTATTAATATTGAAGCTGACGATTGTAATGTGTTACTATGAAATAAAACTACTTCATGTATTAAATGTGCTTTTCAACTATGGCATATATGAAACACACACCCTAGGCCGACTGGTGACGGACACCAATCCACCCTGAATGCCACAGAGGTACGGAGTAGCACAGAACGTACTGTGCAAAGATCTCTGTACTGCAGTGATTTTCAGTGCAGTACATGGACTAACAGCACTGGCATCATGTGGGTGCTTGGTAGAAAAGCAAAAATCTCTGGACCTGAGTTAGAGCTATAGAAATTCCAGGGACAGGGTCTAGCAATCAGTGGTTAAGTCAGTCCTCCAGGTTATTCTGGTGCCCTCCAAAGTTTGAGACCCACTGCTGTACTGGAAACCTGTCTTTGGGACTTTGGGCAACTACCTCCACTCTCTGGTAATCAGTTTACCCTCCTATAAAATGCAGCATCAGATCATGTGGTTATTAAGGCCTCTCCCACCTTCGACAGTCTGTAATTCTGCTCTTAAGGACTGCTAATATATTTATGAATCACTCTTAATGTGCCAGGCACTTTGTCAACTGCATGACATGTAGTATTTCAAATAATCACAGAAAATCTATAAAATATAAAACTAAGGTTTAGTCTACTTATGTAACTTGTTCAGGGATAATAAAATAGTTCATTATGAAGTTAGACACCAAAGATGCCAGTCTCTAAAGCTATGGGCTGAATCACTTTGCTACACACATCCATGGGAATGGGTGTCAGCGTTGCAGATCCATTTCTTATTCAGAGTCACAGTCAGGAACAATGTATTCTGAGTTTTGGTCAGTAGTCTTTCACCAAATTTCCAATAGATTGAACTCAGGCTGCTAGTAGAAGCTTCTGGTAGAGGATAGATATAAATCAAAACCCAAATATCCCTGGGTTTTGGTGATTAAACCTTTCATTTTGTAGAGCATCCCCCCCACCCCCCGAATTAACATCCCTTCATCTAATTTTACTCAAGGTAGAGTAATGCAAAAATTCAGATATGGCCGTTTAAATTGTTATCTTCACTTGTTATCACTCAAAAACTAAGAAGTCAATTCTAAATCACATTTTTAATACAATAAGGCAAATTCAATAGATATGTTAGATAAAATATCTTTAGGTAAAGCATCTAGAGGTTTTGTTTGTTTGGAAAATTCAATCGTAGTTAAGACTCATAGACTCATAGATTCTTCTTTAAAATGAAACAAGAAGTGGTCTTCTCTCTCTAGCATCTTCTAGATAGTTTTGGCTAGAGTTAGCCAGCTCTTTGACAATCTTTTTTATACATTTCATAATATAGTGTAGAAAACTTTGAATGAAAATCAAGAAAACCGGGATTTGAGTTTCATCTTCTCTGAATCTTCATTCCTTATCTGAAAACGATGATATTTTTAAAATCTCTGTTTATTTCCTAAGGGTTTAGTGAAAGACAAGTATGATAATACTGGACATTCTGTTATTTATAAGGTATGTAATCTTTTTCAATCTTTAGTATTTTATGTGTAAAGAACCTACAAGGTTTTTATAATGAAACAAGTAACTTTACAGGTGTACGCAACACAGTCTTTAGCACAAAAAAGGAGTTAAACACATATTTCATTTAAATGTTAAAATGAAATAAATGGATTCTATGTTCACCTCTCTTCCCAGTCTTCTGAAAATATTTTACATTTTAGTAGAACCTTACCTTCTATTAACATTTATGTTTGTTTTCTCACTTAAAACTTTCAATAACTTTAAAATGTTTATGAAATTCTTAATATACTCCAGACTTTGGGTTACATGCTGGGAAAATGAAGAGCTTACTGTTAAGAATTGCAATCAGACTCACATATAAAAATTCAGTTATAACAAATATGGTTAAGTCCCATGATAAGGGGTATTGAGAAATGGATGGATTTAACTGATACATAAGTGACATAATCAACAGGATTTGATGAATGTTTGATTGTGGGCAGTGAGACAGAAGGAGAAACCAAGGATGCCTTGGCTTGGGAAGTTGCGTAGATAGTGGTCTCATTCAGTGAGATAGAGATTTTGAAGACTAGGAGCTTTGTGTGGGAAAGTGATGTGTTCAGTATAGAATGCAATTAGTTCGAGGTACCTTTAAGATACCAAAATTGAAGTGCCAGTTGGTAAGTTGATTTATATCAGCTGAGCTCCAGAAAGAGAGTTTTAACTTGGGGATAGGATTTAGGAGTCATCAGCATATAGATATAACTTTTCCATCTACATAGTATGACAGTTATATAACCGTCTTCCAGGAGAAAATATACTTGAAATATATGAACCCATGAGCATTTTTAATCAACATTCAGAGATTCTTCTTTAAATGGACTAGGTAAGCAGACTATTTCAATACTAATGGAGCCTGAGTAGGGTCGACCCATCTTTTTTCATCATTCAGATGTGGATTTATATAAGGGAAGGGATAAATTGTCACACAAACTGAAAATTCATTCAAACAGATGAAGTCACACGTGCCAAGAGAGAAATCTTCATCTCCTCCACCAAAAATCCTCCTTTTTATCACAATTCAGCAATCTGAGAGAAAACAGGGCTTAACAAGCAAGTCATTGTTCAGATACTGAGGGAGCAAAGTTGGGTTGATATTTTAATTTGAGTCCTACAATCCAAATAGCATTTCTTGACACTGTGCTGATTCTTAACAGCCAGTGCTCAGCTCATATTTCATTTTAGATCAGTTGCTCTGGAGGACCCATTTAATATGTAACCCCCAAATTGCTCTCCTAAAAATCTGAATTTGTAGACTTCAGAGGCTCTCATCTCTACCACTCTCTCTCATCCCTCACCTCCACCTTGTTCATGCCACCTGTTTAATCGTTAAAACTTGTTTAGTGGTATTAAGACATTTAAAATGTATTAGCCCTTAAGAAGTAAACATGTATTTTTGTTGATATTTCATAGGAAAAGAATTATAAATATCTAATAATTATATGAAAACCTGCGTACATTTATGATAAAGGCAATCTGAACCAAAAAAAAGCAATTTGATTTGTCCACCGATTATGTTGGCACAAATTAACAAAGTTTCAGAATACCCACCACTGAGTGGAAGGATTCTGAAAATTACATATACTGTTGAAAGCAGTATATAATTTATAGAGCCCCATTTAAAGGGCAATTTGACCATATCAATTGAAACTTTAGATGAATATTCTCTTTGATTCACACATCTGAGAAATTATCCTATGTTTATTAACATGTGTGGAAATATATACATCATCTATGTAATATGGGAAAAATTTAACTTCCATGTGCCTCATTTTCCTCATTTGTAAAAGCATAATAATAATATTAACTACCTCGTAAAGTTGGAGTCTGGATTAAGCTAGTTATTGCACGTAATTGTACATAAATTACTTAGAACAGTGACTGGCACAGTGATAATAATAATGATAATAACATTAACAATACTACTGGTACTTCTAGTATTAGTTGTATTTATTGCAACATTATAATACTGAAAAACAACCACTGAAACATTAATTTTTATCAGTAGGAGACCAGTCAAATTAATTATGATATATTCATTCAGTGGCATATTCTATGTGTGTACTGAAATAAAAGGTTTCAATAATACATTATTAAGTGAACAAAGGGAAATGCAGAACAGTGCATAACCTAAGTTTGCATTTATGTGAAAAAGAAAGGATATATGTTATATATGAGGATATATAACTGTTGATGGGAGTTATTGATGGAGATGGAATACAAGAAATTCTTTAAACTACTTGCATTCATAAGTCCTTTGTTATTTTTATAATGATAAAAGCACTGTCATAGTAAATATAAGCAGGAAATATTTACTGATATGGAAAACCACTCTCAATATATTCCTACACTTGATCTTAGCCAAAAGGCCGAGAAGCGATTCAATATATTCCTAAGTGAAAATAACAGACTACAACAGTAAATATTTATTCATTCTACTATTCATGTATACATACATACATGTAATTTGGAAAGCTATATGCCAGCATATAAACACTAATTAATTCTGTATAGTGGCATTCTTGGAAGTTCTATTTCTCTGGTCTGCTTTATTTCTACAAATTTTTAAAATAAAATAACAATTATTTTCACATGAGGAAAACAATTATTAAAGATACTTGCATACATGTATATATAGAAAAATATTAGTATGCATTCTGTCTTAAGTATAAAAGTACTATTTAAGTCTTTATGATTTTCTGTATCTTCTATAAAATTTCATTAATATTTAAATTATAAACTGGCATATTCTGGGTTTAATTTCAGCCTTGAAAATTCTAGCTATGTGAAACTAGTCTATTTAAATATTTTTTTCTGAGCCTTTGTTTGCTTCTCTGCAAAACCTGAGGACAAAATTAAAAACAAATACACAAATCATTTGACAATTTTGTCAACTCATTACAAATGTTAGTTGCTGATGTTATTATAAACTTACATGAGAGCATCATTTTCAGTGATGGTTGAAAATATTTCATAAGTTAGAAAACAAAACAAAGATCCTGCTCACTTAATTATTCATTGCATAGCTGGTCATAATCAGAAGGTACGCCTGCTCCACCAATTCCCTCTGCCATCCTTCTGGCAACACTTAGAGGGCTTTAACTACCTCATCAAGTGGTTATGTTTCACTTTTCACACTCAGCAGGGTCTAAAACCTAAGAAACAATCAACTTAATTTTTTTTTACTTATTTATTTTTTATACAGTAGGTTTTTATTAGTTATCTATTTTATACATATTACTGTATACATGTCAATCTTCCAATTCATCCCACTACCACCCCACCTCACCCACTTTCCCCCCTTGGTGTCCATACATTTGTTCTCTACATCTGTGTCTCTATTTCTGCTTTGCAAACTGGTTCATCTGTACCATTTCTCTAGATTCCACATATATGTGTTAATATACGATGTTTTTCTCTTTCTTACTTCTTTCTGTATGACAGTCTCTAGGTCCATTCACGTCTCTACAAATGACCCAATTTCGTTCCTTTTTATGGCTGAGTAATATTCCATTGTATATATGTACCACATCTGCTTTATCCATTCATCTGTCGATGGGCATTTAGGTTGCTTCCATGACCTGGCTATTGTAAATAGTGCTGCAATGAACACTGGGGTGCATGTGTCCTTTTGAATTATGGTTTTCTCTGAGTATATGCCCCACAGTGGGATTGCTGGGTCACATACTGGTTCTATTTTTAGCTTTTTAAGGAACCTCCATACTGTTCTCCATAGTGGCTGTATCAATTTACATTCCCACCAACAGTGCAAGAGGGTTCCTTTTTCTCCACACCCCCTCCAGCATTTGTTGTTTGTAGATTTTCTGATGATGCCCATTCTAACCAGTGTGAGGTGATATCTCACGGTAGTTTTGATTTGCATTTCTCTAATAATCAGTGATGTTGAGCAGCTTTTCATGTGCCTCTTGGCCATCTGTAGGTCTTCTCTGGAGAAATGTCTATTTAGGTCTTCTTCCATTTTTTGATTGGGTTATTTGTTTTTTTTTATATTGAGCTGCATGAGCTGTCTATATATTTTGGAGATTAATCCTTTGTCCGTTGATTCATTTGCAAATATTTTCTCCCATTCTGAGGGTTGTCTTTTCATCTTGTTTATAGTCTCCTTTGCTGTGCAAAAGCTTTGAAGTTTCATTAGGTCCCATTTGTTTATTTTTGTTTTTATTTCCATTACTCTAGAAGGTGAGTCAAAAAAGATCTTGCTGTGATTTATGTCAAAGGGTGTTCTTCCTATGTTTTCCTCTAAGAGTTTTATAGTGTCCGGTCTCATATATATATCTTTAATCCATTTTGAGTTTATTAATCCATTTTGAGTTTATTAATGTGTATGGTGTCAGGGAGTGTTCTAATTCTTTCACATGTAGCTGTCCAGTTTTCTCAGCACCACTTATTGAAGAGACTGTCTTTTCTCCATTGTATATCCTTGCCTCCTTTGTCATAGATTAGTTGACCATAGGTACATGGGTTTATCTCTGGGCGTTCTATTCTGTTCAACTGATCTATATTTCTCTTTTTGTGCCAGTACCAAATTGTCTTGATTACTGTAGCTTTGTAGTATAGTCTGAAGTCAGGAAGTCTGATTCCTCCAGCTCCATTTTTTCCCCTCAATATTGCATTGGCTATTTGGGTTCTTTTGTGTCTCCATACAAATTTTAAGATTTTTTGTTCTAATTCTGTAAAAAAATGCCGTTGGTAATTTGATAGGGATTGCACTGAATCTGTAGATTGCTTTGGGTAGTATAGTCATTTTCACAATATTGATTCTTCCAATCCAAGAACATGGTATATCTCTCCATCTGTTGGTAACATCTTTAATTTCTTTCATCGGTGTCTTAAAGTTTTCTGAGTACAGGTCTTTTACCTCCCTAGGTTAATTCCTAAGTATTTTATTCTTTTTGCTGCAATGGTGAATGGCATTGTTTCCTTAATTTCTCTCTCGGATTTTTCGTTGTTAGTGTATAGGATTACAAGAGGTTTCTGTGCATTAACTTTGTATCCTGCAACTTTACCAAATTCGTTGATTAGCTCTAATAGTTTTCTGGTGGCATCTTTAAGATTATCTATGTATAGCATCATGTCATCTGCAAACAGTGACAGTTTTATTCCTTCTTTTCCAATTTGGATTCCTTTTATTTCTTTTTCTTCTCTGATTGCCATGGCTAGGACTTCCAAAACTATGTTGAATAATAGTGGCAAGAGTAGACATCCTTGTCTTGTTCCTGATCTTAGAGGAAATGCTTTCAGTTTTTCACTACTGAGAATGATGTTTGCTGTGGGTTTGTTGTATATGGCCTTTATTATGTTGAGGTAGGTTCCCTCTATGCCTACTTTCTAGAGAGTTTTTACCATAAATTGGTGTTGAATTTTGTGAAAAGCTTTTTCTGCATCTGTTGACATGATCAAATGGTTTTTATTCTTCAATTTGTTAATATGGTGTATCACATTGATTGATTTGTGTATATTGAAGAATCCTTACATCCCTGGGATAAATCCTACTTGATCATGGTGTATGATCCTTTTAATGTGTGGTTGGATTTTGTTTGCTAGTATTTTGTTAAGGATTTTTGCATCTATGTTCATCAGTGATATTGGCCTGTAGTTTACTTTTTTTGTGACATTTTTGTCTGGTTTTGGTATCAGGGTAATGGCCTCGTAGAATGAGTTTGGGAGTGTTCCTTCCTCTGCAATTTTTTAGAAGAGTTTGAGAAGGATGGGTATTAGCTCTTCTCTAAATGTTTGATAGAATTCACCTGTGAAGCCATCTGGTCCTGGACTTTTGTTTGTTGGAAGATATTTAATCACAGTTTCAATTTCATTACTTGTGATTGGTCTGTTCATACTTTCTATTTCTTCCTGGTTCAGTCTTGGAAGGTTGTACCTTTCTAAGAATTTCTCCATTTCTTCCAGTTCGTCCATTTTATTTGCATAGAGCTGCTTGTAGTAGTCTCTTAGGATGCTTTGTATTTCCGTGGTGTCTGTTGTAACTTCTCTGTTTTCATTTCTAATTTTATTGATTTGAGTCCTCTCCCTCTTTTTCTTGATTAGTCTGGCTAAAGGTTTATCAATTTTGTTTATCCTCTCAAAGAACCAGCTTTTAGTTTTATTGATCTTTGCTATTGTTTTCTTTGTTTCTATTTCATTTATTTCTGCTCTGATCTTTATGATTTCTTTCCTTCTGCTAACTTTGGGTTTTGTTTGTTCTTCTTTCTCTAGTTCCTTTAGGTGTAAGGTTAGATTGTTTATTTGAGATTTTTCTTGTTTCTTGAGGTAGGCTTCTATAGCTATGAACGTCCCTCTTTGAACTGCTTCTGCTGCATCCTGTAGGTTTTGGTTTGGCGTGTTTTCATTGTCATTTGTCTCTAGGTATTTTTTGATTTCCTTTTTGATTTCTTCAGTGATCTCTTGGTTATTTAGTAATGTAGTGTTTAGCATCCATGTGTTTGTGTTTTTTACTTTTTTTTTTTTGCCTGTAATTCATTTCTAATCTCTAGCGTTGTGGTCAGAAAAGATGCTTGATATGATTTCAATTTTCTTAAATTTACTAAGGCTTGATTTGTGACCCAAGATGTGATCTATCCTGGAGAATGTTCCGTGCGCACTTGAGAAGAAAGTGTAATCTGCTGTTTTTGGATGGAATGTCCTATCAATATCAATTATATCTATCTGGTCTATTGTGTCATTTAAAGCTTCTGTTTCCTTATTTATTTTCATTTTGGATGATCTGTTCATTGGTGTAAGTGAGGTGTTAAAGTCCCCCACTAGCACTGTGTTACTGTCGATTTCCTCTTTTATAGCTGTTAGCTGTTGCCTTATGTATTGAGGTGCTCCTATGTTGGGTGCATATATATTTATAATTGTTATATCTTCTTCTTGGATTGATCCCTTGATCATTATGTAGTGTCCTTTCTTGTCTCTTGTAACGTTCTTTATTTTAAAGTCTATTTTATCTGATATGAGTATTGCTACTGCAGCTTTCTTTTGATTTCCATCCCCTCACTTTCAGTCTGTATGTGTCCCTAGGTCTGAAGTGGGTCTCTTGTAGACAGCATATATGTGAGTCTTGTCTTTGTATCCATTCAGCGAGCCTGTGTCTTTTGGTTGGAGCATTTAATCCATTCATGTTTTAGGTAATTTTTAATATGTATGTTCCTATTACCATTTTCTTAATGTTTTGGGTTTGTTTTTGTAGGTCATTTTCTTCTCTTTTGTTTCCCACTTAGAGAAGTTCCTTTAGCATTTGTTGTAGAGCTGGTTTGGTGGTGCTGAATTCTCTTAGCTTTTGTTTGTCTGTAAAGCTTTGGATGTTTCCGTTGAATCTGAATGAGATCCTTGCCGGGTAATCTTGGTTGTAGGTTCTTCCCTTTCATTACTTTATGTATATCATGCCACTCCCTTCTGGTTTGTAGAGTTTCTGCTGAGAAATCAGCTGTTAATCTTATGGGAATTCCCTCATATGTCGTTTGTTGTTTTTCCTTGTTGCTTTTAATAATTTTTCTTTGTCTATTTGTCAGTTTGATTACCATGTGTCTCAGCATGTTTCCTCTTGGGTTTATCCTGCCTGGGATTCTCTGTGCTTCCTAGATTTGGGTGGCTATTTCCTTTCCAATGTTAGGGAAGTTTTCGACTATAATCTCTTCAAATATTTTCTTGGGTCCTTTCTCTCTCTATTCTCCTTCTGGAACCCCTATAATGCGAACGTTGGTGTGTTTAATGTTTTCCCAGAGGTCTCTTATAGTGTCTTCATTTCTTTTCATTCTTTATTCTGTTCTGTGGCAGTGAATTACACCATTCTGTCTTCCAGGTCACTTATCCGTTCTTCTGCCTCAGTTATTCTGCTATTGATTCCTTCTAGTGTATTTTTCATTTCAGTTATTGTATTGTTCATCTCTGTTTGTTTGTTCTTTAATTCTTCTAGGTCTTTGTTAGACATTTTTTGTATCTTCTCAATCTTTGCTTCCATTCTTTTCCCAAGGTCCTCGATCATCTTCACTGTCATTATTCTGAATTCTTTTCCTGGAAGGTTGCCTACCTCCATTTAGTTGTTTTTCTGGTGTTTGATCTTGTTCCTTCATCTGGTACATAGTCCTCTACCTTTTCATTTTGTCTATCTTTCTCTGAATGTGGTTTTCGTTCCACAGGCTGCAGGATTGTAGTTCTTCTTGCTTCTGCTGTCTGCCAACTTAATTTTATCTGAATTAAGTGGAATAAGCTTTACTAATCATTAGTTTTACCTAAAATAAATGTTTTTGTGGCTATTATAATTTTTTCTTAATTTGGGGAAACATTTGACATTTTTTCATGTTTCTTGAGCTCTTCTGCATTCTCCTACTTATAAGGACATTTCTCCTTCATTACCACAATGTATTGAACAGTTTTGCTGTGACTATTATTTTTCTGATACAAATAATGCTTTAAATAATATCCATGTAGATTTTGGCTAACTTATACCTGATATCCTCAAGTTTGGCTCCTTTCCTTTTGTTTCCTTTTTGATCATGCCTCTGTGAAACTAAATTCTCTTTTATCTAGGAAAGGTTTACTAGATCCTTTCATGATTTAGGTATAGTTAGATAATCAGAATTGAAATTTTAGCATTTATGTTTTCTCAGTGTTTGCCTTCTTTTACAGGATACTTAAGGTTCTGAAAAGCATCCCTGAGTTTAAGAAGCCCTTAGTGCCTTCATACAGTTGGTGACTTTCAAGTACTAACTGACACGCTCTATAAATCACAGGATGCCAAGATCACCAGATGAGACACCTAAAGAGAGACATCAAAAGTTGTCTCTTTCAAAGGAGCTCCCATACACTGTTTGTTGGGAGTGCAAATTGGTGTAACATTTCTGGAGAACAATCTGCCAGTTATTACAAAATTTTTAAATGCACCTACACTTTGAACCAGTAAACCCATTTTTTAGACTATCACGTGGCATGTTAGCCAAAATATGCATGAATATTATTGAAAGCATTATTTGTATCAGCAAAACAACAGACATAACAAAACCGTTCAATATATTGTGGTAATAAAGGAGAAATATCCTTATTCTTAGGAGACACATGTTGAAGAGCTTAGGAAGAACAGAAAAGTGACAAAATGTCATTTTGTAAAAGCTAGTTAGATGAATATTTAAGTGTTGTTAAAGAAAAAACATTCAACGATACTTGTTAAAGATGGTAGGGCAGACTTTATTCAGGACCATCCTGATAGATATAGGGACCACTGCAGTGGGATTTTACAGAGGGGTAGAGAGATTGGGCTCAAGTCCAACTTCAAATACTACATAGGCAAGTGAGAATTTATAGCCAACAAGCAGGGTCGGGGTCAGTGAATGGAAAATTACCAGGAGGAAACATCAAGGGTAAGGGGGGTTACGGCCAGACCCATCTAACAGGATTGTTGTTGAAGACAGGCCAAGGTGATGAGACATCACTTGGGGGAAGGTAGAGGATAAGGAACCTGATCAGATATCAAGATATTGAGGTTGGGGTGTTCTCCCTAAAACTAGATTTTACAAGAAGTACACAGATAGGTGCAGGAGAAGTTTCAGGAGCCTGTCTAAAGTTTGATCAAGCAAAAGGTCTTTGTCAGTGTTGACCATACTATTTTTATTTTTCTCCATGTTGAAAACTTTAATAGTAAAAAGCTAGAAAAGAGGTACATTGGTAAGACATTGAGTCAATAAATTATGGTCTAGCTATACAATGGTATATTATGTAGTTGTCAAACAAAAGAAGGTAGATCTGTTTGTGCTGGTGTGGATCTAAATATTAGATATAATTTCAAGTAAAAATGGTAATTGGCTGAAAAGTGTTCATAGTATGATCCATGTAGAGGATTTGAAAAGTTCCTTTAAAATAAGACTCTGGGGCTTTGAAGGAACAGCTTGCAGAAGGCAAACACTCCTACTGAGATCAGTGAGAAGCAATATGAAATAGCAACAGCACATGCTTGGAGGCATCAGAGAGCCACCAAAACAATCAGGATTCAAGGTCCAAGATCTCAGAGAGAAGAAAACCTTGGAGGAGTGAGGTGACATTTGTACCTGCTTTTTTTTCCTCGGGACATTTGACTATTCTTGGTTCCGAGCAAGTAGTTAAGAATTCAGGTACAGAGCAAGACAAAGTTTGTAGCTAAGAGAGAGAAAATTCAGCAGAACCCATAGCAATCTCACACGGCCAAAGAGACAAAAATGGAAGTTGAGTGATACCAAGAGAGCCAGGCCGTTGGGTGGAGCAAGATATTGGTAGAAAGGGAGGTATGGAAAAGTAAGATCAACATGTAACCAGTTTTGTCCTTGAGGCATGTGCCAAATTCTTAAACTACACAGGACAGGAATGTGAAATGGTAGCCAGAAAGCTCATAAAATTCAGAGTAGAGTTTTCTACCATTTCATGGTAGCAAGAAGACAAAAACTGTATTTCAGAATCCACTTAAAGGAGGGGCTTTGTAAAACCTCTGAGAAAGCTACAGTCTAGGGGTAGAGGTGAAACAGAGAAAATAAAACTTCATAAAGACTGAAACTCAAATTAGGTCAACCCAGTCCCTGATTGGATGAAGGTGATCTGCCCACACTCTGTCTACCAGAGGTAGAGTAAAGCTAAGGGAAGATAATACCTTCTGGGGCCTCTACAGTCTATCATGTGAAATGTCCAACAATTAATAAAAATTATCAAGCATTCCAATAAGTAGGACCAAGGAAAAAAAACACAATTAATAAAACCACAGATGATCCAGATATTGGAATTATCACAAATAGACTTTAAAATAGCTGTGATCATTAGTTTCAAGAAAATAGAGAATATCATTAAAACATGAAAATTTAATTATCAAAAAATAAAAATAACATTAAAAATTCAACAGATGAGTTTAATAGAAGATTGCACATAGTAGAAAAAAGAATCAATAAACTGGTTAATGGGAGATATCCTGGCTGAAACACAGAGAGCAAAAAGGGTAGAAAATTAAGAAGAGTGTCAGATACATGTGAGATACGGTGAGGAAGTCTAATATATGTGTAATTGGAGTCCCAAAGATAAAGGAAACAAAGAACAGGGCAGAAGGACTAATTGAGGAAATAATGACTGGCATTTTCTAAAAATGTAAAAAAAACAAACAAAAACCCAAAAAACCTTGCTAGGGATTCAACAATGCTTAGAAATTAAAACATGAAAAATACCAAGAAAAGGATACATAGCTGCATTAAACTAATAAACATATGTAGAGAGTTGCACCCACCAATGAGATAATGCATATAGTTTCCATGAGCCTACGGAACATTTACCAAAACTGACTGTATATTGGGCTATATAGTGAGACTTGCCAGGGGTGATGGTGAGTGGTGCCATTCCAGTTCCCACCCCTTGATTCCTGGACACATGAACCCTGGTTATGGGAGAAAAGCACTTATATTAGAAGCTGATTTAGGGCACTACTAGCACTAGAAGTAGTTAATTCAGCAGGATTTGGCAGTTTCTGTTTAAGGTCTTTGTATATAGATGGTGCTTTCCTTTTGATCATGAGCAAGGTTGTTCCTGATTTTTTCACTGTTTGTTTTTTAATTCCCAGGGTAAACAATCTTTCCATTTCTTTTATTTCTTTATAGGCCTTGCTCTTCTAACTTCGCAGCATTTGATGTTGTTCCAGTCTTTCTAAACAAGAAAAAATGGCACTGGTTGGATCGGGAATCAAACTATTAGCATTGAAACACCAGTTCTAGAATTTATTAATTGTATGGCCTCAATAAAGTAACTTAATTTCCTTATGTCTCAGTTTTCTCACCTGTCCTGTGAGGGAAAAAAAATGTTTACTTCATGAGGTTGCTGTGAAGATTAAGTGAATTTAAAATGTAAAGCACACAGAACAGTACCTGGCACATCGATGTGCTGGTGGAATACTTGTCATTCTTCACTCCATTTGATAACCTATATTTTTATTTAAATTATACTTTGGGAATACCTTCCCATGTCTGCTCTTGAAGTTTTAAGTAATAAGAGGGCCCTCTGATCTCCAGAAATTTCCCCATTCCTATTGTAGGAACATTTAAAATTGGTTGATGAAGAAGATCAAATGCTGGGCTTATGACCCAATTTTTTTCCTAGATGTTATTTTTGTTTAGTTTAGTTTAGTTTTGTTTCTATGCTCTCTCTCTATATGCCTTCTTTGTATTTTGGTCCATTTCTTTGTATTTTGGTTCATTTATTTACTTTCATGGGTTTTCCTGTTTTTCATTCTACTTTCTTTTCTCAGAATTCATCTTAACTTCCTCTGAGTGATTAGGTGACTTTAGACCCAGTTTATTATTGTTAAATTTATATGATTTTTGTAATGCTCCGTTTTTGTTCCTTCAATTCACAAATTATTTGCGCAAAGATGTTCACTTTCTACCCATAGTTATAGCTACTTTTACACTTAAATTTATGTTTCCCTGCTTCCCGTGTGCACTCTAGTTCTTTTAGGCCAAGACGTTTCACCTACTTGTACTTTTATTTTAATTTATCTCTCAGTTAGTATAACTTTTTAAAGGGAAGAATACTAGTAGAATATTTATTTCCCCTTTTATATATAAAAATGTATTCTTGTCGTCTTAAAAGTAACCAAAGTATAGCAACGCAATATAGTTGACTATTGAATACCTGAGTTATAGTTTTTTCTTCAAACCTCTATAATTACTTTTGTTCCATTTCTCTTCTGCATTTGATTTTTCTTTGTCTCCCTAAATGACCTAGGAAGCTGGTATCAAATTAATACTGAATGATGGGGGGAGTATATCTTTCGATGTACGTGCTGCAGCCGCTCAGAAAGCATCATCATTCCCGGGTGACAGAGAACTCAGCCTGCACAACTTTGAAGAATGTGCAATAATATATGCATTCCCTGCACCCATCTGCCTGTGATCTTTTGGTTTCTTGCCTCTAGTTACACTGTTCAAAGTCACTTACAGTCATCTCTGATCCTTATTCTCTGCCTGCACTCATCATTAGGTCCTCTTGAGCAATGGAATAGAAATTCTTATTTTCTCTCACATATGCTCCTGGAAGATAAACAACTCAATTGTGCATAATAAAGGAAATTTCTAAGTAAAAAAAAAGCCCTCCACCTAGCAGCAAATATTGCAATCACCCCATTTGTCCTATGGAAATGTGAGGTTCAGAGAGGTTAATTCCTTGCCCCAGGATAGGATGTGGCAGAACCACTACATGATATGGGAAAGGAACAGAAAGCTTCTCAGGGAAGGAAGGGCAGGAGCCCACACAGGAGCCAGGAGAGAACTCGATAGGATCAGAGACCAGTGCTGAGACAGCCTGATCTGAGCATTCAGACTGGTTATGGGGGAGGCTCAGACCTTGGGTGGGCACACAAGCCAGCCAGGATCAGAGCAGGGGTGGGGGCATCTTGCCTGGAGGACTGCGAGGACTGAGCCACCAGGTGGATTGTTCTGTGGGGCCAGGGCCTGCACCTGCTGGGGTCGCTGACTGCCTTGACCATCAAGTATGATGCTAACTGGGGGATTTTCATAGGCTCCCTTTATCAGGGTGAGAGTTTTTCTCTAGTCCTAGTTTACTGTTTTTTTTTTTTTTTTTTTTATCACGGGAGTGTGTTGGAAATTGTCAAATATTTTTCTGTATTTATGAGATGATTATGTGGTTTTTGTCCTAAATTTTATTGATATGGTATAGTACATTAATTGATCTCCGAAAGTTAAACTAATCTTGCATTTGCATTCCTGGAATAAATCTCATTTGGCCATGGTGTACAATTCTTTTTCTGTGTTTTGCTGAACTTTATTTACAGGGTAATACTGGCTTCATGAAACTCTTTTTTGAAAGAGTTTGCAAAAATTTGTATTAATTCTTTATATGTTTGGCAGAATTGACCAGTGAAGTCATCTGCGCCTGGGTTTTTCTATGTGGGTTGTGTTTTGTTGCTAATTCAATCTCTTTCCTTGTAATTGGTCTATCCAAAAAGAAGGTTTTCCTTCTCTTTCCAGTGTTTTAATTTGAAAGGTTAGGTTATTGATTTGAGATCATCTTTTTTTTAAATATAGGAATTTACAGTTATAAAATTTCCTCTAATTTCTGAGTTAGTTGCATCCAATACATTTAGGTATGTTGTGTCCTCATTTTCATTCAGGTCCAAGTAATTTCTAATTTTCCTTGTGAATCTTTTTTGACCAATTGATTGTTTGGGAGTTTTTTTTTCTTTAATGTTACTATGTATGACATTATCAAATTTCTTTTTGTTACTGTTTTCCAATCTTATTCCATTGTTGTCAAAGAGTATACTTTATATGTTTTTGATCTTTTTAAATTTACGAACGGTTAATTTGTGGTCTAGTATAACAGGTATCTGGGAGAACATTCCAAATGTACTTGAGAAGAATGTAAACTCTGCTGTCATTGGGTGGAGTGCTCTGTAGGTATTTATTAGGTCTAGTTGGTTTACAGTTTGCGCAGGTCCTATTTTCTTGTTAATCTTTTGTCCACTTGTTCTATTCATTATTGAAAGTAGATGCTCAACTTTCTAACTATTATTGTTGAATCGTCTATTTCTCCTTTCAATTCTGTCAGTTTTTGCTTCATGTATTTTGGTGCTCTATTGTTAGGTGCATATGCATTTTTTTTCCACCACAGCACAGGCTCTGCTCTTTACTGAGAAGTGAGTGATCTTACTTGCCTAAGCCTCCATTTCCTCATCTGTAACATGGGAAACTTAATGGAAATTCCAGCGGATGATATTTTCTGTCCTCTTATGCCAACCTGGCTGGATCAACAGCTGGAGCTTTGGCTTCTGAAGGAGGGGGCTTTTCTTAGACCCCTGTGTCCCAAGTCAATTTGTACATATTCTTGAAAACATTATAGAGGTAGCTCTCTCAACCTTGGGCAAACGAGGCAAGCCCAGATCTCTGATTAGGGTAAACAGATTTAGCAAATAAAAATATAGAATGTTACTTAAATTTGAATCATTTCTAATGGCATATGCACTTTGAAATAAAGTAAAAATATTACATTGGCATATTAATCTAAATAATCAAATTAAAAATTATTAATTGTTCATCTCAAATAAATGATAAATTTCTAAGTTGTATAACACTTTCTTTAATTACATTTCCTTGATGATCTGACTTTAATAGTTCTTTGTTTTGCAGAATTTGTTTATAAAATTCCTTGCAATTATAGCCTATGTTCCATTTATATTGTAACACAGCTTCTTTAGTTATCACATACAATTTATTTCATTCTTTTGTCCATTCAATATTCATTAATGAGAAAATATACTCAACATTAGCCTTATGAGCCAGCCACTGAATACTCACAGTCATAAAAGTTTCTACTCTGAGAAAGCTCTTCATGTTAGATGTGTTGAAGTCTATAATGCCATATTTCATGGCATAACTTGGTTTTACATTTTTTCAGGATCATGTTGTATCTCTGGGTTAATGGATTTTAAAAATATTTTTCACTGAAAAAAAGAGCATTTTTCTCTTCTTCTTCTTCAATACTATGCATTGTGAATCCACTTGTTCCCATGTTGGAACAGTATTTAGTAACATCCATGTAAAATAACTGAATTCTTCAAGAGATAAAATCCATTTGAAAAGATAGGGCAAATGCAGTAATAATTATCCTCTTCAAATAAGAATTTCTTTTCCTGTTCATATGTAATGTTATGCCTAGTAAGAAAAACCTTGACACTTAAATAAATTTTTCATCAATCTTTCTTTAACCCATTCAGCATATTCCTTTAAGCAATGGAGTACTTCAATAACACTGTCTTCTTTCAATTTGCATGATGCTTTTGCTAAAGAGATCTTGAGAACTATGAATAAGAAATAAGCAGGCTTCACTCAATGAAATTACTTAGAAAGTCAATAAGAATGTTTTGGGCCATCAGAATTGAAGTATGGTTTAGTATGGTTTCAGTGCTTCAAATAAACTGAGGATTCTCTCAACTGGATTTGTTAATGAGAACCAACAGGTGTTTGAATTTGGGAGAACTGAAGAATACTAAATACAAGCAAAACACAAAAACCCTTTAATTGTTCAGCTCGCACAGTGCTGAAGTAAGAACAATTTTATGGCTGCTGCTTGAAAGTCAACAGAAAGGACACAGATATGGTTTGAGTAACATTATGCAGAATATGGACAGGACAGCAAACACCTCCCACAGAATCAGTCAGGCCTAGCTTCAACTTTGAATAAAATTGTTTGCATCTTTACCCCAAATTTGTATTTTTATTACTTCCATCAAAAAGAGTACAATTAAAAAAAACCTCCTAATTAAATAAGGTTTTTCTACAAATATCTGCTTTTGTTTCTGAAGTCTCATCTGGAAGGAATTTTACTTATAAGTCAGCTTTTCCTATGAGAAAAATATTGCACAGGCAATGGAAAAAAATATTTTTTTCATTGTGATTACTCGCAATCATGGCTCTACCATAAAAAAGGTGAGACATTTAGATCATTGATAATCTCTGTAATAGTAAAAGGAGCTGTTACATTTTTTATATTGCAGCAGATTTTGTCCTGGCACTTGAAAATTTACTTGCAATTTTGGAATCCGAATATACTTATGGTAGCAGTATGTTCAAACAGTCATTTGAGCTGAAAGACTGATAATGATATACAGCATGGGAAGCCATTACAATTTCTACCGTAATTATCTTCATCTGAATTTCTCTTAAAAAATTCGTTGTTTTATCACTGCCTTTGGTAGTAGTTGAGGACATCATACATCTCTTATACTTAGCTGTCACTATATGCTGGCTTATAACCGACTTTCAGTTTTCCTCACTGAATAACAATTGCATACTATTCAAAGAACTATAAAATGACATTTCTCTCATTTAATAAATGATCATTGTTCAGAAGGTTCATCACAAAATTTACACCTGTGTTTTGGGTTCAAATACACACAAATAAAGAATAGGTGATAACAATCACTCAGAACTGAAAAGATTGCTAATCTCATTTCTTCTATAGTATTATCTCTCACTCATAAATCCAAATTTATATCTGACAGTTAACAGAGGTTGATGCTGAAAGGATTGAAAATTTGTGAACAAAAAATTAGGCAACTGATGCTAAACAAGGTGAACTTCCTGATCATCCGCAAGGGAGAGCTGTACTAGTCAGGCATAAACTTCCTTAACAAAGCGAGAGCTGATTTTATAGAAGGTTTCGGGAAGCCTGGTGTTCAGGGATTGATTGGTTGATTTTCAGAAGCAAGAGTGTTTAGGGGTTGATGGATTTCCACCTGTGTTAGTGTGGTCACTGGATTAAGGCTGCTGTTGACAGCCTGGCTTTTAGGAGTGTGGCCACTGGGGTGAGGCACTTGGTGACTGGTTGCTGTCTAGAAGTGTGGAACTGTCTTTGATCGGCTGTCTTTCAGAAACTAGTTACCAGGAGTGAGGCTATGGCTGATAGGTTGACTTCAGAGCGTGTGTACTGCTCCCAAGTTCTCTCTAATAGCAGTTGCTTATTATGACTTGGTCCTTTGGTCAGAGAAGAATCTTGTCCTTTCTTGAAAAACAAGTATTTTTAATTCTCTACCTCTCTCCTTTTCATCTCCCACAACCCCCTTTTTGGTTGTCCCTTAGCCAAACCTGCAAGAGAGGCATTAGGGGATTGTTCAGATCTTTATTTGTAGAGGTATGATTTTTCACTATTCTTGGTATTTAAGTGATTTAAGGGCCAAAATCTCTGGCAGAAAAGTATCTAATTTTTGAATTCTTGTAATTTATTGAAAAAAAAATCTGATGACAGGATATGTAGGGCATCTGACAAAGTCAATATAGGTGGCAGGACTGTCCTATACAAGGTCTGTTCCGTATGTACAGAATGCTTGTCCTCATTATCTTTGATGGCTGAGAGCAGAATTGTGTTTTCCTGAGAGCACTCTCCACCCCAACCTTGGTCTCTGAGGTCATCACACATTGAGATTGCCCTCCTGCTTTCCTCTAGCCAGGGCAGGCTGACCTGACCCCCAGGCCTGGGAGCAGAGCACCCCCCTCTATCTTCCAGGTGCCTGTGACCTGAGAGCTTCTCTACCAGGCATGCGTGGCATTTAAATTTCAACCCTAATTATGGAAGACTTCTCAAGTGTGTGTTCTAGACCTGTGAACTCATATATTCCGGGTTGATCTGAAATAAACAGACTGCCATATATTTCTCCAGCAAAGATGAGTTTACTCGGGATCAGCAGATAATTGCCATACATATACGTGGCACTTTCCTATTTTCTTCTTTATTTCAAATAACAAGTTAAACTACACCTTGGCATCTTTGGTACAGGCACCAGGCTCCTTTGGGGGATGCACACACCATCAACTCTACTTTTCAGTGCTCTTGACTGATTTTTCAGTAACATAAAGATATGCCAGGGAGGTGGATCCAATTTTCTGTGGTCTCCCACATCACCAAATACAATTCTTCCAAGTTGGATGGTATCTGCTTATTCTCTGTGATATAGCTCCATATTTTTTTTTTCTAAAAGGAAGTTGTTTCCTTAGCTTTTGTTGCAGCTATGATTTCCCTTGTCTTTTATCTAGGAAACTACTTCTCACAACACTTCTCACATGTGAGTGGGATCTTTCCCTCAATTTAGGGTTGTTGACCATTTCTTTCATATTTTTTTCTATTCATCTGAGGATTTTAGAAGGCATCAGAGACAGCTCAGATTCCATGTTCTCAGACCTATCAAATCCATAAGGCTCTATTGGTATTTAATGTTACTACAAACCTGAATACATGTTATTTGAAAAAGATAGTTTGTCTGAAACTTTGTAACTTTCCTTTACGTTACTTTTGCTATTTCCTGTACTTCCTCTCAGTATTGACTTTAAAAACATTTTTTAATGTCTTTTTTCCCCCAGAAATGAGTGTAATTGTGTCCCACTATATAGTCTGGTTTAGAGGGAGACCTCTGCCCCCACTTCCTGCCCGGGTGCTAGAGTAGCACATAAGGTAGTCTGCAGCAGAAAGAAAAGCTGGAGCCTGGGCAGCAGGTGAAGGAAAAGCGGCTGTCCTGAGTCTGACATGTGCTGTCAGGTTTAACTGTGGACACGTCTGTGATAGTGGTTTAGACAAGGGACAGGCAAACATTTTCTGTAAAGGGTCTGATAGTAAGTTTGCTGGACTTTGCAGGCTATTTGGTCTCTGCTACAACTATACAACTCTGCCATTGTTTCACAAAAGCAGCCATAAATAGGACATAAAATTGGGCATGGCTGTGTATCAGTAGACATTTAATCACAAAGAGTTGGTGAGCCAGTTTGACGCATGGACCACAGGTTGCTGACCCTCGATTTAAATAATAATCTTTGAATTATGACTATTTAGTAATTAGTAAAAATAGAAACAGTGTTTGAATATTAAAAAGCTCCAGAAAGGAAATATTAAATTCATTACTTACTTTTGGATAGGTTAGATTAGTACAATGAGAATAGGGATTATACACACATGATATACACACACACACACACACACACACACACATAGTTCCCCCCATTCCAAACATCCAGCTTCAAGCCCTTTGCCTGGTGTATACTGGGAACTCAATAAGTTTTTGGTTTTACAAATGAGTAAATAAATGACATTACAAATCCACTCTTCTCTGTGGCTCACATTATTTGGAATTATTATTGATATATCTTTCTTGCTTTTCCCTTATCTACATTTAATTTGTTGGTCCCCTTGACACTCAAAAAACTTTCTTCTAAGACACACACATACACGTAGACTTTATTTCTATCCCATCCTTTACATCTGCTTTACATTTGCTCTTACCGAAGTCTGTCCTCTAGTCTCCTTCAACCTTTCTCTTGTCCCCCACCTCAGTTGCTCCAATACCATTCCATCCCTAAACCTCGCTGTACATTTGGCTGCAGGAATTTTCCTAAATTACTGCTACACAGATGGAGAACAAACTTCTTTCAATTTTCAAAAATCTTGGACTTATTTTTAGTTTTCTACCTCTCTAACCAAATACTTATTGGGCATTGTCTACAATGCAGGAAATGCCATCCATTCTACTCTCATGCATCAAATGCCAATATTGTGCTTTTGAGACCCAGAAAATAGATAGACCATGAAACCCTCAGATATTTTTCACTTTTATTGTCTATCCTTCCCATCTTTTATGATATCAGATCTCTCTCCATGGGCCACTTTAGTCCAAAGAGATTGTTTAATCACATACGCTTTCTTTCTGTCTACTTTGACAGCAAAATAAGCTCTACATGGCTCCTTCCTGACTTGCTTAGCTTTCTGGAGAGGAATATTTACTGTCTTTACTATCTTATACCCTTAGTGACATAACCATTCGTGCAGTCTTGCCTCTTCCACCAGTAAGGAAAATTCCTCAGCTCCAAGATTTCAGGTGGTAACCTGGCAACAAGCTCTTCGTTGATCACTCCACATAGAAAATGTTCTACTCTCACAGAATTACCTGAAATCCCATGAAAGCTGGCCTCTCCAAGGCAGATCCCAATGTTCCCAGTTAGGTCTGGGACCTCTCAGACTCTAGTGCAAAAGACATCATCATCAGCATCTGCCTAGGGTGTATATAGATGAATATAGGATTATTATATTATATATATTATTATATTATATATTATATAATTATATATAATATATATAATATATATAATAATATATTATATATATTAATATATATATTATATATATATATAGGATGAATATAGAAAAAGAATCAATATAGGATTCTTTTTCCAGCAAATCTGGGCAGCCTCTGGTTCTCCAAAATTGTCCCAAATGACCTCAATATGATTACTCTTGAAGACCCTTAGAGTTTCCGGTTCAAAACATGGATCAACCTTTAGGGAAGCCACTTCACACTCAGCACAGTATATATGATTGGCTGGACATGTCAACTGGTAAAAATTTGGAAATCAAGGTTGGTCCTTGAAGGTGTGTACATGCTCTTCCAAGGGCACAGGGTAACTCCATAAAAATACCACTTCCTGTTCACTAGGGGGAGCACTCTGACTGTCCAAGAATCCCTACTCAGCCTCTGTGTGGCTCTTCCATCACTACAAAGACATCCATGCAAAGATCTACCTGGCCACTCCCAGCACAAGTCCCCAATTGCAACACAGGTAGGACCCCAGCTGTCATATTTTAGGGAGTTTCTCAAGCTTCTTTAGAAGACATACTGTTTTCTGCTAAGCTCTTGGAGGTCCAAAATATGAATAATTGTACCCTGGCCTCCTGACTGAAATTACCACTTGGTGACAACCCTCTGCTTCAGGGTACTCAGCTATGGTTCTTCCCGGAGATCTTGCTGACAATGTAGATGTGTGAAGTGCAGCTCTAGAGTGTCTGAATCAGTCTTTGTGAGGTGTTCTAACAATCTCTCAGCTGGTTCTGATGGAGGAAGTTGAGATCATGCATTTAGAAATGCTGGGCTGTGGAAAAGACTGATTCAGAGGCTCTGAATAGTGAAAGATGGTGCCTTTGGTGATGAAGAGGCAGGTGCAGGTGCAGGTAGGGTGTCTCTGGAGCTCTACTGACTAGGTAAATCCCATCTATCATCCTCTTGGCATCTTTAGAAGCAGACAGTATTAAAAAAAAGATACAAGTAGCTTTTTCTTTCCTCATTCCAGGTCTGAAGGAATAGCTGCACACAGCCTCAACAGGTCAGGGTGAGTGGTCCTGGGTGGCACTGACCCTGTACAAGGAAGAGGTCCAGGGACCTCGGGATGAGTTGAATTTTTTCCTGTTTCAGAGTATGGTTCTTGTAGGTAGTTGGGACTTCAGAGGGTAGAAGTGAGACACTTTAGAACTCAGAAAAAAAGGAGCACAAGGATAGGTGGGGCTCCATGAGAGCATAGAGAAGCTTGTATTAGAAAACTGTAGTGATGGCTTCCTTTGGTTTAGAAAAGCAGAATATTTTTTTCTCACTACAAATCACCAAGCTTGTTTGGCCTGACCATTTTATTCATTGGCTAGTCTTTCTGTATATGGGTTATAGATTTAGCTGCTTGAACAAAATATAGGAAGCCATGAAATGATAGTGTATCTGAAGATTATCTACAATGCTTGCAGTAATGTGTAAACAGGCAATTTGATCCAGGTCTGGGCCAGAATTAGCATGTTTTATACCCAGAGTGCTGGGTAAACTGCAGCGGAAAGGAGGAAGGAGAAGAGTGAAAATATAGAACTAGAACCCCTTCACAAGAGTCAGATGAGCAAAAGGGGAATAGACCCAGGGCATATGCTTGGAGGAAGTCTGGTCACTGGGCAAAGCCTCCCGTCCGAAAAGAGCCCAAGTTGAGTATTAGGAAGTCTTATTTCAGGAGAATGGAGTGTCCTGGGTAAAAAAACAAATCTAGACATATGGCTTAAATAACAGTCAGGAAATTGGCATCCAGGAAGTTACTAATATGGACTGCTGCAGTACGGCTGAGGGTCAATGTGGTTCATGTGTGTAAACTAGGGCATGGCATATGCACTGTTAGCTAGGCTGGGCCAGGGGGAATAATGCAGAAGGGTTTGGGTTAGGTTTGATTCTGTAGACTGGGCAGGAGACCTGAAAAGGGTGGGTGCAAACCTGGGGATGAGACAAAACACTCAAGTCATGCCCATCGGTTTTGTAACTGAATCCGTTTCTCTAACGCATGTTGACAATGAACTCTCTTCCCCCTCCCACTCCAGTTTTAACTGTTCCCATCTTCTGCTTGTTCATAATTTTGTCTGCCCTAGAGTATTCCAAAGAGCCCCTGGAATCCATACTTCTTGTCTTGTTAATCATCTTAAAGTTCATAGCTGCTGAAAACAAAATCTTCACTGATATACGACCTGGTTTAATTTCACTTTCAGCCTCTGTCATGTTGCAGTTCACTAGCTTACTATAAATCTCATAAAAATTGCTTGTAATCTTTACCAGCTGCCGCTCTCCACTCATTCAATACTGACTTGGGGGAGTTCACTTTTCCACTCAGTGTTTGTAAGCGGCAGCCCATTAAATAGACTCAATTTAGAGTTCACCTTGTTCCTCTTTTGTTTCTCTAATGGATAGAAAAGCCATATATATATGTCTAGGGGGAATACATGGGATTTGAAATTCCAGTCTCCTGAGCTGAGAGCTAAAGCATTACCCAACCCATGTGTAAATTTTCCCATCATACTGCAGATCTTTTAGGACAGTTTCTTTCCTGAGGGGCCTGAAGGTTATCTTTTGAGGAGATGACTGAAGGAAATCATGTTTGGATGATGGTAAACCTTTTTATTTCTCTCATTGGAGCTCAGTGGCCCATATTTGCAATTTTTTACTGGGAAGTCAAATGTGTTGTTTGACATGAGCTTGTTGATAATCTGTGCAGGTTAGAAGAGAGGTTGGGTATGTGAGTAAATGCCTGTAGGTTACATGGTTCATTATTTCATTTAACTGAGTAGTTTTACTGAATATCTGCTATATGCCAGGATTTAGTTAGGCATAAGAAATTCAAATATTAATAAGAGAAAATGTGTCTTGGGTGTGGAATATTTATTGTGAGCCTCTAAACACCAGCTATATCCCAGTTACAAACATGCCATTCATTTCTTCTTTTTATTATTTATGTATTTATTTATTGAAGTGTAGTTGACTTATAGTATTATACTAGTTTCAGGTGTATAACATAGTGAGTCGATATTTTTAATAGATTATACTCCATTTAAAGTTATTATAAAATATTGGCTATATTCCATGTGCTGTACAATATATCCTTGTAGCTTATTTATTTTATGCATAGTAGTTTGTACATCATAATCCCCTACCCCTATCTGGCCCCTCCCCTATTCCATCTCCCCACCTGTAATCACTAGTTTGTTTTCTATATCTGTGAGTCTGTTTCTTTTTTGCTATATTCACTAGTTTATTTTTAAGATTTCACATGTAAGTTATATCATACCGTATTTGTCTTTCTCTGTCTGCCTTATTTCACTAAGCATAATGCCCTCCAGGTCCATCTATGTTGTTGCAAATGGCAGAATTTCCTTCTTTTTTAAGACTAATATTCTATTGTATAAATATATATATATATGCCACATATTCTTTATCCATTCACCTGTAGATGGACATAGGTTGCTTCCTTATCTTGGCTACTGTAAATAATGCTGCTATGGGGCTTCCCTGGTGGCGCAGTGGTTGAGAGTTCGCCTGCCGATGCAGGGGACACGGGTTCGTGCCCCGGTCCGGGAAGATCCCACATGCCGCGGAGCGGCTGGGCCCGTGAGCCATGGCCACTGAGCCTGCACGTCCGGAGCCTGTGCTCCACAACGGGAGAGGCCACAACAGTGAGAGGCCCGCGTACCGCAAAAAAAAAAAAAAAAAAAAAAAGAGTGTTCTGTCTATGTTTTCCTCTAAGAGTTTTATAGTGTCTAGCCTTACATATATGTCTTTAATCCATCTTGAGTTTATTTTTGTGTACGGTGTGAGGGAGTGCTCTAATTTCATTCTTCTACATGTAGCTGTCCAGTTTTCCCAGTGCCACTTATTGAAAAGCTAATCAATGAATTGGTAAAGTCACAGGATACAAAATTAATACACAGAAATCTCTTGCATTCCTATACACTAATGATGGAAGATCAGAAAGAGAAATTAAGGAAAGGATCTCATTTAGCATCACAACAAAAAGAATAAAATACCTAGGAATAAACCTACCTAAGGAGGCAAAAGAACTGTACACAGAAAACTGTAAGATAATGATGAAAGAAATCAAAGACGACACAAACAGATGGAGAGATATACCATGTTCTTGGACTGGAAGAATCAATATTGTGAAAATGACTATACTACCCAAAGCAATCTACAGATTCAATGCAATCCCTATGAAATTACCAATGGCATTTTTCACAGACCTAGAACAAAAAATTTTTACAATTTGTATGGAAACACAAAAGACCTCGAATAGCAAAAGCAATCTTAAGAAATAAAACGGAGCTGGAGGAATCAGGCTCCCTGACTTCAGACTATACTACAGGGCTACAGTAATCAAGACTGTATGGTACTGGCACAAAAACAGAAATATAGATCAATGGAACAAGATGGAAAGCCCAGCGATAAACCCACACACCTATGGTCACCTAATCTATAACAAAGGAAGCCAGAATATACAATGGATCAAAGACTTCTATTTGTCAGTGTTTTTTCTTCCATTGCTGTTGTCAATTATTGTATAAAATTCTATCCAAATTGTTAGATATTCTGTGCTTATGGTCTCTAATATATCTCCCCTTGGGGAGATTAAATTCTTTTCTTATTTTTTAAGATTGCTAATACTGTATTATTGTATTAATAGGAAGTATCCTCTGTTCCTATATAATTATGAGTTAAAGGGAATTTGGACTAAAAGAAAAACTAATACCAACTTCTCAGAAAGAATCACATTGGCTGATTTTGCAACTCAGGCACTTGTCTTTTGCTTTTTATTTTCTCCCTGGTAGCTCAGTTTGTTTTTTAATTTAAAAAATAAGGGAGCCTTTACCTATGCTCTGCCTTTCTAAGTGGCAAGTGTGCAAAATCAATATCCAAAATAGGAACAAAAATTGTGGGAATTTTTATGCCCAGGCAATCTCTGAGGATGAGGAGTAGTTGACAGAATGGTTGCCCTTTTTCCTGTTCTGATTCACATGTTCTCTGTCTCAGGTGAATGAAGGAAAGGTGATCATTCAGAATGGAATGCATTGGTTTGCTTCAAATCTTATGTAAATTTGTTAGGACTAACCACTAACATGCCTTGGGCCTTAGTTGTGAAACTTACAAAGTAGGGAATCCTGTTAAGGACAGCTGTTACAATGTGACCAATCTCTACTCTTCTAAACTTACCAAAGAATTTCATTCAATATCCCAAGGTATTGGAGATGAATATGGTTTAGTGATAGTATGCTTATTTTCTGGATTTCTGGAAGTACTGATTAAATTGTACTGGCAAAGGAAATATTAAATGATTTAACTCCCTATTGGAAATTACATGATTACAAGAGAAAAACTATCTCATAGGTCAGGCAATAAAACAAACTAATAAATTTTAATGTTAATTAATTATAGCATTGTCCTCATTATCCTCAAAAGTGCAAGCAGTTGAGAAAATAGGGTTTTAAGGAGTAAAAGGGCTAAAATCTGTGACCAAACAGATTTATACTGCCCTAAAGGCTTATCTTTCACCAAAAAAGAAAACCTGCATTCTAACTAATTGAATTAAGCCCAGAATTATAATTATGTTTGATCAAAACCCTGAACATGAAACTCTATAAAACAAATAAAACCAAATCAGACACTCCATGAAATCATAACCTTGTATAGGTTTGGAGACTCAAGTGTTTCATTAAGGTAGAGAAATCATAGTTTTTTATTGTCTATATTCATGACTATTAGATAGCATAATCTCTCAAAATTTAGCCCAATTTGGTCTACTTGTTTTTATTCAATTCCACATGTAAAAAATCAGAGCTTAAGATTTCATCTGGACATGATTCTTAAGCCTGAAGACTCACTTGAAATAGAATTATTGTCCTCTATGGATTGCCTATCCCTCTCTTCTCAGTTTCACGAAGATAGATGCAGTAGGTTGGGTCAGAAGGTTATCCTCTTAATCTGATTTTTATTACTGGACTGCCTCCCATTCTGACAGAAGACTATCAATGAGAAATGTTACGAAAGGGATTGATACTACAATTTTATTTCCTTCCAAGATTGTCTCTTCAGAGTTAGTGGCCAGTGTGTAGTAGATATTGCCTGTTTATTCCTTTTGTCCCAATTAATTATTAATAATGTTTCCTTTCACTCACAACTATAATCTGGTTTGGATGATAAATTATATAGTCACCCCATTTCTACGTTGCTTCTTATAACTGATTCAGTTTGGGACAAATTTTGCCTAAGTTTATCCCTTTCCTGTGAGAGTTTTCCTAAATTGGCTGTGAACCTCAACACACACTGACATTCTTACCTTTGGCAACCACTCTCTACAGCGTTTAGATCAACAGCCTCAGTATGCTTAGGCTGCTTGTCTTCCTATTTATGCTGAAGTATACCAAGAGTTATCAGATTTCCAACTTGCAATATCTGTGTCCAACCACTAAGCCAATGTTAAACATTTTGTGTATTATTTTGGAAGCACCAACTTCTGGTCTAAACTCCTGTATTATTAATGATAGATTTGTATAACAAATAGATCTAAGTATATAATAAATTGAAAATCTACTACTGATATGGCTGAGTAAGCTCCTAAAGACCAACCCTCTTACTGATCTGGACAAAATACCAAAAAAAAAGGAGAAGAAATTAAAAAGAAAAACTACTTGAAGACAAACAAAAGCAGAAAGGTTCTAAAGGGGAGTCAACGTTTGGAAGGAGCGAATATCACAGGGTGATTTCCCCATTTTTTGTAGCTTTTAGCCTGAAAGATATCCATGTTTGGTACAGCATGGGGTAGCTCAAACCCCAATAGACTTTCTGGAGGACAAGAATTAGAGTAATATAGCAGCTACAAAGTGAGGACTGGGAGAGGGAGAAAGAGACAGAGAGAGGAAGACAGACCCAAACTCTGTATTTTCTCTGCCCAATCTATGGCTGACTAATGACCTCAGTTGCTGGGGCAGGTTGCAAGCAGAATAAAGAATTAAGAATAAAGAACTGAAATTAGATTTGAGCTGATGTTGAAGAGATGTTTGCAGTTTGGGTCGACAGAAATTAATTGCCTGCTAGTATGAATGAACAAACAAAAATAACATTTTTTGGAGAAATTTGCCAGAATCCTGAGTCTCCACAACATAACACTGCCAATGTCTAGGATATGACCCACAATCACAAAGAAGCAGGAAAATGTAAACCAGTCTAGAGAGGAAGAGGAAAAAAAACATTCAAAAGAATCCAACTGTGAGATGACCCAGATGGAATCAGCAGAAAAGGATTTTAAAGTAGCTGTTAAACTATTCTCAGTGATGTAAAGGAAAACATATTCACATTGAATCAAAGAAATACAAACTGTATAAGAAGAACCAAATGTAATTTCTATATCTGAAAAATGCAGTATCTGAATTAGAAATTCACTAGTTGGGCTTAGCAGAATGAAGGTTATAGAAGAATAAATTTGTGAAGATGAAGATAGATCATTAAAAACTATTCAATCTGAAAGACAGAGAACCAAAGAGACTGAACAAAAATGGCAAAGATTTGGGTACTTTTGGGTCAGTGTCAGATATTCTAACATATATGTAGGTTTGGTTCAGAAAGGAGAGGAGAAGAAGGAAAGAATGGGGCATAAATACTATTTGAAGAAATAGTGATCAACTGAAAACAGAAGGTAATTCTTCTCACTAGTGGGAACGTGAAATGTCCAGACCTGAACAGTAGAAGGGCAATACTCACACTGTAGACAGCATGAACACAGGCATCTGCCTATAGCTGCATCATCTCAAAAACTTCGTTTTGCCTATCAGGCTGCCTGATACAGAACAAACCCTAAGGAAGCAAACTTTTCTTTGAAAATGAGTTCATTATGACCTGGTACTCAAGGACTATATTTTATGAAAGTGCATAAGTCCTAACCGAACCTGGAGTTAGTTGACACAATTGACCAAGAGGTGCAAAGTGGGCTTCAAAGAATGACTTCACCTTCCATTTAGAGGGATAAAGAAGGACTGGGCTTCCAAAGAGCTTGCAGATCCATGAATTAGAGGGAAAGAGAGTTCCCAAGACTTCTTTTCCTAAAAAAATTTCACCTCCCTATCTTCCTTCCTTAGAAACACCATCACTATCACATCAATTTAAAAATATTATCAAAGTCACAGAAGTCATCTTGAGATAAAGCTAAGTAGAACTTATTTAACAGAGGTCATTATTACTCATTAAGATATGTGGGTGCAATTTATTTTCTTTCTTTTTATTCTGCTATTCTCTTTTTCTTTTTATGTATGTAATAAAATTATAATGATAAATATTTTCATGTGGTGAATATCCATCTTCTTCTCTACACCCTACCTTAAGTTCTTCTTTTTTTTTTTTGGTACGCGGGCCTCTCACTGTTGTGGCATCTCTCGTTGCGGAGCACAGGCTCTGGAGGCGCAGGCTCAGCGGTCATGGCTCACGGGCCCAGCCGCTCTGCGGCATATGGGATCTTCCCGGACCGGGGCACGAATCCGTGTCCCCTGCATCGGCAGGCCGACTCTCAACCACTGAGCCACCAGGGAAGCCCCTACCTTAAGTTCTTAAATTCTCCTGTCATTTATGAAAACTTAAAATTTTAGGAACCTCACCCTCAGGGTTGGGGAGTGATTGCAATATTTTTATTCTTCATTTGGAAGTATAATGCCTCTTTACAATAAAACCATGGAGAATATAGGGGAAGAAATAGATCTTAATATGTTGATTTGCTCGACCAAGTCACCAAAGCTTTTAGCATCTTGCTGCTCAAAATATAGTTTGTAGATCACCTAGGATCTTGCTAAAAATGCAAAATCCCTGGCCCCACTCCAGACCTACTGAATCAGAAAATGCATTTTAACAAGCTCCTTAGGTGATTCTTATGAAAATTGAACTTTTAGAAGCACTGCTCTAATACAGCTTTACACTCCTTCTCCTTTAAAAAAAAGTATAATCTTTAGACTTTCTTAATTTCCACATCTTCATCTTTCACATCTTAACTGACCATCTCTTTTGTATGTCATTTCATTATGTGGCTCATAGCATTTTGATGGCCAACAGGATGGACAGAGTCAGCACCCAGAAGAAATCTGAGGGGCATGGTGAATGATCTTTAATCTCTTCAGTGAGTTGACATCTAAAAGGGTGGAGCTCTCCTCAGTGTCTGACAGATGTTCCCAGACATTGATTAGGCAGGTTCTATGAACGGATGCAAAAAATAAAGGTCAGGCTAGAAATGTGGTAGCTGGTAATTATGTAGGGGAGATGGTAGCGAGGACCCTTGTCAAGCATTTCTATTCCTAGAAAGACCTTTAATGTAAATTAAAGGGTCTTTAGTGTTTTAAAAAATTAGATGAATCGAATCAAAATAAGGAGTCTGATGGCAAGCAATCTGATATTCCCTTGTTCTTAGTATTGTTAATGATTTTCACTAATGAAATCTTCTCATGCTTGCTCACATAGAATTCTTTTCAAAGGAGAAATCAAATAAATTCTAACACATACATGCACATACATGTGCATACACACACTGGCACAGCACTGATAAAAATGGATCTAGTCACTGACTTTGGATATGAAAATACTACTAATGCATAACTAGGTCAATAATCATAACCCAGACTTCCAAAATGTGAGGCTGATTTCGTATTTCAGAGTCCTGGATAATCAATGCCCTGCTTTGATTCCTGCATTCCCTTTCATTAATTCTGGGCCGACACATGGCCTACTCTAATTAGTCCATCTTTAATGGAAGCAGTAACTGAATGTTAATACCGGGGTAGGTCACCAAATGCCACCTCTGCTCTTAGAAACCAAGGAAACAGTGGAGACAGCACACCAAAGGCAACAAGAAACATGGAACAGTAAGAATATGGGGGGAGGAGGAGGTGCTGCTAATGAATGATAATGAAGTGAAAGAGGGCAAAGTCTATTACAAGCTCTGAAGTTAATAATGATCTTATTTTCCATTTAATGGGGTAGGGCGAGACTTCAGAGGAAAGGTAAGACTGTGATGTTAGAAGCAAAGTAATGTAGACTAGAGAGAGACTAAGTGAGGGCTTCCTTGTAATAGTGTGAATTGAGTGAATATAATAATAGAAGGCAAAAACTATGCTCAAGATTTTTTAGCCCATTATTTTAGTCCTTTTAAGCCATAGAATATTTGCAAAAATGTTTCAATCATGGTTGAGTGAATGTTTGCTGCATGCTCTTTGAGTACTTCGAGTGGTATTTTGGGGGTACAATTTCTTATCATGAATTTAATTTGTCTTTTACAATGCTCCTGCCCATGCCTGTTGACATACAAACAAAAAAAGCTGAGGTACAACTATGAGGGAGAGAATATTTGTGAAGTGAATTATTCCTTATAAAAAATATTCTGCACATATATGGAGGTTCCTGATAATTTACTAAAGTTTCATAGTTATGTGCATTCTATTATTCTCAATAGAATACAAATCTTTCAATTGGGGAAAATACCCAGCACCCCCTAGGGCATATATCCACAGAGTTCTATACACAGTAGGTTCTCACTAAATGTGTTAGAAATTTATACACTTTTCAATGTTCATTTTAATTATGAAAATATTATTTGAGTGTTTATCACAACAAGAATTTTCTCACTGAGTACTAAACTTTTGAATTCCAAAATCATCTCTAGGGATTATAAAGGATTTCTTATAAAGTATATTATAGACTGATATTATGATCTGACTATGTTAACCTGCAGTTTTTCTATAAAGATTAGCTGATTTGGGATAGGAGATGGCAAACAAAATATCATAAAAAGCAAATCTTTTCACTAATATTTTTTTGTGGATTTTCAAGACTGATGCCTAATGTAGTGAGACAAAGCTTCTTTGAATGTCTTAGAATTTAAGTAGCTGTGCTATGAGGATTTTAACAATACCCAAGATTATTTTTTCCTGCTTTTAAACAGAAATACAAACTCTAAGCTTAGAAACGTGTTTCTGAGCCTTTTAATAAACACCATGATAATTCTGCATATATTTAGAAGAGTCATCTTTAGAAAGATTTGCTTAGTACATCGTAGTAACTCAGTAAAAGTCAAATGAATAGATCTGTAAATATTTCCTTCAATTAGCTTTGTAAGTTGGATCAAGTGTTGTCTCTGCACACAAAAATTAAAACTTAAAATAAATCCCCAGGCAAGGAATAAGTGCTGGGATCCTATAGCTTGGTTTTTGCTCCTGAAGTGATTTCAATCTTATATGCAAATAAGACACATAAATCTAGAACTAGGGAAGTAGCATGATGTAGGTTGTGGTAGATTGTTGATGGTATTAATTAATGTTATCTCTGTGTTTATGCTTTTGTTTTATAACTATCTAATTCCTTCCCATTCTGACTCTGGGCTGGCCTTGTGACTTTCTCCAGCTAATAGAATGTGGTAGAAGTGATAGGGTGTGGTTCTAAGACTACATCTCAAGAATCTTGCATCCTTCTGCTTAGATCCTCCCTTTCTTGCTCATTCTCATCCCCTGTCCATGCCATGTGACCATGCCTGGACACCTGGAGAATCAGACACACATGGAGAGAAGCTACAGTGGCCCAACTGAGAGTCAGTCAACTGTCAAAAGCAGATGCAGTCCTGCAGAGACAAGCTGAAGTTTACCACAGATTTGGGAAACCACCTAAAACCAGAAGAATTTCCTAGCTCAGTCTAGTAAGAGTTTCCAAGCAACAGAATCACAAACTGAAAGAATAGTTGTTGTTTAAGCTTCTAAATGTTGTGGTGAGTTGTTATACAGCAGTAGCTAACTGATACATGAGGTTAGGAACTGTGGATCTTGGATATGTTTGCTGATCTTTCTAAAATTTGTTTTCGTATATTGAAACACACTATCCTTATCAAATTGTTGCAAAGCTTAAATTCGTGCTTCATGCATTTCCTTAGATGCACTTAATAAACAGAAATTATTACTGCTACTGCTACTCCTACTACTAATATTGCTATTGTTAAATGACTACTATGACTGCTAAACTACTACTATTACTATGAACCAAGAGTTATAACAGTGATAATTTAATATGCTATGGACATATGGGGAAGGTCGTATCTTAACTGTCTCTTTAGGTGCCAGGGAAGGCTAACCAGAGGTGGTTACATTTGAGCACAGCCATGAAAGTTCTTTCAGGTATGAAGAGGTTTTGAAAAATGCTAGCAAGAGTGGCCTATATTGATAAGGGAGACAAAAATAACTGGATTGGTATAATATCTCACTTGACAAAATTTTTACAGAAACAATTATTTATTTTATTTTCATAGCATCCAAAAGGAAAAAAGCAGAAAATTTTATCTTTATTTTATGAGTTAGAAATACAGAGTCTAAGTTTGCAAGAGCTATTTAAGGCAATTCAGTTTGAAAATCATGAGCTGGATTTAAATCCAGGCCTTTTGACTCCAACAAAAGGCTATTTTCCAATTATCACAATGCTTCCCCTTACACCATATTACTTCTCTAAATCAATTAGAAGTATCGATCACTGCAGCACTGTTTACAATAGCCAAGACATGGAAGCAACCTAAAATGTCTATCGACAGAGGAATGGATAAAGAAGATGTGGTACATATATACAATGGAATACTACTCAGCCATCAAAAGAATGAAATAATGCCATTTGCAGCAACATGGATGGACCTAGACATTGTCATACTGAGTAAAGTAAGTCTGACAGAGTAAGAAAAGTATCATATGATATCACTTATATGTGGAAGTTAAAAAAATGATACAAATGAACTTATTTACAAAACAGAAACAGACTCAGAATGAAGTCTGAACTTACATTTCAGACTTACAGTTAACTTAGTTACTAGAGGGGTAAGGTGGGGAGGAGGGATAATTAGGGAGTTTGGGATTGACATGTACACACTGCTATAAAAACTTTTTTTAAAAAATATAATTTTTGAAAATTTATAAGGGAAGTATTTATATAAGATTGTCAGTATACTTATGAAAATATATCCCTTAATTTAGAATATACTAAATCCCTCTTTAGATTTTTCCAACTACATATTTGACAGTTAGGCAGAGATATTATAATTAGGTCAATATTGAAAATTTTTGTATTCCACATTTGTTTTGTCTTACTGTGTGT
The DNA here is from genome assembly GCF_951394435.1 of Stenella coeruleoalba. Classification (NCBI taxonomy): domain Eukaryota; kingdom Metazoa; phylum Chordata; class Mammalia; order Artiodactyla; family Delphinidae; genus Stenella; species Stenella coeruleoalba. Next base: position 53,006,268 of record NC_137162.1, on the reverse strand, counting down.
GTGTGTCTGTGTATGAGAGAGAGAGAGATAGGAAGAATATATTCCATAATATCAATATTTTGTCCTATTGCAATACAAATTTTCCAGTTCTAAGGAACAGATTGCTTCAAGTAATGTGAGTTTAAAATGGAGTATCCTTATTTGTTTTAATTGGGATTATGGAAAAATTTGAATTAATTTATTAAGGCTCAGGGAAAGAATTTCAGTTTGTGACATCTAGGAAGACCTTTCTGATATGTAGTAAAATCCTATCTGTTAATGATTTGGGATGCATCTTGTGACTAAAAGCTAAATAAAAGAATGTATTTGTAGACCATTAACATCTTTTTAAAGGTTTAAGTCACATGGAATCACAAAATCCAGTTTCTGATTCCAGCAATTTCACTGTAAATCACATTTAATGTGTTTTCTAGTTTAAAAATGTCATTTTACAAGCCATTACTTGGTTGTCTGCCTTCAGGTCAAGGGTGGCCCTGTTGGAGTAATAAATTTTGATGGAAATTTGGCTTATTAACAGTCTCCAAATTATGCTGATAACTGTCCCAGGTTTATAGAGATTACTGTCATTATATTTCACTGAGTCTCCAGCATAATCCACAGAGAGCTGGGCCACAAAGCTGCCACTAATACTGCCACATGATATGTAACTGGATTGGCAAAGCACCATGGTGAGTTTGTAAAAAAAGCAAGTATTGTAGACTGAATTTCGTATGTTGGTATTACTGCAGCCCAGATCTTGTTTCTGAGTTTTAGCCTCATATATCCAGTGATTTAACACTCAAGAGGCCCATATTCACCACAAATTTGGCATAAGCTAACTGATCTCCTTCCTTTTGATAACAGAAGACCACTCAATGGAAAAATAAGCAAAGAATTTGATGTGCCATTTCACAAAATAGGGCATTCAAATGGCCATTAATCATATGAAAAAGGCACTCACTCTCACCTGTTTATCAGTGAAATACAAATTAAAACCACAATGAGATAGTACCATACCCTTACCAACTTGGCTAAAACTTGGAAGAATAATACCAAGTGTTGGTAAGGATAAGGAGCTATGGGAACTGTCATATACTTCTGATAGAAGGATAAGTTTTTGCAACCACTTTTGAAAATTATTCATAATTTACTGCTTTAGTTTAAGATACATACTCTATAATTCAACAATTAAATTTCTAAGAGAAATGTGTATATATATGCGATAAGATACACACATGAGAATGTTCACAGAAGCATTATTCTCTTAGTTCCAAACTAAAAATTACTCAAATATCCATCAACAGTATATAATGTGTTATATTTATACAGTGGAATCCCATGCAGTGATATAAATGAATAAACTATTATTATATAGAGTAGCATGTACGAATCTCACATGGATAACGTTATGGGAAAGAAGCCAGACACAAAAATATTTACTCAACTATTTCATTTATATCAGTTCCAAAAGGGGAAAGAAAATAAACTATAGGAATAGAAATCAGGACTTGGTTACATTTAGAAAGAAGATAGAGTAGTGCTTGTGGGGGAGCACTGGAAGACAATTGGGATACTAGCAACAGTCTATATTTTGAAGTTTGGTGGTGGTTATTCAAGTGTTTGCATTGTAATAGCTCATTGAATAGCTGCATACCTAACATATTTGACTCCCAAAATGGACCATATTTTTTAACAACTTTCTTTTATATATGACAAAGTTAGTTTTAGTAATAATCACAAAATAATCAATAATAATCCATGTTTTCTAGACACATCTTTAGTTCCAAAGCAACTAAAACAGAACCTCTGGTATCTTTAAGAGAATGCAGAAAGAAATGGATTCTGAGAATCAGAAGGAAAAAGGTCTCTTCAATGAAGAAAAAGCATTGGGAAGTACTGAAAAGGTTAAAAATGAGATACAGAAAGTTGCAAGAAAATAAAAAATGCAAAATAAATCCTATTTTTGTATTCTAATTAGTTGATTTCTATTTGTTTTATTGACTATCTTTCTACTTTTCTTTAAGATTTTTAAAATTAACTTCTTGCTAAAACAATTCATTTTTGGTAGCCGTTTATGCTCAATAATAAAAATATTTTGAATTACTGATTGTCCTCTGTGTACAGCTTTGTCTAAATTCTATATTGCAGCTTGATTTACACTTTGAACAAGAATGATTTTAGAGGATGTTTTCATATTTCTATGCTGTTTTGTTTATTTGAGAGGTGGTGGTGTTTTTCCTGTGATTTTTAATATGTATATTAATTGCAAAAGAATGACTAACGTTTGGAATTTGTTAAAATTTTCGTTTGTAGCATAGTCAGTGATAAAATGTAAAATGTTCTGTGAAACTTTCAGAAGAAAATTTTATATGTACATAAAATATACAATTTTATTAAAGTTTTGTATTATTTAATTAAATCCATATCCTTATTTTTTCTGTTTTGTCAAAAGGTGAGGGCAGTATTCTCAAGTTTCCTACACTGATTGTGATTTTGCCAATTTCTGTTTCTATTTCTTACAGATATTGCTTCATCTGTTTAAAAATAGAGATTGCGATTATATTATCACAGTAGAATTTAAACCAAAAAGCATTAAAACGGACAAAGAATGTTTTATATTGACATTTAATGATTAACTAATTATTTTTTTTGTGGTTTGTGACATTTCATCACTAATTACAAAACAAATTTGAACTTAGGTTTCCCAGTTAAGGTAAAAAAATCAGAGACACCTACTCTTTAGATTGTATCGCACAGCCCTGTTTATTATCTTCATAACAATTGTTATTTTGGCTTGTTATTACTTTACCAAGTAATTATAAACACACTTGAAACAAATTAAAATCTAGTAGCTCTCAGGAAAGAAATGGAAAATATCAACAAAAGAAAATAAGATAGAAGGAAGACCCAAATGGACATTTTATTTTTTAATTTTTTTCATCTTTACTGGAGTATAATTGCTGTACAATGTTGTGTTAGTTTCTGCTGTACAACAAAGTGAATCAGCTATATGTATACATATATCCCCATATCCCCTCTCTCTTAAGCCTCCCTCCCACTCTCTCTATCACACCCCCCTAGGTCATCACAAAGCATCGAGCTGATCTCCCTGTGCTATGTAGCAGCCAAATGGACATTTCAGAACTGAAAAAAAAAAAAACCAAAACCAAACAAACCACAATAGATGAAATCAACAGTAGAATGGAACGGACAGAGGAGAAAGAATCAGTGAACTTGAAAGTAGAGCAATAGAAATTATCCAACTATCCAATTGGATAATGTCCAATTATCCAACAGAGAGAAAATAGCCAGTGACCAGAGAAATTATTAGAAATATTTTTGTAGTTATTTTTATCTATTTTTCCTATTCATTGCTATTGTATGTTGCGTAATTTATATAATGTTAATACAATAATATATTTATGTGTATATATGATTAATAATTAGGTATGGGAAGTCAGATTTTAAAAGACATATGTCCTTTGTAGACATATAAAATCTGAGAAAACATTCTAAATTACACCTTCCTGCCTTCGCCATGCTGGATTCTATATTCTTTTATAAAGCAGCTGTGTATGTGATCCATCAACACCTCAGTGATGAGTAATAATTCTGATGGGCAACTGTCTGTAAGTGAGAAAGCTAGACATTTTGATTAAATGGCTCTATATTTCCATTTAAAAAATGTGTATGTTGGGCTTCCCTGGTGGCGCAGTAGTTGAGAGTCCGCCTGCCGATGCAGGGGACACGGGTTCGTGCCCCGGTCCGGGAGGATACCACATGCCGCGGAGCGGCTGGGCCCGTGAGCCATGGCCACTGAGCCTGCGCGTCCGAAGCCTGTGCTCCACAACGGGAGAGGCCACAATAGCTACAGGCCCACGTACCGCAAAAAAAAAAAAAAAAAAAAAAAAATGTGTATGTTAACATGTATTGGAGCAAATTCCTGCACCCATATAAGAGGTCCCTCTGTCTTGTCTTTTCCTATCTGAGTTGTTTTCTTCGAGATTTGGTGTTATTGACAGTGGGGGTAAGGTCCACACTCAAAACAGCATACTGCTTTGGCATCTCTCCTATGAATTCCTGAAGCTTTGAAAGTCAGGAAAACGTTGTCAGGATATGGTCATAATAAAAGGCCCTATTGAATTCTGTTCTCCTGAGTCTGTAAATTCAGTGAAGTTTATTGTTCTGATCTCGAGTCCACAGATTATGCTGTGTGATTTAAGGCACTAAAGAAGCAGTCAGTTTGAGCAGCAGTAAAATTTCTGCAGAATAAACAAACTCATAAACTGGTACTCTACAACCTCCTCATACTGTACCATTTCCCCTTGGTTGTTTCACTGACGATTATAGTGGTAAAATGATGCAAAGTACAAAATAACATCTAGGGCTTAAGAAGACAGAATGCACATTTAGATAATGCATAACAAAGTACCTCCTCATTTGAAATTTTCACTAAAAATATTTTAATGATTGAGCACTTTCTATGATAATAAACATAATGGTTCTGTGGTGTATTCTGTGGCTTGGGCAGGTATATAGTCTGTGAGAAAGTACATTTCATACTGGCCTGCAATTTTCTTCGCTATTGTTGCAATTAACTGAAAATTACCAGAGATGCCCTAGCTGAAGGTAAGAAATTCTGGTGTGGATGTGGCAAAATAATTTGTAATTGTTGTGTGTCATCCCTAGATCTTCCTAGAACCCCCTTCCTTTTAAGCAGCTAGCAGAGTCCTTTTATAGTTCAGCGTCTCTGTAAGTCTAAGAATTTTCTAGCCTTTTATAAAAGACAAAACTATTTGGAGGGAGACTGCAGGTGTTCTAGAACAGATGGGGTAAAAGAGAGTGACTTGAGAAGAGTAAGAGATAGTTTTCTCCCCCAGCCTAGGAAGAATATGAGTAGCAGAGAACTGTGCCCAGCATCTTGGCTGTGCACTAGGGAGGTGAAAATTGTCTTAGAGCTGGCTGTGAAGATCAAGCTTACTAGGTTCAGAGCCCAAGTATTCACAGCCCAGCCCTAGGGTAGGAACCCCAAATGTGTCAAAAGATCATCAGAATTACTGGACCCCAAGAGACCCATGAGTGCAGGGATGATGGATATGTCAATGGTGTCCAATGTGGACAGTTGGCTGATGACTGCAGGAGCATCCCCAATACCTTTAAACTGTGTAAAATGTTGTGCCTTGAGCACATTAAGGTTGGGAGATGGAAAATCATCAGAATTTATTTTTCCAAATCATGATGGAAGCTTGCATGCCAAAATTTGCAGTTTCTTATTCACATCAGCTACAAGATATTCAATTCATATGCCTTTAAGATCTGCAACAATAACTACCTGGAGACATTCACTTCTATTATACTAATTTCCAAATCTTTTGTAAAATATGTCTTTTATTGCAGCTTAGATGACCACTTATGACATGGTTAATTGGCAGTTTCATCTTTTTGATGTTGCTTGCATTATGTAAGTGTATATTATATTGATTTGATTATTATTTATCTATGCCTCTTCCTGGGGAGTCTTTTTTTAAAATTTATTTCATTTATTTTATTTTTGGCTGCTTTGGGCCTTCGTTGCTGTGCGTGGGCTTTCTCTAGTTGTAGCGAGCAGGGGCTACTTTTTGTTGAGGTGCATGGGCTTCTCATTGTGGTGGCTTCTCTTGTTGTGGAGCATGGGCTCTAGGCGTGCGGACTTTAGTAGTTGTGGCACATGGGCCCAGTAGTTGTGGCTTGCAGGTTCGAGAGCACAGGCTCAGTAGTTGTGGCACACGGGCTTAGTTGCTCCACGGCATGTGGGATCTTCCCGGATCAGGGCTTGAACCCGTGTCCCCTACATTGGCAGGCGGATTCTTAACCACTGTGCCACCAGGGAAGCCCCTTGGGGAGTCTTATAGCTTGCTCTATTCTGTTTATCTTACTTCCCAATACGCGAAAAATGATACATAGGGAGCAGCATGAGGAAGTTTACATTAACTTATATTAACTGAAACTGAAAAGAGCAGAAGAAAGCCAAGAAATGAAGCCAAATACTAGAACTGTTTCTCCTTCATTATCTAGTGCATATGTGCTACAGTGGGTGTATCATATTTCATTGAATCTAAGATACTGTAGACTGTACAATCATCATTTTAATGTACCAATAAGAAAATAAACTGTGCCACCAATTAAAAGATGCAATGTTTTCTTATCACTTAGAATTTTTATTTTATACTTACTGAAAGAACTCATGCTTATTTAAATATAGACTTTTATTACATATCACTCTTGGACATGCATGCAAAAGAAAGTAAAAGTAAAATAAATGGATTGAAGTATTCCTGAAGCTTCTTCATCTCCAAAGTATGATTTTCCTGAATTAATTCCTAATTTAGGGTTATCAAGCCCACGTATTTTTCCAACATGGACTGAGACATCAAGAGCATTGGAGAAGCAACATTTCTTGAGAGAGCACTCCACTCTTGTTTCTAGAATTCTCTCCCAAGATACTCAAATCCATTCTGCACGTTTTGATGTGGCCACTCTTCATGTTTGCACAAGCCAAAGAAATGGCAACTACATCGTAATGGCCACCTGCCTGCAACTATCTTTAGATGCCATAAATTGTAACAGGCACTTCACCTTCAGTATATTAAATGTTTAAAAAGAATATGTGCTCTGAACCAATGAAACAGGGAATTAATAGTCTCTGTAATTTGTTATAAAATGGATTCATAACAGGAAAATTATTTTACAGAATTAAAAAGGAAGACCTTTTACCTAGTGTTCGTCTTATGTTATTTTTTCAAGGCAAAATACAAAAATTCTTCTTTAAAGCTTTCAGAAAGGTTCTAGCCCACCAAATATGGTGAAATGGTTTGCCACTGTGATAGTTGAATCGTTAGGATTTCTGTTTACATGACAAGATTACTACCGAACACACTTCCGTAGTTCTTCTATTGAACAAAACATCACAATAGTAAATTAGAAAATAGAAGACATGAAACAAAATTAGTCAATGAATGCAGAATTATTTTCTTAAGTAATGTCACTTTTTTCAATATATAGAATGGCAAGATTTTGTGATCGCTATTTGAATGTACTGCCATCTGTATAAAATTGCTCCTTCTCAATTATTTGTTCCCTAGAAGCCTTGGAGTGGTATTCAAACATTTAGATCAAGCCTCACTTCATGTTTACATGTCACTACATGTAAAATGGTTTTGAGTATGCATCCTCAATGTATGTATGTAGTATTGTACTAATATATATATATATATATATATATATATATATATATATATATACACACACAAAAACATAGATATAAGGGATGCGATGAAAAATAAATGCAAATTAAAGTTAAAATATATTCTTTTTGGACCCCCAATGGGTAACCTGGCACACAGATTTTGAGCACCACCTTCCTAAAATGTCAAAATTGTGTTTCAATCTGATGAGGGTCTTTGGTTTTTTTTCAAAGAAATTATAATTCATCATTTTCTCAGTTTTTTTTTTTAAACCAGTTTCTTAATGCTGGAGGGTTAATTTGTTTCTGCAAGTGAGCCTTTGATTACCAGAGTGTAACTTCCTCATGTGGCAATAGTTAGTCTTAGGAAAAGTTCCCTGTGAAGTTAATTTTTATAAATTGAGCCTGGCTCCCTGCTGACTTCATAAAATGGAAATTTGTTTCTCTTGGGGCAGAGGGGAAACATAGCCTTTAGATGTAATAAAATCACACTAACGTGTACAGAAAATCTTTGAAAAGCCTATGTTTAAAAGAAAATCATTACTTTTATGCTCAAATAATGTTACTCAAAATGAGATCAAGTCTTGATTGCAAAACAGTAGAGCTCTCACCCTGCCTTTTTAAATTCCTGGAATGCTGCTAAAAGATTGAAAGGAGAAAAAAAATTGTAAAGAAATCACCTTCACTGACTAAATGTAAATTTGCCTTTTTATTTTCTTTTTCCGGTTTTCTCTTAAAGACCAGTTCAAACTCCAGCTGTTTAATATGCTCATATTAAGATTACGGTAAAAGGATCAATAATACAAATAATATTATCAGCCTATATGCATAATGTTGAATATATTTATCAAGTTAATCACTATATAAATAAAACTCTTCCTATTAATGAAGTCAGAATCTTTGGAGTGAGGATAGAACATGTCCCTCAGGATCCCTCATTGAAAGAGCAAAGAAGGTAGAGGTATGTATTCCCTATTTCTGAATATTCATTTTATTTCAAAATGTTGGTTATACAATGAACATAAGAGTAATTAATATCTGAGTAAATCTTTAGGAGAGAATATTATAAATTGAATTACTGGATCAAAGAGATACATTTTTAATTTGGAACATATGCTGGTAATATATGAGTACCTATCTCAGAAAATATCCACTAATATGGATAATTATTGATTGTATTAACTTTTGTCAATGTGAGTTGAAAAACAAAAGTCTGTTTAATTTCCATTTTGTAGTATTATTTAACTATATATATTTAAAAAATTTTTAGCCATATTAATTTTTGTGCATAAATCCTCATATACATCAGCCATTTTTTTGTAGAAGCATTAATATATTTTCCACGTGATGTAAAGCATCTGTACATGTTATTGTAAGCACTTTATATATTTTTTGTAAACAAAATAGTATTCTTTAACAAAGCTTTTAATTTTTATGCAATGGTTCTCTTATTCTGACAACATGCTGGAAAAGGAAGCCTATAACTTTTTAAATTATAAACTGAACAAATGGCAGATTTAAATATAATGCATGGCTCACTTCATAAGATAAAACAGAAGTTCCATTTGCCAGAAATAAAGAAGGAACTGAAAACCAGAGCACTAAGCCAGTAAACTGAGGTTATGTTGCCCCTGTAGATGATTATCAAACCCCAAATTAGGCCCTATCCTAGAGAATCAGACTTTAGTTTCCATGCAGGGAACAGAAGTTAGGACTTGGACCTTTAAGTTATGGGAAGTTGGGACTAAGACTCTCATATAAAGTCAGGACACCTGGGAGATGTACTTCCAGGAAAAGGAGAAAAAGGAAACTTTTGAAAAATAGCCCTTTGAGTGACAAAAGAGTCCTTTTGGTATTGTAACATTAAAATTAAAAAATCCATGAGAAATCAAAGCCCTGAGCCTATGCTGAGTTTATGCATCCTTACCTGGTGCTGTAGGAATTCTCAAACTAGGAACTTGAATGGGACTCAAACTGATAATTATCCTAAAGACTGAGAGACACTAATGCTCAGGAAGACAAAAAAGTTGACCTATCCTATATCCAAGTCAGGAAAAGAAGAAAAAAGAAAAAAGAAAAGCAGCAAAGAAAATGTAAGGTAAATAGAAAGAACAAAATAAAACAGTAGAAATAAATCCTATTTGTAAGTAATCAATGTAAATATCAACATATCACACTCAGTAGTAAAAAGATGGAGGTTCTAAAACTGGATTAAAATAACAAAATCCAGTGATAGACTACTTTACAACTAAAATACTGTAATGCAAATTTGGGGGAAAAAAGAAGAAATGGAAGAAAGAAATGAATCTAGATCCAGCAAGATGGTAGAATAACATAACTTGAAAATACTTTCACTCTAAACACCTTAGATCCTGGGTAAAGCTTCAGTTCCTGTGGTATCTCCCACAGGAAAGAAAGGAATATATATAAATGCCAGAAACTAATAAGAAACTTAAAAACATAGGGACAAAAATAAGGGCTCAAAATTTCGCTGTTTTGGTGGTGGTATGGGAGGAGTTAATGGTGTGGCCATAGTAACATAGGGGATTTGAATATAATGCCCAGAAGGATGAGGAGATCAAATTTGGCTCTTAAAAATTAGAGAGACAGATCTGAGACAATCTGTGATAAACTGGAAACTTCAAGGGACTATATCCTCAAAGAAAATGGTCCAAATCCATCTACTGGCACAAAGAGAAGAAAATGAAACGTCTGTGTTATGACTCTAACTCCAGGGAAAGTCAAACTCTGGCCCTATGCAAGATTGAGATGAAACTTTATACTATTTACAAAGGTCCAAATTTTTCAAATTGACGAATTAACACCAGTGTTGTACTGGTAAAATCAAATGAAAATTACTGTAGGAAAGATATTCCCAAAAGATTCCTAAATCTAAAACAGGAATCTACTAAAGGTTAGCTGACATTTAAAGCAAATTTTAAAAAACCCAGGGAAACAATCCACAGAAACAATAGCCAGTAGACAAAACAAAGAGTAGAAATAGACTACCATTAATTTCTGATAATAAAATATGAAATAGAAAAATAAATGTTTAAAATGCTTAAAAACACAAAAGGGGTTGGTAATATAAGAAAAAGACAACACAAATTAAATAAGGAAAGGTTTTGAAAAAGAGTTAGAGCTTCTAAAATTAGTTTAAAGGGAGTAGTTTAAAGGGTGAAGGGAGTATTAGTTAAATGGAAAGCAGGTCAGAGAAAATTATCCAGAATGCAGTACTGAGAGATCAAGAGATGGAAAGTAATTAATGTAAGTACTGGAAGAATAGCAGTGAACAAAATAGACAAAATCCTTGCCCTCATAAAGCTTACATTCTAGTGATGGTGTGGGGTGGGATACACACATTAAACAAATGAACGTTTTGTGGTTTGAGCAATTGTATTTGTCAGGGTTCTCCAGAAAAACAGAACCAGTAAGCTATATATAGAGAGAGAAGATTTATTTTAAGGCACTGATTCATTCAATATAATAATCCCAAGAACAATCAGTGGTTAAAAAACTTAAAAGACAAAAAATATATCTAACATGAATTACAGAAGGAGAAAAACAGAAAGTAGTATTTAAAGAAAAAATGACTGGAAATTTTCCAAAACCTATAAAAGCTACAAAACCTGAGGATTAGTAAGTAAAAAAATTCTTAATAAATCTATTCCTCATCACATTGCAGTGAAGTACTAAACATCAAAGTCAAAGATGGTATTGTAAGGGCAACCAGAGATAAAATTCCAATAATAAAGCTTTACATCAAGAACTGAGGCCAAAGAGTGATTTAGGTTCCACAGGTGTGTACATTTGTCAAAACTCATTGCTTGTACACTTGAGATTTGTGTATGCCCTTGAATTAAATTTGGCATAAAAAAATCTGCAAACAAATATTGAGCTCTAGATAATAATATGCATGTTTAAAGAGGAGGAAGTATACTGATATATGTAATATACTTTGAAATGCATCAACAATAAGATGAACTAATGGATGAATAGAGGGATAGACAGATGTGATGTGTGGAAACTAGGTGGTGAATGTAAGAGTGTTCACTGCACGATTCTTTCAAATTGGCTGTGTGTTGGTAAATTTTCATAATAAAATGTGAAAAATAATAATGAGGCTGGAGATTTTACTTCTCCAACAAATAAGAAAAATTAACTTCCAACTTAAAATATTTATCTAAAAATTACAATCAAATGACCATTCAAGTTGAAGGGTGAAATGAAGATATTTTTAAACAAAGGCTGAATTTACCACTAAAAATCTGTGTTGCTGTAAGGACATCTGAGAATGCACTTCAGGGAGAAGGAATCAAACAAAGAAGGAATAAAGTGCAAGAAGTAATGATAAGCAAAATAATATTTTAAACACAGTTGTGCCTATCTCACCTATCGACACACTCATAAACAGTGTCTGAGAGTTCCCGTTTTTCCAGACCCTTGCCAGCATTCGGTCTTGTCAAAGCTGACATTTGAGTTAATTGTTTACATTATGTATTTCAACAATAAGAGAGGCTGAACATTTAAAGCTATTGCTGTCATGCAATTTTTAGTCCTTTTCCTATAAACTGTCTTTCCTTAACCCAGAGGTATATATATATATATATATATATAATTTTTTTTCTGTTAAGTTAATGGGGTTCAAGTTTGTAATTGATTTATGAGCTAGTTAGCAAATTATTTTGCTCATTAACCTTCATGGGTATTGTACATATGTTTTCCCAGTTTGCCATTTATTCTTTACATTCTATTTATGGTATCTTTTTCAATTTTAATTATTTTAATATACTTAAATTTCTCCAAATTTTCCATTATGGTTTTAATATGATTCTTAGAAATCTCTAGCCACTCCAAGAGAATAAGTATATTGAACTATGTTTAGTTCTAAACTCTTCATATTTCACCTCTTAGGTCTGAACTTTTGATCAATCTAGATATTATTCTGTTGTAGCAAGTGTGGTAGGAGTCTAAGTTAATTTTCTTCCTCAGTGTGATTGCATTTATTTAAATTGCATAATGGAAATCCATAAATTAATTAGAATTCATTTTACAAAATTTTCTCTAGTGTCAAAGCGGCTGTAAAGTACAGGACTTTTGTAATGTATGCCAGCATTTCCATTTTTATGCTGCTCATATAAAAATAAAAAGTCTTTTAAGTAATGTCAGGACATTAAATATTCAGGATTGCAGATGCAGTTGGAGGACAAATGAGTTAATATAGAAAAACATCTTTGACATTCTGATAATGACAATGTGTCTTTATAAAGCAATGCTAGGACAAAATCTGATGTTCTAAAATTGATTTTGCATTGCTGCAGATTTCATTTTCAAAAATACATAAAGGTATTACTTTTACAGAAGCCAAAAAATGAGAAGAGTAAGCACAGTCACTTTGTATTTAGTTATTTAATATATCATTGACTGTTAATTTCAGTGCATGAGTTATACATTCATAAAAATTCCTTGGAGATCTGGATTCATCAAAGGTTAATGGGTAGTTAATTTTCGTGGTGGGAAGTGTGACAACAAATGTTTTTCTTGCCACTACTTCATTTGTATTTTCAGTTGTCTAGATGATCTGGGGAATGATTTCTAAATTTATATACCTTTCCTTTGTCTTCCATCTTCTAAATTTCATAAAGTCATAAAAATAAAGTTCTACTTTTATTCTTATATATTTGTATAAGAATATGTATTACATTCTTATATATATAAGAATATATATTCTTATATTTTTGATTCTTAATTAATATTGTCATTTAAGTATTGCCACCAGTTGTTGCTTTTGTACTTCAATAAAAGTAACAAATGGGGCTTATAAATATAGATGTCAACCTGAGATAGGTTTCACTTTATTTTCAAAAGCTGATTAGTAATATTCAACCAGATACTAAAGAAGGACCTTCTATAGATCTCTGGAGCTTTCTCTCTGTGACACTGTTCCTCGTCAGTACTCTGTCCTTCAAAGACTAGTTGTCTGGGTATCACCAGACCCCCAACTCCATCTCCTCAACTCAGAGAGTACGTTGAGTTCTTCCTGGGTATGTTCTCCCACTGTGTGACTTGGAAACTTTCTCCAGGCAGTGATTTGGTGCAACAAAAGGGCTCACTTCATTTGTTTCCCATATCTTAGTGATTACTGTCCTACATTGCCTGATGTCCAATATATTGAGTGGCATTGTTACATATTGTTCTGATTATGCAGGAGAGAAAATCTGGACTTGGAAGTCTGTCTAATGGTTAAAATACCAGAAAGCATTTTTTTTTTGTAGCATTTGACAAACTGATCTTCAAATTTATTTGGAAATTCAAGGAATGGAAAGTAATTAAAACAATTTCAAAACTGGAGGACTTAACAGTACCTGATCTGAAAACATATTCTAAAGCCAAAATAATCAAAATAATGTGGTGTTGGCATAAGGATGGACACAGAAAACAATGAAACAAAAAATGAGAGTCTAGAAACAAATCCTCATATTTATGGTCTTTTGATTTTTAACAAAGGTGGTAAGACAATCAAGTAGGGAGAGGAGAGTCATTTTAACAATTCTGGGACAAGTGAACATCCACATGCAAAACAAATACATCCAGACCCTTAACTCACATCACACACAAAAATTAAGTGAACTGTAGATTGAAATATAAGAGACAAAACACTAAAACATAGGGGGGGAAAGGAGAAAGTTTAAATAACCCTGGCTTGGGTAAACAGTACTTAGTATGACACAAAAGCACAACTTCTAAAATAACAAATCAGTTAACTGGACTTTATCAAAGTTAAAAATATTTGTGCTTCAAAAGACACCCTTAAGAAATTGAAAAGACAAGCCACAGACTAGGAGGAAATATCTGCAAACCATATATCTGATAAACGCCTTGTATCCAGAATGCCATCTGTAACCATCGATATTGCTGAGGGGACCAGAAATCTTCTGAGGGTTACCAGGTATTAGAGTACATTTGGCTCCAGTATCAACCAAAGCCATCACCTTTTGTTTATTTCTAGGGGACCAGTGAATAGTGAGCTCAACATGAGGTCTCCAATGGTGCTCACCTGGAGGTGATCTTGGCCTACATCTTATACCTGGGGCATGGGAGACACCCACCCCGAATAGGACTGTATGCCTGAGGCCTCTGCTGGAGCAGACAGGGCACTAGGGGTGGTAGGAGCAGGTCTGAAACATTCTTCAGGTTTGAAGATTTTCCACACGCCAACCAACATAGCATGGTTTGTTGGTCTGTCTTTTCAAGTGGGGTCCTGGTAGTGATGAGGTCAAACCACATTTGCTTCCGGGTTACTTTTACTGGACCCTTTACAGTTGATTGGGATAGCATTTTGGGCTTCTCAAGCTCCCTCTCTGTCTCATGTGTTACCCACACTCTATACCTGTTCCTGGGATTTGTCAGTTTCTCCCAGATCAGCAACAGATAACCCAATGTCATAAATGTCTTCTCCCATGGCTGAGCACAGCACGGATATCAGTGTTCCATACCAGGTACTAGGGGTGGTCTGGAGTATTTTGGCTTTCATTCATGCAGTGAATGTGGCCTGATCAGGGCTTTCAAAGGCAGGGACATAGATGGCCTGTCTCACTCCCAACTCCCTAAGAATTCATTGTAGATCCTTTATAGATTTTCAGGGTCCCACATGCCCCGGGAGAGCCTCCACATTGGGCCAAGCTCCTTGCAAGCTAGAATAATCCAATCTATAAGGGAGAGAGTACCTTGAAGTGCCCCCCACGCCCAGCACCATGCAGGCACTGCTGGAGGGCAGAGCATGTAGTGATATTGCTCATTTTCTCTGCCTTCTGCCATTGTCACCTTTATCTCACAGCCGCACTCTCCATGCCTGGATACTTTCCCTGGCCTTTGGTTGGAACCTGGCAGCTGTATCAATAAGCTCAGTGGGAGTGTATTCTCTCATCATGAATGTTTCCTGAACTGGGGGCTGCCCTGCTAGCTGGGGTTGTTGCTGCTGTGTTTTTGCTTTCCTTGTATGAGGGTCAGACAGCAAGGGGTGCTTCGTCTGTTTCATGGTCAATCACCACAACATCCTCCTCTTTGCTCTCCTCACTTTTCCAGGGATTCCACCTCTTAGTGTTACAATCAAGCCTCGTCATTAGTTTTGCAAAACAGCACGTTAAGGTCTCCAGCTAACTATCCTGCTCTCCTACCTTGCCTGCCAGTCCTGACGCGAGCAGAGTAGTGGACACATGCGCATCTTTCTCTAACCTCAGTCCTTCTTCCAATTTTCTAACTCGAGCTTCAGCCTCTCATCGGGTATCGGTGACCAGAGACCAGCCCACTGTGAAACCACGTGCTTCCTCCCTCCTGTGCCACAGGGCACTCTGCACAGTTCCTCAAACATGCACATTAGACCTGCGTTTTCAGGATGTAATACCCCAAAGAGAAAAGATAATCAGAGTTTGCAAGTAAAAAAGTGGTAATGTAATCTACAACTATAAAAGAGGTAAAATTAAACCAAGAGAATGGTATAAGAAAACTGCGGTGAGTCACAAAATGAAACGCCAATAGTTCACATTCTAAAAGTTTGTTATTGACTAAAATTGAGTCTTCTTATTTGTTCTAACATTTAAAAAACCAAGAATGTAGGCTAAATGTTAGCAAGTGCCTTTTTACATTTATTGGTGTAATTCTAACATGTATCTTCTTTAATCTATTGTTTTCAGAAAGAATATTAATGTATATTCCACTACTGGGCCATCCGTGCACACCTAGAATTAATCCTTCTTATTCATAATATATTTCTTAGTTTCCTTTAGGATATAATTGCTATGTTTATTAAGACATTTTAGGTCTATAATGATGCATTTTGTCAGCAGTTTTATTTTTATATTTTATAAGGTTTATTATACAAATGTTTACTATCTATTTTTTTGCCTACTTAACATGGCAACAGCTAAGGAAGTCTACCATGTTTCTAAATTCTAATGTTTTTCTGTCAGTTTGTTTCTTGCATGTGTAATTTTTAAAAATCTATTTTGATGTAAGAGTATTCAGTGCATAAAGAGTCATGACAGTTGTAACTTCATTGTGCAGTTTCATTGCACCTAGCATACTGTTGCTTCTTATCAAAATTAAAATTTCATAAAACCCTTAAGCCTTTTCCTCACATGCTACAACTATGTACATACTTCTTAATTTATTCCTGCACATTTTGTGGAACCAAAGGTAAGGCATCACATGCTCCTCTGCTATATTCTCTTTGTACTAGATCCTTCAGGGCGAGAACAGTCTTTTTAATTCTTCTGCTTGATCAATTACCTATATACTCCTCCTCTGCCTAGGATGAAAAGGTAAGGACTTCATATAATGCAGTATAATTAAGAGCATAAGTGCTTAATATCTACTTTTTGTTCATAATTGTATGTTATAGAAATAAAACAATTGTGAATATTCACAAAGGACATGGCAAGTTATATCGATTTTTACATGAGCATTTTTTAGAAACAAAAATATAAGTAAAAACAACTGCAATTTCAATCTGAAAATATTCCTTGGGAAGATGTTGTTGCAAGGTACATTTAGGCATTTAGGTTTGAACAAAACACTTCAATTTACATTAAAAATGCAGCTTTATTTTAAGTCACAGTATTATATTATGCATCTCTGAGCTGGGCTAGTCAAGTATACACTTTTACCAAGTATTTGGAAGCATTCTTTACCCAAGCCCATATAGCATGTCAATGTTGTAGATTGTTTGTTGCTCTAATATACAGAAATCTCCACTTATCTGTTTACAATTCTTGATTTAAACTTATGAGTTGCATGGTCAACTTCCTTAACAGCAAACTGAGGAAGGAGGCCCCATCATTTAAAACAAAATAGTACTAGGGGGACCTCAGATATATACAACCCTCCATGGTTTCTGGCTGTTTTTCTCAGAAGAAAATAAATAAGAGGACATCAAGAAGATGGTGGACTAAGAAGGCCATATATATGAATTGGAGGTTGCCAAGATTTCCATGCCAAGGTATGGAAATAACCTACATGTCTGTCAGTGGATGAATGGATAAAGAAAATGTGATATATATATAAAGAAAATGTGATATATATATATATATATATATATATATATCTCACACACACACACACACACACACACACACATATATATCTCACAGTTATAGATACTGTGTTGACCAAAAAAATTACAGTTGCTTACTGTATAGGATATTTACATTTTGATACAATGTCAGAGTTCATCTAGTCCAATTTCATTTCATATGGATGGGTGTTTTTCTAACTGTTAATCTTCGGAGGCTTAGGGATCCTTTGAGAATAATGCATTTGTGGATCTTCTCCAAGAAAAGTACATATGACCTTACAGTCATATGATTCTACGAGGTGGGCAGATGGTCACAGACCTTCTGATAGCATATATTGGACATCAGGGATTTTTCCAAAATCCATAAAAGCAGAATGAGAGCCCCTTACTGCAATATCTTTGATAATTGATCATTCATGCTTGACTTAATTGCCTCCACTAACAGGAATCTCACTAGTTGATGTATGTTAACTTTAAAAACCATCTTTCTCTTGTTAATCTGAAGTCTGCTCCTTTGTACCTTTCCTTTCTTAGCAATCCTTTAGCTCTCTGCGTCTATACTGAATAAGTTTAATATCAATCCCACATATTCCTCTTCAGTTAATCAAAGACAATCATTGTGTTCTTCATGGATGACATTAGCAGAGTTAGCCAAGTAATAACAGAACTTCCTTCAGAGAGCAGCTACTAAAACCTGGTTCTAAAAACCCACTGGACAAGAACAAAAATATCACAACTCCATCTACAACAATTCACTCTTAAGCCTATGGTAAGATCCGTTGTTCAAAAGTTTAAACAATAAAATAGTTCTTGATGGAAACACTTGAGATTTGATAGGAGAAATGTCAGGGATAGAGCTTCCTACGGCTGCAATAATACATAGAATAAGAATGACGGACAGCCAAGGGTAGGTACCCTCCAGATAACACAGAAACATGTTCTAAATCTCGTTGGAAAGAGCCAGCTGAACAGCACATAGACATCGACTGCTAAGTCAGCTAACTACCTGAGAGATCCTTAATGGTCCAAACACACACACCATTTCTGTTGTTTGCTGATAACGGTCCCTATAGAGTCCCATTAACTTTTCTAGAAAAACAATGAGGGCTTCTGTCCTCATACAGACCTAGGTTTTGTTTCTTATCCTGTTTTCTAGTTTGGAAAACCTGGGAAACATAATTATCTACTCCGATGATATTAATTGACTGAAAAGGAGCACTGTGTCTTGTACATTTACGACAAGTAATATAACACCAATCCCTTTTGCTTGTCCTTTTTTGTATCGGTTAACAACTGCTGTGCAATAAACACAAATTCAGGGACTTGTAACAATAATAAGTTATCTATATAGCTCATGGCTCTGTGGGCTGCCTGCAACTTCACTGGTCTAAATTGTCTTGGCAACTCTGCCAAGTTTCTCTCATCCTCCTTCTTGGACCAGGGAAGTAGCCCAGGCATGTCTTTTTCACGGTGACATCAGAAGCACTGCCTATTTCAAGCCTCTGTTTATATCCCTCTAGCCAAAGCAAGTCACATGGCAGAACCGAGATTCAGGAGCCTCACAATCTTCCTTCCTATGAGGGCACTGAAAGATTATATTGCAAAGGATGCAGAGATGGACAAATGTGAAGCATTGGTGGGGAACATGAATGCAATTTACCACATCTTCTGTTGGCCATGTGAACTTGAAATGATTTCGGTAACATATTTATTTGAATGGTGTGTTATAAAAGCATCTCCTATCAAGCAATAATATAATAGTAAAGGAACAAATGACATGAAGTGAAATGAAAAATTATAGTATTGACTCAGAAAAAAAGCTAACCTCTGAAAAAATATATGAGAGCAGCAATTTTCAAAGTGTGGTCTGGGGACCCTTGGGGTCCCTGAGACCATTTCAGAGGGCCCATTATGTAAAAACTATTTTCATGATAATACTCAGATGTTATTTGCACTTTGTACTTTCATTCTCTCTTCAAAGAGTATATAACATGATTTTGCGATAGACTGAATGTAGGAGCAGATAGGGGAATATATATCTCTCTTCCATTAGGTCAGCTGTTATTGTAATGGGTTTATATTATTTCAAACAAATTATTAAACAAATATTTTAAAACTTCTTAGTTTTAATTTCTAATGTGGCAAACACTGACAGGTATAATCTGCAAAATAAAAATCTATTTGGGGTCCTCTATAATTTTTAAGAGTGTAAAGGATTCCTAAGACCAAAATATTTTAGAACATGAAAAGAATTAAAAAACAAAGTTTAAAAACTTATATATGTAGCAGAATACAACAGAAGTAGTTTCTATGAAATAGGAGTGGAAAGTCATAAGGAGAAAATATGATGAAATTTTAAAAAGGCAGTTCGCAATAAAAAGATGTTATAGGGAATAAAGAATTATTGCAACAAAAGTAAAACATAGTCACAGAATTAAAATCCCATCAGTAGCATCCAGAATAAGAATCAACACTTTGAAATAATAAACCAATGACATTGAAGGAAACATCAGGAGGTTCTCCCAAGAATTCAATGCAAAAGGATGAAATGAATAAAAAGTATGAGAAAGAAAATGATACTTATGAGGATAAAATATTATATCCATGTCTCCCTGAAGAAAAATCAGAGACACTGGAACAAAGTGACAACAGCACACATAATAGAATAGAACTTTCCTGAAAATTAAATAAATCAATATGTCTTTTAAAATCTCAGTATGAAGTCTGAAAAGTTTTATTTCAGCTAAAAATCAATGAAGAGAGTCACAATTCTTCAGGGCCTGTTGATTCACAGCCCTCAATATACTATTTATTTCCACTTGATGAAGGAAGACTGCTTGTTACTCCTAATTTTATTCATATTTGAATCAACTTCCAGCTCATCATGAGCAAGCAGTTTGGTCTCATGATCATTTGGTCTCTCAAGATCATGTGTTCAATCTCTACCAAGATCCAACTGAATACTATGAGCTATTTAAGAAAAGGAAAATAGTCTATTGTTAAAGAAGCTTAACTTTTTTCCAAGATCTTGGCTGAGCTGACTGTGAGTCCCCTACTGTTGTTACTGAAGGAGCATCCTGATCTGACTCAGATACTTTGTATATCATTAGATAAGACTAGGTCCCTAGGGTTAAGAGAAAGAATTCCTTGCTCTGCAGGCTATACTAACTAGAAAGATTTCTTTCCCTCAAGCTCTAAATTGATAGCCTTTAGCATGGCTTCTAATATTCAATTAGAATATTAGTATTCAATCACTGACTCCTAGTATTCAATCACTCCCCTATGGAATTCCTTCCCTTTGATTCTAGGCTGGACCTAGGTACTCACTTCTAGGAAAAAAAAAAAAAAAGGCAGCAAAATTGATGGGATGTCACTTCCAAGGTTAGGATACAAAAAGACTGTAGCTTTCTTCTCTCATTTATCTCTTGAATCCCTCATTCTGGGGGAAGCAAGCTTCCATGTTGTGAGCAGCTCTATAGAGAGGCACATATGGCCAGGAACTGAGGTTTCCAGTCAACAGCCAGTGATTGTGGAATCGAATCTTCTGAGACCTGCCATAGGCTCATAAGTGGGCTTTTAAGCTAATCCTCCCTAAATTGAACTTTGCAACCCCAGCAAACGTCTTGATTGCTCCCTCATGAGATAACCTGAGCCAGAAGACCAAGGTAAGGTGCTCCCAAAATTTCTGACCCACAGAAATAATAAGATAATAAATTTTTATTGTTTCAAGCTCATGTTATGCAGCAGTAGATACCTAATCTGTTATGCAGTGGTAGATAACTAATACACCAAATCGAAGACAAGTCTTTGAGATCATCTGCCCAAGTGCTTACACACTCTGGCATCTCTCTTTGTCACCCCCACAACAGACTCGCAGTTTAGCTCTCTGGCAAGTTTCTTCAATACTGTGTCCCCATATCAGCCACATCCTCTTTTAAGAAGTCTGATTCTGTGAAACCATAATTCAAAAAGAGTCATGTACCACAATGTTCATTGCAGCACTATTTACAACAGCCAGGATATGGAAGCAACCTAAGTGTCCATCGACAGATGAATGGATAAAGAAGATGTGGCACATATATACAATGGAATATTACTCAGCCATAAAAAGAAACAAAATTGAGTTATTTGTAGTGAGGTGGATGGATCTAGAGTCTGTCATACAGAGTGAAGTAAGTCAGAAAGAGAAAAACAAATACCGTATGCTAACACACATGTATGGAATCTAAAAAAAAAAAAAAAGGATATGAAGAACCTAGGGGCAGGACAGGGATAAAGATGCAGACGTAGAGAATTAACTTGAGGACACAGGGAGGGGGAAGGGTAAGCTGGGACAAAGTGAGAGAGTGGCATGGACATATATACACTACCAAACATAAAATAGATAGCTAGTGGGAAGCAGCCGCATAGCACAGGGAGATCAGCTCGGTGCTTTGTGACCACCTAGAGGGGTGGGATAGGGAAGGTGGGAGGGAGACGCAAGAGGGAAGGGATATGGGGATATATGTATATGTATAGCTGATTCACTTTGTTATACAGCAGCAACTAACACACCATTGTAAAGCAATTATACTCCAATAAAGGTGTTAAAAAAAAAAAAAGTCTGCCTGTGTGCCTTCAGTGTTTGTGTGTGAGGGAGTGGCTGTGGTGGCCCTCTTCTAAGACTCCAGCTCTTTTGCTGTTCACATCTCTCTCCATCTGTCGTAGTAGCTGCTTTTGGCATTTGATGCTTATGGACCCCTTTGAAACCTCTTTTAGCCCTTTTAATAGTTAAATGCCTTTTACAGTTAACAATTCTCCGTATCACATTTTCCATATCTAGATTACTGGCATGGTTTCTAACTCTGACTGGATCCTGGTTGAAACTTGAGCATTTAATTTGATAAATAAAAGGCACACAGTTTACAATGTTGTTTCATCACTTCACATTCTGGCCAGCAATGCTGATTTTCCAGCTGCTCCATGTGCTTGCTAGTTAGTATTTGGTATTGTCAGTTTTAGTTTTAAAATAATTTTAGCCATTCAAGTACAAAGTACTATGGTCTTCCTAAGAGGTTGAGATTAACATATACACACTACTATATATAAAATGGATAACCAACAAGGACCTACTGTATAGCACTCTACTCAATATTTTGTAATAACCTGTAAGGGAAAAGAATCTGAAAAGGTATATATATATATATATATATATATATATATATATATATATCTGAATCACTGTGCTGTATACCTGAAACTAACACAACATTGTAAATCAACTGTACTTAAATTAAAAAAAATTTTTTAATAAAGTTATGCTTACACCAAAAAATATTTTTAGTATTCCATTTTATCTTAATTTTTTTAGTTATATTATTTAATATATTGTTGTTGTGGTTGTTCTACTGATTATAATATGCACTCATCTTAAAATAGTCTACCTTGAATTAATATTATTCAATTATATCTCTTCACATACAATATAGGTGAAATTCTATTTATCCATCTTCTGCTTTATTTTCACATGCATTGCTTTTCCATATGTTGAAAATTTTCATATGCATTATTTTTGCTTTGATTATTTAATTGATTTTTAAAGAACTCAGGAAAAGAAAAAATAGAATTTTACATTGCCTCAAATATTTATCATTTGACAAGCTCTTTACTTCTCTCTGTAGATTCAAATGTGCATCTGATGTCATTTTTTCTTTAGACTGAACTTGCTTTGGCATTTGTTATAGTGTGTCACTGTGCTGATAAATTTTTCACTTTTGTTTATCTGAAAATATTTTACCTTTATTCTGAAGGATTTTGTTGCTGGATATAGGACTTCTGAAGTTCTATATCCAGCAACAAAAGGGCTTTTGTCTCCCTTCCCTTCCCTTCCCCTTCCTTCCTTCCTTCCTTCCTTCCTTTCCTCCTTTCCTCCCTTCCTCCACTTTAAATACATATCTCCATTGTCTTTGGCCTCCTTTGCTTTGATGAGGTGTAGCCAATATTCTCATTGTTTGTGTCTATATGTAACGTGATTTTAGTTTACTCAGACTTAAGATTTTCATTTTATGTTTAATTTTCAGAAGTTTGATCAGGATATACCTAGGTGTGGTTTCTTTTGTATTTATCTTCCTTTGTATTCCCTGAGTTTTTTAGATCTGTGAATTGATGTTTTTCACCAAATTTGTTAAATTTTCAGAAGTTCTTTCTTCAAATATTTTTATGTTTTATTCTCTCTAATAATCTTCTCAAGATCAGATTTCATACATTAGCCTGGTTTCTCTTGTCCAATACGTCATTATGACTCTGTTAATTTTCTAAATCTTTTATTCCACTGTGCATAAATTTGATTCGATTTGGATAATTTCTTATAGAAACTTGACTTCAAGTTTACTGAAACTTCTTTATGTAGTATCCAAACTTCTGTTGAGCTCATTCAATTAATTTTCAATTTCAGATTATAATGATCAATTCTCTTTTTTTGTTTAGTTTTAAAGTTTTCATATCTTTTTGTTAGTCTCTCTTTACTTATTATATCTACCTTTCCCTGTGCATCTTAAAGAATAGTTATGAAAGTGATTTTAAATTGCCTCTCTGCCAATTCCAATATCTGGGTCACAGATGAATCTGTTTTTGTTGGCCATTTTTCTCTTGATTATGGTTCACATTCTCCTGCTTCTTCTCATGACTAGAATTTTTCATTGCATCCCAAAGCATTGTAAGTTACATATTTTAGAGATTGGATTCTATTTTTTGTATGCTTGTTAATTTTACCTCTGAAGAATACTGAGTTTGAATTTGGCAGGGAGTTAAATTACTAGCGCATTAACTTAATTCTTTGGAGGCTTGGTTTTAGGCTGTAGTATAGTAGGTTCTTACTCCTAAGACCTGGCCCTTCAGAGTTTTCAATGGAAAGTCCAAGTTGTTTAAAAAGCCTCTCTTACTACCAGTACTTTCTCTTTCCTCAGCACTGAGCAGCAGCTGAAATCTCTGCTTAGCTCTACAATTCATCCAGCTTTTGCTTTGCATTGGTTTTTTGGGAGTGTTGCCTTATCCACATGTAATTTAGTTGTCCAGCAAGGATATGAGAGAAATTTGTATGTAGACCTCATGGTTCCCTTCTCTAGAGTCTTCCTTCTCCATGGTTCCCTACTCAATTTCCACACTTGGGCAGTCCTATACTCTAACTTTTAATGCATCAGCCTAGCAAAACTTCTAAATTCTGCTTAACCTCTATGCTCTATGCTCTAAATTCTGCTTAACCTCTATGCTCTGTGCACCATCCAAACTTTCCTTCCCATGGAAGGAAATCGATTAAATGTCAAGCTGACCTAATTTGCGTCAATAGCTATTTCCTGTCTAGTTTATGGATGCTTTTAGTCAAGTTGCAGTATCTTCCAACACTTTCTAGGGTTCACGATTATTATTAGCAGGAGGGGTTTGCTCAATCCATCTTTCTTGAATCTAACTTTAATGCTAAATGGAGTTAGAATAGCAATTACCTGTACCTTTCAAGTCACTGAAGTTGAGACCAATCTCTGAATTTTCCCCAAGGACACAGTACTGTTTTATTATTTCAAGGTGAAGGAACTCTAGAGAGCTTTGTTTGGCCCTTTGGCTCATATCTCTTATGTATTCCTGTAGACCTACCACGAGATATACTTAGGTAAAAGCTTTCTTGATTACCTAACCTTAATAAGCCCCACTCTTGCCAGTTGAATGTCTTGAAATTCTGGATCTGCAAATATTAGTGTCAGTTCACAGCCAATGTTGAATCATTTCTAAAACATCAGGATATTTCTCATTTTTCTCTTTCTTCTCTCCTTCTCTTCCTCCTTCTCTCCTCCTCTTCCCCAATGCATAGCCACATAGCCAAAGGTGACTTTGGGAATATATAGACAAAAGATTCACAGTTCACATCTGAAATGCTATACATGGTCTTCCTGCAAGGATATTTGGCCTCTCCAATATTTAATTGGCTCTGGGTTTCTAAACTGGCTCAAGCCTAGAAATTGGTAGAGGACCTTTAATATATCATGTTGCATTATGTTGGCAAAGGCAGATTTTGATTACTTCGTCTAGAGTGTTTTTCATTTATTCAAATCACTGATCAATCAGCCTTTACCAAAGACCTCTGTGAGTTAATCCATTTTCATTGCCAGTCTAGTTCTGCTGCCTAATATGCTAACCACTCTCACCTTGGATCTGAGTTACATTCCAATATTTCCTTTGAAAACCATGACTCTCCAATCTCTAGTGAGATAAAGGAGCCCATTTCAAAAGCAACATTTGCCACCAGCTTACCTTGCATTCAAAGAATAGCGTTGTCATGTTTGGGAATGTTGGTCCACCCCCCCAATGTTTTCATCAATGACTGGTAAAGGAAGTGCTTTGGTATACTCTTGAAGTGATATTTAGTGGGTGGGTAAATAGATTGCAAATGATAAATCTACTTCAAAATTTTTATCTCTTTAAGTTTTAGATTTCTTCTCTATATTAAATCAAGAAATTTATTTAAAGCATATTAACCTTTAAAAAATTATAGGCTCAAGGTAAGTCTAAGTTTAGTCAAACAAAAGAAAAATATTATAATCAATCTCAGGTGAAAGAGAATGCCTTGTCAATGTCACATGTTAATAGGTTCAGCATGATACGAAGGGAATAGGGAGTTGATGTGCTCAGTATTTCTATTTTTAGCAAAATATATACTGTGAAAATAGCTACAAACAGATACATTATTTATATATAAAGATCCTTAGTATATCCTTATCATAAGAGTGAAATTATGGAAATAAATGGCAACTCCAACAATTGGGAATTGGTTATATTAATTATGAAATAACTATATGATAGAATACCACGTCACCATTGAAAATATTTTTCAAGAAGATATCATTTTAAGCCAAAAATTATATTATATTTAAGTCAAAAATTGTCATATACAACTCTGAAGTGTCACTTATAAATAAACTATATATATATATTATTTCAATTATATTTTCTATATTTTAAAATAAACACATAAAACACATATGTATATTGGAAATATATTAACTTTTAGTAAAAAATAATATTTAATATCATTAAATAAACAATTGAGTATGTACACAGAAGGCAACCTCTACTATGATTTCCTGATGGACTCTGAGTAGCCCAATGTGGCCAGAATTAAGGACTGGATTTAAAATAGTGGGAGCTATGCATGAGCTGGTGGTGGAGCCAGATGCTTGATAACAGCAAAGCACACCACAATCATCATGTATTCCAGTCCTTAACAGCACTGCTTTTTTCCATTTCTATCTTTATTTCTTCTTAAATTTTAGATTCAGCTACTGTGGCTCTTTTTTTAAATGTAGTTAATTTACTTTTTTTTTTTTTTTTAACATATTTGGCTTAAATAATCTAAGAGTCAGACTATCTGAGTTTCCTTAAAAACTTTCTGAGAAGGGCTTTTGTATGTAGTTTTTCTCCTTCATTGCCAATGAAAAGGATGCAATGGATTTGGATTTGTATTCTAAGTCTGCTTGTAGCTAGCTGCATAAAATGTCAAACTTCTTAACATCTCACAACCTCAAGCTTTTTGTTAAAGCTTATGGACAGGTTTATGAATATCTGTTAACATTTTTTAAAGTGTCAAATGGGATTGTACATGGGAAGTGTCTTGTGAGGTTGAGTGTCGTAGATATTATTAAACACAAAATAACAAATTACAGCTAACAAAATGTTTTTCTAAAATGCAGTTTATTGACTACATTTGGGTTTCTAGCATTCATAGACTGTCTACCTGATACTGAAACCCATTCTTAATTCTCTTTTTTCATCAATATGTTTATTCATCTTTCAGTCAGTGATCGATTAATCACCCAGTGCTTCATTTATCCATTAAAATTTGTGTGGTGTTCACTGAAGACCCTAGATAATAGTTCTATTTAAAGATGTATTACAGTGAATTTCTGGAAGATCATGTGGGAGAGCGGAGACCTGGGTACAGGATCGGGTTGGCTGCTAGGCTGCTTTATGATCCTACAGGTTTTTAACTGCTTTCTAAAGCTGTTACCGTAGCTTAAAATGAGGGACCTACCGTAGCCTAGGTGATTTCGAAAATGCCTCTCATCTCTAATATTCTCTGTGTGCAGAGAAGTTGTCACCAGATTTCAGAAGTGACTTTTCCTAAGACGCTGGGTAGTGGCTGACACTCTGTGCCCCTGACCATAACCGAGTCTGGATGTGCTAAAGCAAGGTGACGACAAGACACAACAGAGGGAGGCAGTGCTGAGCTCTGCCAAGATTCAGAACATATTTCTGATGGAAACAGTTGACAGGAAGGTCAAAGAACAGGTGGAGAATGAAAGGGAAGTGAGACATGGAAAAGCAGACAGCTGAGAGTCTTGCTTCCTTAACCTTGAAGGGGAACATAAGGTCCTCGTTAAAACAATCCTTGTTCTGTAATCACCCACACCCTGCTGAATCCAGCACTCAGCGCATGCCAGCACCCACCACGCAACCAGCCTTCTGTGCCTCACACAGATTATCGAACTTCCCACTCACAGCTGTTCTCCCATCGTGCCTCTCATTCTTCAACCCAAGGCTGTTTGCCCAAGGCAGGGTGCCTTAGATCGACGATTCTCGGAATACAGTGTGCAACAGAATCATCTGTCAAGCTTGTAAAACGTCCTGATTCATGGGTCTGATCCCCAGATACCCTGATGCGGTGAGGTGGGGAGGTGTCCTGCATACTGAAGGTTTAACACACACAGAAGGACTCTTATGTAGCTGGCCCTTGGGCTCCACTTTGAGAAATGCAACATCAAGTATACTGCCCAGGAGTTCTTTGACTACACAAGAAAAACCTATGCTTGTCACAACGTGTTCATGAAATCACTGTGTGTGATCCCTTCCCTTCAGTGAAAAGCTGTGATTTCTATTTTTAAAATCTTCCATTTTTTGTGGTGCAACTTGTTATATCTTAAAGCTTTACAGGCTGCTATATGAATGTAGTATTATATGGATGTCTCTATATAGTTATACATATATAGAAATAATACTCACCCTCTCAGAAACTATAGGTTAGAAATGTAACATGTATCCAACTATTTATACAGAAGTGTCTGCCTGGGTTCACATGTGATATCCATGAGAAATTTAAACTTAAAAATGTGCTTTTGTTGAAAATGTGTTATATAGATACACAGAACCCCCTATCTGTTTGTAATATGCATGGACATGTGTTTCGATGAATTTAATAGTTTCTGTTTATTTGATGTATAATATCCATCAATTTTTAATTGATTGATGGTGCTTATTATGTGCTTATTATGAGTACAGAAGGGAAGAAATTATGGAAAGAATAAAGGAAATAAAATGCATGAAGGTAGTGCACTAGGGACTTTTAGAGATCGTATCTCATGGAACAAGTAAGCCACTGTGCTTGTCTTAGCAACACTCCTTCAGCAGTAGAAAGTAAGGATAATAATGCAAAGCATTGCTGATATAGCAGGATACACAGAGTACTACATGAGAACAGATAAAGATGAAATTAACTTTGCTTGGGAGCTTCTTGTTGGCTTTACACAAGTGGTGCTTTTTATCTGGCCTTTAAGGATATACATGCTTGCATGCTAGGCACTATTCCAGGTGTCAGGATTCCAGTGATGAACAGGACAAAATCTATGTCCTGGTAGAGCTTACAATCCAGTGGGGAAATAAGATAAGCAGGAGGGAGTACAGAAAATAATAATAATTGATGCTACTATTAGTTCCGGATGGAAAGGAAGGGACAAAGGATAATACTTTTGAGGTAGTATCTGTAAGAAGCTATGGAACATAGTAGTAGTAGTGGGGGCAGAGTGAATGGGGCTGTCTAGGAGGTCAAATAAAATAAAAATAAATATATTTGCAAATCATATGTCTGATAAAGGACTTATAGCTAGAATACAAAAATAACTCTTAAAACTACTAAGAAGACTTAAACAACTCAATGGAAAATATAGGCAAACTATTTAAATAGACACATCAACAGAGAGGATAAACGGATGGCAAACATATAAAATGCTCACAATTATTAGAAAAATTTAAATTCAAAACATGAGATACCACTATGCACCAATTATAACAGCCACCATTTTTTTAACTGACTGTACTGAGTGTTTGTGAGACTGTAGAGGAACTGAGATTCTCATCCACTGATGGTGGAAGGTAAAATGCTCCAACCACTTTGGAAAACAGTCTGGCAGTTTCTTAAGAAGTTAAATGTGCACTTACCATATAGTCCAGCCATTCTTCTTCTAGATATTTGCCCTAGAGAAATGAAACATATAATCATATGTGTTCTTGTACACAGATATTCGTAGCAACTTTATTTGTAATAGTTAAAGACTGAAAATAACCCAAATGCCCATCATCAGGTGAATGGATAAACAAACCTTGGCATATCCAACCGAGGGAATACTATTCAACAATAACATGGATCAACATGGACAAATCTCAAAATAATCATGAGTAAAGAGAAGCCACACATAGAAGGAGACATACTGTATGATTTCATTCATCTAAAGTTCTGGAAAACAAAAACTAGTACACAGTGAATGAAAGCACATTAGTGGCTGCCTGTAGCCAGGGAGACAGTGCAATAGGAAAGTGGGCTTTTGGGGTCATGGATATGTGGACTACCTTGATGGTCCTGGTTACCTCACAGGTGTGTAAAAGTGTGCTCTTACCACACTTACCAAATTGTACACTTTAAACAAGTGTGGTTAATTGTGTTTCAATTATACTCCAATAAAATTACTGTTTAAAAAAAAGAAATAGATACAGGTATCATAAGGGAATGAACTCCCAACAAGAAAAAAGGAGATGGATCTAGAGCACATATGAAGGGACCGGACTTAGAGAAGAGAAGGAAGCAAGATCTTTCATTGTAATAGCAAATATGCATAAATATCTCTAGGCATGATTCCTGCAGATTGAATTTTTCCTTCAATGGAGTATATTTTTGTATGAAGTTAGAAAAATGGTTAATTATCCATTCTGGTTAATTTTTAGTGTGGATAAGGAGGTAAAGATTAATGTAATTTAATCTAGAAAAATGCGTTGTTTCCAGATTTATAAAGTTCTTTTCTATGTTATTCTAAGGATCTGGGGCATCACTGAAAGTTTTTAGAGAGTAATTTACTAATATCAGAGTTAATGTTTTGTGCCAAAATTCCAACAATTATAAGTTTGAAAAACTTTGTGCTCATTGTAACTTAATGTCCTCAGTCCAAATATTTAGAGGTAGTGTGGTAATAATGAATAAGGCGTTTCATTTATTCATTCAGTTTGTCACTGATTTACACATTCAACAAATATTGATAAGCACCAACAATCTGTCGGGTGTTCTATTAGGTAGGCACAGTTAAGTGAATACATAAACAGGATCATTTAACCTGGTGAAAAGTACTATTAAAGAACCATCAATTTTACCTAATAGAATGTAAGGTAAATCGTGATCTGACAACTGAGCGATGAAAAAGATTAAGGCAGGTAAAATTTGTGGGGGGAACACTTAAGGCAAAGAAACAAGCTCAAAGACTTCAAACCAGAAATGCTGAGCGGCTGGAGACAAGTGATCAAGGGGCTTGTTATGAGATGAGGCTGGATCAAGGCCATGACAAGGAATCTGACTTTTATTCTCAATGATGCCAAGACATTGGAGGACTTCAAGTGGAAGAAGTTTCACCATATGACTTACACGTCGAAGGGGCTCTGTGGTCTCTTTGTAACAACTGTTCCTGTATGTTGTAATCATGAGGCTTGTTCACAAAAAAATCAGTTCTCTCATTCTGGGAACAGGGTAGGATCTCACCTCCCTATCCTTTGTAATATTAGGCATGGTCATGTGATTTGCTTTGACAAATGAATTGCAAGAAGAGGTAATGTGTATTACTTCCAGGTGGATGTTTTAAGAGCCCTTTCCCAATTTACCACGCCCTTTTATTCTGCTTTGGAGGTCATATGTTGAGATTGGAGCCTCCTATCAGCCTTAATTCCAGAATGTCTCAGATATGCTAAGCACCTTCCATGTACTCCCTCATCATTTGTTGTTTTAAGCCATTGAGATTTTTCTTTTTTGGTTACTACAGCATTATCTAGACTACTTGATTGACATATCATGTTCATGAAATTTCCAGCTATATGAGTCCTGACTTTCCAAGCTAGAAGTCGTAAGTCCTTTTTCCAGCTTTTTTTTGCAGTAGGAACACAAGTGTTACTTAGGTATTGTCAATCAAATGCATCTTCATATTTAGATCTGAAAAAGAACCATCTGGAGAAGGACATGCTGTTCAATAACCATTAATGATAAGAGGCCACACTGGCCTTGGTCCATGCAAGAGTGTCAGTGGCTACTGGTGGACTCAGGTGCTGCTGCCCAGTGACAGCGAAGGCAGAGTAGTCCAGATGGTAATATGTTGCATATTCCTGACTTTGTAGCTCTCATGCCTGATTCTCTAGTCCTTAAAGAGATTCTGTGAGCTAATGTATATCCTTAATACATTCCTGTTGAAATAGCTACAGTTCTGTTTGCCAACAAGCACCCTCAGTGGTAAAGGCACTTATTAAACATATTGATGGAGATGCTGAGTGGACATTTTATACATACAAGTTTAGACTTTGGAGGCTGAGATAAAAATTTAGCATTTGGATTACAAACACAATATTTGAAGTCTTGGAACTGGATGATACTGTCTAGAGAGGAAGTGTAGATAGAGATAAAAAAGAGAGTTCAAGACCAAAACTTAAATATCGCAATAGGTAAAGCAGAGTTGAATGGTCCAACAAAGATGTCCAGAATGGAGTGCTCAGTATAAGTCAAGAAAATAAACAAACAAACAACACCATCAGGACAGTGGGTGACAAGGAAGCCAAGAGAGGAAAGTAGTGTTTACAGAAGCACTGAGAGGTCAAGTGTGTTTAACGGTGAGTAAGATGAGGACAGGTGTTTTTTTGGGTTTGGCAAAATAAAGGCTGGAACAGGTGATGCTGACATACATTTCAAGAGTCCCAACAGGAATTGCATTGGTTGAGTGGGGCATTGGAGTACTTGAAGAGGAGACAGATTCCACAGACAAGTTTCTTAGAAAAGTTAATGATCATGTACATTTGACAGTGCCTTAGCTATTACTGTTTTAACAAACAACTATGAAGTCTTAGCAACATAAAACAATAAATGTTTATTTCTATTTATTTCTTACTTGTGCATTTGTGGGTCAGCTGGGGCAGTTTAATTTCAGGATACAGGTCCACCAGATGCCTGGTGTGGCCCTGCAGCAGGTGTCTCCTTCTGGAGATGTCACTGGTGTGGAAGTGGCCACCTGAGGCATGCTCTTCTGTTGCGGAGGCCAGGAGCTCCTGGTGTAGAAATATATGATATTTCTTAAGGTTAGACTTAAAACAGACCTGCTGTCACTTCTGCCCACCACCCATTAACCAAATAGCAAGTCATCTCCAAAAAAACCAATTCTCCAGGAAAGTTGCTTGGGGGATGGTGCAAATAATTGCAGAACAAGAATACATTTAATTTAATAATGTAATCTAATTTGCCAGAAATGTAGGCAAATGATGATTTTATTTTGTTTTCATGTTATAGAACCACCCAAAGTTATTTTCATAACTTTATTGTTATATTGTTATGTTTCACATACATGTTTCACAAACATTTATATATGTTTAACTGAAATAAATATATCTATTTAACTTAAATAAATAAATATATTTATTGTTCTATAACTACCAAAAGTAAACTGAGGATCAGTGTAATCTTGAAATTCTTTATTGAAGATTGTCAAAACAAACACATCTGGAAGAATCAAGCTGAAATATATTTCTTTTATTTTTCCCATGAAATCCCCTGTCAGAGCAACATTTCCCAAAGTGTGTGCTTGGAAATATCACTTCCACAGGGGATGGTAATAGGTGTTAGATAGAAAGTTTCAGTGATAAAATAAAATTTATAAAAACCTAAGTTTAAAAAAAAAGCTGTTTAAAAAATGCACTATTTAAAAAATCTCTCAGTATGTAAGTGCATATTATGATTCTCCAGAACATTAAGAGCTAGAATTCCTTGGAACAGAGTTTGGGAAATGGAGGTATAAATCACTTTTTCTTAAAATTTTATGCTTTAAATTTATAGATTCTGAGAAATAAAAACCTTTAGTATTAAATGATTTTCTGATTGGTAAATTTTAACATGAACCTCTGTTGGTTCATAGAAATGTGTTACCAAAAAACTGTTAAACTGCGTATTTTCCCTCAGAGATACGTATTCAGTCAATACCACCAAACACAGAACTTTTATTGTCTGTGCTAGACCGTATACTAGAAACAAGGCTGAATGAAATACAAGTTCTCTTATCAAAGAAATTCTTGGTCTCTTAAGGGAGCGTAGACACAAATAAATGTTATGTTAAAAGACTGCTCATCTGCAAAGAGAGTTAGATAAAGTCTGTTGGGAGTTTTGAGTCAGAAGAGATCCCTCACACCTGGGAAGTCAAACTTCAGTTTAGAAGGCAGGATTTCTGGCCGTCCTCTGCTGACTTGGCCAGCCCCACAGAGCCTGTAAAGTTCTTTGGGAGCCTGCTCTGAATTGGCCGTCTGCCCTGGTGGAAATGCTCGTTTCTCCATCAGCCTATACAATAAACAATTATGCTTTATATGCTGCCTTTGTGCTTATAGTATCTGCATGAAATACGGCTTTGGGCTGCTTGAAAATGTAACTGTGAAATTTTATAGGGGATAATGGTTCCTAGAATGCGGTCCCCCAACTTCTTTACTCAAACAACTTTTATGCAATGCTTCAGCAATAACTGACCTCTCCTGAAGAAATTGGTCCAGTCCCTATTAATTATTTTTTAAATAAATGGACTATTTAAAAATTATCTTGTTTATGGTTTCCTTTGCTGTGCAAATGCTTTTAAGCTTAATTAAGTCCCATTTGTTTATTTTTGTTTTTATTCCCATTACTCTGGGAGGTGGGTCAAAAAAGATCTTGCGGGCTTCCCTGGTGGCACAGTGGTTGAGAGTCCGCCTGCCAATGCAGGGGACACGGGTTTGTGCCCCGGTCCGGGATGATCCCATGTGCAGCGGAGTGGCTGGGCCCGTGAGCCATGGCCGCTGGGCCTGCGCGTCCAGAGCCTGTGCTCTGCAACAGGAGAGGCCACAACAGTGAGAGGCCCGCGTACCGCAAAAAAAAAAAAAAAAAAAAAAAAAAAAAGATCTTGCTGTGGTTTATGTCAAAGAGTCTTTTTCCTGTTTTCCTCTAAGAGTTTTATAGTGTCTGGTCTTACACTTAAATCTTTCATCCATTTGGAGTTTATTTTTGTGTATTGTGTTAGGTAGTGTTCTAATTTCATTCTTTCACATGTAGCTGTCCAGTTTTCCCAGGGCAGGAATAAAGAGGTAGACATAGAAAATGGACTTGAAGACATGGGGTGGGAGGGCGAAGCTGGGGAGAAGTGAGAGCAGCATCAACATACATACACTACCAAATGTAAAATAGTTTGGCTGGTGGGAAGCAGCAGCGTAGCACAGGGAGATCAGCTCGGTGCTCTGAGATGACCTAGAGGGGTGGGATGGGGGGATGGGAGGGAGGCTCAAGAGGGAGGGGATATGGGGACATGTGTATGCATATAGCTGATTCACTTTGTTGTGCAACAGAAACTAACACAGCACTGTGAAGCAATTATACTCCAATAAAGATCTATTAAAAAATATTATATGTATGCCAGTGGCAGATTTGTGAAGAAGAGCCACAGTGAGGTTGAGGGAGAGGAGCTGCACAGGGAAGGGTGACCCAGCCAAGCTTCCACCAGGAGCCTTCACCTTCATCCATCAACCCTGCCTATGTGCTCACTGTCAGCCATTCAGGCCCATGACCCCACGATTTCAATGCCCCCAGAATTTTGTGTTTTGGCCTCCTGGATTCTGGCTTACGCTTAAAAACTGTTAATAAAATAGACCTTGCATTTTGCTCTCTTTTCCTCCTTTCCTCCCCTCTCACCCCTTCCTGTTTTTCGTTCCTTTCCTATGCTTTGAAATGGATCTTAAGCACATTTCTCATGTCAAGACACACTATGATCACTGGTCTGCTCAAGGCCTTTCTTGGTTTTATTTTTGGTTTTAACTTACTTTGTTTTCTTCATTTCACATTGTCATTTCTCTCTATGGCCTTGTGGGAAAATTTTGAGTTCTAATTAACGTGGTCGTTTTTCTCTTCTTTTGAGGGGAGAAGTTCGAGTTTTTTAAAGTTAGAATTGATATGTTATTTGGTATTTTTATATGTATCTCATTCTTTTTAAATTTATTTTATGCAGTACCATGTTATTAGTATGGAACCATGTTTGTACATATAATCTATGGCTTCTAGTGGTTACAAAGAAATTCAGTGTAAACCCAGCACATTTAACTTGTCCAAATGATAGCCACTTACATTAAGAATAACTCTCTATTAGGCACTGTAATGAACATTCTTATACATGGTCCTTTATGGATCTGTGTGAGACTTCTTTGGGACATATAATCTAGAGAAGAATTGCTGGGTTATATGCATTGCTTGTGTTTTCAAGAATGATATTCCTGGCATAACAAAGGAAATGACTAGTAAGAATGGACACTGCCTATGGTTCTGGAGCAAGTTCCTGGAGGACCCCAGCTCTGCTACTGATCACTACAATGGATTATGTAATGATCTAGAGTTTCCTAGGGGAAGGTCCAAGTCATTTGCAGTAGCAGGAGGCAATTTAGGGGACTGAAAGGAAGCAGCTATTAACCAATCAGAGCAGGAGCATTTCAGAATGTTAACAACAGACGCATGGTTCCTGTACATCCAGCTGAAAGTCAGTGACGTGCCCATGTATTGACTCCATAGTACCAGGTCGCTCTCTGGGATGGTGGCCCTAGTCCACACTCCTACCAGCAGGGCAAGTGATTCCTACAAAACTTTACCCCACAAACACCAGCACTATCCAACGCGCTGTTCTTCTTCTTCAAATCTAATAAGTATAAAGAGGTACCTCGTTGTTTTAATTTTTACTCCTTTGATTACTAACGTGCTTTGCATTTCTTCTTATTTGTGTGTTCATATAATTTTCCGACTTTTCTATTGGGGTTCCTAATTTTTTCTTGTTGATTTTTAAGAGTTCCGTGTGTTTTCTAGGTATAGATGCTCACTTCTTTTCAAGATATGAAAGTATATTTTCTTATAATTTATCTGTGATTTTATCCAAGGTGTCCATTATTGGAATGGAACCATTAATTTTGATAAAATCAATTTATTTTTTTGCCTTACAATTTAAACAATTTGAGTGTTTTTTAAGAAGTTGGTCACTTCTACTAGTTCAAAATGATCATAATCTATATAATATCCTATTATCTTCTTATGTTTATCCTCTGCATGTAGGTCTCTAATTCATCTGGAATCTACTTTTGTATGTTGTAAAAGGTAGAGATTCATTAATATATTTCTCCATTTAGTGAATAGTTTTCATAATACCATTTACTAAACAGGGTTTCTTTTCCTCTTTATGTGGTCAACTTTCTTATAGAAGTTTTCACATTGACAGGAGCCTACCTTTATGACGTCAATTTTTCTCTATCGGTCTATTTGCCTATTCTTATGCCAGTACCTCTTTATTTCTACCATAATATATCTTTCTATGATGCCGTAACATGTCTTAATCTTGAAGGGCAAGCCCCCCTGCCACCTCCATGCTCTTCATTTTCAAAGTTATCTTACCTAAAATCAACTAAAATTATTATAGTTGAAGCCTGTTGTTGAAAGTTGCAAGCCTTCAACTAACTTTAGAGTTTTAAAATACTTACATGTGGTAGATTCTGCCAGTACAATTGTTTTGTGGAGGCAGAGACAATTCCTGGGGCTTCCCACTTCATCATCCTCCCTCTAACTCCACCACTGTTATTTATTTCTATCAGTTGGTTTTATATTCTGCAACTCTGTTCATCTCTCCTATGTATTGATTATGTTGATTGGCCAATGTAGAAAACCCACACTGTCTGAAAGAATGGCAGTTTTATCTCTTTCCTTCTGATTTTTTAGGTTCTTATTTATTGTCCTACTATTATTATTATGTTGGCTCTAACCTCCAGTTTTATGTTCCATAGCTGCTGTGTTAGTGGGCATCCTTGCCTTGTTCTCAGACTCTACGGAAATATATCAAGATTTCTTCATTAGGTATAATGTTTTTTGTAGGTTTTTTTTTTAACCAAATAAAGTTCCTTTTGCTTTCTAGTTTCATGAGTGCTTTTTTATTTTTATAACTTGTTGAATTTTATAGAATTATTTTTATACCTCTAGTGATAGTCATATGATTTTTAAAATTTAGTCTATTAACATGGTGCATTATATTCTGTTATCGAATCATGCTGCAGTACTAACAACTAACTTTTGAGTAGTGATGTTTCTTAAAATACACTAATTATTATTTATAGTTATCTAATATTTTAGTTATATAATCTGCAAATGGACAAAATGAATCTCTTTTTGGAATTCTTTATTTTATTTTTGAAATAAATTGTATTAGTCTCAAAAATTATTTACTAATTGTTTTTTCCTTTTTCTGTTTTCTAGAATATGTTGTTTAAAACTGGAATTAACTCTTCTTGAAAAGTTGATAAAGGTACATGTAAAGATATCTGGGCATAGGAATATTCTGAAGAGACAGACTATATGATAGTCACCCTATCATTCTGTTTTAGTAGTTTTTCCATCTTTCATTTTTTCCTTGGATTTTATATTTTTGTATATCTCCAAGTACTATAGAGGTTTCCAAAAGGACTCATATAATTTACATGTTCCTCCCAAAGTTTTTCTTTTCTTTCCTCCTCTTCCTCTCCCTCCCCCTCCTTATTCTCATTCTCATTCTTATTTTCTTTTCCTTCTTATTCCAGCCTTCCTCTGACAGTCTCATGTGCTGAACACAGCAGTAAACTCTGGTCACTGCTGCACCTTTTTCTGCATATAGCCGTGTCCAGTTCGCCACTGCTGTAACCCACAGCCACTTCTGATGGGTACTGCCCTGTCCAGCATGTCCTGCTTCAGCTTCCATTATAGAATACCAACTCCTAGTTGACTCCACCTTTCTTACTGAACACTGCAGCAAGTAAATGACACTGACTGGGTAGCAGTCCCATTGCTTCAACCATTCAACTATACTGTGGCAGTATCAGCATCTTCACTCAGGTATGACACCACACTCCTGCCATGTTTCTGCATATTCCTTCACTGGAGTGTCCAAGACAATGGTGGTCTGTGGTCAAATCCACATTTATGTGACCCTCTGAGAAAGAGTAATAAAGTAATCTCACATGTGTCCTAATGTCTCACATAGATTTAGGAAACCAGATCTTGAAGTTTTTGGTTATAGCTACCAACCCTTTCTATATAACTCACATGTGAGTATTAAGGGCCTAGGCCAGGAGACAGATTCTGGGGACAAACAATAATGCTCTTCCCCTGAAACACGGAGGCAAGCTTGTTTGCCTAATGTTTCTCTCTTCGGGTGTGAAGTTCCTCTGTTCCTTATAGAAATGCCTTTTAGTAGACTGACCTCCATCAGTTCAGCAAAGATAACTGAGTACTTCAGCACCCCAAGGATATACATTGCTTTCCCTCTCTGTTCTACCACGTCCAAATAAGAATGCCAGTGGAGAAAATAGCAGATGGATAAAGTGTTGGCAGGGGCCTGGTCAGTGTATCTTTGCCTCCAAGTATGGCAAGTTACAGAGTAAATCAAAATAGGTAACAGCGGGCACAGATAACAGATTACAGAGCACAAGAGTAATTTACAATTCCAAATACGTCCACCACTGGTGCATATTTGGATGTCCTGCAAACCAGGATTCATCAACTTACTCTCCTGGAGGGTCATTTTGTTTCTTTAGTGTGACTTCTCATATCTCTTTACTGACGTATTCAGTATGTATTATATAATAAATAAAATAATCTCCAAGGGACAGACATGATACTTCTCATTTTCAAATTCTTGGGAAACTTGCCTTTATTCCACCACTTATGAAACATATATACCTGAACTGGTAATACTTATTGTATAACTTAAAAAATTTAACTTAAAGCCCATGCTGAGACAGAGAATGGAGCCCCAGTCTAGTAATTTTTTACTCCTCCCCTAAATAAACCAATGAGCTTCAGCTGTGCTTCATGACTGATTCATCTCCATAATCTTATCCAATCACTGGTGCATATCCTCAAATCTGAAAGCATTTATTTTATT
The DNA here is from genome assembly GCF_951394435.1 of Stenella coeruleoalba. NCBI lineage: Eukaryota > Metazoa > Chordata > Mammalia > Artiodactyla > Delphinidae > Stenella > Stenella coeruleoalba. The sequence continues at coordinate 52,966,736 of NC_137162.1, read as the reverse complement.
ATTTACATCCAGATAATCTGTAGAAATGACATAAAGCTCAAATCATGCAGAGTAAACATCATTATTATTTTGGGGCCAACACTGCAATTTCCTACTACTTGTCTCTATCATTTTGAGGTTTTCTGTTTGATAAAATTACCTCTGTTTATTTTTAATGCCATCCACTCAATGTATACATTTGAAAACTTATTTCCTTCCTTGCTTATATACGATGAGAAAGTGATCGTGTATGTACTCATATGAAAAATATCTTAAAATATATAAATTATTCTTCTTTGAATAGGTGCTGTATTTTGCTCACTTTTTCCTCCTCTTGTTCTCTGATTCTTTAACTTTTTGAGGGTAAATTAAAAGAATCTAATGAAAGCTCTGGACCCTTCATCCTGGAAAAAATGGACATACATGATGTTTTGCAAACGATTTCAGGGTTTGAAGCATGCCACGGATCTTACTTACGAATCAATCAAGAGTCTGGGAACACGGATTTCCCTCGTGGCGCAGTGGTTAAGAATCCGCCTGCCAATGCTGGGGACACGGGTTCAAGCCCTGGTCCGCGAAGATCCCACAAGCTGCGGAGCAACGAAGCCCGTGGGCCACAACTACTGAAGCCTGCACGCCTAGAGCCCGTGCTCCGCAACAAGAGAAGCCACTGCAGTGAGAAGCCCGCGCACCGCAATGAAGAGTAGCCCCCGCTCGCCACAACTAAAGTAAGCTCACACGCAGCAACGAAGACCGAATGCAGCCAAAATATATAGATAAATAAATAAATTTATTTAAAAAAAAAGTCTGGGAACACAAATCAAGAGATCCTCCCTTACCATTAAGAAACACCCGCTTATCTTTTTTCTGTTTCTAAACCCACATCCATAGCACCCTGTTTTGAATTTGGGGATATCTTGGGTTCTCTAGAACCAAATTATCTCAGCATTTTATGTTGTGCTGCTCTTATGGTTCAATTTCTCTTCACTTAACATTACATCTAGTTGTTACTGCAATAATGGACATACATTTTTCGGACGTAAACTGTATGTTTCATAAGAGTCATGGTCTTATCTTAATTTCTTTTATATATACTTTCTTGATGTAACTTGCACTCTTAAATCACTTATCATTTTTGCCTTATGACTTTCCATACAGTACTAAGATTTAACTATGTGAGATGGAAATAGAAAAGAAGTCAAATACCAGTTGAAATTGTAAGTAATAGTCACTAATAGTCACTCTTTGGGGCCAAGTGAACAAACCTTAGATAAAAGTTATTGTAGTCTTCATCCTATTGTTTTGAAAAGGGATTTCATTTTCCACTGCACTCTAAGTCCTTGGAAGCACATAAATATTATCACCTTTCGATTGTTCCCGTGCTGAACAGACCATTTGGCATGGAGCAGCAGCTCATGAAACATTTGGATGGATAATGAATAAGAGATATTTGAAAGATTCTTTTTCTTCAAGCAGATATTGTGTTTTTCAGTTTCATGGTTCAATTATTGCTGGATTAGATCGTAAACAAACACCACTTTCCTTCCACTCTATCTATGACTATTGACATTGTAATTAATAATTCTAGTGTATAGACATGGAAGTAAACCAAAATGAAACTTTCTGTTTAAAATATGTGATAAATAAAAGAAAGAAAAGCAGTAAATATTTTATAAGTAGAAAGGGCTCAGACCATTTAAGATCATTTTAAGCTTAGAAACTGATGTATTTCTTTAATTTCTCCTTATGATCAGACTTCTCAAAGCTAAAGTCAAAATGCTTTGCATAGAGAGGTATTTATTGACTCTTCTACTTTAAAATGTCCTTTCTGAAATATCATACAGTAGAGCAGCGGTCCCCAACCTTTTTGGCACCAGGGACCGGTTTAGTGGAAGACAATTTTTCCACGGACCGGTGGTGGCGGGGGGCGGGAGACGGTTTCGGGATGATTCAAGCGCATTACATTTATTGTGCACTTTATTTCTATTATTATTACACTGTAATACATAATGAAATAACTACACAACTCACCATAATGCAGAATCAGTGGGAGCCCTGAGCTTGTTTTCCTGCAACTAGATGGTCCCATCTGGGGGTGATGGGAGACACTGACACCCGAAGTGTGTTGCTCATGTCCAGTCTACTCCGTAATCTCGTTTTGGTTGCTGTCACTGCAGAAAACCCTGCCTCACAAAGACAGGAGGTTGGAAATGGAAGCAGGCTTTTCAGTGCTTTTGTGGCAATCTCAGCTTATTCCGTCTTGACTTTAATCCAGAACGTATGGGGATTTGAAGTTGTCTCAGATATACTTTTAAGGCCACCATCATTTGTGATCTCAAGCAGTTGATCCTCTTCTAGCACAGACAAAGTCGATTCACCTGGTTTATTCATAAATGGGTAGTGGATCCATTCCTTCCCAGTTTGGGGGTCTTTTGTGGTTGGGAAGTAATGCTCAAGCTGAGATAGGTGATCATGCGCCAGCTGGGAGAGAGAAGGCCCTGGCTCAGTCTCTTTCAAAATCTCTGCTGATGTTTGAAACATGTCAAAAATCCCAATGTTCACTCATTGCCCCCATAATTTCAGTTTGGCTTTGAATGCAGCCACTTTACCTGCCGACTTGAACACAGTTGTCGTTCTCCCCTGAAGTGACAGATTGAGTTCACTGAGCAGGCTGAATATGTCACACAAGCAAGTTTTGCGACCCATTCTGTGTCACTGAAATGTGCTGCCAGTGGTGACTGTTTTTCTGAAAGAAATCTCTGGAGCGGCTATCGTAACTCAAAAACTCTGGCCAGTGATCTACCTCTAGAAAGCCATCTCACTTCTGTGTACAAGAGAAGACGTGTGCTCTGCGTCCATCTCCTCACAGAGCTGCGTGAACAGACGTGAACAGATGTGAGTTAAGGGCATGTACTTTAACGTCGTTGATAATTTTAATCACATCCTGCAAAACGTTGTTAAGTCCAGGTGAAATTTTTCAGCTAGCCAGCATTTATCTATGGACACAGTGCATAGACTCACATTCAGAAGCGACCTCTTTGACCCGAGTAGTGAAACCAGGAAGCTGTCCAGTCATGGCAGCTGCTCCGTCTGTGCACATACCGACACAAAAAGACCAATTCAGTTTTCCTGATATGTAATTATTCAAAGACTTGAATAGTTTTGCAGCTGTGGTGTTGGTTGGCAACAAAAGTGCACATAACAAATCCTCATGCACATCCTCCTGAAAAATACACCCCACTGAAACAAGCACTGTTGCCTATCGTCAACATCGGTAGACTTGTCAAACTGGACTGTGTACCACAGTGACTCATTAATCCTCTCAAACAACTGTGCCTCAGTATCCTCTGCCATTTTATCAATTTGTCTAGTTATGGTGCTAGCCGAAAGAGGAACACGTGCCACCTTTTGAACTGCAGCCTCTCCTAAAAGTTCACGGCAAATGTCCTTAGCAGCAGGCAGGATCAACTCTCCACCAACAGTAAAGGACTTCTTAGCTTTAGCAACACAGTTAGCCACTAAGAATGATGCTCTCAGTGTAGACACATTTGAAGTGGTGGCCTTCAATAACTGCTTCTTTTCTTAATGTTTTTCTTTTATTTTGAAAAACTCCAAAGGCTTGTCTTTTAATGCAGGGCGCTTGGTCTCCATGTCGCGAAGCAGTTTTGAAGGTTTCATGGCTTCATTGAATAGCCGGAGGCCACATATTATACAAAGCGGACTCGGAGAATGTGAATCACCTGTTGCAATGAACCTGTAATTTGAGTAGGACTCTTGGTATTTTCTTTTAAATGCAGCTTGCTTTTTGGTGGCAGTCTCAGAGTCTTCTGCTGTCTCATAATTGGGTCTTTGCCCCTTTTCAAAGAAGCTCTCCAGCGACGTTTATTTTTTACTCATTTTAGCTAGGGTTAGCTTACCAAAACGGTGACTGAGACAAGTGTGCAGTGCGGGAAAGAGGCGCGGACAGAAGTGGTAAATAAAATAATGGGCGGTCCATGTGCAGACTGAAATAAGTGTCGGATGGAAGCAACCGAAGTGCCCATCGACAGATGAATGGATAAAGCATGGCACATGTATACAATGGAATATTAGCCAAAAAAAGAAATGAAACTGAGTTATTTGTAGTGAGGTGGATGGACCTAGAGACTGTCATACAGAGTGAAATAAGTCAGAAAGAGAAAAACAAATACTGTATGCTGACACATATATATGGAATCTAAAAAAAAAAAAAAGATTCTGAAGAACCTAGGGGCAGGACGGGAATAAAGATGCAGACATAGAGAATGGACTTGAGGACACAGGGAGAGGGAAGGGTAAGCTGGGACAAAGTGAGAGAGTGGCATGGACATATATACACTACCAAACGTAAAACAGCTAGCTAGTGGGAAGCAGCCGCATAGCACAGGGAGACCAGCTTGGTGCTTTGTGACCACCTAGAGGGGTGGGATAGGGAGGGTGGGAGGGAGAGGCAAGAGGGAGGGGATATGGGGATATACGTATACATATAGCTGATTCACTTTGTTATACAGCAGAAACTAACATACCATTGTAAAGCAATTATACTCCAATAAAGATGTTAAAAAATAATAAAGTGTGACGGATTCTGAGTTAAAGCTTGCCACCTGATGCAGCTTAATTGTCCCTTGCCACTCACTGAGAGGGTTTTGATATGAGTCTGCAAGCAACTGATTTATTTTGGTCTCTGTGCAGTCAAACCTCTCTGCTAACAATAATCTTTATTTGCCGCTCCCCAGCACTAGCATCACCGCCTCAGCTCCATCTCAGATCATCAGGCATTAGATTCTCATAAGGAGCGCACAACCTAGATCCCGCACATGCGCAGTTCACAGTAGGGTTTGCGCTCCTATGAGAATCTAATGCCACCGCTGATCTGACAGGAGGCGGAGCTCAGGTGGTTATGCGAGTGTTGGGGAGCGGCTGTAAATACAGATGAAGCTTCGCTCACTGGCTCACCGCTCACCTCCTGCTGTGCAGCCCATTTCCTAAGAGGCCACGGACCAGTACCGGTCTGTGGTCTGGGGGCTGGGGACCTCTGGAATAGAGGAAAGAACATGGGCTTTGAGTCAAAAGGATAGGCTTACAATGTGGGATTCACTGCCTCCTAGCTATAAATTGAGACAAGTTATTTAGGTTTGATAAGTCTCATTCTCTTCATCTATAAAATTGAAGTTATAAAATGCATAGGGTTGTTAACTTATTTCATTAGTGAAATAATATCAAATCCTCAGGATACTGTCTGAACTATAGGATGTATTAATAAATGGAATCTATTAGTATTTTGCTTCTTCACATTCAAGTTATACTCTGCAACAAGTCTCTTGCTTTTAATTTACATAGTGCATCATGCAGAAGATGTGAATTTCCAATATACATATGTAGATTTGTTCATTATATAAAAACAATAAAAATAACTACAGTAAGGATAAAGGGAGAAAACACAGTTGAAGTAAGAAGAGAAAAATATGCAAAACCAAGTATATTGTAAAGATTGAAAATAAAACCCAACTTTGAGCTTCCTAACAGTGATGATAGCTATGTAAATGAAATGCCAGAATTCAGAAACAGTTTGGATGTGTTTTCTGTTATATTCATTCTTGTAAATACCCACATATGACTATTTTCTTTTTTGTTTTTTTGTCTGTGTTGGGTCTTCGTTGCTGTGCGCGGGCTTTCTTTTAGTTGCGGTGAGCGGGGGCTACTCTTTGTTGTGGTGCACAGGCTTCCCATTGCAGTGGCTTCTCTTGTTGCAGAGCATGGGCTCCAGGTGTGCAGGTTTCAGTAGTTGTGGCTTGCGGGCTATAGAGTGCAGGCTCTAGTTGTGGTGCACGGGCTTAGTGGCTCTGCAGCATGTGGGATCTTCCTGGACCAGGGCTCAAACCCATGTCTCCTGCATTGGCAGGTGGATTCTTAACCACGGCGCCACCAAGGAAGTCCCCACTATTTTCCATCTTATTCATGCATCCTTCTTTAAATACCAACAACCTGGTTGGGGACCATCTCCTTCCCCCAACTGAATGACTCACTCTCATCCTTTATGCTATTATTTTAAAGTCTACCTGTTCATATTATAAACTTCATCCCTTCTTCCCTCTTCCAATTTGTTGCTGTGAGGTTTGGGGAGCATGGTAATCATGGTTGCCTTTATATATTGATGAAGTTAAGTTTGGAAAGAAATTTCTCACCTGGTCTTTTATAGAATGTTAGAGTACTTATCTTTTCAGAAGTCTTGGTGCCAAATCCCTTTCGTTAAAGTCTGACTCTCTCTCTCTCTCTCTTTCCCTCGCTCCCTCTTCCTCTCTGTCAATTTGGAAAACTTACAGTAAACTTTCCTCAGTAATCAATTTGCCAGTTCTTTATCCAGGAGCCCCATAGTCTGTTCTCAACTTCTGTAGTAGTCAACCTCAACTTCTTTAAACCTGATTATTTAAGCGTTCTTCTTGGGTTATCTTCCTATTTCCTTTCTAAGAAGGCTTTTTCTTCATATATGTGAAATCTCTTACCTGCATTTTCTTCAGTATTGTCCCATGTTCAGTATATTTTGCAGAATTTTTTTTATAATTTCAGATGTTTCCTATTTATTTTGGTATTTTTGGTAGATATTTAGGAAGAAGTTCTTTAGAATTTTAGATAATTCCTGTTTGTTTAGTACCTTGGTCTTTTTCATGGAAATTTGCAAGTAGTAGCCAAGTAAATGTGCAAGACTGATCATTTTGGAGAAGCAGTCTCTTCCTCTTGACTGAGAGGCATGCTTAGAAGATAATATTGTGATAGGAAGAGTTAAAAGGTAACTATGCAAAGAGATTTAAAACCGGGCCCCAAAGCCTGTATTTTAGTCCAGCACTGCCATCCAGTAGAAGTATGGTTCTGAAGTATGGAACTGAAACTCTGGCCTGTCCAGTTCTAAAGACAGCTCATGGGAGTTCACTCTGACCTCCACAGCCTCCTTTACCAGCTCAGTCAGAGTGCTTGGTACACTGACAGCAATGTTCTGTTTATGGGGTCATCGCACCTCAAGTCTGTGAGATCCTCAAGGGTGGGGTCTGTGCCTTTATTTATCATTTTTATCTGGTTCCTCACAACACATGTAGCAAACTGTATTAGTCAATATATGTTTGCCAAGGGAATTAACAGGAATAAATTGAGTGTCTCTAATTTCAGTCTTCCCCTAGAGCTAGAAAGAGTTCTGTTTATTAACTTTTACCCAGTAAGAACTCAGGAGCAATTTTTTAAGCTGGCCATTGTGATAATTTTCCCCTATGTTAGTACTGAGAAACATACCAAACTGTCCTAAAATGGTTATTGGCAGGACACTATGTCAGGTGACTTTATTCAAGAGCTTATTCCTGAATAATCCTTCTGTGCACGTGAACCACATCTCATCTTTGGCTGTATGTTTCCAATATCACTTTCTTACTTTCTATTGCTTTGTTCTTTTCCAGCTTAAAATATTCTCCAGATTATTTCTTTAATTCTGATTTTCCTTTTTCTCATCTTCAGGAAGTTTTATCCTTTCAGACATGGCATCTTGATATACTGATGGACTCTATAGCACTAGGCTCAACTCTGGTACCTACCCCACACCCCATCCCTAGCAATAACACACACACACACACACACACACACACACACACACACAGCGGTTACTGCCTTCATGGGAAGTCATAACAGCAGCTATCCTAAATTCATTGGTTAGTATTACAAATGGTCCAGCTTAGTCAAAGGAAAGGATCATAAAGTTGCAAGCTACAGTCTCATTAAAAGGAGCAAAATTTCAACGCAGGCATGATAGTTGTGGGAGGGGCTTCATTGGCTTTACTGTCTTCATGAATAGAGTCCCAGATCTCATAAAAGGAACAATTTTAGTGGTATAAGATTTAATATGCTTAAAGTTACAATTGCCAGTACCTTACTTTTTTCCTTTATAGAGACATATGTCTTAGAGATTGTAGACATCAACAATCTCCCTTTTTACTGAATGAGGAAATGAGGCTCAGAGAAGCTAAGTGAATTGCCCAAAGAATAAACAAGTAAGTGGCCACGATAAGAGCTGGACTCAGAGTGGCTAACTCCAAAAGCCATATTTTCACAAACAATTTCTATTGGACTTTACCGTTTACAGAACACTCTCACATAATCAACTTATTCAATTCTCACAATATTCTATTGAGTTGATATTTTCTATGATTTAGTAACAAGAGAATCTACCAAAAGCTCCCTAGAGTTGAAACCAGGACATATTCCAGATTACTTGTCTCCAAATCCATGAATTTTTGACTGTCACTACTGAACCTTCTGTTCATCATGTGTCCCAGGAACAGTGATGAAAAGGATTAAAAGTAATGTTGAAATTATATTTCGTTAAAGTCAAAATTATCAGTGATATAAAGATTCTGGCACTGTGCTCATTGCAATTTCTCATTCCCAAATGATTTACCTGTTCAGATGACAAGTTATCAGGACAATTCAACCACTAACCAAAGTGATCAGAGAAAGATGTCATTGAAAAAGGGGTTTGTTATTGGCTGAATTGTGTCCCTCTAGCTGACCCCCCAATTCAAACATTGAAGTCCTAACTTCCAGTGCTAACTTTCAGAATGTGACTGTATTTGGAGACAGGATCTATAAAGAGGTAAATAGGTCAAACTGAGGTCATTAAGGTTGGCGTAACCCAACATGACTGGTGTCCTTAGAAGAAGAGAAAATATGGACACAGACATGTAGATACAGAGGGAAGATGATATGATGACCCAGGGAGAAGATGGCCATCTATAAGCTGAGGAGAAAGGCCTGGCGCACATCTTTCTTCATGCCTTAGAAGAAATTGACCCTGCCAACACCTTGATCTTGGACTTCTAGCCTCCAGAACTGTGGGCAAATGAATTTCTGTTGTTTAAGCTACCCAGTTTGTGGTACTTTGTTAGGGCAGCCCTAGTAAACTCATACAGTGTCCATAAATATTTAAATAAGCTAAGTCAAGGATGGTTCCGCCAGTCTTGAGGGAACAGAAAACTATCTTTAATATGTCAAGGAGAATTTCAGGGTGTGTGTGTGTGTGTGTGTGTGTGTGTGTGTGTGTGTGTGTGTGTGTGTGTGTGTGTGTGTGTGTGTGTATACAGGTATTACAATAAAAGAATATGAACCTAGCTTCTCACAGTCCAGGATATCGGTAGTGTGGTCAGAATTATGGAGCTATCAAGCATTAAAATCTTGAGATTTTATAAGACTCTGGTTATAGTGGTTACCTCTCTTCTAGGCATAAAGAAGGTGACAACTAGAGTGTGGTTACAGAGCTTTTATGGTAAACAAGGATAGTGTGAGGTAATAGCAAAAAGCTAATTTCCTAAGTTATCCTCAATTTTTTGGTAGTTCCATTTTGATCATCTTATCCTCCAGGTTTCTGACATGTTGATTTATAATCAGGACACCAGCAGCTTTCCTTTAATATTGTCACTAAGCGAATACGCAGCAGTTAGAAGTAAAATATTTGGAGAGTTGAGTATCAGTGCTCTCTTTAAAGATGACTATAAACTGACATATATAACTCTAAGGAATTTCTTATAATTTTCTAGTATAAGGTAGTGTAGGAAGGGAAAAAATCTTTTCCCTTTTCTACCCTTCTAGGTTCTTGGCTGGGCTCTTCAACAAGAGACAATTTAACAACAGGAAAACAAATAGAAGCTTATTAACAAACATGTATACCTCATATATACATGGGAGAAACCCAAAGGGTAGCTAGAGCTTGGGCATCTTAGCAAAGGAACAATAAATTTTTAGAGACAAAGGAAAAGGAACTTCCCACTAATTCACCATTCACTATGTGCATTCACTATTTGCAAATTAGTGGGAAGGCAAATATATAGGAAATTTACAGTAGACAAAGGCTCGTTAGTAAAGTTTGTTATCTAGATTCCTCTGGTGCCATCTCCAGGCTCATTAGGGTCTAAAGTTGTCTCTGATGACTAACTTTTGTTTTTCCTGGTAAATAGGAGAGGATGGACACTTTTATAAATTTATATCCTTCTTTCAGGCAAATAGAGGGATGGCAGAGAGCTTTTCTTATACTAGCTTCTTAATTGCTTTCAGCTCAAAATAATCATTATGTCAAAGTGGCATATTTGTGAGTGGCAAATTCTGCTATCCTTCAGAAATACCTCTGGAAATGAAGTAGTAAGAAAGTCCATATGAAATTCACAGGTTTTGAGCCAAGGGGAGTGTTAATTTTTTTAGTCCAATAACTTTGAACCAGAGGTGCACATCATAATCATCTATGAATTGTTTAAAGTCAAATATACCTGAATGCTCCAAGTTTGATGGACCCAGGATGAGCCTTGAGCATTTAAAGTTACAAAAATTGTCCCAATTCTGATGCTCACTGCTGATGAAGGACCAGGACAACTTCCTCATTTACAGGCCTCTGCAATAACCTAGGGCTCTTGGGCTGCTACAGGCTTGGAGGCAGTCCTGAGATCCAGCCAAACTCCTTTCTGCTACATCATCTGAGTGTTCATCTGTGAATTTCCTGTCCTTACTCTCCCCATCACCACAACTTTCCCCTAGATTTAAATTTGACTTTGGAAAAGAAAAGATGAGGAAATCACAAATAAAAGCTCAGCAATCAGAACAAAAGAAAAAACCCCACAAAACCATTTGCCTCCTCCTCATCTTTGTTACTCCCTGGTGGGAGTGATTTCTATTTCAACATCAGTCTGGCTGGGAAGCCCCCTAATTAAATAGTTAGCTTCATCAGCTGCAAGCTTTGAGGTAACAGTGAGAGCAATATATGACAGAATGTGACTCCAAAAAAGTAGTAGTAGCTAATGTATCATAATCAGAGGCAGAATTTCAAGTGCACATCACTGGGAATACACTGAGTTACTATATTACTACCGGAATTGCTAACAGTACTAACCAGAACACTGGACCTTATAAGATTATCTTTTTCATAATCTAGCCCTTCTCTTCCTTGAAGACTTGACTAAATTACTTAGCTTTCTTGTTCTTTCCCGTTCCCTTGTGTTAAATACTAGTCATAGCAAACATATACATGGCACCATGTATCTGTTTATAGGTTGTTTTGAAACATACAGCTTAGGTCTTATGTATATAATTGAAATGTTTGTATCTAGATTTCCTGAAGAAAGACCATGTTTGCTTCTTTATTTTCACTGCTTAGCCGTGATTAGTAAAAGACTTTCCAATTACCTCAGAGACTGGATGGTCCAATCTAGTGAAAAGAACATTTCCCTGGGAACCTAAAGACTTCGATTTGAGTTTCAGCCTGCATGCAAGGGTAAGGCATGGTTATTTAAACCTATCTGCCTCCCAATTGCAATAAAGCGCTTATAAGCTTTGATTCATGAGTCATTGGGAGAATAAAATAAAACACGCAAAAGTGCTTTGAGGATTACAGAGTGTTGTGAATGTATAATGCCTTTCTGGTGCAGGTCTGTGGACTCATTGCTTTGTTCATTAAAAATGACACAATTGGGACTTCCCTGGTGCTGCAGTGGTTGAGAATCCACCTGCCAATGCAGGGGACGTGGGTTCAATCCCTGGTCTGGGAAGATCCCACATGCCGCGGAGTGACTAACCCCGTGCGCCACAACTACTGAGCCTGCACTCTAGAGCCCGCGTGCCACAGCTACTGAAGCGCGTGCACTCAGAGACTGTGCTCTGCAACAAGAGAAGCCACCGCAATGAGAAGCCCACGCACCGCAACGAAGAGTAGCCCCCGCTCGCCGCACACAACTAGAGAGAGCCGGCGCGCAGCAACAAAGACCCAATGCAGCCAAAAAAAGACAGTTCTAAAAGGCAATTTTCACATTTCAATTAGTCTTTTTAAAATATATTATAGTATTAAGGTAATTTTCTAGGTTCGGAACTGCTGCCTCTTCTATAGAAAATAATGGAAACTAAAAAACTGAAAATTTAAGGTAAATGTAATTAGATTTAATTCTTTGCTAATACCTTTGGTTCTGTTCTTTTGTACTACTGGGGAAATTGTCTATCTATTAGTTATGCAATCTTTCATGTTTATGAAACAATTAACACTTCTCTAGAGCCATTTAGAAAATGTTATGGTATCTTTTCTTTGTTCATATTGTATAGGTCTCAGCCTATTTTTGGTAATGGTCCTGCTAGAAATGCCTGAGGCACTTGCTCTGCCATATTACTTGGAGGAGCCCCATAGACATTTCCCCCACTGGAGCCAATGTTGTGGCTAGGCTGGCCTTTGTGGTTCTTATTATGATTACAGGGCGCACTTCAGCAAAAAGCCATCAGGGAACTTTGAGGAACAAGATCTATTATTCACAAATTCTGGAGGGTACACAGCATGCCCAAGGGTCACACAGCAAGGTAGCTTTGGGGGTGGGGATGGGGGTATGACCTGGGGCTTTACCTTTATTAGGGTCCAATGGTTGGGTTTCTTGGAGTTTCACAGGATCACACATTATGGGCTAATTTGAAGCATAAGAGTGGGAATCAGAACACAGACTAGAGGAAGTCACTCGAGCTGTCAGTTAGCTAGGTCACCCAGGGGAATTTCATGGGTAAGAGTGGCCTAGTTCCTTACCTGGTTGTTTTGTTAGTACTGTGTCATACAGCTGGCAATGTATTTAGTCAAGATGGGTGTGTTTTGAAATGATAATCGGCGAAGAAAAGCTTAATGTCAACCACTTACATTTCAGTTCAAATAAACAAGGAGGCAGAAAGAGATGTGGAACCATAAGGAGCGATGGCTTACTCATCATCAAAGGAACCATATTTATCTACGCTTTCCCCTAATTTCCTAATTTATCATGTTCCCACAGTAGGAGGGATCATTCCTTCAAAACTGATTGAAACATTGTCTGTTTCCATAGAGACAGGTTTGAAATTGATTACAAAAAGAAAAGTGATCGATAAGTATGCCCTTTTTATGTATGTTCTTTTATTTGACTGTAATATGTAAGGTCTTAGAAACACAGATATATTATTCATTTGTTCATTAATTTTTAAAGCAGAAATTTTATCCTGATTATGAGTTATATAAACGGTGTAAAAATATTAGGCAATAAAGAAATTTATAAAGGTGTTAGTGAAATCATCCATAATTCTGCTCACAAGAGCTAACACCATTTGGTGTTTCCTTTCAGACTTTCTTTTTCCTTCCTATGTGTTTCCTTAGAAAAATAAGTGTGTGTATGTTTTACAATGAGCAGGATATTTTACATGCTGTTTTGTAAGGTATTATTTTCATTTGACACTATACATTAGATATGTTTCCAAGTAAATGTGTTTGTACATCATTTTTCATGATTTTAGTTTATTTTCTCTAATGGACTGATCATAATTTAATTTTCCAAACACTTTTATTGGGCACTTAAGTCGTTTCCAATTTTTTCATTATTATGAAACAATGTTAAACAATGCTGAGCTTTGAGCACTGTTATCCACAAAAGAGGCATAAGATAGCCTACTGCCCAGGCTTTCTGTAGGGGAGTATATAAAATAATGTTTGAGTAAACCACGATAATATATATTCAGAAATGATTTTTTGTGTTATCTAGATTTTCAGATGTGTTATATGGGTGTGGACTGTATAAATTTATACTTTAAAATTTTCTTTACATCTGAATACATGTCATTTCTCTTTCCAAATACTTGCGGTCTCTCCTGATTACATCTGTCTGAGGTCACTAGGTCATTCATTCAACAAACATGCATAGATGATTTTTCCAGTGTCAGGCACAGTGCTAAAGGCTAGAGATACAACAGTTAACAAGGCAGACATAGACTGTTCTCTAATGGAGTGTACATTCTTATGGTAGACACAGATTTTTAAAGAGCAGAAAACAAGCAAAGATAACGAATTCTGATGTGTTATGAAGGAAATTAATAAGGTTTTGATAATTAAAATAATAGGGAGTAGCATCAAATGAAGTGTCAAGTACTTTCTGAAGAGGTGATATTCAAACAGTGACATTAAAAAAAACCTGAAAAAGAAAAGAAAAAAATAAGAAATTGTAGTAAGATTAGAACTTTTGGGAAGGATGGGAGACAGGTGGAGACAATGTCAGAGCCTTAGGATGGGTTATATAATACAGGGTCCACAAACTACAGCAAGGACCTTGGTTTTTACCAAAGTGCAGCTGGAAGGCACAGATATTACTGACACCTCTTTTATTTTTCCTCCTTATGCTTTCAGTTGAAAGTTTCACTTATATTACTTTTCCCTTTATAATGAGGCAAAACAGTCATAAAACATTTTCTTTTTTGATATACCTCACCTAAACACTACATTTATCCATTGTGATACCTACTTTTTAATGTTGGTAAAACATTAGCTAAATAAGAAGAATGCCTTACATTTTGTAAATTGAGAAAATTAGGCCTTTGACTTTTTGTCAGTTACTGTGAGAGATGAGTTCAAATCTCCACATACGGGTGTACATTTTTCTATTTCTCCTTTTGGTTCTATCAACTTTTGCTTAATACATTTTGATACTGTTATTAGTTGCATACAAATGTAAGATTGTGTATCTTTCTGTTGAATCGATTCTTTTGTAATAGTGATATATCCTTTTTACTTGAATACTACTGTTGCCTTAGATTCTTCTTTGCCTGCTATTGATATAGCTAGAGCAGCCTTCTTTTGGTTTGTCTTTCCATGGTATGTCTTTTTCTTATTTACCTATTTTATGCTTTGAAAACATTCATCTCCCCTTCCTAAAAACAGACACATAGTTTGCCATTTGTTTTTTCAACTTCTATATTCTAATTTACTGTGTTCAATCTCATCAGTAATTTTCTTTATGGCCTCTGGGTTCTATTGCTATATTCTGCTTAGAAAGACTGACTCTACTTACACTTTATAAATTTATTCCCCCTTTTTGTTCAAGTATTTTTATAGTTGTGTGCTTTGTGCTTAAGTTTTTGTTCCATTGGAAATATTCTGCTGTGTAAAGACTGAGATAGTAATGTAATGTTTTGGGGGGTGGGTACTGCTGATCAGCTAGTTCTGATGTATACATAGTAAGGGTTTAGAACAATGTTAGCTGAATCTAAACTTTTATGATATCATTCAGATAAATTTATATACTTCTTTTTTCATTCTATCTATCAATGATAGGTGAATATGAGTTAGATTATTTCAAAACTTTTATAATTACATTGCAGCCAAAAAAAATATTGCTGTGATTTGTGTCAAAGCATGTTCAGCCTATGCTTTCCTCTAGGATTTTTATGGTATCCAGTCTTTCATTTAGATCTTTAATCCATTTTGAGTTTTTTTCATATATGATATTAGAGAATGTTCTAATTTTATTCTTTTACATGTAGCTGTCCAGTTTTCCCAGCACCACTTATTGAAGAGACTGTCTTTTCTCTATAGTATATTCTTGCCTCCTTTGTTATAGATTAATTGACCATGAGTGCAAGGGTTTATTTCTGGGCTCTCTATTCTGTTCCATTGATCTATGTGTCTGGTTCTGTGTCAGTACCATACTGTTTTGATTACTGTAGCTTTAGTAGTATAGTCTGAAGTCAGGGACAATGATCCTTCCAGCTCTGTTCTTTCTCAAGATTGTTTTGACTATTTGGAGTCTTTTGTGTTTACACATAAATTTTAAAATTATTTGTTCTAGTTCTGTGAAAAATGCCATTGGTATTTTGATAGGGATTGCATGGAATCTGTAGATTGCCTTGGGTAGTATGGTCATTTTAAGAATATTGATTCTTTCAATCCAAGAACACAGATATCTTTCCATCTTTGAAGTCTCCGAGTTGAAGTTTGAAATCCAGGACACATTTTCTCCCTTCTCCTAACTTCAAGTGTTTCTTAATATAATCTGTGTTTTATTTCCACACAATTATAACATAACTGCTCTTGACCTATATATCTTTAAAGAAGAATGTTTAGACCATATTCTTCAGCTTTACAACCGCATTTATAAGACTTAAAATTATTTCTGCTTTTAAGTGGTTTGAGTTCACTTCAAAATCATTTCTGTGACTTCCCTGTGACTTATCTCATTATTTCAATCTTTCTCTGATGATCAGAGTATGTATTCAAGAATTTCTTTCTTTTATGCCATGGGAATACCTGCTATGCTTTTTGAGTCCTTGAATATGTGAGAAAATTATTTTTCTAATAATTTCCAATAATGCATTAAAAAGAGTTGCTTTTATAGCAAATTAATAAGAGTTTGAAGGATTTTTCAACTGCTGATTCCAAGTATAATATCACCTATTTTTTTAGTTTTTAATTTAAAACACTTTTTTCATCTAGATCACATTAAACTTTTATCTAACATTTAGGTCTTCTGGACTCATTCATCATGAACAGATGTGAAACCTATAAATACATATATAGTTATAACTATAGTTGCAACTCTTGGCTACTTTGTTTCCAGTTGTTATTTTATAGAGCTACGTATTTGCATAAACATACATATGGTTTGAAGATGGTTGACCAGTAGACTCCATTTGTTATTGCACATATTTATCAGTGAAATTCTAAGCATTTACCTCAAAAAATTAAATACTTATTTAACAATTTTATGTCTATAGTACTATTAATGCACATATTAAATATTAATAAAGTTCAAATTCTTTCCAAACAGTTTTAGAAAAATAAGTACACACAGATGAGTTTTTCTTTCTGGCTCCAAAGATGATGTCTGCACTCTGGTTTTCTGACTTGGTCATCAGTAGTCTGTAAGCAAGAATCATTCCTGACCCGTTCACCACTGTAATCCCACTGCCTTCCACAGTGTCTAGAATTTTTTTAGGTGCTCAGTAGATGTTACAGAATGATCATTTGGACTAAGAATGACTCATACATATGCTAAGTTTATAAATGCTGAGGCAGGTATCTGGAGGAAGAAATTCATTTGCTAAAGTCACACAACCTTCATTCCAGACCAGTACAACTGCAGTGCAGTTTTCTTTCTTGCATTCCAAAGTGCAGAATGATGCTCTGCAGTCCAAAGTTCCATGGTTTCCTTGTGGGAGTTGTCACAGGAGTTGAGAAGGTGAGAGGAAGGAAAAGGGGGATATGATTCAATATCCCCAGACTAATTTAACTCAGCTTAAATTTATGTTTTTTTAAATAAATTAAAAACAAATGATAAACACAGGAAAACAAACCAAGATACAGCTTAAAAGTCACATCCCTGCACAATGCTGTCTTCTTTATAAGGTACCTATTATTATCTTTAACTGAATTTACATATGCATATGACAATCATTTCCTTTTTTCTTCTAGCAATAACTAGGTCTCTTAATGTGAGAATAGTATATACAATCATACTATAGAAGGACACATTTAAATTTTTGTTAAGATAATGAATTAATCATATTGGATACTTTTATAGGTATTAAATGACTATGATTCATTTTTATATTATTATTAATTGATATTTTTAGCTTTTATCTTAAAAATATCATGAGGATTGTAAAACCCCACAGCCTGGAATGAAGAGTTGAGACAGGACAATCTATTTCCAGGTAAAAATTTTAGCTGCCTTATCTATCTTGGAGCACAGCATGGCTATGATAAATGAGGTCAATTTTGATACTGTATAATTACTGAAGTGTCCACAAGATGGCAGACCCAGAGTCTCAGATGATTTATTCACTAGCACATGGCAAATATGCCTGCTAAGCCTTATTTTACAACACTGGTTAGCCAAGTTGATTGCAACAATTAAAATTAACATGCTTTTTAAAAAAACTTTCTCCTTTCTGTCTATATTAGAATACATATCACAGTGAAGCCTTTAAGACAACAGTCAGGCTCATACCATACTATATTGGTTACTAAAGAATAATTAAAGCACTGTGTTTAACTTTTCCTAATTATTTCAAAATGAATCACCTTCCTTTATATGCATAACTCATAAATAGAGTTATGGTGTAACAATATTGCTTCTCACAAAATGAATAAGGAAGCCATTCTTTTTAGAATTGTCTTATCTATAGTGTTGTGAATGAAATATCTCCTCTTTTCACAGAATGCCACATAGTTCATGAATTAATAGATGTTTAAGCCCTATAGAAAAGTTGAAAGAACAGTTTGATGAACACCTAGGTGAATCCTCACCTCGATTTCTGTCATTAATATTGTCATGCTTTTTATTTGTATATACATGAATATATTATTTATATGTATATATCTATTATTCTTTATGTTCTTACATATTATTTTTTTATGCTTTATATATATACATATAAAGCACACACAAAGTTGCTTTTTGTTGAGCAATTTCAGCATGATGTAAACATCATGACATTTCACCCCTAAATACTGCACAATAATCTCCTAAAAATAGGAATGTACTTCTACCAAAGCAAAATGTCATTACCACTCCTAAGAAAAATAACTTTAGTTCATTAGTATCTAACGTACATTTTATGTTCAAACTTCCCCAACTGTCCTAAGAACATTTTATAGACAGGATCCACAGAAGATTATGTACTGTACTTATTCATTTTATTTAAAAAAAATCTTATTTAATCTGGTCCTTCCTCCACCTTTTAGTGTTTCATGACATTGAATTCCAGAAATGTGGTAGCATGTTGCACATTCTGTGTATGTCTGGCTGTTTCTTTGTGATTAGGTTTGAGTAAAACGTTTTTTGCAAATGTTACACAGGATGTTATATCTTTCTTTGTGCAATATATTAAAAGATAAATAATGTCAGATTGTTCTATAATCAGTGATACTAAATCTAATCACGTTGAAAAATGGTGACTTATAGAACACTCCATTATAAAACTGCGTTTTCTCGAGACCTTCAAGATAGCTTTCTGCATCTAATTTGTTTCTGGTTTTATGTTTATCTTAGTTAAGTATTTAGAGTTTATTACTATTGGTAGATTTGTTTACTAATTTGGTTGCTCTCTTCCTCCTTTTTTATATATATATATAGATATATATAATATTTTCCTTTTTCTCTTTTTCTGAATGTGTACATGTATGCTTCTTTGTGTGATTTTTATCTGCAGAGCTTTGCTTTAATCATTTGTCCTAGGGTTCTTTCTGTCCTTTTTTTTCTTTTTAGTATAGTTTTTAGTGCTTGTTATCATTGGTGGATTTGTTTTTTGGTTTGGTTGCTCTCTTCTTTCTTTTTTTCTTATCTTTTATTATCACTTTTAAATTTAAAAAATTTTTAATAATTTTTACTTTTTATTTTAATAACTTTATTTTATTTATTTATTCTTTCTCTCTTTTTTTCTCCCTTTCCTTCTGAGCTGTGTGGCTGACAGGGTCTTGGTGCACCAGCCAGGTGTCAGGCCTGTGCCTCTAAGGCAGGAGTGCTGAGTTCAGGACATTGGTGCACCAGAGGCCTCCCAGCTCAACGTAATATCAAATGGCAAAAGCTCTCCCAAAGATCCCAAACACAACACTAAGACCCAGTTCCAATCAATGACCAGCAAGCTACACTGTTGGACGCCCTATGCCAAACAACTAGCAAGACAGGAACACAGCCCCACCCATTAACAGAGAGGCTGCCTAAGATCATAATAAGGTCACAAACACCCCAAAACACACCACCGGAAGTGTACCTGTCCACCACAAAGAAAAGATTCAGCCTCGTCCACCAAAACACAGGCACTAGTCCCCTCCACCAGGAAGTCTACACAACCCACTGAACCAACCTTAGCCACTGGGGGCAGACACCAAAAATAAAAAAGGAGCTACGAACCTGCAGCCTGCGAAAAGGTGATCCCAAACACAGCAAGTTAAGCAAAATGAGAAGACAGAGAAATATGCAGTAGATGAAGGAGCAAGATAAAAACCCACCAGACCAAACAAATGAAAAAGCAATAGGCAGTCTACATGAAAAAGAATTCAGGGAAATGACAGTAAAGATGATCTAAAATCTTGGAAACAGAATGGAGAAAATAAAAGAAACATTTAACAAGGACCTAGAAGAACTAAAGAGCAAGCAAACAATGATGAGCAACACAATAAATGAAATTAAAAATTCTCTAGAAGGAATCAATAGCATAATAACAGAGGCAGAAGAACAGATAAATGATCTGGAAGATAAAATAGTGGAAATAACTACCGCAGTGCAGAATAAAGAAAAAAGAATGCAAACAAATGAGGACAGTCTTAGAGACCTCTACAGCAACATTAAACGCACTAACATGTGAATTATAGGGGTCCCAGAAGAAGAGAAGAAGAACTGAGAATATATTTGAAGAGATTATAGTTGAAAACTTCCCTAATATGAGAAAGGAAATAGTTAATCAAGTCCAGGAAGCACAGACAGTCCCAAACAGGATAAATCCAAGGAGAAACACACCAAGACACATGTTAATCAAACTATCAAAAATTAAATACAAAGAAAAAATATTAAAAGCAGCAAGGGAAAAGCAACAAATAACATAGAAGGGAATCTCCATAAGGTTAACAGCTGATCTTTAAGCAGAAACTCTGCAAGCCAGAAGGGACTGGCAGGACATATTTAATGCGATGAAAGGGAATACCCTACAACCAAGATTACTCTACCCAGCAGGGACCTCATTCAAATTCGACAGAGAAATTAAAACCTTTACAGATGAGCAAAAGCTAAGAGAATTCAGCACCACTAAACCAGCTTTACAACAAATGCTAAAAGAACTTCTCTAGGCAGGAAACACAAGAAAAGGAAAAGACCTACAATAACAAACCCAAAACAATTAAGAAAATGGTAATAGGAGCATACATATTGATAACTACCTTAAATGTAAATGGATTAAATGCTCCAACCAAAACACATAGACTGGATGAATGGATACAAAAACAAGACACATATATATACTGTCTACAAGACACCCACTTCAGACCTAGGGACACATGCAGACTGAAAGTGAGGGGATGGAAAAATATATTCCATGAAAATGGAAACCAAAAGAAAGCTGGAGTAGCAATTCTCATATCAGACAAAATAGACTTTAAAATAAAGACTATTAGAAGAGACAAAGAAGGACACTACATGATGATCAAGGGATCGATCTAAGAAGAAGATATAACATTGTAAATATTTATGCACCCAACATAGGAGCACCTCAATACATAAGGCAAATACTAACAGCCATAAAAGGGGAAATCGACAGTAACACATTCATAGTAGGGGACTTTAACACCCCACTTTCACCAATGGACAGATCATCCAAAATGAAAATAAATAAGGAAACACAAGCTTTAAATGATACATTAAACAAGATGGACTTAATTGATATTTATAGGACATTCCATCCAAAAACAACAGAATACACTTTCTTCTCAAGTGCTCATGGAACATTCTCCAGGGTAGATCATATCTTGGGTCACAAATCAAGCCGTGGTAAATTTAAGAAAAGTGAAATCATATCAAGTACCTTTTCCGACCACAACACTATGAGACTAGATATCAGTTACAGGAAAAAAAACTGCAAAAAATACAAACACATGGAGAGTGAACAATACCCTACTAAACAACCAAGAGATCACTGAAGAAATCGAAGAGGAAATCAAAAAATACCTAGAAACAAATGACAATGAAAACACAATGACCCAAAACCTATGGGATGCAGCAAAAGCAGTTCTAAGAGGGAAGTTTATAGCAATACAATCCTACCGCTAGAAACAAGAAGCATCTCACATAAACAACCTAAAC
Source organism: Stenella coeruleoalba (assembly GCF_951394435.1). Lineage (NCBI taxonomy): Eukaryota > Metazoa > Chordata > Mammalia > Artiodactyla > Delphinidae > Stenella > Stenella coeruleoalba. The sequence continues at coordinate 52,945,104 of NC_137162.1, read as the reverse complement.
TTACACCTAAAGCAATTAGAGAAAGAAGAATCAATAAACCCCAAAGTTAGCAGAAGGAAAGAAATCATAAAGATCAGATCAGAAATAAATGAAAAAGAAATGAAGGAAACAAGAGCAAAGATCAATAAAACTAAAAGCTGGTACTCTGAGAAGATAAAACAAAATTGATAAACCATTAGCCAGACTCATCAAGAAAAAAGGGAGAAGACTCAAACCAATAGAATTAGAAATGAAAAAGGAGAAGTAACAACTGACACTGCAGAAATACAAAGGATCATGACAGATTACTACAAGCAATCTCTTGTAGTAATCACAAGGTGGAGGAATCAGGTTCCCTGATTTAGACTATACTACAAAGCTACAGTAATCAAGACAGTATGGTACTGGAACAAAAACAGAAATATAGATCAATGGAACAGGATAGAAAGCCCAGAGATAAACTCACACACATATAGTCACCTTATTTTTGATAAAGGAGGCAGGAATATATAATGGAGAAAAGACAGCCCATTCAATAAATGGTGCTGGGAAAAGTGGACAGCTACATGTAAAAGCATGAAATTAGAACACTTCCTAACACCATACACAAAAATAAATTTAAAATGGATTAAAGACCTAAATGTAAAGCCAGACACTATAAAACTCTTAGAGGAAAACATAGGCAGAACACTCTATGACATAAACCACAGCAAGATGCTTTTTGACCCACCTCCTAGAGAGACGGAAATAAAAACAAAAATAAACAAATGGGACATAATGAAACTTAAAAGCTTTTGCATAGCAAAAGAAACCATAAACAAGACAAAAGGACAACCCTCAAGATAGGAGAAAATATTTGCAAATGAAGCAACTGACAAAAGATTAATCTCCAAAATTTACAAGCATGGGCTTCCCTGGTATGCAGTGGTTGAGAGTCCACCTGCCGATGCAGGAGACACAGGTTCATGCCCTGGTGAGGGAAAATCCCACATGCCGCGGAGCGGCTGGGCCCGTGAGCCATGGCCGCTGAGCCTGCGCGTCCGGAGCCTGTGCTCCGCAGCGGAAGAGGCCACAACAGTGAGAGGCCCGCATACCGCAAAAAAAACCCCAAAATTTACAAGCAGTTCATGCCGCTCAATATCAAAATAAACAAACGACCCAATCCAAAAATGGGCAGAAGACCTAAATAGACATTTCTTCAAAGAATATATACAGATTGCCAACACACATGAAAGGATGCTCAACATCACTAATCATTAGAGAAATGCAAATCAAAACTACAATGAGGTATTACCTCACACCGGTCAGAATGGCCATCATCAAAATTCTACAAGCAATAAATGCTCGAGAGGGTGTGGAGAAAAGGGAACCCTCTTTCACTGTTGGTGGGAATGTGAATTGGTACGGCCACTATGGAGAACAGTATGGAGGTTCCTTAAAAAACTAAAAATAGAACTACCATATAACCCAGCAATCCCACTACTGGGCATATACCCTGAGAAAACCATAATTCAAAAAGAGTCATGTACCACAATGTTCATTGCAGCTCTATTTACAATAGCCAGGACATGGAAGCAACCTAAGTGTCCACTGACAGATGAATGGATAAAGATGTGGCACATATATACAATGGAATATTACTCAGCCATAAAAAGAAACGAAATTGAGTTATTTGTAGTGAGGTGGATGGACCTAGAGTCTGTCATACAGAGTGAAATAAGTCTGAAAGAGAAAAACAAATACCGTATTCTAACACATATATATGGAAACTAAAAAAAAAAAAAAGTGGTTATGAAGCAGGACAGGAATAAAGACACAGATGTAGAGAATGGTCTTGGGGACACGGGGAGGGGGAAGGGTAAGCTGGGATGAAGTGAGAGAGTGGCATGGACTTATATATACTACCAAATGTAAAATAGATAGCTAGTGGGATGCAGCCGCATAGGACAGGGAGATCAGCTCGGTGCTTTGTGACCACCTAGAGGGGTAGGAAAGGGAGGGTGAGAGGGAGAAAGAAGAGTGAGGAGATATGGGGTTATATGTATATGTATAGTTGATTAACTTTGTTATAAAGCAGAAACTAACACACCATTGTAAAGCAATTATACTCTAATAAAGATGTTAATAAAACAACTGCATTTTCTCTTTTGCAATTAATGAATACTCTTTGTCTTAGAGATTTTACGAATATCTGGTTTATAAAAACTTTTACCCATGTTTTTGTTACCCTTTTTGGAAGCATTTTCGTAAAGTAAAAAGTAAAAATATTAATTCATATATTCATTCCACAGATTCTTACCGAATGTCTTTAATGTGAGAAATTTGTGTTAACTAGTGTTGTAAAAAATAACAGGAATGACATGCCCCTTCACTCAAGAAAAAGAAAGTCTAGTGGATAAAAAACTATAAACTACTAGTCACAGAATTTAATAATTTAAAAATACATTTTAGGAAGAGCCAGAAAGAAAATTAACACAATGCTTTGATGGAAAAGAATATTGCATAAGTATAATTTAGATAGTGTGACTAGAGAAATTTTCTTACAGAGGTGACATATAAACAGATGCTGAAGTATATATGGAGCAAGAAGCGTCGGGCATAGAAACTTAGTGTTTGGAGAGAAGGGTAATATAGAGATCAGAACAGTCTAAATAATTTTTTAAAGATCATTCTGCCTGCAGTGTTGAGAATCAATTTTAAGGGTGTAATATTAAATGCAAGAAGACTTGTTAGAAAGGTACTAAATTAATCCAAGTGAGGGAAAAGATTGGGATTAGTGAAGGTGATGAAAAATCAAAGCAGATATAACTGATCCAACAGCATCAGCTGAACATGACATTATATGAAAATGTTTATATCAATGAAATGGTTTAGAATGATAAATATTCTAAGCATTTGTTTCTAAGAAATAAGGAGACTCATATTTAGTTCCAATGGATTTTTTTTTTTTTTGGCTGTGTTGGGTCTTCCTTGCTGCATGCGGGCTTTCTCTAGTTGTGCTGAGTGGGGGGCTACCGTTCATTGCGGTGCACGGGTTTCTCATCACAGTTGCTTCTCTTGCTGTGGAGCATGGGCTCTAGGCATGCGGGCTTCAGTAGTTACGGCTCGCGGGCTCTAGAGTGCAGGCTCAGTAGTTGTGGTTTACGGGTTTAGTTGCTCCGTGGCATGTAGGATCTCCCCAGACCAGGGCTCGAACCCATGTCCCTGCATTGGCAGGCGGATTCTTAACCACTGTGCCACCAAGGAAGTCCCAGTTCCAATGGAATTTTTTGATAGCAACACTGATTTTTATTTTGGTTCAGCCTGTGTGTGTCTCTTTGAGTGTGTGTGTGCATGTCTGTGTGTTGGGGTGGGAGGTAAAAGAAAATATTGAGGAAATGGCTATGGACTCAAGTATAACCACTATGTTTTTCCCTCCAGCTTTACTGAGACATTATTGACATAACATATGCAAGTACAAGGTATACAATGTGATGATTAGATACACATATATACAGTTGACCCTTGAACAACATGGGGGTTAAAGGCACCCACTCTCTGTGCAGTTGAAAATCTGAATATAATTACAGTTGGCCCTCTGTATCTGCAGTTCCACATCCGCAGATTCCACCAACCTCGGACCGTGTAGTACTGTAGTATGCTTTTATTGAAAAAACCCTGATGTAAGTGGACCTACGCAGTTTAAACCCATGTTGTTCAAGGGTTAACTACATTGCACAATGATTAACACAATAAGGTTATTTAACACCTCCACCCTTCACATAATTTTATTTAAAATTACCAAATATTTAAGATATACTCTCTTAACTTTCAAGTATATAATACAGTATTGTTAATTATAGCCACCATGCTGTGCATTAGATCCCCAGATCTTATTTATTTTTAAAGCTGGGAGTTTGTACCCCGTACCAGCATCTCCCCAGTTGACCCTCTCTCCTCTCTCTATGTGTGTATGTGTATATACATATACACACACATATATATACATATATACATACACACACACATATATATACACACACACACACACATATATATATATATACACACACACACACACATATATATATGTATATATATGTCATGTCTTCTTTAGCCATTCACCTGTTGTACTCCTAGGTTGCATGTCTTGGCTACTGTGAATAATGCTGTAATGAATATGGGGTGCAGATTTCCTTCAGATACATACCCAAATGATATGGTAGTTTCATTTTTAATTTTTAAAGGAACCACCATACTGTTTCCATACTGGCTGTACCAATTTATACTCCCACTAACATTGCACAAGGATTCTCTTTACTCCACAACCTTACCAACACTTACTGTTTTTGTCTTTTTAATAGTAGCCACTCTAACAGGTATGAGGTTATATCTCATTGTAGTGTTGATTTGCATTTCCCTGATGATTAGTGATGTTGAGTATCTTTTCACATACCTGTTGGCCTTTGTATGTTTTCTTTGGAAGAATGTCTATTCAAGTCCTTTGTTGATTTTCTAATAAGATTGTTTGTTTTTGCTATTGAATTGTATGAGGTCCTTAAATATTATACTTGGGACGTTAACTCATCAGATATATGGTTTGCAAATATTTTCTCCCATTCCATATGTTGCCTTTTTATTTTCCTATTTCTTTTACTGTTCAGAAGCATTTTAGTTTGATGTAGTCCTACTTGTTTATTTTTGCTTTCGTTGCTTGAGCTTTTGGTGTCAAGTAGAGGCTGAAATATTCTTACATGGAATTTTTTTTTTTTTTTTATGGTACGCGGGCCTCCCACCGCTGCGGCCTCTCCCGCTGCGGAGCACAGGCTCCAGATGCGCAGGCCCAGCGGCCATGGCTCACGGGCCCAGCTGCTCTGCAGCATGGGGGATCCTCCCGGACCGGGGCACGAACCCGCGTCCCCTGCATCGGCAGGCGGACTCTCAACCACTGCGCCACCAGGGAAGCCCTCTTACACGGAATTTTATATTTACAAATGTCCTAAAATATGTACATATACATCATCTGAATCTTATTATCTTTCATTTCCCTTTTCACAGTAGACACTTAGAAGAAAACATTACGCCTTGGCTACAAATGAAGTTATCTACAAAACAGAAATAAAGTTATAGATGTAGAAAATAAACTTACGGGTTACCAGGGGGTAAGTGGGGGAGGGATAAATTGGAAGATTGGGATTGACACATACATACTACAATATATAAAATAGATAACTAATAAGGGCCTACTGTATAGCACAGGGCACTCTATTAAATACTCTGGAACAGTCTATATGGGAAAGGAATCTAAAAAACAGTGGATATATTATATATGTATAACTGATTCATTTTGCTGTACATTCCTGAAACCAACACAACATTGTAAATCAACTATACCCCAATAAAAAATTTTTTAAAATTTAGGCCTTGGCCTTATACCATCCATACAAAAAAAAAAAAAAAAAAAAAGGAAGCAGGTTGTGGGTATTTTAAAAGAACCAACTACAATTCTGGACCAACTTCAGTTTACTCCTGATTTTGTTTCTTTTCTGTTCCAAGTTTGCCTAAATTCTGACCTCTGAAACTGTCTTCCAGATTTATCCCTGTTCTGATCAAACTGTGTAAATCTTGCTTTTAGAGGCATGAGCAGGACAGCTGGCCCTTGTACTCACCCCTGGTACTTTGAATCCCAATCTCTGGCTCTGAGTCATCTCTGTAGGTCCTCCCTGGCCTAGAATTCAAACAGATAAATACATACTTGATTGCTACATCCTCAAAAGATAAGCCTAACATCTCTAGGCTTGTTATAACAGACATAGAAATAACTCAATAAATGCTTATTATATCACTAACAAGTTAGTCATTTTCAAATTACCAGGGAACTCTTTTTTTGGAGAGGGTCCTCCCTTCAAAGTCTCAATGCTGGTTTTTTTGCAAATGCCCTCAAATGTCGGTATATCTCTACCTTTGCATAACTGATTTAATGTTTACCCTCGGAATCAAATTTGGGGAAATAATGGGTAATCAAGTTAGATATTGACATTTAATCTTTTTTAAAAAGTAGTCACAATGTATAAAATCCCCTCCTCCATCCCCTTGGACCAGTAAACTTACTTTGAGAGCTATTTCAAAAAACAAATCAGGACTTCCCTGGGGGGCGCAGTGGTTAAGAATCCACCTGCCAATGAGGGGGACATGGGTTCGATCCCTGGTCTGGGAAGATCCCACATGCCGTGGAGCAACTAAGCCCATGCATCACAACTACTGAGCTTGTGCTCTAGAGCCCATGAGCCACAACTACTGAGCCTGTGAGCCACAACTACTGAGCCCACGAGCCACAACTACTGAGCCCGCGAGCCACAACTACTGAGCCCGCATGCCACAACTACTGAAGCCCACATGCCCCAGAGCCTGTGCTCTGCAACAAGAGAAGCCACCACAATGAGAAGCCCGCACACCGCAAGTAAGAGTTGCCCCCGTACAACACAACTAGTGAAAGCCTAGCATGCAGCTAGGAAGATGCAACGCAGCCAATAAATAAATAACAAATCTATTCCAAGACACAAATATCAAATTGATCTTTCTGGGCAGGAAACACATTGTGTTTCGCCTCACCCAACCTCATCAGCCGAAACCCCATCCTGCCCCCGACCAGGCCCAGTTTTTACTCCTTAAATATGCAAAGCTAAAGTAAAACGCAGTGTACTTTCAGCAAAGTCTTGCAATACACGTAATAAGAATGTTTCCTGGCTGTCAGATAAAATGTGTGACAATATAACTGTTTTTCCTATAGCCTGACATCACAAAAGCGGAAGTGTTAGGTGTAAGAATGTGGAAATAAGTTTTAAAATCTCAGAGATTTGCTCTCTGGAGATGTGAGTCAAGCTGTGATTTTCTGGATTGGAAAATATTACTTATTCCAGCTTTAGAAATCTTTGGATTTTTATTTACCAGGGTTTTCTTTTTCTTAGTGCATTCTTGGCACAAAAGCAGCCCCTGGGCAAGAAACAGTAAGAGCAGAGTTAGAATGAAGATTTGATTCTTAAGAATAGCATTTATAAGCATGTTCTATTCCTCTATGTGGCATTCTTTTTACACCACAGAAGAATAAGGACAGGGTGATTTTGTTCTTGGAGTTCTAGGTCACCTGCGTCCCAGAAGCTCTGAAAATACGCTTTATGATGTTTTGAAATTTTCTGGGTTTTTTCTTCTATAAATAGAGAGAAATTACTATTCCTGAGATATACTATAAATTTAGGTCATGTCAACATGTCAGAGAAACATGGGAAGTTTGGAGTTGGCTCACAACAAAATTATCAAGTCAGTGAAGTGTGTCTTTTGAAATGTAAACTTCCTCAGAGGCAGGCTTTCTGAATTGACCTTTGGTGCTAGGCTGAGGGCAGTTCATCATCCTTGGACAAGCATTCCTAACACCTCCCCTTCCCCTTAGTTTGATGCTAGAGTCTGTTAAATTTATTTTAAAATCCTTTAAAAAGATTAGAGTAAGGTTGGGGATAATATTAAGAAATCGATGTGCACAAGGTTACGAAAACTCTCTCATACCAGTAGAGAAATTTTAACTCTCCTGCAAGTTAGTGCTCTCAATGTTGCTAACTCCATGAGGGGATTTTTGGCATCACAAGGGGGCAGCAGGGTTGGGAAGTGGTTGGAACTTGACACTGTGCTTGTAGTTTAAACGACGTGTAAAGCACTTAGCATGAGGCTCTGACATAGTAAAATTTCAATGCATATCAATTGCTATGCTTTTTATAACTATCATCTTTCTGAAGGGAGGTGAAGACTTCAAAAGAAAGACTTTAGGTTCACATTAGAATTTTAAGAATGAGAAAGAAAAAGGGAAATCTTCAATCACTGAGCCTCTACCATATGCCAGAGACTGCCCTAGAGAACTTACATGGTCAAATTAACCCTCCACAGCCCTGTGAAAGACGTAAAATTTTATACAACTAATGTCATTTTATAAATATGGGAACTGACAGACGGAGGTTAATATATAGCCATGTACTCATGTTCAACTTGAGAAAGAGTCCAGATTATAACCCAGTTCTTTTTGACTTCAAATTTTATTTTACTATTTCCCATGCCTTACTGATAAGCTTTAAATCACGCGCTGATCAGCAGAATGCACTGCTATTGACTGATGAGTGATAAGTTTTGGAGTCATTTTCTAGTGTGTTTTAGAACAGCTGATCACAATGGCAATCAAATGTACATTTGAGTGATGAATTTGAGCCAACAGGTGCTATTGAGAACTTGTTACCTGCTGGTTGAATGGCAAGCTATCAGCTTTTATGGTGTCTGACTGCATCTGAGCAAACCTGTTTTTATCCCCTGAGATGTGCTGATAACTTCCCATCCTCAACCTAATTTAGACCTTGATTACAGTAACCGACACGAAGTCCTCCTCCACAGGCTTTCTTTACACTGGCACCTCCACTTGCTCTTTTGAGTAGAATTTTTTAATACCATTGCCCCTATTAGATTTCTATCCTCCAGAATAGGAATATCAACTTTGTCTATCATGGACCCATTTTTTAAAAATCTATTGTATTTATACTTTCGATATATGCTCGGCCTTTCTGATCTTTTGTGCAAATTAGAAAGGAATCTCTCCCTTGACTTTACTTTTGTGTCAGAAATTTGTCCCAATGTAATAGTTTCGATAAAACAATTCATTTTTTTGTCATTTGCTTACTGAAACAAATATACTAATCTCCCCTGTCTGTCATACAAATGCCTTGCTTTTGTGCAGTACACGGCCTAAACAATCCAAAGGGTTGGCTATGAATAGTCAACAATTATTTATTGAACATCTATGTGCTATGATAACTTCAGTAAATACAAAAAAGAAAGGCCAAACTTCTTTCCTTCATGGAGCTTAGACTTTGTAGAAATCACAAAAAATAATAAAAAAAGATAAATAAGGAAAATATATATTAAATTATGGTAAATACTAAGGAGGAAAAAGCAATGAAGTTAAATATAAAATGTCAGTTTTTAGAATTTACATGTATATCAATAATTATGCGCATCATGAAATATACACAAAATAAACATTAAAAAGATTAGATGAAAATAAATATGAATGGCAGTTCTAATACTATCCTCAGCAGATGGTCTTACATCTCTATTTGTGGACCACGGCTGAAGAGCAGCCCTGCTATTGATGTCCAATAGGATTTTCTGCGATGTTGGAAATGCTCATTCTGTGCTGTCCACAGATAGAGTCTTTAAAATGTGTCCAGTGAGACTGAAAAACTGAATTTTAAATTTTCTTTAAAATTTAAACTGCCTAAATGGCTAGTGGCTATTAGACAGCATAGCTCTAGAGGAAGCAAAGTTCTGCTAAGGATATAGTAGTGTCTGAGGCAAATAGAACTTTTCCTTTGCCCTTTATCTTTGATACCCATTTTACCTTCAGACCCTAAACTTAGCCCAGTTTGACCTGGATTAATGATATGCTTTCTCCATGCAGTCTAACTGGCTTCCTCCTGAATTCCAGGATGCTTAATTGATTCTGCCTAACTCTGTTCACTGTACCTCTCCTGTACAGTTATCCTCTAACTGTAGGTCTATGTTATCTCTGGCTCCAACCATGTGGTCTCACATTCACTGGCTCCAGATATTGCCACCGTGGCTACCTCTCTACCAACTCCATGAGGTTGTCCTTAGATCCCCTCTGTTATGGCAGTGCTGTCCCCAGATCATTCGAATCTCCAGAAATTGATTCTGCAACCGTTAACGTATTAGTCCTGGGATGCAGTTTGTGTTGTGAACTTTTTCTGCATTTCCAGACACTCCCAGAAGCTTAATTAAAGAGCAACCGTATCTTTCAGGGTCATCTTAAACCACTGTTTGAGGCCAATATGTTCTATTAAACAGCTGCAAAAAACCCTCCTAAGAGACTGCTTGTATGTTTAATATTGGATTAAGTAATCCTGCTGGATCTCCACTTGCATCTCCAGAGCACAGTGGTGCTAAATATGCAAAAATTATTTAGGAGTTTCTTGGAGAAAAGGTGGTATGAAAACATTAGGTTCAAGAAGGACAGCTGCCTCAGGCTGTACAAAGTTTCTCCAGGCCACTACCACTCCGAGGGAAGCCTCACTTGGACAAACAGCTCATATCGGGAGGTGCTTTATTCACAGTACCTGACCATACACATTACACATCCCCAGCAGGTCATCCAGAAGGCCCAAATATAGCAAGAAAGATCAAAACTCCTGAATTCAGCCTGGGGCTTGCTCATCTAAACAGCAGGTGAAGCATCAGAGGTAAAGCTGAGAAATTTTTTTCAGGCATACACATAAGCCTAGCAAGACTGATGTGAAATAGTGAGGAAGTCTAAGCAAAAGCATTAAAAATAATCTTGAACAAAAAAAGAGTTACAGGAAGAGTTATATACAAAAATTGTTTTATTTTGGGGAAGACAATGAAAAAAAATCATGATACTATAAAGCAGAATAAAATAATACCAAAGAAACAAAAGACATGAATACATAAGAAGAGAAACAAATTAATTAGAAAACTGCACATAGTATTGACGAATACATAAGAGTTGGTTCTTTAAATAAACCAACAAAATAAAGAAATATTTAATTAAAAATATTGAGAATGAGAAAGTGGTTGTAATTCACAAGAGGATATTATATAAAGTTCTATAGTAATTATGCTTCAATATCTTGATGAAATGAACGGCATTCAAAGAACATATAAATAACTATCATTGATTAAAAAAAGAAAAGTGAACCTGATAGACTCCAAACCATAAAGTAAACTGAAAAAAAAAGATTAGAAATCTCTATAAAAATTTGCTTCAAGGTAGTTTTAAAGAAAGTTCGTATAACCTTTGGGTAACAAATAATACTCATAATATTCAACAATTCCTGATTTAAAAGTATTTTTAGCCACACCGATGATAGCCTTTAAGAGACTAGAAAACGATGAACGGCCGTAAGCTACGCCAGGACCACCTGCACTGGCAGGACCACCAGTGCCTCCTGGAGCGCCTACCCACCATATTACAGTGAAGGTAGAGAGAAAAGCTAGTGTTAGGGTCCAGGAAACACTGATCATGTTTGCAGGGCAAGTGGAGGATGAAAATGAAGTAGGCAAATACATATCATCTTCCCAGTATCACCAAAGTTCTGAATAAATAAAGGTGAATGGAAGATATTTCAAAGGGCTTTGGACAAAGGCAAAATTAAATAGATGTAAGAAGCAGTATGACCCCCAAAATAGTGTATATTAGTTTAAAATAGGATATAGCTCCATTAAAATACATTATCAAATACAAAATCTCACCCCAAAACAAAGACTTTATAAAATTTTTAAAAGGTAAGCAGCTGTATGATATTATCAAAAGACATGCCTAAAATGATACACCATTAATTGTAAAAGGATAAATAAGTTTTATAAAGCACATGTAAGCAATAATAAAGTAGGGTTTTCAAGATTAGTGTCTGTGCCTGTTAGTATTGTACTTAGTGGCATAAGCAAAAGGCTTTTTGGTATTTTTGCAGATTCTGAGGTCAGGAGTCACCAAGGCACAGCTGGGACAACTCATCTATGCTCCATGATGTCTGGGACCTTAGCTGGGAAGACCTGAGTAGTTGGAGGCCATTCACTTGCCTGGAGGCAGACATCACCTGGAAGCTCCTTCACTTATACCTGCAGAGCCTGGGCTAGGAAAACAGAAAGACTGGACTCAGTTGGGACCATCACTGGTATACATATATGGCCTCACCATGTGGCTCAGGCTTCTCCCAGTTAGATGGCTGGGTTATGAGAAGGAGAGTTCCAAAAGCAAGAATTTCAAGAGAACCAGGCAGAAGGTGCAAGGCTTTTTATGATCTAGCTCAGAAGTTATGGACTATCATTTTTATCAAATGTTATTGGTTGAAGCATAGGTAAGTCCATCCAGATTCAAAGGAAGGGATGTATACTCTATCTCCCCTTGAGAACTTTTCTCAACCTCTATAAAAACAGATGAAGTACAATCCAAAGCTAAAAGCATTAAACGGGACAAAGTCAATCATTTTATTTACTAGAGTACCATTCACAAGGAAGCTGTAACTGTTAAGAGTCTCTCTGTGCTAAAAAATTATATCAAAAAAATAATAATGCAGGATGTTTTCCTCTCTAATTTTTCAAATCAAGTTTCAAAAATATAAAAGATCTAATTTCCATACAAATTAAGGTTAACCTTATATATTTAATTAAACATTTTACACAGTAGGAAAAATGCACATTTTTCATCTGTCAATTGATAATTTCAAAATTAACATATGTTAGGCCACAAAGGAAATGTCAATAAAATCTTCAAAGCATAAATTGTATGGGCCATTTTCTCTGCCTCTATAATTCTGGTAATAAAATTAAATAAATAAATAAATGTTTAACTAACATTTAAAAGCAGTAACACAGCAATTTAAAAAATCTTCTAAATATCATGCGTCAAAGAGGAAATCAAAACTGTAATTACAAGCTCTTTACTAATTAAAGAAAATGACAACACATAGCAAAATGTAGGGGATACAGCTAGCTCTGAACTCAGAAAAAAATAAGTATCTACTTATTTTATATACTTAATTCCTACACACAGGTGTCTGGAAGGAAAGTTCCAATATTACTATAATTTTATCTAAATACCTTTCTGTCTATCAATTTCTCTATCTATCATCTATCTGTCTAATCTATCATCTACATATTTATTCAACATTCATTCTTTACTTCTTTGGTATGTGTGTATTACTGTTGGCATGGCAAGAAGTAATCTAAATGCTTATTAACAGGACATCAGTTCAATAAATAGGACATTACTTCAATAAGTTTTGGAACCTCCAAGTAATGTAATTGCATGTAGCTGTTGTATGAACATGGAGAAATTATTACACTACAGTAAGGTAAAATAAAAGACCTAAGAGAAGGATACAGAACAAAATTTTGCTTGGATGTAGGAAACTTAGAATGATGCAGAAGAAATGCCAGCATCCATGCCACCGCAGAGGATAACTTCTCTATGGAGACCCTCAGTTAATAGCCAATAGGACTGCATCAGATGACATAAGTATAACTGCATAAAGAACACCAAATGCACAAGAAGGCAAACCACCATGAGTCATAAGTGACAGAAACAAGCAGTAGCAGAGTTAAATCCCCAAAGACTGAAGACATTGGAATTTTCAAGATTAAAATATAAAATATCTGGATATGGCCTGCTTAAGGAAATACATAAAATTACAAAGGAAACCAAAAAATCAGAAAAACAGACTTTAGCAAACAGAATGGAAGTTTTAAATGTGAACAACAGTCAATGAAAAAATATCTGACTCAAGAGATACGTTAAGTAGCAGACTAGGTGTAATTGAAGAAAGAAGTATAATATGGGTTGGAGATATATTTACATAGATATAATATATATAAAAATATATATACATATATATTGCATTTCATATTTATAAAACTTATCCAGAATGCAGCAATAGATATGAGGAAATGAGGACAGTGGAAGAGCAACACAGAGACATGGTGGATAGAATAAAGTTTGCAACACAAAAGGGTAAAATCCAAATAGAGAAGAAGCTTTATTTAAAGAATAAATGACTTCAAATTTTTCAAAACTGATGAGACTTCAGCCCAAGCTGGTAACCCAAAAAGTTATGACTGAATGTATGTTAGTGAAACTACAGATAACCCGGGAGAGAGAGAGAGAGAGAGACAGAGAGAGAGACAGAGAGAGAGACAGAGAGAAATCCTGAAAGGAGCCAGACCGAGAAAGACCTACAAAGGAATAAAGTCAGAATGACAGAATACTCCTGAGCAAAATTAGGGAAATGGTATTTGAACATTTATCAATTGAACAATTTTGCGTTTAGTGTGTCTTTTTACTAAGCACCATTATAACCTCCAAGGATGCAGCAATGAGCGAAATTGAAAGTGTCTCTGCTCTCGTGGAACTTACATTTATACAGGTGCAAACAGAGTCAACTAAGTGCATAATTTTTTTAAATTTATTTATTTTATTTATGGCTGCTTTGGGTCTTTGTTGCTGCGTGCAGGCTTTCTCTAGTTGCGGCGGGCAGGGGCTACTCTTCGTTGCCGTGTGCAGGCTTCTCATTACAGTGGCTTCTCTTGCTGCGGAGCACAGGCTCTAGGTGCGTGGGCTTCAGTAGTTGTGGCTCGCGGGCTCCAGAGCGCAGGTTCAGTAGTTATGGCACACAGGCTTAGTTGCTCCACACCATGTGGGATCTTCCTGGACCAGGGCTTGAACCCGTGTCCCCTGCATTGGCAGGTGGATTCTTAATCACTGTGTCACTGTGTTAGGGTGAAGCCCTAACATAATTTTTTAAAGGATAATTTCATCATGTAAAAGTGATATGTAGAAATAAAGCAACAAGTTAGAAAGTGCATTGGTTATTTTAGATAGGGTCATCAAGGATACACTTGGTGGTGAAGTGACAGTTGAGCTCAACCCTCCAAATAAGTCGGACCATACAAATAACTGTGGGCAATCCTATGGGCCACGAGATAAGAATGGATGGACACAGAGAAAAAGCCGAGCAGAGAAAAAGGGGTAACGGAATGAGATAAGGTAGCAGAGGTAAACGAGACTTTGAAGGAGATGATAATATTTTAATGGCAATGAGAATAATTTGAAAGTTTTAAGGGAGGAAGTAACATGAGTGTAATTACATTTTCAGGTGGTCACTCCATGTGCTATGTAGAAAATTGAATATAGTCAATTATAAACTTGGTGCACTTTACCTTGGGTTTCCTCTTGTATATTATCTTCCTCAAAGCCAAAGTTGTCTTAGGACTCTTCCAGTTTAAGTAAGAGAGATAGGTAATCTAAACTGGCTTAATTTTAAAGGATACCTATTTTTAGCCCCAATCAAAATTTCCAACATTAGCTAGCTTCAGGCTCGGTTTGATTGTTAAGTTCTGTACCTCCGTCTCTCAGACAAGCTTTCTCTATGTGATATGCATGATGGCTCTTGGCAGCCTGAGACTTCAATCCTAATAGTGTTTTAATCGCAGCATAAGGAAAGCTTCTTCCGTGATAGCAATGAAGTATCCTGGGTGGGGAGAACTCCATTTGCCTCCTTTTGATGACATTTCTATTCCTTAACCACTCATCAGCCTTGGGATTTGGGCACTCTGATTAATGAGGTCAAAATCAACTTCCTAATGATGTGCAGTTGGCAGGGAGGGACTAAGTTTCTCCTAAATGACACAGAATGGTTTCACCATAAAAGAGAGAATAATTCTTACCAAAAGAAGGTGGAGGACTGTTTGCCAGGGAAGAAACATATCCACAGCAGAAGGATAGAAGGAAGTCTGCCCATTTCTTAATAAAATTAGTTCTCATGACTCCAAGTTGTTTGGTACTCTTTGGTAGGACCAACATGATGGTTAAGGGAAATTCTCATAGTGAAAATTAGTGTCATTTTCCCCCATGTAATTTAATTAGATATAGCCATTTAGCCTCACAAGGAAGATAATGAGGCAGGTGGAGAACTTGATATTTCCTCCAGGAGGGGTCTCATATATCCTCTTACAGCAACAGCTGCATGAAAGAAAAGGAGAACACAAGAAAGGCATCCCTAGACACCAAAATCCAAAGGAAGGCCTCCAAAGAGAACATTCCATGGGGCACTGGGAGAAATTAAAGTTTCTTTTTTTCCCACTACCAGATGAACTCTTTCTCGAGCAATACCCTAGCTGTTTTAGCCATTATCTAAACGCTGACTATTCCTGAGGGGTCAAGGAAGGAAGTTTCATTGAATTTACCATAAAGATTGAAAGTGACGCTGACAGTTGTATAGAATATTATAACCTACAATAAACAACTGATTTTTAATGTTATTTTGCCAATATAACAAAGAGTCATTAGAGAACGAAGAGTCATTAAAGAGAGAAAAATATTTTAAATTTTTCATATTAAGGTCTCTGTAGCATACTAGGTAGAAATAGTTATGAAAATAAAAAAGAAAATTAATACATGAATTTTAGTTTCTGTTCTGCATCATTTCATAGTATGTTTGAGCTTTTAAAATCTTGTTGAGGCTGCATCATTTGTAATTGGTCTGGAGTAAAGCAATGTCAAAAGGAAGATAAAATGGATTTTTAAAGAAGCTAATACTGACAATGTCAAAAAGGCATAATTTTTAAAGCTTTATAGCAAATTGTTAGGGTTTAGGTATAATTGAATTAGATTACAGTTGAATTCAGAGCTAATAATTTTTTCTAGAAAATGATAATAATAAAATAAATCTACCTTTTCTTAGGGAATTTTAAATGCATTCATCATTGTTTTATTATTGTAGAAATTTTGCTTCAAAAATGTAGACATTTATTCAAAGATAGCTTTCTGAGCCCATGCATTTATTTCCCTGCTTCACAACTTCCCACTGGAAAATAACCAATACAACAAAGGTAAATTGGGCAAAGTCTCTCTCAAGATTAGAAATCAGGAAAGAATCCTGTCTACAAGATCACAAGAGCAGTTTTGCTACCTGAAGAAGGACTGTATCCCACGTAAGGATGAACTACTATGACCAATATGGAAAAGAAAACACTTCCTACTGGTAAATCTCTGCCATACAGCTGTCTTCACCAGGATTTCTGTCTCATTTTTGGCAGGACTAAAAACCACATCATACATTTCCAACTGTCTCTTTCCTTAAAATTGGAGAAAATGTTCTTTTCTTATTGTCCCCAAATCACAGTTTTAGACAGTAATCCGTCTAATACAAATAAGAGTTTCTCTTAAATCTGGTCACGCACAGGCACAGACTTCCATTTTTAGTGCAAATAAAACTTATACATCAGAAGTTGAAGTAATTCAAGCAATGAGACATCTTGTAGGTAAATTAGCAAGCCTCCCTCCCACCACCAAAGTAAACATGTTGTAAGAAAAATGAAACAACTAAATAACATACTTTGTATCTTCAAGAAAGCATTATTTCAGGAAGACATACACAGATTTCAAAAAGCAAAAACAATAAATCCAGTGGTAGCATATTAATTTTGTCAGAAAACCAGATCAGTGAGTTAGAAAACTGATGAATTCTCCATGACTTTCAGAGGAAAAGATTAAGAGAGAAATATGATTAACTAAAAATGAGAAATATTGAGGACACATCTAGTTAACTCAACATGTATATGTAATACTCATTCCATAAGGAAAGACGAGACTCACTAATAATGAAGGAATAAAAATAACAAGATACCATTTCCCACTCATATGATGGATAAAAATTAAAAGGAAATCTGATCATATCAAGTGTTGAAAAGACAACTGTCATTCAGTGTTAATAAGAATCCCAACTACTCTGGATGCCAACTTGACAATACATACATATATATTATACATACATACATGCATACACTTTTGACTTTATATTTATCCAAAATAGTCATACTCCACAACCCAACAATTTCACTCCGAGGTATATTGTTCCTAGGTTTGAATGCTTTCAGAAGCAGGCCTGGAGACTAAAATTTCAGTGCAAATAGTGTATTTGTGAGATGGTTCCAGAAAATGCCAGTGGGGAAGTGAGACAGGGAAGGAAGTTGTGAAAGGCTGTGGGCACCTGGAGCTCCATCTGACTGAGGAACTGTAGGGGACACTGTAGAACACGCCCTCAGAGTTATCCTAGTCAAGGGTGAGTAATCTGGGGTTTTTATCTCCCTACTCTCTGCATCACTAAGGGCTACTTCTGGGAGCATTGACTCAGGCACTTCCAGCTTGCCCTATTTGCTAGCTGAATTGCTCTTATCCAGGAACTATCTTCATGGTGTCCACAGCAAGCAGGTGTTCATAGTAAGCAGCCCTCAGCATACAGAAAGGAGGACTGAAAGAATAAGGGTAGGGCACTGATAATGTCAGCTACAATACCTTAATAAAGGAGATCATGTGTACAAGGAAATACAAATATGTAAATGTTCTTAATATTTAATTATTTATCACAGAAAAAAATGGAAGTAACTGAATGCCCATCCTTAGAAAGATGAATAGTAAAATGTGACATTAGATACAAGGAATAATCTAGATCTCTATACATTAACATTCCTAATTCTTAAAAATCAATGAAGTATAAGCTGTAGAATGATACATATATTTATTATAGCCTTTATGTAAAGTTACTAAATTATATAAGTAAATCATGCATATCTAAAATAACATTTTTATTATTTATTTATTTTAATAGCTCTTTATTGGAGTGTAATTGCTTCACAATACTGTGTTAGTTTCTGCTGCACAACGAAGCAAATCAACCATATGCATACACATGTCCCCATACACCCTCACTTTTGCATCTCCCTCCCTCCCTCCCTCCGTCCCACCCCTCTAGGTGGTCACAAAGCACCAAGCTGATCTCCCTGTGCTATGCAGCTGCTTCCCACTAGCTATCTCTTTTACATTTGGTAGTGTTTATATGTCCATGCCACTCTCTCACTTTGTCCCAGCTTACCCTTCCCACTCCCCATGTCCTCAAGTCCATTCTCTACGTCTGTGTCTTATTCCTGTCCTGCCCCTAGGTTCTTCAGAACCAACAAATATAGTATTAAAATCCTAATACAGAGAGATCTTTTCTGTCCTTAAGCAAAAACATGCTTTGAAAATGTAAAATTTGTCAATGCCACAAATACAGGATTTAAAAAACGAAAAATCACTCTAGTTGAAACAAACTAACGTGAAACTTCATTCTCATTAGTTATTAAAGAAGTAAATTGAAGCAGCAGCAAGGTAACCTCTATTAATTACTATCTGGCAACGTTGAAAAGGAAGCCATATGCCAGGCAGCCAGTTCTGCAGATATAAGAGAGTTTAGCTGAAAGAGAAATTTGACTCTGTCTTTTATATCCAGCAAGATCATTCTCTTCAATCCTCTCAAACTTGAGAGTATAGAGTAAAAAGTCTCTACATATATTCTTACCTGTCAGCTTTACATTTTGGACTAAATAATGAACTGTATGCCCAATCTTTCATAACAGACAATCTAGGCTAATGCTGTCCAATTGAATTTTCTGCAATGATAAAAAAGTTCTATATCTGCATTGTCCAATATGGTAGCCACTAAGCCACATGTAGCTATTAAGCATATAAAATTGTGGTTAGTTTGATCGAGGAACTAAATTTCTAATTTTATTTAATTTTAATTAATTTTAATTTATAATTAAATGCCACATGTGGCTAGTGGTCACCATATTGGACATTTCAGCTATAGCTGAATCCCACCATGTGCCTTACACTTAATATTTACCTCAGTCCATGTTGGATGTGTAAATCCTCACACCACTCGTCCATTACTTTCTTTGTACCTATCCAAAGGAATAACTCTCTCTATTTCTATCAAAGGCAAATTCTCCACGTGGTCGGTGATGTCTTCCTCTTGCTGACTCAAGGACTTCCTTTCCCTTTGTTCCTTATCTTTTATCTACTTCATATTCCCTACTAGACCATCTGTATGAATACTGTTTAAGGTGTCATTCACCTTTGAGAAAAATCTGTCACTACCTCTTCTCCATCCCTAAGGACATGTCTATTTTTCTCCTCCTATCCAAAGCAAAACTGGATGAAAGACTTGTGTATAACAGCTCTGTCTACTTCCCTGTACCTAATTCTTTATTTCCCTTCATTCTACCAAAAGTACTCTGACCTAAATCAGTTATACCTACCATGTTACTAAACATACAGTTACATCCTGTCCTTTTAATAGCTTGACTTCTCAGAAGAGCTTGGTACATCTCTAGTGAATTGAAATGTCACAGCAGGTCCAGAGAAATACATGATTACTTCTTTTACTCATTAGCTGAGGGTAAGGTAAGGATGGAGGTAAGGGGATTTTTGAGGAGAGAAAACTAGTTTAAAAATGGTCATCTTGGGGCTTCCCTGGTGGCGCAGTGGTTGAGAGTCCACCTGCCGATGCAGGGGACACGGGTTCGTGCCCTGGTCCAGGAAGATCCCACATGCCGCAGAGAGGCTAGGCCCATAAGCCATGGCCGCTGAGCCAGCATGTCCGGAGCCTGTGCTCCGCAACGAGAGAGGCCACGACAGTGAGAGGCCCACATAACGCAAAAAAAAAAAAAAAAAAAATGGTCATCTTGGATAATGGGAATGTGACTCTTACTAATGATATACAATGGGGCTATTGACTAGTACACTTAAGACTTGCCCATTTCCCTGCAAATTTACCTCAATATTAATGATAATAAATTTAAGCAAATACCGAAATTAGTTAAAATATGCATGGTAAAGTGGTGTTCATTATGTAATTCTTTCAACTTTTTTGTGTATTTAAAGTTTTTCTTAATTAAATTGGGGGGGCAGAATTATTAAGGAAAGGAAATAATGCAAAAAACAGGAGAGAAGTAATAATAAAAGAAATAATGGAAGAAAAATTACTTGAACATAATAATGACTAGAAACTTTAGATTAAAACTTCTCATTTAACCCCTGGCAGAAAAAAATTTTAAAGTAGCAGTATCTTGGAGAACCTCTTGAATTCCAATAATAAAGAATTAATATTACAAAGTTGATAAAGACTGAACTAATTACTAACAAAGAAAAGAGAATCTACCTTATATATGTATTTTTAAACTATAAGACAGGAAGTTAGAAAACCACAGAATAGCATATTGAAACTATTGAAAGAAAAGTACTATAAATGACATATCTTATTTAGCCAACATAAAATTCACATGTCAGATAAATACACGAATAAATGCATAATATGGTCATGAGTAGAAAGTTTAAGTCTCAATATTTATAAAGTTGATTCTTAAAAAAGTGATCAATATTCAAAACAAATCCACTAAGAAATGAATGGATTTTTTAAAAAGGAATTTGACAATCCAATTTAAAAATTAACCCAACTAATATAAATATCAAAATATTCAAAACAATTTTGCCAAGGAACAATGAAAAGCATCTTTCACTATCACTGATTAATACATGTTTATGACTTCTAGTTTTGAGATGATGTTATAGCTTGAATTTGACAAAGTCTTAGGAAAAAGCAAGAAAATACCAAAATACAAAAAAAAAAAAAAAGAGAGAATATTTTGAAAGCATTAAAAAAAGAGAATATTTTGAGAGCATGAGAGTTACTAGGTCAACCCAGATTTGGGGAGTCAAGATTCTGGAAAGAAGAGAACTACAGAAAGAAGAGATGACATTCTTTAAGCATTTTTCCTTAGAACAATTTGCCAATTTTTGGTATGTTACCAGCGGCTGCAAATAGCAGGAAAAGAAACCAGCAGACATTCTGGCAGTCCCTAGTCCTTCAAAGCACGAGATTTTTAAAATTTCAGTTTGGTACTGCTAAGACAGTAAGGACTTGAGGATCCAAGTTCTCAGAAAGAAGAACAAAGAAGTAAGACTAACACTCTGGTAGTTTTAGCTTGACATATTTGTTAAATTTTTAAACTGTGAAGGGCAAAGACTAAGAAGGTAAATAGAAAACCACTGAAAAAGCAGAGTAGAGCTTTTAGCAGTTTCCCAATGCTGAGAAAACAAAAGTTGGAGTTTAGGACATATAAGGAAGTGGGTCATAGTAAATTTCACAGGCTCTCACTTGGGATCCCTGCACATTTTTAGCCTAAAAGTAAGGGCAAAACACCTATACATAGAAACTCAAAAATTCTGCAATTGAGCTAGATAAAAGGAATTAGAAAAATCAGAGTAGACTTTCTAGCAGTTTCCTACTTCTGAGAACCTCAAAACTGGAATTCAGAACTTAAAAGGAAGACAGGCCATGGTAAATTCCACAGGATTAGAAATCCTGAAGTTCCTTCCCCCAGGAGCTGGGCTTTATAAAAAAGGCAGATCGGCAGCTTATTTCAGTCCCTAATGTGATTAAGGGGATTCCCCTGCTGTGACCTACCAAAAAAGTGAGCATCTATAAGTCCTCACACTTTTTTACACAAAATACTTGGGATTTAGTAAAAAAAATTAACAGACATGCTCCCCCTCCAAAAAAAGAACCAAAAGAAAAAATAGAAAATAGACACACAGAACCAGATGGCCTAATTATTAGTTATCAATACGGATATGAAAATACTATTATTAATATGTACAAGACAATTTTAACAACTTCATCAGAGAATTGAAATCTCCATATTAAAAAACTCTGGAAAGTGTAGATCTGATTTACGTAATAACAGAAATTAAAAATTTAATGCATGGGATTGTCTTTATGATAAAGGCAACATGAGGAGTTTAGGATACTCTCCTCCATAGAAAATATGTACAAAATAAAACAAGATTATTAAAAGCAACCTTTTCAGGGAATCAGTGAAAAGTAGACAACAATATCAAAAGTGTTTACTCATAGAAAACTGTCAAAAATAGTCTGGATACAGCAAACTGAATAGCATTCTTTCTTGAGGACATTTTTGGAAGTGAGAGAACCATGGAAAGACTGAGTTAATATACTCTCCACACATCCCTCACCTGTTAAACTCTGTGAGGGAGTGTACCAAAAGTTGAAAGCCTAAGGAGACTTGCAATTTTACTGTGCTTTTTAATGTGTTCCCTAACCCACAAAAGATTAGAGGGTACAGAATAGTTTTATCGACTTTAGGTGTCTAAGAATAATCTCTGCAAATCATGGACTGACTGCAAAATACACAGGTTCAAGGAAAAACCTCCTAGAGAGCCAGGCCCAAATATTTACACAATCTCAAAATAAAACAAAATCTATGTAGAGATATCAGTGGCTTCACACTCCAGGGTAGAGAAATTTCAGAGTTGGAGTCTATACAAGTTAATTGTCTAGATCAACATAAGATTAAAAAGAAATTTAGCATCACTAAAATATATTATTTAAAATGTACAGTTTTGAATCATAAATTACTAAATATGTGGAAACCAGAAAAAAAATAAAAACTGTCATCCAAGCTTTACATATCCAGTGAAACTATGCTTCCAAAATAAATGCAAATTAAAGGCAAATTTTTTTTTTTTGGCTGTGCCACATGGCTTATGGGATCTTAATTACCCGACTAGGGATTGAACCCAGGCCACAGCAGTGAAAGCACCAAGTCCTAATCACTGGACTGCCAGGGAAGTTCCAAAGACAATTTTAGATAAACTAGAACTATGAAAATGTAGTGCTAGTGGACCTGGACTACAAAAAATGCTAAAGAAATTCCATTAGGCTGAAGAGAAATGACATGACATGACAGTGCTAATCTATGAAGGGAATAATAGACAACAGAAATGGTAAATATTTGGCTAAAAATAAAATTATATGTATGTGCTGTATGTGCTATGGTTATGCGGTATATATACTTTTTCTTTTTTTAAAAAGAAATAACTGTTTAAAGCAAAATTTATTACACTATATTCTTGGGTTTGCAATATACATGGATGGACTAGGTATAACAATAATATTTCAAAGAAGTGTTGGCACTATTCTTGTGCAATGTTTTTATAATTTACCAGAAATATATAAATTTTAATTTGAAATAAAGATGGTCATTGTAATTCCAAGACAAGCACTAAAACATAATAAATGCACAGAAATAAGCTAAGAAGTCAATAAAGAAAATAAAATGGCGTATAAAAATATGTGTTTAATACAAAAGATGATAGTAAAGGAGGAACTGAGAACAAAGAAACAAGAGAGACATATAAAAGCAAATAGCAAAATGGTAGATTTAAGTCCAATCATGTGGACAGTTACATTTAATGTGAATAAGTAAACAATCTATCAAAAGGCAGAAACTGGACTTTATGATTCCATCCCATAAATACCACAGGGCATTTTTGCCCTATGTCACTCAGCAGGAAAAAGTACATTTTATTTCTTCTCCATTTGCTAAATTACTGATTTCTATTACTAAAGGAACACTTCTCCAAACCAACTTTATTTCAGAATAACATTTTTAAAAAGAGAAGAATGATACTTAACCTACAGCCTTATATTTTAGAGAAGCAACCTGTTATCAAAGACTTAAAGCAACTTATTCTCACAGCTAATATGACCTATTCACCTCTGTATATTTATCTAAAAGCTGTATAGGGTTCCTTTTCACATTTCATTGTTTAATACACATGGAAATTGTGTGTGTGTGTGTGTGTGTGATGTAACGAGAGATACAATTTCTTTAATCTTTTAAAAATGGATTCCCAATGATCCATTACCATTTATTGAAAAGCCTATTCTCCCCTTCTCCCACCTGCCACCCCCAGTGACCTGCTGATCTGCTGTGTGACCTCTGGGTGCTATCTTGTATGGATCTTTTTCAGAGCTCTCCATTATCTTCCATTAGTTTGGCTGCTATCTATCTATCTCTGCATTCATAACATAATGCTTTCATTGCTACAGTTTGAGTCCCCCCAACACGTGCTTTTCCAAGAGTTGCCTGGCTATTCTTGGCACTTTACACTCGCAAATAAAATTCAAAGTGACTTTTCAAGTTCCACAATAAAAGTCTGGGATTTTTAGTGGGATTGCTTTATATCTATATATTGTGTGTATGTAGATATATAGATGGATAGAGATAAATTTGAAGGAAACTGACATATATAATACACATACAAACAATTAAAATTCATGAGAAACTATATCTAAGTTGTGATGGGGTAAATGATATTATACTATATTAAAATCATTGCTCTGTCCAAAAAAAGTAAAATACCAATTAGTAACAGACTTTAGTATGCTAAAATTGCATCTTCTGAATTTCTGTCAACAGACAACTCTGGAGATGTTAACTTTTTTGTGATTCCAAGTTTGCGTATGCAACAAAATGGCTTTGTGGGCTGCTAAAGGTGAGACACTTTATGGACAAAGAGAAAGTTTGCAGCAAATATTAAGAGATACATTATATTACTAAACAAAGTACTTCCAGGCTACATTTGACATAGAAACAACTAGAGAAAAATGATAGGTGAAGAGAATGGAGATGGGACAACAAAAATGTACAATTAGTGTACCTGATAAATACTCTTATAATTTATAAAACTAATTTAAAATAAATAAAAGGAGAACTTGATAAATCAAAAAATCATTGTGAGCGATTTAACACAACTATGCTTAGATAGCACATGCATACCAAAAAAATTAGTAAGCATCTAGGAGATTTGATTATTCCAGTGAACAAACTTGATTTAATTGACTTATAAAAAACATTGCATCCCCAAACTGCAGGTTAAAAAAACAAAACAAAACTGTTGAATTACATATGGGTTACATACCAAACCAAATGACCATATGCCTGGTGATAATGCAATTTCATAAATTTAAAAGAAGTGAAATAATACAACTTTATGTTCTTTGACTGCAGAGTTAGTATTCTAGACAACAACAACAAAAGCTAGCTGGAAATATCCCATGTGTTTGGAATTTATGAAATATACTTCTATTCAGGGATCTAAGAAACAAGTAATACAAATTAGCATACTTAAATTATTATAAAAATAATACATACAAAAACATAAAATTCAAGTAATACCATGATTAGTGGAACATTTATAGCCTTAAATACATATTAGGAAAGAAGAAAGACTGCAGATAAATGAGCTAAGCATGTAGCTTAGGAAATTAGAAAAAGAATAGTGAAAAAAGTAGAAGAAAGGAAATAATATTAGAAATTAATGTAATAGTAAGCTAAGTAACAGGATAAGTAAAATAAAAACTTGTTCATCGTGAAGATAAACAAATTTGATGGATCTCTGGTGAAGTAGTAAAGAAAAATAGAGAAAGTATATATAATATCATTAATCAGAAAGAGACACAGCCACAGTCTTGAAGACTTTTAAAAGTTGGGCTACTTCATGAAGGGATATTCCAGAAAAGAAGATGGGGATGGAATTAACAACAAATAGCAGAGCTAACTCTGATAAGAGGGTTCATTTCATTGTCCTGGGCAAGAGAGACATTTGTAGCACGGTCAGTAGCAGATTTATGAAAACAGCATTATCTAGTTGAGTAAATGTAGAAGAGTACTGTCTAATGTTCTTATATTACACCATCCATTTAAAAAATCTTTCTTCCATTCTCCTCACAGTGTTTGTTCTCCCAATGGAGAATTTTTTTTGGTTTAATTACTTCCCTCAAAATTAAAAGCGAACAGTATGAAGTCTAGAATAAGCTTGGTGAAGATTGCACTAGTCATTTGCCCTTGCTTAAATATAGAATAAAATAGAATTAATGTGAGCTTACCAATTTGTCAGGTCTTTACACTTAGTCTAATATGCCTGAATAGGCATACTCACATGTATCTGAGTGGGTCTCTAAAATTTAGGTACTTCCATTTACATGTTCTATTTGAAAGCATTCATTTTATTGTAAGCTGTCAGCAAGCTCATTGGTTCAGTAACTGTCATGCTACAGCCTCTCTCATCATCTTAAAATCTGCTTTGGAAACTAACACACCATTGTAAAGCAATTATACTCCAATAAAGATGTTTAAAAAAAAATCTGCTTTGGCTATACATCATTTTAATGAGGCAGGGTTAATTTGTGACAGAGGCTCAAATGAAAAGGAAAATGCTAGCTAGATTTTATTCAGGGAGAAAAAAACTGATACACTGCTGGGGATCATGCTAGTATATTTCCCCCATCTTCATTTTTGTTTTCCCCATTTATGGCACTTTCAATTTTGGTACTGTAAATACATACAAGTATTAATATATTCCAACTCATTAAAAAACAATGCTGGAATTGTGTTTCCAATTCATTATTTTTGTAATTGCACTTATGTTTGTTAATTAAATAACTATTGTTCACATCAGGGTGTAGTGGAAGAGGTGTGACAAGTCAGGTTTTACACGGAGCCATCACATCTAGAAAAAGACACTTAGAGATAATTAACAAAATTATTTTTTGTCCCAATTTTTTAAGTAAAAAGAGTAATGAAATTATTGACTATGCTTGAATTGTGTATTTGAGTATGAACAGCTGAGTATAGAAGAGGCCCACACAATGGGTCAAAAGACAATGCCAGATTGAGTAGCAGAGCAATACTTGGCAAAATCTGATGTTAACAAAGACTTGAATGGGAGCTGGACTTCTGATCCAGATATGAAAGGACCATTTATCCATTATACAAATGATCAAAGTGAGATGACAGGTTCACATTCTGTCTGTTGACAAGTAAATAATTTATTATCTTTTTGGTAATAGAGAAAAAAATTTTGGAAAGAAATAAAAACAGAGAAAAATTGATTTAAATATAATCATATGAGAATCAGGGTTTGACAGACCAAACACAAGAACATAAATTAGAAATGAAAGGGTATCTGAATTGCACAGTAAGATTAATTTAATGGACAAATATTGAAAATATATTTTATTTTCAAGAAATGATGGACAAGTTTTTAGAGATTTCTAAAAACTTAGCCATAAAAGAAAATGCAGAAAAATAATCCTAATTTATAGGCCATAGTATCTGACTACAGTGCTAAAAAAGAGATTAGGGTAAAAATATAATAAAAATTACATTGATTACAACAAAACTATAAAATAATACTGATGTCAAGGAGACTATAACAAACTGAATTTAAGAATATTTAGATGATTAGGAGAACAGACACCGTTGATGATTATTAAATGAAGCTCAAGTATACTCTGAGGTAAATTAATAGTATAAAAGCCTGTCATTAATAAACTAAAATACATAAATATAAATGGCCTAAAGTTTAAACTCAAGAATTAGGAAATGTAATTGATTTAAAAAAAAAAAAACTTAAGAACAAGAGAATAAGTTACTAAGAGTAAGTGTAGATGGGATTTAATTTTAACCCAGAAATAAAATAGTAGAATAAAGAAAGTGTTAGCTGATTAATTGAAAAAAAGAATCCTAAACTGTAGTGTGGTCTTTTCAAAGTTAAGATTACTATTGGCAAAGATTCATCTATTTCATTCTTCCTTTAAGATAAGAAAAAAATCGTCCAGCATTTCTTGAAAATAAAGTATATTTTCTTTTGTCTTCTCAATTTCTGAAGAGTTGTGTTCTGGATACCGCAGTTCTTAAATTCAGAGCAAAGCAGGTCATGGTGGACAGAACCACCCTAAAAGGTGCCCCAGGGGAGTCAGAGGAGAGCTTCATAAGTTCTAGTAGCTATGGTCCCTATGTCTGTGAATGAAAGACAGATATATGGAGATACAATAAAATGGCAAAGTGCCATATTACTTTTCCTGACAGTTGTTTGTTTTCTAAAGTAAAATCTAGTTATACCATAAGGTGCATCTATACAAGTATTTGTCAATATGATTCAGTGGAGATTCCACAATTACTCACAGACTAGTTAACTTTTTAGCTTTTGTATTCACTAATAATCTGTGTTTTAAAATTCTTCTGTGACATAATTAGTGGAAAGTTCAAAGAGGCTTCATTAGGATCACTAGCCATATGTGAACTTATATCTACAGTACTTTTGTCATCAGTAAGTCAATACACACCTTCTTTTGCATAGGATACCAAATTATTTAAGGTGTATTAAATTCTACATGACAAATTCAGCTTCTCATGGTGGAAAACAAAGTTTTAAAAATTATTTTGCCAACTGAGTTTTCTTTCAGGCCTACTACGATTTCATCCTGACATTTATTTAATTATAGCACCATGTTTTTTAAGGCTATCTAAATAGTTATTGCTACAAAAAAAATTTAATAGAATATACCTGGGTCTTTCAGTATGAAAGTAGTCTGAGAATTTTGGATTCCTTTGAGGAGCGAATCCCTCAGTGGTGATTCTGCAGTGTCACAGGCCATAACCACATAGGCAAATCAGAGCAAATGTTGAGGAGACAGTCAATTGTCTGATATAACATCAGAGAGAGATGCCTCTGCTTTATGGATTGGATAGAGATTAATAGTGACCTGTAGAAAGCTAGACTTTTTACCCAAAGAATTTGCTGCCTCTCTACACTGCAAGTAGAATGATATCTTACATAAAAATATGATCATAACATCCTGCCTAAAGACCTCCAATGTTCCTAAACACCTACAAGATAAAGATGAAGGTCACTTATGAGTATGATGAACATTATGTGGAGCTGATACAAATTATGTTAATGCCTGGGTTACATATACACTCAACCTTCATGTTCCTTTTAGCTTCTACATTGTCTGAAAGTACTAATGTTTTCTTACAAAACTGCAGTGTAGACAACCTCATAGACTTGAGAATGTACATTAAAAAAAAGCTAATAATAAACAATTCTTTTCTCCTAGGAGAGACTACTTCCTGACCCTGGACATTCTACATCTGTGCTTCCCTATATGGTAGCCTGTTTAAATCTTCACATGTGCCCATTTAAATTATAATTAATATTTAAGAAAATTCAAAACTTAGTTACTTAGTCTCACTAGTCACATTTTCAGTGTTCATTAGCCACATGGAGTTAGTGGCTACCCTATTGGACAGTGAAGATTATGAACATTTGCATCATCAGAGTAAAATGTACTGATTTAGAATCAAGTCATTGAACTTTTTAGTATCTATTATCACCTCTAGTTTTCTAATTGCCATCTCCTCCCCTAACCCTCCTCCTACCTACAGGACTCCTGTCTTTCGGATCTGCTCCATTCTGTATAATGACTTTCTAGTTCTCACTCCCGTCTGTCTATGGTGGTATTCATTCTTGGAATTCTCTTTTTGTTATGAATGCTCTCTTCCTTGGTTGGACACAGTTCTCTCAAATGACTCTGCATGAGTTTGCTCTCCAACAATGGAGTCTTACTGGAACATGCTGATTCATACTCTACGTTTTAACTTTCACCTAATCAAGCCAATAACCCATAAAATATTGTGCGTTTATATTTTATTATACATGACCCTTTTTCAGCAAATATTTTGCAAAATTTTTGCATACCTATTTGACAGGAAGAGTACTAAAATTCTATTTTATTATAATGTTACTGATTTTTTTTGCCTCTTTAGAAACATGGAGGATTTTCCAGAAGATAATTAGTTCACATGAAAGATAATTACTATTCATAAAGACTTAACAGAATTTTAATAAATAGATCTAAAAATAAAGGTAGAACGTTTTAGGAAATGCATATTCTTACACATTATTTTCCTAAATGAATCTGCATTTTAGACAATCACTTATAATTATGCCTTTTATGAAACTTCTCTAAAATATAATTAGTTAAAATTTTGCCTTAATAGAAACTGTTAATATTGATTGTACCAGATGAAATTTTAGTGATACGAAAAACTTTATTTTAATAAGCTTAGTTTAAGATACAGACATATTGCCTACAAGATTTTCTCTTATAATTTTTGTATATAAACCATGACTTCCACAAATGGAGACTGTTTTACTTTTTATTTCCTAATCTGGATGCATTTATTTCTCTCTTGCTGAATTTCCCTGGCTAGAACCTTCAGTACAATATGTAATAGAGTGGTGAATGTGTATCCTGTCTTGTTCCTGATCTTAGGATGATAGTATTCAATTTCACCATTAATTATTGTGTTAGCTACGTTTTTTTTAATACATACCCTTTATCAGTTTGAGGAAGTTCCCTGTATTCCTAATTTATTGTGTGATTTTATCATGAAGTGATCAGTCAAATGTTTTTACTACATCTATTCAGATGGTCATATGAAGGTATCTATCTTTTATTCTATCGATATTACCTTGACTGATTTTCATATGCTCAGTCATCCTGACATTCTTGGGTTATATCCTGCGTGGTCATGGTGTATAATCCTTTTGATATGTTGCCAGATTCCATTTGTTAGTATTTTAATGAGGATTTTTGTATTTATATTCATAAGGGATATTGGTCTGCAATTTTCTTTTAAGTTCTTTGTCTGGTCTTGGTATCTAGGTAATAACGACTTTATAGAATGAGTTGAGAAGTGTTTCTTTCTCTCCTATTTTTCACAAGATATGGTGAAGTAATCATATTAATTCTTCTTTTAACATTTGATAGAATTCACCTGTAAAGACATCTAGTCCTGGGCTTTTCTTTGTAGGAAGATTTTTTAAAAAATTTATCATTGTGATACTTTTACATGTAATAGATATATTCAGATTTTCTGTTTCTTCCTGAACTCATTTTGGCGTTTTGTATTTTTCTAGGCATCTGTCCATTTCATTTAGGTTACCTAATTAGTTGGCATAACATTTTTCACAGTATTCCTTTACAATTCTTTCATTTCTGTAAGGTTGGTTGTAATATCTCCTTTTTTACTGCTGATTTTAGTAATTTGAGTCTTCTCTCTTTTTTAGTTAGTCTAACTAAACGTTTGTCAATTTTGTTGCTTTTTCTGATGAACCATCTTTTGCCTTTGCTGATTTATTTTTTATTTTTTTGGTTTCAGTTCTAATGTTTATTACTTCCTTTCTATTTGTTTTGGGTTTTTGTTCGCTTTTTTTCTGTTCATATTTTTTAAATGTATCTGTGTGTGCTAAATTTTTCAATGATAATGTTCCACAGATATGTTTTTCTTTTGTTTACTTGATAAGCTCAACTTCGTCTTTTTAAAGATCTATGCAAATCCACTCTGGATATTGTATGGTTTAATAAAATGAGAATGCCACATGTTAGGTAACACCTTGTTGCAATTCACCTCCTTGTGTATTTATTTCCCTTTACAGATCCTTGGGAAAGTTTCTCAAGGTTAAAAAGATTCCAAGACTGGGACTGGGATAGCTAAGTGATTAATAAGTATTTATTGCCCTCTTCTGTGCCAGTTTACACTCCTACCAGAAGTGCATGTGGTGTTGTTTCCTCACATTTTGGCTAGCAATTGAATTTTACATTATTTAATTTTATATCATGTTATTTTAATTTTTTTCTTTTCTTTTTTTTTTTTTTTTTTTTTGCGGTAGGCGGGCCTCTCACTGTTGTGGCCTCTCCTGTTGCGGAGCACAGGCTCCAGACGCGCAGGCTCAGCGGCCATGGCTCACGGGCCTAGCCGCTCCACGGCATGTGGGATCTTCCCGGACCGGGGCACGAACCCGTCTCCCCTGCATCGGCAGGCGGACTCTCAAACACTGCACCACCAGGGAAGCCCGTTATCTTAATTTTAAAAAAATTTTTGCCATTATCAAGGTTGTAGACACTCATTCTTTTAAAAATCTGCATATCTCAGAATATTAATAAAGATGAACATTTATTCATATGATTAATAATCCAGATTTCCTCTTCTTTGAGTGTCTATTTTAATTCTTTCTCTTACTTTCGTATGACTTACTGTCTTTGCTGCTTTATCAAAGTCATTGAATATTTTGAAGTTTTTATTTCATGTTACTCTTAAACACTGAGGTATCTTCTCTAAATTTTGTCATCTCATATTTAAATGTCTATGGTGTTTGCGGATGAATTAAACAATTCAACTTTTAGGTACTCATATTTATCATTTCTCCCTTGTTTAAAAATTATTCCTTTCCTTTTCATTATAATGCTGTTTCCTTAGTTTTTCTTCTACTTTTTTTTCTTGTTATTTTTCTTTTTTTTTTAATTAATTAATTAGTTTATGTTTTGGCTGCGTTGGGTCTTCGTTGCTGCGCGTGGGTTTTCTCTGGTTGTGGCAACCAGGGGCTACTATTTGTTGCAGCGTGCGGGCTTCTCATTGTGGTGGCTTCTCTTTGTTGTGGAGCACGGGATCTAGGTGTGTGGGTCTCAGCAGTTGTGGTGCGTGGGCTCAGTAGTTGTGGCTCACGGGCTCTAGAGCGCAGGCTCAGCAGTTGTGGCGCATGGGCTTAGTTGCTCCATGGCACGAGGGATCTTCCAGGAGCAGGGATTGAACCCATGTCTCCTGCATTGGCAGGCAGATTCTTAACCACTGCACCACCAGGGAAGTCCCCGTTTTTCTTTTATTACCTTCGTAGTTTTAGATCTTTTCTTTTCCGTATATGGTATGAGAACTCTAACTTTGTCCTAGACTTTTATCCAAGTTTTAAAATGATTAAAAGCATCTAGCATTTTTCCAGTGTTTTATGATGCTACTTCTATTATATATCTAGTGTTCAGTGTACACTGGTCTGTTTTGGAGGTCACCTACTTGTTCCATTGATTTATTTTATGCACCTTTGAGTGACAGTGTCACATTTTTGAGGATGAGTGAAGTTATGGCTCTGTAATATGTTGTATCACTTGATGGGACAAATCCTCCTTCTTTGCTCTTGCTTTTCCAATTGTATTAGCTTTTTGAGGACTGTTATTCTTTCAAAATAGTTGCAATTGCCTTATAAATTACTCAAGTCTTTAATGCATTTTAGTAGAGCTTTGAATGTCAGTAACTGTATATATACATACATTTATGTATGTATACATGCAAAAACTGAGTTGTATCTCTGAGACTTTTTCTGAAATTTCACATTTTCTGCATTATACCCTAAAATTTTTCCCCATTAATCATTTTTAAAAAATAACAGAATTGGGCTTCCCTGGTGGTGCAGTGGTTGAAAATCCGCCTGCCGATGCAGGGGACACGGGTTCGTGCCCCGGTCTGGGAAGATCCCACATGCCGCAGAGCGGCTGGGCCCGTGAGCCATGGCCACTGAGCCTGCGCGTCCAGAGCCTGTGCTCCGCAATGGGGGAGGCCACAATGGTGAGAGGCCCGCGTACCGCAAAAAAAAAAAGAAAAAAAAAAGAAAAAAAAAAACAGAATTGAAAAAAGCTCCACAGATGATTTGATATGAAGTATGTGCCAGGGCTACAAATAACTGACTTGTGTTTTCCTTAAAGATATAGGATATATTTTCTCACAAGTTACAGACTACTTCCTGAGAATTGCAACAATACTTTTATAGAAAAAATTTAGATCATCTGAAGTAACTTAATAACATCCCATTTTAACTCATTGCTGTGGCATGAAATAATTTCTTCTCTATCATGTATATTGCATTCTTTAGTTAGATGACAGCTTTTAAAAATTAAGACATTGAATCCACAGGTATTCAATGAAAATGAAAAACACCTATAATGAGATTTACATATTTTTAAATATTTAAGATGGTTATGCATTGCAGTGTTAATGATTTAGTGAATGATCACTGATAAAGTGTAATGTTACAACTCATAAAGAGGTGAGGTACGCTTAATAATTAATTTTTCTTTTAGTTCTGAATATAAACATCCTTCATTGCTTATGCCTTTCAACTTAATTTTACCTCTTATACCCATACTTACAGCTCACGACTGCATAGGTATTTATGAAAAATAGTGTCTAGGAAACAGCAGATTCTTGGAGAATCTGGAAAGGTAGACAAGGGAAGGTCCAGGGAAAATAAATCCCCTATGCCATGATCCTCAAACTAAATTTATATTGATAATCTTTTTTTTTTTATTTTTTTTTTTGCTGTACGTGGGCCTCTCACTGTTGTGGCCTCTCCCGTTGCGGAGAACAGGCTCCGGACGCGCAGGCCCAGCGGCCATGGCTCACGGGCCCAGCCGCCCCACGGCATGTGGGATCCTCCCGGACCGGGGCATGAACCTGTGTCCCCTGCATCAGCAGGTGGACTCTCAACCACTGCGGCACCAGGAAAGCCCTATTGATATCTTTTATAAGAACCTTCTTGTGTGTCACTGAGGAAGCGAAAGAGGTAGAGTCAGAACCTTGGCTAAAATGATGTTAAGAACTTGAAAGTGGAATAAGAATTGTAGAAAACATAAATTGCTACTTCATACTCTTTAGTGTACTTCAAATAGAATACACTTATTATGCAGGCTATTTAATTGCTCTTATAAAACTACCTGAACAGCTCACTTACTTATGTGAAAACGAGACAAAAATCTATCACCTTACTGAAAATATATGAGAAGCAGGAATACACGTTGTAGACAGTCTTGAATCGCTTGTCACTATTCTTTATTTGGAGAAATGTTTCTCTTGTAAGCACCATTTAATCTGTGCCTGACCTGCATCTATTTCTTATCTATGTGGATATATGTGTATGTTCTGGTTCAGAAAGTGACTCAAAAGAAATCAAGGACTGAGAAACCTGAAGTTTGCAGGAAGGATGAGCAGGAATGACTCATATCCTACTAGAGGATCAATCATTGAAAGAAAATGAGCTGGAGGCTTCCCTGGTGGCGTAGTGGTTGAGAGTCTGCCTGCCGATGCAGGGGACACGGGTTCGTGCCCCAGTCCGGGAAGATCCCACATGCCGCAGAGCGGCTGGGCCTGTGAGCCATGGCCGCTAAGCCTGCGCGTCAGGAGCCTGTGCATCAGGAGCCTGTGTTCTGCAACGGGAGAGGCCGCAACAGTGAGAGGCCAGCGTACCGCAAAAAAACAAAAACAAAACAAAACAAAACAAAACAAAACAAAACAGAAAATGAGCTGGATTTAGAGAGATTTTCCTGTACCGTGGTGCTCATGCATCACATGTGTTATCTAAGATGGAATGACTTGGAATTGACGAACATTTTAATGTTTGACTTTCTTTTTCGGTAAGTTTGATTTTTAACATTTTTTGGAGTTTACTACATTACAGATATTATGCAAAGCACTTCATGTGGATTAATTGACTTAATCGTGACAACAAACAAAATAGGATTATTTTTAGTATCTTCCTTTTAAATGTGGGAACATTTAAAGGAAGCTGAACAGTGGTGGAAGAAAGATTCTCATAGCTGTACAGTGGTAGAAAAAAGATTCAAAACTAGGCAGTCTGATTCCAGAACCTGTGCTCACATACACGATGCAGATTATTTTTAAAAATTTGATGGGATTGTTGGGACCACAGAGCAAGGTTACTCTCCGTGGATAATGGTGTCTCCACTAAAAGCAGTATATATGTTATTAGTCAATTTAGAAAGAGGCTAATCTTGTTATAAGAAACAAAGGTGGGTGTAATTAGATGAGAATAGTCCAAGAAATAATCCATTTTTAAATTACAGACAAAGATATAAAACAATATAATAGTCATGCATGTACTCATTCCCCAGATTCAATACTATCAACAGTCACCAATATTGTTTCCCCTAGAGCCCGACTCATCTCCCCGCAATCCTACCACTGGATTTTTTAATGCAATGTTCAGTTATAACATAATTTAATCAATAAATACTTAAAACCTAAAAAAGTTTCCAAATTCTAGTTCTAATAAATATATGGTTATCCATGTTCTTGGAGGTTCGTCTGAATCTGGTTTTCTCAAAAAAATACAGAATTGTGTGGAGGATGGCCTGTGTAACTTTATTATGCAGGAGGTGAAATCACAGCTAATAAAGGGAAAAGGAAAGGGGTTTGCTTAAGGCCACACACCTGGTCAGGTAGTAAGAGCCTTTGAATGTATCTTGAAGGGAATCTGGGTTATTTTTACCAAACTGCATTGTTCACAATTTTCCACAACAATGCTTAGGCTCATTTTCCAGGGATGAAAAAAATCACTAATTAAATATGAGATGTGTTGGAGATGCATATATGTGTTAAGGTGCATTTAAGATGCATAAAAACCAACAAACTTTGACAAAGAATGAAGCATAAATTAATAGTTTATATTTTAGCTACACTGTCCTCAGTATTCAAAGAGATTTTCTGAGGTGCAGTAAAATTGTCCACCCATCATTTCTAGCACATCATAATTTAATGTTATAAGAATAATAATAAAGGAAAAAAATGTGTCCTTTTTATCCCAATAGAAGCATATTGATAAAGACTTGAAATTATATTTTATTCATATAGGTTGCATTGAAATCAGTGCGGTATTATTCATGACTGTTAAAAATTATAAGCTACCCTAATACCCAGCAAAAGAAGCTGTTAAGTAAACTATGGGGCAACAACCTGATGGCATATTATGCATGACTTAATAGTGAACATTTTGAAGATTCTGTAAAGAAACTGAAATAAGAATATGAAGAGTTGTTTTCTGAGAGGGTTACAGAAATTTACATTTTTAAAATTTTATTATTAATGTGATATATTATTTTTGCAGTTGATCTATTTTGGGCACTAGAGAAGAATCTGTAATCTACTTTTGTTGAGTAGAGTCTTGTCATATGCCTAAGTCTAATTATTTTATAGTGTTGTTCAATTCTTCTATTTAGCTGTTAATCTTCTGCTTAGTTTGTTCTATAGGATCACAATCTTAAAGCCATATTGAAAATTAACAGTAAACAAAAAGTGATCATACAAAATCCACATTTTTATACCAAAAAAGTAGACCTTAAAAAGAGAGAAGCAGCCAGAAATCCAAAATAAATATGAAAGGTTCATAAAAAGAAAGCAATTCTAGATAAAAATTTTACCATACCTATTTTATTTCCAGAGAATGTCAAAGTTATAAAAGCATACTATTACATCTGCAGCTGATAATTAAGAAAATGTCAGATTACCTACATGTTTTGCTTTCTGACCTTATAACAATTGTCTGAGAATATCGACACTGAATTTATTTTCAATTTTCCTTATAGTCACATGAATTATATATATGTAGTAGTATATAGGTAGAACAATAGCTCCAAATCTGAATTCAGTAGACCTAAGTATGCACTCTGTTTATTAAATATTATTGTTTTGAGCGACACTCTTAAGCTGCTTCAAACTAGGTTTTCTTTCAACTAAATTATTATTACGGTTATCTGTCCTAATGATCTTATGAAGTTGATTTCACTATCAGTATTACCTAATTGATCAATAAGTAATTAGTAAATGAAATTCCGTGTGTGTGTGTGTGTGTGTGTGTGTGTGTGGAGAGAGAGAGAGAGAGAATGAGAGAATAATAAAGCCAATAAACATGGTCATACTGACAAGGTGACATCTTTTGGGGCACACAATCTTTACTGCCCATTAAGTGAACGTCTGGCATTTGATAAAAAAGTGAGTCCTGATTTAATTTTGGCAGGAACATTTTCTCAGGGTGAAGGGTTGTGACAAGAGAAAGGTCATCAAAAAGATTTTTCCCTTTATAAAGGTTTGTCTCTGGTCTAGGTGACAGGTAAACCATTCAAATATTCTCTGCCTTAAATTGATAATTTTATCAGATCCTCCACATCTCCATAACCTTTATAATCATGGAATATTAAACCATACTATTGCCATAAGCACTTAACATGGTTCATGCAAAACAGACTCAGGAATACCATATACTGCTTATATGATCATCTAATCATTAACTCTATTTGCTGTCAGAAAAACTACAGAGTTGTAGCAGTATCTGCTTATTTAGTTAATCATTCACACATAAGGACAACAAGGAGAGATGAGTGAGTGAGGATGACAGGAAGACTGTAATGGACAAGATCAGGAAGCTTCTGTCTTGCAGTGCTAAACACTTTATATGAACTGATATATCTGATGGGAAATGCAGGTCTAATGAACAAATTTAATTGAATAGATTTGTTTTTAATTTTATTAAACCTGAAATATGGATTAATAAACAGACTGATGGAGCAAAACCAGAGAAAGAAAGATTGGTTAGAATGAGGCAATAGTAAAAATTAATAAAAAAGAGATCCTTCTATTCACTAGAATTCCAGCAATAAATGGATATGATGGGAGAGTATGTGGTTGATTTCTACATGAGAAGCTTAGAGTGAAATAACTGTGATAAATATTTTATATTTCTTTATTCGACAACATTCTTTTTTATTTCATTCTTTCTTCTCTATGAAAGCTGACTTTTTCTATTTCTTGCATTCATACATATATATATATATATATATATATATAAAATTCCTATTTCATATGTTAATGGATAGAGGTGACAAAGTTTAGGGATGAAGGACTGCACAATCAAATCTTATCAGTGATTATCATTTATTTCCTACATTATTCTCTAGTTCAATCTTACAATAAATTCTGATGTTTCTTCATAGTTAGATGGGCCAAGTCATATTTTAGTCATTCCTTGGCTCTTCTTATTTCTCAATAAAATATAGTAGCAGAATTTCACTACAATTCCTAACATAAGGCACAAAAGACAGGTAATCATCTGTGTGTGTGTGTGTGTGTGTATGTGTGTGTTGTGTGAACCTTCAAGGGATATCATGGGAGGAATGGAGTTACACAGAGTTTAAAGCACATACTTCCTGCATTTGAATACCAACCTCATGTCACACTAACTCTCTAATATGGGGCAAGTTAATCTTTCCAGGTATCAGTTTGCTCATCTCAAAATGAACTAACTAGAGTACTTTTCCCATAAGTTTGTTATGAGACTTAAATTGTTAATTAAATTAACTAAACTAAGTTATTTAATATTTATAAAATACTTTGAAAGTTACTGGAACACAGTAATTTCTATTTAAGTGATTCTTTAGTAAAAGTTGACATTATTCCTGTTTTTTTTTCTTTTTTCTAGTGGGTCATTTAAGCATCTGCTCTGAAGTCCTAAAAGCTGAGGAAAAAGGAAAAGAATGAATATTTAAGTATATTTATAAGTTTCTGGCAAGAAATTAGTTAACTTTATGGGATAAAATTAAGAGAAAGCAAAAATGAGAGCTTAACTAGACATTCATTGTGGTTTTCAGCCTTGATGGTGCCGAACTTCATTCACAAACACTTAGGGCCTGAGGAACTGAAGATAAAACCTAGATATAAGATAGGAAGATAAAACAAGATAGGAGGTTTAAAAAAAGACAACTCCCAACATCATAGATGATAATGAACTAAATGCTTCTACTTAACAACAACAAAAAAATATGAGGCAGGTTGAAAATCCGTAAGTCAGGTATATGTTTTTCATGAGGAATATTTAAAATATAAACATGAGAAAAAATAAATAAATATATTACCATAAATTATTATTATTGCTGAAGAGGTCAATGGGTTCAGAAGCAAAAAATTCCAAGCTTATATGCAAATCATGACATATGATGAGATATGTAAAGTAGATATTATTGGAACTACCAAGAGAAACCGGCAAATTAATAGTTGAAGTAGGTAAATTTATTTTTGTATATATTTATTTATTTTCATATCTGAACATTTTCACTGAAATGTAACCTCCATAAGGCAGGGATTTTGTTTTGTTTTGTTTTATGCTAGCGTATAACCAGTATTTAGAACAATGCCAGGTATAGGATAGGCATTCAAAATATATTTGTTGCATTGATCAATTAATAAAAACGAGTAGCAAGTTAAAGTCTGTTGAGAAAGCAAGCAGCAGTCCTAGATAGTTTAGATAACAAGTTTTAAGAACTACCAAGGAAGAACAAATTTAAATTTGATTAAAAAAAAACTATTCTAGGGCTTCCCTGGTGGCACAGTGGTTGAGAATCTGCCTGCTAATGCAGGGGGCGCGGGTTCGAGCCCTGGTCTGGGAGGATCCCACATGCCGCGGAGCAACTAGGCCCGTGAGCCACAACTACTGAGCCTGCGCGTCTGGAGCCTGTGCTCTGCAACAAGAGAGGCCGCGATGGTGAGAGGCCTGCACACCGTGATGAAGAGTGGCCCCCGCTTGCCACAACTAGAGAAAACCCTCGCACAGAAACAAAGACCCAACACAGCAAAAATAGATTAATTAATTAATAAACTCCTATCCCCAACACCTTCTTAAAAAAAAAAAAACTATTCTAGAAAACAGAAAAAAAATATACAAATATTCACTATTATACGTACAAGGATTCTATAATTATTGAAAGAAATACTCCCTAACTTCCAAAATTTTTAAAACTGAGGAGTATTTCTTAAATGACTATTTGAAACAAGGACATAATAAAAAAATATCATGCCCATAAAGGAAAATAAAAATTACGATTTAAAAGAAGGAAGCACACAATTAAATCTAACATTCTTTCAGGAAAAAATGTTCATTAAAATTAGAAACAGAGGGGACTTCCTTGAACTAATATAGGGTATCTTTAAATAATATTGAAAAGAAAGTTGAAACATTAAAATTATTCCATTCATGATAAAAGAAGTATGCTTTATAGCACTACTTTTATTCTACATTGTAAGGAGATCCTAAACACTTCACCTAAATAAGAAAAATAAATGTTTAATTGAAAAGATGAAACTTAGATTATTCCAGGAAATATAATATACAACAAAGAAAATTCCCCCAAACTACAGTTAAAATTAAAAGTTTTCAAGTATGCTGCATACAAACAATACTCAAAAACCAATTGGAATCTCTCCTTCTGCCATGATATCCCAGGAAACAGGCTGACCTTCTTGTCTTATATACTAGAAAACTGAACAGAATGACCTTCCTGTCTTATGCACCAGGAAACATCAGTTTTCAATCATTGTGCAATAAGGACAATAGAGCAACAATCTCAGGGAAATAAATGAGAAGCACTTATGACCTTGCTGCCTGGAATTTCAATAGGAAAGGGGAAATTAGACAGAACAAGGTGTTTTCACTGAGTTAAGGAGACAAGATTTCAGACTTCAAGGATGCCAAAGGAACTAAAAGTATAAAGTAACATAGAGAAGAGGAGGGAGTTGCAGAGATATAGAAATTGAGAGATATGCAAATAATTCCTTAGCTTTTTTGGCTGGGTATTGACCTGAGTATGGATGTGATGAAAACGTTGAAGGTCAGAAAAAGAACAATCAGAAAGAAGGAAGCAGAACCATATCTTAACCTCACATTGACCTGGGAATAGTTTGTTTTTCCACTGTTCAAAGTGCAAAGATTTCCAAATATATGAAGGTAGAGTACTCAGATAAAGCTCTCAGAAAGCACTGCCTTAGTAGTGAGTCCAACTGACCCTAGACCAAAGGCTGTACCACCCTAATAATGCTTAAATGCAACCTTTGAAAAGAAAAACAAACAAACAAAAGAAAACTGATTACAATAATTTAAATGTGTCCCAGAACAAATATCCAGCACATAATATAAAGCATCCAATAAAAATGCCAAGCACTCAAAAAGCAAGAAAATACATTCATTATGAGAGAAATCAATCAATAGAAACAAATGAGAAATTATATATTTAATAAAATTAGCAGACCAATTTTAAAAAGCTATTTTAAATATTCTGTATATATACAAGAAAGTGGAGGGAAATATGTGAACATGAAGAGCAAAAAAATAAAAGTAAGATATAAAAAGACCCACATATAATTTAACTTTCATTATATGAAATATCATTATGTAATGTAATTACATAATGTAATTTCATTATGTGAAATATTATGTAAATATCAATGAGTATACTCACACATACACCATTACATGGCAATTAAGAAAAGATTAATGACTGAGGTTAATAAAAAAATGACTAATGAATGAAGAAATGGCAACAGAAATGATCCAAAATGAAACAGAATGTAAAAGAATAAAGAAATTGAACAGAATATCTGAGCTTCAGGACAATATCAAGGAGTCAAACATGCATGCAACTGGAGTTCTAGAAGGAGAAAAAGCAATGTGAAGAAAAAGAATATTCAAGAATTAATGGCCAGAAAAAATTCCAATCAGTATAAAAGAAACCACACTACTATATATAAGTAGATTGCTGAAAACTAAAAATAAAGAGAAAATCTTCAAAGAAGTCAAAAGAAAGAAGACAAGTTTAGAAGAACAAAGCTAAAATTACACTAGCCTTCTCATTAGATAAGATGCAAGTCAGAAGACACTGAAGTCTTTTCAGTAATGAAAGAATAAAATCTGCTGATCTAGAATACATCGTCCAGCAAAATTAACTTTTGGAATGAAGAAGAAAAATATATTTTTTTCAGACAAACTGAAGTTGAAAGAATTCATCATTGACAGACAAGCACTTAAATAAATGTTAAAGGAAGTTCTTCAAGTACAGCTGACCCTTAAAAAAGGGGGGCTTAATCGTGTATAATTTGTAGTCAGTTCTCCATACCCATGGTTCCTCCACATCTGCAGATTCAACCAACCACAGACCATGTAGTACTGTAGTATTTACTACTGGAAAATATCCACAGATAAGTGGACGTGAGCAATTCAGACCTGTGTTGTTCAAGGGTCAACTGTATAAGGAAAACAATATCACATGGAAATTGTGATTATACAAAGAATAAAGAATATCAGAAAAGGTAAATATGTGGTACAAGGATACTCATTTTTAACCTCTTAAAAAGACAATTGTTTAAAGCAAAAAATAATATATTGGGGCTATAACAAAGTAGAAATCAAGTAAATGATATATGAAGGCTGGGAGAAATGGAAGGATATAGTTATAAGGTTTTTACAATATGCATGAAGTATTCCTTGAAAGTAGGACATGATAATTTAAACATATGTATTTTAGGAGTGATGTCCTAAAATAAGACCAAGTAAGGGGTCTTCCCTGGCAGTCCAGGGACTGGACTAAAGATTTTTAGCTAGGCTAACTAAGAAAAAAGAGATTACTCAAATTAATACTTTTATAAATAAAAGAGGACACATGAAAAGTGATACCACAGAAATACAAAGGATCATAAGAGAATACTATAAAAATTATATGCCAAAAAATATGCTAACTTAGAAGAAATGGATAAATTACTAGAAACACACTTACTAAGACTGAATCATGGAGTAATAGAAAAACTGAATGACTAATAATGACTAAGGATATTGAATCAATAATCAAAAATCTCCCAGTAAATAAAAGCCTGGGACCAGATGGTTTCTCAGGTATAGTCTATCAAATATTTAAAAAAAGAATTAATACTAATCCCTCTCACATTCTTCCAAGAAATTTAAGAGGAAGGAATATTTCCAAACTCATTTTACAAGGCCAATAATACCCCGATACCAAAGTCAGACAAGGACACTACAAGAAAAGAAAATTATAGGCCAACATCCCTGATGAACATAGATACAAAAATGCTCAACAAAATACTATTGTGGGAAACAATATGGCACTTCCCTCTGAAGTTAAAAATCGAACTACTAAATGATTCATCAATCCCATTCCTGGGTATATATCTGAAGGAGTTGAAATTAGAATCTCTAAGAGATATATGCACCCCCATGTCCATTACAGCATTATTCACAATAACCAAGATATGGAAACAACCTAAATGTCCTTTGATGTATGAATGGATAAAGAAAATTGGTATATATTTATATATATAATGGAGTATTATTCAGTCATAAAATAGAAGGAAATCCTATTTGCAACAATATGGATTAATCTGGAGGTCATTATGCTAAGTGAAATAAACCAGAGAAAGACAAATACTATACAGTATCACTTATATGTGGAATCTAAAAACAAACAAAAAAGCCAATTTCATGGAAACAGAGAATAGAATGGTAGTTGCCAGTGGCTATGGGGTGGGAAAAATGGCATCATGTAGGTCAAAGGATACAAATTTACAGTTATAAGAAGAATACGTTGTGAGGATCTAATGTACAGCATGGTAACTATAGTTAATAATATGCCAGTGTACTTGAAAGTCGCTAAGAGTAGCTCTTAAGTGCACCTTTACAAAAAAAAAAAAGAAAAAGCAGGTAACTATGTGAGGTGATGGACGTGCTAATTATGTTGATGTTGACAATCATTCCACAATGTATATATATATCGAATCACTATATTGTATACTTTAAATATATATATAATTACATTTGTCAATTATTCTAAATTTTTCTTTAACAAAATTAAGATGGAAAAAATAAACATGTGTATTATTGGAAAAAACACTATTAAAAACACAAACAACAAAGTAGACATGAAAAGAGGAAAAAGGAACAAAGAACATATGAGACAAACAAGAAAACAAATAGGAAGATGTTAGATTAAACCATCCAAATTACTTAACATATTCAAGGTAAATGGCCTAAGCATTCCAATTAACATGAAGAAATACTTAGTAAAATAAGAAAACAAGCCTCCTCTATACTGCCAACAACAACAACAACAAAGAAAACTCATTAAATGAAACAACATAAATTAGTGAAAAGATAGAAAT
Source organism: Stenella coeruleoalba (assembly GCF_951394435.1). NCBI lineage: Eukaryota > Metazoa > Chordata > Mammalia > Artiodactyla > Delphinidae > Stenella > Stenella coeruleoalba. Next base: position 52,900,377 of record NC_137162.1, on the reverse strand, counting down.
ATCAACATGTACACTATGCAAATACTGTTAAAAATAAAGGTGGAATAGCTCAATAAATATCAAAGGAAATTTTGCCGTAAGACATATTACTAAGAATGAAGAGAGACATTTATAATAATAAAGTGGTCAATACAATAATGGGATAGAACTTCAGAATTCATGAAATAAAAACTAGTAAAAGTGAAATGAAAAATAGAAAAAGCAATACCCATCTGTGGAGAGTTTTTTTTAACATCTTTATAGGAGTATAATTGCTTTACAATGGTGTGTTAGTTTCTGCGGTATAACAAAGTGAATCAGCTATACGTATACATATATCCCCATATCCCCTCCCTCTTGCATTTCTCTCCCACCCTCCCTATCCCACCCCTCTAGGTAGTCACAAAGCACGGAGCTGATCTCCCTGTGCCATGTGGCTGTTTGCCACTAGCTAGCTATTTTACATTTGGTAATGCATATATGTCAATGCCACTCTCTAATTTCATTGGAGATTTTTAACAATGCTCCTTCATTAATTGATAAGATAGGTAGATACAAAATCATTAAAAATACAGAAGACTTGGACAACACTGTTAACCAACTTGACCTAATTGTCATTTGCAGAAAACTCACTACACAACAGCAGAGTAAACATTCTTTTCAAGTGCAAACAGAACATTTACCAAGATAGACTATGTTCAGGCACAAAATAAATTTTATAAAGAATGAAATTATACAAAGTATGTTCTCAGACTACAACAGAATTAAATTAAAATCAATAAAGATACCTGAAAATTTTCCAGATAATTTAAAATTAAACAAAACATTTACAAATAACCCATTGGTCAGTGAAGAAATCAAAAAGAAATTTATAAAACATAGTGAACTGAAGGTAATGAAAATGCAACACATCGAAATTTGTGGAATACAGCTAAAGCAGGGCTTAGGAGCAAATTTTTATCTTTAAGGACTTGTATTAGTAAGGAAAAAAGTCTCAAATAAAGAGCTAAGTTTCCACCTTAAAAAACTAGCAAAAAACCAAATTAAACCCAAAGTATGCTGAAGTAAGGAAATAATAATGGTTAAGATCAGAATCAATAAGATGTTTTAAAAAGTAGGAACGAATAAAAAAAAAAAGTGACACTAAAAGCCAGTTCTTTGAATTAATCCATTTACTTAAAAAATCATCTATCCAGATTGTTCAGGAAAGGAAGATAGGAAATTTTTATAGATTTCACGACTAATATTTTGAATATGTCAGTAAAGCAGTCCAAAATTAATTTATACATTTAATTTAATCCCAATTCATATTCAATACTTTTTGGTATGAATCTTTGTAAACTGTTTCTAAAATGTATATGGAATTGCAATGTAACAATGATAACAAAAACAATGTGGAAGTTTATCAAGAGTTATTGATGAAAGGATAGCTAAATATAAAAATGAGAAGAATAGGGTGTCAAAAAATTGCCATATATATATGTGTATATATATATATACATATATATAGGGCCTATTTATTTATTACATTTAGTGTACTGTAGAAAGTGGAGAAAAGATAGCATTTTTAAAAGTAGTGCTGGAGCAACTGGCTATTCATATGTAAAAATTAAAATGTGACTTTTACCATATGTCATACATAAAAATTTACACCATATGGAGTGCAGATCTGATTCTGTTTCAAAGCAAAATGTAATAATAATTCTAGAAGAGAATATAGGAGATGATGCTCATGATCTCTAGGAGTTAAAACTTTTATTAAAAAGGAAACAAATCACACCTAACAGAAATGTAAAGATTAATAAACTGAGCTAGGTTAAAATTAAGATTAAAAGACATAATTAGAATGGTAAAAAGAAAACTGACATAGTGAGGAAAAAGATACTTCTAGACATAAAACAAACATAAAATACAAAGAACTCATATAAATCAACATGAAAATCACAAATATCGTAGAGTTTTAAAAATATAGTTTACATAAGCAGATAACCATGGCCAGTAAATCAGATAACGCTAAATAGTTTAAGAGTAGGGCAAATTAAAATCACATTGTGATACCATTAATCACACACAAATGTTACTAGGATTACAAAGACTGGCTGAACCAAGTGTTCATGAAAAAGTGGAACACGTGGAACTAGGTAGAATCATTTTGAAAATAGATGTCTGGCAACAATTTATGCTGACTATACATTTGCATACCCTATGACCAGCAATTCATATAGAAGGAATATACCCAATAGAAGTTTGTACACAAAGACATATTTAAAGAACGCTCATAGTAGGACAGTTCATAATGGTAAAAATGTAGAAACAACCCAAATAAAGAGCTATAATAATAGAATGGATAAACACATTGCACTATACACATACACAGTATGGTTTATTCAGCAATGAAACTGAACAACTACAGTTACTTGTAATAATATAAACATACCTTACAAATATAAGTTGAGCAAGAGAAGCTAGGTGCAATATTAAACATATTATATCATGCCTGCTATACAAAATTTAAAATAAATAATCTAACTAAAGAAAATAATAGCGATTAGTGATGTGTACTTAGGTGATAAAAGTAAAAGCAAAGAAATTGTTATTATAAATGACAATATGCTAATAACTTTTTAGAGGGAGGTAGGGAAGGTATCGTTTTTGGGAGGAGTCACAAGGGGGACTTTTCTTTGCAATGTTTTATACGTTGTCATGGGTTGGGTTGCACTGGCAGTTGTTTGCGTATCACCTTAAGTTATATATTTTCATATATGCACTCTGCTGTGTGTTATCGTTTGAAAAGTTGAAAAATAAAGGATAAGATGTATTTTTAGTAGTAAAATATTAGTGAAACTTTATATAAGATTAGTTAGTTCAGGTTGGCACAACTATGTTGAAAAACCATTTGCCATTAACTAATAAAGATGAAGAAGTTAATAACTTATGACCCATCATTTTGTCTTCAAGGTATATACATTATAGAAACTTGCTTATTTTAAATAGAGGCATAAACAATCATAAAAAACAGGAGAACTCTCTAACAGGACAAATTTAGAAGCAAGAAAATGCTTAGAAGTGATAAGATGATGAATAAATGATATCATATTCATAAAATGGAACAATAGAGAGTAAAGTAAATAAACTTGAGATTTCCTAGAGAAATCTCAAGACATACTATTTGAGCAAAAGCTCTTCAAACTATGAATCCATTTTAATAAAGTTCAGAGGTAAAGTAAACAATATATTGTTTAGCAGTACAAACATACACAGTGAAGTAAGAAAAGAAGCTTTATCTCCAGGGTGACGAAGGAATCAGGTCAGAAAGGAACGTACGAGTGGCTTTAATTTGAATAAAAAGTTATCTTTCTTAATAAGCATAGAAAAATATGGTTTTAAATTATATTTTTATTATTTTAAGTCAATATATAGCATGTAATCTTGGTAGCAACTCCATGTTTGATAAGGTCTTTTAAAAATAATATTTGTGGGTCTTCCAGCCATTTGTCATCCTACTGTTGCCCACCCCTTACATCTTATCCCTAAAAAATTATTTAGAAAACAGCTTCATATAAGATTTATCCTTGGGCTTCCCTGGTGGCGCAGTGGTTGAGAGTCCGCCTGCCGATGCAGGGGACACAGGTTCGTGCCCCGGTCCGGGAAGATCCCACATGCCACGGAGCGGCTGGGCCCGTGAGCCAGGGCCGCTGGGCCTGCGCGTCAGGAGCCTGTGCTCCGCAACAGGAGAGGCCACAACAGTGAGAGGCCCGCGTACCGCAAAAAAAGATTTACCCTTACATACGGCTTGCTAATAAAAGCTGATTAAATTTTGACAAATTAATTAACTCAATTTTTTCCAACTTGTCTTCTATGAGTTATTGTTTATCTTCAATTATAATAATGAACTCTTTATAACAAGCCTTTCATATATTAAGAAATAATTTTTCATATTTTACTATTAATCATGATGTCAGAATTATGGATGATAATTTAAGGAATCTAAGACAATAAATTATTCAGAGAGGCTTTTTATTTCCCCCTTTGCATATTTTCAGCACCTGCAAACCATTGATTGGAATCAGTGGGATACATGTCGTTCAGGCAATCAGAATAAAACCCGTGTTTTACCAAAGGTACAGAATATTGAACACTCTATATCCATAGAGAAACTTCTGTAATTCCCTTGCATACCCTAGCCTAGCAAATCTGCCTGCATCATGACCTTTTGTTTCATACTGAGTTACCCATCTCCTTTCTTCTTTATGGGAGAGCAAATCAATACATTTATGATGTGCTTTTAAAAATGCATATGTGGGGACTTGGGATTGGAATGACAGGTGGGGGAGAGAGGTTCCTACTAGGTACAGAGGATGTAGGAACTACTTCTGATTCAGTTTATTGTAGTATAACAAATTAGTAAGGTATACTCTTTCTGAAATAGTCAATATTTACAGTATGTCAACCCAAAACTGATATCTTACTTCCTATACTACCCTATTTTACTCCAAGTCCTGTAAAGGAGACTTAAATCTCTTATCAGCACATGTGCCCTAAATTTATTTCTGAGTGACCACAAGGGGAAGCCTCTTGTGTACTTGAAAAAAGTTTGCATTATTATTCAGCCTTGGTGTTGTCCTTATGTTTCCCTATAACTACTCAAATGAGAATTTTATTATTCAAACTAATGAAAACATAACCTGATATACCTTTGAAATAACACCATTAGTACAAGGTTTTATTATTTTAGTGGTTACTGAATTTCTATTTTTTTTCTTTTTAATCTTTTATTCCTAGCTTCTACCCATCAGAATTTAAAAACAAAAAAAAATAGGCCATAAATTTTAGCCTTTCAGCCAGGCCACTAAGTTACATAAATACTATTTGAAATATGTAGTGGACTGTTCTGGTTTTTTATTATCGGGATTTAGCTGGCATTTGTGAGTTTTTTTATGATCTGTTTTAAAAATAAAAGACACTGAGAATAGGGACTTCTTGTCAACATGGCTCTGAAAGTTCATGATATGAAGTAACATTTTAACCAAACTAACTAGAAATCAGAGGTGAACTATAAGAAAATAAACTTTTATATCAATATAAAATGTACATATGTGTATATATATATACACATATATACACTATATATGAGTGTGTGTGTGTAGCCTCCATACATCGAAAATAAGCATAGGCCATAGGTAGGAAATAAAACAGAAAGTCATTTTTGAAACTGCAGAATTTAGACGCCTTCCAGGATTCAGATTCTAAGGAAGAAGTGGGCATAAGAGTCTAATGGATAATTATACCCCAAAATTTCCATGTGAGCCAGCCTTATTGTTTGAAGCCAGGTGCTGGGGTTAGGCTTGTCACTCAAGAAATGAAACCTGAATTATTGGTTTTATGTGGTTTCAGCTGAAGTGACATCGCATGTCTTAGACTGAACTTAAAGAGAAAAGCATTATTAAAGTAAGTTTGTGCCCTGAAAAAATTTTCCATATCTGACTAATTTCAGCTTTACTTTCCGCTGCTTGGAAAGGCACAGGAAACAGGGAAAAGATACCATGACACAACCAAGTTGGAATACCTAACAGGAAGTACTCATCACAGAGATAGAACCATAGAAAATTGAACTGACCGTAAATTTATCTCACAGGAAAAGTTAAGAAAAATTGCTTGGCTGGAAACATAATTCTAGGTGGAAGGAAATAAAAGGGGAAATCTATGTTTCATAGGATTTGGTAACCATAAATGGTCCTCATATGAGTTTACACTCAAATTAATATTGCCTGAGTAGTCCAAACTACCTTAGGCCAAATATAGCTTTAAGAAAATCCCCTTTTTGTCATGTCCTCAAGTGTCTGGAAGATGCAAATAAAAATGTTCCCTGGGCTTCCCTGGTGGCGCAGTGGTTGAGAGTCCGCCTGCCAATGCAGGGGACACGGGTTCGTGTCCCGGTCCGGGAGGATCCCACATGCTGCGGAGTGGCTGGACCCGTGAGCCATGGCTGCTGAGCCTGCGCGTCCGGAGCCTGTGCTCCGCAATGGGAGAGGCCACAACAGTGAGAGGCCCGTGTACCACAAAAAAAAAAAAAAAAAATGTTCCCTGGAACCATCTTCAATACAAGTAATAAAGAATTACCACAAACAAACTTCCAAGGAATTTGAGCTCCAAGCCAAAACTTACAAATCACACAAGGAAATGAGATTGCAGCAAATAAATCCTGACAGACCACAGGCAACTGTACCAGACATCAAGTGCTAAAAACATCAGAGACAACATATAAAATTAATTTGCATATATATGTTATATATTTATATACTTTATATAATAACTATATATTATATGTAAGTTATAAATGTATAAAATTTATATATCCATATAAACCTTAATCATGTATTAAGATTAAAATATATGAGCAAAGGGCAATAGATTAATTGAAACAATAAGTGCTTGAAGAAAAAATAGTACTTCTAGAAAAATACAATAATTGATATTTAAAATTCATTGGATATATTTAAGAGCAGATACACATAGTTGAAGAGAAAATTCAAAAACTAAAAGATAGAAAGTAAGAATTTATCTAGAACAATATAAAGAGACAGAAATACGGAAAGTAATGAAAAGAAGCTAAATGCAGTAGAGAATAGACTGCTAAGTTCCAACATACACTCAACTGGTAGAATTTTTACCAAATTTTCGAATGAAGAGAAAAAAAATATAGGAGAGGTGAAATACATAAAGAAACACTGGCAAAGAATTTACCATGAGCAATGGTAAGATATCAGTTCTCAGATTGAGAAAGCCCAAAAAATACCAGATCAGACTAAGAAATATCTCCACCTAAATATATAATAAAAGTGCATAATATAAAAGATAAAACATATGTGCAAAGGAACTAGCAGAGACTAATCAGATTATCTACTTGTACAAATGGAAAAAATGATTGATGATTTTTCACCACCAACAATGAAAGCTAATAAAAAATATCTGTAACATGCTGAGAGAAAATAATTTCTTGTATACCACACAAAACATTTATATTCCAAACTAATATATCTTTCAAGAACGGAAGTGAAATAATTTTTGAAAAACAAAACAGAGTTTGACACCAGTAAATCCTTATCAAAAGAAATTCCAAGAGATATATTTTTTTGTAGAAAGAAAGTGATCCTAGATGTAACTAAGGTAACAGTCCTAGTGGATTCTCATTAACAAGAGATCCCTAATATGACCCTTGAGAAATGAGTTTTGTGGTCAAATAAATTTGAGGAAAGCCAAACTCCTTTAAAATTTGCCATAAAATCAGTATATGAAAAGATCTGACTAGTAAATGGAAAAGAAAGCTGTTAAAGTTAAATCAGCATGTCCCAGATCTAATACCAGAAAACATTTTTTGTCAGAGTCATGGTTAATATCTCAGAGAATATGCTTTTGGGAATGTGGAACTATGCTTTCAAAGCAAAAGCTTAAAATATCTCTAAATAAGAAAACAAACAATTGAAGCCATAAAGAGAGTTAATAGATAATGGAAAGCATTTATCAAGGAACGACAACAAAAAAACCAACGCTGTTCTCCTAGATGGCAAGCATTATAATGGCACAAATTTTATATTCCTATCAATGTAAATATTTAATATTAATCCAATAAAATCCCAAATTAGTTTTTATTGATCTCAATAATATGATTGTCAAATTCATCGGGAGGTATATTTAGGGTTAGATTAATAAAACTTTTTTCTTACAAAAAATAAACAGAATAAAAGGCATTTGCATTTCCTGACATTATAGCATTTTAGAGTTGAAAAAATTCATTTACTGTGATGGCTCTTATACAGAATATAAATACAGAAAGATTATGGGAACAAAAGAAAAATCCAGGGAAAATTCTTCTATGTTATACTTATACAGAACAGCTTAATTTATAGAAAAAAGGCATTCAAATTAGTAGGCAAACAAATTAATAAATGATGGTGGGATTCTCATCAACTATAAAAAAATAGTAACAGTGAATCCTGCCACACAGCATTCACAACCAATAGCTATATATATTCCAAAGATACTAAATTTCAAAATTAAACATGATATAAAATAGAAACAAATATGGTTGACTCAAGATAGAAAATTCAAGGTAGGAAAAATGTAAAGAATTCATCAATACACTCAACAATAATAAATCAATTCATTCCAAATGATTATAAACAAACATAAAAAGACATTGAAAAAACTGAGAAAAGAGACATATTACACAAGAGACTAAAATCTTTACTATAAAAATCCTTCTTACAAATCAGAAAGAGAAAACGGGCTTCCCTGGTGGCACAGTGTTTGAGAGTCCGCCTGCCGATGCTAGGGGACACGGGTTCATGCCCCATCTGGGAACATCCCACATGCCGCGGAGCGGCTGGGCCCGTGAGCCATGGCCGCTGAGCCTGCACGTCAGGAGCCTGTGCTCTGCAACGGGAGAGGCCACAACAGTAAGAGGCCCGCGTATAGCAAAAAAAAAAAAAAAAAAAAAAAGTAAGAGAAAATGAAAATACTATGGGAAAAAATTTAGGTTTAGATCTGCATCTGTTCAGCCACTCTTATAGTTAGAAGTTAAGTGGGCAGGGCTTCCCTGGTGGCACAGTGGTTAAGAATCTGCCTGCCAATGCAGGGGACAACGGGTTCGAGCCCTGGTCTGGGAAGATCCCACATGCTGTGGAGCAACTAGGCCCGTGAGCCACAACCACTGAGCCTGCGAGTCTGGAGCCTATGCTTTGCATCAAGAGAGGCCGCGATGGTGAGAGGCCTGCGCACCGCGATGATGAAGAGTGGCCTCCGCTTGCCACAACTAGAGAAAGCACTCCCACAGAAATGAAGACCCAACACAGCAAAAATAAATAAATAAAATTTTTTTAAAATAGGGGCAGAAAGAATTATTCTAGATTAATTTGGTGCTTGTAGAATTCAATAAAAGTTAAAACAGATATAAATTCTGTTTTCAAGTTTACCACTTAGTAGCTGTATAACTTAATTTTTATTTTTCACATGTAAAGAAATGATAGAAAACCTGCCAGAAAGGATTATTGTATTAGAAAATTATGCAGAAATTGTTCACAAATACACAAGTGTTCTGTAAACAGTGGAAATGCAATTATTTTTTCAAATGCAAATCTAAATGAGTGAAGGGATCGTGAGAATCTATGTAATCTTTTGGCAGCTTTCTGTGAATCTATAATTATTTCAAAATAAAAGTTAAGAATGCTTTCCCTAAAAATACATGCAACTTTATTTTTCTATAACAGATCTTAAGTATTAGGTTAAACCCTGTGAAATTGCCAATATTTAATTGTTATTAGCCTAAAGAAATGGCAATTTCATATTCATCACATAATGCTATTATGAGTCCCTGTTTGGACAATGGAAGGAATCTGACAGAGGTAAATTTGGAGCTTGTCTTCCTTTGCTTATTACAGCATTTAAATTGTACGAGCTCACGTAAGCTAAGGCATAAGGGAAGGAAGCTTCCCTTTGCCCACCTTCTTCCCATGCTGGCCTCCCTGACAGGCAGTTTCCCTGGACAGATCTTGTGCTTGCAGTCTATCCACCTGGGACATGACTGAGTGACTCTTGATCTTTATTGTGAGGTCATTTGTTTTGGGTTCCTCTCTGCATACTCCAATGCACTGCTCAAAGCTTTGTTTTTATGTTCTAGTAACCTCAGGAAAAATCATGGGGCCATCTATGGCCCTTTGGGGAACTGAGGTACACAGAACGAGTTCTACCTCTCCTACACCAGACTATGGAGTAGAAAACTTCGCAATTTACTTCAACCCCTTTATGACAGACCACGAAGTGAGATATTTAACTCCTGGGGCCTTGCATTCTCCCAGAACCACAATGGGAAATGACGTATAACATCCCTGTGAGATTTCTGGAAAAGCCCAGAGGACAAAGGGCCTATGGTATCAACTCAATCTTGATTCTCCTTTATCTTTTCTCCTCCTCACATCATTCTGAGGTCATTCTATCCAAACAGATGTAGGAATCCTACCTTTGATTCATCAGGTTTCCTTTGTCATGAGTGCTCTTAGGGCTTAAGGTTTTGAAAATCACAATCTATTTCTTTGCTACTCTTAATTCCCTTCCATAAACATTCATTACTTCATGGTTTATTTGCTGGAATGCAACTGGATGGGCGCCAGGAAGACAGAGTAAGTCGAAATAGCTGCAGACCCAATCATTCAATGTTTCAAACTGAAACTTGCTGTATTTGTTCCTCTAGTAAATATTCGTATTGCAACAGGGAAAATTTGCTACTCCTCCAGATCTCTATTTTCTCTCTGGCTCCCCAGGCTCTTATGCCTTAAACATGCAACTCCACTTCCATCTATTCTCCTGAGACTCAGTATGCTTATTCTCAACAGAAAATGCTAAAAAGACTGCATTTATCCTTTCCTCCTAAAATCTGATAATGTCCCTTGGTGGGTAGTGGTAGCATGGGAACATCCATAAATATTTTAAAAGCATTCTTCTTTGGGATTCTTAACTAGTGGGGGAGAAAGCCCTTTTTTCTTTCTGTCTCTGCAACATTAAAACAGAAGTGGGTGAATTTTATTTTCTGCCCCCTATTTTTTTGCCTTGATAAATTACTGTTCTTGAAAATCTAGTAAAAATAGAATATTGATTCAGGTCATAAAGAAGTTGCTACCAAGGCTTTTGAACCCATAAATTTTATCATATTTATCAGTTTGAATGTTTCATAAATTTTACCTAAAATTGACTAGAGACATTAATATTTCATTCAAACCATTTGTTCAAAACACTAAATACATTATTATTTTCTCTAACTTTATTACTTTTGAATATTAAAAAAATCATTAGTTAAGTTTCCATAGCATTTTTATAACACGAATATCCATATATAATATGGATAAAACTTTATTTTTTAATGGGAAAACACCTATGACACTCATGAAAAATATGAAAAGTCCATCTGTGTATGATGCTTATTACAGTACTTTTCCTAGTTGTAGCATTATCCCATTGGTACTATTAATGAAGTGTCACTGCTAGTCCTTTTGCCATATCTTCCGCAGGCACTTCATTGTTGGATTAAGTTTAAGCTTTAGTAGTTGCTTCAAGGTGGGATCACACTAAATGTAAGCATTGTGTTCCTGTTTGTTCAAAAAATACACAGCCTCTGTACTTGGAAAACTGTCTATAAAATAATTACATCAACTTTACTTCCATGAGGATCTTGAAGGTATTCCACCACTGTCTCTTAGTATTTAATGAAAAAAGAATCAGAGGTTGCATGATCTTTTCTCCTAGCTGCCCAAATTATTATTTCTTTATTTCTGAAGGTTTGTATATTTACTAGGATATATCCAGGACAGATTGCTCTGAATCAGTTTTGCCTAGCACATGGTGAACTCTTTACAGTTCACAGATCTAAATGTTCTTTTAACATAACTTTACATTTTAGTTACCTTCTATTTTCCAGGGTTTTTTTAGGGAAGAATACTCTCCTGTGTGCTGGTTCTCCTGTACCTGTCCACTGTATCTATCATTAGCTCCCTAACACTTTCCAACTCTTTTCCATACAGTTTTGCATATTTTTTTAAATTGCTATATAGCTGACCTATAATATTATGTTAGTATCGAGTAGACAACATAGTGATTCAACATTTAAATACATCATGAAATGATCACCACGGTAAGTCTAGTAACCATTATGTGCCCAGGCAAAGTTATTACAGTATTAATGACCATATTCTTTATGCTGTATATTACATCACCATGACTTATTTATTTATAACTGAAAGTCTGTACCTCTTAATCACCTTCATCTATTTCTCCCCACTCCCATCCCCCTCGCACCTGGCAAGCAGCAATTTATTCCCCATATCTATGACTCTGTTTTCTTTTTGTTTTGTTTTTTAGATTCCACATATAAGTAAGATCATATGGTATATGTCTTTCTCTGTCTGACTTATTTCACTTAGCATTAGTCTAGATCAATCCATGGTGTCACAAACGGCAAAATTTCATTCATTTTTATGACTAATAGTCTATTGTACATACAGATATGCAAACCTCATTTATTGTGTTTCACCAATATTGCTTTGTTTTTTTTAACAAATAGGTTTGTGGCAATCCTGAAACTATTGGAGCAATTTTTCCAACAGCATTTACTCACTTTGTGTCTCTATGTCACCTTTTGATAATTCTCACAATATTTCAAACTTTTTCATTATTATTTTTTTACGGTGATCTGTGATCAATGATCTTTGATGTTACTCTGAAGGCTCAGAAGATGGTTAGCACTTTTTAAGAATAAAGCATTTTTTAATTAAGGTATGTACACTGTTCTTTTAGACATGACGTTATTGCACAGTTAATAGACCAGAGTATAGTATAAATGTAACCACTATATGCACTGGGAAACCAAAAAATTCTGTGACTTGCTTTATTGTGGGTCTGGAACCAAACCTGAAATATCTCCAAAAATACCTGTAGAGACCACATCTTCTTTATCCATTCATTTATAAATGGACACCTAGGTTGCTTCCATATTTTGTTGATAGTAAATAATGTTGCAATAAACATAGTGGTGCATAAATCTTTTTGAATTAGTGTTTTCGTTTTCTTTGGGTAAATATGCAGGAGTGGAATTGCTGAATTGTATGGTAGTTTTACTTTTAATGTTTTGAGGACTCTACATACTGTTTTCCAATAGAGGCTGCACCAATTTACAATCCCACCAACAGCGCATGAATGTTTCTCCACATTCTCCCCAGCCTTCTGGCTCTCTTGAATGTAAGCCTCACTGGATTTCAAAGCCAGATGTTTTCAGGGCTCATCTTCCAAGTGCAGAAACACTGGGCTGGGGAGCCCAAGGTGAGACTTGTAACCTCACAGTAAGGGGAGGACCTTGCTGTTGTGATATCCCTCCTGCTCATGGCTCAGCAACCGGGTCTGTGTGCCCTGACTGGACCATATCTCCATCCCTCCTACCAGTCTCATTATGGCTCCTTCTTTACATCTTTAGTTGTGGAAAATCTTTTCTGTTAGTCTTCAGGTTGTTCGCAGAGATACCTGCTCTGTAGGTAGTTGTAATTTTGGTGTCCCCATGGGAGAAAGTGAGCTCAGGATCCTCCTACTCTGCCAACTTAATCTCCTCCCATTTTGCAGGTCTTTTTTTTTTCATTTCTATCCCATATGCTTTGTGATATATTTTCCACAGTGTGTATTTTCCCTTGTATTACTTGTGACTCCCCCCTTCCCCCATTTCTGGGATGATTTTATTTCTACATCTTTCTTAAATTTTGCCAATTCATGTTTCATCTCATTTTATTCTCCCATCACCTCTGCCCTGAGATCTAGCTTTTTAAACTTTCCTTCTTAAAGGCAATGTGTCATGAAATTTTCTTGTATTATTGATGATATATTTTGACACAATTATTACCTTCTCTTTGCCAAACTTTTCCAGTAGAAACTCTAATGCTATTTACCTTTAAAAAAATACTTTTCCTTTTCTTCCCATACATTGTCTTTGTATCAATGCTGTGCCAATTCCTACTTTAACACTGACCACGGAAGAACTTGAATTTCTCAGGCATGTCTTTTATATAAATGGTGGTGTAGGAGAGGTAATAACACCCAGGTGCATCTTCAAGAAGAGCAAATGTTTACATCCTAGCACTATGCACTTTTTCCTCTTCCCTCTCTGCTTCCATCAATTAAAAACTAGGTACAGGAGGACTTTTTACACCAACCTGATCACCACAGTCTTCATAGCACTGTTACCCAAAAGAAATACCCTTGCTTCCCACCACTGCAGGAGTACGTGAAGGCTGGCACTTATATCTCTTTTCATTTTCACCCCCTCACCACCCTCTGTATTTCTTGTCCTTACTTATTCCTAAGAGGACTCCTCCAGCGTAGATACTTTTGGCAGCCCTTATGTGGATGTTGGAATCTGTGGATTCTTTCTGTCTCCCAGTTTCACAAAAAATGATATTTGCTTTTAGATGATTTTTAGGCAGCGAATGAGTAATACTGACTCACTCAGTTATGTTCCTAGCAGAAGTTCCAACAGTGCTTCTTTTAAATGGGGAATTTTGGACACTGAAAAAAACATATGGATATGTATAAGATATGTTTATACACTATAATATATATGGATGCTTGTGTGTGTATATATATATATATATATAAATGTATATGTAAGATTTCCAGTCTTTAAAACTCATGTAGAAAAATATGTACACATCAAATTAAAAACTTATGTTTTAGGGGGGACCTTCAAGATGGCAGAGGAGTTAGATGTGGAGAACACCTTCCTCCCCACAAATACATCAAAAATACATCTACATGTGGAACAACTCCTACAGAACACTTACTGAACGCTGGCAGAAGACCTCAGACTTCCCAAAACGCAAGAAAATACCCACGTACTTGGGTAGGGCAAAAGAAAAAGAAAAAACAGAGACAAAAGAATAGGGATGGGACCTGTACCAGTGGGAGGGAGCTGTGAAGGAGGAAAAGTTTCCACACACTAGGAAGCCCCTTCACTGGCGGAGATGGGGAGTGGGGGGGGGCGGGAAGGTTTGGAGTCACGGAGGAGAGCGCAGCAACAGGGAGGGGTGCAGAGGGTAAAGCTGAGAGATTCCAGAACAGAGGATTGGTGCTGACCAGCACTCACCAGCCCAAGAGGCTTCTCTGCTCACCCGCCAGGGCAGGTGTGGGTTGAGAGCTGAGGCTCAGGCTTTGTAGGTCAGATCCCAGGGACAGGACTGGGGTTGGGTGCAAACACACAGCCTGAAGGGGGCTAGTGCACCACAACTAGTGGGAGGGAGTCCGGGAAAAACTCTGGACCTGCCTAAGGGGCAAGAGACCATTGTTTCAGGGTGGGTGAGGAGAGGGGACTCCTCCCGTCTGCCCACAGAAGGCAGAGCACCACCTGCCTTCAGTGCTCTGCCTTCTGTGGGCAGACGGGGAAGGAGTGAATGGGGTGAATGGGTGAACGGGCAGAGCACAGAGGAATTTGGGGGCAGTGAAACTGAACTGTATGATACTACAATGGTGGATACGTGTCATTATACGTTGGTCAAAACTCATACAATATACAATACCACGAGGGAACTGTAATGCAAATTATGGACTCTAGGTGACTGTGATGTGTCAATGTATGCTCATCAACTGTAAACAATGTGCCATCCCATTGTGGCATTTGTATAATGGGGAAGGCTCTGCCTGTTTTGGGGAAGGGGCTATATAGGAAATCTCAGTACCTTACTCTCAATTTTACTGTAAATGTAAAACTTATTTTAAAAATAAAGTCTTAATTTAAAAATAAAAAATAAAATACTACCAAAAGACTAGTATTTTAAAACAATAGAACCCTCCTTCACATCTCCTGACACTGTAGGCATGACATCCTGAGGCAACGATTTCAACTGTAGTTTTTTTTTCTATTTGCTTCTATACTTTATAACAATGTATTGTATGCTTTTTGTATTGCTAGATAAGTTGTTGTTGTGTGTGTGTGCACTGTTTATTGCAGTGGGGTGTAGTAGTAAAGAGCATGGTGCTAGGAGCCAGGAAACCCAGTACCACCACTTATTAGATATTTAATTCTGAACAAGTTATTTAACAAATTTATCTGCAGTTTCCTTATCTATAAAAGAGGAATGATGATGTTACCTAGTTAATAGGGTTGATGTAAGGATTGATTTTTATTTTCAGCAATATGTGTTACTTGTGTATTCTCTCCTTCCACTCTCCAACTTTAAACTCTATTCTTCACTTCACTTCCTCTTGTAATAGACACTAAAATGTTCAGACTATCCATGGTTCTGCAGGAGTATTTAACTTCATTCTTATTTCAATCTCACAAGAAACCACTTAGTTTACACATCTTCTACCTGCTTTTTATTTTAAAAATGTGTGGACAAATTTTCCTGCTGAGGTCAATCAGTACTAGGATATGAATATGTACTAGGATATGAATGTTTATCTTAGCATCTTTTTTCTTTACCAATGCACTATTATAGAGCAGCTCCACAAGACAAGTGGAAAACCATATCTGACACAGCTGTTTGTAAAGTTACACTAGTAGAAGCAGAAAGTAAGTTAGAAAATTAAATCCACACGTGGAGACTACTTTCCAGATTTTAAGACTCAGAGTGATTATACAGAAGTTCGAAAGAAGCCCACTGCATGGCATATGCAATTACAGTCATTATTAAATCAGTATGAGAGTTCATGACTATTTTTCTTTTTGCCTAACAAAATTTCAGAGTCAAATGCAGTAGACATACTATACATGCCTATATTTTAAATACAATATACCATTTAAGTTTTTTTTTTAAAGAAATTCTATCTATTCTATGGGATAGTTTCCAGAAACAAAGGGAAAAAAGCAGGTTTTAAGAAGAACAGAAACTGTCTTAAAGATTCAGTGAAGAAATCATCATAAGACACAGAAATATGTGAAGAGTATGATAAAAATTGTATATGTGAAAGATCAGCCTGAGAGCAAAGTGAAAAAAAATAATTGGGAGAAAGGTAAAACTAAGGCACTGTGATACACTCATAGTCTCAAACCTAATGGAAGAATTTATTAAACAATCAGTGTATACCCAGAGATTCTGGATTGTTACTTGTATACTATAAAAGTTATTCACTATTCAAATCTTGCCACCAGCTATTGACCAGTTCTTCCCATGCTTATTAAATTGGACCCCCTAATTTATCAAGACTAGCCTATCAGTTTTAACATAATAGTAATATGGTACTCAACTGTTACTGCTACTATTACTGTTGCCACTGCCACAGTTTACTCCAAATTATCAATGCCTATATATTCTTTTTGCTGTGCTATACACCAGACTTATATTGCCTTTAATCTTGCCAATTACTTATATAAACTTTAATCTTGCCACATCTATACAGACTTGCAATATGCCAGCTAATTCTTTAAATGTTTTACATATGCCAGCTCATAGGGTTTTATGAGGTAGAAATTATAATTATCCCCATTTTACAGAAGAAAAAAAAGGCTCAGAGATTTCTTTGGATTGGTTTAATGACATATATATTAGAAAATACATGATTTAGTATCGCTACATTAAACGTAAGATGACTTGTCCAAAACCACACAACTAATGAAACATCTCCCCAGCAGATTGTCCTGATATAAATAGTCTAATTCAGGATCCAAACACTGAGAGATGTGGATTAAACAGAACTTTGTTTTCCTCTTGGCTCTAACATTTCAGAGTTATGAGAATGTTGTCAATAAATTAAGTTCTCTAAGACCTTATTTCCATTTCTGTAAGGGGAAGGAAACGATGCACTGTTACACAGTTATGAAGAATAAGTGAACTGCTATTTTAAGACACTTACTATGGCACCTATCACAAGTTGCTTTTAATAAATTCTACCTTTCATTCCTCTCTTTCCCTGTCTCCTTGCCAAAGGACCCAAGAAAATAGAAAATAAAACCACGTCATTGTTCAAAATGGATGTAGTTTTGCTACAACAGCCTGTTTGGATAAAAATAATAAACACGAATAAACAGCTTCTCATTGAGGTAGATATTACCAAGTCTATTTTTTTAACTTGTTGAAAAAAAATGCACCTCAATTTAAATGCAAACTGTGGATTATAACCTTTAGATAGTGCTATTTATACAAATAGTATCAGGCCGTTCAGAAGAACAAATAATATGACATTGATATGCGTGATTACCATTAACCTTAATCAGACATGGCAAGCTCAGAATTCTGCATCTTCAGAAAAGAGTTCCCTGATTAGTTCTGCTCAGCAGTAGGGCTCTCCTAGGCTGCACATTAATTGTCCCAGCTCCCACTAAAGTCAAAGGGAAAGTTGGGAAATTTTTTTGTGTGTGGAAAATAGATGAGTATGACTGGACTAGCTAGAGCATCTTCATTAAACAAATATGGCACATTGATCAGGTGGCTGTCAAGCAGTTTTGATAGATTATTTTTCTTCCTTTTCCTTCGAGAAGGATGTATTGGTTCAGCTCACTGCAGAGCACCCAACAATGCATGTAGATCACTCCTCCCTCATTAAAACAAACAGTCTTGTGTATTGTGGTCCATAGAGCAACAAACATGATTTTTCCCAATAATTCGTCCTGTAACAGTCTATGGTTGGCTGGCCCCTTTATGAAAGATATATGATCCCATCTAAAGAGATATAAGTTACATTAATTTCAATCCTAGAAAACTGGTCTGAATAATGCATCTACTTTGTGACTGGAAGTATAATAAAAATAATGACATAGAAAATTTCCAAAATATTTAATTATATTTTTACTGGAGTAGAATACCTTAGTAGGGAAGTACAAGGGAAAAGACACCGCATGACATACGGAAAAAAATAAACAAGCAAACTGGATTTGAAATTAGAAGATTTGAGCTCTAAATCAGGCTTTATAAATAATCTATTAATGAACAAAAAAAATCTCTTTCCTAGGGCACTCCTCATTTGTAAAAATCATATGGTTAAACTAGATTATTTTCACTTCTCAGCTGTCTTTTTATGTTTGTGCTTCTATCAATCTCATTTTTAAAATATTTGTCCTTCCAGAGAATGTATATTTATATATTAGGGTACTAATTAAATAAGTTCTTGTTAGGTTTTACTAGGTTCTTTGAAATGATGAAAATTTTGCCTTGATCCTCATTTTTTCTATGAGACTAATCTTTGGCCCCTTCTCATTCTGGTGATGAGTTCTCTAGGAATAGAGTTCTTGAAACTAAAGAAATAGAGTATAATTGGGGGAAGAAAAGGGAAGGAAAAAATAAAGAAAAAACAAGAGAAATAAATGGAGGCTAAAGTCCTCTTAAATACCTTTATTTTTCTGTAAATTTTTAAACTAAATAAATAAATAATTCATTTATCTAAAACTGCAACAGAAAGAATACCTAGGAATAAACTTAACCAAAGAGGTGAAAGACTTATACTCTGAAAACTATTGATGAAGGAATTTGAAAATGATAAAAAGAAATGGAAAGTTGTTCTATTATCTTGGATTAGAAGAATTAGCATTTTGAAAATGTCCACACTAACAAAAGCAATCTACAGATTTAATGTAAGCTGTATCAAAATAACCATGACATTTTTCACAGAATTATAACAAATAATCCAAAAAATTATATGGATCCACAAAAGACTCTGAATTGCCAAATTAATCTTGAGAAAAAAGAATGAAGCTGAAGGTACCATGCTCCCTGACTTCAGACTATATTACAAAGCTACAGTCATCAAAACAGTATGGTACTGGCACAAAAACACATAGATCAATGGAACAGAACAGAGAGCTCAGAAAAAAACCCACACTTCTGGTCAATTAACCTATGACAAAGGAGGCAAGAATATACAATGGAGAAAAGACAGTCTCTTCAATAAGGGGTGCTAGGAAAACTGGATGGCTACTTGTAAAAGAATGAGATTAGAACATTTCCACACACCATATACAAAAATAAACTCAAAATGGATTAAAGACTTAAATGTAAGACCTCAAACCATAAGACTCCTAGAATAAAATATAGTTAGAACATTCTTTGACATACATTGTAGTAATATTTTTTTGGATTAGCTTCCTAAGGCAAAAGAAATGAAAGCAAAAAACAACAAACAAAAAAAACAAACCAAAAACACATGGGACCCAATTAAAATTTAAAAATTAATAGATGCCTGCAATCTCATAGGAAGAGTGTATAGCCTTTTATAAGCAGAAAATTGAAAATTGATTTCTGGTGGAGGTATATATTTGTGGGGTATGGACCAGACCAGAAGCCTAGAAGAAGTACATCAAAAGATGGCAGGAGAACTAATCACTAGAGAAATGCAAATAAAAACTACAATGAGGTATCACCTCACACCAGTCAGAACAGCCGTCATCAAAAAATCTGCAAACAATAGATGCTGAAGAGGGTGTGGAGCAAAGGGAACCCTCTTGCACTGTTGGTGGGAATGTAAACTGATGCAGACACTATGGAGAACCGTATGGAGGTTCCTTAAAAAACTAAAAATAGAACTACCATATGACCAAGCAACCCCACTCCTGGGCATATACCCAGAGAAAACCATAATTCAAAAAGACACATGCACCCCAATGTTCATTGCAGCACTATTTACAATAGCCACGTCATGGAAGCAACCTAAATCCCCATCGACTGATGAATGGATAAAGAAGATGGGGTACATATATACAATGGAATATTACTCAGCCATAAAAATGAATGAAATTGGGTCATTTGTAGAGACGTGGATGGATCTAGAGACTGTCATACAGAGTGAAGTAAGTCAGAAAGAGAAAAACAAATATCGTATATTAATGCATATATGTGGAAACTAGAAAAATGGTACAGATGAACCAGTTTGAAGAGCAGAAATAGAGACACAGATGTAGAGAACAAGTGTATGGACGCCAAGGCGGGAACATGGAGGGGGTGGTGGTGGTGTGATGAATTGCGAGATTGGAATTGACATATATACGCTAATATGTATAAAATGGATAACTAATAAGAACCTGCTGTATAGAAAAATAAGTAAAATAAAATTCAAAAATTAAATAAATAAATAAACTAAAAATGGATTAAAGACTTAAATGTAAGACCTCAAACCATAAAACTGCTAGAAGAAAATATGGTTAGAACACTCTTTGACATACACTGTAGTAATATTTTTTTGGATTACTCTCCTAAGGCAAAAGAAATGAAAGCAAAACCAACAAAAAAAAACAAACAAAAAACACATGGGACCTAATTAAACTTAAAAGATTTTGCAGAGGACAGGAAACCACTGACAAAATGAAAAGATAACCTACTGAATGGGAGAAAATATTTGCAAATGATATGACCAATAAGGGGTTAATATCCAAAATATATTAACAGTTCATACAATTCAATATCGGAAAAACAAACAACCTGTAAAAGAAAATAAGCAGAAGACCTGAATAGATATTTTTCAAACAAGACATACAGATGGCCAACAGGCACATGAGAAGATGCTCAATGTCACTAATCATCGTAGAAATGCAAGTCAAAATCACAATGAGCTATCACCTCACACCTGTCAGAGTGGCAATCATCAAAATGATGACAAATAACAAATGTTAGTGAGGATGTGGAGAAACAGAAACCCTCATACACTGTGGGTGGGAATGTAAATTGGTGCAGCTACTATGGAAAACAGTATGGAGGTTCATCAAGAAATTAAAAATAGAACTACCAGATGATCCAGCAATTTCACTCCTGGATATATGTCTAAAGAAAACAAAAACACTGATTCAAAAAGATATATGCACCCCAATGTTCATAGCAGCACTATTTACAATAGCCAAGATATGGAAGCAACCTGTGTCCATCAACAAATGAATGCATAAAGAGGAAGTGATATATATGTATCACATATATAATGGAATGTTACTTGACCATAAAAATGAATGAAATTCATTTGATCACATACAGAAAGTCTACAGTTTTACTTCTCTCTTCCACACTTATCTTCTTGATGTCACAATTTACATCCTTTGTATTGAGTATTCATTAACAGATTTTTTTAAGTTATAGTTATCTTAATACTTTCTCAATTATTATACTAGGGTTAAAACGATTAACACACCACCATTACAGTATTCCATTATTCTGTTTTTGTCTATATATTTACTTAGAAAGAATCAGAATGAGACTGATTCTTTCATATGCATTCATTTTGCTGTGTAGTATTCTTTAATTACAACTTGAAGAACTCCCTGTACCACTTCTTAAAAGGAAGGCCTACTGATAACTAACTCCCTGAGCTTTTGTTTGTCTGGGAAAGTCTTTATGGCTCCTTCATTTGATAGGACAGCTTGGCCAGGTATATGGTTCTTGTTTAACAATTTTATTTTTCTTTCAGTACTTTTAACATATCATTCGACTTTCACCTGTCCTATAAGATTTCTGCTGAGAAACCTACTGATGGTCTTATAGGTGTACTCTTGTATGTGGTGAATCCTTTTTCTCTTGCTGTTTTCAAAATTCTCTTTGTGTTTGACTTGTGACAATTATAATGTGTCTCAGAGTAGACCAACTTAGATTCTAATTATTTGAGGTCCTTTGGGTTTCATGAATCTAAATGTCTATTTCCCTCCCCAGATTTGGGAAGTTTTCAGCCATTATTTCCTTAAATAAGTTTCCTGCCCCCTTTTCTTTTTCTGCTCCTTCTGGGACTCCCACAATGCATATTCATTCCCATGTCCATGAATGGGAAGAGTTCATGTCCATACTACCTAAATTATACACAGATTCAATGCAATACCTATTAAAAACCCAATGGCATTTTTTACATATATATATATATATATATATATATCTGTGTATATATAACCTGTATATATATATATAAAACATATATATTATTTATATATAATGGAATATTATTCAGCCCTTAAAAAGGAAATCCTGACATTTGTGACAACATGGATGGACCTTGAGGACATGCTAATTTAAATAAGCCAGACACAGAAGAACAAACACTACATAGTCCCACTTATATAAGGAATCTAAACATAGTCAAACCCATAGATGCACAGAGTAGAGTGGTGGTTACCAAGGGCTGAGGTTAGAGGACAATGGTGTGGTGTTGGTCAAAGGGTACAATGTTTCAGTTATGCAAGATAAATAAGTCCTAGAGATCTACTGTACAGCATAGTGCCTACAGTTCACAGTACTACACTGTATTCTTTAAAATTAGCTAAGAAGTTAGATCTTAGGTTAAGTGTCCTTAACTTATACACACACACACACAAAGCCAAGGAGGGTGAGAGGAAACTTTTGGAAGTATGGATATGTTTATAGCATTGACTGTGGTGATGGTTTCATGGGTGTGAGTTAGAGTTATAATGTATATAACTCTAAACTCATCAAGTTATATACATTAAATATATACAATTTTTATATGTCAATCACCCATCAGTAAAATTTAAAAAAAATAACTAGATTTATCTATGCCAAATTTATTGTTTCTTGTATCTATCAACTTAAATATGAAATTTTTATTTTTACAGTGTTCCTCATTGTAGTCCAGTTTCTCCATATTGTGTACAATAATATTCCAGTCTTCATTTTCTTATTTTATCAATGCCTTACTGTAGTACAGTCTATTATTTCCTTTAAACCTGTTGCTGTGTGTTTCTCTACCTTCTCATCTTTTCCCATCTAGATAAATCCTGACTTCCTATAGACTCTCTGCTTATATTTCTAGTTGACAGAAGATTAGTAATTCTAATATAAGGGATGGAGTATTTACTATCTTTCCATAGTCCCTTACATGATGTTTGTCTCATGAGATGCCTTTTTAGTAGCTTTTATTCAATCCAGTTAATTAGACTAAAAATTAAAGGAGATGACTTGCAATTTCTTATATTAGATATTCTCTTGGTTTTGACATCGTTGAGTTTTTCTTTTCTTGCTTTTATCCCCATTATTTTGCATTTAATATCTGTTTTAGTGAAATAGTTGAATAGGAAGAGTGGGGAACATCAAGTCAGATACCACTTTATGTTAAGGAAAAACAGAAACTAAATCTATCTATATACCTATTATCATCATCATCATCTTTAAGATCACAATCATTTAATCACAATGCATGTGTAATTACAGCTGCACATATATATGGAATAGACTCTTTTCAGCGGTTATATATGTTTAACAACAAAATATAATTTTTAGAATAAAAACTGTACAATAATTCTATAGAATATGAACTACTTTCTTATATATTTAATCTTTGTGAGATTAGATGATATAATTAAAATACTTATCAAACTACTTAACAGATGGTGTATAATTGATACATGCTATTTTATTTTGTATTCCATTTCTCCAGGCACATTGTGCCTCAATTTTGGTATAGGTGCTGGTATAGAATATCTACTCTCCTTTGCATTATAAATATTTTGTTACTTTCAGGGTTTCTGATAGGAAATTTTTAGCAATCAGTCTTTGGGAGAATGTCCTCAAATAAACTGTAATTTGTTTTTTTTTCCATCAGCTTTCCTTATGGTAGTTTTCTACATTCTCCAGCATACTTAGAGCTTCTGTCTTTTCCTGCTAATATACTCTCCCTATGTAATTGCCACTTTCACTGTAATAAGTTACTGTACTTAAAATCAATCATGCATTCATATTTTATAAATTAGTATTAACTTCATAGTATTTACACAGCATAGTAATAGATTCCCATGTCATGTCTTTCATGCAAAAGAAATGCTATCCACTAATGAAATAACACCACATTGGCTCATGTTGAGATGCCTTTAGAATGTTGCCTATAGTTAAGACTGGACAACCAATCAGAGTTGCAGCATTACTCTGCTTCTACTTAAACAGTTTTCATAGACATTGACTGGTTTATGGCCCTTGAATAAATAAGTATGCATTTCTTTAAACTGATTGTATTACTTTTACCTGGTTCAATGCCTAATTCATTTTAGAACATTCTTTGTTCTTTGTTAAAATACTCATCTGTGACTGTGGAATGGCCTCCTTTCATTTAAAGGTAGTTGTTTAGTGCCATTCCAGCCATTTAGCAAACAAAGCACTTCTTTGTTAAGGCTGAAGAATTTTAAATATGATCTCATCGAGCCTCTATGCATAAAATTGAGTTCCGTCTTGTAGTAAAACACCAAATCAGTAGATTAGTAAGAGAGAGAACATCATTTTAATGACTTCAAATAGCTCATGCAATTAAAAATACTCTGGCTTACTTTATCCTTTACTTTTTTTCCACCACTACGTTTCTGCTCACTCTTAAGTTGTTGCTTTCATCTATTTCATCCTACAGGAATAAACATCCTTGCTGGTTCTCTAGAAGGTACTCCCAATAAGTTAATTATTTTTTCCTAGAAGTTTCCAAAGTTTAATAGAGTAAAAAATTTAAAAGGAGAAAATTGATATAAATTATTTTATATCAACCATGTTAAAATAAAATTATGCAGTCCTAACACCAGAGCTCTTAATGTAAATGTCTATTTATTTTGGATTCCATGGGCAAAGAAGAGGGTGTGTTACCTTCCTCAAAATGTTTTGCTCTTGATTCCAAGTCAAAGAGTTTTATAGTCAAGGTTTTCAACCTTGAGACGAACAAAAATTACGGCAGAATGAAAAAGAACCCTCCATAACCATAGCCTGAACTCTTCTGGTTACTTAAGGTATTTGCTTAGAATAAATAGACTATAAATTTAGTTTTTAAAGTATTACGTGAACAAGGAGGGCATGTACCTCATAAACTAACAATATGAATGGTGTTCTGTTCTCTATTATTCTTTCTGTGATATATTCTAAGTCAGAAGCCGAGTGTTCACATCCACTGGAGTCAGGCTGAATTAAAAAGCCAGAGCCAATGAAATATAACATTTTCTTCTTTAAAAAGAATATATAAAACACAAAAACCAGAAAGTTAAAACAAATAATATGGAAAAATATGCCATACAAACATGGAGCAAAAGAAAATAGTTTAGATGTATTAAAATCAGAAAAATAAACTTAAGGTGAAAAATATTCCTATATATAAAGCAGGTCACTTTATAGCTTTGAAATGTAAACTCATAAGAAAGATATACTACTACTAAAATTCTATGTGCTAATATAATTAGTGTTAACGCCAAAAAGTAGAACTTACCAAAATTGAGGCAAGAAGTAGAATATCATAATAGTTATTCAATAATGAATGAAATTATAATTGTCATTATAAAACATCCTACATGTGACAGTGTAGGGATAAGATTAGCCTGAAGATCTTGTCACCCCAGAAGGTAAGGAAGTGTATGTAAATGTGAGTGTGTGTGGCGGGGGGTGGGGGGAAGAAATAGAGAGAGGAAGCTATTGAGCATGTCACAAGAACACAGGGGCTACCATTAGCCATATATGAAGCAATCTTACAGCCAAAATAATTAATAAGAGTAATATATTATAGACCTTTGGGGGGAAATAGCCATGAGAAACAATAATTGATAAATACTTAAGTGAGTCACCCAGTAAGCAAGAAATAAACAAATAAGGGATAAGAGAGGACTCTTGCTTATAAGATACTTAGTGCAAACTGGTAGATGTGGAGTAAAGGCAGGAGTTGGAATACCATCATTGCAATACACATAACTGTAAAGAGCCTCGTGTCAGGAATACATGAAGAACTTATTCAAATAATAGAGAAATAAACAAGTTAATAGACAAATGTGCAAGAGAATTGAACATGCTCTCCACAAAAGAAGATATGGAACATGTGAGAAGTGTTTACTTCATTAGTAATTAGGGAAGTACAAATTCATAATTTAATGATACACCACTGCTCACCTATCAGAAGGACTAAAATTGAATGGTCACTAGTACCAACTGCTTATGATCACCTGATGTGGATCCCCTACAGCTCACATTCACTGCTTGGAGAATGTACGATGGTGAAGCATTCTGAAAATTTGTTAACTACTTAAAGCTAAGTAGATAATGGTCTACCCTATGAGGAACAATTCCACTCATTAGTATGTATCCCTGAAATGTATATACATGAATACCAAGAGAAATGTGCAAGAATGTTTACAGTACCATTATTTGTAACAGATAAGAACCAAGCAACCCCAAAGAATAATTATCAATATACTGTATAAACATACAGTGGTGTATTTATACAATGGAATTCTATACAGTAATGAAATTAATACAAATTAATATGATTACATGCAACAGTCATACTGTTACATGAAGCAGTCACCAACTACTACAAACTTTAATATTTCATTTATGTAGAGTTAAAAAATAACAGGAAAAAAAAAAACCCTCCAATATTTAGGGAAACAAGCGTTTGTGGTAAAACACCAAAGAAGAGCAAAGAGTGACATCATAAAAGTCAGGAAAATGGATAACATTTGCGAAAAGAGGAAGCTAATGACTAAGAAGGTGTCTAAAAATGGCTACTGGGGAGCCAGCAATATCTTCTTTCGTGAACTGAAGATGATTATTATGATTTAGGTCTGAGATTCTTATTTCAATCTCTGTTTTGTTTGAATTTAAAGCCCAAACTCCACTAGGTATAAAGGCAATAAACAAAATCATGGGTCATGGGATATTCTTATTTGACCAATGTGAATAGTTTGATTAAGAGAATATAGAAAACTATAAGGTAATCAGTCATTTGAGCACAATGCAGAGGGCACGTTCACCTCAGGCCAATGGCTATCCCTTGCCATTCAATTACACTACTACATGAACATTCCTTTGAGTTGGGTAATGTGATGGCTGTAAAACGGAAATTACAGATTTGAGCACAACTTATTGAAATGTGATAAATACAATATAAAATGTATTTTAAGTGGTTTCAGAAACCCCAACCCAGCTGAGAGACTTTCAAAGAGCCTTTCGTTTCTTCTCTATTTTATAGAATTTATGAAAAATATGCAGTACTTTAGCATCTGCAAGTTTGTATATAACGGTGATCTATGTAGAATTAGTATTTACCTGATGTTTTGCCTGAAAAAACAATAGAATACATTGACTTATTGCACTTAGAGTGACAACTGGTGCTGTGCTTTGCTTGGAGATTCATACAATAATCCCTATCACATGCATATGCCCATTTAAAAGTCAGTAACAAAAGTCAAAATTCTCCAGAGTCAGAGCATACCTTCTCTGTAATACAGGAAAGGATATTTGTGGAATCTCATCTGTAATGATGCAGCATATAAATTTCCATTGCTATATATGACAGACGTCTGGTTCCAAATGCAATTTTACTGAGAGTTCTACCAGATGGAATACTCTAATCCCAATCCCATTTCATATCAATAAGTCAGGATATCCATAAATTTGCTAGCTAAATTAGAGAAGATACAAATCTATCTGTCTTTTAGATGTGAAGAAGTTTGATATTTATCAGTAACACAGCAATAGTTAAGGGACAGGCTAAGCTCAAATCAGAGGTGCAAGTACTTGAGAGATTTTATTTAGCCCCGATCTGTTTTAAATGAGCAACATTTTCTGTATTCTTTTCTAGTGTGTTACCATAAAAATCAACATTCTTCATGAAGACTGATTACACTGGTTTTTAAGACAAATGGGAGAAGTGAACTATTACAGTCCCTTTAAAGTCTCTTCCTCTTGTGGACACCTGGAGTGTATATCTACACAGTACCACTTACTTGGGGAATGCAATTTCTTCTCTGACTCAGAACTTTCCTGAACCCAGGGATACTCTTAGCAATTAGCACTCCTCCCACAAAATCCTTTCATTAAAAGATCAAAAACAAGAAGTCCAAAAACAATTTCTCAACATTAAAAGGAAAGATTATGTAATTTGTGTAGCATACAAATAAATCCAGACTTCTCTCATAAATGGCTAGTGGGTCTGTAACATGCACAGCATTTCTGGGTGTTTCTCTGTATACTGCTGGTACAGTTAATGTTGGCACACTGATTGTTGATGGCAATTTTAAAGGCATATTTCCTTTGAGTCAATAATTTACACTTCTAAGAATTTAGACCAGCATACCATATGGGATATAACACTGATGTTGAAAAAAGGGAACATGTTTATGAATATTTTAACATTCGTTTTAATGGAACACAATCTAAATACTATCATGGAATGTTCAGCTCCTAAAAATGAATCTGTAAATCTGTTTTTGACATGGAAATACTTTCATAGTATATTTTTAACTAGAAAATTATGACACTGTTTATATGAAATGAACACCTGTAAACATCTGGATATGTACACATATCTATACATATTTCCATAAGAAAGAGACTAAAGGCATGCATTCTAAAATGTTAACAGCGGTCATTGCTAGATATTACGCTTCATACTATCCAAATTTCCTTCTATTTTATGAAGGTAAACTTCTACTAGTTGAATAATAAATTATTATAAAAGAAAAAAGATTAAGAAGCTCTAGAAATCAGTTTCCAGGGGAGAGAATTATTGAACAAAATGATGAAACAAATTTAAGACTTAACAGTAGGAACTTTTCATTTTTGTATGGTTTCTCAGGAGCGAGTCTATATCTCCTCCTTTGTTTAAATACTCTGGTCTTAAATGCCTTCAACAGGGAGTAACACCCATTACTGAATTAACTTTCAGTTCATTGGCAATTTTTGTAGCAGACTTTATTTTTAGTGTATTAGAGCTTGTGTACTGCTTGCATTTAAATATTATTTATAATGTCCACTGTAGAATTGACTGGTATGAGGCAGTAATATAAGGATCAAACTATAAAGGTGGTTAGGTAACCAAGAATACACCGCACAGCTGACATGCCTGCATTTTAAGCATACTGTAGTCTCCATATATATAATGCTGGGTAATTTATTTTCTTTCTCCTTTAATTTTCAGGTTTACAAACTGATGTCAGATCAGTGCCTTTCCTTTTTTTGGCCATTAGACAGCTCTTGGATTACTGATTAGATTTTCCAAAAGGTGGAGGCAGCCTGGGGAGAAGACATCACTGTCTCCTGTAACCTGAAATTCTAATTTCTTGTTGCCTGACTTAGTGTAGCAGCAGAAGACTGCCCACAGATTGACTGAAAGCCCTGAGTGGTACATGGAGCCAGTCTGGGCGATTTGATATGGGATTTGATTTGGCACCTCAAAAAAAGTGTTATTGGGGCTGGTAGTTTCTATGCTGTTGCTTACCTTGTCCCTGTCACTCTCCATCCCTAGGCATGATGGACTATCAGAGCACACACATGTGGAGACAAGTGGCTCAAAATCTTATGACATGGGAAAAGGGAAAAAAATATTTTATGCATCGGATGCCCTTGAATGAAAGTGCCACTTATGAACAGTAGCAGGAAGACCACGAGGACTTAATCCAGTATACACCCAAAGGGTAAAATGGTCAGGGAGAAACAGGAGACTGAAATGGAAACTAGAAATTTAACCACCCAGAGATACAAGCCATTCTAAAAATTTTGCTTAAGGAGGCAATGAAAAAGGAACTGGTACTTTGGACAAGGGGGCTAACTGCACTGCTCTAAGGAGCTGCTACAGTCTCTAAGTGCAAACCTCAATCCCTGGGAAGTAGGCTAGGAAGTTCCCCCCCACCCCCCACACAGTGAAATTGGAAATGAGAAACTTCTGTTTTCCTAATTTACATATTTTATTCAGAACTCTGTTTACTTTTATGCCTTGTTGAATTCATTTTTAATGGAACATTTGGTTTCCTATGCAGATATTTATTCAATTCAGTATTTTGCTCTTTCCCCCCAATTTTTTAGCCTAGAACTGTATCAAAACATATTTAAAATTATTTTGCTTTGCAATTTATTCATTAGCTAATAGAACTTACTGAGAGACAGTAACAGTATTTGCTTCTGCAATACAATATATATTTGAGAACCTACCAATAAATTGCGAGTCTTCTATATGCTAGAAGTATTCATGGCCATCATTTTGTTTATTCTTGGTCTAGCTACTATAGATTTTTTTTTAGGTGAAATAGATTATGTATTTTCTCTCTGGATTTCAGTATACTATACACACCATTTACATTAACAAAACAGTATACTTTTCTTATAAAACTGTTTAAAATTTATTCTTAAGGCATTTATGATAAAAAGTTTTGAATTGATTGATTTTAAATGTCATAAAAATGGGATGCATTTTATACATCTCTGGAACTTTTATGACAACAAATTTGGTTCAAATCAATTATTTTTCTCACTTTGCAAAAGCGGCTTGCAGATACTCAGCTAATAAACTGATTTGATATACACGTTTCCTTTTGTACATTTAGGTAGAGGAAAAATGTTCTATGTTGCTAGGCTTTGCAGTAATCTTGAAGTTAGAAATGAAGAAGCACTATTTTTCTTCTTGTTTGCAGAGAGACATTAGCCACATACACTTCAAAAGGTTAAATATTTACTCCACAACTTTTATTGTTAGTGGGCCAGTCACAATTTCAAGTATTTTCTTCTTTACTAGCATGCCCATTCATTTTATAAATTCTTAATTTGGCAACCATATTAATTTTCATGGCCATATTATCAGAAATAATTTATGATATTTTCCACGCAGTCATAATTTATTTTTTCATTTTGCTTACTTCATTTAGATTACTAGCTGTCTCCAATTACTAGCTCTACTCTTTACTAGCCATGTGACCCTTGGCATACAAATTAATTTGTTGTTTAGTTAAGTCACCTGTAAAATGGAACTGCATTGGCACCTACCTAATAAGATTAAATTATCAAACATATAAAGTACTTAAAACAACAAATTATCCTTAATAATTGTTCATATGTTAGCATATTGTTTTGTGATTGTTATTACTCCAGTCTTTCTGCCTTGCCCATTACCTATTTACATTCCTATTGAGAATTGCTCCAGCAAGGTGAATACTTCAACCATTCCATTTGACTCAGAAATTTTACTTAAGGATATTACTCTATACAAATAAACCCACTCATTTTTACTATATATGTATACGGGGATTTAAAAAAAATAATCCAACGTTCATCAATTGAAAAGTGAATACATATATTTTTATAAATTCATATTCTGCACTTTTTAAAATAAAAGATTTCTGCATTTCTTTTATTTTGCATTTTCATTTGTATTGGCTCAGAATAGTCTGGCTATACTGCAGTAACATGCCCCAAATCTCATTGTTTTAAAAATAACAATGCTCCCATGTACGTCCATCTATGTCAGCAGAAGAGTATCAGTGACCATCCAGAATATAGACTCTTTCCGTGCAAAAGGAACGAGAGAATGAAGTGAACTTCACTCTCTTAGCCACTGTCTCTTAAATCATCTTTGGAGAGGTGACATGCAAATTTGTTTTGCTCATATTTTATTGGTAACAGCAAGTCTTATGGTCATGATTATCTTGCAGCAGGTGAAAAAGTTGAAT
Source organism: Stenella coeruleoalba (assembly GCF_951394435.1). NCBI lineage: Eukaryota > Metazoa > Chordata > Mammalia > Artiodactyla > Delphinidae > Stenella > Stenella coeruleoalba. The sequence goes on along the minus strand of NC_137162.1, from coordinate 52,868,507 downwards.
AATACCATAAGCTAAAGGAGACAGAGCTGGAATATTTGTGAAAACCTCCAATGGTTCCCACTGTTTAATTCAATTGACCTGGAGAGAGGGACATGAGAAATGTAAGTTGTTGTGTAATGGTTATGCTATGATCTAATGAAAAATTAATTTGTGGGGGTCAAAAGGTAAAAAGAAAAAAATGAATGACCAAGCAAGGCGTACACACACACTAGGCCTTCTGGTAAATGTGAAGGGTGGGTGGGTGGGATTCACAGAGACAAAAGGCATACTAGGAGTGATTGAGAGAGTACAAGCCTCTCCCATGGTGTGACCAAGGTCTAGGGTCAAAACTTTGTGGATCCATCAACAAGGTGTAGCTGGGCCTTGGCTCCATCGTTGTGTCATCACGTCAGCAAACATCTGGCTAAATCAAGAAGCTGACATCAAACCTGAGATTATATGGCTTCAGTTGTATAATATGGCAGAACCCCAGTATGCAGCCCAGGTCTGTTACCTCAGTATTCTTGGTTGAAGGAGCACCAGTTCAGCTGAACACCCACTTCAGATTTCTACCATAAGTTGGTCTGACTGTCTTAAACTCTCAGCTGTACCTGGTTTCTACGGAGTTTTTCAGAGGCCAGCTTGTGAGGAATCAGTGGGAATCACTGGGGTTTTTCACAAATATTCCAGCTCTGCCTGTGTCCTTTAGCTTATGGTATTATTCAACTTTTTCACTTGCTGCAAGGTAATCATGATCCTAAGACTTGCTGTTACCAATAAATATGAGTAGGTTAGCCCTTACTTTTCAGTGGCACAATAAAGAATACTCTGTTTTTCCCATTTGAGTTTTGAACTTTTTGAGAAACAAATAAATCAGGTAGTTGAAGATAAATACAGCAGCCTTACTGCTGATAAAAGATGGGTGGAAATATGGGTTAGGTGTGCAAAAAGAAAATTTGTGAGTTTATATGTTGGCATGAACATAAATAAACATAAATAAATGCATATAAATAAATAAATAAATGCATATGCATATCAATGGGAAGGGAGCGTGTACGAAATGGAGAAATAATGAGCACGTTATTTTTTATTTAAGAAGAACATTATATGGACTTATATACTTATATACAAGTCACTCTATTAAACAAAAACAAGGGCTGAGTAAGCCCCAATCTTTGAAAAGGTCTCTGCACTTACTATGCCGTCTTTGACACTAGGACGGAGTATACAATTGTTGGTAAAGTTCTACAAATCCAGCAAATTTTTGTATTTTCTTTTTTTTACAGAAGTATAGTTGATTTACACTATTGTGTTAGTTTTAGGTGTACAGCACAGTGATTTAGTATTTTTGCAGATCATATATATTTCATTATAGTTTACGGTATTTTCTTAATTTGATTTTAGTGTCTGTGCTTTATCAAAAATAAAAGGATTAGATGAGACTGACTATGGAATAAGAATTACATATGTTTCTGTATGTAAAGTGTCAACAGATTCTCTATATTTATTTCATGGTATATATTCATACTTATATACAGTACAGGCAAAAGAGACAGAATGGTTAGTTCTACCTGGTAGTCTAAACTATGGAAATGCTTCAATTCAAACTAGTGAGGTTGCTTGAGCTGAGTTGAGATAGAAAAGGCCAGATGAGCATCTAATTGGATAAGACTTACCCTGGATGTTGAAGAAAGTATATTACCTGCAGCAATCTATTGAATTTTCTAAATAGCAAAATGGGGATCATGGCAAGAGATGAGGTTTACATGGAATGCTAAATCCTCTTTTTCATGCTACAGTCTGTTTATTGTTTATCTCTTTGCTTATGCAAAGTCCCTTTTTTATTTACACATCTGTACTGATAATACATTATGTCTTATAACAGATAACCAACCTCTTTGTCACATCTCTCTACAAAATCATTCAAGGTTAAATTTGCCAAGGAAATATTTCTGAAATTTTTTATGTCAAATTTTGAGTATGTAGCCACAATCATAAGGTACTGGAATCCACTCTTGCTGGATCTCATACAGAACCTTATAGAATAATATATTAAATAATGGTCTAAATTATTTTCTAGGACAATTTCTGTACTTCTCTCATTTGAATATTTACACGGTGCAATAAATTCATTCTAGATGGTGTTATGGGCTAAATTGTATCCTCCCCATATTCACATCTTAAAACCTTAACCCCTAGCACCTTATGTGTGCCACAACTACTGAGCCTGCGCTCTAGAGCCCACGAGCCACAACTGCTGAGCCCACGTGTCACGACTACTGAAGCCCACGTGCCTAGAGTCTGTGTTCTGCAACAAGAGAAGCCACCACAATGAGAAGCCCACGCACTGCAACGAAGAGTAGCCCCCGCTTGCTGCAACTAGAGAAAAGCCCGCGTGCAGCAACAAAGACCCAACACAGAGGAAGGAAAGAAGGAAGGAAGGGAGGGAGGGAGGGAGGGAGGAAGGAAGGGAGGGAGGGAGGAAGGAAGGGAGGAAGGGAGGAAGGGAGGAAGGGAGGGAGGGAGGGAGGAAGGAAGGAAGGAAGGAAGGAAGGAAGGAAGGGAGAAGGGAAAAAAAAAGAATGTAACTATATTCGGAGAAGTAATTAAAGTTAAAGGAGGATATGTGAGCAGGCCCTAATCCAATCTGACTGGTATACATATAAGAAAAGGAATTAGGACACACAAAAAGAGGTATCAGGGATGCATACCCACAGAGAAAAGGCCACGTGAAGACACAGTGAGAAGGAGAATATCTGTAAGCCAAAGAGAAAGGACTCAGGAGAAACCAACCCTGCCAACACCTTGATCTTGGACATCTAGTCTCCAATACTGTGAGGAAACGAATTTCTGTTGTTTAAGCCTCTCAGTCTGTGGTATCTTGTTATGGCAGCCTTTCATATTAATACAGATGGGTATATATAAAGATTGTTAGCCAAAACAAACAAAGAAGCAAACAAATACAAAAAGCAGTGTTTTCTTATCACGCAATTAACTTTGATGAGGATCAGGACACAGTTAGATCTTCTTCAACGATCATGAACTTGTTCCACATCACAAATTTCCCATTTGAAGGCACTTTGAAAGGAATAGATTGTATTAGAGCCAGGGAAGGTAAAATTAAGTTAAGTCAAAACTACCAACACCGCATCAACTAAAAAAAAAAAACCTTAGAAACCATTAAAAGGAAGTGGTTGCTCAGAGAAAAATTCATTCATACTGGCAATTTTGACTGCAGTTAAGGACAAACCATAGATTTTTTTTAAAAAGATGTATTAAAAGACCATTACTTTTGGAAGGAAAATGGCTGAAACGTGATGTACAATAAAAGCTCATTTGGGGAATACTGAGACATTGCTAAAATATTCAACTTATTTTTCTATTGTTCAGTGAAGTGTTTCAAACTTTCCTACTGAGCACACAACATGTTCAATCCCTAATGCAAATAGATTCAGTTCCAATTCATTTCATCCCCGTGTTTTACTTATTTGTATCCTACTGAGCCATTTTTGATGCCAGATGTGTTCTTCTTCTCTTAGATTTTATTTTTTATCTATTCAATCTCCCACTGAGGAGTTTGCTAGATGTCCTGTCTAGCAATAAGTTATATTTAAATAAGTGTCATATATTTGGAATTCTAATGGTCAGTAACCATTGAGCTGGAAAGAAGAATATATCTTTATGTTTTGCATAAGGGAATTATGAAGGAGACTGATTAATTCTGACCTTTTAATAGGGTTTGTTATACCAATTTTTTAAAATTCTTTAAGATATCTGAATGCTAATGCCTGCTCATAGGAGAGTTGGATTCTTTATGGATACTACCACGTATCTGTTAGTAATTAACACTGGACACAGATTAAATGATACACAAAGGAATGAACTGACTCTGAAAAAGCTAATCAACTGAGACTTTGTTTCATGTAAGTATTAAACAGATAGAGAAAATCCTCTTTTATTTACTCACATGCAAAGTTGTAAATATTTGAAATATTTGCTAGCCTAGTAGTTTTGCATTTCTCTGCTCTTTCTATTATACTATGTTGTAAGGAAAGCTTTCGGCCACAAACTTTTGTCAAGATTGGAAATCCTTAGGCAATGGAAGAAAAGAAAATCAAAGTAATTAAAGAATAAAAAGATAAATTTTATAATAAGCTTTCAGGAAATATTAGTCAAGAGGGTAAGTTTCTTATTATTTGGGAAGCAATGTTTTTTTGTATTGGACTTAAACCCATAATAAAAATTCAATTTGTTTACTGTTATTACTGTAATACATGTTTCTAAGGCATAATTGAAGTGGGGGCTAAAAATAGGATCATAGCAAAAGCTTTAAATAGTGTCCCTCTAGTTCAGCTTTCTTTCACTTCGTGGGAATTCTACTATCCCTTTAAATAGTACCTTTAACATTTCTTTCTCACCAACGATTGCTCAAAATATAATGTCCAAATTTAGTTAACTTTACATTTAGGAAAGAAACTTCTTATTAAGGGGTAAGGAGGGTGCATTTAAAAAAGATTATGTGTCAGCTTATGTGAATGACCTATAAGGTTAGTGATTCAATAGAGTGGGAAAACTGACTTTGTAGAAAAGGCTCTCAAAAACTTATTAAACAAAAATTCTTGGAGAGGAGAGAGAATAAGAGAAGATGATAAGTATTTCACTGGGCATGAGAAGCAAGAAGAAATTGTAAATATATAGGTACATATGCTGATAGGTAGATCTGGTCTTAGGTAGCTGTGGAAATATGTTCTGATTGTTTACATTTTCCTAACAGAAGAGGTACCTTCTTTAGCTATGAGTGGCCACGCCAGAAGAAGAGATATGAAGATTGAGGAGAAGGGGGAAAATGCAAAAGAGTCGAGCGTGGAGACTGAATCAGCTAAGAAGTTGTGATCTAATTCCCCAGCATCATTAAGGACCCACATCATAAATTTAGAGTCCACTCAGCATGGTTATATGTTTTACTCTAGGACCATTCATTTTCAAGAACACAGGCATAGTGTAGGTCGAGGTGTGAAGTTTTACCAAGTGGGTATGACAAAGAGAGAATGAGAATATATGAGAATGGGAGAAGACCAAAATGGTGACATAGGAAAATCCAGCCTCCATTGCCCCCAACAAAGATCAATAATTAGACAGCTATTCAAAAACAAAAACAGCTCTGGAAGACATGTACAGGCCACTTAGGAAGTTTCAGCAACACAGAGGAACGAAAAGCCTGAGAGCATTGCACAAGAAGAGAAGGAAGACAGCTTCATTTGCCTGCATCATCTTCTTCTCCAAGAGGGCACTGTTCAGCACCAAGAAGGAACTTCCCAGCTAGAAAGAGTTTTTATCACTGGAAAAGGAAGAATGGTATGGGCAATAAACTTCTTCAGCCTTTTGGGGCACTACCCAAATGTCCCGACCAGAAAAGATGAGACATATAGGACTAGCTAGGTACAAGGAAAAAAAGCAGGAGCAGTCACACAGTGGGAGTGATGGCAGTTCAGAGGCCTACGCTGCAGACAATCTCAACAGATTTGGAACTGTATGAGAATGAAAGACACTAAGTTAAAGATAAGACAGAAATGAAGAGGATGAAAAATATAAAGTTCATAATGAAATCAATAAAAGGACAGAAAATTAAATAATTGTTAAACATTTATTTATATATAGCAGAGTATATCTTTTGGTGATAGATGAATAAATAATGTCACAATGAGAATATGTGTATAGTGTGCCTGAATGTCATGAGAGCCATCAGAATGTTTAGTTCTTTTTCAATTGATTTATGGGAAATATTTCTCTGGAAATTCAACAATTAAAAAATTATAATTCAATGAAATAATTTTTATCTACATGAAATAAAAACATTGAAATTTTTAGGAAACAATGAAAGTAGGGAGTATAATTCTTTCAGATATTATAATGTATATGCACAATTAAATCATTGTGATTTAACAGGCAAATGGAATGGATTTTCTAGAAATAGATGACAGAAAATAAGAAAGATAAAAAGCAATGAGTTTTTTTTCAAAAGGATAGACCAATGAAATAAAACTGACATACAGCAAATCACATAGAATTTAAAATCGAGAAATAAACCCATATATTCTTAGTTAATTGGTTTTTGACAGAGGTGCCAAGACAATTCAATGGAGAAAGAATAAATAGTCTTTTGAGCAAATGGTATTGGGACAACTAGATAATCACATGCACAAGAATGATGTTGGATCTTTTCCTTATACCATATTGAAGAATTAACTCAGGGCTTCCCTGGTGGTGCAGTGGTTGAGAGTCTGCCTGCCAATGCGGGGGACACAAGTTCGAGCCCTGGTCTGGGAAGATCCCACGTGCTGCGGAGCAACTAAGCCCGTGCACCACAACTACTGAGCCTGCACTCTAAAGCCCACGAGCCACAACTACTGAAGCCCACGGGCCTAGAGCCCATGCTCTGCAACAAAGAAGCCACCCAATGAGAAGCCCGCGCACCGCAAGGAAGAGTAGCCCCCACTCACCACAACTAGAGAAAAGCCCGCGAGCAGCAACAAAGACCCAACGCAGACAAAAATAAAAATAAATAAATTTATATATAAAAAAAGAACTAACTCAAAATGAATCATAGGCTTTAAATGTAAGAAGTAAAACTATAAAACTTAGAATAAAACATAGCAGTAAATCTTCAAGACCTTGGGTTAGGCAATGGTTTCTTAGATACAACACCAAAACTATAAGCAACAAAAGAGAAAATAGATAAACTGGATTCCATCAAAATTTTAAAATCTGTAATGCAAACAATACATTCAAGAAAGTGAAAAGACAACCTGCAGAATGGGAAAAAATATTTGAAAATCATATGTCTGTTAAGGGTCTGGCAACCAGAAAATATAAAGACTCCTTAACTCTCAAACAAAATTCCAAGCAAAATGGGAATGGATATAAATATCGAAAGAAGGTAAACAAATGGCCAGCAAGTGTATAAAAAGATACTCAGCATCATTAGTCATTAGGCAATACAAATTAAAAGCAGGACATACCACTTCACATCTACTAGGATGGCCACAATCAAAATGAGATAAAAATAAGTACTGGTGAGGATGTGGATAAATTGGAACTCTTATTCATTGTTGGTGGGAATGTAAGCTTGTGCAGCCACTTTGGAAAATAGTTTGGCAGTTCCTAAACTTGTTAAACATAGAGTTACTAACTATATGACCCATCAATTCCACTCCTAGGTATGTACTAAAAAGAAATGAAAAAAATGTGCTCCAAAAACTTGTACACAAATGTTCACAGCAGCGTTATTCGTAATAGCCCCAAAGTAGAAACATTAATGTCCATCAACTGATGAATGGATAATAAAATAAAAGAAAGTAATGTAATATAATATTATTCAGCAATAAAGAGGAATGAAATTCCTCTACATGTTACAACATGGATGGACATCAAAAATATTTGTGCAATTATATAGTAAGCATATTGTTTCTCCAACAGTAGCTCTGTGACTCCACCTTCACAGATGCAATAGTACAGTCCAAAACACAGGAAACATTGTTCCTCTACTGTACTGATGAATGGCCCTACTAACCATGTACAGGGATAGTTAGAGAAGATGCTGAAACGGTAGCTTAAAGTAAGTCATAATCGGGACTTTAAATTTTATTCTAAGAGAAATCTTCATAGCGTTTTCAACAGAGGACTTTAAAAAAATAAATAAAACAATTTCTCTGGCTGCTATGGAGATACAGCATGTTCTTATTTATAGACAGAAGATCCTAGGGGCATCTCCATGACATGTGAGGGCATGTCATTGGAAATTCTGTACAGTATACTAGAAAGAGGACAGGATGGGAGTAAGAGGACCTGATTAGTGAGACAGGACAATTGATAGCTTCCAACTTTAACTTATAAATTCTATTCACTGTATGATGATCAATATCTTTTGCCACTTTAATACTTCAGTTTATTTTAAAATCTTTATTCTGGTAGGGTGAATAGAAATAATTTGCAGACTAGACTAGCCTAGCACTTCTGATGAAAGAACTGAACTGCCTGTATTTTTCCTAATTGCATTCCTTGTTCTACCTTACTTTGCCATTTCAAAATAAATTATTTTTGTCAAATTAGTGAGATAATTTCCTCATCACATTAAAATAACTTTATCTAAACCTAATGGTTTTTAATGCTCATTTAAAAAAATATTCACTTTGTTACATTTTATAAATTTTACAGATTTCCCATTACTACCTAATTGTGCAAAATGCTCTTGCCTTTTTTTCTTATTAAAGTCAGGGTTTTAAATGAATTCAATATGTTAGCATTTAAAAATAATCATTAATTTCTTGCCTACTTGTCTTCAATGTGTTTTACTCCTAAGATATTTATATAGCTCCTTCCTATACTTTTAATCCTTCGGATAGCATTAACTGTTCATTCTCACTAGTCTCATGTTTATTTACGTACCTAAAAAATTGTCTTGCACCCTAGCTCTTTCACCCCAAACCACAGTAATCCCCATTTTCATCGTTAAGTTTTCAGAAGGTTATTTTTTTGGAATATCAAAAAGATATCTTGTTTTCTAAATTTTACCTTTGAGGGATGTGCATGTTATGACATAAATATGTGAAGATGATATTTTCTCTGCCTTTATCCACAAAAATGTTGGCTAATATCTCTAACAAGTATATAATTGTCACTTGATTTTCTAATTTCTTTAGTTGTTTTTCTGATGTTTTAAACCATTTAACAGCGGAAGGGAACTTGAAAATTACTGATTAAAATAAAATCATTTATTCCATCAGTATGTACTTGTTTCTGATTAATTTTTTACCTATGTTCTAACCATCCTTTTTTTCTCCGCCAATATTAGAGTAAGATATAAATTCTAGAGCTCCAAAGAAGGTGACCCTGACAGTTTTTGCCAACTTAATCATTGCTTTAGTGGAGATGAAGATTTGGAGCTTCCTACTCTAACATTTTTAGTGAGGGCAATATGAGTTTATTTGATAGACATCTGAGAATAACTTTTTTTTAAGTAAAAGAATGGATTATTAAGGCAACAGAATTATATTAGACATATATTAACAATGTCCTGTCTTATTAGAGATATATTTGAAGTTGAAGTTTTAAATAAAGAAATAAATTTCTGAGGCACAGACAAGTGTCTGTTAATTTCTGAGACATTAACAAGTCTTTCATTTCGGATTTTTAACCATACAATGTCCAATGAGTTCTACTGACCAAAGTATACATTTGTAGGAAAAACACTTATTATATGTCTGTTGAAACATGCATTATATTTTCTGAAAAACACTGACAGTAAAAATTAAGCTAAATGCTTGTTGAGGAGATAGCATCATAAACTTAGGCTGATGTCAGCTACATCTCAGAGGTAATTTAAAAATTACCAATTTTTATTTCTCAATAATAGCATCTTAATTCTTAAGAAATGGTCAAGTTGTGTACAAGCCAGCAAACTTGCACCAAGAACCACTTTTATTGATATCTAATGTTACTGGCACTAAAAATTTCAATGGTGGGTTATATCATTGCTCCTCAAGAAATCAATATTACAAGTTTGTTTGATGATCATTTGGAAATCCATAAAACTACAAATGTATACAGGCTTAAATAAAGACACTAGCTTGTGATGTTAGAATTTACATTTCTAGTTTAACCAAAATAATTCAAACATTCATATTTAATTCCTCAAGAGCAGTGTACTCTCTCAGCAGCAGAAGTGTAGAATTATTTCTGAACTACTGCCAGTAATGACATTTAATCATCACCATTTAAATTGCTTTTTCAGAAATTGCTGTCCACATCTGTAGTTTTGTATGTCATTTGTTAGATCTAATATCATAAATTACAACCCAATATTTTAACAAGCAATATGTTTTTTGTCTAGGTTTAATAAAAAAAATTTTTTTAAATAAAGCAACTATTGCAGGAGGAAAAAAGTCGTATTTGAGAAGAACTGTGACTTCCCTTCTGCTTTTCCTCACAGCATGACTAGAATTTATAATTAATAAATTTCACAAAGTTTTTCTTCTGTCATTCTAAATGGAATCTTTTAATTGCTGTTATTACATTTCCTTGCAACCTCATGTATATACTTAAAATGCTTTATTATAAAAGTTAGTTAAAAAAAGAACTTCCATCTGAGATGATTAGGTTTCATTCAAAAATGTCTTGGCCAAGTTCATGTTATTACCATCTTGACCATCATCTCTCAAGGAAAACAATGAGCCTTTTGAGCATGCAGTGGTCTTGCACTTAGCTTCACATCATTGTAACAGTTTTTAAGAGATCAATAATGAATATTTTTATAGTACCATATAAGTTTTGGATACACTGCTTTTTTCCCAAGAGATTTCTTAATTTTTTCTTTTATGTAATTATGATTTAGGTTAAAAACTAAAACAACGGATAAGGAAAAACAGTGAATTATCCTCATAGTGACTGTTACCAAATTTTTTTAAGATAGTTGTAACTTTAAGTGTGTTTTGTGTTATCTATCTTTTCTCACTTTTAAATCCAATACAGCGTCTTAAAAAGCTCAAAGTTTAAATCTTTTTAGATTCATGTGAATATCAGGATGCCCAGTTCTATAATCTTCCTGAGAGTATCCTTTATAAAAGCAGAGACTTTTAACTTAAAAGATGTATAAGCATATGGAAAGTGAACCACCTATATATTTTTAATGATTTACCATGTCAAACTCTATACTGTAAGGACTGTAGTCAGATTAGAAAACATCACAATCTTTATAACTTGATTTATTATTCTAAAGCTTTGCTGTCATATAGGTTATTCTATCACTAAAGAAAATTAAAACAAAAAAAAACTGGTTCAAAATATAAAGTTAAATTAACCTAAACATTTCCAATGTAATTTACTGCCAGCACGTTTAAAAGTTAGTTTTCAATCCTAAATTCTTTATTCTTATCAAGACTTGCGCAACCAATGGTTCTCCCACGGCATGAGCTCTTTAGTACTTCTGCAAAATGGGCTGGGAGTGTTTGCCTATTGTCTTGTACTGAATTCTATGACCTGGGAAATATTAGTCTCCACTCTTGAGAGAATCTCTTTTATTATAGAAGGAGACTTAGGAAAGTAAAGTGTAAACTTTATTTGGATTCAGAAGACCTGAGCTGCAATCTTGACTTTGCCACTTGCTCACCGTACATGAGTAAATCACTTCACCTATCTGAGCTTTGGTTTCTTCATTTATAAAGACAAGATAATAATAGTGACTATTCTGCAGAATTATTGAAAAGTAAACATGAGATAATGGGTGTCGGAAGCATTTTGATTATTTTACAAGGTATTATGACTATAATGAACCATAATTCTTTTTGACATTTATGTGTAACAAGGAGTATAATGACAACATAATAGAAGTTATTCACTAGAGTGCTGAGGTCTAATCACATTTTTAGGCTTTTATTCAAAGGCCCTTCCTCTCTTCTTCCTTTATAATTTCCCCTTTTTAGTGGTGGCTTTTTGTTTTATTTAGGTGAAAGTGTCACTGTCCTTTTGATTCCTCATGTTTATCAACTCAGATTACATAACTCAGTACAGAATCACTGTAAGTGGAGGTGATGAAATGACATGGAAAAGAGTTTGGGCCAAGAAACACAGAGACTTTGTTCAAGTTCTGTTCCTGCCACTTAACTAAACATGAGAACATGGGGAAGTTATTTAATGCATTTATTTTTTAAAGAAAGAATAAGAATACGTATTTCAGAAAGTAATTGTGATGGTTCTATTGAATGTAATGGAAGTAACCACTGCTCCTCCAATAAAGTTCTGTGTACAGCAAATGTGCCTCAGTTAAGCATCAATTTATGTTCCAGTTAAACTCCCCAAATATTTGATGATAACTGAAACATATCTATCCACCCTTCACTAAGTTATGCAGATTCCCTAGGGCCTGTGTGCATCCTGCAGAGAGAGGTCTGGTGAGGTCTCTTTTCATAGTGTTAGGGTATGCTATTCACTATGGCCACTATAATGAGAGGGCTGGGGAGATGCTAATCTTCCTGAATTGTGTGCCAAAGATCTTGCAAAATTTGTCCAAAGCTGCTGATGCACTTCAATGGCTTCAGATGTTAGGAGAACCTGTCTCCTGCAAAGACAAAGCAAAGGGCCACAAGGGGCTGATTTGGACCTGGTCTTGATGGCCTGGCCTCGCACATCAGAGGCAGAGCCTGGGATGTCTTTTCAACCATTCTGTCTGACTTTCAAGTTAAGATATTCTTTTCCTTTTTTAGTTGTTTTATATTGAAAATAATGAGAATTTTTTTTATATGAAAATTGGGGTTTTATAAAACCATTCATCTCTTTCAGTATCTTCCGTTCAGTATCCACCTGTTTTGTGCTCAGGATTGATAAAGGTGAAAAAAAACCCATCCTTAACTCTGTGTGATGATTTCAGAAAACACTTTAGCTAAGGTGGAATTCATTTTATCCAAACAAGGGACCGTGGGACTGCCAGAACGTATTTCCACCAATTGCTAAACAACACAATCTCATTGTGAGAACAAAGGTAAGACTGTTTGTAAATTGCTGCACCATGTTTTGGAGCTGGTAAAAATCCACATGCTTTCTGTGCTGTTAAATCAATGTCTTGGGATGATTCTCTGTTAGAACAGATAATCAGCCATCCTTTAGATTTAGCTAATTGACATTAGCAGCTTCCAATGCACTTTCTTTCTGCAATGTCAATAGATAGAACAAATGCACATACCTTACTGAACCATCTTATCTGTTGTGTGTTTCTGCTCTCAGTGTCATTAGGACATTACTCATTTTTAAAGAAAAACTGCACCTGTAATGAAATGTGCTTGTTAATGGAAATCAAAAAAACTGTGATGTTACTTAAAGTGTATAGAAGAAAAACTAAGAGAATTTAGAGTGGAACATATGAAAGCATGTGTACCTTGGCAACTTTAACAATTTAGAATATTCAAAAAAACGAATACTGAAATATTTTCTGAATACCTAGTAAATAAAATATATCACTCTGCCTTTAAATATAAAAATAAGAAAATCCCTCATTCTGCTCAGCTTTTTGTCCCATTGTATATATAAGAATTTAGATCCAACCCAATATGCTACTGGTCAGTAAGGAGGTAGAAAACAAACATAAAATATAAGTAACACAGAAAGATTAGGATTTAGAGTCAACACTGTTGTAAAACACGAGAAAAGTTCATAATTATAAAAGTCATAATTCTGTAAGAAATTAAACAAATATTAATTAGTTTAATTTGATAGGGTTGAGATTATATCTGCCTTTAAATGTGGATCTTATACCCACTACTACATGAATTTTTAGGACTACCTAAACTACTCTATCCTCAATTTATTCTTTAGTAATAGTATGTTAAAATAAAATAATCAGAATGTTTCTATGGGAATAAAGAGAGAAAGTAGGGGAAACAGCCTGATATATCTCCTTACATACATCAGGAACCTAATCACTCATTTCTCCTTAAGCTCTAATCTTTACCTATTAATTCTAATACTTTTATATCAATATATGCTTAATGAATAAATGACTTATTAGAATTTTTCTTCCAATAAAATAAGGAAGATTATAATTAGACAAAAATGATAAGCAGAACTTGTACTGACATATACCATGTAAAAGAAAAGAACTGCATTTTGGAACCATATAAATATTTTTCATAACTATTTAACACAATTACTTTTATAAAGCAACCCCTAAAATCCGAAATAAAGACAAAACAAATGAACCAGTGATCTAGTTGAAAGCATAAGCACTTTAAAGGACATTATATCTCTGAAGTTTGCTGCATAACCTTAGTGAAGTGTATTCTAAAATCAAAAAGAAAAACATGCAAAAAATTCGAAACTATTTACAATATGGATACTTTTCAAGGTGTTACCGAAAATATTGTTATTCTGATACTGTTGTGAGCATACTATGGCACAAAATAAATGACTAATTATGTTGGTGCCCTTGAGAAGCAGAATTTTCAGCATTTAAAAAGGGAGAGAAGAAATAATATTTGTGAAGCTACACTAAAATTCTATATCTGAATTCAACTTGGAAGTATCATTATTAACACATTAAATTTAATCCTTAAAAATTCTGTTTTCTAGCACTGTTTCCAGAAAGAACCTATACATAATGATTATTCCAGTAGCAAAGAACATCCCTAGAGCCCATATTGAAAACTCTAAACACCATTCTTTTCTAAAAGGAACCAAAGCTTCTTGCACAGAAAGCCTATCCAAGTCTGAGACAAGTAATGTACAAGATGAGCCTGAAATATTTTGTCTTACCACACAGCAAGAATGTTCTCAAAGACTGCTGTAAATCAAAACATCTGTACCAAAATCCATAAGGTTACCATAAAAGTACAAAAATAATAAACCCACGGTCATATTTGGAGGATATTAGGTATTCAACTTATCAGTCAGAAAACTGGTAAATAAAGGGAAAATATCAAGTGTTTAACTTATATCTCCTTATTTTCCTTATTGTGCTTCATGGTAACTAGCAAGATGAGGAAAAATGTATCCTTAAAGAAATATTCTGTTAATAAATGAAGAAAGAACAATAAAAAAGAACAGCACCATTTTCAATACCTACTGAAATAAAAGATCAGGGCAATAATCATTAACAGACACTAACATCATAAAAAATGTGACAACTTGATGATATGTTCTTTTTGGAAAATTGTAACTCTACCTATAAAGTATTTTTGCCAAAAAAAATCAAATCAGAGCTATATAAATCTTGATACATCTATTTATTGCAAATAACAGAAAGAAAAAATGATGAATGACATCATGGGGATAAATCAGTAAAATACAGGCTGTTAGAAAATCTACAAGACAAATGAACTTTTTCTCTCAATAAATAATAGCTAAGGAAGAAGAAACATGGAGTGGAAACCTGTAGATTAAAAGAGCTTTAAGAGACAAATCAATCAATTGCAATGTATAGAGATTATTGGATTGTAATTTAAATAAACTGTATAAAAGCATTGTGTATACTTATGTAGGAGTAATGTTCCTGTCAAAAACTGGAAAAAAAAAAAAAACAACACCTCTTTGAAGGCATTAGAGAGAAACCACTGCAGTCATAATTTAAGACCTACTGTCCTTAAAATAGCAACAACACCTAGTATTGGCAAGAATGTGGGTTATTAAATGCAACACTTATACACTGATGTCCAGAGTAGAAATTAATGTAAACACTTTGGAAATGTTTGAGATTATCCTCTATGTATATCCTATTACCAAGTGCTATTTGAAACTATCTAAATGTCTATAAACATTAGAATAGATTAAATAAATAGTTTTATAGTTAGGCAATGGAAATCAATAGAGCAATGATAAAGAGTGAACTACTACTGCATGCAACAGCATGGATAAAACACCAAGAAAAAATGTTGAGCAAAGGAAACCCAGCCCAAAAGAGTAAAGCTATATGATTCCAGTCATCTGATATTCAAAAATAGCCAAAGCTTATGAGGTAGTGATAGAGGTCAGAACAGTAGTTATACATGAATATATGATATTGGGTTGGCCAAAAAGTTCATTTGGGTTTTTCCATACAATGTTATGGAAAAACCCGAACAAACCTTTTGGCTAACCCAATATTTTATTAGTGGGAATGAGGGAACCATCTGGGTGGTGGGAATGTTCCATACCTTGGTGGTTACGTAGATATATGCATCTTTAAAAGGGAGTAGAGAAATAAAAGAAAATATAGAATGAAAATAAAAATAAATTAGACAATTTGAACTCTGAATAAACAATTATTTTTAAAAAATATTGTCAATTTCAACAGTCAAGATAATGGTATTGTTGTTATGTTAAAAAGGTTCTTAGCATTTAGGTATACTACTAAGAAATTTATAGCTAAAATTATATACTGTTTAGAATTTGCTTCATGATGATCTAGAAAAACAGAACCCTCAAATACATGAAGCAAACAGTGACAGAATTGAAGGGAGAATTCAATTTTTCTACAATAAGTGTTGGAGATTTCAATATTCAAAATTCCATAGTATTTAGAACAACTAGGCAGAAGATGCAAAAGGAAACAGATGACTTGAACAACACTGTAAGCCAACCTGACCTATAGAGCCCACCATCCAACAACACTGCAAGGAATGTTCTCCAGGATGGACCATATGCTAGGCCATAAAACAAGCCTCAGTAAATTTTAAAGGCTTAAAATTATGCAAAGTATGTTTTCCAACCATAGTAGAATGACATTAGAAATCAACAACAGAAGGAAATTTGGAAAATTCACAACTATGTAGACATTAAAGAACATACTCCTAAATAACCAATGAATCAAAGAATAAATCACTAGGCAAATTAGATGAGATGACTAAAAATGAAAAAAGAAAACCAACCAAAAAAAACTAAAGCACAACCTAAAGTCATTCTTAGAGGGAAATTTACAACAGTGAACTATTTTTTTTTAAAAAAAAAGAAGAAAAGGCTCAAAATAACCTAAAATCCTAGGAAAAGAAGAGCAAACAAAACCCAAAGATAAATGATGGAAATAAAATATATTAGAGCAGCAGTAAATTAGAAAATAGAAAAATAGAGAATATCAACAACAAAAAAGTTGATTATTCAAAAATAATCAATAAGATAAACAAACCTTTAGCTAAACTGACCAAGAAAAAGGAAGGAAGAGTCAAATTACTAAAGCCAAGAATGAAAAAGAGGCTATTACTACCAAACTTACAGAAATAAAAAAGGATTATGAAGGAATACTATGAAAACATGTATGCTAACAAATTAGATAACCAGAAAAATTCCTAAAAAGACACAAACAAAAAACCCACAAATTAAAAGAAAAAAAAACTGAATAGACATAACAAGTAAAGAAGTTGAATTAGTAATTTTTAAAAATCACAGAAAGAAAAGCCCAGGACTATTTTACAAAATAACACCAATCTCTCACAAATTTTTTCAAAAAACAGAAGAGGAGGAAACACTTTCCAACTCATTCTATGAGGCCAGCCTTTTGGTAATAAAAAAGCAGACAAAGACATTATGAGGAAAGAAAACTATAGACCAATATCTCTTATGAATAGAGACTAAAATATCCTCAACAAAATACTAGCAAACTGAATCCAACAACATATAATAAAAATCATACCATGACAGAATGAGGCTTAACCCAGAAAGGCAAGGTTGGTCCTACAAATGAAAATCAAGCAATGCAATATACTATATTAACAGAATAAAGAGCAAAACCCATACAGACATATAGATCAATGCAACAGAATTGACAGTCCAGAAAAAGAGCGATACGTCTATAGCAAATTAGTTTTTGCCAACAGTGTAAAACCATTAAATGGAAAAATTGTTCCTTAAAAATGTAAACACAGAGCTATCACAAGATCTAACAATTCCACTTCTAGGAATATACTCAAGAGAACTGAAAACATTCATCTAAAACCCTATATACAAATGTTCATAGCAGCATTATTCACGTAACCAACAAAAGGAAACAATCCAAATGTCCATCAGTTGAATGGTTAAACAAAATGTGAAATATCCATACAATTGAATATTATTCAACTATGAGAAAGAATGAAGTACTGATACATGGTTTAATGTGGATGAACTTTGAAAACAACGTACTAAGTGATATAGTCAGACACAAAGGGTCATATGTCACATGATTCTATTTTTATAACATTCAGAATAGGTAAATTCATAGAAGCAAAAATAGATCTGTGGCTGCAGGGGTTACTGGGAGGGAGGAATTGGGAGTTGCCACTAATGACTTTAGGATTTCTTTCTGGGGTGACAGTTGTATCAACCTAATGAATATACTAAAAATGACTTAATTGTTCACTTTAAAAGGGTAAAGTTTATGATTTGTGAATTATATCCCCATGCCAAAACAAGAGGATAATATGAGCTAGTGTTTTGATTCTGGAGGGCCATAAATTAAACAGATTGACCATAAATTGATCATATATGAGGCACAGTGGTAAGTACATGTGCTCTCACTGTATTATTTTTATTTCTGTGTATTTGGAATTATCCATGATAAAAGTATTTCTTCTCAAAAAAGCAAATAATTCTTTATAGATAGTGTACAGAACTGTAAAATATTTAATTTCCATAGTGGTTCCTAATTTTGAATGCCTATACTATACTGAACCTCCAAATGGAGTTAAAATGGTATAGTTAATTCATCTAAAAATGAAGTATTTTCAAATGAACCAATGGACACTTAAAGTCTTAGTTCTGTAATCTAGAACTTTATGGTCTATCATTCTCTATAATTTCAATTCATCATCATGTTCATCCCATTACCTATTTCATCATATAAATAGATTTAAATCTATGGCATGCTGGCCATTTTGCAAAAGGCGTTTCTGAACACTACCTTCCTTCTAAGAGTTTAAAGAATATTTGAGGGAAAATATATATGACACATTTTTAAGAAAATTCTTTGTTTTACTTTCCTGTGTTTGAGAAATAAATGAGGACTTTTGGGTTTTCTCTGGTAATTAAAATCTTCTAATAGAACAAAGAAGCGATACATACTTTAACAAAATACATGCAGATAAGAAACAAGGATAATTTGTTAATTATAATTGCAATATAACATAGTAATGGAGTGGCTTCTGTGATTCTGCTAATCTTTAGTCACCCATATGATTTAAATATATGAATGAATGAAAGCTTTTTATTTTCTAGGAATTCATACTAAGATTGCAGCCAGGTAACAGACACTTTTTATGAAAAATGAAAAATTTATTTGAGCGTTCTGCCTGTTTCTAAATAGACAGATGTTTTTCATTAGACAACAAAGCTCCCTACAAATTTAGTACCTTATTACCCATGGGGAGACTTTTTCTCTCTCCTGCTGAATAACCCAAACTAGGCAAGATACGTGGCAACTAGATTAAATTTCTAGATCTACAAAATATTAACATGAGTTTTTGATAGAGGTGTTACTGTATCATCTCTGTTTAGGTCCATCAAAACAGTGTTTGGAGAGTTTCTGAAGAATATTCTTGCTTAAACTATTTGTCTCCTGCAGAAAAAAACTGAAATTTCATTCCTGAATATATTATTTCCTTATGATATGGTGATATCTAAATTTTATATGAATGAATGACATAGTAAAAGTATTCTGGAAAGATAAACTGAATGATATGAGTACCTATAGTGTTCCAACTACATTTCGTTGTTAATTCATATATGCATAGGTATGTGATAACCAATTCAATATAATGGAAAGTTTGATCCCTTAGGGTGTCTGTTATTATAGGACCCAACAAAAGACCTTTTGATATCTATAAAACGACCTCTATGGGGAAAATTTGAAAATAACTATACTGATAGATAGGAAGATTCAATGTTATACATATATTCTTAAGTTAATTAAAATTTAATGTACATGTAGTTAATCTTATTATTTATGGAACTTATTTTGTAAATCCTAAAATTCATATGGAAGAGCGCTTAAACAAGAAGAGTTATAAAAGTTTGGAGAAAAAAATAAAATATGAACATTTTAAGATATATTTTATAGCTATATTGACTGCGACAGTACTTACTCATAGCACAGAATGGATTCATGAATACATACATTCATGAATTATAAAATATTCGTAAATTTATATATATAAATACAAATAACACGTAAAGGCTCTAACTGGAGTGTGTGAAAACAAATTTTAGTAGAAAGAAAATGTATTTGCTTTTCTCTTTGCTTGTTTACTTGCTGGTTAGTTTATTTAGCATTAAAATGTTTTGGAAATTTTCACACCAATTCTGAAAAATTGATGGCATTTGTTAATAGAACTTCTAATAGCTTGTGATAAGTTACACACTCAATTTATCCTCAGGAGAATTTATAAGGTAGTTCAAGAACAAAATGATTTCCTTATAATCAGGACCACTGAATATTAGATTATTTCTTCTCTTTCAAATGCTTTATTCTCTTTGTTCTTTCACCTCTGATGTGATGTGATGCAGAGACCAAGGAAGTATTAACCTGTCAGAGGCCTGAAAACCTTTACGAAGTAGCCTAGGTAGAGCTAAAGCAAACTTTAAAAATCTGTCCTCACTCTAAGGGTTAACACAAAGAATAAAATAACTTTCTTCAAAGAACAACTGATTTAACCAATACAGGAAATCTGAAAGAAATTCTGAATGAAGTATCAATTCTGAATGAAGTATCAATACAAAGCTGTGTATTTTTTAGTAAGTCGTCTGTTCTGTGTGTATAGAATTCCTGATCCTGATTCCATGATAGACATTATCATTCTCAATTCTGAAAAGGGAAAACTGATGCTAATCAAGTGTATGAAATGTCAATATCCACACATTTAATTGGAAAAACTGCAATTTTATTTCAAGTTTGCCTGTCTTCAAAACCTATATACCTACAGTTCACCTCAAATAAAAATTCATGAACGAAGGATATTTTCCTCCAAGGAGGAAGATCACCTCTGGAAACACCTAAGTCCAACACAGAATGGAAAGTTATTTCTTTCTGCTAATTTAATCTATATTTATACCATGAAGGAATGACGACATCCAAAAGCACATAGAATTAGGAAAAAATGATTCACTCTTGGAAAGAAATATTAAAGATACTTAATTTTTGTGTATTGGTATCATCACATCATTTAGGAGTCAGAAAAAAATCTTGAGTCAATGACTAAGACTCTTGATCACCCAAAAATAAAACCTCTATAATCACGTAAAGCATTTGTTATATAAAAAAGTGGTACATTTTGTCGTTTTCCCATAACAATTTCATACACTTTTTGTTTTATATCTGCACATTACTTTGAAGGATAGCTAGAGGCATCAATCAACATACATGTAACATATTTAACAGAATAAAAATATTATAAGATAGATCATGTAAATAGTTTCTTTTTAATGTGGAAATATAAAGGGAATTCCAGAAAATATGGAAAACTGAGCAACTGCATCCAAAACCCCTTCTTATATATTAGTCTGATAATACCTTATATAGCATTAAAATAAAAACCAAAAAACTATATAAGTGACAGAAATAAGTGAAGGAGGATCTCCAAGTCCTATAGACTTCAGCTACTTTATTTATTGTCAGATTGAAGGAAAAGTCAACACATCTAGTCATTTACCTAATATCTTAGGTAAAATTCTAACCATCTAACCCGCAGCAGATTAAATCAAGGAATAAATATGTCTGTATATGTTCAAAAAGAGACCACTTAAAATTTGGCATGAACTTCCCCAATAGAGTACAAAATATTTTGAAAAGAACAATAATGACAATCTGAATAGTAATGGAGAAAATTAACAATACCAGAAAAAATAATAGGATGAAATTATATTATACAAGAAAGAAGTGAAATAATGTCCATAAGTCAAAAAATAAATTTCTAACTATGAACTAAACATTATGAGCATAAAAGTTCTTAGCAATACATTATTTGTTACTAATTTAATTCCATTGTGGTCAAATAATATATTCTGAAAGATTTCTTAGAGAGGTACAATCTCCCAAGACTAAACCAGGATGAAGTAGAAAATATGAACAGATCAAACCAGTAATGAAATTAAATCAGTAATTTAAAATCTCCCAACAAACAAAAGTCCAGGACAAGATGGCTTCACAGGTGAATTCTACCAAAAATTTAGAGAAGATTTAACACCTATCCTTCTGAACTATTACAAAAAATTGCAGAGGAAGGAACACTCCCAAATTCCTTCTATGAGGCCAGCATCACCCTGATACCAAAATCAGATAAAGATATCACAAAAAAAGAAAATTACAGACCAATATCACTGATGAACATAGATGCAAAAATCCTCAACAAAATACTAGCAAACAGTACTTTAAAAGGATCATATATCATGATCAAGTGAGATTTATCCCAGGGTTGCAAGGATTTTTCAAATATCTGCCTATCAATCAATGTGACGCACCACATTAACAAATTGAAGAATAAGAACCATATGATCATCTCAATAAATGCAGAAAAAGCTTTTGATAAAATTCAGCATCCATTTATGATAAAAACTCTCCAGAAAACAGGCACAGAGGGAACATACCTCAACATAATAGGGCCATACATGACAAACCCACACCTAATATCATACTCAATGGTGAAAAGCTGAAAGCATTTCCTCTAAGATCAGAAACAAGGCAAGGATGCCCACTCTCACCACTTTTATTCACCATAGCTTTGGAAGTCCTAGTCACAGCAATCAAAGAAGAAAAAGAAACAAAAGAAATCCAGATTTGAAAGGAAGAAGTAAAACTGTCACCGTTTGCAGATGATATGATACTATATGCACAGAATATACTAAAGACGCCACCAGAAAATTACTAGAGCTCATCAGTGAATTTGGCAAAGTGCAGAATACAAAATTAATATACAGAAATCTGTTGCATTTCTATACACTAACAACGAAGTATCAGAAAGAAAAATTAAGGAAATAATTCCATTTACCACCACATCTGTATTTACGAATAAAAATCTTACTTCTTATTCTAACAAAAATTACTTAAGCTTTTCTTAAACATAAGTGACTTTAAAATTTTCATACCAGTGCTTTTTAAAAACCTCTGCCTACATTCTTTCTCATTTTAAAAATCACACCTAAAATCTAGTGTCTTACAACTTGTTAATCATTATTCTACATATCTGTTTAATACTAGAAAGACCATTCAAGTTTTTCCAGAATCGTATCAATGCCATTTATTGCCTAATTTTCAACACCTTTAGAATGTGTTACCTAGATAATGATTTCTTTAGCGTTAAATATTTAAAGTGCTTATTTCTATCAATTTTATCTTCATCATTGTGCAGCTTTTAAATTCACATGGCAATACCATTTGCTGCATCATTTTAAAAAGAAACAACTCATTAAGTACCCATCTCAAAAGCAGGTCAACAGCACAGCTATTTCGATGTTACTGCAGATTTCATATGCTCTTTATTTATTAATGGACTTGGGACTTCATGTTTTGAATTACTTTTATGTTTGAAATACTTGAAAAGACTTTCTTACTCCCCTGTGCCATCTGTCAGCATTTTGTTTCTTTTGACTCAATTCGCTGTACAGTTTTAACTAAAAACTAAACTTCATCTCTAGGAAGTCACTCACTTATTAAAATTTAGAACTCATCATGTTTTATTTTGTGGTTTTACAAGCTTTTAGAACCTTATCCAAAGTCACAAGTTCAAACAACATGATCAAAGGAAGGAGTAAATGAAGTGACAAAATTTTTCTAAAAATTTATGACACAAACACATCATGTTTACTGAAGAAATTTAGAATATTTAGATTGTCACCAGATACACCAGTTATTCTTAATATTTTAGTGTATTTTCTTTTGGATTTCAGTCAATGTCCTTATATGGATAAACTGGTGGTACACATATTACTCACAATAATTAAACTAAAATTTATATGCTCTTGAAACTGCACTATCTTTATTTTATTTAATACATAGTGAATATTTTTTATTTTAATACAGATATGTTTATATTAAACTAACTGGTCACAATGTTTCTTTCAATTAATGGGTTTCTCTTTATGCTATTAACTGAATTTCTTTGTTGTTGTTGTTGTTGTTGTTTTGCAGTACGCGGGCCTCTCACCGTTGTGGCCTCTCCCGTTGCTGAGGACAGGCTCCGGACACGCAGGCTCAGCGGCCATGGCTCACGGGCCCAGCCTCTCCGCAGCATGCGGGATCCTCCTGGACCGGGGCACGAACCCATGTCCCCTGCATCGGCAGGCGGACTCTCAACCACTGTGCCACCAGGGAAGCCCCTGAATTTCTTTTTAAGCTTATAGTTTCTCTATTCCAATGTTACATGGAAAATTCTTACTCTTCAAAGCTCAGATCAAATACTGCTTCAGCCACAAATTATTCCATTATATAATCCAGTCAGAAAATATATTCATTTATTTGTTCTCATAGCACTTATTTCATCAATTTTTATCCATTGCAATTTTGTATTAAAATTTCTTTGTATAGTCTATTAATATTCTGATTGCATATAATCTCTTGTACCATGATTTACCTATAGTTGTAATTCTCAAGAACCAGCACAGTGTTCAGAATATGGTCCAGAATAAAATGGAAGGTCAATAAATTCCAAATAATATTGAGTTGTGAAAGGATATCAGATACAATTTTGGTCCTCTTCCAAACTGACATTCCTAATAATATCAATACTTTAGAATGATCCAAAGAAATTGATGGATATATAATCTATCTCATCAATTTTTTGGGAGACATTTTATATATATATGTACACACACATATATATGTGCACATACACACGTATGTATAATACTATATATATAACATGTTTAAGTGTTGGGATTCATAAATATATTTGAGGAAGTGTTCTTTTTTTTTACTACATACTTCTTGATATGGAAAGATACATGGTCTTTCTAAAGCACACAGTGTTGGACAATTTTGTTGAAGTTGCTGGAGTCAACTTGGGGAAGAATAAAAGAAATAGCAACATTCTGGAAAAGTTAGACTGTAGTAGTTGAGCTGTCTAAGGTGGCCTCATTATGTGTAAATTAGAACACTCATCTGTTAGACATCAAGACTGTTTTCAACCAGATACGTGACATCACAGTCATATGTAATTTAATCATGTTGTCAGTCAAAGACCTCATTAATAAAAAGAGAATTATATATAATGAAATGTGACATTGAGAGCTGAACCATTCTTTCAAACAACTTACTCAATCCCACTTCCTAAATTTGCTACAAAGAGGAAAGTCCCAACTTTACTGACTCAAAAATCATTCTTCCAATTCCCTGCACCTTTTTGCCATTATCATTGCACACTTGCAGTTATAATAATGCACTTTTACCTGTATTCCATATACAGACATTTAACAATGCACTTACATCATTTTCATTTGCTGCATTTTCACCCTTAGGCAGGAGGCAGGTGGGAAAAAGAAGAAAAAAAGAGGGAGAAGGAACTATAAGAGGCATTACAGAATAGTCACAATTTTAACTTAAAGCTTCTACAAAGGAGAAAATTGGCATTCATTAATAACTAACAACGTACGTAGCAAGTACTTTAAACACCTTATCTAAATTTCCAGAATTTCTATAATCTAGGTATTCTCATCATTTTATAGATTAAAAAAGAGGATCTATGAAGTTTAATAAATTTCTCAATATTCCAAACATGAAATTGTGAAAAGGAAATTCAAAGTTCGCTCTTTAGAGGTTTTGCCATTTTCACTCCATTATCCTGTTTCTAAACTATAGAAGCATCACGTTCCACACACAACTAACTTCCTTATTTCGTAAAATACATCATGAGAAGAGAATGGTTCAAGGCAAGTAGTCTGGAGGAAAATGATAGGAAGACCTTGAAAAATTTGAAGTAACTGGTATGAAGCCCTGATTGACATCTTAGAAAAAGTACCTGGCTCAGTTGTACCTATTCCCCAACTAGGGCTTGAACCCATGTCCCCTGCATTGGCAGGCGGATTCTTAACCACTGCACCACCAGGGAAGGGGATGTCACTTTTAAGGTACATTAACATTTAGTAAACATGTTACTTGTATAAAGGCATTCATTTGAACTCATACATCTAATTCACTTCATTCAAATATTCCTTTTGAAATAACAAATGTATTTTAAAATTGAAAATAAATCTGTCCTTTCTATAAGGAAATGGAAGACAGGAATGGATGTCATCAATAGAAAATTGAAATTCAGAGGAGGCTGCTTTGAAAGAAGAACTGAGAAGCTAATAACATGAAACATGTAAAAGAAATCCTGCCTGGAGAGTATGTAGACAGAGTATCTCAGGGCAAAGACAAAACTAAACAGAAATAGAAACAAATGTAAAACAATAAAACAACCAAGCTCAGAGCAGAAGGTGCCAGTTGAGTCTGTGAGGCTCCAAATAGAAGGATTTTGTGAAGTAACTGGCCAAGGTGTCCACCCAAATTTAGTGCAAATAGGGGTGGGTGTGCAAAGGCAGTAGTATGTGAGACCTGTTGTGGGAGTCAGAGAAGGTGAGATGCTCCCCACTATCATTAGCTTTTCACAGCTAACAGGGAAGGCAGTCACTCTTGAATCAATGAACTTCCCTGCAACTGGCTTGCCTGGTCGCCCACTTCCTCACTGCCTCCCAGGAAACTGAACTCCAATATAGAAAAACAAAATGGCTAAAATGTAAATAGCTTCTTTTCCCATTGATTTAGACTAACCCATATGAATATGTAACCACACCAATATGACAAGCAATTTATAAATTCTTCAATAAATATATGTAAAGTTTCACTAGCCTAAAAGAAGGACACTTCTGAAAATTCAGTGGTAGTAGCCTCCAATAAAGCAGTCTCACTCCCAGAAACAGGAAGGAACCTAAACACATTTTATGTATTCTGTAAGATAGTAAAGAGGAGGTTCCAATTACAGAAAATATCTGATATCAAATTAAAACTTCTATAAAAATATTGTAATTTTATGTCATGAAAACCATCAGGAACAGGAACTCAAAGAAATAATTTTTAAATTGACTAAAGAAATGTAACAATAGACCAAAGTTAATTATGATTAGTATATATGGAGCTCATACCTATATAAAAAAGTCAGTATAAATATATATTATGGATATTTCAAATATATATTATTTTCAAACATATGTGTACATGTATATATAAATTCCCTGCCTAAAACAATCAATGATCCGTATATGCACATAGAAAATATTTTTTAGAGTAAATTACTGATTGTTGGTGAATGGTACGAGAAACTATACCTGCTCATATATTTGTTGGAGTTATAAGTTGGTATGATCTTTCTGAAGGGAAATTTGGCAACATGCAAAGTAATGCCCCTAAATAGATCCAAATATACATGGCAGTTTAGTTTAAAATAAAGTGGCCCCCAAATAGTTTTCTACAGATGTGGGAATTCAGTAAAAATGAAAGCAATATTTTCAAATCAGTAGTGAAAAGAGAGCTCATTCAATAACCAGTGACAGAGAATATATTAATAAATGAGGATCCCATTCTCTCTTAGAAATCTCTTTACCTCTCAATGATTTCAATAATTCACACGTTATTTATATATCCTCTCTACTATATTTTTTTGAACTCATGATTCTGTTTTTAAAATTAATTCATCTGAAAAAGAACACATAATATTTCAGGTATTAATAAGTTGTTATACAAATAATAAAAAATAGGATAGCAAGGCAAAGAGTGTATTCTTGACAGGCTGATTCTTTTTACAGGATGGTGAAGGACTTCTAGAAAGGCTGAAGAAGGGAGGGAGGGACTGGGCATCTGAGAGAGCATTCCAGGCAAAGGAAACCACCACTGCAAAGACCCTGAAGTGGAGGGGTACTTGACAAGGTGTGGCACAAGAAGCAGGCCAGCTAGTGGAAGAAGAGTGAGACACAGAGTTAAAAGGACAGCCAATGATTAGATGACTCAATGCCTGTACATCATCTAGGATTCCAGGTTTTAGTCTGAATGAGATTTTGAGCAGAGTATGACAGGATTTGTCTTATGTTTTAAAAGTACCACACTAGATACACTGCAGAGAATAGAGAAGTTAGAGGATGTCATAATGAGATATGATGAGATATGATAACTGTAGGTCATGATAAATGATTTGATTCTGGATATAATCAGAATCAGATTATATTAAGGTGGTTTCCTTTGCCTGGGATCAGAATTCTGATATATTGAAAGTAGGGCCAATAGAATTGGTTGATTGTGTTATGTATAAAAGGGAGGAATCAAGTTCGACTCAAGGTTGACGGGAAACGCTCAATATTGTTAATTTGCACAGAGAAGCACACCACACACACACACTTCACAATACAAACAGTGATCTGCACAAAACAACTAATCATAAATAACCAATGCACATATGAAATCATGTCCAGTATTTATGTGTCAGGTAAGGTCAATACCACATGAATTTGGCAAATATTAAATTCTTTGATGATCCAAGGCTGGCAAGGCTGTGCAGAGGCTGTGCAGAAGCAAGTGTTTTCACACATGGAGCAATAATTTTTCATAAAATACTTTTATAGGAATATTGGATAATACATGTGACTCTACGATCTGATAACCTCATGACTAGGAATTTTTCCTGAGAATTCACTTGTATACATTAGCCAAGGAAAATATACAAAAATATTCATTACATTACTGATTTAACAGCAAATCATAGACTCAACCAAAACATTTATTATACGCTAATCAGTGAAGCTATAGTTATTAAAAAATAAAGCAGTTGAGAAGAATGAGGTAGAATCATATGTGCTGGACAAATGTAGAAGAAGTAGGTGAAATTAATAAACTTTACAAAAGATAATTGAATTTCAGTAATTTACAGAAATAGGTGCTTAAACAGTCATGGCATTATTTTTCAGGAAAACTACATGAAATTCCTAAAAACAGTTATTTGGGGGATGATGAACTCTGAAGTAGGTGGTAATGAATAATTTCATGTTTTTTTTTGTTTGTTTTTTTGGCGGTACGCGGGCCTCTCACTGCTGCGGCCTCTCCTGTTGCAGAGCACAGGCTCCGGACGCGCAGGCTCAGCGGCCACGGCTCACGGGCCAAGCCGCTGCGCGGCATGCGGGATCCTCCCGGACCGGGGCACGAACCCGCGTTCCCTGCATCGGCAGGCGGACTCTCAACCACTGCGCCACCAGGGAAGCCGTTCCAGTGTTTCTTTTTTTTTTTTTTTTAATTTCATGGTTTTATGTTATGCCTTTACTATTTCAATTTTATAACCACATCCACGCTTTACTTTTATTTTGTAATGTCAACAAGATTTATGTGAGTGGTGTACTTATAATCATTTTATCTTTACAATTATCGGCATTTAAAACTGTTTCATAAACTAAAAGTAAGAATATAATATGAAAATACCCAGCCTAGATCAGGAAGTGGAGATTCAAGACCCCTCATACACAGCTGGCAAGAATATAGGTTATAAATAAATTTCTAAGGATATAATTGATAATATTTTCTAAAACATTAGTACTCATCACTCTTATTTCCTTCTTGGCATAGACCAGATTCAGTAGAGCTCTAAATGCTGGGCTCACTCAGACATGAATGTATCTCCTGATTATAACATTTCAAGGCTCTTTGAACCTCGACAAAATACCTATATTTTCTCAACCTATATTTTCTTATTTTTAGCCGTATAGGACTATTGCAAGAATTAAGTTGGATAAATATAAAGTATCCCTAGCACAGAACCCAGCACAGAGTAGTTGTTCAATAAATGGTAGGTGTTAACACAATACTTAAGCTGTGAAGCATGTGTAGGCTCCAGTGTTTACTAATTTTTTCCTTTGAAAATTTTCTCTGATCTGAACACTTGAAATTTCTGAGAATCCAGGTGACTTGTTTCAGTTCTAAGGAAGAATCCAGGGGAATGACCACTTAGAAAGAGTAAAAAATGTATTATAAAACATGAAATTTTGTTTCTTCCTCGCTGGAGAGATTAATCCATTTGCCCACATTTCTAGAATTTCTATTTATATTTATTCAGAAATGATTTGTTCTTAATGAATAATCCATTTTATTAATGAATGAGGCATTTTATAACACCAATGTTACTTAACCTAATATTAGTTCTATACTTATTCTGCCTCAAGTTTCATATAGTGGGCTTAGCACAAAATTCTAGATTTACACACGTTCTTGAAAATAAGAATGAAATTATAGTAGACATCTCTAACTTAGAAGTTACACTTTTTTCTGGTATATAAATTGCACTTCACACAAAATAAGAAGCTATATTTCTATTCCTTTCTTCAGTGCCCTTCTCTCAATTTATGCTCAAAGTCAAACCTTAGTTTAAATTAATCTCTCTAAACACACACACACACAAAGCAACAAAGTAGTAAAATATGAATTATAAAATTATGTCTTTCCATTTTAGAAGGAATTCCTGCCCCA
Organism: Stenella coeruleoalba; assembly: GCF_951394435.1. Lineage (NCBI taxonomy): Eukaryota > Metazoa > Chordata > Mammalia > Artiodactyla > Delphinidae > Stenella > Stenella coeruleoalba. The sequence continues at coordinate 52,838,572 of NC_137162.1, read as the reverse complement.
TATCAGTAACGGGCAGGTAAAGGCAATTACCTCCATTCTAATTCAGCTTTGTAATCCAGTATAGCCATTATGAATGAAATGCTATGGGAATATAGAAAAAGAATGGCTAATTTGGGCTTGGGAAGTATCAGTGAACTCTCAGTAAATGATAAAACTATGTCTAGAAGGAGAGGTGGGAGGGATTATACAGACAAAAGCATGGTGAAAAGCATGGAAATGTCAAGGAGAGGCAGAAGGGTTACTTAAGATGGAGCAGGGGAGGTAACATGATAGGAATTATTTTAAGTAATTCATGCACACCACATATACCACACCATAAGCAATGAACAAATCCTTATTTGTTAAAGAGGTGGGTTTTAAATGAAAATACAGGTGAATACTTTAAATTTTATTTTTAACATCTTGGAAAAAAATTTTTTTTCTAGTAAATAGCTTGATTGGTCTTGAAGATGCCACAGAATTGAAGAGCAACACCAGCCTGTCTCAAGCAAATTGTCAAAGCTTAAAAGGAGAAAGTGTCTAAAATGGTCACTCAGGCAGAACCATCTGCTTTTTAAAGTGTTTGCTTAAGAAGCCAGGTGCTCAAGTGCTAATGCATTTACTGATGACATGCAAATTGGTTAAACATTGAAATCTCCTTTATCAAGATGTCACAGTTGTCATTTTCCTCTTCTTCCACTCCTTTCTTGTAATGGGAGAGAAAAATGTCAGAAAAGCCTGAGTTCAGCTTTGATCTATAAAAAAGCTAATTAAGGCAAAACAAAAGATAAATAATAAAGAGTGTGAGGAAATAAATTAAGCATTTGCCCCCAAGTAAGCTGTGCTATTTATTTATGAGGATACTAAGGAGTTGACTTTATAGTCCCCTATGGATTTTCTCTCCCTCACATAATATCTACTATATCAAACATTAATTTATAACAAAATAGAAATTATTTCAGGCTAGAATTTCATATTAAGACACTAGCTTAATTATTAGACTATGTATTAAGTAATTAGGAAAATTGCAGTCTTTAAAAGAAACGAAGGTAGGACAACCACTGGGTGTGTAGGTAGTGATGAAAATAGCTTTAAACCATTAAAGAAAAAAGTCAATTGAAGAAAATAAACCATATGTCCCACCTTCCATTTGTACTCAATGCTGATTATTTTCCATAACTATTTCCCATTATATTCATTTTGTGTATCACATTTGGTGACCTAATCACAATTTGTTTTTGAGAGTAATTAGCAATCACAAATATCTATGTCTTGTTCCTCTCCTCAGTGGATGGTTTACATCTAAATGAATAGTTAGATTATTTATTTCTTGTAGTACAGTATGAAAAGTGCTATGATAGAGGACAAACCAGGTTTAGTGAAGAAAATGTTTCTAAGAGGCACAAGAAATGTGAAGGAACACAGTGAGGTAAGGATGACCAAATAGAGTGGCCAGAGAATATGGCAAGAAATGAGGCTGGGGCTTCCCTGGTGGTGCAGTGGTTGAGAGTCCGCCTGCCGATGCAGGGGACACGGGTTCGTGCCCTGGTCCGGGAGGATCCCACATGCCGCAGAGCGGCTGGGCCTGTGAGCCATGGCCGCTGAGCCTGCGCGTCCGGAGCCTGTGCTCCGTGATGGGAGAGGCCACAACAGTGAGAGGCCCGTGTACCGCTAAAAAAAAAAAAAAAGAAAGAAATGAGGCTGAAAAAGTCAATGGAAACGAACACCTCTGAAGGCAATGTTTGATACCCGCCAAAAAGAAAAATTTTTATCATAGTGGTGATAAATATTCATTTTGGGATTTCACAGTATTAACATGATTGGACTTGTGTTTGAGATGGACCAGAGTGGCACATATGTCATATCTGGATTGGGGTAGCAAGTGATATTGAAAATAAATTAGAAGTAATAATCCAGAAAGAATCTGAGGAATCCAAATTAGAAAATTTATAATTATCCCTTAAAAATATAGGCTCGGGGGCTTCCCTGGTGGTGCAGTGGTTGAGAGTCTGCCTGCCGATGCGGGGGACACGGGTTTGTGCCCCGGTCCAGGAGGATCCCACATGCCGCGGAGCGGCTGGTCCCGTGAGCCATGGCCGCTGCGCCTGCTCATCTGGAGCCTGTGTTCCGCAACGGGAGAGGCCACAACCGTCAGAGGCCCGCGAACCACCCACACACACACCCACACCCACACCCACACCCACACCCACACCCACACCCACACACACACACACTCTCTCTCTCTCTCTCTCTCTCTCTCTCTCTCTCCAGAAAATACACGCAAATAATATAATGACACAGTAATTTATTAATTTAAGAGAAACATAAACTTCTATGAATCAGTTTATGTGAAGAGGAATTATTAGATGGAAAACCTGAAAATATTCATGATATTTAATCTTAAAAAATGGCAAAATAATAAGAAATAGAATTGCAATTGTGCTAGACAAGAAAAATATCAAAAATTAAACTCAGTAAAGCCCGGATCCTTGGGAAAGCTATAAATGTGAAACATGAAAGGGAAATTCTAGGTGTAAAAGGAGCATTGTTAATTTAAATATATTGTAAGGCAATTTTATTATTTGTTTTATTTTATAAAGTTTTTGTTGACATGGTTTTTCCCAGAAAATTTATATTTAAAATATCCAGAATGATGATAAGATATAAACTGTTTAAAAGAATATTTTTTTGGTAACCAAACATGAAAATAAGGGTGTAGATAGATTGTCTAAGTGTAGTTTTCATTTTCATCTGCTATCTAGTGTACTCGTGTGTTTAAACTTTGTGCAGATTTTATAAATAATTAACAACTCCAGATCATCTTGTAGGTGAACGCTGAATGGTTGATTTATTCTCTAAAATAAGAATATTTATTTAGGTAGATGGGAAGTACTTTATGAAGAACAGAATAATAAAGCATATGTTATTTAGTCATGCTATTTGTTAAGGACTGTTATTATTATCATCATTAATGATCAAAGTTATTAATAATAAAAATACAGAAATCTGGAGTCATCCGTGATTTCTCTTTCAAACATGTTTTACACCTGTTTAAAAAGCTTGTCACCTCTACCTTCAAAGAGACCCAGATTCCACTGACTGTTCTACAGTACCACCAACCCCCTGCTGTGAGCCCCATCTTGTTTGCTGAATTACTGCAACACTACTTCTAACTTTGCTCTACCTACCTCTAGAGTCAGCTGTCTACATAGCAGCCAGAGTTATCCTTTAAAATAGTGAATTATTTAATTCCATTTCTCTAATTAAAAAGTGGCAATTGCTTAGAATTTCAAACTGTATAAAAAGCCAATGCACTTAGAATTATCTACAAAGCCCTGATTCCCTCTCTATTAGATTTCTTCTGCTCTATCGTTTGCCCACTTTGTTATAGCCTCTTGACATCTTTTGAGTTCTTCTACCTTGTCAGACATAATCTTACATTGGGATTTTTACACTAGATGTTTCCTCTAATTAGATTTTTGCCCCCAGATATGTGCCTGGAAAACTACGTCACCTCCTTCAAGACTGTTCAAATGCCACCTTCTCAAAGGTTGCTCATCCTACTTAAAACTGCACACTCAGCACTCTCAATCGTTTTTTCCTCTGTTCATTTTTTCCCATAGCTTTTATTATCTTCTAACAACCTAAATTACTTTTTAATGTGTATAGTGTATATTATTCATCATTTATCCACAATGGGAACGTAATTTTCACAAGGCAATGATCTATAACTGTTTTATTTAATGATGTAAATCAAGTATTTAGAAGCAGGCCTGACACATAATAGGTGCTTAGAACACATGTGTTGAGTGAATACATGAGTGAATTAATAAATGAAGGGGTATTCTATAATGTCCTAGACCTGTTGAAATAACCAACTCTGTAGCTGACCTACCTCCAGACATCTTATGAGAAAGTAACTTTCTAATTGCTTGAGAAGTGATCATTGTTTTCTATTACCAATAGCTGAAATGCTCTATTTGAGATAACAGATAATTTCTCTTTTAAAACATTATTCACTCAGGTCCTAGTAGAAGCAAGGCTAAACAGAAAGTTTAAAAGCATAGATGATTTTGTACTCATGTATTTTTAAAAACACATAGTTTAAAATATGTCAGATCTCCAACACAATTCACCAATATTAAATACATGAAAGAAAATTTTTATGTGATTATACCAGACCAGTGATCTTGCAACCAGATGCCACTTCTTATAACAACAGATGTCACAGATGATACAATGAATTCTTAAAACTGTGTCCAATGAAATAAAACAATCTCCAACCAGATCTGATAGCAGACAGCTGTTATTCCTAATGCACAAAGGCTAATTCTTTACTTTACATGACAATAATAGCTATTTTTGGAACTGTCTTAGTGCACCTGGCAACCCAGACTCACGTAACTCATCTGCTGTATTGATTATCAAAGACTAATCTTTTGGAAAGCCTTGGAACCATACCTTGCTATCCGTGCACCTGTAATTATCCATACTCTACATTCTTAAAATCATAGATCTTCATATGTTATTACATACTTTTTCTGAAAAAGGTATAACTTGGAATATTATTCAATGATATGTCCTCCTAGTCTATTGAGTGTCAATATTGCTATTTGGCAGTTAAGTCACATGGTGACTTGCTTCATTCATCTATTACCATCATATTGAATACTTGTACAATCAGTCTACATAAAGAGTGAGATAATCTATCAAGTAATATTTAATTTCATCAGTTGATGATGGTGTGATTCATCTATCCATAAAATGGAAGATCAGTTAACAAGTATTTAATTCCAGAGTTCAGCACTATACTGGGTAACATGAAAGACTACAAAATACTTATATTATTTTGAAGTTTCAGGCTAAAAGATGAATATAATGGGTCATTAAGATTAAAGAGGTCAGTGACTAGTACAGTGTAAACTTTTACAGTAAAATTTATGAAATAAACATGAATAATAAACTGCAGAGATGGGAGCTATCAAGGTAAATTTTTGAGGTGGGTGGTGACTTAATAGCTGGATTTGAAGTTATGAAGTTTTCCAAGATGGTGGGGAAGCATGCCAGGCATAGAGCAGCTGAAAAGCACAGAAACAAAAAGGATATTCAGAGAACTATTGAAATGTTTGTGATGCCAAAGAGAATATGAAATATCTTACACTTGTGCGTACCTACATGCAGGTTGTGAACAGATTATAGAGTTACTGAAATATAAGAAAATAAATGAAAATAAATCTAAGTTTTGTGATTTGGGCATGAGAAGGTTAGAAGAAAACTGGTGGAGAATAAATTATAATTAATAGGAAAAAATAAAAGAAACAACTGGATCAAAAGACAGACATAAAACAATGATCCCAGAGTAAGATGACAAAGGTTTTAACCTAGATTATGAAATGACATTAAAGTAGAATAAATGAATTCATATGTCAATTCAATGGGGAAAAAATCACTGAATATCTAAAGAAAGGTGTAACTTTATCAATAAACTAGTCAAAGAACGTCAGTTCCAATCACCACCACACCTGCTTTTAAATTATTAAACATAGCAATCCAAAACATCTAGAGAATAAGATTATGAAAACTGAATACTAACTACCTAGTTTTAACAATTATTAATTATTTTCCATATTATTTTCATGTTTTTACAAATAAAGTATTAAATTTCAGTTATTCATGGCCAATTATAAATGAAATTGCAGAAAGTCATTTAGATGGCAGAAAACTGTCTTTTCAAAGACAAATCCACAACAACAAAGAGAAAATTTTGGAAAGTGGGTCAATAATCGGTACCTAATTCATTAAATCTGGTATAAGGAATGGCTAAGTGTTTCATGGCTGACTTCAGTAATCAAGCTCAATGTAGCTTCTGGAAACTGCAAATATTCAAGAACTTAAGAAATCAGGTACTAAATTTATTTATCAGGAAAACATGCAAAGAGAGAAGAAAATACAGCCCATACAAATTAAAAAAGCAGTCAATAGAAACTATCCTTCAGCAAGCCCAGATGTTGAACTTTTATTAGATGACACTCCAAATCAGCTATTTTAAATATGCTAAAGGAACTAAAGGAAACCATGCGTAAAGAGCCAAAAAAAGTGCAATAATGTCTCACCAAATATAGAACATCAAAAAAAAATATATAGAACATCAAAGAGATAAAAAGTATAAAAAGAAACAGAAAACTAGATATTTTAAACAATATAAGTTGGAAACTCTGGAAATCAGATTCTCTCTCCACAGTTTGGTGTTGCTGTCTTTTGCTGTTGTTGATGTTTGTTTCTTTAGTGATTGACATAAACTAATTCTGTAAAATCTGTGTTCTTTGCCATTTGTGGCTATTGAAGTCTCTGTTCAGTTAGCTTAGTAATCAGCTAATTATTTGATGGAGATTTTTTAAGTGACTGGTACCAATAAATCTCCGATTTTGTGCTGAGTGATTCTGTGTGTGTTGGAGCACAAAGGAGTGAAGAGAAAATGGAATCACATAGAAGCCAAGTTTTTGTACACTATTAAAATTCAATTGTTATTAATCTGAAAGAGGTTGTTATATTGATATATAGAGGTGTTACGTGTAATACCCAGGTCAACAAATAGAAAATAACTTTAAATATAGAGTATATAGAAGTGCAACTGAGTTTATATATTGGTCTTGTATCCTATGACTTCACTGAATTCACGTATAGTTTTACAAGTGTTTGTTATCGTTCTTAAATCACTGGAATTATATAAAATGTTGTCTGGAAGGAGGGACAGGTTTATTTCCTCTTTCCCAATGTACACCTTTTATTTAGCTTACAGCAGTCCCCCCTTATCGGAGGGGGATATATGCCAAGACCCCCAGTGGATGCCTGGAACTGTGGGTAGTACTGAAACCTGTATATACCATGTTTTTTCCTGTACATACATACCTGTGATAAAGTTTCATTTATAAATTAGGCACAGTAAGAGATTTACAATAGGGACTTCCCTGGTGGTCCAGTGGTAAAGAATCCACGTTACAACGCAGGGGACGCGGGTTCGATCCCTGGTCAGGGAACTAAGATCCCACGTGCCACAGGGCAACTAATCCCGCACAGCACAACTACTGAGCACGCACGCCTCAACTAGTGCCCACGGGCCTCAAACTACAGAAATTACAGAACCCACGTGCCGTGGACCCTGCACACGACTAGAGAAGAGAAAACCCACACTCCACAACTAGAGAGAAGCCTGCGCACCACAATGAAGAGGATGTGCTCTGCAAGGAAAAGATCCCACATGGCCGCAACTAAGACCTGATGCAGCCAAAAATAAATAAAATAAATTTTTAAAAAAGAGATTAATAATTATAATTAATAATAAAATAGAAAAATTAAAAGAATATACTGTAATAAAAGTTATGTGAATATAGTCTCTTTCTCTCTAAAAATATCTTACTGTACAAAGTGAATGCCCTTTCCATCTTAACTAGGCACTTGTCACTCACCTTCGCTCGAACTTTGGCAGTTCGAGGTGCAACAGCAAAACTAGCGTGAATTTTTTTCCTTCTCCACAATTTCACAGGTAGAAGATTCATTCTTTTTTTTTTAATTTTTTTTAAATTGATTTTTTATACAGCAGGTTCTTATTAGTCATCAGTTTTATACACATCAGTGTATACATGTCAATCCCAATCTCCCAATTCATCACACCACCACCACCAAGACCCCTGCTGCTTTCCCCCCCTTGGTGTCCATACGTTTGTTCTCAACATCTGTGTCTCAATTTCTGCCTGGCAACCCAGTATACCTGTACCACTTTTCTAGGTTCCAAATATATGAGTTAATATATGATATTTTTCTCTTTCTGACTTACTTCATTCTGTATGACAGTCTCTAGATCTATCCACGTCACAACAAAAGACCCAATTTCATTCCTTTTAGGGCTGAGTAATATTCCATTGTATATATGTACCACTTATTCTTTAACCATTCATCTGTTGATGGGCATATAGGTTGCTTGAATAACCTGGCTATTGTAAACAGTGCTGCAATGAATATTGGGGTACATGTATCTTTTTGAATTAGTTTTCTCTGCGTATATGCCCAGCAGTGGGATCACTGGATCATATGGTAATTCTATTTTTAGTTTTTTAAGGAACCTCCATACTGTTCTCCATAGTGGCTGTATCAATTTACATTCCCACCAACAGTGCAAGACAGTTCCCTTTTCTCCACACCCTCTCCAGCATTTGCTGTTTGTAGATTTTCTGATGATGCCCATTCTAACTGGTATGAGGTGATACGTCACTGTAGTTTTGATTTGCATTTCTCTAATAATTAGTGATGTTGAGCAGATTTTCATATGCTTCTTGGTCATCTGTATGTCTTCTTTGGAGAAATGACTATTTAGGTCTTCTGCCCATTTTTGGATCAGGGTTCTTTTCTTGAATATTGACCTGGATGAGCTGTTTATATATTTTGGAGATTAATCCTTTGTCCATTGATTCATTTGCAAATATTTTCTCCCATTCTGAAGGTTGTCTTTTCCTCTTGTTTATGGTTTCCTTTGCTGTGCAAAAGCTTTGAAGTTTCATTAGGTCCCATTTGTTTATTTTTGTTTTTATTTCCATTTCTCTAGGAGATGGGTCAAAAAATATCTTGCTGTGATTTATGTCAAAGAGTGTTCTTCCTACGGTTTCCTCTAAGAGTTTTATAGTGTCTGGTCTTACATCTAGGTCTCTAATCCATTTTGGTTTTATTTTTGTGTATGGTGTTAGGGAGTGTTCTAATTTCATTCTTTTACATGTAGCTGTCCAGTTTTCCCAGCACCACTTACTGAAGAGACTGTCTTTTCTCCATTGTATATCCTTGCCTCCTTTGTCATAGATTAGCTGACCATAGGAGTGTGGGTTTATCTCTGGGCTTTCTATCTTGTTACACTGATCTATGTTTCTGTTTTTGTGCCAGTACCATATGGTCTTGATTACTATAGCTTTGTAGTATAGTCTGAAGTCAGGGAGTCTGATTCCTCCAGCTCCATTTTTCCCCTCAAGACTGCTTTGGCTATTCGGGGTCTTTTGTGTTTCCATACAGATTTTAAGATTTTCTGTTCTAGTTCCATAAAAAATGCCATTGGTAATTTGGTAGGGATTGCACTGAATCTATAGATTGCTTTCGGTAGTAGAGTCATTTCCACAATATTGATTCTTCCAATCCAAGAACATGGCATATCTCTCCATCTGTTGGTATCATCTTTAATTTCTTTCATCAGTGTCTTATAGTTTTCTGAGTACAGGTCTTTTGTCTCCCTAGGTAGGTTTATTCCTAGGTATTTTATTCTTTTTGTTGCAGTGGTAAATGGGAGTGTTTCCTTAATTTCTCTTTCAGATTTTTCATCATTAGTGTATAGGAATGCAAGAGATTTCTGTGCATTAATTTTGTATCCTGCAACTTTACCAAATTCATTGATTAGCTCTAGTACTTTTCTGGTGGCATCTTTAGGATTCTCTATACGTATAGTATCATGTCAACTGCAAACGGTGACAGTTTTACTTCTTGTTTTCCAATTTGTATTCCTTTTATTTCTTTTCCTTCTCTGATTGCCATGGCTAGGAATTCCAAAACTATGTTGAATAAGAGTGGTAAGAGTGGACATCCTTGTCTTGCTCCTGTTCCTACAGGAAATGCTTTCAGTTTTTCACCATTGAGAATGATGTTGGCTGTGGGTTTGTCGTATATAGCCTTTATTATGTTGAAGTACGTTCCCTCTATGCCCACTTTCTGGAGAGTTTTCATCATAAATGGGTGTTGAATTTTGCCAAAAGCTTTTTCTGCATCTATTGAGATGATCATATGGTTTTTATCCTTCAATTTGTTAATATGGTGTATTACATTGATTGATTTGCATATATTGAAGAATGCTTGCATACCTGGGAAAAATCCCACTTGATCATGGTGTATGATCCTTTTCATGTGTTGCTGGATTCTGTTTGCTAGTATTTTGTTGAGGATTTTTGCATCTATATTCATCAGTGGTATTGGTCTGTAATTTTCTTCTTTTGTAGTATCTTTGTCTGGTTTTGGTATCAGGGTGATGGTGGCCTCATAGAATGAGTTTGGGAGTGTTTCTTCCTCCACAATTTTTTGGAAGAGTTTGAGAAGAATGGGTGTTAGCTCTACTCTAAATGTTTGATAGAATTCACCTGTGAAGCCATCTGGTCCTGGACTTTTGTTTGTTGGAAGATTTTTAATCACAGTTTCAATTTCATTACTTGTTATTGGTACGTTCATATTTTCTATTTCTCCCTGGCTCGGTCTTGGTAGGTTATACCTTTCTAAGAATTCGTCCATTTCTTCCAGGTTGTCCATTTTATTGGCATAGAGTTGCTTACACTAGTCTCTTTGGAGGCTTTGTATTTCTGTGATGTCTGTTGTAACTTCTCCTTTTTCAGTTCTAGTTTTATTGATTTGAGTCCTCTCCCTCTTTTCTTGATGAGTCCGACTAATGGTTCATCAATTTTGTTTATCTTCTCAAAGAACCAGCTTTTAGCTTTATTCATCTTTGCTATTGTTTTCTTTGGTTCTATTTCATTTATTTCTGCTCTGATCTTTATGATCTCTTTCCTTCTGCTAAGTTTGGGTGTTCTTTGTTCTTCTTTCTCTAGTTCCTTTAGGTGTAAGGTTAGATTGTTTATTTGAGATTTTTCTTGTTTCCTGAGGTAGGCTTCTATAGCTATAAACTTCCCTCTTAGAACTGCTTTTGCTGCAACCCATAGGTTTTGGATCATCGTGTTTTCATTGTCATTTGTCTCTTAGGTATTTTTTGATTTCCTTATTGATTTCTTCAGTGATCTCTTGGTCATTTAGTAACGTAGTGTTTAGCATCCATGTGTTTGTGTTTTTCTACATTTTTTCCCTGTAATTCATTTCTAATCTCATAGCACTGCGGTCAGAAAAGATACTTGATATGATTTCAATTTTCTTAAATTTACTGAGGCTTGATTTGTGACCCAAGATGTGATCTATCCTGGAGAATCTTCAGTGCACACTTGAGAAGAAAGTGTAATCTGCTGTTTTTGGATGGAATGTCCTATAAATATCAATTAAATCTCTCCGGTCTATTGTGTCCTTTAAAGCTTCTGTTTCCTTATTTATTTTCATTTTGGATAATCTGTCCATTGGTGTAAGTGAGGTGTTAAAGTCCCCCACTAGTATTGTATTACTGTCGATTTCCTCTTTTATAGCTGTTAGCAGTTGCCTTATATATTGAGGTGCTCCTATGTTGTGTGTATATATATATATAATTGTTCTATCTTCTTCTTGGATTGATCCCTTCATCATTATGTAGTGTCCTTCCTTATCTCTTGTAACATTATTTTAAAGTCTATTTTATCTGATATGAGTATTGCTACCCCTGCTTTCTTTTGATTTCCATTTGCATGGAGTATCTTTTTCCATCCCCTCACTTTCAGTCTGTATGTGTCCCAAGGTCTGAAGTGGGTCTCTTGTAGACAGCATATAGATGGGTCTTGTTTTTGTATCCATTCAGCAAGCCTGTGTCTTTTGGTTGGAGCATTTAATCCACTCACATTTAAGGTAATTATTGATAGACATGTTCCTATTACCATTATCTTAATTGTTTTGGGTTTGTTTTTGTAGGTCTTTTTCTTCTCTTGTGTTTCCCATTTAGAGAAGTTCCTTTAGCATTTGTTGTAGAGCTGGTTTGGTGGTGCTGAATTCTCTTAGCTTTTGCTTGTCTGTAAAACTTTTGATTTCTCCATCGAATCTGAATAAGATCCTTGCCGGACAGAGTAATCTTGGTTGTAGGTTCTTCTCTTTCATCAGTTTAAGTATATCATGCCACGCCCTCCTGGCTTGTAGAGTTTCTGCTGAGGAATTAGCTGTTAACCTTATGGGAGTTCCCTTGTATGTTATTTGTCGTTTTTCCCTTGGTGCTTTCAATAATTTTTGTCTTTGATTTTTTCCAATTTGATTACTATGTGTCTTGGTGTGTTTCTCCTTGGGTTTATCCTGTATGGGACTCTCTGCACTTCCCGGATTTGGGTGGCTATTTCCTTTCCCATGTTAGGGATGTTTTCGACTATCATCTCTTCAAACATTTTCTCGGGTCCTTCCTCTCTCTCTTCTCCTTCTGGGACCCGTATAATGCAAATGTTGTTGCGTTTAATGTTGTCCCAGAGGTCTCTTAGGCTGTCTTCATTTCTTTTCATTCTTTTTTCTTTATTCTGTTCCACAGCAGTGAATTCTACCATTCTGTCTTCCAGGTCACTTATCGTTTCTTCTGCCTCAGTTATTCTGCTGTTGGTTCCTTCTAGCCTAGTTTTCATTTCGGTTATTGTATTGTTTATCTCTGTTTGTTTGTTCTTTAATTCTTCTAAGTCTTTGTTAAACGTTTCTTGCATCTTCTCAATCTTTGCCTCCATTCTTTTTCCGAGGTCCTGGATCATCTTCACTATCATTATTCTGAATTCTTTTTCTGGAAGGTTGCCTATTTCCACTTCATTTAGTTGTTTTTGTGGGGTTTTATCTTGTTCCTTCATCTGGTACATAGCCCTCTGCCTTTTCATCTTGTCTATCTTTCTGTGAATGTGGTTTTTGTTCCACAGGCTGCAGGACTGTAGTTCTTCTTGCTTCTCAGAAGATTCATTCTTACAGTAGATCTTAGCAAACCCAGTGTACACATTTTTTAAATTTCCTTATTAAGTTGAGAATTTTCACTTTTTTACTTCTGACTTCTCTTTGGCATATCTGAATTGCCAGCATCACTACACTTGTGATTTGGGGCTATTATTAAGTAAAGTAAGAGTTACTTGAACACAAGCACTGACCGTCAATATGATAAGAGAGAGCCATTAAGGTGCTAATGAGTGGGATACACTTTGACAAAGGTATAATTCATGTCCCAGTTTGGAGCGGGATGATGTGTGACATTTCAGCCCTCTATTCAGAACAAGGTGAAATTTTAAAACTTATAAATTCTTCATTTATAGAATTTTCCATTTAATATTTTGGACTGTTTGACCAAAGGTCACTGAAACCTTGGAAAATCAAACTCCAGATAAGAGGGGACTACTATAAACTTAAAATTTTTTTGACCTATTAGATGTTAATTTTTATTGGCTCTCTATGACTCCTTACATTTTCTAGAAATGTGTACATTTCATTTAGCCCTTTAACTACCTTGGCTAATGTCTGAGGATTTAAATCAAATAATCTTCTGTCCCTGTGTTGCACAATACTAGAGACATAGATCATTTTCTATTCTGTCCTCAAAAAATTTAGAATGAATTATACTTTTTTGTTTCTTCAATAAACAGCAATGAGGTCAGTAAAAAGTAAGCTGCTTGCTCTAGGAAATATCTGTTCCTGGAAGTTAAGGTGTGAACAAATGCGCTATTTGACTTACCAGGAGTAACATCTTTCCCATCAAGACTTGCTTCAAGACCCTCACCGTGCACACTAATACAAAGTCATTATGCCAATATTACTTCCCAATATCAAGTCACTCCCATCCTGTAAGGCTCACTTTCAACATCACTCAGTCCAGGATCTAAACCCTATAAATGCCCTCCTCTGTTTTCTAAGTCAGACATTACTAAGACTCTATCCAGATTTTGTTCTCCCTTACTATATAGTAAGTCTATTAAATTTAGCTTTGCTTGATCGACAGGTAGTCTTTTGGAGTATTCACAATTGATGAAGATTATTAAGACACTTTTATTATTTTAGTTCTCTTCCATGTCTGTACTTATTTCTATTTTTCATCACCTCTCTTTTTCCTTGAGTGGTCTTGCAATGGTTTGTTAATCACGTTCAATTTTATCTTTCTTTTTCTGTCTCTGTTTCACTGAATTATAACTTTATATTTATTGTTTCCTTTCTACTTTTATATTTGCCCCATGGCTCTATTTTACAATTCTTTTTAATTACATGCTCATTTTTAAAGATTTATCTTATTATTTTATAGTGTATGAGTTAGTGGCCTTTAGTACACACAACACTGTATAATCCATTACCACTGTCTAATTCCAGAATATTTTCATAACCTCAAAAAGAAATTTTATACCCATTACTAATCATTCCCCATTTACCTCACCAACCCCCCCACCCAAGACCCTGATAACAGCTAATCAACTTTATGTCTCTACAGATTTACCTATTCTGGGTTTTTTCATCTAAATGGAATCACACAATATGGTGCTTTTTGTTCTGGTTTCTTTTATTTAGCATAATGTTTTCAAGGTTTTTGTTTCTTGGAGATGTATCAATTCTTCATTCCTTTCATGACCAAATAATACTTTTTCATACCACATTGTTTATCCATTCATCAGTTCATAGATATTTGAGTTGTTTCCATTTTTTGGCTATTATGAATAATGCTGCTTTGAACATTGTTTCAAAGTTTATTTTGTCTGCTTTTATTAATATAGCCACTCCAGCTCTCTTTTGGTAACTACTATCTACCTATTTCCATCATTTCACTTTTAATGTATTTGTGTCTTTGACTGTAAAATTTTCTTTTTGACAGTATGGAGTTTTCATGGTTTTCTTCCTTCTGCCTTTGGTTGGATTATTTAATCAACTCATATTTAATGTTATTATTCATAAAGTTGGATTTCCTTCTGCCTTTTTACTTTTTGTTTTCTATATACCATGACTTTTTTGACCCTTTATTACTCCTTTACTACTTGCTTTTGCATTAAATACTTTTACTGTAACATTTTAATTCCTTGAATGACATTTTTTACTATATTTTTGAGTTATCTGCTCTAGGGCTTACCGTATACATTTAAATTTATCAGAATCAGCTTCAGATGTATGTTAACAATCCACTGAGATAAAAAATGTTACTACTATATAGATCAATTCCCTTTTCCTCTTTTTTGTACCACTATTGTTATGCATATTACATTTATATATGCTACAAACCCAATAATACATTGTAATAATTTTTACAATTATTACATTATATTATTTATGTTAACTAAAGCTCAGATTAAAAGAGAGCAAGTATATGTTTATGGGGCTTGTTATATTTATCTTCTTGTTTACCATTTATGGTTCTTTTCATTTGTCCCTGTGGGTTTCAGTTATCATCTGACTTAATTTCCTTAGTGCAGTACAGCTTTGCTCCCACCCACTCCTTTGTTTTATTAGCAAATATAATTTTATATGTTCGGTCCCTGATAATATAATTACATACATTTGTTTTATACAATTGCTTTTAACATCAGTTAAGGGAGGAAAGAAGAAAAATATAAACGTATACTGTTCTTTATAATTGCATAATTACTTTAACAGTGCTCTTTGTATTTTCATGATTTGCCAATTCCTGTCATCAACTGTTCAAAGAACTTTGCTGCAAAGTTGAACAAAGATATGGTGCAGTAACCAAAATAGGCAAATTGGGTTGTTGCTGATGCTTTTGTCTGGTCTCCAGAATGAACACAGAAAGCAGAGCTGCCCTGGCTGACCCATAGATATACAACCTGAAGTGAAGTCATCTCAGCTGAACTGCAGATCTGTGAGCATGAGAATAAATACCTAGTTTTATAAGTGACTGTATTTTGTGCTGGTTTATTTTACGGTGAAATTGAGCCAACAAATATTAGAAAATGTATCATATATGTAACATTTTAAATAGCTGTATACAAATATATATCTATATATTGTGGAGCTCAAGATAACGTCTGTCATCTGAGAAGTTACATGGAAGTACATATTGATGGGTAAGTAGTTGGAGAGGTTGATAAATAAATCAATAGAAAAATAACTAGATAACACTCCAGGGCATACATTTTAAAAGTACACAAGCAGTTTATGGAGAAAATTAAAAAGCTGACCTCAAAACTTCAGCACCTTGTCAAAATCAACATAAGCAAAATGATGTAACCCATACTGTCTCTTGCCCCACATGATTTATTTCCACATCAAAATGTGGTATGAATACATTTAACTGTCAGATTCTGCAAGACAGGGGGAAACCAGCAAGCCAAAGGAATCTTGAAATTGTTGATTTGACTTCCCAGGCTTTGCCTACTAGAAGGGACCTGAAATGTATGATGAGCAAGATAATCCTCAGTACACACACACACACACAAACACACAGTTAAGTAAATCTTAGGAGAAAAAATCCAAGTGACCAGTAAGCATGTGAGAAGATATTCACTCTTCTTAATCATCAAAGAAGCAAAATTAATACCACAGAGTCTTCAGATTCAGAAAGTTCTTTTAAAATCTGTCAATACAATGATAATGATTATCATTTTACTGTGCCATTGGGAGTGTGAATTTTTATCCATATTTGGGGGCAGAATTTGGCAATATATCTAAAGATGAAGATGCATATAGCCTATGATTCACCAATTATTTATATTTAAACTCTATAGTAAGTATTTCACAAGTGTAGAATTGGACTTGTATATGAATATACACAGAGGCAGTGTTTTTAATCACAAAACCATATAAATCAAATAAAATGTCCAACATGAAAATGTAAAAACATATTGCAATATGCCCTTACAGTGAAATACCATAAAGCAGTGCAAATATACTAAAGTATCACAACATGGATGGGTATCTAAACAGAAGACTAAGAAAATAAAAGGCATGTTGATGGCAACAGTATTCTGTATATTAGCATTTAACACATTCAAAGTAATAACATATATTGGTTAAATGAAAAACATACATATTAAAATCTTAAAAATGTGTGACTATAGCAGTCTTCTTTCAAAATAAGTGTTTGACTCTTTAGGAAAGAATGTTGGTGTGATCAGGAAGGAGTAAGCAGATACAAATATTTTATCGAAGTTTTATGATACAGGATGGGTAAAATATACTCATACCATTTTTCTCTACTTGATATTCTGAGCTATTTTATAAAATATTAATAGAAAAGGAGGAAATATATTTTACCTGTTAATATTTTATCCAGCCTCCATGTTGGACTCTTTTAATAGTTTACAATAACTTTTGGGTTATTCATACATGGGTAGTTATTTTGTAAATTATGACTTTTTTGTTTTATATTTCAACACTTTAAGCCTCCCATTGTATTTTCTAGCTTACTACAGGGGCAATGATATGAAACAGCCTTATCTTGCTCTAGATATGCAAGAATGTTTCTGTTGCCGCTTGCTGTTATCCATGAGACGTGTTAGCAATTTCCCAGAAAAAAAATTTATCATAGAGGGCTGAATGTTTTATAAAAATTATCACATAGTTACACATATTTACTAGATAATATAGCATATATTAGATATTAACCACTATTCAACTCTTAGGTAGGTAGGTTGATAGATAAATAAATAGACAGATAGATAATATATAGATATTAAGGCTATCATAAGATTATCACCCTTTTATGGCTCAGTGTAATGTTTGGTACTAAGATTTTCTGATGTCGAAGTATCGTCTTTTCCTGTATATACATTTCTTACATTGCTGAATTTGACTTATGATTCCAAATATTTTATAGGTGACAGGAATTCATATTTTATGAAGTGTACTTTTCCAAATAAAATATCCAGTTTATATTAACCTCATAAAGTTTTAATTAGAATCTTGTTTCATTATTCTCTGAGTTTGCATAACATGGGGTTTATTTATTCTTTGAAGGTTTGCTCAAACTTGTATATAAAGCCATCTAGTGGCCTTTTGGAAGGAATAATTCTGATTACAATGTTAATGTCATTTTTTATTCATTCAGAATTTCTATCTCTTCTTTAGTTCATTTTAATAATATATCTCTTCAAAATTTATTGACATTCTTTTATTTGTATTATTCTCTTATTATTTTAAAAAGCCTTACTTTTGCCATAGCTATATCCATTGAATTACTTCAAACAATCTGGGATCTTTCTCTTATTTTTTAAGTTTTGTAGGATGTTGATCTGTTGGGGTGAAGTGGGGGAAGATGAGACTAGTCTCCAAAAAAAACCTCTTTCAGTTTTGTTTACCCTTCCTATTTTTTTATTTTCTATTTTATTAATTTTGGACATAGTTTTATATTCTCCATTCTATCTTTCTTAGGTTTGTTATAGTATTCCTTTTAAATAACTGTTTTATCAACACATGTATTTTCAAATAATAACTTCATTTTAAATACTACTTCGCTGAAGCCCTTAAGTTTTCAAGTGTAATAATTTGCTATCACTTAAGTATATATATATAATTGTAAATTGGTTTGTGCAATACTTTTAAATTTATAGTATTATAAATTAAGGACTTCCCTGGTGGTGCGGTGGTAAAGAATCTTCCTGCCAATGCCAGGGACACAGGTTCGAGCCCTGGTCTGGGAAGATACCACATGCCACGGAGCAACTAAGCCCAGGCGCCACAACTACTGAGCCTGCACTCTAGAGCCCATGAGCCACAACTACCAAAGCCCCCACACCTAGAGCCCGTGCTCCACAATGAGAAGCCACCGCAATGAGAAGTCTGCACACTGCAAAGAAGAGTAGCCCCCGCTCGCCACAAATACAGAAAGTCTGCGTGCCACAGTGAAGATCCAACGCAGCCAAAAACAAATAAATGAATTAATTATAAATTAATAAAATATTAATGTTTTTGCATGCTTTTTGTTATGTATATTTTTATTGTACATGTAAAATGTATCATATTACTGGATGAATTATGTACAATTATGATCAACAGGAGCATATACCTTTATGATATCAATTCTTGGAAATTCACTACACTGTAATATGTTGGCTTGACAATTTTACTTTTTAAATTTACATTTGATCATGCAGTGAATGAAAAGAATGTTAATGATCTGTTTTGGATTTGTACTACACACATACATATACACATTGCATGTGTATACATATATTCATAATAAATATACACATATACATATGAGTATACATACACATATATAATCAAGCTTGGTGGAAAACATAATCGCTCACTATTTTTTAAATCATTCTTAATTGTACTAAGTTTTGTCTAGATGTTCTATATTTGTAAGATATTATAGCTAGTTCAAACTCTGTGATTGAAGGCTTATTACAACTGACAGCAACACTGAAAATTTGCTTTGTATATCACACTGCTGTCTAATATTATTAGCTACATATGTGACTTTTTAATTTTGATTTATGAACTCCATTATTTTGTAGTGTCCTTTTTAAACTGTTTCTGCCTTAAATTCTTTTTTGTCTAACATTAATGTACCCACACACCACTTTATTATATTTTGTTTAGTATTTCCCTGGCATTTGTCTCTTTTTGTATATTTCAGACCTTTCTGTGAGGTTCTGTCATAGATATATTACCTACGAGCACCAAGTGGCTAGCTGACTTTGTTTCTTCCCACACTAATGTGATATTCTTTTCATTTTCCCCCCACATTTAAGAATAAATGCATGTGGACATATATACACTACAAAATGTAAAATAGCTAGTGGGAAGCAGCCGCATAGCATAGGGAGATCAGCTCGGTGCTTTGTGTCCACCTAGCGGGGTGGGATAAGGAGGGTGGGAGTAAGACGCAAGAGGGAGGAGATATGCGGTTATATGTATATGTATAGCTGATTCACTTTGTTATAAAGCAGAAACTAACACACCATGGCAAAGCAATTATACTCAAATAAAGATGTTAAAAAATAAAAGAATAAATGCTTGATCAGCCTAGGGACCTTCAAGATGGCGGAAGAGTAGCACGTGGAGATCACCTTCCTCCCCACAAATACATCAGAAATACATCTACATGTGGAACAACTCCTACGGAACACCTACTGAATCCTGGTCGAAGACCTCAGACTTCCCAAAAGGCAAGAAACACCCCACGTACCTGGGCAGGGCAAAAGGAAAAAAGAAAAAACAGAGACAAAAGAATAGGGATGAGATCTGCACCTCTGGGAGGGAGCTGTGAAGGAAGAAAGGTTTCCACACACTAAGAAGCCCTTTCACTGGTGGAGACAGGGGGTCATCAGGGGAAAGCTTCAGAACCACGGAAGAGAGCACCACAACAGGGGTGCAGAGGGCAAAGTGGACAGATTCCCGCACAGAGGATCGGTGCCGACCAGCACTCACCAGCCAAGAAGGGGATGGGAACTGAGGCTCCAGCTTCGGAGGTCAGACCCCAGGGAGAGGACTAGGGTTGGCTGCGATTACACAGCCTGAAGGGGGCTAGTGCACCACAGCTAGCTGGGAAGGAGTCCAGGAAAAAGTCTGGACCTGCCGAAGAAGCAAGAAACCATTGTTTCAGGGTGTGTGAGGAGAGAGGATTCAGAGCACCACTGAAAAGAGCT
This sequence comes from Stenella coeruleoalba, assembly GCF_951394435.1. Lineage (NCBI taxonomy): Eukaryota > Metazoa > Chordata > Mammalia > Artiodactyla > Delphinidae > Stenella > Stenella coeruleoalba. The sequence continues at coordinate 52,818,353 of NC_137162.1, read as the reverse complement.
CCAGAGACGGGCACAAGCTGCGGCTATCAGCGCGGACACCAGAAATGGGCATGAAACGCTAAGGCTGCTGCTGCAACCACCAGGAAGCCTGTGTGCAAGCACAGGTCACTATCCACACCTCCCCTCCTAGGAGCCTGTGCAGCCCGCTACTGCCAGAGTCCCGTGACCCAGGGACACCTTTCCTGGGAGAACACAGGCACACCTCAGGCTGTTGCAACATCATTCTGGCCTCTGCTGCCACACGCTCACCACGCATTCCATACCCCTCCCTCCCCAAAGCCTAAGTGAGCCAGAGCCCCCAATCAGCTGCTACTTTAACCTGGTCCTGTCTGGGCAGGGAACAGATGCCCTCAGGTGACTTACAGGCAGAGGCAGGGCCAAATCCAAAGGTGAACCCCAGGAGCTGTGTGAACAAAGAAGAGGAAGGGAAATTTCTCCCAGCAGCCTCAGGAACAGAGGATTAAATCTCCATAATCAACTTTATGTACCCTGCACCTGTGGGATACCTGAATAGACAACGAATCATCCCAAAATTGAGGTGGTGGACTTTGAGAGCAACTTAAGACTTGGGGTTTGCTTTCTGCATCTAATTTGTTTCTAGTTTTACATTTATCTTAACTTAGTATTTAGAGTTTATTATCACTGGCAGATTTGTTTATTGATTTGTTTGCTCTCCTTTTTTTTTAATATATATATATACATTTTTTTTTCTCTTTTTGTGAATGTGTATTTGCATGCATTTTTGTGTGATTTTGTCTGTATAGCTTTGCTTTCACCATTTGTCCTAAGAGTCTGTCTTGGTTTATTTTTTGGTTGATTTTTAATTTTTTTTTTAGTATAGTTTTTTAGTGCTTGTTATCACTGGTGAATTTGTTTTTTGGTTTGGTTGCTCTCTTCTTTCTTTTTTTTCTTAATTACTTAATTTTTTTTTTACTTTTAATAATTTTAATAACTTTATTTATTTTAGGGAATATTTTAGGGATCATTTATTTTAATTTATTTATTTACTTTTTCTTTCTTATTTTCTTTTTTTTTCTCCCTTTTCTTCGGAGCCATGTGGCTGACAGGGTCGTGGTGCTCTGGCCTGGTGTCAGGCCTGAGCCTCTGAGATGGGAGAGCTGAGTTCAGGACGTTGGACCACCAGAGACCTCCCGGCCCCACGTAATATCAATCGGCAAGAGCTCTCCAGAGGATCTCCATCTCAACACTAACACCGAACTCCTCACAACGGCCAGCAAACTCCAGTGCTGGATGCCCCATGCCAAACAACTAGCAAGACAGGAACACAACTCCACCCATGAGCAGAGAGGCTGTTTAAAATCATAATAAGGTCACAGACACGCCAAAACACACTACTAGACACGGTCCTGCCCAGCAGAAAGACAAGATCGAGCCTCATCCACCAGAACACAGGCACCAGTCCCCTCCACCAGGAAGCCTACACAATCCGCTGAAAAAACCTTACGAACAGGGGGCAGACACCAAACAGTGGGAACTACGAACATGCAGCCTGTGAAAAGGAGACCCCAAACACAATAAGTTAAGCTAAACGAGAAGACAGAGAAATACGCAGCAGATGAAGGAGAAAGGTAAAAACCCACCAGACCTAACAAATGAAGAGGAAATAGGCAGTCTACCTGAAAAAGAATTCAGAATAGTGATAGTAAAGATGATCCAAAATCTTGGAGATAGTATGAAGAAAATACAAGAAACACTTAACAAGGACCTAGAAGAACTAAAGAGCAAACAATGATGAACAACACAATAAATGAGATTAAAAATTCTCTACAAGGAATCAATAGCAGAATAACTGATGCAGAAGAACGGCTAAGTGACCCGGAACATAAAATACTGGAAATAACCACTGCAGAGCAGAATAATGAAAAAAGAATGAAAAGAATTCAGGACAGTCTCAGAGACCTCTGGGACAACAGTAAACACACCAACGTTTGATTTATAGGGGTCCCAGTAGAAGAAGAGGAAAAAAAAGGGACTCAGAAAATATGTGAAGAAATTATAGTTGAAAACTTCCCTTATATGGGAAAGGAAATAGTCAATCAAGTCTAGGAAGCGCAGAGAGTCCCATACAGGATAAATGCAAAGAGAAACATGCCAAAACACATAAATCAAACCATCAAAAATTAAATGCAAAGAAACAATATTAAAAGCAGCAAGGGAAAAACAACAAATAACACACAAGGGAATCCCCATAAGGTTAACATCTAATCTTTCAACAGAAACTCTGCAAGTCAGAAGAGAGCAGCAGGACATCTTTAAAGTGATGAAAGGGAAAAACCTACAACCAAGATTTTCTCTATCCAACAAGGATCTCATTCAGATTTGAGAGAGAAATTAAAACCTTTACAGAAAAGCAAAAGCTAAGAGAATTCAGCACCACCAAACCCGCTTTACAACAAATGCTAAAGGAACTTCTCTAGGCAGGAAACACAAGAGAAGGAAAAGACCTACAATAACAAACCCAAAACAGTTAAGAAGATGGTAATAGGAACATACATATCAATAATTACCTTAACGGTAAATGCATTAAATGCTCCAACCAAAAGACTCAGACTGGCTAAATGGATACAAAAATAAGACCCGTATATATGCCGTCTTCAAGAGACCCACTTCAGACCTAGGGACACATACAGACTGAAAGTGAGGGGATGCAAAAAGATATTCCATGCAAATGGAAATCAAAAGAAAGCTGGAGTAGCAATTCTCATATCAGACAAAATACACTTTAAAACAAAGACTATTACAAGAGAAAAAGAAGGACACTACATAATGATCAAGGGATCAATCCAAGAAGAAGATACAACAATTGTAAACATTTATGCACCCAACATAGGAGCACCTCAATACATAAGGCAAATGCTAACAGCCATAAAAGGGGTAATCAACAGTAACACAAACATAGTAGGGACTATGTTTCCCCACTTTCACCAATGGACTGATCATCCAAAATGAAAATAAATAAGAAAACACAAGCTTTAAATGCTACATTAAACAAGATGGATTTAACTGATATTTATAGAACATTCCATCCCAAAACAACAGAATACACTTTCTTCTCAAGTGCTCATGGAACATTCTCCAGGACAGATCATATCTTGGGTCACAAATCAAGCCTTGGTAAATTTAAGAAAAGTGAAATCATATCAAGTATCTTTTCTGACCACAACGCTATGAGACTATATATCAATTACAGGAAAAAAACTGTAAAATATACAAACACATGGAGGCTGAACAATACACTACTAAATAACCCAAAGGTCACTGAGGAAATCAAAGAGGGAATTAAAAAATACGTAGAAACAAACGACAATGAAAACACGACAACCCCAAACCTATGGGATGCAGCAAAAGTAGTTCTAAGAGGGAAGTTTACAGCAATACAATCCTACCTCTAGAAACAAGAAACATCTCATATAAACAACCTAGCGTTACACCTAAAGCAATTAGAGAAAGAACAAAAAATACCCCAAAGTTAGCAGAAGGAAAGAAATCATAAAAATTAGATCAGAAATAAATGAAAAAGAAATGAAGGAAACGATAGCAAAGATCAATAAAACTAAAAGCTGGTACTTTGAGAAGATAAACAAAATTGATAAACCATTAGCCAGACTCATCAAGAAAAAAAGGGAGAAGACTCAAATCGACAGAATTAGAAATGAAAACGGAGAAGTAACAACTGACACTGCAGAAATACAAAGGATCACGAGAGATTACTACAAGCAACTATATCCAATAAAAAGGATATTGAGAGATTACTACAAGCACCTATATGTCAGTAAAATGGACAACCTTGAAGAAATGGACAAATTCATAGAAAAAGCACAACCTTCTGAGACTGAACCAGGAAGAAATAGAAAATATAAACAGACCAATCACAAGCACTGAAATTGAAACTGTGATTAAAAATCTTCCTAGATGTGGATGTAATGTTCCTCATTTCATAGAGGGCATAAGTGATATAGTCAATAAGCCTAAAAAATTCCTCACAGAAATAAGAATAAAAATAATTAGGCTTTGAACCCAAATCTTTCTAACTCCAAAATGAACTAAAAAAGTAACTGAAGTTACGTCTGAAGCTCTGAACAAAAACTTGCTAAGAGTTTTAATGAAAATGAACATATTATAATAAAGCTTCAACTGAAAAATAGCTATACCACAATAAAAATCAGCACATAGCTAGAATGCCAGGCACATCTAGCCTTGGCCTGCGAGCCTGAGAGAAGGTTCTTGAGCCCTACTTTAATTCAGAACAGTTGCGACTATGGAGCATTCTGTAAATCCACCTATTACATGAGCAAATATGGCATTGCTGGCTTCAGAACACAGACTGCCCAGAGTGCACATATGACAGAAAACTAAAATTGGAAGAGGAAGAGCAGAGCCTACTCCCTCCTTTAACACAGTAAACATAAATAAATACATACATACATACACAGCCCTTAGTTGACTTTAGCCCAGAAAATTTTCCAATCAAATTAACTGCCCTCCAAAACAGAGGGGCTAATCTTATGGGCAGATATTCCCCCAGCATTGAGCTAAAACAAGGAAGTCAGAAGAGGAGAGGAAAAGGTCCCTATTCCACTAGGGGGATTTAACAGATATTGAGTGTATGTCCATATATTATCAGGCACTTTCAGCACGTATTGTTTAAAAGCCTTCACAAAATACATTAAGGCAGATTTTGTAATTATATACAGGACAAGGGTAAGAATTGTGAGGCTCAATATATTACAAATTTCCAAAGTTCATAGCCATTAAGTTGAAGAGAGGGGTTTAGAAACATAGTTAATCTGCCTTCAAGACTGTAATATTCCTCCTATATTGTTCTTCCTCTTCTTAGGACAACGAAGTCTTGAACTGAGTCTGAAGGCAGGAATGGGTTAAAATAGGAAGAGGAGTTTGTGCATTTAGTTCATTACAGGCCTGTGTTAACATCACAGTAGGGTCAATGAGTGTAGGTTACTCTGAGCAAACCATCCTGACTAATGAATTGGATGACAATGGATTTTGAGGATTAAAAGGACAATTAGGTTGAGAAAAGAAGATGCCATTTTCATCCTTTCTTGTTTCTGCTGTAAAGGAAAATTGTCTTTGATTGCAGAGAAATATTTTTGAAAACGTGCTATGAGAAAAAGCTGTATTGGGACTAAAGGTACAACTATGAAATAGGTAAATATAATAACCATTCTTTATGGAGATTTAATTTTTATGGGAAAGTTAAACATTGAACAAGTAATCAATAGGGTGATAAGTTAAGCCACAAAGAAAAACTGAAGGTGCTATGAGAATATATGTCAAGGGAAATTAATCCAGGGGGAACCAGTAAGAGCTTTCTGAAGCAAATGATGATTGAACTCTCAGATTAAAAAGTAAATACCTATTAACTAAAAGTAAAGTTTGGAAACAGTTGTTGCAGATAAAGGGAGAGTTAAATAATTTAGGAACATATATTACATTTCTGAAAGATGTGGAGATCCCATCTGGGGGGTTTGACCATAGGTTTTTGGGAGCTGCAAGCCAGGAACCACGGACAAAGACCAAATATATATCAGAAATATATTCTTCTCAACTGAATGACCAAATATATGTTTCTTATAAATTACAATATTGCAAAGGAGAGTGTTGTTTCACAGTATTAACTTCAAAGTAACACAAAGCATTTTTTTAAAAAAAAAAAGTCATTATTTCATAAAACAGTTATTAAATCCTACAGTATGTCATATACATCCAAGGAGAAATAATGCAATTATATAAAAATTAATAAAATAATTACATTTTTGATAGAAACCACAAAGGAAAGAAATATAGTACTGATTTACTATAACATAAATAAAATGGTGTGACTTGTAAGTTGGACATGATGTAAGAGATATGATTTTCTAGTGGTAATGTCAGACAAAAGGACAAGGAAAGGAAAGATAAGCTCCCTCAGTCTTGCTTTATAGGACATAAGAAAATACACCAGACACATTTGAGGAAACTGGAGAGAAATAGTGTCTTCAGCAAAAACAAATAGGTGATAAGAAGACCAATCAGTAAGTAGGCTGAGAACACAGAGCAGTGTGACAATCATGAAAGAGCAACACTACAGAAGGGTTCAGGAAGGAGTAAATTAGTGGAGAGTTTTGTTGGGGTAAAGAATATAGAAGGAGTTTGCACTGGATATACATGATGGAATACAAGGACGAAGAACTTATCAGAATCCGTTGACATCTGGTTTACAATAATAAATGGGTTATCAATATAAACTCTAAGAATTCTGCTATATCCTGAAAGTAATTCCTGGAGGTTGTGATTCTGGTATGAGAGTAGCTTTTTCTTAAAGAAGAGAAGGGACATATGACAGGGAGAACCCTGGCTAGCAGACTGGAGTGGATGCATCACCTAGTACCTCTCGTTTTTTTTTTTAATTTTTATTTTCTACTGGAGCATAGTTGATTAACAATGTTGTGTTAGTTTCAGGGGTACAGTAAAGTGATTCAGTTATACATATACATGTACCTATTCTTTTTCAAATTTTTTTACTATTTAGGTTATTACAGAATATTGAGCAGTGTTCCCTGTGCTATACAGTAGATCCTTGTTGGTTATCTATTTTAAATACAGCAGTGTGTACATGTCAATCCCAACTGGGTTCATTCGTTCAGTAGACATTACTGGGCATCTGCTCCATGCTAGATACTATATAAGCATTAAAAATACACCAGTCAGTAAAGCCAAAAGAAGATCCTTTCAGCTTAGAGAGGAAAGATAGACAAAATATATTATGAAGATAATATGTAATGATGACTGTATATACTATAAAGACAGAAATGATGATAGATATTGACAGAAATGGTAGAAAGTTGCTATTTCTTTTGAAGTAATTATAGAAAGCCCCTCATTCCTTCCTGGCCGCCACCACCACATGTATGTCCATAAAGTGACATCTGAACACAGACAGCCTTAAAGCAGATGAGTGACAAATCACAATTGTATTTAGAAGAATAGGTTCAAACAGAGAAAACATCAAGTGAACATTTCTAGAGGTTAAAGGATGCTTGGCGTGTTGAAGAACCAGCGTCTAGTGTGGCTGAAGCAAAGTTTATGGAAGTGGGAGAGGTAGGAGTTGAGTTCAGAGATGTAGAAGAAATAGCGTTAACTAACAAGGGGGCAGTGAGGTCAATGTAAGGACCTTAGCTTTTATTTGGAGTAAGACTGGAAATTGCTGAGGGATTCTGATCGAAGAAGTAAATAACACCTTTTGCTTTTAAAGGAAGGCTCCGGCTATTGTGTTAATATTAGACTGTTGGGGAGAAAGGTGGAAGCAGGGACACCAACAATGCTAAGAATCCAGGCAAGAAATGATAGGTCATGGACTGAGGTGGGATGGTGAGAGTAGTCAGAAGTGCCTGAAGCCTGGATGCATCGTAAGGGTACAGCCAACAAACTATGCTGATGTTTTGCATGCAAGAAAAAAAGAGAGGAGTAAACCAAGTTACCAGGGTTTCAGCATAAGCCTTACTTTATGCTAGGCATGCAGTCTTTTCTGTACAACTCCTCTGGCTGCTTTGGCATTCTTTTGGAAAGACTATCTTTTTTTTTTTAATATAAATTTATTTATTTATTTATTTGTTTGTTTATTTATGGCTGCATTGGGTCTTTGTTGCTGCATGTGGGCTTTCTTTAGTTGCAGCAAGCAGGGGCTACTCTTTGCTGTGGTGCGCAGGCTTCTCATTGCGGTGGCTTCTCTTGTTGTGGAGCACGGGCTCTAGGTGCAGGGGCTTCAGTAGTTGTGGCGCACAGGCTTCGCTGCTCCGCAGCATGTGGGATCTTCCCGGGCCAGGGCCCGAACGCGTGTCCCCTGCATTGGCAGGTGGATTCTTAACCAATGAGCCACCAGGGAAGCCTGAAAGACTATCATTTTTCATATCTGATCTAAATGTCCTCAGTTCCAGTGAGAAGCTGATTGAGTGATTGTCTAATTTTTAAGTAATAATGGTAAAAAGAAAAGGAATCTCAAATTGAGCAAAAAATGAATTTTGCCTCCATTCCCTAAAGATTATAACTTTTCCTGCTTGAAAACTCTAATAATCTCTCATCTAAACAATGGGGAAATTTAGGACTATGAAATTAGAGCCAAAGATATATTGCCAGTAACCAGTGGAGCTGCTACTACCAGAACTTCAGCATCCGATTTCTTTCAGCCTAATGATACTTTCACTTTACCTTGTTGATTGACATGACACAGAACATTTTGTTTCTGGAGGAATGGGTCATCTCCAAAAGTGTAGTATGCATATCCATTTTTGTTTGACTTGCTCCCTGCATTGCCTATATTATTCTTGTCAAAGACTCTGGTGTTTGCAATCTTTTAACACAGGAATTATAGGATTTTGAAGTTTGTGCAACACAGAACTTCATCTTTTCTCATCTCGTGACTCAGTCTCTATGATTTTATTCAATACCATGAAGATTCTTCACAAGGCTGAAAGATGATTTGATGGATTATTTTATTTAAAAATATAGATCATATGGTGATCCTGTTAAAGGTGATCTAGGATCACCAAAGGACAAAAGTACTACTAGTATTCTGTCACCTCTTGAAGGACAGATACTTTGCAAAATATTTCAGTGAAGTTCTGTTCCAGGATTAAAGGGACTGTGCATATTCTGTGAGTAAGCTCTGCGGTGTTTTCAGGTACAGTGCAAACTGCTGCATCTGGGGATGCTCCCTGACTAAGCAAGCAACCCCCAGTGAGGAGCAGTTTGCCTCTAGCTTGGAACCTGTAAATTCAGACTTAGGAAAAATCACTCTCTGGGTCAGCTGTTCTGCATCCTGTGACATTAGGAATTACTGATTAAGTACTGCTGCCTCTTTCCAGCCACCAATTTGGAGCTCATGGGGAAGGGGAAGGAAAATGGAAAGGGTTAGAGTTCAGGTTCTGGTATAGTCTTTGAGGCTCTGCCACAGCTGCGACATCTAGTCCAGACAACAGGGTTTGGAAATGTGCTTTTCTGTTTTTTATCTGTCATCTTTGTATTTCCAAATATTTTAGTGAGCATTGTGTTTATTTTGGCATTTTGAAATAAATAATCCTAGCACTTTTATTTATTAATAGGGACTATTTATTTTACTAAAATGCTAATGGATATTTAGTGGCCTAAATACTATACTATGCTGACAATGTATCTTTATGTACTGATCATCAGAAAAGAGTCTACCTAAATCATTGCTGTGTTCCTATTTTAACAAATATATGATACAGGGATTGTACCTTAAAGCTGTTCAGTCTCTTAACTTTTTATTCATTTTCTAAAACAAAAATCACAGTTTCCAGGTGGACATTAAAATTCAACATAAAGAAGCACTATCATATACTCCTACCTTTAATTAAAATACTTAGTCATGATGTTCTTAATGAAACTGGAATTCAATCTTTCAAAAGCACAGTCAAAACAAAAGTTGTTTGATATATGAAAGAATCACTTCTGCACTTTTATTTTATTTATGCTTCTTTAAATGTTAGAATTGAGTTTCAGAAACATTGAGTAAATTGTTTAAGATTACAAGGTAAGTCAAAGACCTAGGATGCAAGATGAAGAACTCCTGAATCTAAGATGCCCAACATGCTTCTTCATCCTACCATGTCTCTAATCCATGTGACTGGGGTTTGCAGAGTACGTGTGACAAACACTCCTTGTTCCTTACACTATACAAATGCAAGCTGTGAATTACATCAATCATCCACACAGCTGAAAATCTGCCATTGATTCTTTAATTCCAAAGACATGAAACTAGTAAATGTTCATCTATCAATTATAAACAAAGAAATGCCAGGCAAAATGGAGAAGGCATGACTTGGTACCCATGCAAAAATAAATTTCACTTAACAATAAGCTCTTCTTTACAAAATGCTGTTAGCAGAACTAATTATAACATGTTTATTGTGGTAGAGCTGCAGCCTCAACTCAGCTATGACAATATGGGAAATAATTACAATGACAGGATCTGATTGACATATCCAGAGTCCTTGTTATCACTGAGGAGCAACAAGATTTCCTGGGACATATCAGCACACCAATAATTCTGATGGATGTGTGGGGATATTACTAAAAAGACTTCCTGCTACTCCTAGCTAGCCTTTGAATGATTGCTGGCACTCCGTCTCTAGGAAGAATGAACCTGGGGAAATTGGCTGCTGACCTTTCTGGCTGTCCTTATCAGTGCAATACCTTCAGGAGCAAGAAAAAAATAAAGAAACTGATAGCTTGATTTATAATGAAAAAATGAAATTGGCCCTAATATTTTGAAATTATATATGTTTAGTATAATTTGAAATAACATTAAATGAAAGCACCCTATTAACCCAAATCCTATGACCAGAAATGACCATCAATATTATGAGAAGAATATTATTTCAGGTCTATCTCTATGCACATGGACAGAAAGATCAACAAAGAGAATTCTGGAAAAGTGTTTTACATTCAGCTTTAGCCCAATTGAGAGAAACAAAAAATTGTTGCTGATGTAAAACTAAAGTGATCAGGGCTTCCCTGGTGGCGCAGTGGTTGAGAGTCCGCCTGCCAATGCAGGGGACGCGGGTTTGTGCCCCGGTCCAGGAAGATCCCACATGCCGCGGAGCGGCTTGGCCCGTGAGCCGTGGCCGCTGAGCCTGCGCGTCCGGAGCCTGTGCTCCGCAATGGGAGAGGCCACAACAGTGAGAGGCCCGCGTACCGCAAAAAAAAAAAAAAAAAAACTAAAGTGATCACTAAACGAAATAAATCATTGTCACTTAGAGCTAAGTGATGCTCTAAAGTTAAGAAAGAAAAACAGTTTTATCAAACATCATTGTTTTAACTAAAATAAACCACAGTTTAATTTGAGACTATCTACTTACTCTCTTCTTTTAAATATTATCAAATTAGCATTCTTATCCTTCCTTCAACATTCCCTTTACTAACATTTCAAAGATTTTAGTAAATCATTATTCCTTCATTGCCAAGATTTATATATATTTTGTTTTGTAAACATAATTTCTTGGTTGCTTAGCCTTAGTTTCATATCAATATAAACTGAAGGCTAACCTCCTATTGATTACCACAACTTCTTCAATCCTTATTTTCTTGAATTTCTTCATAAAGTACTTGTTACTCCAGAAGCAGTTCTATATATATATATATATATATATATATATATATGTATGTATGTATATTATATGATTATCTCTAATTTTTAAGTGCTTGAGAACATGGGCTGCTTGCCAGTATGTATGCAAAAGACAGCTTTGCTATAAATTATTATCTTGGGTCACCCTTCTTTGCTTCCAAATTTTATGGATATTGTACAATTTACAATTGTCTTCTGGGATTGAATGTTTGTGGAGAACTCTAATGCCACCTTGACTTTTTCTCCTGGTAAATGACTTTTTTCCCCTCTGCATGTGCCCATTACTTTAATACTTACAATTAAATAATTTAACTAGAATATATTTTTCTTATCTATAATACTTAGTCACATTTTTTTCTAGAACAAATAATATTCTTGAATTACAGAGTCAACTTTTTTTAAAACAATATTCTCTATTATAGCCTCCCTCTTATTTCTTACATTTTATGAGTTTTTTAAAAAATTAAGGTTAACTATCTTACAATGTGATTGTTTGCTCTCCACATCTTCTACATTATCTCTAACTAATCGGAATTGTTGTTCCTCTGCATTCACTGTAAGCATCTCAGATAATTTATTATTGTGATAATTTGATTTTCAATAGGAGTCCTGCTAAATTGCACATTTCTTCACTTTGTTTGAGTCAAGTTTTTCTTCTTCCTACCCTTTAAAGAGTCCTGATTGTATGTTCACCAGATCGTCCTTTTCTTGGGCTACTGTTGCTCAGTCTTTTCATACCTAATAAAAGTTGAGCCACACTGAAGGAACTGCGCTTCCCTACTGCAACTCAAGCCACCTCCACTCCAGTCTCTCTCAATATATTACCCACTTATTTTTGCAATGCTTCTCAGTATCTTCAGTTCATGAGCTATCATATTGATTAATGAATTAATTAGCATACTTATGACCTTTCTTTTCTCCTCTCCACCCATGCCACCTTTAATATTTGAGCTTAAATCCATTAATGGAGAAACTTGCTCTACCAATGACTGCATAAAATAGGTGCTTAATAATTTTGGAGGGAGTGTCATCAGCAAGATGACAAAAAAGGGGGTTGAGTATAGTTTCCCACACAGAAAAGAAGTTGACATCCATGCATGGAACAAAATAACTTCACGAGAGCTCAGGAATCCAGGTGAGAGATTACAACACTCAGGTGGAACACAAATGAGAAAAGGTGCATTGAGGAGGGTAGAAAAGACAGCTTCACTTTACTCTTATAACCTTTTCCCATAGCCCTTACAGTGAAGCACTGAGAGATTCCCTCTGCTCAGGAGCTCTCCTGTGAGGGAATGAAAATGAAATGAGTGTCTGACTCCATTAGGAACCCTAGGACCAGCCCTCCTTAATGGACTGCAACTTGCTCCAGTGCTGCTTAGCTACAGTCTCACTCCACCGGCCCAGGCTTCACGCCCACCCCCTTGGACACAGGCTCCACGGCTACCATACTGTACCCTGCCATCAGGCTGGCCTCTGCCTCTGCATACACATGCTCCAGACTTGCACCAGCAGGCCCAGGCTCAAAACCCACCCAGCAGATCCAGGAATCAAGTCGACCCAGAGACCCCATCAGGTGTCCATACAGAATCTCAGCTGGGCTGGCTGATGAAAGGCTGTCCCTGCTTAAGTCAGTCTGTAAAGACAGGAAGAGGTGGCTGCTTTTTCAAATGTGCAGATACCAATGCATGGCTACAAGAATCACAAAAAACTAAGGAAACATAGACACCAGCAAAGGAAAAAACAAATTTCTAATAAACAAACATATAAAAACTGAGATCTATGAATTGCCCGACAAAGAATTCAAAATAATCAACTTAAAGAAGTTCAGTGAGCTACAAGAGAACACAGATAGATAACTAAATGAAATCAGGAAAACAATATATGAACAAAGCAAGAAATTCAACAAAGGGTTAGAAGCGACAAAACATAACCAAAAACAGATTTTGGAACTGAAGTACACGATAACTAAAGTAAAAAATTCATAAGAGCACTTCTACAACAGACCTCATCGAGCTGAAGAAAAAATCAGTGAACTCAGAGCTAGATCATTTGAAATTGCCCAAAGTAGCAAAAAGAAAAAAAGAACGAGAAAAGTGTGAAGGAAACCTGAGTGATTTATGTAACATCACCAAATAAATCAATATACACATTATGGAAGTCCTAGAAGAAGAGAAAGAGAAAGGGGCAGAAAGCTTATTTAAAGAAATAATAACTGAAACATTCCAAAATTTGAGGGAAATGGACATCCAAATTCATGAAGTTTAAAACACCACAAATATATAGAACCTGAAGAGATTTGCACAGAAACATGTTATAATTAAACTGCACAAAATCATGACAAAGAGAGAATTTTGAAAACACCAAAAGTGTCTTGTCACATACGATATAAACCCCTCCACAACTATTTAGTGAATTTCTAAGCAAAAATCTTGCAGGCCTGGAATTAGTGGAATGATATATTCAAAGAACTGAAAGGGAAAAAAAACTGTCAGCCAAGATTAGTACACCTGGTAAAACCAGCCTTTAAAGAAGGCATGGGCTTCCCTGGTGGCGCAGTGGTTGAGAGTCCACCTGCCGATGCAAGGGACACGGGTTCGTGCCCCAGTCCAGGAAGATCCCACAAGCCACGGAGTGGCTAGGCCCGTGAGCCATGGCCACTGAGCCAGCGCGTCCAGAGCCCGTGTGCCGCAACGGGAGAGGCCACAACAGTGAGAGGCCCGCGTACCGCCAAAAAAAAATGAAGGCGTGATACAGACTTTCTCAGACAAACATAAACTGAGGGAATTCATCACCACTAAAACTAATATATAAGGAGCGCTAAAGGGATTTTGTTTTTCAAGTTGAAATGTAAGGACACTAAAGAGCAATACAATAGCATATTAAATTATAAATTTCACAAGTAAAGGTAAATATATAAACAAACAGACAATAATGCAATACTGTAAGAGTGGTACATAAATTGCTTTAAATACTAGTATAAAAGTTAAAAGACTAAAGTTTTAAGAATAACTCTAACCACAAAAAATGGTCAATTGACACACAATATAAAAATAAATAAATTCTCATATTAATAAAATAAAGTGTAGGGAAGGGGGAATAAAAGCATAGAGTTTGGGCTGTGACTGAAGCTGTTAGCCCAAAACAGACTATAAGAACAATCAGAAGCTATGCAAGCCTCATGGCAACCACAAAGAAAAGACATATAGAAGATACAAAAGAGACAGAGAAAATAATCAAAATATATGACTACGAATAGCATCAAATGACAAAACAAAATAGCAACAGAGGAGTAGAACAGGGAACTACAAAAGAGACAGAATTTTTAAAATGATTATAAGTCATTGCCTGTAAATAATTACTCTACATGTAAGTGGATTAAACACTCCAATCAAAACAAAACAAGAGACATAGATTGGCAGAATGGATTTTTAAAAAAAAGATCCAACAATATACTGTGTAGAAGGCACAAATTCTATATTTAAGGACACAAATACATTGAAAGTGAAAGGATGACTTAAAAAAATCTGTGCAAATAGTAACCAAAAGGGAGTGGCTATACTTATAAATAGTAACCAGGGGTGGCTATATTTATATCAGACAAAATAGACCTTAAGGCAAAAACTGCCACAAGAGATAAAAAACATTCATCTCATAATTATAAAAGGGTCAATTAAACAAGAAGATATAACAATCATAAATATTATGCACCCAACATCAGATCATCTAAATACATAAAAAATTTAACACTTCTGAAGGTAGAAATAGACAGCAATAAAATAATAGTGGAAGACTTCAATGTCCCACTTAGAATAATAGACAGATCAGACATAAAATCAATAAGGAAATAAGAGCAGACTTGAACTACACAATAAGTCAAATGAATATAACAGACATATACAGAACATTCCACACAATGGCAGCAGAATACACATTCTTCTCAAGCTCCATGGAACACTCTCCAGAAAAGATCACATACTATGTAAAAATGTCTTAATAAATTTAAGAAGATTGCCATTATTCTAAGTACCTTTTCAGACTATAATGGAATAAAACTAGAAATCAACAACAAAAGGAAAACAGAAAAATTAACAAATAGATGGAAATTAGAAAACATACTCTTGGACAACCATTGAGTCAAACAATAAATCAGAAAGAAAATTAGAAAATATCTTGAGGAAAATAAAATTACAACATACCAAAACATGGGATATGGCAAAAGCAGTTCTAAAAGGGAAGTTTTTAGTGATAAACACCTACATTAAGAAAAAAAGAAAGATCTGAAATAAACAACCTAACTTTACATTTCAAGGAGCTAGAAAAAGAACAAACTCAGCCAAAAGTTAGGAGAAGGAAGAAAATAATAAACAATAGAGCAGACAATAAATAAAGAATAGTAAAGCAACAGAAAAAAAACAAAATTAAGGGTTTATTCCTGAAAACATAAACAAGATTGAAAAATGCTTAGCTAAACTAAGAAAAAAAGAGTGAAGATTCAAATGAATAAAAACATACAGAAGAGGAGACATTAAAACTGATGTCAAAGAAATTTTAAAAGAACATCAAAAGGAGTACTATAAATAACTACATACTGGGGACTTCCCTGGTGGTCCAGTGGCTAAGACTCCATGCTCCCAATGCAGGGGGCCTGGGTTCACGCTGGTCAGGGAACTAGATCCCACATGCTGCAATTAAGAGTTCACATGCCGCAACTAAGACCCAGCACAGACAAATAAATACACTAAAAAACAAACAAAAAAAACAAAAACAAAAACTACATACTAATATTTTGGAAAATCTATAAAAAATAAATAATTTTAAGAAACATACCCTACCAAGGCTGAATTAAGAAGAAATAGAAAGACTGAACAGATAACAAAAAAGGAGATTAAATTAATAATCAAAAATGTTCCAACAAGAAAAAGCCCAGGACCAGGTGACTTCTAGATGAAGTTTATCAAACATTTCACAAAGAATAAATAACAATCTTTCTTAAACTCTTCCTCCAAAATAGAAGAGGTTACACTTCAAAACTCTTTTTATGAAGCCAGTATCACCCTGATACCAATGCCACACAAAGACACCACAAGAAAATAAAACTAGAAGCCAATACCAATGATGAATATGGATGAAAAACTCCTTAAAAAATACTAGCAAACTGAATTCAACAGCACATTTAAAGGATCATACACCATTACCTCTAACACCAAGTGAGATTTATCCCTGGGATGCAAGGACAGTTCAATACATGCAAAAAAAATGAATGTGGTATACTACTGAATACATTAACAGAATGAAAGAAAATTATATCATCTATGGATACAGAAAAAAAATCTGACAAAATTTAGCACTTTATATAAAAACTCTCATAAGCAACAGAAATAGACAAATGTCATTATGTCAAATTAAAAAGTCTGTGCACAACAAAGGAAATAATCAACAAAATGAAAGGCAACCTATGGAATGGAATATTTGCAAACCATATGTCTGATAAAGGGTTAATATCCGAACTACATAAGGGGCTCCTATAACCCAACAACAACAAAAACAAATAACTCAATTAAAAATGGGCAAAGGAATTGAATAGATATATCAGCAAAGAAGACATACAAATGGTCAACAGGTATATGAAAAGGTGCTGACCACCACTAATTATCAGGGAAATACAAGTCAAAGCCAAAATTAGATATCACTTCAAACCTGTTAAGGTGACTCTTACTAAAAAAAAAAAAAAAGGGCTTCCCTGGTGGCGCAGTGGTTGAGAGTCCACCTGCCAATGCAGGGGACACGGGTTCGTGCCCATGTCCGGGAAGATCCCACATGCCGCGGAGCGGCTGGGCCCGTGAGCCATGGCCGCTGAGCCTGTGCATCCGTAGCCTGTGCTCCACAACGGGAGAGGCCACAATAGCGCGAGGCCGGCGTACCGCAAAAAAAAAACATGTGACAATGTTGGTTAGGAGGAGGAGAAAAGGAAATCCTGGTACACTATTACTTGAAATGTAAATTGGTACAGCCACTACGGAAAACAGTACAGAGGTTCCTTCTAAAATTAAAAATTGAACTACCATATATTCCAGTCATCCCACTTCTGGGTATATATTCAAAGGAATAGAAATCAGGATTTTGAAGAGATATCTGCACTCCCATGTTCATAGTAGCATTACTCACAAGAGCCAAATATGGAGCACCCTAAATGTCTATCGGTGGATAAATAAAGAAAATGTGGTATACACACACCAATGGAATTCAGCCTTAAAAGAAAAATGAAATCTTGCCATTTGCAGCCAACAGGATAAACCTGGAGGACATTATACTAATTGAAATAAGCCAATCACAGAAGGACAAATACCGCATGATAGCACTTATATGGGGAATCTAAATAGTCAAACTCATAGAAGCAGAGAGTGGAACGATGATTGCCAGAGGCTGGGAGGAGGGGCCAATGGAGAGATACTAGTCAAAGGGTACAAAGTTTCAGTTATATAAGATGAATAAGTCCTACAGATCTACTGTAAGCACAGTGGCTATTTAACAATTTGGAATTCTATAGTTAAAAATGTGTTAAGAGAATAGGTATTATGGTAGATATTCTTATCACAAAATAATAATATAATAATAATAAGTAAGAGAGTGGGATGCAACTTTTGGAGGTGATGGATAATTTACAGCATTGATTGTGGTGATGGTTTCATGGGTATATATTTATATCCAAACTCATTAAGTTGTATATATTAATTATGCAGTTTTCTTGTATGTCAAAAATAAATAATGGTAGCCCTTGGCCTATAGTTAGTAGATTAAAAAAATAATAATTTTGGTGTTGATGAAATCTTTCACAAGTAAGAGAATGTCTTCTAGAAATCAAATATTATAGTCAATACTTTATTTTTTTAATCTAATCCTTACTCTTGTCTTATGTGTATTATTCTAAACCTATGGGTATTATTCTAAACCTCCATGGGCATTTTATAATGAATAGCCCATGGAGGTTAAAATATTTGTCTAAATTCACATAATCAATAAGTATTATACTGGTGATTCAAACAAAACCTGTGCATATCAAAAGAACTTCCTTTTTTATTATACATCACTAAACTACCAATATTTATATATGGGAAGGGAGAAGAAAGAAATAAAATTTTAGGATGACTTTTTGATTTTACATATTAAGTCAATTCATTATATTTGTCCTTTATAAGCAATCCTGTCTGGAGCCTCTGTAAAAGTGGTGAAAATTACATGATATTCTGTCTACTTTTAAAAATTGAATAATGTAATAAATAAAGCAAAAAAGCAAACATTAAAAGTTGGTGTTTTAAAAAATTAATTTTAATTATAATGGGAAAATAGGAAATAACAATAGAACAAACTAAATGCATATGTAGCTAAACAGTATTAAAAAAACACTACAAATATATTTTAAGAATGAAAACCTAGAGAGAAATAATGTTCCTGAGTGTGAATATTCAAATTATAAAGATATTATTATCTCCACCAAATTTTATAATTTTAATACACATCTAATCAAAAGAGAAAATGACTTGTAAATTTATTAATTATGAGCTTTGTCTAAATTAATAAAACCTGAAAAAAATTCTTCATAACATTTCCAAAACTAATTTAAAATGAAATATTTTAAATATAAAACATGATACCAAAGGAGTTAGAAGAGAAATAACTGTAGGTATTTCTTTTTCTTCTTTTTTTGAAATAGCCTTCTAAGTATAACTCCTAGAGCAAAACATTAAAAAAAGTAAAAAGATATTATTCTACTATGGAAAGATTAAAGAATTTTTATGCCTGAAATAACCATGAGTACAATAACAAACTGGGAAAATGTTTACAAGGACGTGAACTAATATATGGAAAACCTTTATAAATTTGAAAATATAAAACCTCAATAAAGACATTTTAGAGAAATAATATTTAGACAAATTTTATAAAAAAAGAAATTAAAATGTCCAATTAGCATAGGAAAATTTTTAATTTTAATACTAATTAAAGAGATAGAATTAAAATAAGTTTTCCCTATCAGATTAGTAAACAAATATCCAGTGATTATTTAGATGTGAACCCACTAACAGGAATACATGACGCCAGCTGGAATGGAAATTGGGACACTTTTCTTTAAAGGAAGCAATGTGTCTCAAAAATTTAATTATGAAAAAATGGTAGTGCCATTTTTGTTATGCTAGGAGTTTTTCCAACCAATAATTAGACAGGTACCCAAGGACACAATGAGGTATATGTATGTGTGTGCTTGTGTGAAACACGGTTACTGCAATGTGTTTCTGTTATTAAAATATTTTAAGTAAACTAAAGTATAAACCCTTGAGGCTTATTTAATTTAGAATATATTCCACTAATGTAATATTAAGTAGCTGTTCAAAATACTGTTTAACATATTGATTTAGGGAAATATTAAGGTCTCTGCTATAATGTTATTTAAAATGCATGTAACAAAACTCCTCAATTCTTAATATTTCTCTGAACTGCTATTAGTCTTTTGCTTATATCTGATTTTAAACTTGTCTAGAAAGAATATTTCCTTTGCAATAAAAAGGGAAAAGATATGGCATAATTTAATTTTCTCTCCAGCTTAAATCTCAGGCATTCAAATGGTTCTCATGATATGTCTTGGATTGGGTTAATATTTGCTTCTCATGACATGCTTTTACTATGTGCATGTTTTTACCTTTTAAGGACATTTATTCCACATCTGTCATTAGGATAAATGACTTAGTTTACATGCCTTCTCATCATTTGTTGAAATGTAAATTGCAAAAACTATAATAATAATCCTGGCAATGAAATTTATATAAATTCATAAATATATTTATAGCATATAATCTTTTGATTAATTTTATGTCTTTTTATAGGTTATATTTTTCAAAATATTTATTGGAGGGGTTTGCCTTTAGCAAACTGCATTTTTACTACAGAATTCAACTGAAGAATGCAGATAAAATTAGTTTAAGCATTTTGCAGTGCTTTCCCTTAATCAGCTATTTTCTATATTCTTCAGTCTCCCATTAATAACCCTCTCTGTTTCATCAGATGCAAAGCATTTTCTTTCTGTTGCTTAAAAACATTTTCAAATACACACTAACATTACGCCACAAAAGCATTTTATAATGAATAGCCCATGCTTTAGAAGGTTTAGCATTTTCTTCTCTTGCGTATTAACAATGGCCACAGTAATCTGTAAAGATTCCTCAAAGACATCTGTGAAAACTGCTTTGTTAATGTATATCCACATTGCAAGCGATTTCCTCTCTATCATGTCAGCATTGTTGGAAACATGTGTTAGAGCTAGCTGGCTAGCAGGTCATCACTCATTCAGTTGGAGAAGAGAAAGAGTAGCAGAACTGTGTGGTCCATGGTATAAGAAAGGCTGCAGTAGGCCACAATATAGTTAGCTTCAAGTAGTTTTTAAAAGTTAAAAAAAACACTGCCAAACTATTTTCCAGAGTGGCTGTGACCTTTTACATTCCCACCAGCTGTATATGAGTGAACAGTTTCATTGCATCCTCTCCAACATTTTGGTGTTTTCAGTATTTTAAATTTTAAATTCTGACTGGTTGCAGTTTGGCAGTTTCTAATAAAGTGAAACGTGATCTCCATATACACAGCAATTGCACTCTTGGGCATTTATCCCAGAGAAATGGAAATGTACTTTCATACAAAAACCTGCACGCAAATGTTCACGACAGCTTTGCTCCTAAGAACCAAAAACCAAAACCACCCAGATGCCCTTCGGCAGGTAAACAAATAAACAAATGGTGGTACATCCAAACCACGGAATACTACCCAGCAATAAAAAAGAATGAACACTTGATACTCACAGCCACTTAGATGAATTTCAGAGGAACTAGGCTGAGTGAAGTAAACCATTCCCAAAAGCTAACAATACTGTCATTCCACGTATATAACATTCTTGAAACAATATTATTAAAATGGCAAACAGTGGTTGCCAGAGTTTAAGGAAGGGGTAGACACAGAAGGGAAGTGACTGTGGTTACAAAAGGGCAAGACGAAGAGTCCTTGTGGTGATGGAAATATGTTATATTGCAACAGCGTTTTGGGATACATAAACCTACAAATGTGATAAACTTCACCGAACGAAGCACCCACAAATAAACCCAATGGGTAAAACTGGGAAAATCTGAACAACATCAGTGGATTGTATCAATGTCAATACCCTGATTGCGATATGGTACTACAGTTTTGCAAGATGTTATCATTAGAAGAAAGCGGACAAAGCGCACATGAGATTTCTCTGTATTATGTCTTACAACTGTATGGAATCTACAATAATATAAAAACAGAAAATTTAATTAAGAAAAAGAGCTTAAAAGAAAGTGACCACTCAATCATACATAAGCAGCTAATAAGGATGTGGGTGCCTCAATTGTCAGATGTCCAGTATGTGGTGGGCCCTACGTCTTCCAAAGCTCACTCATGACTTTTTACATCATCTTGACCAGAATGGGAAGTTTTAAATTCTCAGTGAAGAATTCTCAGTGAAGCTGCAAATAAACTATGACCCAGACACTCTGATCAGCTTAACTCTTTCCTTACTCAGCTGGATTTGTGTTTGCTGTTCAGTTTTGTATTAATTAGTTGATCAGACAGAATCCAATTCAGAAAAATAATATAATAGAATGAAACTCACAGTTTTTTAATTTTTAAAAATTTTAACTCTCTCTAAATAAAGGGAATCAGTTACTCTGCTATTAAAAGGTGTGTGAAAGAAAAGGATAAATTTGTTAGAGAAGAATAAATAAAACAAACAAGCAGACTGATACCTAGAGATTAGAAGCCACTCCCATTCCTAGAACTGGAGAATGTGGTTAAGCAAGGAGTTAGTGCCAGCAGGGTCCTGGTTCTGCGCTACTCAGTGTTCTGCTCAGCCAGTGCTAGAACAGGGAAGGAAAAACACTCCCTGCTAGGTTTAAATCACAGTGGAGCTCCCAACATGGTCCACCAAAGAGGAAGCAGTGGTTGAATTTGGGAACATAGAAGGGAAGCAACTACTTTCAAAGGTGCCTCTAGAAACAATGAGTAAAAGGAGAAACAAGCTTTTCTTCTCTTCCTAATTTCTGCTCTTCTGCTGAAAAAAGCGTACATTTATTAGCTGTCTTCAAACATATGGATATAGGACATAGGGGAAATATAATGACGTTGTAAGATTGATCTACCCAGAATGTTCACTCAGGAGATGCCTCAGACTGGTTCTACTTTCCCTCTTCACCATCACACTTTTCCCAGTATACAAAACAAAGGCAAAACGACCTAGTTTTTACTGTAATGTATTGTCCTTGAGGCATATTCATATTCATGCATTACCTGGATGCAAGTCTTCTAGTCCCTTTAAACCCTTGGCAATCTCTGTTTATTCATTCTTTCAATGTGCTTTCTAGATTAATGGGAATATTTTGATATTACTATAACACATTTCACAACCTTTAGTATACCTTTAGGAAGCTCCACGCTCACGAGCAGCCCAAGACTTAATCTGCTCTCTTCTATCAATTAACACAATAAAAGCATAACATATTCTTATATATGATGTTGAAATGTTTGCAGCATTCCATCTAAAATTTATTGTCCAGAACTTTAGAAAACAGCTGCATTTATTTAGGATTAAGTCTTTTTTCTTGGCTATGAATATGCTAATCTTGTCAAATATTTTACTATAATTTTCAACTATGTATTAACCCTTGATGTTCTCCTATATCCACCCATTATTTTATAATTAATCTGTTGGTAACTATACTATTCTCAAATCTTAATTGATTGTGCCTTGTGTTTCCTATTTTGGATTTAAAAAAATTTTTTACATGATTTGATATTTGTATGTATTACAAATTACCACAGTAAGTCTAGTTAGCATCTGCCACCATACATAGTTACAAAGATCTACTCTCTTAGCAACTTTCAAATATGCAATATAGTATTATTAATTGGGATTTTGATTTATATGGTATGAAACTGAAACTATGTCAGAGATTAATAATTTTTCAATATTCATTTCTGGGGCATGATAAAACAAAACAAAAATAAAACATGCCTCAAATAAATGCTTAGAGAATAAATATGTGATAGAGTAACAGATATGGAAAGGGCTTTAGGGATTACCTGCGTTCCCAACTACTACTCACTCCTGCTAATATCCTGAATGAAATGTTCCCTTCTCTTCAGTTAAAATGTATTTTCAACAGTAACAATCTGAATTAGGAAGCAGTGTCTAACTTCCATCAGTCAATTGGAATTGCACTTTTCACATTATCAATCCAAGAAAAATCCTATCCCTCTTTATACCAATTAAATCTTAAGTGGTCAAAATATAAAACAAAATAAAAACACTCAAAACAACTATATTAAAAACTTTTAAGAAATTATAAGCATGTAGGTAACAAACTGAACAGAAGATCAGATTTCTGAGATTGAATGACATAGTTTTCTCTCATCATTGAATTCTCTTCAAAGCAGCCCCTGAACCGCTAGTCATCTTTTATGTAAGAAAGAGATGGATAAAGGGTTAAAGGTTTCAGAACTTTTTTTTTTTATCTTAGTAACTCTTTTGGAAACCTTGTGCTCTCCTTAAACTGTGTGAGCACTTGTCACCCACTTATTTCAACTATGAGACGTCAGCTGAGTAAAACTATGAGATAGGAGGAAACATCTTTTTTTCTGACATTCCGCTACATATATGAATCACAGACTTATTTTCACATAGAGAAAGAATTTAAATATAATCAAGAGCATATAAAAATACTATTTTTGTTGTAAAATACAAAATCTCAAATTTAAGTGGTCTATCTTCCTGAAAATTTTATACATTTAGGAGATTAAAAGACCAATAAGAAAAATGGTCAGACAAATTGTATAAATGTTCTTTTTTGTCTTTAAAAGTAACAACAAAGAAGTGGGACTTTTTTGGTAATAGCTTTGTTGAGATATAATACATACACTTTATAACTCACCATTTAAAGAGTACAATTCCATGGTTTTATTATGTTCACAGAGCTGTGCAACCACTGCCACAATCAATTTTAAAACATTTCCATTACACCAAAAAATAAATTTTTGTTCCTTGGCAATCACTCCCCCTTTTATCCCAATCTTCCAGATGTAGGCAACCACCACTCTTCTTTCTGTCCCTCTAGATTTACCTATTCCGAACATTTCATTTACGTGGGATCATACAATATGTGATATTTTGTGACCAGAATTCTTTCACTTAGCATAAAATTTTCTGGGATCATCCATCAGTACTTTATTCTTTTGTTATCTAATTATATTTCATTAATGAATATATCATATCTTATTTATTCATTCAAAAGTTGATGGACATTTGGGTTATTTCTATTTGGGGGTATGAATAATCCTGCAATAAAGATACACATGTTTTTTGTGTGGACATAGTTTGCATTTTCCTTGACTATTCTTTCCCCATTGAATGTTCTTGGTACACTTGTAGAAAATCATATGACCTTAGATGTTTGGGTTTATTTCTGGACTCACAATTCTATCTAGCCTTAGACTAAGTTTTGAAATTGCAAAGTATTAATCCTCTAACTTTGCTCTTTTTCAAAATTGTTTTGGCTAATCTGTCTCTTGAATTTCCACTTAAATTTTATAATCGGCTTGTCATTTTCTGCAAAAAATATAAAGCTTGGATTTTGATAATGATTGTGCTGTATCTATAGAACAATTTGGGGAGTAATGACATTTTTATAATATTAGGATTTCTGATTTATGAACATCAGGTGCCTTTCCACTTATTTAGGTCTTTTAAAATTTCTTTTGGCAATATTTTATAGTTTACAGAGTACTACTAGTTTTACACTTCTTTTGTTAAATTTATGTCTCCTAATTATTTTACTCTTTTGATGTTGTTTTTTTTTTTGATGTTGTTTTAAATGAAGTTGTTTGCTTAAGTTCATTTCAATTTTTTGTTGCTAGTATACAGAAATACTGTATATTTTGAAATACTGATCTTGGGCCCTGCATCCTGGTTGAACTCATGTATTAGTACTAGAATATAGTATATAATCTTCTTTCTTCTTTTTTTTTTTTTTAAGTATGCCTAGCTAAATATTTGTCAGTTTTTTTGGTCTTTTCATAGTACCAACTTTTGGTTTTGTTAATTTTCTCTATTGTTTTTCCATTCTCTGTGTAATTAATTTCCATTCTAATCTTCACTATCTCCTTCCTTCTATTTGCTTTAGGTTCAGTTTGTTCTTCCAGTGTGTTAAGATGGAAGGCTACATTGTTGACTTGAGATCTTTCTTTTTTTAATATAGATTTATATTTCTAAATTTCCTAGTAACTACTTTGAATTCACCCTATAAATTTTGGTCCATTGTGTTTCATTTTCATTCACCTTAAAGTAATTTATCTTGTGCATTTTTGACCCAATGTTAACTTAATTTCTATATGTTTTTAAATTTTCTAAAATTCCTCTTGTTATTGAGTTCTAAATACATTCCATGTTAGTTGGAAAGCATACTTCATATTAATTCAATCCCTTTAAATTTACTGAAGCTTGTTTTATGCCCTAGATTATGGTCTATCTTGGAGAATGTTCCATATGCACTTAAGAAAAATGTATATACTTTTGTTTTTTTAGAAGGAGTGCTCAATTTATGCCAGTTTGGTCTAGCTGGTATACAGCATTGTTCAGGCCTTCTATTTCCCTATTCAGCTTTTGTCTAGTTTTTCTACTCACTATTAAAAGTGAGGTATAAAGTCTCTAAGTATTATTGCTAAATTCTTTATTTCTCCCTTTATTTTTGCTTCATATATTTTGAGAGTCTGTTGTTAGGTGCATATTTTTCTAATTGTTCTATATTCTTGATGGACTGATCCTTTATCAGTATAGAAGGTGTTTCTTTAAATCTAGTCATTTTTGTTTGTTTAAAAGTCTGTTTTAGAGAACAGACTTGTGGTTGTCAAGGGAGAAGGGAGGTGAGGGAGGGGCAGATTGGAAATTTGGGATTAGCAGATTAAAATTAGTATATATAGGATGGATAAACAATAAAGTTCTACTGTATAGCACAGGGAACTGTATTCAATAGCCGGTGATAAACCATAATGGAAAAAATATGAAAGAAAGTCTATAACTGAATCACTTTGCTGTACAGCAGAAATTAACACAACATTGTAAATCAACTATACTTCAATAAAATTTTTTTAAGTCTATTTTGTCTAATATTAGTTTAGTCATACCATTCCTCTTATGCTTAGTTTGCATGATATACATTTCCCATCTTTTTATTTCTAACCTATGTGTTCCTCTGAATCTAAAGTGTGTATCCTGTACACACCAAATAGTTGTATGCTATTTTTTTATTCAGCCTGACAATCTCTGCTTTTTGGTTGGACCTATTAATCCATTCTCTCTTACTGTTATTGTTGATAAAGCTGGATTTATATCTGTCATTTTATTTTCCTGTATCTTTCATGTCTTCTTTGTTCCTCTGTTCCTCTTTTATTTCTTTTCTACATTAATCAAATATTTTCTAACAAACATTTTAATACCTTTAATGTTTTATTGTATTTTTATTTTCTTAGTTTACTCTAGGACTTACCATATACATCTTATCAGGACTTGCTTTCTAAAATTTAAAACTTCATTTAAAATTGATAACAACTTAACTTCAGTCACTTACAAAAATGTTATACTCCTTTACAGGCTGCCCCCTCACTTTATTTTATTGTTGTCACAAATTACATCTTTATATTTTGTATACCCATTAACATAGATTTACATCTTTTTGTGCCTTTGTCTTTAAATACTGTAGAATATAAAAAATGAAGTTACAAACCAAACTGCCCTGACTGCTTTTGCTAAATATGTTGACAGCAGTGGCATTTGTTAAAGAGATGTAGTTACTGTACTTCAAAGAGTGGTCTAAAGGAAAATAAATTTACATTCCATGGAAAAGTAAAGATTAAGTGTTTTGAAATAAGACAGAGTAGAGGTTGTGTATAATTGGAGACATTCACATAACATACCATAGATCATCTAAATATATTTGAGGGAAGAAAATATTCAAGGCAGATATTTGAAGTCTGGATGTGGAAAAAAATAAGACAGCCCTTTGATTTGAAAAATGGAATCATATTTGTTTCCATTTTTATTTTTTAATCTACACAACATAACAGACATCTTTCTCTTTTATACTTCAAACATCTTTTTCAAATCTTACATATAATTTTATTGTATGAGCATGTGGTATTAATCTGTTAAAATATAATTAAGCTAGTGAAACATTTTGCAAATGTTTGTAATTATTGTTAGTTATTAAACAATACAAATGATCCAATGGCACTATAAAGTTAATGGGTTTTGGTCCACATAAAAATGTGTCTATAAATGACTAAAGCATAGCAACAGCAGGATTCATTCAAGCATTTGACATTAAACCAATCTAAAGATAGTAATTCCGTGAAAACTGAAATTAAAAAATTTTCTGACTCATGTTTTTGTTGCACACCTATAGTTTTCTACATGTAAATATATACTGCTCTTTGCTCTATGCTCATTGTAGAAATAGACAAAATAAACTATTAAAATATTAAGTATGAAATACAAAATGTTATATAAATGTTAAACAGTAAAATATTCATATCAGAAAATAAAATCCAGATGTATAATTTTGTGAATTTCTATTTTAAGAGATAAAGCAAGAAAATGGTTAGCTATACCTTCTCCTCAAATCCAATCAAAACGAGATAGAAAATGTTCATATATGTAAACATACATACATGACTCTTAAGAAATGGAAGAAGTATGGTTCTTATTACTAGAGGAGCTATGTTACAATTACCTAGAAAACAAAAAGAGGATAGGATAATACTTAAAAATAAACTAGGATAGAGGATGTCAGATCTCAGAACAATCACTGAAAAAGGCTACAAGTGATGTGGGGGCAGATCTTCCGAGCACTAAAGATTGAATCACTGTACAAGATAGTCTGCTGAAAATCAAATTTTCATTCCCCCTGTTTCATGTATTATATTATTGTGAATAAAGCAATTTCAGTGTAAACTCAAAGGGATATTTTATTAAAAGGATAAAAGACTGTGCTGGACATTTGCCTGTCTACTCTCATATATATCTTAGTTTTCTATCACTGGGAACGATATTTCCCAAGGTCCCTTGCAAGTGGCTTTCACCTATTGAAAAATTATCTGCAATTTTCTACAATTACCATTTCAGGTAACTTTTCGAATCACATTGTCAATTTCTAACAAAATTCTGTTTGGGAATTTGACTGCTGTTGAATTGAATTTAAAGAGTACCTTTTGGGAAACTTGACGCTTTTACAATATTAAGTCATCCTATTCACACATCCAGTTTTCTTGTATTTTCCATCTTCTTTTATGTCCTTTAGTAGGGTTTGATAATTTTCTCCACCACTTTCTTACACAGATTTGTTTGATAATCTGCAAGTGTTTTTCCCTTTTCTCCTTCCTTCCTTCCTACCTTTCTTCCTTCCTTCCTTCCTCCCTTTCTTTCTTCATTCTTTTTTTCTCTGCCTTTGTTAATAGGATCTTTTTTCTTTCATTTTTTAAATGTACAGATGGCAATTGACTGCTTTATGCTTAATTGTTATTTGACAGATTGTTGCTTTTTTATGTTAGTTTTAATACTTTGTAAGTTATTTACCTATATTATCTAGGAAGATGACAATATCATCTACAGATAGTAGTCTTGTCTCTGTCTTTCTCATCCCTATATTCACCACTTCCTCATTGTGTTATTTGTATTCAACATTCAAATCATAACTGAATAGTGATACTATGCTGGACATTCTGGTCCCATTTCTGATTTTATAGAGAGGGCATTTAAATTTCAAAATACAGTATAGTGTTTACTGAAGCTTTCTTGTGTACATGCTTTTCTCACATAAATATTTTTTTCAATGAAGATAAAGAATTCCACTTTTACTTTCACATTTTAAATGATCTTAAACATGAATTTGTGTTGAATTTTAAAATGGTTCCACTCTATAAATTAGGATATACATTTTTATGTTTAATCCTCACATTTATTGAAACATGTTAATAGATGTCTGGTTGTTGAATAATTCTTATTCTCTTAAATGAATCTTAATTGGTTATGAACTTATATTCTTTTAATATACTCTGCACTTAATCTGTTTTATTTTTTGTTTTTAAATCTTGGCTCATAGGTGAAACCTGTCCATAATTTTTTATTCTCTTGCATCCTTGCCCAATTTGAGTACCAGGGTTATATGAGCTCTAGAAACTAAGTTGAATTGTATCTGTGGCTGGAGAGAAGATAAGAAGATGTGCAGTGACATTCTCACTTGGCTTCTCAGGCTGCAGTACCGCAATTAATGGCCCTGTTGGTTGCTCCTGAGCTCTTGCTTCCTCCTATTTACCTTTTCTTAATATGAAGCAGCTTTGGTTTTGCTCCCACATCTTTCAAGTGTCCACTGCATGTACATTTTGGTGCAATTCCTACCATCAATTTGATTCATTTACTGCTTTGTTTTTCAGGACACTGGTACTTCATGTTTTCCCATGTTTTGTTTTAAAACAGTTTTACAATCATTCATTAAATAATGTTTTCTATCATTTAAGAGTCACTTTTAAATGAATTCTCATCACATTTAACATAAAACAGAATCCTCAGAATGGCTTTCAGGGCCCTACGTAATCTGGTTCTGTCTAGATGTGCAGTCTCATCTCCAATCTTTCTCCTCCATACTCATTCAGCTGCAGCTGTATTGTCTTCCTTTCTATTTCTCAACATGTTCAACATGGTCCATTTCAGAGCATTTGCATTTGTAAATTCCCCTATTTGTAATGTTCTTTACCTAACCTTTGTGGGGTTTTTTTTTTGGTCTTGTTTAAAAGGTCAGCTCTTCAAAGAGAACTATCCCCAAATTGTTATCTAAAATAGCACCCTTTATCACTCTACTTTCCTATGATTTTATCTTTCTTCATTACACTTGTCATCAGCTGACGTTCTGAAATATTTTCATTTGCTTGTTTTCTGCCTACTTAATTAAAAGGTAAGGACGAAGGCAGGGAATTTGTTCATTCACTGGTGTTTTTTCTATTCCTCTCACTTTGTCACATCAATGAACTTAACTATATTACAAAACTATCAAAGCGTTCAAAAGAAATTATCTGAATTCAGGAAAGATATGGCTAAACAATTGAAGAAGATAAAGGAAATACAATGACATAATATATAGCACATATACTATGGCAGGGACTAAATAATTTTGTTAAATAAATAAATAAAGGGAGGGAAAGCTTTAGTTTGTGCCTAGGATACACCTTATAGCAGAATGTAAAAAATCCTAGCTTATAAAAGTTGCTCTGCAACTCATTCCTTGGACTCAATCAATGATAAATTATTGCCAAATATGTGCCATACACACTTCAATGGCATTTTGTCTTTAACTCATTGTCATTACTACTGCTCTAATTTAGATCTTTCTCATCTCTAGCCAGTGTGGACTAATAGCAACTGGTCTTGCTGCTTCCGGTCTTTTTGTATCCAAGACAAAGTCACTTATAGCCAGATTTATATGCCATTTTGTTTACCTCAGAATTGGAACAGAATATGGAACCATTCTAGGTTTCCACTCTATTTATTTTTACTAAACTCTATTTGATTCTATTTAATGAATAATGCAACTCCTCAGTTAACGTGATGATGACTTCCTTACTTATTACAATATTAGTGAAAACATTTGTCTAATGTAGTTTCTCAAACTTGAACGTGCATCCAAATCCCTGGGAGGGCTTGATCAACCACAGATTGCTGGGCCCTATTGCCCGAGTGTCTGTTTCAGTATGTCTGGAACTCTCTTCTGTATTCCCCAAATGCTACAAATAAAGTTAGACATTGTACTTTATAACTTTTAAAGTAAAAGAATTCTTGGCTAGGTTAGATATAAATTAGCCATAGTCACTTAATTGTGTATTTGATAGTTTTTCTTCTCTCTGTTTTCAACTTCTATGCATCTGGCAGAAACTTTTATTTCCTGTCATTTTGAAATTTAATGACATTTCTAATATTGATATAGGTTTTTCTTTTTATGAATATTGGCCATTTCAGATCATATTGGTTGGTAGGGAGGAGAGGTTTTATGGTTAGATACTGATTTTTTTAACAAAGGTTTATAGCATTTCCATCTTGGTATAGTTTTTCACCTTGCCTATTTACTAAGTGACTGTTTTCAGTTACAAACAGTATTATTCAAAAGTTAGATATAATAGTTTACAAACACTATAGTGTGTAATGTTGCCATGTTCAGTAAGTACAACCAGTATGAATCAAAATACAGTATGTATAGAGTCCATGGTTAATTATCACCAGCTCTTTTCATTTACCTTTTAAAGAAAGAAATCTCTTTCTTATTGGTGAATATATAATATCTTTAAATATAAGCTCTGTTATTTTACTTAGTTTTTAAAGTAATGTGGTAGCAAGATGGGCACTGGTAAGTGGTGCAAGGTTTAATTGCAAAATGTGTAAAAATGCTGAAGCAAAATGGCATCTGGTTATATGACTCTCAGTACTAAGTGACTTGATACTTACCATCAGTTGGGATTGTTTATTCAGTACAATTTTAAGAAGATTTTAAAGCTTACTTTGGCTTATAAATTTGGGATTTTTATAAATCTGATTACTGTAACTAGCTATCAAATGTCATTCTCTACTGCAATGACAGTATTTCTAGACTGAATTAATTTAGAAGGATATTGAACAAAACTGAGTTTTGATGAATTGCTTATGAAATAACTTGTAAAAATTCCATAGAAGAGATTATTGACCTCTTTCAAGTTGAGAATATTTCTCAGTGTTCAGTTCATAACATTCATAAAGGTAAGAAAACAACAAAGTTAAAGCAACTGAATGACAAAATACTGCATAAAATGCTGAATGTTTTTTAAAATCTTAAATATAAAGTATATTAAATATTTAAGCAAATTACTCTTTGGCTCTTACTTTTGATAAATACATTATTGTTTTTACCTTTGTATTAGATAATGAGATGATGCAGTCAGCAAACCTATCTTCAAATATTAAAAATTGGTTCTCACAAAGGCAAAGCAAAAATAAACAAGTGGGACTACAAAGAACTAAAAAGCTTATGCACAGCAAAGGAAACCATCAGCAAAATGAAAACACAGCCTACTGAATGGGAGAAACTTTGCAAATCATATATCTGATAAAGGGTTAGTGTCTAAAGTATACAAATAACTCATACAACTCAATAGCACAAAAAAACCCAAAAAACAAAACAAACAAAAAACCCATACAATCCAACTGAAAAACAGGCAGAGGAACTGAATAGACTTTTTTCCAAAGAAGACATACAGACACATGAAAAGATGCCCAACATCACTAATCATCAGGGAAATCAAAACCACAATAAGATATTAACTTACACTTGTAAAAATGGCTCTTATCAAAAAGACAAGAAATAACAAGTGTTGATGAAGATGTGGAGAAATGGGAACTCTTGTGCACTGTTGATGGGAATGTAAATTGGTGCAGCCAGTACAGAAAACAGTATGGAGTTACCTCAAAAAAAATTAACAGTAGAACTACCTCGTGATCCAGCAATTCCACTTCTGCATATTTATCTGAAGAAAATGAAAACACTAACTTGAAAAGATATATGCACCCCCACGTTCACAGAAGCATTATTTACAATGGCCAAGACATGGAAGGAACCTAAGTGTTCATTGATGGATGAATAAAGAAGATGTATAGATACAGCTACAGATATAGATATAGGTATATACATCGATATATCTATATCGATGTATATACCTATATCTATATATACACATATACACACACAGTGGAATATTATTCAACCATAAAAAGAAGGAAATCTTGTTGCTTGTGACAACATGAATGGACATTATGCTAAGTGAAGTAAGTCAGACAGAGAAAGACAAATACTGTATTATGTCACTTACATGTGGAATCCAAAAAAAAAACTCCAAACATATAGGTATGGAAAACAGATAGGGGGTTGCCAGAGTCAGAGGTGTGGTGGGGGCGGAAGGGGGGGTGGTGGGGGCGGCAAGATGGACGAAGGGCATCAAGAGGCATAAACTTCCAGTAATAAAATAAATAAGTCATGGGAATGTAATGTACAGCACTGTGATTATAGTTAATAATACTGTATTGTATATTTTGAAAGTTGCTAAAAGAATACATCTGAAAAGTTCTCGCACAACAAAAAAACCTGTAACCATGAATAGTGAAGGATGTTAACTAGGCTTATTGTGGTGGCTATTTAAAAATATGTACGAATATGAAATAATTATGTTTTACTCATGAAATTAATATAAATATGTCAATTATACCTCAATAATTTAAAAAAAATTTTTAAAGAAATGAAATCTCCTGGTCAAATGTTTGTTCATTATAATTTTATCAAGTATTCCAAAATTATTTCAAAAAATGATTTTAGCAGTTTTTCCTAACAAAAATGCATGAGGTTATGCATTATCCCATATTCTCATAAGCAGTTCTTTTTTATTCATTCAAATATATGCTTAGGGAGCAGTTTCAATAGTCTAGACATTATGTTAAGCCCTGAAAATTAAGTAGTAAAGACATATATTAATTATGGTATACAAATATAAAGTTACAATTTCAATAATAGTGCAATGTGAATATTCAAGAATCTACTGAGGTACAAATTAGGAGGAATAGACCCAGTCAGGGAGAATACTTCTAGTGTCCCTGAAATGGTATATTGTGTATATTTTTTAATTGCTAATCAGTTGAACAAAATACTATTTCACTTTACTCTTAATTCTCATTTTCTTGGCTAGCAATAAGGTTAACATCTTTTTGCGGAGCACAGGCTCCGGACGCGCAGGCTCAGCGGCCATGGCTCACGGGCCCAGCCGCTCCGCGGCATGTGGGATCTTCCCGGACCGGGGCACGAACCTGTGTCCCCTGCATCGGCAGGCGGACTCTCAACCACTGAGCCACCAGGGAAGCCCAAGATTAACATCTTTTTATAAATTTATAAGCCACTTCTATTTCCCAGTGTGAACTGTCTGTTAATATATTTGACCCATTATTCTAATGATCTGTATAATACATATTTTTAATATTTATTTCTTTACTTACTTATTTAGGCTGCACCAGGTCTTAGTTGCGGCATGTGGACTTCTCAGTTGCAGCATGAGGACTCTTAGTTGCAGCATGCATGTGGGACCTAGTTCCCCAACCAGGGATCAAACCTGGGTCTCTGCACTGGGAGCGTGGAGTCTTACCCACTGGACCACCAGGGAAGTCACTTTAATATTTTAATATATTTTGTCTTTTTTGTTATTGGAAGATATACTGTATATTAATTTTTTTTAAGTTGCAAGCTTTATCCTCGTTAGCTTTGGATTGTTTAACTTTATTTATGGTAATTGTTTTAAAATATTTGATTTATCTTCTAACATATTTTATTCTTATGTCTTATTTTTTGTGGTTAAAAGAGGACTAAATATATTTTTGCTTAACATATACAACTGATCCAAATTTGATTGGATAATTTATGATTTTACCACAGAATTCAATTTTTGCCTTTTTTAAAACAGAAAGTTAAACTCCTAGTATATTTTGGAGGACCTTCACTCCAGTCATATTCCACACAGGAAAAAAATATCTTCAGCCATTTCTCTTTGGAATTTCTAAGAGTGAATTCTGTAGAAAGCAGAATTCCTAGCAATGGCCGTAAGACTCCATGGCCCCTAATCACTGGAACCTGTAAATTTCCTGGAAACTCAGTTCCTGTGATTGTGTTATGTGATATTCCACAGTTGACCTTAAAAGAAAAGGGTCCTAATTCAATCACACAAACCCTTTAAAATCAGAGAATGCTCTCTGACTAGTAGCAGAAGAGGAAGGCACAAAGGGAAGAAAGAAAAGAAGTTAGAGAAATTCTTAAAGCAAGGACTTCAAGCCCCAATGCTGGTCTGAAGATGGGGATGGCCTTTGAAACAGAGTACAAGTGGCCTCCAGGAGCAGAAAGCATCCCCTGACCAACAGCCAGCAGGGAAATTGGGCTGCAGTTCTATGATGACATGGAGGTGAATTCTGCCTGAATGAGCTTGTTAAGTGGATTCTTCCACAGAGCTTCCAGCACTGTGAAATGCTGAGCACAGAACCCAGATGGGCTAGTCAGACTTCTGACGCACGGAACAACAGAGAATAAGTAGGTGCTGTATAATACTACTAATTTGTGGTAAATTGTTACATGCATATAAATAACTAATATAAAGTTTCTATTTCTAAATGATGTATTTTTATTAGTATCCACTCCCTTATCTATTTTAGCTATTTTTGGTTAATATTCTACTGTTATGGTAAGGTTTAATATATCTAGACCACTAACCATATTGTTTTCCATTCTCCCATGTTAGTTAAATATTAATACCCTTATCTCTACGGGTCAACCCCTCAACTAATAACAGCGTGTAGAAACACCCATTCTTTGTACCATCAACCACAGGGAGAAGGTTATTCAAAGAGATTAAGACCTATTCTTTTATTCCAGTTTTCTTTCCTTCCTCATTTCTCTCCTCTTCTATGTGGAAATTAACTTTTTATTTTGTAGCCATAATTAAGTCTTCTGCTTTTGTTCTGTAGACTCTGTAGAAAATCAATAAAGATACTTTCTGTAGAAAATCAATAAAGATACTGTTAATTCCTCTGTAAAATCTATTTATTGCAGAGCCAATAAGTGTACTATAGTATAATTCTTTTTTTGAAGATCCATGCCATTATTTCTGGGTACCATAAGGAGAATATTCCTAAATTCAAATATGAACTTACACCCTTCTTTTACCATCCACCAGGTACCTCAATGTATATTTTTTTCATACCTCAAATTTCTCCCAAGGTCTATTCTGCATGTTCCATTCATTCCCCTTACTTATGAAAAACGTACTCCTTTCCACTCTTTGTTTGCCTGGATTAATCTGAAAAGCCTGTCTCTAAGTATAACTATTTCTGGTTACAGATCATCCCTAAGCTACAGAGATAAACGTACTCTTTCCTGAATATAATATTTTCATTTTTGGTTAAGTTCTTTTTTTTTATTGGTATGTATGTTAAAGAATCTTAGATAAACATTCTGATGCTTTACATGTTGAAAATGTCTTTATTTTGCCTAAGGATCAAACTGCAGGTTGACTGGATAATGAATATTTTATTTTGAAAATTATTTTCTCAAATATCATTTTCTGTCCATTTGATGAAGTAAAAAATTTGAAAAGCCTTTTAGTCACAAAGTAATTAAAGTTGCATAAAATATAAAGTTGTATTACCGGACTGGAAGGGAATATCAAAGGAACTGAAGTCAGTGATCTGGCTTAATTACAAGAGAAATTTCTCCAATGCCAAATCCAGTGCTAACTGTGGGATTCAGGGTATTTCTGGATGTTGTAAGAGGCTGGGATGAGTGCTAGTTTATTGGTGCTCCCTAGTTCCAGGTATAAGCAAACTAAAATCCTCTCAGAATGATAATTCTCCCATTAAGGCCCGACTTACTGCTACATATTAAGATTACCAAACTTGAATTCACAATAAAAGATGGCAAAACATACAAGTAAAGAACCCACCATTATTGACAGCCAGTTGAAAAAAAAAAGATTTAGACCTCTTTAAGAAAATCAGATATTACAATTATCAGATAGAGATAATGTAACTATATATCAGATGTTTAATATGTAAAAGATGGAATCACAAAATAGATCAAAGAATTATAGACTACAAAAAAATAACCAAGCTACCTTAAAGGAAAATAATTTTAGAAATAAAAACAAATTATTGAAATTTAAAAACCAACTAAGAGATTTCAGCTTCTAATAAGGATATTAAAAGGTACAAAGGACATTCATTCATGTGAAAGCAATGAGAAAATTTAGAGGAAAGAAAATATTGTTTATTTTTGTATTCCATTTTATCTCTTCTTATGAATTTTTTTGACAAAAATAAATGTACCTTTCTCCAAAATAACAAAATCCTGTGGGAAGTAGCCAGAGTTAGTTGGGTATGTGCTCCACATTCATCAACAGGGAACTCTGCCTATCTTGAAGCTGGCAGAGCAATAATCACATGTGACTTCTGCCTCATGTCCCAAGATGGCAACCTTGTGGCCACATTCCAGTAGCAAAGGGGAGGAAAGAATAAAGGACTCTTCCCAGATCCTTCTACCCCACTGGCATAACTAATGGCAAGAAATGTTGAGAAATATAGTCTTTATTTCACAAAGGCACTGAGGCAATCCAACAGTAGAAAGAAAATCTTTCTCACAAATGAAGCTTAAATAAACTTTGATCCGTTCCTTGAAGCATAAACAAAAATTAATTTGTGATGGACCATAGCCTTAAATATAAAATCTAAATTATAAATGCTCTGAAAGACAACATAGGGGTTTCTTCAAGACCTTTCCTTGTCAAAGGTTTCATAGATGACACAAAAATCACTAAACATAAAATAAAACAAAAAGGTATACTGGAGTTCATTCAAATTAAAAAGCCTTGCTTATCAAAATATATTGTTATGAAAATGAAGCAAGACGTAGATGGGGAGAAAATATCTGCAACATATGTAAGCATGGGCAAAAGAATAAATAAAATCAAAACAAGCAAACAAAAAAAAGGACTGAATTGTTGAGCTCATAAACAGACCTATACTTAAGTGGAAATCAGTATAAAATAATTTAGATTTATGGATCACTCAACACTCTTGGAAAATTTAATGAATTATTCATGATTAAATTGTATTCATATAGAAGAAAAGTTAGACATTTGGTCCTCTATTCCTCCTGAAATAGAAGTTGATTTTTTTCCTTTATTCCATTCTTTTTATTGCTATTGAATTAAACTACTATTTCAGGTTAGAGAGAAGGTTAACGCATTTACCCCACCTAAAATTTAAACTAAATGTCTTAGTTTATGATTTTTGTGCATTCATAAAATTCTGTTAACTTGATGTGCTAATTTTTATCTAAACTGTTTTTATAAACATTTAGTTATTGGTCTGGCTTCTTCTGTTATAAGCAATGCTTATATGAACATCCTTGAAGAGTGTTTATGCTATGTCCAATAGACACGCAGAAAAAATTCCTACAAAGAAAATGGCAGAATCAAATGGATTTGCCTTTAAATATCGGACAGAATTACCCTCTTTTCCAGCAATATTACCAAGAATCTGTATTATCAATTTATGATGTCAGCCAATCTATGACTTAATAATTAGATTCACTGAAATTTTTTTGAATTAAAAAATTATCATCTATTTATATTTTTTTTATTTTGTGAACTACAGTTACATGAGTTATGCTGGGTATTTTCTCTCTGTCCCTCCAAATTAACCTTCTACCCTTTTTCTCCATGTTCTATGTCCTGGGTACCTGACAGTTGGGTTTGACCCAAAGGAGGCAATGGCAGGAGATTACAAGATAAATGGTCCAGGTGTTTATTCCCCCAGTTGCCACCCTGATAGGATGACTGGGGCTGGGTGAATCCCTCAATCAAAGACTAAAGCTATTGTCAGAGTATGTTCTCTGCATGGCTCCTCTCTAGATTATAGTTATTGTATCCTCCTCTTACCCATACAGTCCTGGAGGTGGTAACAAATTCGAGCTACTGCTAGCTGTGCTGTTTTTGGTACTCGTAATGCTGCCTCACCTTTGTAAATAATCTCTCTAAATAAATTATAGAATGTGAAGATTTCTTTTCTTTCCTACCAAGTTGCCCATAAATTTGAAGAACACACAGTTGGTCTCTTTGTTGGGAGGAGTTATTAATTAAATTGTGTCCATAAAAAGATATGTTGAAATCTTAATCCTTCATATCTGTGAATGTTACCCTATTAAGAAATAATGTCTTTGCAGACATAATTAACTTAAGAGAAGGTCATTAGAGTGGTTCCTAATCCAATATGACTGGACTGGTGTCCTGATATGAAGAGGAAATTGCCATCTGAAGACAGAGACACAGAGAGTAAAGGCTGTGTGACAACAGAGGCAGAGAGTCGAGGAATGCCAAGGATTAACTGCCACCACCAGAAGCTGGAAAAAGCAAGGAAGTACCCTACCCAGAATTTCAGAGGGAGCATGGCGCCACTGACACCTTGGCCAAATTCGAAAATTTAGCCAAATTTCACACATAGTCATAAAGAACATAGATCTCTACGGTCAAAACACTAATCGCCACTCTACCCCTGTGGCTTGTTGGGATAGTTGCAACTCTGTATTTCATATAGTTAAGCACAACTCTTAACTTTAACACTTGGGATCTCATTACTTTCGTCAATATCAGGGAAAGAGATTCTGCTGTACCATGCTACATAGTAATCTTCAGCTTAAAGAGAACAAGTACCATAGACAACATGAAGATATTCTGCTTTAGAAAATCCCACCAAGATTAGGAACCAAGATGGCGGAGTAGAAGGACGTGCTCTCACTCCCTCTTGCGAGAACACCAGAATCACAACTAGCTGCTGGACAGTCATCGACAGGAAGACACTGGAAATCACCAAAAAGGACACCCCACAACCAAACACAAAGGACAAGCCACAGTGAGACGGTAGGAGGGGCACAATCACAGTAAAAGCAAATCCCGTAACTGCTGGGTGGGTGACAAACAGACTGGATAACACTTATACCACAGAAGTCCACCCACTGGAATGTATGTCCTGAGCCCCACGTCAGGTTCCCAACCTGGCGGTCCAGCAACGGGAGGAGGAATCCCTAGAGAATCAGACTTTGAAAGCTAGTGGGATTTGATGGCAGGACTTCAACAGGACTGGGGGAAACAGAGACTCTACTCTTGGAGGGCACACACAAAGTAGTGTGCACATCAGGACCCAGGGAAAGGAGCAGTGACTCCAGGGGAGACTGAACCAGACCTGCTTGCTAGTGTTGGAGGGTCTCCTGCAGAGGCAGGCGGTGGCTGTGGCTCACCATGGGGACAAGGACACTAGCAGCAGAAGTTCTCGGAAGTACTCCTTGGTGTGAGCCCTCCCAGAGTCCACCATTAGCCCCACCAAAGACCCAGGTAGGCCCCAGTGTTGGGTTGCCTCAGGCCAAACAATCAACAGGGAGGGAACCCAGTCCCACCAATCAGCAGTCAAGTAGATTAAACTTTTACTGAGCTCCACCCACTAGAGCAACAGTCAGCTCTGTGTACCACAAGTCCCTCCCATCAGGAAACTTGCACAAGCCTCTTAGATAGCCTCATCCACCAGAGGGCAGACAGCAGAAGCAAGAAGAACTATAATCCTGCAGCCTGTGGAACAAAAACCACATTCACAGAAAGATAGATAAGATGAAAACGCAGAGGGCTATGTACCAGATGAAGGAACAACATAAAAACCCAGAAAAACAACTAAATGAAGTGGAGACAAGCAACCTTTCAGAAAAAAAAATCAAATTAATGATAGTGAAGATGACCCAGGACCCCGGAAAAAGAATGGAGGCGAAGATCAAGAAAATGCAAGAAATGTTTAACAAAGACCTAGAAGAATTAAAGAAAAAACAGGGCTTCCCTGGTGGTGCAGTGGTTGAGTGTCCGCCTGCCGATGCAGGGGACACGGGTTCGTGCCCCGGTCCAGGAAGATCCCACATTCCACGGAGCGGCTGGGCCCGTGAGCCATGGCTGCTGAGCCTGCGCGTCCAGAGCCTGTGCTCCGCAACGGGAGACGCCACAACAGTGAGAGGCCCGCGTATCACAAAAAAAAAAGAACAGACAGAGAAATACACTACAATAACTGAAATGAAAACTACACTAGCAGGATTGAGTAGCAGAATAACTGAGGCAGAAGAACAGATAAGTGACCAGGAAGATAAAATAGTGGAAATAACTACTGCAAAGCAGAATAAAAAAAAAAGAATGAAAAGAATTCAGGACAGTCTCAGAGACCTCTGGGACAACATTAAATGCACCAACATTCGAATTATAGGGGTCCCAGAAGAAGAAGAGAAAAAGAAAGGGACTGAAATAATATTTGAAGAGATTATAGTTGAAAACTTCCCTAATATGGGAAAGGAAATAATCAATTCCAGGAGGCACAGAGATTCCCATACAGGATAAATCCAAGGAGAAACGTGGCAACACACGAATTAATCAAACTATCAAAAATTAAATACAAAGAAAAAATATTAAAAGCAGCAAGGGAAAAACAACAAATAACATACAAGGGAATCCCCATAAGGTTAACAGCTGATCTTTCAGCAGAAACTCTGCAAGCCAGAAGGGAGTGGCAGGACATATTTAAAGTAATGAAAGGGAAACACCTACATCCAAGATTACTCTATCCAGCAAGGATCTCATTCAGATTTGATGGAGAAATTAAAACCTTTACAGACAAGCAAAAGCTAAGGGAATTCAGCACCACCAAACCCGCTTTACAACAAATGCTAAAAGAACTTCCCTAGGCAGGAAACACAAGAGAAAGAAAAGACCTACAATAACAAATCCAAAACAATTAAGAAAATGGTAAGAGGAACATACATATCAATAATTACCTTAACTGTAAATGGATTAAATGCTCCAACCAAAAGACACAGACTGGCTGAATGGATACAAAAACAAGACATGAATATATGCTGTCTACAGGAGACCCACTTCAGACCTAGGGACACATGCAGACTGAAAGTGAGGGGATGGAAAAAGATATTCCACGCAAATGGAAATCAAAAGAAAGCTGGAGTAGCAATTCTAATACCACACAAAATAGACTTTAAAACAAAGACTATTACAAGAGACAAAGAAGGACACTACATAATGATCAAGGGATAAATCCAAGAAGATATAACAATTTTAAATATTTATGTACCCAACACAGGAGCACCACAATACATAAGGCAAATACTAACAGCCATAAAAGGGGAATTCGACAGTAACACAATCATAGTAGAGGACTTTTAACACTCCACTTTCACCAATGAACAGATCATCCAAAATGAAAACGAATAAGTAAACACAAGCTTTAAATGATACATTAAACAAGATGGACTTAATTGATATTTATAGGCCATTCCATCCAAAAACAGAATACACTTTCTTCTCAAGTGCTCATGGAACAATCTCCAGGATAGATCATATCTTGGGTCACAAATCAAGCCTTGGTAAATTGAAGAAAACTAAAATCGTATCAAGTATCTTTTCTGACCACAATGTTATAAGACAAGATATCAATAACAGGAAAAAGTCTGTAAAAAATACAAACACATGGAGGCTAAAGAATACACTACTTAATAACCAAGATATCACTGAAGAAATCAGAGGAAATCAAAAAATACCTAGAAACAAATGACAATGAAAACACAATGACCCAAAACCTATGGGATGCAGCAAAAGCAGTTCTAAGAGAGAAGTTTATAGCAATACAATCGTACCTTATGAAACAAGAAACATCTCAAATAAACAACCTAACCTTACACCTAAAGCAATCAGAGAAAGAAGAACAAAAAATCCCCCAAAGTTAGCAGAAGGAAAGAAATCATGAAGATCAGATCAGAAATAAATGAAAAAGAAATGAAGGAAATGATAGCAAAGATCAATAAAACTAAAAGCTGATTCTTTGAGAAGATAAACAAAATTGATAAACCATTAGCAGACTCATCAAGAAAAAAAGAGAGAAGACTCAAATCAATAGAATTAGAAATGAAAAAGGGGAAGTAACAACTGACACTGCAGAAATACAAAGGATCATGAGAGATTACTACAAGCAGCTCTATGCCAATAACATGGACAACCTGGAAGAAATGGACAAATTCTTAGAAATGAACAACCTTCTGAGACTGAACCAGGGAGAAACAGAAAATATAAACAGACCAATCACAAGCACTGTAATTGAAACTGTGATTAAAAATCTTCAAACAGGGCTTCCCTGGTGGCGCAGCGGTTGAGAGTCTGCCTGCTGAGGCAAGGGACACGGGTTCATGCCCCGGTCTGGGAGGATCCCACATGCCGCGGAACAGCTGGGCCAGTGAACCATGGCCCCTGGGCCTGCACGTCCGGAGCCTGTGCTCCGCAACGGGAGAGGCCACAACAGTGAGAGGCCCGCATACCGTAAAAAAAAAAAAAAACTTCAAACAAATAAAAGCTCAGGACCGGATGGCTTCACAGGCGAATTCTATCAAACATTTAGAGAAGAGTTAACACCTATCCTTCTCAAACTCTTCCAAAACATAGCAGAGGGAGGAACACTCCCAAACTCATTCTACGAGGCCACCATCACC
This sequence comes from Stenella coeruleoalba, assembly GCF_951394435.1. Classification (NCBI taxonomy): domain Eukaryota; kingdom Metazoa; phylum Chordata; class Mammalia; order Artiodactyla; family Delphinidae; genus Stenella; species Stenella coeruleoalba. The sequence continues at coordinate 52,774,907 of NC_137162.1, read as the reverse complement.
TTGATACCAAAACCAGACAAGAATGTCACAAAAAAAGAAAACTACAGATCAATATCACTGATGAACATAGATGCAAAAATCCTCAACAAAATACTAGCAAACAGATTCCAACAACAGATTAAAAGGATCATACACCATGAACAATTGGGGTTTATCCCAGGAATGCAAGGATTCTTCAATATACGCAAATCAATCAATGTGATACACCATATTAACAAATTGAAGGAGAAAAACCATATGATCATCCCAATATATGCAGAGAAAGCTTTCAACAAAATTCAACACCCATTTATGATAAAAACGCTGCAGAAAGTAGGCATAGAGAGAACTTACTTCAACATAATACAGGCAATATATGACAAACCCACAGCCAACATCGTCCTCAACTGTGAAAAACTAAAAGCATTTCCACTAAGATCAGGAACAAGGCAAGGTTGCCCACTCTCACCACTCTTATTCAACATAGTTCTGGAAGTTTTAGCCACAGCAATCAGAAAAGAAAAATAAATTAAAGGAATCCAAATTGGAAAAGAAGAAGTAAAGCTGTCACTGTTTGCAGATGACATGATACTATACATAGAGTTTCCTAAAGGTGCTACCAGAAAACTACTAGAGCTAATCAATGAATTTGGTACAGTAGCAGGATACTAAATTAATGCACAGAAATCTCTTGCATTCCTATACACTAATGATGAAAAATCTGAAAGTGAAATTAAGAAAATACTCCCATTTACCACTGCAACAAAAAGAATAAAATACCTAGGAATAAACCTACCTAAGGAGACAAAAGACTTGTATGCAGAAAATTATAAGACACTGATGAAAGAAATTAAAGATGATACAAACAGATGGAGAGATATACCATGTTCTTGGACTGGAAGAATAAACATTGTCAAAATGACTATACTACCCAAAGCAATCTACACATTCAGTGCAATCCCTATCAAACTACCACTGGAAAACAAACAACCCAATCCAAAAATGGGCAGAAGACCTAAATAGACATTTCTCCAAAGAAGATATACAGATTGCCAACAAACACATGAAAGAATGCTCAACATCATTCATTAGAGAAATGCAAATCAAAACTACAATGAGATATCATCTCACACCGGTTAGAATGGCCATCATCAAAAAATCTACAAACAGGGGCTTCCCTGGTGGCGCAATCATTGAGAGTCCGCCTGCCAATGCAGGGGACACGCGTTTATGCCCTGGTCCTGGAGGATCCCACATGCCATGGAGCGGCTGGGCTCGTGATCCATGGCCACTGAGCCTGCGCATCTGGAGCCTGTGCTCCGCAACGGGAGAGGCCACAACAGTGAGAGGCCTGTGTACAGCAAAAAAAAAAAAAACAATTCTACAACAATAAATGCTGGAGAGAGTGTGGAGAAAAGGGAACCCTCTTGCACTGTTGGTGGGAATGTAAATTGATATAGCCACTATGGAGAGCAGTATGGACGTTCCTTAAAAAACTAAAAATAGAACTACCATATGACCCAGCAATCCCACTACTGGGCATATACCCTGAGAAAACCATAATTCAAAAAGAGTCATGTACCACAATGTTCATTGCAGCTCTATTTACAATAGCCAGGACTTGGAAGCAACCTAAGTGTCCATCGACAGATGAATAGATAAAGAAGATGTGGCACATATATACAATGGAATACTACTCAGCCATGAAAAGAAACGAAATTGGGTTATTTTTAGTGAGGTAGATGGACCTAGAGTCTGTCATACAGAGTGAAGTAAGTCAGAGAGAGAAAAACAAATACCATATGCTAACACATATATATGGAATCTAAAAAAAAAAAATGGTCATGAAGAACCTAGGGGTAAGACGGGAATAAAGACACAGACCTACTAGAGAATGGACTTGAGGACACAGGGAGGGGGATGGGGAAGCTGGGACAATGTGAGAGAGTTGTAGTGTATATATCGACATATATACACTACCAAATGTAAAATAGCTAGCTAGTGGGAAGCAGTCACATAGCACAGGGAGATCAGCTCGGTGCTTTGTGACCAGCTAGAAGGGTGGGATAGGGTGGGTGGGAGGGAGGGAGACACAAGAGGGAAGGGATATGGGGAATATATGTGTATGTATAACTGATTTACTTTGTTATAAAGCATAAACTAACACACCATTATAAAGCAATTATACTCCAATAAAAATGTTAAAAAAAAAAAACAATCAAGACAGCAAATGAGTTTTGGTATGTATAATCCAGTGTTTTTATTATATATTACCATGAATTGCAGTGGTGGCATTTGTATGTATTGCAATTTGCATGGCATCCAGCAGTTTTAATTTTAGAGGTATAAGAGGTAAGGGAAAAATAGATTTTCTTGTTAATTCTTCTAGTCTCCACAATACTTATCTACTATATGTATTTTGATTCTGTGTGTTTGCAAACACAAGAAAATTGAGAATGTGTAGGAGGAAAGTTTATAGCACAGTGAGATAGAAAGTAACTGAGAATATAAACCCTGATTAAATTAAAAATCATGAAAAGATATTTCAGCAAACAGATATTGGAATGAAGATGTGAAATCTCTCTTCAATGAGTACACTCTAATAGGATCAATTACCAGAAATGTCGCAAGTTAGAACAGGTCAGCATTTGACAGGTCTGGAAAACAATCTGACAAATTGTCCAGAGTTGGTCTGAATATGACTATGGCTCTCAACCTGTAGGGAGGATCACCCCAGAAAGAATGTCTAACTCAGTAAGTCTGGAGTAGCGTCTGAAAACTTGCATTTCTAACAAGTTCCCAGGTGGTGCTGATACTGCTGGTGCAAGAACCACATTGAGTAGCACTGCTCTATTATGAGCCAGTCATAAGAAGGGACAAAATATAAACAACTGCCGTCAAACAGGGCTACTCTGATTTGCTTCTATGAATACCCCTTAAAGGTAATATATCATATTTGACGCTGCATTACCCTTTCTATTAAATTATATATATAATGAAAATCTCCTCTCAATAAATTTTTAAATTTTCTGAGAGAGTGCCTCTGGAGATGTTTCTTTGAACTTAGATGATATAATTTATACAGTCTATTCTGTGATTAAGGTAAAAGAAAGTTAATGACATTATTTTCCCTAAATACTACGTAGGATTTTAAAAATCTTAAGCATTGTTTTAATTTTTTCAATAAGTTAATGCTGGATTTTTTCAGAAAGATTTAATTTACTTTATTGAATAAATTGAGAAAAATTTTTTCTCACTTTTTTTTTTTTTTTTTTGCCAAAAAGCCCTCTAATGCTTCAATGCAAATGTACCCTTTCTGCTGCTTATAATCATGGTTCTCACTATTATGAAAACGAATGCTTATAACAGGATAAGCAGAATTGGAAGGGAGTTACAGAAGGTCTTGTATTTCGGAGAAAGGAGCTTGGCCAAAATAAGCTTGAAAAATCACAAGACCTCCTGCCACACACATTCCATTCCATTCAGGAACAATGCTTTGTAAAGGGTATTTAGACTTTCAAGAAGGATCGAAGTAAGTGAATATTCTAATTTTCTGTCAGCCCAACTCCCAACTCCATGAAAATAAATCAAAGATAACATAAACACCTATGCTGATACTAGGAAAGGCCGGCATTTACATACTTCAAAGTACACTAGCTTGCCATAATCTAATTTAAACCAACTTAGAAGAGGACTCAAGATACTGACATTAAATTCTGTCATTGGTTGCACAGTGCCTTGTGCATACTGAATTACGAAATTATAGAAGTCTCCAGTTAGGGTAGTTTATGTAAAGTCTTTTTTTTTTAATTAGGGTAAAAAAATAATGAGTTTATTATCAAGGCCCGGAGTTGCATTCATATAATATTAATGATTCGAAATCAACATGGATTTCAGTTTCTTACCTCAATCTGTTAAACCTAGAAATGCTGAAGAAAGTTTTCACTCATCCAAACAAACTGTGTAATGAGCACGCACTATGGTGGACCAGTTTTCTAAGCTCTGGGGAAAAAGTAGGGAGCAAAAACTTCAACGCACAATCCTGATAGAATTTATATACTAATGAGCTCTGGGGAAGGCGTTGAGGGAAGATATGTATGGAACTAAAAAGAGTATCACAAGGCCGGCCTACAAAAAACACCAATTAGATAGAAAGTGATATTCTAAATAGAATACATTCAATATGTCATCTCTGGCAAGACCTGAACCATAAAAAGAGAGCAGTGCAAAGACAGAGGGAAAGCATTCCAGATGCAGGAAAGAACTAATGCAATAGTGTTAAGGTCTGAGGTTTTGATATTCACAAAGAAGTCTAGCAAGTCTGAACCATAACAAACAGTATAGTGTGGGAGATGTATCAATAGTTGGGGTGAATTACAAGCACCAAATCACATCGGGCATTACAGGCCATGAAAAGCATTTAGATATTCTTGTAAATAAAATGGAAAACTATTAGAATTTTCTTTAAATAGAAGAAGGATAAGATTTACATTGTTAAAAAATCATTCTGACCAATATAAAAGGTAGAAAAGAAGAATCATGCAGCCAGGGAAAGAGGCTAATTTTATAATTTATAAGGCATAATTATCATGATCTAGTAGAAAAAAGGAAGAAATATGTAATGTTAAAAAATGAAGAATCAGATTAAAATAGTATTCGCTGATTTCAGGAAGCTAAAATTCAATTTAGGTAATATGTTTCGTAATTATGCTTACCACAAATATCTCCTTCAACTTTAGAGGTGGAAATTATTTACAGATTGTTAAGAGTGTTCTGACACCTTGTGTAAATGAATTTTTATTATGACTGATCTCTGTATAGCAACTGTCAATGCAAAATAAAACCATTATACAGATGCTGACATAATAGTTTTTATATTTTCACAATTGATAGACATCTTTCATAGTAGTTACAACAAATGTTAACCACTAACAACATTTTTTCCAATATGTAGAATTCATTATTTAAGAACTCACTACTGATTAATGATCAATAGGCCAATTTCAGCTTAAACTAATCTGTAACATTTAATGATCCTTAACCATATTTCACTGAAATTACAAATGAAATAAAGACCTCTATTATGAAGTTGATTTAGGCCTTGTCTATTCTACACTCTCTAATGAAAAATGATGATGATACAGTGTTCTTCCAGTGTATCTTAGAACTAGGAATAAAAGTGCTTCCTAAACAAGAATGAGTTATAGGATTTAATTCCAGCTCTGGCAATGATTCATTGGATAACCTTGGGAAAGTTACTTCTACACTCTTGTGGTTTCCTAGTTGTAAATGGGGATATTAACCATTTGCCACTGAATTCCTAAGCCTGACTTACGCAATAGTAGTTTCTTCCTAAGAATTTTAAAATACAATTGCAAATTTTGTGATAAACTAGATATTCTATATAAATACAAGTAAACAAACTGAAATATATAGGATAACTGAAAACATTTTATCAAGACTTTAGGTTCCAGGTACAAGGTTAGGTGCAGGACAGCAAGATGATCTCAAGGACATCATTTTCAAGCCAAAAAAATAGGCTCATATGAAAAGCAAATTTATAACATGGTACATGCTATTGAGAATGACTGACCATTAGAATATAAGAGTCATGAGAGAGGAGACCTCGTCTGTCTTGTTCAGTGTTTTTTGTCCACAGCTTGGAACAGTGCCTGGCACTCTGGTCATTCAATATTCATTCATTAAGTAAATATTTAATGAATTTCTACCATATACCAGGCACAGTTCCAGAGCTAGAGTTATTAGCATGGACATGATAACACCTCTGACCTCAAACACTTTACCTGCAGTGGGGGAGACAGGCAATAACAAATAAACAAGATACATAATACTAAGTAGTGGTAAGTGCTCTAAAGAAATACAGTGTATAAGATGAGATAGTGTCAAGGACTGCTATTTTAGCTGCTTTGACCAGGAAAGACTGAACAGGCCACAACTGAATAGTGACCTGAAAAATATGAGTAACTGAAACACGAGAGTGTATGGGGGAATGTCCTCCAGCAAGTGCAAAGGTCCTGAGGTGGGAGAGACCTTGGTATATTGCAGGGATGACAAATTATTTTAATGAAACATTAGTTTATGGTGAGAGCTGACATTTGTCAAATGCAATGGGAAAATGTTGGAGGGTTTTGAACAAGAGAGTGACATGATCTGACCCGGGTATTTAAAAGATCCCTCTGATTTCCCTATAAAGAACAGATTGTAGGTGAGTAATGGAGCAGTGAGACCAGTTAAGACATTATTACAGTGATCCAGACAAGGGGCCCTGGCAGTTCATGTGAGAGCCACTGAGGCGGTAAAAAGTGTTTAGGTTTTGCTATGGATTTGATATGAGGTCCCCTGAAGAATGAGGAGTCAGATAGATACCTAGCTTTATGTCCTGAGCAACTAGACGGATAGGCTGCCATTTGGGGAGGATAAGATTAGGGTGGAGAAATAAACAAGAGATCAACCATGGAAATACTATGATCAGGAAGCTTTTGAAGGGCTTCCCTGGTGGCGCAGTGGTTAAGAATCTGCCTGCCAGTGCAGGGGACATGGCTTTGAGCCCTGGTCTGGGAAGATCCCACATGCTGCGGAGCAACTGAGCCCGTGCACCACAACTACTGAGCCTGCACTCTAGAGCCCTCGAGCCACAACTACTGAGCCCGCATACCACAACTACTGAAGCCTGTACGCCTAGAGCCCATGCTCCGCAATAAGAGAAGCCACCGCAATGAAAAGACCGCACACCGCAACGAAGACTAGCCCCCGCTCACCACAACTAGAGAAAGCCCGCGAACGGCAACGAAGACCCAATGCAGCAAAAAATAAATTAATTAATTAATTAAATTTATAAAAGAAAAGAAGAAGAAGCTTTTGAAAAATCCAAGTGTTGATTTGTTATATATAAGTCAGAGGCTCTTTGGGGAGATCAGGGCTAGAGATGTAAATTTTATAATCACTGTCCCATAGCTGTTATTGAAGTTCATAGGACAGGATGAGGAGGAGTCCAGAGAGAAAAGAAAATATAAAGAGCAGGGAAATTTAACAAGAAAGACTGAGTGGTCAATATGATGAGAGAAACTCAGCTGAGGAGTTGTGCCCTGGAAACTCAATGCTAAAAATGTTCCTGGAAAACAGTGCAGGCTGGGATTAGACACAGGAGAGAGATTATCTTTTTTTTTTTTTTTTTTCCAGGAACTCTGCCTTAATGGGAGTAAAGACACCAAAAAAACACATAAAATTCCAAGGATGAAGCAATGAGAGAGGAAACAAGAACAGCAACAAAATTTTAGGAGCTGGAAAGCAAAGAGATGAGAGGCAACTTAGCATACCAGAAAGAGTGAACTAGCATACTGGAAAAACCTCAAATCCACAACAGTGAATAAGACTGAAGCAGGCTGTTTTGTACCACAGAATTTTTTTTAAAAGCTCAGGAATTATAGACAGCAGTCACTTGTGAGAATATGGTGGCTGGCACAGAAAATGGGTAAAGGATTAAAAGCCCTTAGTTTCTAGATTGAGAAGGCATTAAATAGTGGTTAAAGTATTATAAATAAAAAATACACATATCAAATAATCATGATATTTTAGGACCTTGGAGGAAAAGATCATGTTAAGTTTGCAAAAATAGGAAATCGAGAATCAGAAAAACATCAGAGTTCTCAAGAGGTCATTGGATATCAAATTCAGTGGAGCAGGCTTCAGAAAATCTGAGATAAAACCATTTTCAGTGTAGAATTTCTTACCTAGGAAAGTACAGCCTAGCATCCGGTTAAACTACCAACTTAATTGGTGAGTGTATTAGTTAGGATTTGATCAAGGGAGTAGAATCCCTTGAGTGATATGAAATAAAGGGATACATTAGAAGGATTATATCATAGACAATTAGTAAACAAATTTATGGGGGACTATTGCTTCTATGTCTGCTGGTGGGCCTGAAGTTACTATAGGATTGGCAGTTAGGAAGAAAAGATGGACATGAAGCACAGGAGGACAAGAGAAAAACTGGAACCTTCACTGTCTCTCACTGCCTCCAATCTAGATACAGATAACCTACAAAAGATGTTGGTACCTGTTATCTCAGGTAACATCTGCACATGCACCTGCCCCAGGACTCTGAGAAGCTGGAGAGATCAGGTGGGAGCTGGCGGAGCTGCAGACCTGGCTGCTACTCCACAGGAACAAGGTGAGCCAGGAAATAAGTGACAAGGTGTGTGAGCTGCAATGGCACCTGACACCCTACACTGACATAGAGTAGAATGGCTGCTCTTCACTGTTTCTCCCAAATCTCACACACATATTTCTTGTGGCCAAACGTACCTAGGAATGTGAGGGACATGAATTCTTATACATTGTTCCAGTTTAGTCAAACTGTCCCAATTAGAAACCACCACAAAGGATACACTGTAGGCATTGTCAGACATTCTAGGCCTTAAAAAATCATTTCCCATGCATCCTATTTCCAGAGACATCTGGAGAATATACTCCATTCAAATAAGAGCGTAAACTGGAAGAAAATAATATAAAATTCAAAACACAAAGGATCAATACATCAGAGAGATGATGAGAATCCATAGGAAGATGGTGGAGGAAATGTTCAAGGACAACATTATATTCTAGAGCATCTAGTCCAGATCGGAGCAAAGAGGATTCTAGGAGGGAAGGGTCCAGGAGAAATATATTAGAACTTGCCAACTTTCCTAATATGTTTTAATTATGTTGAAAGGAGATAGAAATTTTAGGAATTAATTAGTAATAATTAGTAATAAGTACATTAATTTTAGGAATTAATTAGTAATAAGGAGTTAATTAGTAATAAGGTAATAATAAGTAAGTAGTAATAATAAGTAATAATAATAACATAATAATAATATATAATAATAAGTAATAAGAATTAATTTAGGAATTAATTAGTAATAAGTACATTAATTTTAGGAATTAATTAGTAATAAGGAGTTAATTAGTAATAAGGTAATAATAAGTAAGTAGTAATAATAAGTAATAATAATAACATAATAATAATATATAATAATAAGTAATAAGAATTAATTTAGGAATTAATTAGTAATAAGTACATTAATTTTAGGAATTAATTAGTAATAATTAGTAATAAGTACATAGAAAACTGATCAAACAAGCAGAAAGAGAAAGGGCTCCTGAAAAAAACAAAAAGTTATTTAAGAAAGGCAAAGTGACTCAAGTGTGATAAATATTTTAAATTCCAGACTAATGTTAGTGAATATTAATCAACCAAAAATCGTGATTTTTTTTTTTTTTTAATTGGCCACACCACGTGGCGTGCAGGCTCTCAGTTCCCCCAACCAGGGATCAAACTGCGCCCCCTGCAGTGAAAGCGCAGAGTATTGACCAATGGACTGCCAGGGAAGTTCCCCAAAAATCATGATTATTTTGGGAAGATAGTGAAGGTGGAATTGTGCTTGAGTGTGTGTGTGTGTGTGTGTGTGTGGCACAAATAATTACGAAATAGCAAAAGAGCATGTTATTTAGAAACATGGTGGCAAATAGTAGAATAAACAGCTAAAAGAATTGAAAGTAGCCATCAAGGTGGGGCAGTTGATTGCTGCTTTTTGTTAAAAAGCTTGTTGAAAATATTGAGCTGTAAAATTATATATATATAAGAGGAAAATGGAAAAGTTTCAGAGTTGGTGCCTGTGAGAGAAGTAGTTTCTGCGAGAACACACAAACCAAAGCCAAACTTGTTTGCAGGAGACAGGAGAAGAGAAGAAAGCTGAGAAATTTGGGGAATTTTTACATAATGAAGAGCAGAGAAACAGGAGCACTGTGGAGTGGGAGGTATTTTATTTAATTTTATTTTTGAAACTCTTTGGTTTAGAAGGGAATATTACAACTTGTCTGTATCTTGATGTGAATAATCCTGAAAATAGAAAATAAAAAAGGATAAATACTGGAGTAAATTGCTTGAATTCACAAGATTGGATTGTATTCATGTGGGGTATAAGTATTAGCCCATCTCAACCACCCTTGTCTAATTCATCAAAATCTCTCCCTTGAAATATTACAGTAACCTCAGAATGTATCACCCTACTTCTTCCCCTGTTTACCACAGTCTTATCCCAACACAGCAGGCAGTGATCATTGTAAAATGTAATTTAGTTCGTGTCAGTCTTCCGTCTTGAACTCCACAATACTTTCTCTTCTCACTTGGATTAAACCCCAAAATCCTACAATTATGTCCATGTCTTTTGGGGGTCTAAATCCCAGTTACCTTGCTAATCATTTCTTCTCTCATTCCTGACCAATTATCTTCTCACTCAGTTGACTCCCGCTTCACTATTCTTCTTGTGAAATCTTGAACCTGCCAAACACACCCCTGAATCTTGGCCTTGCACTGGCTCTTTCCTTGTTCTTTACTCTCCTCCTGGATGTCCGTATCTCCTTCAAGGCTTTTCTTAGATGTTACCTACTTAGTGAAGCTTTGTAACATTATCTTATTGAGATCTGCTGCTAAAACCACTGTTACCATCTCCATCCCCAATTCCCCATCCTGTAGACACTTATTACCCTTTGAAAGTTGAACCTGACTTGACAGGTTCATTTAAAGTTTGAGGAGAGATTGATCAGCAGCTTTCTTTGATTTTTGTCAGCTATACTGAGGAATAGAGAGGCAAACATGGATTTAGCCAGGACTGAAGTTTGCCAGAAAATAAACAAGAATAAGGAAACAACAAAGGAGTAAGGCTGAAAACAATGAAATGATTGTAATAGTGGATAATCTAACCTAAACTATGTTAGGAGGGTGAGTATTAGTAAAACTGTGGTAGGGTCAATGGAAGTCCTGGTGGGTGGAGAAATTGTAGGTCTTTGAGAGTTGGTTAAAAACAAGAGAAAGTGGTGAGAGACTGACATGTTTTAAACTGAAGGTCTATATTACTTGGTAGTGGCAAGTTCTAGGGTTTGACAGGATAGCCAAAATTAGAATAGAGGACTAGGGCATTACAAGTACAATATGGAGGTCCAAGACAGAGAGGACAGGGAGTTGGATGAATTATATCTGTGATATGGAAATAACCTAAATGATGACAAGGGATAGTTGTGGCTAGTGATAAACAGTTATGAAACAGAATGTGGAAAGAAAACAGCCACATAATAAAAGGGACTGTGGAAAAAATAGTGTGTCCCAGGAGCATGCAGGTTTCTGAGAGAATAAAAAAGTAAAAAGATGTTCAGAGAAGAGTCTGAGGATACAGATAAGGTTTGCTAAAAAAGAGATCTATTTCCAGTAAGCACTTGAGACTGGCCAGAGCTGAGTCAGGTTCGAGCCACGTGGGCCCAACATCTTCAGTGATGAAGGCTGACTGGGGAGGCTTGGCCTCCTCTCAGAGTCTGAGGGCTCCAGAGATGTGAGAAGTAATGGGATTTGTCCTGAGAGCTTCTTAGGAGAAGGTGGATGCTCAGTTCTATGGTAGCCTCTTCTTGGTCCTTGTCTCTTAGGCAGTTGTAAGTGATAAGAAAGGGTCTGTTGGGAGAGGCTGAGACTGATTGACTAGGAGCATGAGGGACTCTTGTAGACCCCACTTTCAATTCTACCAATATGGAGCACAGTTCTTGTTCACTCACATTCAGTTGGGAGAATAGAATCTACTAACTTCTTATATGAAGGGAAGGGAAAAGAGAAACTGAAGAGTAAAATAAAGAGAAAGAATGTAAAATATATTTAAAAATCACAAAATACATAGTGACAGTGGTTTGCAAATATTCATAGTATTCACTACATTGGTAAGATGCCATGGCCATTATTAAAAGCAGTTCTTCTGACTCCAATTTGGTTCCACTATCAATACCCTTCTGGCTAAACAGATTCTTGAAGTATTCTCAATGATCCCAAATTAAACTGACATTAAAGGGTTAAACACCAAGCTGGCAAATGTAAAGTATTTCAAGGCTCCTTCAGAAGAGACATCTATAAACACAGAAATTATCTTGAAATGACTTACAGGTATTATTTTCAAAGAGCATGATTATTTATATAGAAATGTTCTGGCAGAGAACCACACACCACCTGTTTTCCTCTTCTGACAAACGGGCAAAATACTGATGTTGGTTTGCAATTAACCACTTTGATCTACTCTAGGCAAGGCATTCTTCATCATCTTTGCATTATAATACAAGTAGCACCTCTGAATTGAAAGCATTTAACTATAGAAAAGAACATAAACACTCACATACTGAGGGACCAATAGCAAATTAGAGCAAATCATCAGCAAACAGTAAGGGGCTGCTTCACAGAATTGAAATACAGCTTTTGGCTTAAATCAGTTCAACTTAATTTTATTTTATATTACAGTTTAACCCATACTTATTTCAGTCTTAATTTCTGACTAATATTAAGTGATTCTGCTCATCACTACTAATGCCAGAGATGAACAGCACACGGACAAGTTGATAGGTAAATATATTTAATACCCATGTGCAGTAAGTACCTTTGTGAACTAAGAAGAAAATAAAATTTGGAAAGAAGAAAATCAGAAATTAGGCATTCTATTAAAGCAAGGGTAGAGGCAAAAGTGAAGTTGGGGTAAAAATCTGCCATGTTGACTGAAATCAGATCTACTTAGATGAAGTATGTAAAGCCAGGAAATAAGGCACTAATTATTTCTTTAATAATCTTCTAAAATGCATTTCCACAGTAATCAGATATTATATGAAAATGGCATTTGAAACCTAGCCTTTCCACTTCATTTTGCTATTATGAAGAATAAAAATAATTATTTAGGCATAAAGTTTTTTAAATTATGGCTGCTGAAAAGAGTGTCTGTGTGTGTATAATATATATAGTATAAAGTGCTAAAGATGCAACACACACACACACACACACACACACACACACACACACACACACACACACACACACACACGGCTGGGTTGGGGGTGGGTGAGAGAGAGAGAGGGAGAGAATGTTATTATAACAGGCAAACAACAAGAGAAAGCACATCACATAAAAAAGGTTTGTTGGAGCTTTCACCTTGAGAGCTTTCCCAGGTGAAATGTGAAACTGGCCCTAGGACAAGGAGGACAAGGAGAGACTCAAAAAGAGGCAAACCACTCCAGACTGGTGGGTGGCAATTTTAATAAGCAAGGCAATTTACAGCTTGTGTTGGGAGGCCACAAGGTGAGTAGATCTCTGTTTCTGCCCACCGGAATCTTAAAGTTACAAATCTTACAGAGGCCTTAACTGGGTTCAGTCAAATATACCATCCAGATGATTTCAACAACACCTTACTCTCTCAAGGCTGTGTCCTTGGGGCAGCTTCCAGCTCAAGGAAGGCAAGCAGAACTCACATTCCAAGGACAGGAGAGAGAGTAAGGAGATTCTGATTGGCCCATCTAGCTGGGGGTCAAGGCATTTCAGTGACCTCCTCCGATAATGTTCCACTGTGATGCAAACTGATACCTTCACTCCTAAATAAAAGTACCCTTTTTTTGGCCCTTGAACCCTATCATGACCTGGGATAGTTTGAAGAATACATTGCTTTTCAAAAGCTCTAGATGCACAAGTGCCCTGCACATAGTAGGTACTCGGTGAATAACCTACTTAGAGTCCTCTTTTAAGTATATGTATCTTTAAAAAATTATTATAGTAGACTAGATATAGTAATAAAATCTAAATTGTCAGTTGCATGCTATGCAAAAGAACTGATAAACATTACCTCTGATCATATGTAGCCATGCATAAAATAATTGCCTTCCGTAAAGCAAACTTGACATCTCACATATTTCTAAATCTTCTCATTCCAAAATCTTCCATTGTGTTTTATGATTGGCCCAGCATAGTGGAAAAAATATAGTGAAAAACCAACCTGCAGACTCACAATAAAACTAGAAGCTTAAAGAATCATTATATGGTCAATATGTGAATGAATTATTAATATTTAACTAGCTCAATGTGAATTTCTCATTAGTTTCTCCTCAGCTAATGTGTTTCCTTATCTGTATAGACATTAAATTAATAATGAATTAACCCTAAGACATGAGAATAAGTTTGTCATAGAACTAAAAACAGGTGTGATCATTTTCAAAATATACATCTTTAAATAGACTTTAATACCTTAGTTGCATAAGCTAATGACATTTTATTACAAATGTTATTTGGGGAAACACATTTACAGCCATTAGTATCTATTAACGTTAGAAATAGACAATAAAATGGAAGTCATCTGGTGTCATACCCTCATGGTAAGTGAAGAAATCAAGGCAGAATCAGGTTAAATGAGTGTCTATGGTCACAGAAACCGTAGGAAAAAGACCTAAAACTAATACCCTGATCTACAATCTTCTCACTAACTTGTGCTATAAAATAGATTTTTAGATCAAATTTATGAATGCACAGTCTATTATGAATATCATGATTCACTGCTGAGTTTTCCCCCCACCTTTTACAATTTGACTTGCTGCTTTTTGTATAATCTGAAAATATTAAAATCTTCAGAACCATGTGGAAATAATCAAATGAGTGTTTTTATATTCTAGTGTCATGGAAATGTCCCTGATCCTTTGTATTCTAATTACATTTACATAAGATTTGTATAATGTGCATGTAACCAGATGCAGAGATGAGTTTGACTGGCCATACTATGATAGGCAGGCAATTTATCTCCATCTAAAACTTAAAGCTATCTAAAATTTAAAACTATACATCTAGCCCAGATCTAAATATGCAGTTTGAATTTAACTTTGACCTCATAAAAATACAATAATTGTAGGTTAATGATATTAATGAGTACATAATTTGGTAAATAACTTAAATTTTTAATAAGTTAAAAGATCCTTGTAATACTCTCACAAGAGAGAGCATTCCCCAACTGGTGTATGCCAACAAGGAATTTGTGATTAAATTATAGAGGCAGGTATTTGAGCAGCTTTTTTTTTTTAAAGTAGAATAATGTAACTGATGTTAATATAGAGAGAAGCAATGTGACATGCAAACACAGGACAGATAATTAGTGATTGGGAAGATGAAGGGTGATCAGCACAAGAGGTGCCCCTTGAAGTAAACCACACAGGCTTAAGTGCCTAGTGGTATTTTAGTAAGTGTATAAATTAGAAAATAGTGTTTGCATGGTATACGGCTTAAAAATTTTATTAAACTTAACTTTTATATTTAATTTTTATTTTTAGCAAATAAAGCATATACATAATACAATAGGAAAATATTCCTGCATATATATAACCGTTTAAAGTAATCCACTGCTCTATCACCTCTGCATTCCAGTTAGAGGTAAAACGTAAGCTCTTTCAATTGTTAATTCTCACTTATTACCATATTCCTAAATAACATACTCTTTTCTCTTTACTGATTGTAATTGTAGGTAATATCTCTTGATTTCTGATATGGAAGATGAGATCAAATTCTTATACTTCCATCTCTATAACAGAGAAAAAGTATATATACACAGCACGCTGTCCCATTCTTCAGTATAATTCTATTACCATGTGAGGGTAAGTCAGTAAGAAAGACTTGCATATATTATTTAGAAATCTGGCTGAAATCAGACTGAATCAATAGCCAAGTCCAAATCCTAATAAATACAACATGTCTATGCTTGCTACTGAACAGACTGACAAGCTTTTGCCTTCAAGCTGGGCTCCCCTATAGAATTTTCTGTTTTAGGGAATTTTATTTTTCAGGTGACGATCAAGTATCTAATTAGATAAATTCACGGTTTCAAAGAAACTTTAAAAGTATAATCACATTTATCACAAGGGTCTTGCAGATGACTGGGAAAGGTAGGAAAGTTAAAGAGTAGAAAAGTAAAATGTGGATGCATTTACAGAACCAGCTAGTAGCAGAGATGCAAGATAATCTGGAGTGAATCTGTGCCATTCAGGATTATGGGTCAATTTAAAATCATATCTTACTCCTTCCTACCATCCTCCACCACACACACTGCCCCCAATACCATACTACCTGAATTACTCTAATTTTATAATCGGCTTTAGCTTCTGGTATAAGTCCACCATGTTGTCCTTCTTCAGAAAGTTGTCTACTCTTGGCCTTCTATTTCCATCTCTTTATTGATATTCTCTTTGTGATATGACATTGTCATTATACCTTCTTTTATGTCCTTAATTAAACTTTCCTTTCATTCTATGGGAAAAAATATATATATATGGTACACTGAAATCTTTTCCTGTTAAATCCAACATCTGGTTGCTCTCACAGGTAGTTTTTGTTGTCTGCTCTTATTCCCCCCACTATATGGGTCATACTTTCCTATTTCTTTGAATAGCTCATAATTTTTTGTTGGAAATTGGACATTTTAGGTAATATATGGTAGCAAGTATGGATACTAGTAATCCCCCAGAACTTGTTATTCTATTTGCTTTTTAATTTTTTGACTGATTGCCTGAATTATTTTAGTGAAAATATTCCCCCCATACTTTTAAATCCCTGATGTTGCTCCTAAACAAGATGCAGCTTTCAGTATGGCCACAGATATCCTGCAGTGACTGTGGTACTGGTAGGGCTCTCTTCCACTCTTTCCCTGAACATATACTCTCTTTACAAAGGAGGCAGTCCAAAGTCTCATTACTCTCTTTACAACGGAGGTAATCCAAAGTCTCATTACTAACTGCATCCAGCTCTGGTCCTGGTTTTCCAACTGATATGTATTATTCTACATTAAGTATGAAAGTGTCTTCATTGCCCAGTAACCTTTGAATTCAAAAGGTATCGCCTACTCTATCCACCCTCCCCAACCAATATCCAGTAGTGGAACAGAGACAGCTTATCTATAATAAATATTCCAGGGAGAAGAATGGGACACACAAAGCAGTATTAGTGATTATTCTACAGAACAGGAACAAGGAGGGGAAAATTCTTTGATTAGACCTTGATTCTCTCTGTCTTGTCCATTGTTCCTTAAGATTCCAGGCTCCAACTTCTAGAAAACTTCCTTGTCTACTATCTTCTTCAGCCACAACTAAAGTGTCGTTTCTGTGTATGCCTTTTTTTTTTTTGACACTGCCTAGTATTCTCGGATTGCTTCTTATGCTCCTTAAATAGTCAGAAGCTTGTTAGATAAGGTTCTTGGTTTCTTTGGCATTGAAATGCCCTCAAAAAACTCAGGATGCTTCTTACCTATTTACTTCCCATCAGTTACATGTACCATTAATCACATACACTATTTTTCTTTCAACAAATAATCTTCACACTTGCTTAATATCTCATATATATATATACACATACTTATAATTGTCAAAACTGTAAATCACCCAAATGTCTCTCAAGAGGTTAATGGATAAACAAACTTGGTGTAGCCATGCAATGGAATACTATTCAGTAATAAACATGAATGAAATTTTTTCTTTTTTGCGGTACGCGGGCCTCTCACTGTTGCGGCCTCTCCCATTGTGGAGCACAGGCTCCGGACGCATAGGCTCAGCGGCCATGGCTCACGGGCCCAGCCGCTCCGTGGCATGTGGGATCTTCCCAGACCGGGGCACGAACCCATATCCCCTGCATCGGCTGGCGGACTCTCAACCACTGCGCCACCAGGGAAGCCCGGAATGAAATACTGATATACTCAACAACTCGGATAAATCTCGAATTTTGTTGAGTAAAAGAAGCCAGTCTCAAATGGTTCCATAATGCATGATTCCATTTGTAAGACATTTTCAAACAGACAAAATGTAATGATAGAGAACAGATCAGTGATTGTCAGAGGTTAGAGAAGTTGTGACTTCAAAGAATTCTCAAAGAGAGAATATTTTGGGTGATAGGAAAGTTCTATCATGATCGCAGTGGTAGTTAAACAAATCTATAAATGCGCTTAAACTAATAGAACTGTGACTCCTCTCATCAGAGAAAGAGAAAGAGAGTCAATGTTAGTGCATATTATCTTTAAAAACTAGAATTTAAAAAATGATATTTAATTATCAAGGCTGATGTGATACATCAAATACTATCTTGGTTAACCAAAATTCTTGACAAAAGATAGGTTGTATTTGCAATTGGAATATATGAGTCATAATATCCTCCGGCATTGAGACAGTCCAAAACAGAAAGCCCCTTTGCAAGTCTTAAAGGGCTGAAAGCATATATAGCTCTGAAGATTTAGAATCTTTTAGAATCAGAGCAATCTTTGGGCAAATACTTGCCATTTGAGGCCAAATGACAGGACATTTACGAGCTCAGTGATGCTCTTTGCAGTTGTAAATAAACCTTAAATTTATATGTTAGATAATGCTGATGACTGTCATCTATATAACTTGTAATTCAACACACATCATTGATTTATACTTTGCTTGGAGCTACCTGTCTCATCTGGGGAAAAAGTGCTTAAGTCTTCAGAGGGACTCTAATGTTGGGGATTTAGGGTGTTGATCGGAAGACAGAATCTTAGTCAAGTTGGCCTTTTGGCTTTCTCAAACCATATTACATATTCCTCTTACATAATAAATACTGACCTTTTTGACAGTGTACAATTGAGCTCATCTAGAAGCATCTTATTAAAAAGGGTCAGAGTTTAATACAGCAGGATTTCACTTCCAAATTACATACTGCCTGATTGGTAATCAGTCCCAAATGTTAGTCAGCAATTTTTTGAAATTGAAAAATCTAAGCCAGCTTAAAAAATAAAATGCAGTCAACATTTTCAAAGCCTTTATTTTAGAACATTTAATTTTAAAAATTCTAACTACATATTTCAAGGCAATAAAAATTCCTGGTTTTTAAGAAACACTAACTCATATTGTAAAATTAACATGTGTTTATTATAAAATCATTCAAACATTATGGAAAACTTCAAAGGAAAGTAATGACTGCATCCAAGTTACCAGAATATGAAATATCTATACTAGATTATCTATCTCTCTTATCTATCTCAGAAAGTATATTAAAAGGACTACCCAGAATAGTTCTCACAAAAGACTAAAAATCACCTTAATCTAAGACTTGTCACCTTAATCTAAGACTTGATTTGGGTGATCTGACCACACACTAACTGCCTGCTTGTATCAGATATGGCTCTTTATGAAATCTGGATAGACTGACACAGATATTGATAGAAAGAAAGAAGACAAGTAACTACTATAATGTATATCAGGGAATAGCAAACAAAGATCTTGCAACAATTAAAAGGATAATAAAGGAATACAACATGACATTTTTAAAATTTAACAACTTAGAAGAACTGAATTCCTCAAAATAAATGAAGTCCAAAAAGCACCAAGAAGATAGAGTGTTGGTCTTATAACTATTAAAGAAATTGAATTTGTAATTAAAAAGCTTCAGAAAAGGAAATCTCCATGCCCAGATGATTTTAATGGATAATTTTACCAAATATTTAAAGAAGAAATTCACTTCAATTTCACACAATCTTTTCAAGAAAATAGAAGAGGAAACACTTCCCATCTCATTTTATGAGGCCAGTATTACCCTAATGCCAAAACCAGACAAAGTCAGCATAAAAAACAAACAAAATTATATCTCATGAATTTAGATGCAAAAAACCTTGACAAAATTTTATCAAATTGAATTCAACAATGTTTAAAAACAAAAAAACTGAACTTAGTTTTGAAAGAAGAAATAAAATGATCTCTCTTTCCAGATATTAGAAAACCCCAAGGTCTGTAGAAAACCCCAAGGAATTTACAAAAAAGGAAATCACCTAGACTTAAGAAGTGAGTTCAGTAAGGTCACAGGACACAAGATCAACACACAAAAATCAATTATATTTTTAGATACCAACAATGAACATGTGGAAACAGAAATCAAAATCACAGTTCCATTTAGTTTTTCCAATGAAAATAATATAAGAGAAATAAGTCTAGCAAAACATATACAGGTTCTGAATGAGGAAACCTATAAAATGCTGATGAAAGAAATCAAAGACTGAAATTTTTGGAGAGGCATTTTGTGTTCATAGGTTGCAAGACTGAACAAAGTAAAGATATCAATTCTAAGTTAACCTAGGAGTTTAATACAATTCCTTACAAAATCTCAGCCTGTAAGCATAGACAAAATCTCTACCAGTAGACATAGATAAGCTTATTCTAAACTTTATATAGAAAGGCAAAAGCTCAAAAATAGTCAAAACAATTTTAATTTCAATAAATAGTGCTGAAGCAATTGTACATCTCTCAACAAAAACAGATCACAGATTGAATGTAAAATATAAAACTGTAAAACTAGGAAATGAACAAAGTAGAAATCTTCGAGACACAGAATTTGGCAAATAATTCATAGGCTTAACACAAAAGCAAGATCTGTAAGTGGGAAAACTGATAAACTGATAAACTAAAAACTTTGCTCTGAGAAAAACCTGTTTGAAATATGAAAAGACAAGCTACATACTGTTGAGTGGTAAGGCATGAGAGCTCCCTCTCTGGCCTCCCGACTCCATTTTATAATGAGGTTTCGGTTGATTAATTTTCAAGGTAAATATAACTATTATTTATTTTAGAAATGATGGAGCTGAGCTTTAGAAAGATTGGATAACGCGATTAAGATTTGAGTAGCAGCTCCTCATGTCCTGCTCCAGATAAGAATCCAGCTCTGTCTGTTTAAAACTTTTAACATTAACATTTAATTTCTACAGCAAAATGTGGGGGGTTTTTTTTAGATTTTTATTTAAAAGTTATTATAGATTCACAGGATGTTGCAAATAAATGTGCAAGGAAGTCCTCAATGTCAATTGCAGACCTAACAGAAAGAGACATACCTTTGCATCTCCAACAGGAAAAAGATTACTACTTTACTATCCAGCAAGAGGAAGGAAGAGTTTCTCCTTGCCCAGCAACAGCCCAGCCAATGAGAGACTGTCACACTCAACCAATGAAAAGCCACTACAATTCAAATTCCCAGTTTTCCTCCAATGGACTCTTTATTACAGCACCTCCTAATTCACCCTTCTCCTCTACAAAAAAACATTTCTCCTTTGTTCTCTGGGCCAACATCCCTCAGAGTGTTGATATCAAGGTTAAATGAGATAATGCAATGTAAAACATGTTCGACATGCCTATGATGTTATAAGTGCTAAAGAAATACAAGTTGCTATCATTTTTATCATGTGTGTTGACTTGGCTCTGAGGCCCCTTGCTATCTAACCTAAAGCCAGGGTCAGCAAATTTTTTTCTATAAAATCTCAGACAGTAAAGACTTCAGGCTTTGACGGCCATGCAGCCTCAGCAGCAACTACTCAACTCTGCTGCGGTGAAGCAAAAGCAGATGTAGAACATGATGTAAGCGAATGAATGTGACTGCTGTTCCAATTAAACCTTTTTTATGGACGTTTGGCTTGCTGGCCTTACAAAAAGAGGTGGAAAAAAACAAAAAAAGTTGGAGGGTGGGAGGAAAGGTTTGGATATAAATAAAACCAATAAACTTAAAAAACAATATATCAGTCCAGTCAGTTTCCTGGTAGAATAACCCAGATTCTGAATTTGATGACTTTTTTCCATCCTCTGTATATCCAGTATACCAGTAGGAGGTCCAGAGCTGGAGTGATTGTAGGCTGCTGGGAAAGGCAGTCACACACCCTGCACAGTCACATAGAGTGGCCTTAGGCCTTTATTTGCTTTGGTACGGATAAAGAGGCCTCAAAGCCCCTGCTAAATCAGTTTAGCAAGAATCTCTACCCTTAATATAGGATACCTTATCACCTTCTATATCTGATCAAATTCTTCAACCCTTACCCTTGGTATCTGATCATTCTGGCTTACATTCAGTGAACCTTGTCAAGTTGGTTTAGTCAGAATGCCCTTTTACCCCTGATGTTTCCTCTTAGTAATTTTTCATCCAGGACCCCGACTCTGCTCCTTGGCTGTAAATCCCTTGCCTATGCTGTATCTGGGATTGAATTTAGTTTTATACTGAGGTCTATTTTCCCCTATTGCAGTAGTTGCTGAATAAAATCTGTTTTTACCACTTTAATTACTGTTTGGCTCTGGTTTTTCTTTGACAAACTCTGCTACTTTGAAAAGGGTTTTTTAACTTTACTTCACACCACTTACTTGGGCATTGTACTTCCATTCAACACAAAAGTCTATCTTTCTCTTCTCCAACTTCAGGAGTTTGAAAGAGTCCAACTTGGGTCATACTTACTTCTTTTACTTATTCATACTTCAATAACTATTTGTTGCAAATTTCCCATGTTCCAGACACGGTTACTGGAACTAGAGATATAGCAATGAAAAAAATCAGCAAAACCTCTGCCGTCATCCTTCAAGCATTTATCTACTAAGGTATATAAACAGACAAATAAATGAGCAAGAACATTACAAATTCTGCTAAGTCTTATAAAGAAGAAGTAAGAACTATTTGTTGATAAGGAATATAAAGTATTATAGAACTGTTTCTATTTTAGGGAATATCATCAGAATTGTATTGTTTGGGGAGATGACATTTGAATAAAAGAGAGGAGAGAGTCATTAAGTTATTTATAAAACAAACAATGATTGCCTGGGGCCCTGGGGCAGAAAATCTCAGGTTGATTGAGAATACTAAGACTGGTCTGGCTAGAAAGAATGAGTCAAGTAGTGTAGGAGAAAGTCAGAAGTAATACAGGAAGTAGGAGATGGGTTCAGTGAGAACTGGGTGGTAAGCCATAAAACGAATTTGGGTTTTTTGTTAAGTGTGTTATTTTTGGAAAGTATTGGGCATGGGAGTGATCTGCTCTGATCTACAGTTTTAAAAAATCATTTTGGCTACTCTTTAGAAAAAATATGAAAAGAGAGGCTAACTAGGAAGTTAATTCAGTGATCCACGTGAGGGATAATGATGGCTTAGAAGTATTAGGTTATGAGAAAGCAGAGTGGTAATTTTCTTTTGATGTGATTTTTAAAATAATTTGTGGTAGGTGTGGCTGGTTTTAGAAATAGGCTTGGATTTTCTCATATGCAGAATACTTCTCTTAACTTCAGATACTAGAATATCGTTCCCTATTTGACAAGTTTTCATGGACATTTTCAAAGAAAACTTGATAGTTTGATGTTAGATCTCTCTTGATCTTTCCTTTAGTTTATCCTCTCTCTGTGTCTATCTCTCTGTCTCTGTCTGCCTCTCTCTACATATAAATATATATAATTTATTTCTACTCCTTATTTTTTAATATCATATCGTATTTCTATATGTCAAGGATCTGGAGTTCTTGTGTCTCCACCAAATGTAGGCTCCCCTTTGCAAATTACCACTGAGCAATTAGTCTTATTAAAATAATAATTACACCTGCATTTGGCTAATTTGAGGAGTAATTGCCCAATTTCAGCCATAATTAGTCACTTAGCTCTATTTTTCAGGCAGAATTTCATTGTCATGAGAAACAAACAAACAAAAATCTGTGGTAGTTGTTCCTTCTACAATTTGCCTACTAATGAGCCTGCCTTCTGAACATACTTTCTTCACCTGAATACTTCAACAAAGTATTTTGAGCACCCTCAGGAATTTCCTGGACTGGTGCAAGAGAAATAATTTCCCTATGTTTGAAGATATATAAAGGTTTTCTAAATAGCTATAGTTCATTTAAAAACACCTTATTGAGTCTGGAAAGAAAAAAAATTAATGAAACTTTTGATTCTGAAAATGTCAGAATTATCCATTTATAATTAATCATCAGGTTTGTCTATTTCTCCACATCATCAAGACAAGTGATTACAGAATTCAACAGTCAATACTTAAATATGTCTCTGATTACATTATACCACATACTAACAGATGACATTGGGCTCTACCTGAATTCCATGTTCCTGGAAAACAGCAAGAGTTAAGAAATGCCCCCACATTTTTGTGCTTTGGAAACCTCCAATACCCCAACTCTCACATATTCCAAGATAACGCCTGTTTCCATCCTTCTTTGTGACTTCCACAAGATAGGCGAATGACTCCCTTATATACCTGCCTTTATAGATCTTCAGGCCCCTCCTATTCTTTGAGATATTTGTCATTAATGAGCATTCATCCTACCGCAACAGCCTGAATAAAACCAGCTCCTTAACTGTCTGGTGCATTTGTTCTTCACATAATAAGTGGAAATCTGTTTCTAAACCTAGTGAACTAAAGTAGGAAAAATAAAAAATCTTACCATTAAAATAGAAACACTGTTGCTTACAGATTTATATGGATTGTTAAAATTGTGAAAGGACATATTTAATGGTGACATTTAAAGAAATATCTACATATATTCTATGTAGAAACATTATTAGGGGTATTTTATATAGCTACCAAAGCCCGATGATGATAATAGTATTTTCATTCTTATGATGAAAGCTTGTTTTTATATTTTATAGATTGAGAGCTTAGGCAGAATTATGTGTCTCCGTTTAAAAATTTTTAATGAATGAAGTGTTACATTTTAACTACTTCCATAAAAAAGTTTTAAAATGAGTATTTAATAATGGGAAGCAATACAGAAATACATAATAAAAATTCAGTAGAAATGGCTAACCAAAAATTTAAAATATCCACACATATTTATAAAAATACATTTTAAGTTAAAATAAAAAGGCAAACTATTACCACTGAAAAATATTTGCAAGGATGTAACACTCAGGATTGTCAATATCCTTTATAAAAAATACAGTGGAAAACAATCAATGGTTAATACAATGAAAGGGAAGAAACAATAACAGAGGGAAAACTTAAATAATTATTTAACCGATTGAACATATTCAACAGAAATGTAAATTTAAGTAATATGAAATATTTTCCTACCTATTAAATTGCTGATCTCCTCTCCTCATTTGGCAGACTAAATTATAAAAACTTCCTGAAGAATAATTTTTAAGTGTAAGTCATCAGATTTTAGCATTTTTAATAGTTAATCCACTAGTAGCCATGCTAAAAGTCTACTCTGAAAAAATAATCAAAGCTAAAAAAAATTTTATGTAAAATCAAGTCTTAGTGTAATCTGCAACAGAGAAAAATGAGAAACAAACCAAATATCCAGCAAAAGAGTAAGATGGTTAAATAAATTTTACGATACTTATAAAGATACAATGTGAAACTTTAACAATTAGGCTGTTAATGAATTACTAATATGGAAGTCTCAATACGTAATATTAATTAAAAAATAAAATATGTCTGTGTACATACACATACATGAATTAAAATGTTCAGAATGATCTTGAAATATTAAATTTTGGTTACTTTGTTACATATTTTTATTTTATGCATATCAAACGGAATAACTAAAATAAAACTGTCTCATAATAGATTCCTCAAATATTTAAAAGCCTTAATTGAGTACTTATGAATTCAGGAATAAAAAGAAACGTTTGGTTCACTTACATGAGGTCTACTCTGACCCACTGAAAATTGCACTGTATAAGACTGGATTTAATAGAATAATTATTTCCTAAAAGTAAGCTGTTATTGAGTGAGTCTTTGATTTTTCTATGAAAAAAAAAAAGTCAAACTAGGCCTGAATCAGAATTTTCAGATTTAATTCCTAGATTCTATTTTTTAAGCCTTAATTCAGTCTTGTTTAATAGATATATCACTCATCTCACTTTTAATTCATAAAATGTAAAGGAAACATAATATATAGATTATTTTCTTTGGTTCTGACGGAAATGAGAAACTTGAGTTTAAAGACACTTCTATAGGCTTTCTGCAAGCAATTATGCTTAAATGCAGCAAAATAGACAAGAAAGGACATAATTGTGCTTGTTAAATGTCGTCCCCATTTAACTATCAAAGAAGAGAGTAGAAAAGAAAAAAAAAAAAGGTATTGTCAGCCATGGAGATATTTTCAGACAATCACAATAATCTGCATTACAATATTCTCTCCTATGAAAAGGACCGTAATACCATTGCTCATGAGCAGCAGCAGTTCAATGATAACCACTCAGATTTGATGCCTTAAATGTGAACATCTGTTTCTATCATTAAAGCTATCAGAGTGCTGTTAATTACTTGTCTTCTTCTATTTTCAGTATCTGTAAATAGATATTTAGGATCTAGAAAAGTAACTCCCATTATTTAAATGATTAATTCCAGCACCTATTGCCATTATGTTTACCATACATGCACATTAAGTGGCTACTTCCTTCTTGCACACACATGTACATAACTAACATACAAAACCTGTTTCTCATTGAACATTTCCTCTTTTCCCACATTGTTATTTTATATACACATTATATGTGTATGTACATAAACACAACACACACACACATATAAACTTACAGAGTAAAAGACAAGTATATTTTTGAGTATTCCTCAATTGGAAATTATTATAATTTAACTCATTAAAAAATTCTTTGAATTCAAAGACAAAAAGCCTAGGACCCTTGAATAGACACCCTTTTTTCCTCTTTGTATACATACATATATACATGGGGAGTGAACTCACAATTCTCTGAATACAGGAATGTAAAACCAGATGTTTTTAAAGATTTCTAGACAATGCTCATAAGTTTCTCTTATGTTAATATTATATATTTTACACTATGGTTGGTATAGCATACTTTCCACAGTAGGTGGAAAATGACATACAATATAGTAGATCTCTCCAATAATTCTGTATTATTAGTTGTTAACTTGAGCTAGTCTAGGAAAGAAAAGGGGAAAGAAATGCATTAGAGGGAGTATTATAATGCAAGAATGAAGGAGAAAGGAGGCTTGAAGGTGTATTAGAATAAGGATCACTAACATTTGGAATTTGTGTTTTCCCTTTAGATTTTTTACTAACTTAGCTCTCAAAAGCTAACAGTTCCTCAGTCTTTTCAATATGCAGAATTAGGTGGGGTGATAAAGGCCACAGTCTCCATGGAGGATTGCACAGCAGTAACATGACCGAAATGAGCCATCTCTGTAAGAGTAACAAGCAGTCTAGAAAAATAACCCAAGAGGTTTCCACTATATTAATCACCTTGGTTTGACAGGACAAACACCTTTCTTTTTTTGTAAGTGATGCCTGAATCTAAGGAGATGCAAAAACAACATACAGATTCGACACTACCCTCACTGAAACTCAAGTACACAAGGAGCTGTTCTCCCTGAGGATGACATTGTTATCAGACTGCAGAATCTCAAGTTGTATCCATTTCCTTCTATATTCTTTGCCATTCTTCTGAGATCTAGTAAATTAGCAAGCCAACAGAGGGAAGAAATGGAAATAATTATACTTACTGATCAATTAGAAGGCAAGAAAAGACAGAAAAAGAAGCACAGAATATGTAATATAAACAACAGGGGCTTCCCTAGTGGCGCAGTGGTTGAGAGTCCGCCTGCCGATGCAGGGGACACGGGTTCATGCCCCGGTCCGGGAGGATCCCACATGCCGTGGAGCGGCTGGGCCCGTGAGCCATGGCCGCTGAGCCTGCGCTCCGCAACAGGAGAGGCTACGACAGTGAGAGGCCCGCGTACCACAAAAAAAAAAAAAAGAGCAAATAACATCGTATTTTAAACTAAATACATCAATGCCTACATTCCATGTAAATATTCAAATTAAGAACAAGTAATGTCAGTCTGACTATATATAAATAGTTTAATACCATATATACATATTGTAGTGTCTATATATATGTGTGTGTGTATATATATATATATATATACATACATATGCATATATAAAATCAATTTATGCAGTTTAAAAAAGACACACTTTAAATGTAAGGACATAAAATAACTGAAAGTGAAATAATGGACAACTCTTTTCATGAAAATAGGGTCCAAAGTAAATCACTGTATAATGCAAAAGACAATCCCAGATATAAAGAGGGACATTTTATAATGATAAAAGGGTCAATAAATAAGAAAGTTGTAACACTTCTGAACTTGTTTTCTCTCACGAAAAATAATTTCTAAAGATTTAAATAACTAGTGAATTAAATGGAGAAACTGATAAATCAGTAATCATCATGGAAGATTTTAGCATATGGAATACACATTGTTTTCAAGTGCACTTCACTATCTGTAGATTTATATTCTGACGTCCCATTTATCTGTTTCCTTACTTCACTGAAGTTCAGATTTATGTGCATTAGATTTACAGAAATGAAGACTCTTAGACTCTATACCTGAAGATTCCAATTCATCTGTATTTGGTGTCCAAGAATTTCCATTTTTTAGTAAGCAGCCTGGGTGATTCAGGTAGTATTGTTAGGTTTCCCCACTGGCACATCCCTCCTTAAGAAATAAAATATGTAAGTCTGCGTAGGACTGAACTGCAAAATGTATGTTAGACATATAGCAGGATAAACTTACCAAAGCTTAACTGGTAGAGTGACTCACCGAGAAATTAGGGAGATGAATAGAAAGGCTTATCAGGAGGAAAATGAAGTTACCAAAATTTGCTCCCTACCCTCTGACTTCTCCCAGGGAAAATGTAAAATGGGTGTCTGTGCATCTCAGGTCTGAGATATTCCCACAGTCACGTTCTGTCATCAAAGACAAGGAATGAAGGGGTTATTTTATGTTTGCTATTTTCGAGGGAGCATTCTAGGGTCCTCAAGAGAAACAGAGAAGGAATAGCTAAATAACGTTTTAAACTTGAGATTACCAATGACAGCCTCCCTAAATTTCAGTGGAGTGGAGTCCACTGGCTGTGAGAAAGTTCCATGCAGCAGCAGGCCTCACCATCTCACTCAGAGTGAATCCTCACCTGAGAGACTTCTTGCCCCATCTGGCCTTTAGGTGAGTGGGCCCATTACCTTTCTTGTGCTTTGATATTTATCTTTCAGTATCTATGGAAATGTTATCTTCTCTGTCCTCACCTGCTAGTCATTTGGTCACAGCCTGAGATGGCAGCTCAGTAAAACCTTAAACCAGTTTGTAAGCTTTCGAAAAGCACTGAGCTCTTTACCTGATGTAAAGGAGGATCTTAATTGTCACTACTTTGAGATAGACTAGAGCTTATGGAATCACTCTGACCTAGGTAGAAAGGTCAGAGCTGTTTAAACTGAATCTCTGTATAAGCCAGATGTGTCATGAACATAATAACTTTTCTATGGTATACCCAATCATATCTCTGTTGCGTTATAGCATTCATGTTAGAAAAACTGATCACTGAAAATCTATACAAGGAATGGAGATCAGCTGTCTTTTGCTAGTAATACAGAAAACCAGTAGCTTGTCTGGGGGAAGAGGGAAAGTGGTAAAGCAATGGATTTCAACATTAACTTTATATGAGGATCTTCAGGGAACTTCTTAAAAATTACAAATACCTAGGTCCTACTCAGAAATTTGATTTCAGTTGCTGTAGGGAGGACCTGGTCTTTTGTAACTTTGTCAGATATTCACAGATGATTCTGATGTGCATCCCAGGTTAAGATTACTACGGTCAAGACGATAAAAGGAAACCTAAATACATTGGAGAGACATGAAGTTTAGGGCTTTATGCACTGAAAACTCAGAGAAGCTTATGTGATTTCATGTAAGGAGCTCAAGATAATTTAACATGAATATACAATTCCTAAATAACTAGGGTAGGAGAGATGGGCATTGTTTACAGTTTGTTATTCCTTGAAATACACTTCTTAAAACAAGAAAAGTTCCTTCATTCCTGGAAGGACGGGTTAACTCCTTTGGTGATGCCATGGTTTTAGTTGCCTCTGTGGTCAGAGGAGCTCTCTCACTAGCTCTCATTCCTTTGTTGTACACACAATTTTTTGAGCAGCTGCAACGTGTGATGGATAGTTCTGATAATGGAGTGAAAGAACAATGAACAAACCAAAAAAAGCTGTCTTCTTTTGGGGGAAGACAAGCAATAAGCAAGTAAATATATTTCATGTTAGAGAGTGACAAGAACAAAACACAGAACAGTATAAGAATGGGCTCCAAGCTTACGAAAGAAAGATCAGAAAGGTCATACAGAAGAGATGATATTGGAGCTGACACCTGAAGGAAGTGGGACATGAGAAAGTGAGCCATGAGACTTCTCTAGCATGCTTTTTAGTTTTTCTGTGTTCATAATTCTTAAAGTTTAAAAATTTTAATCCCATTCATCCATAACTTTTCTTTGTTGATTTTTTTATCTTAAAAATGCAAAATCTTCAGTCTTAATACAAATTAGAGTTTTCCTTATGTTTTACAGTTTCTTAGACTAAAATAATTTCACAGCAGGATATTTCCTCTGAATCCTAAGATTCCTCATTTTCCTCCTTAACTGTATCACGTTTACTGTTTTTACTCAGTTTGCACAACTGTAGATGGGAAATGGGAAAGCTGACATTTACTGTACTTTTACTTGACTAGTCTGTAGATATTCTAGATGGCTGTGAAGAACACAAAGGGAGGGACACACAACTGGGGAGTCCACTGGTTTGCCAACCATGCCTGAGTTAGCTGAGAACTGTTCATCTCCCTTTAAGCCTTTAGGAGTTGGTTGTAGTAATCTTCAGTGTTTACTTATCTATTTATTTGTGCTAAAAGAATAATTACTATGTGTGCCAGGGTAAATTGGTTTGTTGTTGATGTGGTACAGTCAGGAACTGTTCAAGTTATTCAAGCTACCCTCAGTTCACCACCCCAAAGTTTTGCATGATTCTCAGCTCCTGCTGATTCCCATTTTTTTCTTTGTGTTTGCTCCTATGAACCTAGATCCACTAGGAACTCCTTTAATTTCCTTTCCACACAGTCTTGTTCTGTGTTATGCTATGTAGTGGGTTACCACTTACATTCAATTCCTGAATTTGGAAGCTACTGTTTGATGTCTGAAACCCTTCATTATTAACAATACCTATTTCTGCACATTTATTTCATATTTTTTACTCATTTCACAAGAACTGTGGAAAAAAGAGTTAAATAAATGAGCTCAAATTGCCTTGCTGAAAGTAAGTGACTGTGATATTTACACCCAAACTTTGTATCACTAGTTGCTAGGAGAGCAACGAGACCCTCAGTTCCCTATGCACCCACTCCACCAATATCTCCAACCTTATTGTTCTATGGGACTGACTCTAGAGTTAGCATCTTACTCATGGAAATATCTTAAAAGACCTACAAGGAGAGATAATGCACACTTAATAGTTACCATATATTTCTTTTAAAATAACAGGATACCAAAAATGCCAGCATCTTACATTCATATTGCCTATAATATACATGTTAACAGAATAGGCAAGACAATTAAAATAAGCAACTCATTCTTAGGATAGTTATTGCATTTGACATGTTCTTACTGTTTTCCCATAATTCTTGCATCCTCACAGCTCACGTGTAAAATACATGGGCAAGAAATTGCTTTTTGCGTTCAGATCATGGTTGACTTTTGTCATGTGTCTTAGGCACCCTTTCAGGAATTATACAAAATGAGTATCAGTCAGTTACCTTGTGAATCTGAAATTTAGCTAATCAATTTCTTATACATCAGGAGAGAGCAAATGTGTAACACTTCTTCATTGCCCAGTGAAACATTTAATATCTGGATTTATACACCATTTATCTTGAGTTTCCAGCCTCACATTACTCTTTTTTAATTTAATTTACTCTACTGTATATATGTGCAACAAATTTCCATTCTCCACAGAGAATTTTAATGTCTTCAGCAGAATACAAGTGGGTAAATACAGATTTTGTCAAGTTGAGCTATTCATAGTTTAGTTATATTCCTGATTCAGCAAACACTGTGGCTCTGGAATATTTAACCCTAAATAAGATATGAACATCAAAATAGTGTTTTGCAAGAAATTAGAGCTATAAGCCAAATCCAAGTGCTAATATGTGGTTGAAAAGAGATTAGTTGATGTGTGAACTCTGAGCCATTTTACATGCAATTTTACAGGCTGCTTTCCCATGAACGAGAAACCTAGTAAATCAGGAAGCTACAACTCTAGAAAGAAAATAAATGAAAGAACTTTAAGGCTGCTTATAACTTCCAGTTGCCCACTGAATAAACCTGAAACTCCACTCTACAGAACTGGGGCCCATATTGTCTTTGCAGGCTCATCCTGAGTTTGCCCCACAAGAACAACCTATGTTTTAGCCACACCTGATTCCTCCAGGCTTCTAAGATATACTGCTCTCTTCCCTGATTTTATTTTTCTAAATATGTTGTTTATACTTCCTGGATGCCTTTTTCTGATTGTCCAGATGGCGAACTCCTGCTTTTAAGACCTAAGTCAAATATCCTCTTTCCTGTGGCTTGCCCGTGGCTTCTTCAACTTCATAGCAAATTTCATTTCCTTCTCTATGTTCTTGCACCACTTTCTGCACACCTGAATACTGTGAATGAACTCATGTACATGTCACCATCAATGGACTATGAGCCCCTTAAAAACAGTGTGCGTATTTAACTCATCCCTTGATCCTCAGCAACTAACCCAATGCCTGGCTCCAAGTGGGCATTGAAAATGGTCTTTAAAGTGGGCAAAGAAAATAAGATAAATTACAGAATGACATCATATGCTGGTATGGCAATTTAGCAGTAATGAATACATTAAACTACAGTGGTTAAATTCAGAATTTTCACATACTGGGATAGTGGCAAAAACAACAAAAAATTTACTTGCAATTTCACAGCCATTATTAGTTTATTGAGAATTGGGCAAGTCAGCATTTTTCTGTATCATCAACCGTGGCTCTTTTATTGAAATAAATTCTAAAGAAACAGAATTATACTTCTGAATTTTCAGCAGGGGCCATTTGTGTACTTATTTGTTTTATGAATATTTATGGAGCACTGACTAGATCCTATGCTTTGTGTAAGGCACTCATGATACTATAACAAGCAAGACAGACGAGGTGCCTGTCCTCAAGCAATCAAAAAATGAGTAATTGGAATGAGTACAATTAGTGTTATGACTATGAAAGTACAGAGTGTATGTGGTGAAATAACGTGTGGTCTGGAGTGAGAATACATCAGTCCCCGCACATTTGTATAGCTCCTTGCGATGAGTCTCATTGTATTGGAAAGGCTGGTGCACACGTCTGTGTACCCAAGGAATCTAGGGTCTTCAAGGGCTGAGAATGGGACTTCTGTTTTATCCTCATCAAGTAGCAGAATTCCAGCACATATTAGGTGATCAAGAAATATTTCTTGAATGACTGAATTAATGCATTTCTTCCACATCCGTAGTCATACTTCTACTTTATTAAAATAACCCTTTAGCAAAAAGAGAATGGAGATAGTAATGCCTCTTTTTTTGGTAAATCATAAAAACAGTGTTGATCACACTTCTCAGTTCATGTGACTAACACTGGTCCACCAATGGCTTTTCACAGTTCATTTATAATCCCTCTTTTTAGGGCTTCCCTGGTGGCGCAGTGGTTGAGAGTCCGCCTGCCGATGCAAGGGACACGGGTTCGTGCCCTGGTCCGGGAAGATCCCACATGCTGCCAAGCAGCTGGGCCCGTGAGCCATAGCCGCTGAGCCTGTGCGTCCGGAGCCTGTGCGTCCGGAGCCTGTGCTCCGCAATGGGAGAGGCCACAACAGTGAGAGAAAAAAATCCCTCTTTTTATATCCATCTCCATATGATTTGCCACCCACCCCCAAACATAGGGGGTTGCTATGTGTTTTGCATACATGCTTGAATTTTAAGCTATCTTTGTCAAATATGAAGTCTTGTTATTGTTGTTGTTGTGTTTTTAAAGTATACAATTATTGTAGATCTTATTTTCTTTTTTGTTCATACAGGCCTATGTGTTAAATATAAATTCATGTTACTGATTATACATATACATGATTGCTACAACTGCTGCATACACATTTTATCTATCTGCTTCATATGAACTCAAAAATTGTCTCCAAATCCAGGCACTTGGAATACTACTGGGAAAAACCTAACACATATTCGTTTATGATCAGTTTGAGAATTTTCCTGGAATATATATATATCCAAGAGTGATATTTCTCAGTAATAGTTTGTGCCTGTATCCAGGTAACTTAAGTACTTTAAATTTGGCTCTCAACTGGAGTAACCAGTCTGTATTCCTGTCATCACTTTGCAAGATTTCCTGTTTGCCCATATCCCTGACAAGATTTGTGTGTGAAAAAGAATTTGTCTTGCCTTTTCCCTCCATTCCCAGGAGGTAAACTCTTAATCCTAGGAATTTTCTGAGTGATAAGAGTATCTGTTATTTATGGTGGGTCCCTGGGACCACACCTGATAACTTATGCTAACAAGATGGCTTGGGATGGGGACTGTCTACCCCAGAAAGATCATTCATGTGACTAGAGGGTTGAGATTTTCAGTCATGTGATATCAGCCCAACCTCCAGGAAGGAGAGAGGGGCTGGAGATTGTGTTCAGACTCATGGCCAATGATGCAATCACCTGTGCCTAGGTAATGAAGCCTCTCTAAAAAGCTCTGGACTCCAGAAGTTGGATGAGCTTCCCTAGTTGGCAACACTCCTCATACCAGCACACATCAATATGCCAGGAGAGAAACATGTCCCTGGGCACAACAGAAGCCTCATATTTGGAACTCTCCCAAACCTCTCCCTATTCATCTTTCCCTTTCGCTGGTTCTGATTTACCACTTTTCCATAATAAAACTGTAATTTTAAGTATATAAGTATACAAAATTTCCAGAGTTCTGTGCTGTTTTGGCAAATTATTGAATCTGAGGAAGTCTGTCAAGACTTCAGATTTGTAGCCAGCTGCTCAGAAGTGAGGACAGCCCTGGGGACTTCTGAACTCATGGTTGATGTCTGAAGTGAGGACAATCTATAAGGACTGTTCCCCCCTAACCTGTGTAGCTTTGCCAAACACCAGGTAGCACAGCATTATCTGATTTTTACAATTTTTCCAGTAAGATTGGTCTAAAGTGACACTCCATTGTTGTTTTAATTTGCATTTCTTTTCCTATAAATGAGTATATCTTCTCAAATGCTTATAGAGAAAAGGGTTTTCTCCCTTTTTGCTGCCTGTTCCCAACTTTTAACTATTTTTATTGTTTTCCTGTTTTGTTTTGAGCTCTTTTGGTGCTTTGTAAAATATTTTTTATATTCTAGGTATTATTTATCTATCTCTCATGAACTGTGTCAATGTTACCCTTTGTTGAACAGAAACACTTAATTTTGATCTAACTAAGTTTTAATAGAGATCTTCTTTAAGAAGTTCTTTCCCACCATAAAATCATAAAAATGTTATCCTAAGTGTCTCTATTCAATTTATATATATATATATATATATATATACATGTTTTTTATATTTTGTTTTTTAATCCATCTTTGTATCTGGTGTAAAGTTGTAATCATTTATTTTTATCCTGTAGTGAGTTAATTTATTGAAAACTACCGTCTCCAAAGAATTTTAAAATTCTGAATAAATTACCTTTATTATATAATTTATATTTAATTCTATAATTAAAAATAAAGGTGATATTATTTTTATTATATATCAGTTTCCAACATATACTGATCTTTCTCTGGG
This sequence comes from Stenella coeruleoalba, assembly GCF_951394435.1. NCBI lineage: Eukaryota > Metazoa > Chordata > Mammalia > Artiodactyla > Delphinidae > Stenella > Stenella coeruleoalba. The sequence goes on along the minus strand of NC_137162.1, from coordinate 52,739,628 downwards.
TTTTCTATCCTTTTCCATTGGTCTACATGTCTATACTTGCACCAATTATCTACTGTTTTCACTACTATGACTTTGTAGTATGTCTTAATATCTCATAGACTTATCCCACCATTTTTTTTAATTGATTTATTTCCCCATGGGACTCTAATCTTCCATGCCAATGTGTGGGTAGATACGTACTTGTGTGTGTATTAATATATATATGTGTGTGTATACATAAATATAAATTTAAATCTATATATACAGAGTTTAAAAAAATTAGCTGATTGTGATTGTGATAAATTAATAAATTGGAGAAAAGTAAACATTAAAATATTAATGCATGCCATATGTAGTGCTGATAACTATTATATTGGCATTTTTTAGATTTTTTTTAGACCCTTTAAAAGAGCTTCAAGTTTGTCTACATGTATCTTATATACTCTTTAAGGTAATTCCAAGCTACTTTACATTTTTAGTTAATATTACATATGGAATCATGTATCTATATAATTTTCAAGTTGATTATATCTGGTAATTTTAACAGTACTATTGATTCTAAGAAATGAATACTGTGTCTGCTGAATGTATAATTTTCATATAATAGTCACAATTTTTGTCAATATATTCTACTGCTTTTATTCTAAGTGAGTAAAAATAAATGTCTATATCTCACCTTTTTATCTTCACATATTTTATTCATTTTTCTTATTTTATTGCATTGGCCCAAACCTCCAGGACAATGTTAAGGATATAGTAAATGCCCTCATTTCTGATGTAAAAGAAACTATGGGGTTTCCCTGGTGGCACAGTGGTTGAGAGTCCACCTGCCGATGCAGGGGACACGGGTTCATGCCCCGGTCCGGGAAGATCCCACATGCCGCGGAGCGGCTAGGCCCGTGAGCCATGGCCGCTGAGCCTGAGCGTCCGGAGCCTGTGCTCCGCAATGGGAGAGGCCACAACAGTGAGGGGCCCACGTATCGCAAAAAAAAAAAAAAAAAGAAAAAGAAAAAATGCTCCCTTCAATCTTCCACTCTCTCTTTCCCTCTCTGTATATCTAAATGCAGAGATCTGGGAGAAAGATTTTAAGAAATCCCTTATGGGTCCTGGAGTCAAAAGGTGGAAGGAAGCAGCATCTCTGGTAGGGTCTCAGGATAATAGCTCAGGAGAGTTGGCCAACTCATATTAGTATGTGATATGACCAAGAAATAAATTTTTATTATGTTTAGCCCCTGAGATTTTGGAGTATTTGGTTACTAAGTAGCCTAAAATACCTTAATTTGCAGCACTTACTATATTTGTTGTGTATCTCCAAGATTTAACACAAATCAAATTTTTATATCCTCTTGAAATCTTAGCTAGCAAAAATTATTACCATAAATATTCTGTGAACTTTATCATGCTTTTTTGGATTTAATGAAATAGACAATATTTTTTCTTCTTAGATTTATTTAAATTGTAAATTGGATTTATAGACTTTCTGATGTTGACCAACTATTTTTGTATTCAGGGGATGATCCTATATGAGGATGATCTTTTAATGTACTGATGAATTTACACACACACACACACACACACACACACACACACACACACACACACACACTGATAGGGTTTTGCATTTTCTCTTGTCCCTCTATAGTCTAGTAACCTAAATACAGCCAGGATGATCCTTTACAAATATAAAACATACCAACCAACTTTTTACCTCCAATTCTTCCAATTGAGGCAGGAGACAGATGGGCCTCAGGATGAACAGCTTAAGTTTCTTCTCTGTGGACAGAAACTCCATAACAGCTGGAGTGAGAGAGGAGGCTGGGCCCTACCCAGATAAGAGATAAAAAACCACATATTCCTCATTCTCAAAGTCAAGGAGACCTTCCCGACTACACATACGTAGAAAGGCTCCTTGGAGGTGAAAAAGGGAGGGAGTGCCACCCCATAGTAAGTGAAGTCAACTACCCATAGGCCTCTTTGCTAGAATCCATCTTGGCTAAGAGATGCGCAGGCATACATGGGGGACCCTGACATAAACCAAATACAGACTCAGAACCAGGCAAAGCAAGATGATTGGTCAAAGGAAACCCAGAAGAAATGACCCATAGAAGTGATTCAAACTACCACAACGGTGCAACTCTCTCTCTGAGCCTGCCCGTGTGTCTATCCACACGTACTGTACTCTTTTTCCTCCTAATAAACAGTTTACTTGTTTCACTACTTTCCATCCCTATGTGGAAATTCATTTCTACACAGCTGACAGGCCAGGGCCTTGTCACTGGCCACCATTCTCTGGTTGTGTAGTGGCTAGGATTCAGTACTCTCACTGCCGCTGCCCAACCTCAGTCTCTGGCCGGGAACCTAAATCCTGCTTCAAGCCACTGCAGGCTAAGGCCACCTGAGATCACAATCTCTTCCCAAAATTATTTGGTTAAGTCTTTCCAAAGATCTGCAAGGCCATTTTTTTAATACTTCCATTTCCCATTTCACTGACTCTGCTCTAGCCACACTGTTCTTCTAGTTGTTCTTTTAACGTAAGTTTTTCCACCTAATTTACTTGTCATTCTGTTTGGCTGGTATACTCTAAACACACAGGATTCTTTTCTTTTCCCCTTTGTTCAGGTCATAAATCAAATGTTCTCTTTTATATCAGTTTCCTAAAAGTAGAGCATGAGACAGCCTTGTTTGAGTTATTTCTTGAGGATGTTCTCTCAGGAAAAGGGGAGTGAAGGAAGCCAAATAAAGATGGGGAACATCTAAACAAAGATATGGAATGAACATGAGAATCCTTTCAGTTTGTTCCCACATTGTTTTGGTTTCTTGGAAACAGACTTTGAGATGAAAGCTTGCAGAAGATTTATTGGTGTGTACTCTCAAGAAATACACTTCTAAGAAAATGAAAGGTTCAAATTCAGGCAGAGAGGAAGAACGTAATCCACACTATGATTGCAACTAACCCCTCCGCCCACCTTAAGAGGAACTCTGGAGTGAGACTGGCACTTCATATTTGTCCCAAGTCGAGGCAGAACACTACAGTACCCACTTCAAACCAGGAAGCTCTGTAGCACAAATTACTCCATAGAATCAGTCCCACCTTGAGAGAATGGGAGCCGTTCTCTCAACTCTGTCTCAGTTAGTCATCAGCTAAAGTCCTTCCCTGAGAACAAGGGTTGCCTCTCAGACTCGGTAGCTCACATCTGTTTAAGAGAAACTGTCCAGAAAAGAAGGCAGCTGTGAGTTGTTATTAGACAATATTAGCAGTTGGGGGATGTGCACACCACTTAATAGAAGGAATATTAAGAAATCACCAACAGCATCTAGTACTATCCACCCCTTGCACTGCTCAGATATACCTCCTATTCACATTACAGTAAACTGTTCCTGGAGAGAGGATAAAGTGAACCTATCTGGCTGGTCACATCTTCTGGGAAAACATACAAGACCACTGTTAGTGGGATAAACTACAGCCCTTACTCCAAGAGTTGATCCTAAGGCCATAACTGACACTCATCGTTTACTTTCTCCTCTGCCTAATCACTAGATTGGGGATTAGTGTCTGGCACTCACAGCATCAACTTCAACATCTAATCAGCTCGTGGTAAAACAGAAAAACCTATCCTTTCCCCGGTATGCTTATTACTCTGATGTATTTTTCTCTATTAACTTTTCATTCCAACAGATGCATACTTACTGATGGTTTATTATTTGTTTTCTCTCACTAGATTTTTAGTTCCACATTGAGAAGAATTTGATCTTTTTTTAAATTCAATGCTTTATACTCAGAGCCTAGAACATTTACCTACATGAAATATTCATTCAATAAATTAAGATCTTTACATTTTTGTTAGTAATTAAATTTAACTTTCAGTTTCTTTTTTTTTTTTTTGAAGACTTCAAGTTTTAGAATAGTTGTAGGTTCACAGCAAAACTGAGAGAAAGGTACAGAGATTTCCCATATACTTCTACCTGTACACATGCACAGCTGCCCGCAGTAGCAACGTACCCCTACCAGAACAGTACATTTATTATAATGAATGAACCAACATTGACACATCACTATCACCCAAAGTCCATAGTTTACTTTAGGGTTCACTCTTGGTGTTGTACATTAAGGGTTTAGACAAATGTACAATGACATGTTTCCAACATTATAGTATCGTATAGAGTAGTATCAATGCTCTAAAGATCCTCCACCTATTTATCCCTCTCTCCCTCCCTCCTAACCTCTGTCAACCACTAATTTTTTAATGTCTCTATAATTTTGCCTTTTCCAAAATGTCATGTAGTTAGAATCACATGGTACACAGCCTTTTTTAGACCAGTATATTTCACTTAGTAATATGCATTTAAGGTTCCTAAATGTCTTTTCATGGCTTGATAGTTTTTTGGGTTTTGTTTGTTTGTTTGGTTGGTTGGTTGGTTTTGTTTTGTTTTCTTTTGTTTTAGCACTGAATAATATTCCATTGTCTGGACATACCACAGCTTATTTATCATTTACCTAAAGAAGGATATCCAGGTTGCTTCCAAGTCTTGCCAATTAAGAATAAAGCTGCTACAAATATCTGTGTGCAGGCATAAGTTTTCAACTCATTTGAACATATGCCAGAGTGTGATTGTTGGAACATATGGTAAGAGTATGTTTAGTTTTGCAGGAAACTGCCAAAATGTCTTTCAAAGTGGCTGTACCATTTTTCACTCCCACCAGTGAAGAATAAGAATTCATTTTCTTTTTTATATTTTTACCAGATTTTGGAATTAAAGTTACATTAATCTTTTTGAATGAATAAGGCTATTTTATGGTGTGTTTATGGAATGTTTCTTTTTAGAATGAGTTAAAAGTACCTCACCTATGGAATCATCATGGTCTGAAAATTTAGAGAAATATTCTTACCACTAAAAATCTTTAAATATTAGAAGCCAATTATAACTTTTCAATTAAAATTTAGGCAATATTTGGCAATTTATATTTTTCTAAATATGTATTGATTTTATTTACATTTTAAAATTTACATAGTCCAGTCTTTAAAATAGTTCTTTATCATTTTTTATGGCATAATCTCTTTCTTTCTTTTTTCTTTTTTTTCTTTCCTTTATTATTTTTGTTTTTGTCATCCCTTCTGCTAGAGTGTCTTACTAATATTTTCAAAAAACAGCTCTTGATTTAATTTTTCTAATTTTTCTTCTCTGTATTATTAATTTATAATCTCATTTCTTTTAATCTGTTCTAAATTTACTTGAATTTCTGGAACTTATTCTGCTATAGATTTAAATTCTCATCTGGTCTGCAATTAATCCTTCATTTCTTCATATTTCTTTTTATACTTTTTTTTTTTTTTTTTTGCGCGGTATGAGGGCCTCTCACTGTTGTGGCCTCTCCCGTTGCAGAGCACAGGCTCCTGACGCGCAGGCCCAGCGGCCATGGCTCATGGGCCCAGCCGCTCTGCGGCATGTGGGATCTTCCCGGAAATCTCAACCACCGCGCCAACCAGGGAAGCCCCTCCTTCATATTTCTTAATGAATGTATTTAATTTTCTCTCTAAACACTATGTGTTTCTTACAAACTTTGACACATGCAGAGCTTAATATGTAATACATAATTTTGATTCATGTCTGAATATATTGTAATTTCCTTCACTATTTATTATTTATTCTTAATTATTTTCTTAAATGTTATTTAGTAGCTTATGGTTTACTTTCCAAATATATAAAAATATAAAAATGATATATAGAATTATAAAATAATTGTAAAATACATTATTTTATTTATAGACTTAGAACATAGTATTATGATGTTAATTATTTGTAACATATAGGCACCCTTTGTTGGCTTATATGTCATTGAATACTGTGATTATTCCATTTGTGGTTCTAAGGAATGTTTTTATTTTCCATTTAGATAAACTATTGTTGATAGTGCAGTAGACACTCCTTGCCTCATAGATACAGGAGACAATCTACTAAGTTTTATATCCTACTTCCATCTATAATTCATGGGTAAGTTTCTCATTTATCAGCAGAGACAAAAACCATTATGATTTTAGAGGGCTGTCATGGGGAGTATATTAGTTAGTCCAGGTTAAATATTAGCAGGCAGCCTTACTTATATTATTTTAAAATACATTACTATGCTCCAAAAGAAACTAGCTTTTAGTACATCTAAGAATATCCAAGTCATCTATTTTCTTGATAGCAAAAATTGAGAAAATGAGTTTTTTAATTGTAGCCCACAGACTTAGATAATTGAATTATTCATAATCCTTGGGTCTTTCCTTTATTATTGATTAAGTTTGTTTATTTGTATTTATGTATGTTATTTTTAAATAACATTATGTTTTGGACTTCTGTGTCTACACTCACAAAGTATTTAGCTTCTTTCCTCTTTGTAGACATTTAGGATGTTCATTCCAGTTTTTTCATATTATATACCATTTGCCATTATACCAAATTGTTGTACATATTTATGATTACTCTCTCAGGATGAGTTTCCCTAAGTAGACTTGTTAAGTAAAATTACAAGAACATTTTCAGAGCCTCTGATAATATTTCTAAATTTAAGTAAAGTAAGTTTCTAGCAATTAACATGCTTGTCAGCTGTGATTTCTCAGAGTGCTCATTTCTCCTCACCTTCCACCTGGTGGATTAGATTTTTTTAATTCTTTTCAAAATCAATAGGCAAAAAATTGGTTTGCATTCTTGCTAAAATTGCATTTTTTGATTGCTAGTGAGTTTGAATATTTATGCCTATGTCCGTTTTCCATTTGTATTTATTTTAGTAAATGGCTTATTATAGTCTTTGTTAATAATTCCAGTTGTGTTTTCATCTTCTGATTAGCAATTTTAAGAGTGCTTTATTAAAACTCTATCCTCTATAAGATATGCTCCATTTATTTACATCTTTATTTTCATTTTAAATTTATCTGTTAATTTTTGAATTACAGATTTTTTAATTGGAGTAGCAAGATTTATCAATATTGTCTTAATATTATCTCTTTTTCCTCTAATGCTTAGATGTGCTTGTGATGTGGTGATTTAAGTATATGCCACACCATTCTTTTTTTTAAGACTTTAAAAATTGTCTTCTTTTATAATTTTCTTTTTATGCTTTCCATAAATTTCTTATTGTATTTGTAACTATGTACTTTATGTTTTTGTTTTAATAAAATAATCTTACTATTATTGAAAGCATCTTCCAGAATAATTTCAAGTCATTTTTACTAGATTATATAAAAAATGTTGACCTTCTAATATATATATTATACATATATAGTTTACCATACCATTTAAAATCACCTAGCAATTTCTAAAAAGGTCTCAATTTATTTGATTGGATGTTCCAGAAAAATAATTGACTATATATAATATTATATCTCCTATATATAATGGATATTGAGTTACCTCATTTAAAATTATAATTTTTAAACATTTTATTTTCGTTTTTTTATTTTACAGAATAAGAGTTCTAAGATCTGTCAATGTACGAATGGATAAAGAAGGAGTGGTACATATATACAACGGAATATTACTCAGCCATAAAAAGGAACAATACTGAGCCATTTGTAGAGACATGGATGGATCTACAGACTGTCATACAGAGTGAAGTCAGAAAGAGAAAAACAAATATTGTATATTAATGCATATATGTGGAACCTAGAAAAATGGTACAGATGAACCAGTTTGCAGGGCAGAAATTGAGTCACAGATGTATAGAACAAACGTATGGACACCAAGGGGGGAAAGTGGCGGGGGTGGTAATGGTGTGATGAATTGGGAGATTGGGATTGACATGTATACACTGATGTGTATAAAATAGATAACTAATAAGAACCTGCTGTATAAAAAAATAAATAAAATAAAATTCAAAAAAAAAAGTTCTGTCAATGTATTAAAAGTTCCTTGGATTATTGAAAACATATGGAGATATATAGAACATAACTCCAGAGAGTCATTGGTTCTGTCACTACTGTACCCAAGACTCGAGGGTTTTTTTGTGGGGTTTTTTTGCAGTATGCAGGCCCCTCACTGCCATGGCCTCTCCCGTCGCGGAGCACAGGCCCCGGACGTGCAGGCTCAGCAGCCATGGCTCATGGGCCCAGCCGCTCCGCGGCATGTGGGACCCTCCCGGACCGGGGCACGGACCCGCGTCCCCTGCATCGGCAGGCGGACTCTCAACTACCGCGCCACCAGGGAAGCCCAAGACTCGAGTTTTTGATGCTCCACTAGGGAAGCCACTGATTTAGGCTTTCTAGAACAGTATTATACAATAGAACTTTCCTTGTACCTGAATTTAGATCTCACCATGGAATGCTTTATTTAATGTATTTGGTTATTTAAATAAAACTGGTAATTTTTAAAAATTAAAGTCCCACTCAAATACAAATATGATGTTTAAATATTTGATTAGCAGTAGCTTATGTAACCTCTCCTTTCAACTAAAATATTTACTAATAAAAAGTAGAAGACACAAATACAGAGAAATAAGACTCATATCAATAAACTATCATAAGAATCTAGATGAAATCATTAATTGCTATAAAAACATAACAGAATTGAGAAACATTTCTGATGACGTTTCACCGATTAAATAGAAACTATGTCAAAATATAGAAAGTAGGAGAAAAATGGATCAATGGTTAATTGATATCTAACTCTCTTGCTATCCCAAATCCCTAAAAAAAATTTTAAAAGAGGAAAAAAAGAAAGATATATTCCTGAAATATTAAAAATTACCAGTTATATCAGTTCACTGAGCCTGAAGGGAATTAATGGATTTTTATCTTTCTCTGATCAATCTAAGATAATTTCCTTTTGTTTTCAATAACACAAAAACATGTATATAACAGGCATTTAGTCCTATTAGTATTTATTCTTAGCATTCCCTTAATAGTCATTGAAGAGGCTTTAGCACAGATTTTTCCCCCAAAAATATTTCAAGGATGAAGTAGCTTAATTACTTTCATTAAAATCCCATCACTGGATAGCTCTTCAGTTTCTCATATATTTACACATTTAAACATTTTAAACACATAAAATTAACTTTTTATTATACTTAAATGTGACTTTGTTCAAAACAGTGACTACTAACTACTCAGGCTGGCTTGATAGAGTTGAGACTTGTTGAAACCCTCTCACAACAGGGAGGCCATAAAAGCAAGGGTGATTTTTTGTGGCTGTTGTTCCCATTTTGTTTCTGAGAACATTTTTCTATCCTTCTAGTTGTGCCAGAACTTAAAGGAGCATTAGAAATCATCTTATTCAACTCCTTAAATTAAAAATCAAAGAGCTAGTGACTCAGGGAGCAGAAATGATTTGTCCAGGTCACTCCAACCAAATGGGGGAGGCAAAAATCAGAACTCAGGTCTTCTATCACTCAAACCCTTGTTCTTTCCACTATTTAACTGTGCCTCCTGTATGGAAACAGACAACAAAAAAATGGATCAAAAACCATGCTTTAGATCTTGTAAACATAATCTGTGGCATAATATACAATATCTTAATGCATACCAATCAAACAAAAACTCTATTCATGCTCCTTCAAATATATTCCTGGTCACTGAATTCTAGACCAAGCCCTACATTTGTTTTTCTGACTTGGCTTCTTAGTGAGAAAAGAGAAAGTTCACCACTTTTTATATATTTTTCTCAGTATAATATTTTAACTGATCACATACCATGAATTATCTAGTCTTTTATATCAAGTACAATATTTGGATGATGCAGAGATAGAAATTATGTATGGGTAGTAGAAGGAATAATGGACTTATAAACCAAAAGAGATGGGTTCCATTAGGGGCTGATAGTGTGATTTTGAATGAGGATCGCCACTTCTCTAAAATAGTTAATTTTTAAGAATCTTGAAGAAATCAAATGAGACAGTGTGTAGGAAATGATTGAGGGGGTCCAGATCAAGATGGTAGAGTAAGAAGATCCTGAACTCACTTCTTTCTATGGACATACCAAAACAGCTCCACATAGAACAGCTATCTCTGAGAATGACCTGAAGACTGGCAGAGGAGATTTCCTACAACTAAGGATATATATAAAAAAAAGGTCATATTGAGACAGGTGGGAGAGGCAGAGACAGGGTCTAGCCAGAACCCACACCCCTAGTGCAGGGACCCAAAAGCAGGAGGGATATCACAACCATATATGTTCCTCATGAGAACTGAAGGGTCTGAGCCCCACTTCAGGCTCCCTAGCCCAGGAGACCTGCACTGGGAAGACAAACCTCCACAATGTCTGGCTTAGAAAACCAGCAGGGCTTATGTCCAGGAGAACTGGATGGCTGTAGGAAATCATGACTCTTCTTGAAGTGATTTTGCACAAACTCACTTACTCTGAATCTTAGTGCAGAAGCAGTAGCTTGAAAAATGCCTGGGTCATATGAGAATAAGATTAATTGACTAATTTTAGGATGTGTGCCAAAGGGGTAGGGATCTGATGGAATTTTCTCTGGGGAAAGAAGCATTGGAAGGCACTTTTTTTTAAAATTCTCCACCTAACTGGCCTGACACTGGCTGGCGCCATTTCTGTCACTCTCCATCAACCTAGCTAACACCTGGCACCTCTGCCCTGGCATTCCCCGAAGGAACCACCCCATCTAACTTTTTTGTTCTGACTAGCCCCTCCAAAATGGCTCCCACCCTGCCCGAACTAGGGGGCAGCCCCAGAATGGACTGGCATGATATGTTCAATGTACTGAAAGGAGAGAACTTAAAACCAAGAATAATCTACCTGGCAAGGTTTCCATTCAGAATGGAAGGAGAGGTAAGTGTCCCAGAAAAGCAAAAGCTAAAAAGTTCATCACCGCTAAACCAGCCTTGCAAGAAATGTTAAGGGACTTCCTTAAATGGAAAAGAAAAGGCTATAACTAGAAACAAGAAAATTATGAAAGAAGAAATCCCACCGATAAAGATAAATATACCATAAAGGTAGTGGAGCAGCCTCCAGTAAAGCTAGGATGAAGGTTAAAAGACAAAAGTAGTAAAATTAACCAAAACTACAATGATTAGTTAAGTGATACACAAAAAGATGTAAAATATGACATCAAAAACATAAAATGTGGGTGGGAGAGTTAAAATGTAGTGCTTTTAGAATGTGCTCAAACTTAAAAAACCATTCATTTAAAATAGACTGCTGGTCTTCCCTGGTGGCGCAGTGGTTGAGAATCTGCCTGCTAATGCAGGGGACAAGGGTTTGAGCCCTGGTCTGGGAAGACCCCACATGCCACGGAGCAACTAGGCCCGTGAGCCACAACTACTGAGCCTGCGCGTCTGGAGCCTGTGCTCCGCAACAGGAGAGGCCGCGATAGCGAGAGGCCCGCGCACCGCGATGAAGAGTGGCCCCCGCTTGCCACAACTAGAGAAAGCCGTCGCACAGAAACGAAGACCCAACACAGCCAAAAATAAATAAATAAATTAATTAATTAAAATAGACTGCTAAATACATAGATTGTTATATATGAACCTCATGGCAACCAGAAACCAAAAACCTGTAACAGATATACAAAAATTAAATAGAGGGCTTCCCTGGTGGTGCAGTGGTTCAGAGTCCGCCTGCCGATGCAGGGAATGTGGGTTCGTGCCCCAGTCTGGGAGGATCCCACATGCCGCGGAGCGGCTAGGCCCGTGAGCCATGGCTGCTGAGCCTGCGCGTCCGGAGCCTGTGCTCCGCAACGGGAGAGACCCCAACAGTGAGAGGCCCGCGTACCGCAAAAAACAAATAAATAAATAAATAAATAAATAGAAAGGAATACAAACCTAACAGCAAAGAAAGTTATCAAATCAGAGGGGAAGAGAACACAAAAAGAAAGGAACAGAGAAAAACTACAGAAACAACCAGAAAACAATGAACAAAATGGCAATAAGTAAATACTTAACAGTGATTATTTTAAATGTAAATGGACTACATGCTCCAATCAAAATGTGGGAATAGCAGTTCTAGTCTGAAACTTACATGAACTGAAGAAATATCTAAAAACTGCATGTTACCGAAGCTGAATCAAGAAGAAATAAGGAACAGGATTAGCTCATTGTGCATTAAAAAGTTTTAATTAGTATTTCAGACAAAATACCCATATACAAACATACCCTCCCACACAAAAGTATAGGGCCTTGGCAGTTTAACTGGAGATTCCTACCAAATATTTATGAAAAAAAAAGAGAAAAAAACCTTCTGCTTTACATAGTTTATTCCAAAAAAACTGAATGATAGAACAATCCTTAACCAACAAAACAAACACAGTGAAAGATGCTCACACAGCAAAAAATACTCACTAGTATCTTAGGAATTCTATATATTAACTAACATAACAATTAAAAACAAATTCCTATTGTAAAAATGCTATAAAAGTGGGTGGAAAAATCCAAGATTATAATTTCTATTGTATTATATTCTTTATTTCATGTTTAGTTTCCCTTTTCTTTAAGTGTTTGTAGCTGTATAATTCCCAGGAAGAAGATAAAGGAAGTAACATTAATCGAGTGCCTTTATTCTTCAAATACTGTTTGGTTATTTAAATTCAATATTTTATTTATTTAACACAGTATCTCAATGTGGGCATCATTACTTCCTTTAACAATATATTGATGGGTTTTTTAATTTGTGAAGTATCATAAAAATCTTCAAAAAATTGATAATCTACACAATTTTGATACATATCAGCATAATTTATATTCTGGGGTAAAATGATCTTACACACCTGTAAGAGAGCTGCTGAAAATAGATGATAATTCTTTACAGAAACAACACATACAACATAATTTAGTATGAAGAGAAATTTAAATGAGAGAAAGTATATTTGGATTTGTTAAATAGTAGGTTGCTGCTTCCTGCACTGGTAAATTAAGCTGTGCTCTATAATCAATGTTAGTAATACATTTAGAAAGAAAGTGAAGTGTGTTACTCACCAGGTAGGAGAAAATTTCTACAAAACATACACCCACTATGTTATTTATTGACTAAATAAAACAATAAAAATCAAGCAGTTACTGCATCCACATCAATTTACCACCATTTATCTCACAATCACTGTGATTTACTAATAAGCTACACTGAAATCACCAAAGCAGAGAGAAATTTTCGTACACAAATGTGAATCACTTACTCTTTTTAATTTGACAAGGAGTTTGATATACTTAAGTAATGTTAAGATTTTACACAGATGAATCTGCCTTGTACCTTCTACCTCAGATTTCAAAGTCACTCGGTCCACAATAGCTGATTGTCATTAAACATTAGTATAAGCACCATAACTATGATTTTCAAATTCCATTAAAAACATAATTATTTCGATCTTGCTAAATTACTGCAAGTGGTATAGAGACTCAGCTTTATGTGTAGAAATGTGTTAGCACAGAGTGAGGGGTAAGGTGACTCATCTATTCCTTCTTTGGCACACCACCACTGGGTATTATTTGTAAGTCAGAAGTAGAGCTAAATACTGGTTTGAAAGGATGGGTAAACTGTCTTCTGATTATAAATATTACTTGGTTCATATCAGCTGCTCAAGAAATATTTGCTGCATGAATGACTATACCCAGACATTGTGGTCAGCAAAATAAGTCCAAATTAGACAAGGCACTTTCCTAAGCCAATATCTTTAACACACACAAAATGTACCAACTAGGCATATAAATAACATGCCCATAGAACAGAGAAGGATGTAAATAGTTTTGATAAGAGTTGTGAAGAGATAGGGGGAAAAAAATCAAAGACTGTATTGTAGAGAGAATTATTCTGCTTAATCTTGAAGAATGTATTAATTCACACATTCACCCTTTTAATAAACACATCCTAAGTACATATAAACATGGGCACATAGGCACTGTCCTGGGAGAGTATAAAGTATGGTGACTCTAAAGTGATGAGCAGTAACACAAACATGTTACCTGACCTCATGGAGCTTACAGTATAATAAGGAAGGGTAGAGCATCCAGAAATCACCCAAATATATAATTTTAAAATACTAAAATAAGCTAGGGTAGGGGGAGACGAGAAAGTGAGAAGGCTTACTGGGCTTTTCAGACCAAATGACTGATCCACCACGTACAAAAGGTGAAAAAAACACATTTTGAATTCTGGGTTCCCTATCAAGTGTCAGGTTCATTGAAATGAGTGATGGGAAGAGATACTGGAGGGAATAGCAGAAGTTAAATCCTAATTCGTCATATATTCCATTTTAAAGCATTTAATTTGGAAATGACAGTGAGTTTAAGTGGTCCAAGCATTAAATAAGTTAAGGCTTTTTCAAAGAAACCAACAGACCATGAGCAATGGGTCCAAAGCATTGAACCAAGCAACCTTGAAATTTTTTTCTCTTACACAGACTCTGTCAGTCAATGCAAACTAAACAGGTAAAATAGACTTTATTTAGAGTTGTCATCAGTGCTAAAAACAAAGCCTCCCCAAACCAAAGCTATATCCCATAGAAGGAGAGCAGGAACGTTCTCACTGGGTTTGAGTCCAAGTATAATGTAGAGCCCAGACTGATAAAACAATAACTAGGATATATTTGTAAAGCAGTAAGAATATGGAATATACGTTTTGAAAGTCCTCTGCAGTAAATGTAAGCAGCTTTGTTGTTTTTATCATGGACTGGCTGTTTTCTCTAAGAAAGGTCCTAGTAAATGGAAAGGTCTCTTTTATGCTCATATTTAATCATTTTAATTACAGAACTGCAAAGTTTAAATGGATAAACACAACTCCAAGGATTTGCTAAACTTTATTGCTATTCACAGAATTGCAAAATGTTTCAACTTGGAAATAATTATAATATAGTCTTTTCTCAGTTGAAGAAACTGAGGCACGGAGAGTAGAAGTAATTTACTCAGAATCAAACAGAGAAAATGACAGTCTAGAATATGAGCTAGATCTCCCTACATCTCAACTGCCTGCTGGAACATTAGATCATGAAAAAATAAAACAGGGCTTCCCTGGTGGTGCAGTGGTTGAGAGTCCGCCTGCCGATGCAGGGGACACGGGTTCGTGCCCCGGTCCGGGAAGATCCCACGTGCCGCGGAGCGGCTGGGCCCGTGAGCCATGGCCGCTGAGCCTGCGCGTCCGGAGCCTGTGCTCCGCAACGGGAGAGGCCACAACAGTGAGAGGCCCGCGTACCGCAAAAAAAGAAAACAAAACAAAACAAAAATAAAACAAACCAGATTTTATCCCTATTTTAAGAGCATACATTTAAAGTTCAACTTCCAAGGAACATAATCAAAGAATAACTCTTCTAAAGAGGTGACGTGGTAAAAAGGGCTTTGGTTCAGGAACCATAAGATCTTTGGTCTTTTTTGTCTCAGTCAGTTTACCCTTGTAATATTAGGGAAGTTCTTTCAAATGATCCCCAGTTCACACTCTTTACATGATGGGTATGAGCTATAAAGAAAGGGAAGAGAAATATATATACAGTTGACCTATGAATAACATGGGGGTTAAGATCACCTACCCTCCAGAGAGTTGAAAATCTTACAGTCAGCCCTCTGTATCCAAGGTTCTGCATCTGTAGATTCACCCCAACCACAGATTGTGTAGTTCTCAATATTTACTATTGAAACAAATTTGTGTATGACTGGACTCACACAGTTCAAAACCCATGTTGTTCAAGGGTCAACTGTGTGTGTGTGTGTGTATGTGTGTGTGCGTGTGTGTGTGCGTGTGTGTATATATATATAAAATACCCATACATATATATACATATATATGTATACATATACATATATATACATATATACATATATATATAATACACATATATATATTGTTCTTCATATGGTGTTTAGCTTTACATATATATGTTTTACTAAATATATATGTTTTACACATGTGTATATGCACAATTATAGCATTATACAGCAATATATGTAATGCTAAACATTATTTTAGGACATTTACATCCACTTAACTGTGTACTCACCTATATCCATTTAACTTTTACAAAACATCATGACAAATGAAGCACATCTAAGGTCTTGATGATACACTCTGTGTGTTGGGGTGACAGCTGGCAAGGGCAGAATCAAAGTGACAAGTAAGGAGGCCAGTACAATAATCCAATAGACAGATAATGGTCCTTAGATGAATGTGGTAGAGTGGAAGTGATATCAAATTACTGAAGGGTTGGAGTTTCTACATTTTGAAAACAATGCTGACAACTGGAGCTGATGGACAGGCAGCATCTTGTAGGATATATCTCCTTTCTAGACCGCCTGGTAGCTATGCTAGAATGTGAAGCATGCAAGATTAGAGGCAAATGGTCCAAGCTTCTCCACGCTTCCTGTGGAAACTTGTCACTTAGTATCTTAGTATCTCTGGTGTTATTTCCCATGTAAAATTTGAAAGATAATTCCTGTATCACAAAGTTACTTGTGAATCAAATGAGATTACGTATAAACATGTGCTTTAAGTCCCTTTTCATAAAAAACAAACAATAGATAACATTTATTAGGTGGTGAGCATGCACCAGACAGTGTACAGGTGCTTCACATATAATTAAATCCTCAAACTCTTTCAGAAAGTTTCTGCAATTATCTCTTATTTTATTCACAAGGAAGCAAAGGCTTTAAGATTTTAATTAACTTGTCTAAGACCCTATAAATTATATATGGTGTGACTAGAGATATTTAACACTCTACACATGGTAAAATTCAATGTTATGGTCCATTTTCTTTAAAATATAAAACCACAGAAAAAGCAGTACAGAAAGGCAAGAGATATGTAGCCACAAAACAAGTAGATAACACTAAGTGTTTCAGAACTAGTCATAGGCTTGAGAAGCCATTTTATTTCTCAAACTCATGACTAGTTCTTCACAAAGAAGAGGCTACAAAAGAAATGTAATTGATCCCAAAGTGCATTTCCTGACCATGTTTAAATGCATCCATAAGGAATGTGGACATCGTTCAAGCAGCACAAG
Organism: Stenella coeruleoalba; assembly: GCF_951394435.1. Taxonomy (NCBI): domain Eukaryota; kingdom Metazoa; phylum Chordata; class Mammalia; order Artiodactyla; family Delphinidae; genus Stenella; species Stenella coeruleoalba. The sequence goes on along the minus strand of NC_137162.1, from coordinate 52,722,743 downwards.
TAGAGAGGAGTAAGGTCCTTGCCAAGGGACCTGGAAAGTTAAAGAGAATCTTACCCAGCAGGGACTTCTGATAGAGGTTAACTGATTATTTCGGTATGCCACTGACTCTACTCATTCTAGGAGAAGGCACCTGAAATCACTCTACGAAGACAAAGTTCATAGTATGTATCATTTTCATTCAGAAATGTTTTTAATAATAGACAAGAGCAAAGCCTGACAGAGATGATCATTAAAAAGATGAAGAAGTGAAATTTAATTTGACTAAGAGACATAGGGTAGATTCAATGTTGAACAACAGACACAGAGTTTTGGTACATAAGATAAGGAATTAATGCCTTAAATATAAATACTTACAGAGATTTTACTATTTTTTTATAGTATTTCTTTAAAATTCCATGTGGCAAAACCAATACTGTGAACTAAATTTAAGCTGCTGTCAATGCAAGAGGAATGCTCCAAACTGAGGGCTTCAGATCTTGGGTAAACAATCCAATCAATAGTTCTTTAGTTTTTATTTTTTCCCCCCATCAGTACATATAAAGGAAATCTTGACCAGAAGAGAAGGCATAAATAATAGTAAATTTAGAAATAAGTGCATATAATTGTGTTTGTGTATATACAGATACATATGCATTTAGATGTATGTATATAATTATATACCCATATGCATGAATATCTAATCAAGATACGCTTTTATCTCAACTGTGGCATTTATTCATACTTCATAGCATATTTTATATGCAAATATATGGTGAATTCTATTTATTTCAAGGAAAGCAACTACATTTTAACCTAAGGATAAACCTTAGCTTTCTTATGGCAAAGTAAATTAAAAGCTTTGCTTGAGACAAGCCACATAAGTGGCTATTATCTTAAACTATGCAGGCTTTCTGATAAGGCAGAAAAATGGGAAAACATAGATGAAGGAGAGAAAAACTAAATATTTCTAAGGTCCACAGAAATACTCATTATAACAATAAAAATTTTTTTTAAAAAAAAACCTCCAATAATCCCAGTGGAAATAAAATGATGAGATAAATTGAACAGACATCATGATTTCATTATCTGGCATTGAAAATGTAATCAGCATTGCATGAGTTATATATATTTTGTTTGTAAACAAAGTGAAACTGGAAATTGAGACCAGTTTTTGGACACTGTATGTCAAGGACAATTTTAATAGGTATACAAAAAATGGAAATAAACACATTTACCTTCATCTCCTAACTTACACTACACAGGTACATGCTGTTAAAAATAGTCATTTGTATGTTCATCAAACAGCTGACTTGCAAATTCCATGAGGAGACATACTCTTGGCAGAACCCACATGCTTGCTGACTGACCCCCCAACCTACACACACAGAGTTCTGTCTGATGCACAGTCAAGGATAACCCTGGGAATGTGTCCTGCTGACAGACTCTCTCAGGTCCCAGGCAATGGGACTCACTGAGGAAAACAGAGATGGCTTCTTCCTACCACCAGGTCCTCTGGGCAAGCAAAAATCTCAAGCCTAGCCACAAAAGAACAATGAGAGAGCATGAAAGATGTGCAGAAGTGTCATGTTTACTGTTTATTTCCATATACATATATGTGTATATATATGAAAAATATATACATATTTTTAATTTGGGATATTTCTTAAGTACGAGCAAATACAAAAATTCATACCATCACTAGTGGGTAGGGATTGCAAGCCAGATGTTAACCCCTACTCGACAGATTTTCAGACTATGGGATGCAGATATCCTAGTTGATACATGGTATTTATTACAGAATTGCTCCCCTCTCCTTCTCAAACAAGACTTTAAAAGATGCCCACGAATTCTGAATAAATATTGTAATTTGGATACATCACCTTTCCTTCCAGAGTCCTGGTTAAAAAAAAAAAAAAAAAGGATTGTAAAATATGAAACGTTTCATCAGCTACAGATCTGGGCACCACACACATGCTGGAAATTTTAAGGCATTTCTAGATGAAGAACAAATAAGAAATGAGTAAGAAGGGAACACTCAGCTATTTGATCCAAGTGGAAAGCAGTTTCCCTAAGAAGTAAAAAGAGACTACTTACCACAAGTAAACTAGAAACTAGAAACTAAGGTGGGCACTAAAGACAATAAAAGAATTCTTTCGAGGTCGTTGGAGAGGACACCAGCACTGTAAGCCACAGGACATGGGATGCCACCGGAGACTTTCATCAGCTGATTCTTTTTTTTTTTTTTTTAATTTTTATTGGAGTATAGTTGATTTACAATGCTGTGTTAGTTTCAGGTGTACAGCAAATTGAATCAGTTATACATATACCTATATGCACCCTTTTTTAAAGATTCTTTTCCCATATAGGCCATTACAGAGTACTGAGTAGAGTTCCCTGTGCTATACAGTAGGTCTTTATTAGTTATCTATTTTATTTATAGTAGTGTGTATATGTCAATCCCAATTTCCCAATTTATCCCTCCCATGCCCCTTACCCCCTGGTAACCATGTTTGTCTTCTACATCTGTGACTCTACTTCTGTTTTGTAAGTAAGTTCATTTGTACCCTTTTTTAGATTCCACATATAAGCAATATCATATGATATTTGTCTTTCTCTGTCTGACTTACTTCCCTCAGTATGACAGTCTCCAGGTCCATCCATATCAACTGATTCTTTTTTTTTTTTTTAAGAAATTTGGAATATTTTCCTGTTCAGAATTTCCTCATTTTTTTCTTTTTTGTTAATTTATTTATTTTTGGCCACACTGTGTGGCATGTTGGATCTCAGTTTCCCGATCAGGGTTCGAACCCATGCCCCCTGCACTGGGAGCACGGACTCTTAACCACTGGACAGCCAGGGAAGTCCCAATATCAGCTGATTCTTGATAAACACATTTGTGATGCCCCCATCATCCTCACCTTTTGCCTTCTGCTGTTCATACCCTTGTGTGTTCCACTCCCATTAAGTGTGGGTGGGACCTGTTACTTGCAAATATGACAAGATGTATGTGATTATGTTACATAAGACTGCAGCATCTGTCTGGTTGAAATCTTTCTCTTTCTTTCCATGGCTGGCAGAAAGGAGGCAGGTAGCAATGTTTGGAAACCCTACATAGCAAGGAACTGCAGAGGGTGTCTAGTTGCTGAAGGGGGCCTCCAGGTGACAGCTAGCAAAAAATCAAAACTCTCAGTAATGCGACCACTAGGAACCGAATACTGCCAACAACCACACAAGAAGGGAAGCAGTTCCTTCCCCAACCAAGTCTCCTGGTGAGAACTCTGCCTTGACCAACAACTTGATTGCAGCCTTATGCTACCCTAAACAGAGAAACCTGCTAAACTATGCCTCTCATGACCCTCAGAAACTATGATAGATGTATGTTTTTAAAATTGCTACCTTTGTGGTAGTATTGATCACAGCAATAGGTTAACTAATAGGAGCAAACAACTTTAGACAACTGCTAATTTGTAATCTCAACATTAACAGGACAGCATTAATGACACCAGTTTAGTCATAACAAATAAACAGTTTGAGAACTTGACAGTTCCTGAAACTTCATAGAAATGGCACAATTGAAACATTAAAAACCACAAATGATTTTGAAATAATACGAAAATTTGTTCAGGATGTATTCATGAATTTACAAGCTATCTCTATCTATCTATATGAATAGAAAGATTCTGGGAATATATGCACTACCAGTTGACAATGCTTCTCTCCATGGTAGGAATATAAGTGATTTCTCCATTGGCTTTTATATTTTTATCAAATTGAAAGATACATATTTCCTTTGCAGTTTCCCTAACTTCCTGATTGATTTTTCTTTTTAATTTGTACACAATTAAAATTTCCTCTTTGTGGTATATAGTTGCATGGGTTTTTACAAATGCATTTGTCATGTATCATGGCCTTTGTAGTCAACACAGTCCTACAACTCCAAGCTCTGGCAACCACTTACCTGTTTCCATCCCTACCACTTTCATTTTGCCTGAAAATGAAATGCCTTTCATTTTCAGTAAAATGCCTTTACGTTTCATCTATGGTGTTCATGAATAAGTAAATAGACTGTTAACTACTAACGTAATGGCTTAAAGTAGCACACAGTTTTTTTAATAGATATCAGAGGTCCAAAATGGGTCTCACTGGGCTAAAATCAACATGTTAGCAATGCTGCATTTCTCTCTGGAGCCTCTAGGAGAGAATCCATTTTCACTTCAAAAAGCCACCCACATTCCTTGGCCTGTGGCCATCTCCTTCCCTTTTCGAAGTCAACTATGTCAAGCTGAGTCCATCTCACACTTGGTAGTTCTCTGGTCTGACTTCCAGCTTCTCTTCCGTTTTTATGGACTCTTGTCCATACCGTCAGCCCATCTGGATAATCCAGGATAATTTTCCTATTTTAAAGCCAGTGCATTAGCAACTTTAATTCCATCTGAAACCTTAATACCCCTTTGCCATGTAAACTACCGTATTCACAGACTTCAGGCATTAGGATGTAGATATCTTTGGGCAATTATTATTCTGTTCACCACAGTGCTGTTTCCAGTTTTTGATGATCATAAATAAAGCTGTGTGAAGATAAATTTCAGAATTCACTGGGTTAATACCTATGTGTCAAATTTGGGCCATATGACAACTATGATCTTTAAAAGATAAATTTGATGTTGAAGTACTAGCTTTAAAAAAAAAAACTACCAAATTGTCTTCCAAAGTGACTGTCTCATTTCAAATTCCCATTAGCAATGCATGAGAGCTGCTCCCCATCCTCATAAACATTTGATATTGCCAGTTTTTAAAATTCTAAAACATTCTAATATGTGTATAGTGGTATCTCACTGTGGTTTTAATTTGCATTATTCTAGTGACTAATGATATCAACTATCTTTTCATGTGCTTATTTGCCAAATATATGTAAATGTCTGTTCAAGTGTTGTGAATATTTTTTATTGTGCTGTTGGTTTTGTATTATTAAGTTTGGGGAGTTTTTATATCTTCTCAGTATAAGTAATTCATCAGATAAGCGATTTGCAAACGTTTTCTTCATTCCACAGGTTGTCTTTTCATTTGCATAACAATGTCTTTCAAAGAGCAAAATATTTTAAAGTTTGATTGAGTCCAATTAATCAACATTTTCTTTTATGGATCATGCTTTTGATTTCTAAAAGTTCTTTAATGAACCCATTGCAACACGGATTTCTCCTAAGTTTTCTTCAAGATTTATCATTTTATATGTTGTATTTAGATCCATGATCTATTTTGAGGGTTTTTTTGTTTGTTTTGCTTGTAAGGAATGAAACAAACTCATTATTTGAAAAGGCTGTCTATCCTTTCTCTATTGAATTCCTTTTACACCTTTGTCAAAAATAAGTTGAGGGCTTCCCTGGTGGTGCAGTGGTTGAGAGTCCGCCTGCCGATGCAGGGGACACGGGTTCGTGCCCCGGTCCGGGAAGATCCCACATGCCACAGAGCGGCTGGCCCCGTGAGCCATGGCCGCTGAGCCTGCGCTCCCCTGCGGAAGAAGCCACAACAGTGAGAGGCCCGCGTACCGCAAAAAAAAATAAATAAATAAGTTGAATATATTCATATGGGTATACTTCCAGGCTCTTAACTCTGTTTGACTGATCTATGTGCCTATCCTTCTGACAATACCACGCTGTCTCATTTATACTAGCTTTACAGTAATTCTTAAAATTGGGTAAGGTGGGGCCTATGACTTTGTTCTTCATTTTCAGAATTTTAGAGTCTCAGAATTGTCTATTTTAGTTCCTTTCTTTCTCTTTCCATAGAAATTCTAGGATTGGCTTTTCAATATCTAGAAAAACTTTGGTGGGGTTTCAATTGAGAGTACCTTGAATCTAGAAATCAAATTGTTAGAGATGACATCTCAACAAAATTGAATCTTCCAATTAATAATCTCTTAATTTAGGACTTCTTTGATTTTTTTTTAATCAGTGTTTTGTAATTTTCCACATACAAATTATGCAAATAATGTTAGACTCATATATAAGCATTTAATTTTTGGTGCTATTTTAAATGGTATTTTTAAATTCTAATTTCCACTTATTCATCACAGTTATATAAGTATATGGTTGTGACATATATACATATATATTCTACAATATGGTTAAATTCACTTATTAGTTCTAGGAGTTCTTTTATAGATTATTTGGTGTTTTCTGCTTAGACAATTCAATTCTCAGGACGATTTTTTTAATTTTTTAATTGAGGTGATATTGGTTTATAATATTATATAAGATTCATATGTACAACCTTATATTTCTACTTCTGTATATACTTCACTGGGCTCCCCACCAAAAATTTAGTTTCTATTCGCCACACGTAGTTGATCCCCTTTAGCCATTTTGCCCTCCCCGCTGTCCCTTACCCTCCAACAACCGCTATGCTGTTCTCTGTATCTACCTGTTTGTTTGGTTTGGTTTGGTTTGGTCATTTATTTTGTTTCTTTGTTTGCTTGTTTGTTTTTATTCCACATTATGAGTGAAATCATATACGGTATTTGTCTTGCTACATCTGACTTATTTCACTTAGCATAATACTCTCAAGATCCATCCATGTTGTTGCAAAGGGCAAGATTTCATCTTTTTTATGACTGAGTAGTATTCCATTGTGTGTGTGTGTGTGTGTGTGTGTGTGTGTGTGTGTGTGTGTGTGTATACAGATACGATATAGATATATACCATATCTTCTTAATCCATTCATTGAAATACACTTTTGAGTTGGTATTATTTATTCTTTAAGTATATAATAGACTTTACCATGATACTGTTTGGGCCTGGAGGGTTTTTTTTTAAGATTTAATTACAAACTTTATTTTATAATATACTCAAAAAGATTCAGATCCTCTCTAATGAGATTTTAAAGAATATTCTCAGGCTCAATTCATTGATTCCATTAGCAAATTGTACTATATTCTGTTCTGTTGCTAATACTGTATCCTATTTACAACAGGACTAAGAGAGAGTCCCTCTCTTCCAAATTTTTGCATATATTGTATGAAGAAAGATCTACTGAAAATGAAATATTTAAAGAATATTTCCAAAATGACTAATATATTTGCTGATATCAATGGCCTATCGATCCTATGACCTTGATAGGAAGAAAATAAAAGTGTGTCTAAAATGATACAGAAGGGATTTGGGATTTTTGAAATAGAGGAAAGGAATTGACTAAGTACCAATTCTTTCCAAGGCACTGTGATGTAAGTGGAAGTTAACTGCTCACACAAAAACAGAAGCATAGCCAAAACACTGAGTTACCTCCATTTCACATGGAATTCCAATTCCTAAGCTATTTAGTAATTTGCCCTAACACCACAAGACCAAATAGCAGAAAACTGAAGTTTTAACTTATTTCAGTAGTGTCAAAGCTCCTGCTCTTTACTTACATGATATTAGCAGATTGTTTCTAAATGGAGAAAATTAATTCACTTCTTAATTCTATTTGCCATTACTAAAAGAGGAAGCATATCCACACCCATGTTACTCTATAGAAACTGTGACTGAAGAATAGCTCACGGCTATATGCATGTGGGCTCAAGTTAGCACAATGACTGTGACAGGAAGATACCTTCCTGCTTCACGTATGTGCCTCCATCATGTGTGTGCTTTGATGCCTTCATGTCAAGTAGGCGAACCAAAACATGCCAAACTGGCCAAATTTTATTTCTAACATATTTCACTACCATAAGCCAAAGTATGGAAGCATTCTGAAGAGATTTTAACAGGTTTTCAATTGTGAGCAAGCGACTAAGTGTTTCAAGATCTCCACCTTGACTGCCCAGAAGGCAAACCTTAAAAAGAATATTCAGTAATTGATCATTGAAACTGAGTATTGTACACTGCTGAAATAACCAAAAATAACTATAAGAATTGAAAAGTTACTTCTCTGACTCAGTTTGCATCTTTTCTGTGGAGATCACTCAGTACGTTCATTTTTGGTGTGTGGAACTGGCTAAGAAAGTTAAGTACAGTTCAACAGGTGTAGGGATAAGTTTCACAAAGAAGTTAAAACAATGTTTCAGAAACTCACATCTACACATTCCAGTTACATCAAGCACCTTAACAGTATTTTTGTGACATTCTCTTACTTCTCATTTCCCATACCAAGTGCAAACTTTAATTTCAATTTTTTTCCATTTTGAGGTATATGTCTGTGACTTGGATAATGACTAAAGAATTCTAAAATGCAGTTGTCCTAATTAAAGTTAAAAGCTTTTGCACAGCAAAGGAAACCACTGACAAAACAGAAAGACAACCTACTGAATGTGAGAAAATATTTGCAAACGATATGACTGATAAGGGATTAATATCCAACATATATAAACAGCTCATACAACTCAACATCAAAAAGACAAACAACCCAGAATCTCCCAGCAGTCCAGTGGTTAAGACTCCACAACTCCAATGCAGGGGGCGTGGGTTCGATCCCTGGTCAGGGAGCTAAGATCCCACATGTCACACGGTGTGTCCCCCACCAAAAAAGAAAAAAAAGATTAAAAAATGGGCAGAAGAACTGAATAGACATTTTCCCAAAGAGGACATGTAGATGGCAAACAGGCACATGAAAAGCTGCTCAACATCACTAATCATCAGGGAAATGCAAATCAAAACCACAGTGATGTATCACCTCATACCTCTCAGGATGGCCATCATCAAAAAGAACAAAAATAAGAAACGCTGGTGAGGATGTGGAGAAAACAGAGCCTTACACTGTGGGTGGGAATATAAACTGGGGCAGCTACTATGGAAAACAGTACGGAGGCTTCTCAAAAAACTAAAAATAGAACTACCAAATGACTCAGCAACTCTACTCCTGGGTGTATATCCAAAAAAACAAAAGCACTAATTCGAAAAGATACATGCACCCCAATGTTCACAGAAGCATTATTTACAATTGCCAAGATATGGAGGCAACCTCAGTGTCCATCAACAGATGAATGGATAAAGAAGATGCGGTATATATATGCAATGGAATATTACTCAGCCATAAAAGAGAACAAAATTTTGCCATTTGCAGCAACATGAATGAACTTGAAGGGCATTATGCTAAGTGAAATAGGTCAGATACAGAAAGACAAATATTGTATATCACTTATCTGTGGAATCTAAAAATTACAAGGAACTAGGGAATGGAACAAAACAAAAGCAGATTCACAGATATAGAGAACAAACCAGTGGTTATCAGTGTGGGAGGGAGGGGCAATACAGGGATGGGGAGTGAGAGGTAATAACTATTGGGTGTAAGATAGGTTCAAGGAAGCATTATACAACACAGGGAATGTAGCCAATAATTTGTAATAACTGTAAATGGAAAAAGTCCTTTAAAACTGTATTAATTAAATTTTTTTAATTTTAAAAAATAATAGACATACACAGAAAAAAGTGCAGCTGTCTAGAGAATGAGCTAGCTTCTAACGTGTTAAATAAATAAGAGGGAGTGAGAGGTAGACTGATTTAGACTACCAAGGTGCTCAGAAAAAGCATTGATATGTTGACTCCATATCCTGTCAGCAAGCTGAACATAGATACAACAACTCCAGTCAGCATTCTAGCCAGCAGCTCACTCTTAAAGATGCAGAGCTAAACGCAATGGACTTCTGAGGGAAATCTCCAAATAAAATGAGTTTAAAATAAATAAATAAGCAAAAAAGAGAGAGTGTTCAGGAAAACAGAGAGAGATAAAGGGATTTCAAAGGAATTTATATAAGTGGGGCAGACCTACATTAGGAGGATTTTGAAAGAGGAAGTACCAGGAAAAAGTGCACCCATATTTGACATAATAGGAGTCAGTACCTAAGTCTAACATTAATTACTTGAGAAATGCTAGTAAAAGCACATTCAATATGTATTCAGGAAAATGTCAGAAAAATAGCAAATAAAAGTTGAAAGTGTTTGTTTAAAGGTAGTTGGATTATGATATAGAGAACTCCTGTCATCACTCTGAGTCTTTTAATATGATTCAACATTTTAAAAATATTTGCATGTATTATTCTGAAAACAATATTTATCTCTGCATAAATATTAAGCTCTGGTTAAGAAATGTGACTGAACTCTCCTGAGTGGTTGGGGATAAGGAAGATATTTTTTGTTTTTGTTGCAAGTTTTTGTGCCCATATAATGTACACTCAATAAAGTAGACAAGGTATGACAGTCCATGTTATAAAAAGTTTGCAGTCTCTAATGGGTATTCAGGGTAGGAGTCAGGGTAGAGGTAGAAGGGTGGACAGAATTTAGTAGATTAGGATATGTAAATGTTATAATAGACGTATTTATACCTATAGAAAAAACTATATATGAATGTCATAGGATGTCTAGATTTCTAACTTGGAAAACTAGGAGGATAAGTATTGATAGATATCCATAGAGGTGAGAAACACAGAATGAATAATATGAAAAGAATCAGGAGACATATCATGGTGTGGGTAGGGAATAGGCACTTGATCAGACTAGAATCAATCAAAACTAGTATTTGAATTTTGAGTGAAGGCATAAAAGAAAAAACTTATAATTAAAATAGAATGCATACATGTATTCCCATGATGATGTCTTTTTGAGATTAATTAATTCTTGCTTGTGGGGTCGCTGGAAATTCGCTAAGCCCTGCCCATGTCCCAGCCTGTTTTTCATGTCTACCATTTGATTCTGTGTCAATCAATAATTTCACAGTAAATTATCTTTTTTCCTAAGTCAGCCAACATCGATTCTTATTTTAAACCAAAGATCCATAATAATACTACTATTAATACTAACAATAACAATAGTCTACATTAGTTCAGTAATGCAAAGGACATTTTTAAAGTGACATCTCATAAGGGGTATTTTCAAAGGCATTTTGAATTCCTGAAATTCATGCATTTCCAGATTTGTGAAACAGCAAATGAAACACAAATAGTTTGGACACTCACATTTCAGGGAAGAAATTCTATATGATTCAATTAAGTTCAACAAGCTCCTACTGAGTGACTGTTGTGTTCTTAGGTGCCAGACTGTGTAGACACCAGTCCTGTGTTAAGGGAGAAAAAGGTCTCGATTTGAAACACTATACTTTTGACAAGTTCAGGCAGAAGCCAATAATAATTTGCATAAAAACCTTGTTTCAAGGAGGAAAACTGTTCAACAAGGAAGAATATGTGGCATGTAAATGGTGAATAACAGAATGAATAACCAAGTCAAGGGAAGAGAAGTTGCAGGTAGTACTGGAACAGAGACACGAGCATGTCACATTTTAGTGACATTTAAGAACATCAGAGTAAAGGGATTATTTGACATCTAGTGTCACCTACGCCACTCCCTGATTGGGATACATTTCTCATTGGTACCATAGTGAAAAGGTATTTGTAGATGACTCCAGAGATGAAATCATCATTTCTAGAAGGGTAAGGAGAAGGGCCTGAAACTAAGAGAAGAATCTGTTGTTTGGAGTCACCGTGGAGGTGCTTAGAATGGTCGATAGAGTATATCCTGTGATGAGTCAACCTAGAAGTTGAGGGGTCTAGTCCCCTGTCCACAATACAGGTCAGCTATACAGGTATTCTGGCTTCAGAGCTCTCTGTGGGTTTGGATGAGGCTTTTGATGTTCACACAACTTAACTTCTCCCTCTGCCCAATCCTTCTGTCTTCCTTTCCTGTACATGAAGTTGATTTGAAGAGTACTCCCTAATAAACATCCTGTTCACCACCTCAGAATCTGCTTCCTAGAGAACTGACCTGCCAGAGATGGGATGCTTCTCCAAACTGGAGCAGAAACTTTTCCAAGGTGGTCATTACTATCTTACTAGATGATAAGTACAAACAACACATTTCAGAGATACTGTCACCCACTTATCCTTTGTGCTTACCACCAGAACACGGCTACCTAGCTTAAGTACTGACTACACTAATAATTCGTATCCCTACAGTTTTAAGTACTGCCTCCCTGAACAAGCCAACCAGTGGAGAAAAAGGGCTAGTTATATTCAGTTTATGGTGCATCAGAAGTGATCATAATTCTGAACCCCTGATAAAACCAAATGCCCTCGGAATGAACTGGATGCAGTAAACTGACAGTTTTAGAAAGCTTTTGCTCTCAGAGATACTCTCAGCTGTTTCTTCAACAAGTCTGTCAAAGGTACTAAACTGCCTACAAGTTTGAAACCTTCAAACAGGTACTGACAGGAACTGGTAAGGTAGAAATACAGTTGCCAGGGGAACGCCATCTGCTGCCATTTTCCTCACTGCTAATACTTACACAGAAAGACCAAGTAATCTGGTTTATGAGCCAAGATCTTGATGGTTTACAGTGCATGTTGCACATAATTACAGAGCACCAACAGGGTAACAAAAATCTGTGTTTTTCAACTGTTGGAAGTTCAAGAAGTTCGAGGAAGAAAATGTATTACCAAAATGCTCAGGTCCTTCTTAAACTTGTTGAAAGGATGCAATCAGTGAGGTCATGATAGATTACTCATCAGGTAACTAGAGACTTAATAAGACACATCGTAGAAAAGAAACTGAAGACAGCAGTTAGATTATATATTAGGAAAAAGTCTAGCTGCTATATCAAAGAGAGAAAACTGTTACTTAAATGATATAGCGGTTTATTTTGCTCTCATATAACAGTCTGACAAGGCTAGGGTATTAGGGTCATCCTACTCCTTTTGGTCATGCAGGGACTTAGGATTCTTCTCTTTCCCTGCTTTGCTACTTTTGCATTAGTTATATACATTCTTGTTAGTTAGCCCACCTGAACATTTGTTTCCTAATTTTAAAATGGAGATAAAGATTCCTCATTGGGATGTCATGAAAATTAGCAGAAACAGCTTAAACAAAGCCTGTAGCACAGAAAGTATGCACAGGTTAATAAATGTTAATCTCATTTACCCTTAGAGATATATTTCTACTAATTATTTAAAACCTATTTCAGGGCTTCCCTGGTGGCGCAGTGGTTGAGAATCCGCCTGCCAATGCAGGGGACAAGGGTTCGAGCCCTGGTCCAGAAAGATCCCACATGCCACGGAGCAACTAAGCCCATGCACCACAACTACGGAAGCCCGCGCACCTAGAGCCCATGCTCTACGACATGAGAAGCCACCACAATGAGAAGCCTGCACACCACAATGAAGAGTAGTCCCTGCTCGCTGCAAATACAGAAAGCCTGCGAGCAGCAACAAAGACCCAACACGGCCAAAAATTAAATAAATAAACTTAAAAATTAAAAAAAAACCTATTTCAAATGAAAATTTCTTTATGAAACTTTCCCTGACTTATCTTTGCCAATGTTTTTGGTACCCTTCTGATTTCCCATAGTAATTGGCACAGAACTTTTACATACAGTTGTTGTGTGTATGGGTTGTACACAACTATGATTTCCTGGAAGGCAGAGTGAATGCTTCAGGAGTCTGGGCATCCTAGGCAAATCCATAGTAAGAATATAGATAATATTTACCGGCGCATAAATAAGTCAAATAGGAGAGCTAAAAATGATTCAACTTGAATAATTCCTACTATTTGACAGAAGTGCCTCAAAATGCAAAACTCATCTTTATACACAAAGTAAAGCATTTACTGTTTTCACTTGTAAAACTGATTACAGCCACTTGCCAATTACATGGCTATAAGGAAAAAAAAAAAGCAAGAATGATTGTTACCAAGGGCTACAAAGGTTTGCAAAACTTTGGTTGTTGGCAGTGTACAGATAGCAAAATATTCGCTCTTGGCGTGATGTAGTGAGAGATTTGTTTAATGACAATGCTTATTCCACTGAGTGCAAATGGATCTCACAAGGAGGCAACCTGTACTTTTAGAGATTGGACCTCTGTTGCCTTAGATGCTCTGCCAATCCCTGTCTGAGAGCTACCCAGGGCAGGAGGCCTTTATAAACCAAAAGTGTCATATATTTTTGGTTTTCTTGATTGCACACTTATCACAGTATCTGCAAGAGCCACAAGTGGTGAAATTTGTACATTTCCATGATTTTTAGTTGTTTCCATGCCTCTTTGGCTGAATTTCTATTACCTCTCTGATCAGCAGGTGGGTTTTCCCCATCTGTAATCATTGCTGTCAGAACCCCATCAAGTGAGAAAGGTTCCCTATGCCTATTCACAAGGAACTTCCACTGAATAGCAATGTATTGCTTAAAGTCATCTGTTTATAGTGACAACACAACTTTTCTCAAAGTGTATCGCACTTTGGTTTTTACAAAGCCGCATGTTTTCTTTGACTATTTTAAACAAAAACAAGACAATATGCTATTTATTAGTATGACTTATCTTATTGTTCTGGTGTTGTTCATATGGATCTTTTGTTATTTTAAGGAATAAGGATTTTTTTTGAGTGTCTTTCTTCCAAGATATTTCATTCTAGGCAAATAAATGAAAGCTTCTAAGGTGAGCTGGCAACAAATAGCCAGCATTGCTGCTCTTTCTTTTAGTCACAGATATTTCTATTTATGGTTAAGGCTTAATGTTTTTTAATTAGCTCTAAGGACACAAAAACAATATAAGAGTTCTTCCTGTTGCATAGTAAGTTATATCATTTCTCAGTAATCTTGCTCAATGTCTCAGAATGTTTTTGAATCACTTCTAATACTGTGTGGGGAGATAAACTCTCCTTTGGTCTTAAAGGAATTGAAATAATCTTTTGAGAATTTAAAATCTGTTTTCAAAGAACGAATAAAGAAAATGAGACGATCATTTATCTGGCTTCAAAAAACAAAATATCACCCAGTGGAATATATCATTTTTTACTAACGCTACAATCTCATAGATAATCTATGGAGATCTAGCGTTCTGACATAGAGAAGGAAACATTAATTTGAAATTCTGTTTAATGAAGCATATTTGATAAAATTAAATCCTATTTATTAGATCAATAGATACTTATTGATCATACTCAAGGGAGCCAGAAAAAAATCATAAAACAATCAAGAAGAATAAGGTTTAGAGTCTAGAAAGATCAACTCCACTCTTAGCAATGTTATCAGCCATTTAATTAATGTGTTTTTTAGATTTAAAAAATGGAACTAGTAAAAACTACCTTATAGTGCTTGGGACACAATAAGGCACATAGAATGCAGAGCTCCTGTGCCCTCTCCATGTGAAATCAGGGCAAATCATCCTCCTGGCATACGGATGTATTCACCAAAGAGCAATCTTCAATGAGCTTTGAGGTCCAGAGTTTGGGATTTCATAGCTAAGGTGTGATTGTTTAACTCATTGGCCACATGTTTGAACTCAATCTCTGGCTCCCATCCCTGGAGGGTTAGGCTAGCTCAAAATCCCACCCCCAACCACACAGTTATCTTTCTGATGACCAGTCTCCATCCGGAAGTTATCTAGAGGCCCATCATGGGTCACCAGATCAGTAAAAACTCTGCTGTTATCACAGGAGCTCATGAATAATGAAGACAAGTATTCATTTGGGAAATTCCAAGGGTTTTAGAATTTTCCTCCCAGGAACCAAGGACAAAGGACAGCCAAACTCTTTATTATACAACAGGTAACAATTGTCCATATGTTTTCCAACTTCCAAACTTTTGTTATAATTTTCTCCTCACTTCTCTTTTTTTCTCCATCCTAGTGAATTTATGCCTTTAGAAAAGAATCACTTTACTGTATTGTCAGGTGGTTTTCTGGAGGAAGTAAAATTAGATTCATCTGTTCATTCTACTATCTTAAACTTTCTCTAAGACATTTTTTCTTCCAAATATTATTATACATTTTGAATGAAAGAGAAAGCTGAACCACAGAGGAAGCTGAGGTTGGTTCTGCTTTATTAAAAAAAAAAAAAAAAAAGTGACAAAAAGCTCTCTTTCTACTCTTACTGAAGTAGAAAATGTGAATCCAGACCTTGAATCCAAAAGTGGAAGAAAGGTAAGATATTGAGATGAAGGCAATAGTGGAATACATGTCACTCTTCACTGAGCCTTGCTGTCGTTATATGGAGACATAGCCACAAGTCCCAGAAGCTCCAGCTCTCTTTAAGGAGGCGGCTTACCTCCCTTAGGAGCAAGATTTAGTGTAGCAGTTTTAGCAGATACTAAGAAAAACTGAGAGTACAAACGTAATAAAGTTTTTTGAATTTTGCAATGGATGTGAGTCTCTGGGGAAGAAATTTACTTACAGAGTTCTTCACTGGAAATGTGAGTTGCCCATTCACCAAGTTAGCAGATATAAATCTATTAATAAACTCTTACTAATGAAGCAGGATGCAAAACGCTAGAAGAGGAAGGAAAACTGAGATATTTTAAATATTTGGAATGGAAAGTTAAGAAAGGTGGTTTTAAGGAAGATTGGGAGCTGAGTTTTACCAGTGCACATTTTAGAATTTCTCCTAATGCAAGGGGATGCTAGAGGCCAGTCTCCAAAGGAAGAGCCTAACTGCCGAAGGAGGTACTGAGATAAATTTGTTCTATTGCTATATAAATGTTACTCCTCCCAATTAGTTTGTTGATGGAAGCTTTTAACCAATAGATCTTTTTTAACATTTTGAAATAGCTCTTAATGTTTAATTAACTAAGCAACACATGATCACTTTAAAGAAAATTTTTTTAAAAGCATTAAAAAATCAACAATACTCTAACACCTGTAGATGATCTCTATTAATGCACTGCTGCAGATCCACTCCTATACACGTACACATACACATTCAAGCACAAGACCACATACCCATACCCATGTACACATAGCCATACACAATAACACACATGGTCACATACCCACACATGCACGTTAGACTACATATACCTGTATACATATTTGTACACATGTACACATACTCTGTATGAGACCCTCCTGTGTGTGACTAGTAAATCTGAGGAGGACTGAAAGCCAGTATTAGGGAAAGCTGAAGTTTAAAAAGTTCTACCAATATCTGCCTTCTATATTAAATCTGAATTTTTCCTCACTAGCAGAAAGTCCCTTTGTTCTGGAAGGTACATTTCAGCAAGCCCTTTTATTATGCAAATGTAAAGCAAGGGCTCTTTGTTCCTAGTGAAGACCTGAGTGCAATAAAACTATCAGAGTCTGTATCCTTAGAGTGAAACTGTATTCTGTTTATCAATTTTAATTGAATGTATCTTTCAGCAGACTTTGTCTTGGAAGATTATGTTTTCTTTAGAGACTTTTATTTCCTAAACTTGGATATAGATGGACCCCGGCTTATTAATAATATAATAATTATTATTATTAATTTTTGTTTTTAGGATTTATATTCTTTATTCTTAGAGTAGCTGGTTGTAGAACACGCTGGCTAGAAGAATTAAGAGAAGATCAATGTATAGATCGGACCTATTGTTTTCTCTTTGAATTCAGTTTCTATGTTAGAATTTATCTACCATGTGGCTAGTGCAGAAGGAGAAAAGTAGAGACTCATCTACCTCTTCCCATTATGTAGTCAGTGGAACCAAATCACAGCCAAAGGCAAAGCAACCTAGGGAAAGCTCCTTTAGAATGCCATTTCTTAGACTAGTCTTCTCCTAGCTTACTTATTGCCCATTCCAATTATCTTGATGACAATTTATAAGGAAGTGAGGAACCAATGTACTGTAATAAGTAGTGTTCAACAGCTTAATGTCTTCAAAATACATTTCTTCATATATTACTCGATCAATTCTGTCCTTCCATGAACAAGACAAGTAACCTTTTTGAATATAAGCTTCTACAAGGATAAGGTGAATACAGGTGAAGACAACAACATTATAATGAGTTGTTATTTGGTTAGAACTGTGAAAGCACTAAAGATGGTGCCAGGCACACGGTGGATATTCTATAAATGCTAATTGATTATACACTGGAATTCTCTGCCCTCATTGTGGGAAGGAGTATAAATGACTGACAAAAGGATGCAGACTCTTAAACGTTGGGACAAGGAGCTCATCACAATGCCCTGAATACAAATTTACAAATCTTAGTTCTTATGATTGATGATGGTTTGTGCCAACCTGAGGAACTGAACTGGATTTGAAGTAACACTACCAATACTTTAGAAACACACATACAGAAAGAGAGAGAGGGAGGGAGGGAAAGAGAATGAACACTTTTGAAAAGGTAGACACTTAAAAGGCTTGAGTGTTTGAGTATACAAAAATAAGGATTTTTTCTTCAGCAAAAGAAAGGAAGAGTAGTGATAATACTACACATGTAATAGTTCCTAAATGTTTATGCTATTATATAACACATCAATTTTAATCTTATATTTACCTTAATGAGCTGTCAGACACTCAATTTCATTCATACATTAACTCTGTCAATCAATATTGATTTAGAAAAGGAAGAAAAGGCAAAGGAATGTGAAAAAGACACAAATTAGATGAAATAAAGAAGACCAAATCAGTTGTGGGAAAATTTTAAGTTGCATTTTATTTACCTATATGAATGTAATTTGAATTTAGAATCTTAGATGGGTGTCATAAAATGAGTAAACTATGTTTTGGATTCTCGATATAAGCATATCTATAACCAAGATCAGAATCTAGAAAACTGGCATGGAATAAGAAGTAAGCAACGCACATATGCATTCCATTTTCAGAACTCCCCTATGAGGTCAATAATTCCCACAAAGAGAATATGCTTGGCTGTGCCACATCTATTGTAGTTATTTAAGGGTCTAATGTCCCATTACTTCTCTGACTTCCTCAATTCCATCCCCAAAATCTCATAGGTAGTTTTGCCTATGGCAGGTTGTCTGCAGAAATGATTGAAATGCTCCCCTACTTCTATTTACTCTCTTGGAATGTCCTCTACTCTACAGACTCTGGGCTTGGCATGTGACTTGGTTTGGCCAACAGGATATTAATTTGAAAGAGCTTACACATTGGGGTTTTCTTGCTTGCTGGGTTTAAAACCCTGAGGCTACCATGCGAATGATCCCAAGTTAGCCTCTGGAAAGGCCATGTGATAGATATGTAGGTGCCCTACTGACAAGCTGTCCTATACCAGACTTATATATAAGCAAGGCTATCCTAAATCACTTAGCTGCCAGTGGACCCACCAACTGATGCCAGATAATTAGTCAAGACAACCTAGACGGGCTTCCCTGGTGGCGCAGTGGTTGAGAGTCTGCCTGCCGATGCAGGGGACACGGGTTCGTGCCCCGGTCCGGGAGGATCCCACATGCCGCGGAGCGGCTGGGCCCGTGAGCCATGGCCGCTGAGCCTGCACATCCGGAGCCTGTGCTCCGCAATGGGAGAGGCCACAACAGTGAGAGGCCCGCGTACCGCAAAAATATAAATAAATAAAAAAAATTAACGGACAAGAAAACTCTCAGCCAAACAGAAGGAATCCCCAAGGGCTTTCTCCCAGCCTATTAAGTTCATGCTACTATAAAAATATTCTCATTTTTTGATGGCTTCTGATTGCAGAATAAAAAAGATATGATACACAGTGAAATAACAGAATTAAGTTGATTCAGGATTAGTTTACTTTGGGGCCTTAAAGAGAATGGTCACCAAACTGTTTCCCGAGGCTGGCGTGTCCATTGTGTGAGACTACGCAAGGTTTCTGGACACAAAGTATGCCTAAAATCTGGAAAACATGTCCAAGCTATTAATAGTTTGCCAAGGAAAAGTACTTGATATTGCAACATTACACAATTTTTAAATGCTATGCATATTAATATCAAATGGAGAAGTCTTTTCCATTTAAGCATAATAGTATTTGTACTTTTAAAATAGGATAACAACAACAACAAAAAAATAGGATAACAAAAAATCAGAGTCTAATTCTTCTGAGTTTACATTGCCAAGGTTGAATATGAATATCATTACACACTTTAACCACATCTTTGCTATTCACCTAAGGCAGCATAACCTAGATAAAGTCAGAAGAAATGAGCAAAGCCTTAACTGCAGCATTCACATCTCTACAATCCAGAGGGTGTCATATTCATTCACCTCTTCTGCACTGAGAAGACAGGAACTCATCCTACATCTCTTTCCACAGCCCGTTGGGGCAAAACTTTTCTATGGCAGCACAGGACTCCTAAATTCTTCGGATATTATATTTTGTTAATGTATCTTCCCAGTAATGGAAATCCTCATATTTGTAGAATACAAAATTATGACCCCAGTTTTTATCTGTATTAAAGTCTTTAAGTATATCTCAATTTAAGCAAATTAAGAAGCCTAAATGAAAATATAAACAAAAGATATATGAAGGTTTGCTTGTACTCTTCAATCATAAAATCCTTCACAATGAGCAACTTGAGAAAACAAGAATAACCTTTGCATAAATGTTATTTTACTTTCTTATTTCTAGGCAAGAAGGCAAAATGAGAGCAGGTAACTAACCCCCATCCTGATTTTCCACTTAAATGATACATCAAAAAAGTAGAAAACTCTATTATTCCTAAGAATTACTGTAGAGTTAAAACCAAGAAAGTTCTAAATATTTTTCCTAAATATAGAACTTATTTTCTGCAAGAAAAAGACTAATGTTTGTCTCTGAACTTTGAAAAAGGAGTGTGCTGAAAAGTTAGAGGGCAGACCCCAACACAACTAATACAACCACAAATGATGTACAGACACTGGAAACAGAGTTTGGAAGTTGGGAGTGGATGGTATTTGAGAATCTTTCCGTTATCCATGTAAAGTATCTCCCTGTGTGGAGGCCCCATGAAAAGGATCTTTTACAATAGAGGCTACAAGTAGAAGGGAAGATCAAGCACTTGATCCCAGCATATACCCTGTGCAAATAGTTATGAAACCCACATAGAGAAGGTGAGAATAAAGTATGCTGCTAAGTATTTCCCACAAAAACATCTTCTCTTTCTGGGAATATATCTAGACAATACTTCCCAAACTCCCTTGCAGTCAGCTATAATACATGGAATTTGAGCAGATATATGTGACTTTTCCAGACCTAGCCAAACAAAACAAAACAAAACAAAAAAACCTTCCTGTGCTGCTCCAAATCATTCTACTTCTTGTTAACTGATGGCAACCCAGGAATCCATGTGTTAAAGGTAACAGAGCTACTGCCAGCATGGGTCCTCCAATGGTACATTAAATATAGCTTCCCCACCCTCCCCACTCTCCTGCTCCAAAATGGAACTGCACTGGACCTTAATGGGAGCAATCAAAATATATCTATCATGTTGTCAAATTACACATTTGAGTCTATTTGTTATTTGTCCTACCCTAGGGTAACTAACCCATCTCCTGCTGCCTCTATTTGGGATGGTAAAATTTAAATAATAGCTTTCACCAACCCAATGTATTAAAAACAAGAGCAAACAGAGAAAAATCAGTTGAAACGACAAGACAGTCTTGCAACTATCTCCTTCGTAAAATGCTCTATTGTGAGGAAGAAGAAAAAAAATTCAGTGCAATCTAACTGGACTCTTAATAAGCTTCAAAAGGACATGAAACTTTGACTTTAGGAAAAGATGGGGGCATAAAAGCAGGTGTCTCACCCTCTCATGTGAAAACATACTAAAATTACCAAAACGAAAAAAGTAACAGGGTGGAAAACACATTATAACTGCAACTAGAAAATGACAACATCCACAGGAATTATGGAGTTTGGGGACCAACTGAGGCAAGTCTTGAACGCACAGCAAATCATGAGAGAAATGGAGGTATTTCCAATTGGAGCCATGAGACACATTGCAAGTTCTCAATAGAAGACACTAGTTTTACCATAAAAGTAACAAGGTGATGTTAATGATAGTGATGACGATGATGATAATTCAGAAAACAGGAAAAAACTATGAGAAAGTTGCTGCTTTCCACTCTTGAGGAAGTAATTAAAAATGAAGCTGAAATTTTAAATGAAGTAAAGGAAAATACCATGCCATCAAAGATTTTAAACTGTATCAAATTCTGAATATTGAATTTGTATGTGGAGGAAAAGTTTAAGCTGTTGTGTAACAATGTAGAAGAAAAGTACTAAGACTTAAAACATATTCCAGAGAAGTTGATAAATGTGGAAGACAGATAATGGGGTCATAAAAGGCAGAACTTTGTGTCCCTGAAGAGAACATACAAGCAGTAGAGCACTGATAAGAGCACTAGAAGATCTAGGCTCAAATTTGGTCTCTACTTGAACTACCCTTATCATTACCCACAGGGTAGCAATACTGGGCAATATATTTATCCTCTCCATACCCAAGTGTCATCATTTGAGAAAAAGTATAATAGTCATATCTCTCTTACAAAATTACTGGGAATATTAAAAATGATAATACATATAAAATAATCATGACATCCTGTTAGTTCATGCTTAATGCATATTCAATATTACATGATATTGCTAAATGTAATATTTTAAATTCAAACATTTTCATCAAATAATAATTTTATTATCTAAACTTACAAATCTGAAGATCAAATGAGTTGTTATAAATGGAAACATTAATGAAATGTGACCAATATTTGGATCAATTCAGTTCAGATTTTTGAACATCAAGAAACAAAATGAATTAGAATTATCTGATACTAAATAATGGACAATAAAACCTGCAATCCCTATAAAGCACCATCATTTCTCTTCCTGACCAATATTACAGGGAATAAACAGGGTAATATTCCACCTCCAAGGCCTTCTACATCCTGCCTTATTTTTTGGTTGCTGATATTGTTACCAAATATTAGCAAAATGAGAAGTGATAGAAGTGGGGCAAATAGATAAGAACCACATCTGGCCACACAGTTGCACACATACACACACCAGAACATGCAGGTCCAGTTTTCAAACTGGTACAATTCCTGGACTCTTAAATCTATAGGGGGTAAAAGAGGGATTAAGCCTATTCTGTCAGAGGGTTCATGTAGCAGATTTTCTCTCTCTGTAAAACATTATGTATAGTACTCTATTACCTATATAAGATTTTAGTTTAACAAATTTTTTTAAATAAAAAGGTATTCTGTCTTAGTGTTTGTTAAAGGTGCTTTCCTTTCAGTAAGTTATTAAGAGTGTTTAAGGGGAAATTACAAAAGAATGACTCATGGAGTACTAACTCAATGCCAATTGTATTTATTCTTAATTTGTCTAATATTCATGTTTCAATAACTTGGTGAAATAAAATGTTTAAAGCAAAATGCCCAGTTAAAAGTTGAAGTAATTATTCTGAATAATTATTAAGTTTATGGAAAATAATACTCTCTCTGTATAGCCCTATAAATGAAGGGTTGATTTCTAGGAGATGAAAAAGGTTACACTGATGAATGATTGAGACAGTCTTTCATTCTTCATTAGGAGTGAATTAATTTCTTGAAGAAATAAATGATCTTCAGTTGTTAAATGTATAAATTCCATTTCAAACATGCACAGTCCTCGATCTATTTAAAGACTGATATGTCAATGATGAAATATAAATTGCAGAAACTAATCAGGTTTAGAAATCCTGAGCTCTTGGCTGTGGTTACTGCTGTGATGCTCTAGCATGAGCACATCTCAGCCTGATTATAAGAGATCAGAAGGAAGAGGTGGCATTTGGAGCAAACAGCTCCCACATAAATAGATGTGATTTGTTATGAATTATGGAAAACAGGATGAGAATTTTGAAAGGATAATTCTTAACAGACTACTCACTATCGAATAGAATGTCACAATTTCTCATATTTGAAAAGGCTGATTATGGAATTGCAAAGAAGATAGGTTTTAACCTACATTCTTTCTCTTTTTAAAAAATTTGCACATTGTATAATGCAGTATGCACATTCTTAAATTACATATTTATTTCAGGGAAAATGCAAGTGCCTTTCTTAGTCCTGCATTTGTGTTTTCCTCTAGACTGTTTTTTGATTTTGTCAACTTCAGTGTATAAAAATAGGAAGCACACTAATGTTCTGTAAATTTTTGTTAGGTGTCTTTTCAAAGATCTTCTAAGTCGTACATACTGGAAACAATGGTAATAATAAAAGTAATAAAAATGCCCTGTGCATTTATATTGTACTATATAACTGAAAATTTGTTTTTACAACTCTTATAATGCTTATCCATAATTAATCCTTTGGATAATACTGTAAGGAAGATATTTCCCAGTTCACAATTGAGGAAACTGAAACTCGGCACAGTTAGGTAATCGAAGTTGGAGAGGGCCACAGCCAGAAAAAAAGTCCTAAGCTTTCTGATACTAGAGACCAGTTTAATAAAATTCTACAACAGCTGTGTGATTAGGTTTAAATATCAATAAAAAGCAACAAAATAATGTGGTAAAAATAGATAAATCGATTCTTCATTGTCTTTCAATCCCTGGATGCCCTTTCATGTTTAGTTTCAAGTTCTAGGAAAGAAAATAATCGTATGGAGACCACTTATTATCTGTGAAATCCTGGAATAGACCCTTTAAGAGTAACAGTTAAAAAATATTACCATTCTTAAATGTGCAAGGTCAGAGAAATTACTTAATTTATCAAAGTACACACAGTAATCAACAGTAAAGCCAGCATTGGAACCTAGGTCTATTTGATTACTAAACCCTTTTCATTATATCATAGCTTATAATATCTCTCATTTCAAGTAGCATGTAGTTTTCTGGCATCTACCATATGCGAAGAAAACTGCTGTCGAGAAATGCCAGTATGACTGCTCTCTTTATCCCATAAGACAGCATCTTTTGAAAATAAGTAACAGAGAGTAGACCAAGCTGCTCAAGAGTTTTCTTAGATTTAGGAATTTAGACGGAGGACACCAATATAGAAGGTCTAGCTCTATATCCTCTTTACATCCACTTTAAAAAAAAATAGGTTAGTTGTCAGCAAAACTTCAATAGTTTTGACCACTGCTGAAAATTTATCAGTCTTCATACAACTCGAATATAATCACCATATATATAAAATAAAAGACTTAAAATGACCAAAAAAATGAACAGTGAATCACAACCCACCTTGGAAATATATTAGGTCTTTGACTTCTAGAATAGGAGAATTAGCACTAAAAGAATAAACTTTTGGATTCAGAACACTGGTATTCGAATTCTAACTTCTTCTAGGTATGGCCTTAGGAAAACTATTTAACCTCTCTGTGATATAGTTTCCACATCTGTAAAAGTGGATTACAATTTCAGATACAAAAACAAAATGAAATATTCTTTTGATAGGATATTAGAAATAACTAAACATAATGATTCCAATTTCCAATGACCTCTGCAAGGAAGATTAAAGATTTGGTTGAAAATACAGAACAAAAAAATTAAAGTATTCTTGTAAGACAAGAGGAAATAACTCAGATTCCAACTTTAAGAACAGAAATAGTTTGAGAATGATTAAGTTGCTATAATACTATCACACTATCATATCTAGTTGTAGCTTATCAAATCTTACTCATTGTATGATCTGTAGAAAGTAATTTCATGTAAATTAAGTTCAGTTTCCCCCTCTGAAAAATTCAGCACATGTAAAATAGGGACTGTATGAATTTCAAGTTCTTTTCAAAATATAACAATTTTTTACATAAAGATCCTAATCTGCCATTAATCGATTTATTTAAATTCCTCAGATTTCTTTATATTCACATCCTATCCAAAGTTAATAGTACTAGCTTTCTTCATGCTATATAAACTAAACAGCCAAATGTCTTTAGAGTTCACATGAAATAATTTATTACAAGATTTCCTTGTGATAGCTCTTGTAAATATTTTTGTTAAGTGATAAAATGCAATCAATCATTAAATGAGTATTTGATCTCATTAACCATCACAGAGATAATCAATATGTAAAAGAAAAAAAAAATCACTGCAACCAACTTCTTATCGGAATAAGCCATTGTGATTACCACAAGTATTTTTCCCATTTAGTTCAACACTTTCAAGAAGTAGAACAATTTTCTCCCTTTGCTTTACCAGAAAATTGGACCTATTATTTTATTACTGTACCATTAGTGACTGTCAAAATGCTTAGTTTAGTACAGAATAGCGTGAATATAAATGCTCTACTAAAGGTCCCAACGGCAGAGTAGATTCCTTTAACAGAACTGTATTTGGGAAGATGGGCAGTACTTCAATAAAGTAAATAAAGCACAGGAAATAGCATTTTCACTTTTTTTTCCAGAGAAAAGTACAGTCTATTACTTATCTCTGAAAAAATGGGAATTCCCAAGCACATTAGCAGTTAATACATGAAAACTAGAAATCTCCTTTATTTAAAGAAGTAATATAACATTTAACACAATAGGTTGTAAATTCTCTAGTCTTACAGCTAGAGTAAGGCTCTAAAATACAGTCTTCCTAAGGTGGAGTGGTACAATTTATTTTTTTAAACCACGAGGTCCCAAGTCCAGCCACCAGTAGTACAAAGAAGTGGATGGAAGTGAATTCTTATTTGTTAGTTTAGATTCTTTATTAAGTGCAGAGTTAAATGTAACTGAATGAATGGATGAGTGACTGTGTGCCTTGCCCACCTGCATTGACCAGTTTCTACAGTTTCAAATGCTTAATGTGTTTTTGTGAAGGACTATAGAGAACAGTTTGAGTTCTCCTTATGTCAGTGTTGTGAGATTCCTGCCCCTATCCACATCAGCTAGTCACCTTCTAAGAGTCACAACTGACTTTTCACTCCTTCTATTTTCTGAAAGGAAGGAAGTGAGGTGCCTTTTACCTGTTTTGGAGCTTCCTTGGTTAACAAAGTCCTGGGTCTTCTTGTCCTGTCCGCGTGCTCCCCAACAAGTAAACAGAAATAGGAGATGAATTCAATGCATCAGCTTGACTGCCTCCCCCTTGGCCATTAGCTATACTTCACAGACAAGAATGCTAAAGTCTTCACTTTCAAATATGAAACTACTTTTAATTTGCTAGCTTATGTTTGTCTGAAACCACCAAATTCTGTATCTCATGACACTGAACCTGAATGTCATAGTGATTTTTTTTAATGCGGAGTACCATAACCCCCAATCAATTAGCCTTTCAAACATACTCATAGAAAGTAGTTATTTTCTTCTATAATTGTCAGATTATCAGTTAAATTATTACATCTGAGATCAAAATAACATGTTGCAGCTTAAATAAGTGGAAGTTTGTTTCTTTCTCACACATCAGTTCAAGACTAGGAATCTAGGATTGATATTGCAGACCAAGTTCTTTCTGCTTTTTTGCTTCGCAATCCTCAACATGTGGATTCCATCTCATAGTCTAAATGGTTGCTTCAATTCCTATCATCATAACTGCCTTCTAAACAAGGGAGAGAGACCAAGGAACTCATGCCTATTCTCTTTAAGGGCAGGACTCAGAAATGGTACTTATTACATATGCTCACATTCTATTGGTTGAAACTTAGCTGAAGAGCCACACATAATATCAAGCAATAAAGGGAAATAAAGTCTTTAGTTGGGTGGCCATGTTCTACTGAGAATTTTATTACAAAGGAAGGAGAATGGAAAGTGAGTACTAATTAGCACTACCTGTCCTAATCACTTTTTCATCTACCTAAAAGCAGGAAAAATGGGCAACTGGGATCCCTATCCTCTCACTCACTATGAGCAAGGTAGTGAGAGAAATGCTGGATTTTCTAATGTCACGGACCAGGAATACCAAATATCATTTCCACTCTCTCCTCTGTCTGAGTTGAAAGTTCTTGGTAGGTTTAACAAAACCATTTTAAATTATGTGGGTATTTAGAGATAATAAAAGCAGCCATAAAATTTTAAATTTCTGATAATTTAAACATTTCTTACTCTTTACATCTGTCCTAGTTATAACTTCTTGACCAAAATACAACCAGCACAAGAGAATGTGCTAAAGGACTGTGGTTGATTAATTCATGGGTTCCATGGTCACAGTCTTTGGGAGCTGACCAAGATTCATAGCAGGCCATATTCCATCATAAATACACTCTATATACCTCTAAATGGCCAGTCCTCTTTTTGGAGATAATGTCAGTGGTCTGAAGGTGAAACTGATTGGACAGTTTTCTCAGTACCTCTATTACTGAACCCAATCAAAAATTAGTGCTGCTACCAAATGTAAAATAGACAGCTAGTGGGAAGCAGCTGCATAGCACAGGGAGACCAGCTCAGTGCTTTGTGACCACCTAGAGGGGTGGGATAGGGAGGGTGGGAGGAAGACGCAAGAGGTAGGAGATATGGGGATATATGTATACATATAGCTGATTCACTTTGTTATACAGCAGAAACTAACACAACATTGTAAAGCAATTATGCTCCAATAAAGATGTTAAAAAAGAAAAAGTACTGTCTCTGTGAAACAGTCCTCTTTCCTGGAGTAACAGTGAAGATTCACAAACTTCTGTAGAACCATCTATGTGCCAGAAAGTTACAAGAGTTCCAGATAACCAAGTTAGCTACACATACTGCCTATGATAATTTTTTCTAATGTTACCTCTAATATTAATTCTTTGCTATTTCAACATACATGTAGAGGATTCTTACAATATCCTAGTTTTCCAGTACCTTGAAATGCCTTCCTCAAATGATCTTGTCATTCCACTTATCTCAGCCGCTCATTCCCTTAAGTCATCCCAAAAACCTGAATCAGTTGCCACCAATGCCCAAGACCATACATACGTCTTTTTCTCTTCCAACACCTTCATAGTGACATGTGTTTCTGCATGGATGTCAGGAAACCCGGAGGGAAGGGAAGAGGCAGTATTGATGCGGTAATGTAGAATTAGACAGTGAATCAGAAAAAAGTGCTTAATTTGACTGAAAAAAAAAAAAAAAAGAACACCCTGCTGAATCAGATTGAGTATTCCTGAAGGTGTTGAAATTAAAGTTTTCCCTGCCAAGTGGACATGAGAGCTCATGAAGAAAATTAAATTGTTAGAAAAACAGAGTTTCAGTTGAATACACATCTGTTTTGTAGCTATTATTTATTTATGTTATAAATTATATCATTTAAAGTAGCTAACTGGACCAAATAGTCCATATCCCCAACTACACTCTTCATCAACTACTGATGAATTACGTAAGACTTCAGAGATACTCTGCAGCATTCTCTCAAACAGAAAAAATAAAATAAAAGGAAGAAAAAAGAAATCTTAATGGACAAATGTTGGCTGTTTTCTTTTCCTCATTAGCCATCAGTATGTAAAACAATTCAGTTCTTAAACCTGACACAGAAGATCACCAGCTCCCTTACAAACCACACAGCAATTCCTGAAATCTAGGCAGAGGTTTTGGGTCCAAGAAGCATTAAGGCCAATTATGCACAAATAACCAAATTTTCCCAAATTTCTTAAATTCATCTTAAATCAAGAATCCAGGGCACGAGAGGGAAGAGATATGGGAACATATGTATATGTATAACTGATTCACTTTGTTATAAAGCAGAAACTAACACACCATTGTAAAGCAATTATACCCCAATAAAGATGTTAAAAAAAAAATTCAAAAACAAAAAAAAAAAGAATCCAGGGGCTTCCCTGGTGGCGCAGTGGTTGAGAGTCTGCCTGCCGATGCAGGGGACACGGGTTCGTGCCCCGGCCCGGGAAGATCCCACATGCCGCGGAACGGCTGGGCCCGTGAGCCATGGCCGCTGAGCCTGCGCGTCCGAAGCCTGTGCTCTGCAACGGGAGAGGCCACAACAGTGAGGCCCGTGTACCGCAAAAAAAAAAAAAAAAAAAAAAGAATCCACACTGACACTGAGACTCAGATATAATGTCATTAAGTAATTCTTCTTTAATATCGCTCATAAATCATTGTTCTATGATAGAGCATTCCTCTCAGAATGGTCCCGATGGAGTTTGGGGTCCCTTGGAATTGTCTTATTCTCCTCTTTTAGAACACCCATTTCCCCCTCATGTCTCAATTACTTCAGTATCTTGCTTATTGCCATTTTTCACTAATATCACTTCTGCCTTAATTGTTTGGAATTACAATGTACATGTACAATAAATGATGCTTTCAGTACCTTCACCTGCCACTTCCTCAACAACCTCTCCAATGATCCTCTGCCACCACACCTCATTCATGCATCCCCCTGGTCATACATGGTAGATCTTACCATTACAATACCAGTTGCCCATCCATAATCTGTGTTGTACTCTGAGTACTCTCAGCAAGTACCTTTTTTCTTTTTCCAGCTCACTAACTCTAGTACAATGGCTTACAACTATCCTTAACCCTACTAGGTCCTGAAACTCATTGATCCTATAAAATTTAACTGTCCCTTTTACATCCTTTGCTTCCTCTTTTCCTAGATATGTTGCATGGTCAAGTATGATTACTATATTGCATATACACACTTCCCCACTTTTTCTTACTTTGCGGTATTCATTTGGTAAAACTATAATGCTGATTAACCCAAATCTTTCTGCTCCGTGCCTGTGTTCATAAAGTTGAATGTAGTTGGAACAATGCTCAAAACCTGACTAATCACCTCTCTTTGAAGGCATGGCTGTGAATCTCAAATCGACGTTTAACGCTACCAAGTGCCTGTACTCTGCTTAGCCTACCCATTTTCTCTTTTCTTGCTTAGGTGACTTTCTCATATCTTCCGCTCTCACAGAAACCCCCAATACCTCCTCCCCCATTCTCCCTCCCAGTTGATAACCTTCTACCTAATTCAATGAGACTACTGAGTCTTCTGTACACCCCCATCCCCAAATCTACCTACTTACTAACATCTATATCCATATATCCACATATTCTGCATTCTCACCTGCTACCATAAATTAACCACCCATGTTCCTTTATAAAGTCAATTGTTTAACGTTTGTATTAGGACCCCATCCTATGTCTCACGTACTCAAGGAAACCATTTCAGCACTTCTCTTTCTCCTTTCTCACTTACATCATCAGTTGTTCTTTCTTTTGTTAAGTCATTCCCGTCAGAAAAAAAAAATCTGTTATCCTCTCCAATCTTACAAGGAAAGAAAAAATAAAAGCAAAAAAAAAAAAAGTCTCACTTGACTTACCAGCTACCACTCCATGTTTTTGCTCCCCTTGCAGGAAACTTCTTGAATCCGTTGTCTATGCTCATTGTTTCAAAGTCCTCTCCTCTCATTCTTGCTACATCTACTCTGATCATGCTTTTGCCATTCCTGTTCCCACACACCATAAAAATACTTTTGTCAAGGTCACCAGATGACAACTTGCATTATTAAATCTAATGCTCAATTCTCAGCTCCTAATCTACTTGATTCTTCATCAGTTTTTGACTTCATTCATTCTTTTCTTCTCCTTAGTACACTTTCTCCACAAGCCTTCTCAGATACTGTGCCCTTTTTTGTATTTTTTCTTAACTCACCGGTCATATTTCATTTTCTTTTTCTAGGCCCACCTCTTCTACTTTAACTCTTTATGTAAAATTCCCCAAGGTCCAATCCCTGGTCCTCTTCATTTACCCAAAAATGATATTTTCTTGGCGATCCTGGCTGGTCTTATGACTTAAAACCTATCTGTGAGTCAACAATTCCCATTATTATGTTTCCAGATCAGATCTCACTCCTCAACTACAGACATATATTTAAATGCCTATTAAAATCTCCACTTATGAATCTCTTGGACGTCTCAAACAGAACACGCCCTAAATTAAACTCTTTAACTTTCCCCAAAGACTCCTTCTGAAGCCTCTCCATACCAGCAGAAATCTTGACATTTCCCTTATCTCCTCTCTTTCTTTCACACTCCATGCCAAATGTGAAAGGAAATAAGGGAAGCTCTTCAATCCAAATATACATGCTAATTAGTGATCCCGCATTACCTTCACTGTTGTCCACTCTGGACAAGTAACCAGCATCTGTATCACTGCAATATCTTCCTGTCTCCCTCCTTCTGTCTTTGCCCTTCACATTCCAAGGTCTAATCTCGATAGAGCAGCAGAATATACTTTTAAATTGGAGGTCATATGATGTCACTCTTCTATTCAAAATTCTCAGCTATTCCTCATTCCATTTAGAATAAAACTAAAATGGCCCGCCAAAGCTTCTGGGAGAGGGTTCTACACCACCTCTAGCATCTTCTCCTCTATTCTCCTTTGTGCTGATTCTGTTAGAGGCACCTTCGAATATTTCAGGTATGCTTTCACCTTGGGCCCTTGCAGTGGCTGTCCCCTACAACTAGAAAGCTCTTCCCCTCCACTTCCTTCAAAGGTTTGCTCAATGCCCATCTTCTCAAATAGGCCTACTCTGATCGCCGTATACAAAATTCCTACCTTAGCCTCCCCAATACACCCACATCTTACCCTGTTATACTTTATTTTTCCATACCACTTCACATTTTGCTGGAAATATGACCTTCAAATAAATGACATTTACAAATAATATAGTTATTTATTATGTTTTACTATTTCCTGCCTCTCCCTGCTAGAATGTAAGTTTTACAAGAGCAAGAATATCTGTCTGTTTTGTATATGGATCTCACCTAAGCAACTAATCTCACCTAAGAAAAAAATGCCTAGCACATATAAAGCACTCAATAAATGTATGATTAACTGAAAGAAGAAAATATCTTGGTTCTAGAGCATGGCTTCCCTTTTAATTTTTCCTTCCCTTTTCTTGTACACTAGGGAATAATTAAAATCGAAGTTACCTTAATGTTTCTCCCTAGTTAAATTAATCAGGACACTTCCTGTAGAAAAGTGACAAAAATATAACTCAAATAAACTTGAGTTAAAAAAGAGAGTGTATTGGCTTCAGTTAAGTGGGAAGCTCCTGGAGGAGGTGTAGGAAATGGTTTCAAACACAGTTCCATTCAAGGTTTCAAATAAAGTTCCTAAGTTTCTCTCTTTTCCTCAATTTCTTGGATCTATTTCTTTCTGAAGGCTGACCTGATTCCTTCCTAAGACATATGGGCTTCCTCCATGTCGTCAGGGAAGTTGGCTCTGGCAGCCCCAAATTCGCATCCTGTCAGCCTTATGTCCCCAAAGCAGGAAACAGTCTTCCCTACTAGCACTCTCAGAAATGCCTTGTGAAGGGCTCTGGCTGTCCAGATGAGAGGCACTGTCTACCTTTTAGTTGGGCTGCCAGAGGTCAGGATAGTATTCATAGCTTTACCAGGACTATGGATTTGGAAAGAGGTGGTCCCTCCAAGGAAGAAATGCTAAATAAACAACATATCTACTTTATATCACATTCCCTTCTTTTTTCTCCTTACCCTGTCGACTGGGATGCTTCAGAGCCCAATTTCTCTCTGATGGTACAAATCAGCCAAGAAGGCATGTGTAGGGAGACAGGATAAGACAAGAAGATTCTAACTGGAGCCAAAGCGTTTGAGAACAGTGGACCTTGTCTGACCAATGCTGTCCAGAGATTTCAGACTAACTGTATTTCACTTCATTTTAATGTAATAAATATTTAAAAAGAAGAATGGTTAGTTTTATATGATTAATGAATAAAATAATATTTTTAAAACTATTAGAGTTTTACCCATTTATATTATTGTTTCAACTACGTGCTCATATGTTTTTATTCATCCATCAAATCATTTATGTGTCTGTCAGATAAGAAAACTTATTCCATACCTACTATGTACAATGCAATGCACTATGCCAGTAACGGGAATGCAATGAGTAATAAGATATGTTTGATTCAAATTAACATAAATACTTAATTACATTTGCAAAATTCCATTTATGTAATCAGTTTGCTAAATCCACGATTATAGTAGATAGGTTTTGTACTTAGAAATTTCCTTTTCACTTCTCCAAAATTATCATAAATAACATTTATAGAAAGCTAACTCTGTGTCAGGCACTCTGTTAAGTATTTTTATGAATTATTTCATTTAATCCTCACAGTTTTCTGTGGGAGGTGCTATTATTACCCCCATGTTACATAAGGAAACTGATAAAAACCCAGGAATCTGTGATACAGGTCTCACAGTTTGGAAGAGGTGGAATTAGGACTCAAATCCAGTAATCTGATTTCAGACATAAAATTTTTCAACACTCTGCACTGTCTTAGCAAAATGTTTTAATGACATTTAGTGCAAAGTGACCCATGACCCATATAGAAGAAATAGCCACAGACTATAGGAATGGTGCTTAATTAGGTGTGGTGTCCATCAAAAACCAATCTTAATACAAAGAATTCTATTTTCTTTTCCAAAAAAAGTAGTTTAATATGACTTACATAGACAGTTTCTAACTATAAGAGTCCAAGTGGGACTTGTGAAACAGCCAACTTATTGTTGGAGATACTGTAGTCAGAAGCAATTGCAGTAGTATAGATTCTTGCTACAAACCTTTTGTATTCAAGGGCCTTAATTACAGCCTACCTAGGAGGACGAAACAGACAATTCAAGTAAAAGAAGAGCAGATACTCCATGTTACAGCAAATGGTAACTACAAACCAGTTGTGCTTTTAAAGCTGTATCCTGGATGATCTGGATGTTATAAGCATACACAGATTATTGTAATTCTTGGAATTCCTACCTTAGAAAGAATTGTAATTGAGCATATATATAAGGAAACTCATCTACAAGCATAGCCTCTGAAGTGATGATTACAGAGACAGAAGGAAAGACACATGTATACCATGGAAGAAAGAGTATGACAAGGATAAAAGGCAATTCTGCGGATATCAGCACTTTGAACACAGAAGTGACTGAGTCCTGTCATGGAACCAATGGTATTAGGACTAGAACAATTTTTTTTTAATTGTCTCACACTTGGTAGGGTGACCTACAAAATGACTCAGTGTCCAGGGGGGCATGGTGGTTGTACAGGGGGGTGTGTGTGTGTGTGTGTGTGTGTGTGTATGCACGCACAGAATAAAAGAATGACACAATTAGTAAAATGGATAAAAGGTGTTGTGTCATGTATGTGTTCTATCACTCACTTTCTCTTTTAGTTTGGTTGTTTACTTATTAGTCTTAAATGTATTTCCATTAGCCTGACCTGAGAAATAATGTACTCTATTATCATATATTTATTAATAGTCATGATATTATCTTCATATATTTTCAGGGTATCAAAACATTACAGTTCATATATTTAATATTTTACACCAGAGTTTTAACCCCAGTTCATATGAACTAATTGTTAGAAATTTGCACAGTGATGAACAACAGAGAGACTGAAGTCCCAAAGACTAATCCACGTTAGATGCGCACACTGCATAGCCTTGGATTCAAGGTGTAGTTTTATATTCTCACCACTTTTAATTAGAATGAAGTAACATCAAGAAGTATTTATCCAGGATTCAAGAGTTAAACGGGCACATTTAATTTTGTCATTTCCCAGGTAATCAATGCAGATTAAACTTAATGACAAAGACTAATTGAGAACTACTTATAATGTCTAAAAATTAAAATTAAACAAAGATCATTTTCTCTTTAATTGAGAAATAAGGATGAAGAGTCAGAAAAATCTCTGTGGAATGAAGGCTATATAGGGGAGGGAGCAGGTATGTGTGTGAGCAAGTCAGGCTCACAATTGTACTTTTAACCCTAGAATGCACGTTTTCAGAACAATTTCAGTCAATTTCAAAGGCAAAGGAACACAAAACACAAGTTATCATTTAAATGCAAAAAGATTTCATTAGAATTTTTATCTCCCCTTTTGGTGATGTGACAAGACGGCTGTGATATGGATTAAAGGAAATGAAAATTCCTCCACAGAAGGCAGCCAAAAAGCCTCTGCTTTGGAGTGTTCTCATTTGGGTTACAATTTCTATTATGTTTCTGTTTTAACATTACATTTGAGTTTCATCTTATTAAGCTCATTTACATTAGTATGAAAGTCAGTGTAATAATAGAATAAATTATTTTGAAATTAATGCTAAGATACTAAAGACTCCAAGGCAGCTTTGATGATTAAATTTGATTATAATGGCTAAATGTTGACAATATAATACATTCTCCAATTTCTCTGAATATTGCATCTCATGATACATTTCTTTAACTTCCTATGTTATTCTTTGTGTTCAAAAAAGCATCTCTGAATATATGTAACCATAATCTTGGTATAGGCAAAACAGAAATCTACTTAAATCAGTAAATTAAATAAGTGGATAACTAAACTAAAAAATAAATGCTTTGTTTTTATTTTTATAAAGATATGTTAAGAGCATAAATTTGTAAATCAGAGAAGAGTGTAGCCAGAGAGTGTAGAGTCATCATGTAGAGATATCTGCCAGTCATCATGTAGAGATATTGCCAAATTTAGGAACTATTTATGTGTTATACCCATTTTGGAGGCTGAAGATGGATGGTAAGAGGACGTTGTATTTAACATTGACGGGTTCATTCCACAGCAATAATCATTATGCTTTATCAACCATATTTACCATATGATAGAGGTAAAGGGCATACTGTTACTGTTCAGGGAAAACTGTACCTGAAAATTCAGCAATACCAATAAGGGTATTACCAATGGACACAGTCAAGGAAAGTTTCACGTTATTATGCCTGGAAAAGTCGCGGGAATTAGGCACATGGGCAGGAATTCCAGGCAAAAGGTAGATATAGGTGATTAGAGCTCCGCTAATTTACCAACTTGTAAGAACACCATTTCCTCCAGCACACAGGGTGATTGTCGGACTACAACAAGCCATGAGGCTGGAGAGATCATCAGGAAAGGCAGTTCATGAGGGCAGGGATATATATTAAGGCTTTTGAATTTGATATTGGACACTAAAAGATTTAGGCATGAGAGTGACATAAACATGCTGCATTAACAAAGATGGCTCTTTCAGTAGTTTGGGCAATCTTATAGATCACTGCTGTCTAGTAGAACTGTTTGTGATGATGACAGAAATGTTCTCTGTCTGCACTGTTTAATATGGTAACCACTAACCATACATGGCTATTGAGCATTTGAAATGTGGCTAGTGCTACTAAGAAACTGAATTTTTCATTTTATATAATTTTAAGTAATCTAAATTGAAATTTGAATAGCCACATGTTGCTGGAGATACCACATGGGACAGTGCAACTCTAGAGGTAGGGCTGATTTTCTCCAAGGTCATCAATAAGAGAGCAGTTGCAAAAATTTACATTTCTTTGTATGCACTATCATTTTCTCTAAATACAAGAACTTAAAAGAAGAAGTGATTTGTCTGGTAATTGTACCTGTTCTACTGTTCTCTCTCTTCTCTGAAAAATCCTCCATACTTAAACCAGTCCTCAGAAATCTCAGGAACTAAAAGCAGTGATAACAAGAAAAATGTGTCTGAAAATCATTACCTGGGTTTGGCATTCAGTCCAAATACATATTTAACCAAGCACTGGTGGGTTAAATCCTTGAAAAGTAAACTGATCAATTAATTTACCAATCATTTTTAATTCATTTAAATATGTGTTGAGTACTGTTTGCCAAACAGTATGCTAGGTGCTGGGGATAAAGTTGTAAGTCTGAACTCCTAGAAATTCACAATCCAGCAGAGTAGGCAGATATACACAGAGCTAATCATAATACAGCGAACGACATATGGTGATGGCAATTTCAATAAAATGATCATCAGACCAGAAATATGGAAGTGCTTAGTTCTGCATGAAGAATTAGGGGAAAAATTGAGTCAGGAGTTGACTCTAATGTTGAGAAGAAAATTTCAAGGTCAGCTAGCAGGAGGTGGCAAAAGGTAGACGATATGAGGATGGTAGGTGAATAGGGGTGACTGGGAAGGAAGAAAACTGCATGGAGCTGAAACAGCATGATTCAAGTATGAAAACTAATTACTTGTCTTAAAAACTATATATAAACTTTTATGCCTGGAAAATAGGATGATGAATAGGGTTGAAGCTAAGAAGCCATACACTGTGTGAAAATGATAGGCATTGGATGATTTTTTTTTTTTAATGATCTAACTTAGATTTGGATTTTTAAGGATCTGGCAGCATTGGGAAATGATAAATGATGAAGACTGAAATAGGCCACATAAATCTGGATATGACTGCACAGATGTTTTGAGATGTTTGAGGTCCATAACTAAGGTCACTAAGGCCTTCCAGTCCTGGTAATTATGTCAATTCTTCTTTTAATATGTTTTTTGTTTTGTTTTGTTTTTCTGGCTCATCAACTCCTTAACACTCATCTCTCCAAATGATTTAAAACTCCACAGCTCTCTTCATGCTAGAGATCAACCTGAGACCCATTAGATGAGTGGGTAAGGGTGATAGAGAAAACAGGGATGACTGCAGGATTTGTGGCTGGAGACTGCAGAAGCTGATACTACTAATGAAATAGGGAAGACGTAGGAAGAGCCTCGATTTTGGAGGGTGGTAATGGATTCTGAGCCATTCCTGCTTCCAGCTACTCTTTATCTTTTCACTGAGTGACAGTAAAGATTACTCACCCTCTAACCAAGCACCCTGCAGCCCTAGTGAGTTTAATCTTCGTGAGGTGATTACTATCACTATACATCCATCTGGCTGGAAATCACTATCTTTCCTATCTTAGAGCACCTTCAAGCTGCATGGAGGAAATTACTTGGACACACAGTAGTTTATTGGTATGGAAAATACTTCAGCATATCCGACAGAGAAGTCTGGCTTAAAGGTTTTCTTTCCAAGTC
The DNA here is from genome assembly GCF_951394435.1 of Stenella coeruleoalba. Classification (NCBI taxonomy): domain Eukaryota; kingdom Metazoa; phylum Chordata; class Mammalia; order Artiodactyla; family Delphinidae; genus Stenella; species Stenella coeruleoalba. The sequence goes on along the minus strand of NC_137162.1, from coordinate 52,684,421 downwards.
ACTTTGCTCCAGGGAAGTATGTGTAAATCAGTTAATAGCCCATGAGTTTTTGCAGAAATGGAAAATGCACTAAGGATGGAATTTTTTACAGGGAAAAGAAGAGTCAAATGCATATTGAGCTGGAATCAGATACTTTGAGTAATGCTGTTGTTTAACTTTCCTGTACCTAAACACATTGCTAGCAGTTTCCAATTGGCTTATTTCACTCAGCTGAACCTACAGATGATCAATATTTTGCAGTCGATAACTGATCTCCAGAGAATTCAGCCAGGTTTCTTTTCCTCTGCCCACATCCATAGTTCACATGTCACAGCTCCCCATGGTTCCTTTGTCCCATTTGAATTTTATAACCAGTTACTGATTATTCTTCTCGGTATTGGTGTATAGCCTTATAAGCATGAACCACCCCAATTCATGGGCATGAAATATATCCAGTCATGGTCCCAGGACTGTGCTTATAGAGTCCATTGTCCTCCACTCAAGCAGGACAAGATGGCGAACTGTGACACAGTACCCTGTGATATAAAACCAACTGCTGGCCCTCAGCTCATTTTTAACTTCTAAAAGTCTGTATTTTCTAAAATTGTATTTCGGTTGAAATAACATCATAAATTCTACACTGGAAATGAGGCTTGGGCTACAACATACACTGTAAATGCATTCAGTGCTCTGGGGCGTGTTCAGAAATATTGACTGCATTTAAAAACTAAAGCAAAAGAAAAAGACGGCCCCAAAAGCCCAAAGCCATAATATTGTTAACTTTTGAAGGAAAATAACAAAAAAATGAAGTTATTTAATGCAACCTAAAATTCCATGTAATGAATTGCTAATGAGGGTCAAAAGCCCAGGAGAAAGCCCTAAGGCATCCACTGAGACTTCAGGGGATATTGATAGGGCATCATCCCAGTGATCTCAAGCAACTATGACCAGGTCAGTTGCCCTGGAGGTCTGTGATTTCTTAAATTTTCCTCTGTGCCCAGTCTCCTCTCCTAGAGTCTACCTCTCCTAGCCTGGGATTGTTGCTGCTTTTATCAGACATTGCCACTCTGAGAACTTCTGAGGATGCCATATTAGCTTGGGGCTGTTATCTGGACTCAGCTGCTATATCATATAGGGCCTCAGAGCACAACAGTGTCCAATATACTGGTGTCCTGGAGATACAGATGTGATTGTAGATGTGTACTGATGAGAAATGGGGAAGAATACCTCTCACCCTTTAAGACATCCACTGTTCTGTGGGCGTCTTTGGTCTTAGTATCCCAAGAGATTTTTTAATGAAACAGTTCTCTTCATTTAATATTCAGTCTCTCCTCCATCCAGTGATCTACAGCGAGTCCAACTGGGAACCCGCCTGAAGAGAACTCCAAGTGGGAGACACCAAGCTCTACCCACCCCTTCTTCTGCAAACCAGAGCTTCTTATGAGATTATGTCCTGACACTGGCTTCCCCTTGGATGAGGAATGTATATTTGCCTAGCATGAACAGAGATATGGTGGTCCTATTTGACATGTCTCACCAGGCAGAAGAGTTGTGACACCAGCAGTGAAAGCTTAACTTCAAAGCAAGACCCTAATTACTCAGGAAAAGGCAGTAAAGCAAGTGACTGAATCATCTCACCACAGCCAAGGTCAGATTTCAATATAAATATCACCTATTTTAATTAATTAGGAGTTTTAGAAATTATGATTCAAATATCATTGAGTAGATCTTACATAATCTTTTTAAATAGCATATGTTAAACATAGTCTAAAGTAGTAAAAATATCGTGGCAATTGGATTTTGGTTGATCAAAGTAATTTTATTGCCAGATGCACTGAAGTAAGTTTACTGCCAAAATTAATCAGATGATTAAAGAAGATTCTGAAAACATTCTCCAAGTGGTCATAACACCTATGCTTTCCAATATTACCTTCCTAAGATAGTCAGAATGGAGTAGTGGGGAAACAGGAGTTGGGGTAGTGCTGAGCTAGTCCTCAAATTCAAATTCTGGTTTTGACATTTACTGACTATATATAAGTTTTCAAACTAGGCTCAAATTCCACCATTGATAAGTGCAGGATGTAATCCTAACCTTGTATGATAGCAAGAATAATAAAAAATATTTGTTAGCAAGAATAATAAAAAATATAAAGTATCCAGATGCACGTCAAATAAATAGTGGATGCTCAGTAAATACTGTTACTATATTTAAAATCAATATATAACATCTCACCCTTGATCTAGATGCCAAATCTTCATTCAGCATATATTCAAATATATATGCTCAATCTATATAATGTATCAGGCACTGAGCATTATACCAGATACTATATGCTTGTCAGAAGATAATCTCCTCTCAAAATGAATAATAATAATAGAAACTAGAGAGTGAATGAAGGGGAGAGAGAAGGAGAAAGAGAAAGAGAGCTGCATAACATTTTTTGGGTTTTACTACAATCTCTCATAATCAAAGTAAGTTCTCACAAAACATTACAAAGAAAATAGCTCTAGGTCCCTACTTTAAAAATATACTGAGCCTAAAAAGGGCTAGGTTACTTGCCCATGGTCATCCAGAATGAAAGCAACTCTAAAAAGATTTTCATTTACCACAATAAGTTCTCAAATCCTTGCATGGGAAACAAGGAATAAAAATACGTAAGTTACACATTGTACATGCAAAAATAACATCTTATAAAACAGACAAAGAATGGCAGTTTTCTATCTCATTTAGTAAAATCATGGGTATATGCTCTCTTATTCTGTAAGGTACCACCACCACATCCTCTAAAACAGAGGGTTATCATTCTCCACACTCAAGTCGCTATGCAAAACCTTGTTATAACTGCAAAGATGCCTTATAATCCACAGCAGGTTTTCAAGAATACGTCTGTCTTATCTTGTTCATCTCTTCACTTAAGATTTGAAGCTGTGGGATATTATGAGTGGATGATATAACACTTACCTTTCTTGCTATAACTGAAAACACAGTGATATCACAGAAGACCAAAAATTAAACTAAAAGAAGATATGAAGTAGTTGTATTTAGAGTCCTGGATCTCAAACCCTGGGAAGATCTCAAAGGTAGCAAGCATATCACAGACCACAGTTTCCCATTCCAACTGAACTTAAATGATGCATTTGAATACCATACTCAAGTCAGGGATTTTATAGAGGAATCTGGATTCCTAGACAGGGTTTCATACATTTTTGACTCGGACACAGAATGCCTGCTAACTTAGAGAAGCATGATGATCTTGCAAGAAGCCCTGAAGGAGCTAAGGGATGACCTTTTGGTCAATGCTGAGTGTATAGGCTGCTGCTGCTGCTATTGTAGTGAATAGCTGAGAGCAGGACTGACAAGATAGAGCATCCACTCAACTGAAGAACCTGAGATACCCATATGATGAGTACCATGAAATCAAGGATAATAACTAATACTCCAAACAAATTATTTCTCTACTGATTTCTCCAAAGCTAACCTATTTAGAAAAATCATAGAAGACTCAGGTTTTATGTATATTGAAAAGATGATCATGGGTTTGTACAATACCCTCCCGTGTTTGAGAGTCAGTTTGAAATTTCTGGTATATTACACTTACAAGTTTTATCCCTATCAACTACATTATTGAGAGAGAGAAAAAACAGGAAGGAGGAGGAAGAAAAGAATAAAAGGAAGAGGAGAGGAAGAAAAAGGACAGCTTCCTAATGCATGCTATCGTCTTTGAGATAAAAAATTGATCACATTGAATAGGCTATTTTTGTAGAGTCAGTGACAGTGCAAAAAAAATCAATAAATCTCAATCTTTCTCATTCTCAGAGTAACAGGAATGCCTCCCATTATGCCCACTCAGGTCACTGTGTCACAGAAATGGTGAGAGAATATGAAAAAGGAAATGGGAAAAGACCCACCAGACATAAGTTGTTTCCCAGGCATCCATCTTCAGCCAAGGATTGAAAAGGGCAGGACAGACAACGACGTGTTAGTGTAACTCAGTTTTCATCAAAACTTACTATTCATCATGACACAAAACTGAACAGAAGGGAAAAAGTGTGAAGTTTGCAGTTTGTTAAAATATTTTCACACTTGTTTCTCTCTCTCCTTATCTTCTGTTTTATGAAGCAGGCTAGTCAGTCAGGGCATGGATAACTACAGGCAATGAGAGAGTAAGAACTAGAATTAGACTCTCTTGCTATGGAGAGAACATGAAGTGGTCGGGATAAGGGAGTTGGGTGGAGAAGAAAGAAGGGTGGGTACCTTCAATGTGAACACAATATCCAAAATGCTCATCATCCATAAATCATAATACAGGTAAGCCTTGGTATCAGGGACCCAGACAAAGTGATTGAGGTGTCCCAGAGGGAGAGTATAGCACAAGGCAGGAGGCAGGTACACAGAGGAGGATGCTTCACCAGTAGGCAGCCATCACTGTTAGCCAGTGTTGGGATCCAAGACACAAACCTGGATTTCAAGCTCTGAGCAGAGAGAAGATGAAGCAATAGGGAAATCAGAGGCCAGATGCTACTCTTGGTAATAAACATACTACCAAGACAAGATATCAGACAGAGAGAAAGACAAACCCAGGATTTGAAAATAGATGCACAAATGTGATTTTGATTGAGCTGCAGGTGTGTGAGGTGGAGCCATCTGAGTGCTTCCTATAAGATGTGAGAGGGCAAGTTGGTAGCACCCACTGCCCCTGGGGCAGTGGCTTCTGGATAAATATAAGGTATCACACCATGTTGTATGGCCTAGCATATTAGGAAACCCAAGAAAGAATTGCTGAATTGAAGATATGAAACGACAACAAAATACAGCAAATCTGAAGGAGAAGACAGGGATTGAAGGGTAGTATGGGTGAGTTTTGCAATTACAAAGTTAGTGAAACGGGGACACAATAAGGTTTGAGGAGCGGGACAGAGGAGATGCTTCCATTCTTCGAGAGGGATGTCTCTTTTATAGGGTGATGAAACTCCAGCTTAAGGGACAACAGCTGATTAAGGAACCATACATGACTGAAGATGAGCTGCCTGATGCTAGGATAGGTCCTAAGGACTGTGTAGTTTTATACAAAGGAGAAAAGGAGGGCATAGATATGGAGAGGGATCTGATGTGACCAAAAAGCAGCAGAGCCTGATATTCCTTAGGTGCCTAACCAACTTTTGCTATCTTTAACTTCCCAGTCCTGGGGCCAGGGCCTCAGACAGAGACCTAGATATGGGACATGGGATTCCATCCTTCACTAAAGTGACACCTAGTGCAGTAACTAAACTGTCTGAGACGTAACTGGTCTATCTAGCAAACAGAACAATAATACCTACCTCATATGACTGTGTAAATGAGATCAGCATCTGAACCACATTGTAAATTTTACGTTACTATGTAAAGTTACTATGTGAATTGTTTTGTAGCAGGTAATTTTTCTGAGGGGTTGGGCACTTACAGTCCAAGGTCCAGAGAAAATGCAGGAAGGTGGCACTGGGAATCCCCCCACTGTGAGAACCTGGTCCTTTCCTCAGACAAGAAGTTGTTCCAAGTCTGCCAGGTATAATGTAAGAGGGAGGATGACTGGCAGCCTCTAAGGCATACCTTGCTTCTCTGCCAACCACTGTCGTGTAGGCGCTGGTATCATCGCGCCACCTCCAGAGTGCAGGGAGCAGAGGCCCTCTCTCTGTGCACCTCCCCGCTACCAAAGCCCACACAAGTAGTGGGAGCTAAAAAAGGAGCCAAAAATCAAGGTGAACTCACAGATGTGCAAAGCAGCAAACCGAAAATATCAGTCATGTCTCCCTAGCACTGAGAAGCACAGTTCATTTGTTACACCTCAGATTACTTTAAGCCAGATGCTCTGGAGGAGACACCACAGAGCAAAACTGCACAGAAGAGATCTAAATGCGATCGTCTGCATCACAAAATAAAATAATTCTCGTGCTCCCAAGGACAATGAGTCAGAATCAGTTTACAAGTAAAACCAAGAGAAAAGGAAAGGTTTTTCTTCACTTGTGGTTTTAAGACAGTTTTTAAACCAGAGCTTCTCAAACATGAATGTGCCTCTAGATCACTGGGTCCTTAGCCAAATGCAGATTCAGACTCCACAGGTCTAGGAGGAGGGAGGAAGATGCTGAATTTCAACAAGCTCCCAAGTGAGGCCAGTGCTGCTGGTATCCCAACATCATACTGAGTAGGAAGGTACTAGACAATCAGGATTGTGGATTTCAAAACAGCTATTATGACTTATACATACAGATGAAAGAAGACTGATAGGAAGGGGGAAAAGATACCATCTTATAAAGTAAGAGAGCTTTGATATCAAAAAATGCTTGAAAATGCTTGCTGTTTGATGTTCTCATATGACACCGATTCTCCTTTGAAAGTGTTCACAATTTATTTGTGAAGTCAAGATATACATACACATAGACACACAAGCATGTGAAGTCAGAACTGCTGTGTACCAGGGTGAAAATCAGTATAATGCACTGGGCTATCTTTTTCCTCAGTATTCTCATCTGCTAAAGAAACAAAACAATAGAACTCTGTTCACTTTAAAAAACTCTGAAGCTTCTATGGGAGTGGTTGTCACAAATAATAAGCACTCAATAAATGGTTACCATTGTCAATAATGGTAGGAACATATCAGCAGACTTCGAAAGAGCTTCTCATGTAAAGTCTCCTCAATTCTTTTTAATCTTATTATAATCTTCTGATTAAAAATCAGTAATTTCCTTTTAAATGTGGGAGAAATATTGAAAAGAATATAAAATGTTTAAATTCATGCTTAATCCAATAATTAAGAGCCATATATCTTTAATACGTTGGTGAAAATCTATGCAGTATTTCTGTCAGATGATTATATATATATATATATATATATAAAATACATATATATAATACAAATGTGTCTTTAAAATTAAGGTTATAGTGTATATATTGTATCTTAACAGTCACAAAAATATATAGTAAAAATCTCCTATATTATAAAATAAGTTTTAATTGTGCCTTTCAATGCATATACTATAATTTATTAAAGTATTCACTCATTACTTTTACCAGATATTTAAGATGTTTTCTATTTTTAATATTAAAATTGCATTATAATGACTGTTCTTGCAAATTTGTGCACACTTGTGGTTATGTCATCAATTCAGAAAAAAACTGCTGCACTAAAGGGTATGTGCATTTTTAAAGGTTTTGATACATATTTTCAAATTAGCCTGCAAAATGTTTTACCCATATCAACGCCCACAGGCAGTGGGGCAGCTAGTGGGAAGCATGGGTGTGTGCGGAACGGGGCAAGTGGGAGGAGAGGGGAGTCAGAGAGGAAACTGGGAGGCAGATCAGGGCTAGAGGGGATGATAAACGTTTTGACCTTTACCCTGAGCAAAATGGGCAGCATAGAAGGTTTGTAAGCAGTAATCTGATTCAAGTTTTTACTAAATCAAGGGTCAAAGCTCTAAGCCCAGGAAGGAGTTCATTACAGTAATCCAGATGAAAGACTGCCAGGGCTGTAGGATAGAGATGGTGGATAGAGTCTGGATTCTGGATGCAGTCAAAGGCAAGGACAACAGGATTTGCTGAGTATGAGGGAAAAAATTGATAATGATGAGTTCAAGGTTTTTAGCCTGAGATAATGGGAGATGTGTCATTTCCTGAGTAGGGGAAACCTGTGGGTGGACCAGATTGACTAGGAGAAAACTCAGCCCTTCCATATGGCCAAGTTTGGTTTGAGATGTCTTTGAGACACTAAGTGGGCAGTTAAATAGACAAGACAGAGCTCCTGGGGTTATTAGTCTTACCTGCTCCTCAATTCTTTCTTGAGTTATGACTATTATTTTTCCTAAAGTGCTACTTTTCTAAAAAATAATTCATTTCTTTTTTAATATAAATTTATATATAGAATTATCTTTTTGCCTTTCATATACATTGTTAGATTTTCATATATTATAAAGTTGTCAATTTCTTTCCATCTTTTTTCTTGATGAAGCGAGTTCAAAATTAGATATGTTCTTATCTGTCTTCATAAGTCTGGATACTTTTATTTAATTTTTACCATTTTCTCTTTACAAATCCTTTATTTTTTTCTCTGTATTTATCAATGTGCCTGTTCTGTTTGTGTTCTCTTATTCTTCTACCAACTTTTTTTTTTTTTTTTTTTTTTTTTTTTTGCAGTACGCGGGCCTCATCACTGCTGTGGCCTCTCCCGTTGCTGAGGACAGGCTCTGGACGCACAGGCTCAGCGGCCATGGCTCACGGGCCCAGCCGCTCCGCGGCATGTGGGAACTTCCTGGACCGGGGCACGAACCCGTGTCCCCTGTATCAGCAGGCAGGCTCTCAACCACTGCGCCACCAGGGAAGCCTTCTATCAACTATTTACACTGAATACTTAATTTATTTTCATTATTTTTGCTTGCCAGTAAAATACCCAAGGCTGTGAATCTGTGCCCAATAAAAGCTTCTGTGAGAATGCAGGCATTTGTTATGCACATGGTTCTTATTCTTGAATCTTGTAGTTTTTTATATTTTGGGATCTGATTTATCCTTTGGCCAAACATTTATTTAAGATATTGTATGCTGTTCTTTACAAATGTCCAAGTTGTGTGATTTTGATGTTATGGTTTGTTATTAATTTCTATTTCTTCCAGGCAGTGATGTGTAGGCTATAAAAACTCTGCATTTTGCAATGCTAGCTTTTGTACATTTTGGGTGTACTCTTGAGAAAACATGTTAGCTGATACGAGACTAGGCACAACACAATCTATTATGTTAACCTTGTTACTTTTACTCTGAAATTAAAGGGAGCTTCCTTTTCTGTTGCAAATGATGATCTTTTTTAATCTACCAAGTGTAATTAAAGACCCCTAGCCTCACTCTCTCTTGTGCTGGCATCTTTCCCACCCTTCTATTGTTGATGATCATAGGCATCATATCACTTTGAGCCCTTTTACAACTCTGGGACATCTCCTCCTCATTTTATTACCTAAGAAGCATAACCTAAAAATGTTTTCCTGAGGACATCAGCACTTAGCAATTTTACAGGTGATCAAACTTAAATCTAACACCAAAATTACTCCTGAATTTTCTTCTTCCCAGGAAGGTTTACCCCTGCCTCTCTCCTGTGCTTGGAAGCTCTGCTGGAGTTTCAGTTAGACATACATGGGTAATGCGCCCTGTGTTCAGACATCTTGACCTCCTGTCCTCCAACTCTGGCTCCTCTAGGCCTAGATCTTCTTCTCATGCTGGTAGCTCAATGAAGACACTCATGAGATAAGCAAACTAAGTTGTAGAGAGAGCACTGTCCAGATTCTGGTCAGCTACATTCCTGAGTTTGGTCATTTCAACTGGAATAGAGAGACAGGGATTTGGGTGATCTCTGTAGAAGTCACCATTTAGCCTCGAAGCTCCACACATTTTAGGAATGAGACACAGGAACTGAAAAGAGATGATAAATCCAGAATATCATGGAAGAGGACAAAATGTGGGGAGAAATAAATGGAGAAAACCAACTTGTGTGTTGGAAACAGAAATCAGATTAAATTGGAAGTAGTAAGACCCCATGGAATGGAGGCTCACTATTTATTTTTTCTTTCAACAATCATTTATTAAGTGTTAGCTATATGCCAGACACATGGTATGAGACTTGAAGTAATTTTTAAAAGAATAAAATTTTAAATTTGGTTGAATAAGATAATTGATCTGTGCGTAGTAAGCACACAAATGGTTACTGTTATTATGACTATTATCTTTGGGCTCTGGATATTTGCAGAAGGAGGAGTTATTTTCAACCTAAGCTTATAAAAAAAAGAAAAAGTGGGGGTGAAGGAATCAAGGAAATTTTTTTGGAGGAGGTGTACTCGTCAGAGGTGTAGTTCCAAAGAAGGGAACACCTTGTCTCTACTTCACACCTAGTCCGTTTGTGCTGTGTAGAACCATCCCTGGCTTCTCTCTCCTCGTGTGTTGATCAGACTCTCAGTGGGTATTAATCAAACTCATTGCTTTGCTGTCTTTTATGTCACTTAGGTGGGGTCTCTTCTTATTTGACCTAATCTGTTGGTAATTTATTCCTTGAAATGAACAGTGAGTGAATAAGATCCCAATCAACACTCAACAATAAAGACTATTTCTGCCCTGCATTTTAAATAGACACATTTTAATGAAGGGGAATTAAGGAGATTCAGATGGCATTTTATTTATTTATTTTGGTTGCACTGGGTCTTAGTTGTGGCATGTGGACTCTCAGTTGCGGTGTGCATGTGGGATCTAATTCCCCAACCAGGTATCGAACTCAGGCCCCCTGCACTGGGAACATGGAGTCTTACCCACTGGACCACCAGGGAAGTCCTCAGGTGGCATTTTAAAATGAAATGAAAACCCAATCAAATACGGATGACACCCAGGCATAAACGTCTTGCTTCATGGTCTTTTATAGGCAGTAGTAACTAGCTGGAGGAGACCGAGGCATCACACACCATATGGTGAGATAAATATGGCTTACTTTTAAAACTGCATTTGTGTCACACAATTAAACATTAAAACTATGTACTCCTAAAGATTATGCTGCAAAACCTGAAGTTTTTGCAAGTTTCACTGTAACCACTCTGGAGATTTTTGAAGACATGAAATCTATCATTAGAAGCAGAATATCTAAGTCACATGATTCCAGCAAACTATTTTAAAAAGGTATGAATAAAAACTTGCAATCCAATCCAGGGAGCAGCTCAAATAATAACCAATATTCACTCCAAACTATACCCTCTCAATGAATGGAAGGTATCAATGACTGTACCTCCCTGGAGCCCAGGAAAAGGAAGAAGAGCTCAGGGAGCTGGCTTGTCCCAAGAGGGAAACAAATGGAGGTGAATTACTGTAAGTCCGAGCCTTGTCTTCAGAGCATAACAGAAGAGCTTCAGTAGAACTGAGGTCAAGCAGGTGTGTTTTGACATCACTTTGCTGCTGCAGCAAAACCAAGACTGATTTAATCAGTGCACTGAATCTGGCTTGCAAAATATATCAAAACTAAGGCCCATGGGCTTCCCTGGTGGCGCAGTGGTTGAGAGTCCGCCTGCCGATGCAGGGGACACGGGTTCGTGCCCTGTTCCGGGAGGATCCCACATGCCGTGGAGCGGCTAGGCCCGGGAGCCATGGCCGCTGAGCCAGCGCGTTCGGAGCCTGTGGTCCGCGACGGGAGAGGCCACGGCAGGGAGAGGCCCGCGTACCACAAAAAAAAAAAAAAATTAAGGCCCAAATAGGAAAATTGGTATTTGGTTTCTAAACCCTATCCTTACTAACTTTGGGAAAGAAAAATCAAATAATACATTTTTCTCAAAATTAAAAAAAATATTTTAAAATTATTTTAATCTAAATTTTTTTTTATTATTGTAAGAAAAAAATTTCCTGTCATGTTTCTTTGTCTCAACTCCAAAAACTGAAAATAACTGAAGACCACAAAGAGTACCATTTAATCAACAGTGCCAAAGCAGAAGCCTGGAGAAAAGCTCTCAAAGAAAGATGCCATGGCTTGGGGTTCCTGATTCCACTGTCATCTGTAAATGCCAGCAGTAAGACTCCTACCTCAGAGGACTGCTATGATGATTAAATGAGTTAATATGTAAACATGATTCTTATAACAGTGTCTAGAACATAATAAACAATATATGCATTTGTTGTCATTATTATTATTTTTTATTTTTATTTTGATAATATGGAGATGTAATCTAGATAGTCCAGGGTGATGGATAATTCAAATAATATTTAATCTATTATTTAATATTTAATATTTAATAATATTTAATATCTTCCATTTAATGAGCATTTAATATGTGCTAGGTGCTTTATATAAACTATCTCATTTAATTTTCACAATAATCCATGAAGTGGATACAACTGTTATCACAATTTTATAGTTTGAAAACCAGAGGCTTAAAAAAATCAAGTCAATTGCTCAAATTAAGATTAAGTCAGGGGCTGGAAAGTAGCTGCATCAGCATTTTCTGCTCTTTAATAACTAAACCAAATGCCCAAAACAAACAAAGGGAGAATTTATAATGGCTAGGATCAGTATGTAAATCAAGTGAAATCTAACCTAAATATGTTACACTTCTGTATAGACACTATAAACAAAGTCACACATGCCACATACATGATGCAGGGGAGCAAAAATTGTCACCCTAAAATATGCCACTTTGGCATGAGGATTATTTGAGCTAAAGGCAATCAAAACCCAGCAGATTCAGGAAAAGCTCTTTACCTCCCTCTCAACTGCCTAAATTGACACAGGAAGGGGGGCCCGTAGCAGTAAGACAGCTATACCAGAGATTCCTTTTTAACTAATAAATTCATCTGCATAACAGCATAACCTTTGTTTGCCAAACATCTTCTCTCCCTTCCTGTGAATGGCCTTCCTCCCTAATCTTTTCCTCAGCTCAGGATGTAACATAAGCTTCAATTACCTGGCTGCCCTTTGAGTCTTCATATCTCCATGGGGCTTCTGCATGTTTCTAATTTTGTTTGTTTTTCTCCTGTTAATTTGTCTTATATCAATTGAATTATTAGACTAGCCAAAGAGTCTACAAGGGAAGAAGGGAACATTATTCCACCCCTACAATGACAAATACACAAATATGACAAATATATGCAAAATATACAGAGTTCAACAATTATTGGGAATAAAACAGCAATCAACAGTACGAACAGCATCTCAGGAAATCTTCTTGTACTTTAAGATTTAAGTACTTATGTCTAAAGTCTGGAACCCCTCAACTGTTTTTTCCCACAGTGTGTGTCTATGTGTAACCTCATGCTTTGATACTTGCAAAGGAAAGAGGCAGCGATCTGTTGAGTTTTCAAGATAAATTCATATGGATGACAAATACTACTCTCCACTTTTAGAATGAGGGACCAGTACACGATGGTTGAAATCTCTTACAGAGGATGTGTTAATATAATAAACCTCAAATAACCCAGAGTCTGGGAATTAAAGGTTTGCTTTTTTTTTCTTCCTTCATGTCACTTAGCCAGAATGGTAAGCTAGTCCTTGTGGCCTCACCAGAGGTTCCACATGAACCCATCAGGTTTAAACTCCAGACTCTCCTTTGTTCTTTCTTGTCTCCCATCTATAACTCTACGGCACGGCTGAGCAAGCATCTACAAGAGCATACACTTCTTCCTTAGACTTCAAAACAGTGCCAATGCCACTGATAACAGTAGTAACTCTACTTAGAAAGCAAGGCTACATATTTCACTTCTAAGTTATAACCATGTGCAGCTCATTTCGAAGCATTACTTGTAGACACATGAGAACTCACCTAGTCTTTTCACCTCCACACAAATCTTGCATTTGGACCTGTAATGTCTTTAAAAGTCTTAATCCTTGTGCCTTTTGTTTCCTATGGATGGAACAGGCTTGATGAACCTGTCTTATGTAATTAGCATTCATTTTTATTCATTTTTTTTGTATATTCATTCATTTTTCTCTTCCTGGTTGTTTTTAGCTCAGTGCCCTGGCAGCCTGTGTCCCACTGGAGTCCCCTCCTTCAGTACTTCTATAACATCCACACTGTGTTTCCCTCCACAAACACAGACATGGCACACCCACTGTAAGGTTTCAGAAACAAATCATCTGTGGTAGCAGGAAGAATTAATACCTACACAAGAAAAATTGTGTGTTATAATTGGGTGGAGGAGTGTTCCACAATTCAGGATTCCTAATATACAGTGAAAACTCCCAGATCTTACAGCACAAGTGGTGAAAAAAAGAGATTGTCCCAGTGTTGGTCCAGCTTCCATTTCAAAGACTGGAACCTTGATCTTATATTTGAAGGACAGGGCTTGCTTAGTAATAGAATTATTTATTTTTTTAGTATTGTATAAATAGTTTGTGGATACAGATATTGCAGCAGTTTAAAATACCGCACACCCTCAATCTAAGCTCCCTGTACCCAAAGGGTATCCTCTCTGTAAAATACTAAGACCATCAAAGTTTGGGCAAACTCCACAAGAATACTAACTTCGTGGGGGAGTCAATGGGGAGCCACATTCCCTGTCTTATACCTTTTAACACCCATCATCCTAGTTCCTAACTATTTTGAGAATAAACAGAGGTAAAATCAACCTTGGAATGACTCTAAGTTTTCATTCTCACCAATCCTTAAACACAGACCAGACTCAGGTTTAGCTCCTTATACAACCCCCTCCTCTAATCCCTACCCAAACTAAATAAGTTAAGGCCAGAACTAAAATTTGGAGGGTTTCTGTAAAACCTGAAAGCTTGTACATTTTTAAACTATAAAAAGAGAGCAAGTTTTCCCTGGTGGTGCAGTGGTTAGGAATCTGCCTGCCAACGCAGGGGACACGAGTTCGAGCCCTAGCCCAGGAAGATACCACATGCCATGGAGCAACTAAGCCCATGCGCCAGAACTACTGAGCCTGTGCTCTAAAGCCCGCAAGCCACAACTACTGAGCCCACGTGCCACAACTACTGAAGCCTGTGCGCCTAAAGCCCGTGCTCTGCAACAAGAGAAGCCACAACAATGAGAAGTCCCCGCACGGCAACGAAGAGCAGCCCCCGCTCACCCCAACTAGAGAAAGCCCACGCACAGCAACGAAGACCCAACACAGCCAATAAATAAATAAATAAATTTATTTATTTAAAAAAAAAAAGAGCAAATGTGTTATTAAGTTTCTGAAGTCCAAGTCCCCCTCCATCCTTCCCTCCCCTCAAGTTTAAAGCCCCAGAAACAGGATTAAATCAGGGTACGATCCCAAAGACGCCTTCTGATTCAGCTGATAATCTGACTTCCTAGATCTCTTCAAGTTGAATCTCAAATGCAGCATTACTGAATTCTTAAGGGTCTAAATACACATCAGTGTTTTTGTTTTTTTCCGTGGATGGCCAACGGCCAATGGTATCTAAGGATAAGGCTTATTGGCTGGCAATGTGAATCTATTACTTACAGTCATAGACTGGTCCACAATAACAATGAGAAGCAACCTTATAAATCAGTGTAATTTAAAGTATGATCCAAGGGGTTTCCCTGGTGACACAGTGGTTAAGAATCCACCTGCCAACGCAGGGGACACGGGTTCGAGCCCTGATCTGGGAAGATCCCCCATGCTGCGGAGCAACTAAGCCCGTGCGCCACAAGTACTGAGCCTGTGCTCTAGAGCCCACAAGCCACAACTACTGAAGCCTGCGCACCTAGAGCCTGTGCTCCACAACAAGAGAAGCCACCGCAACGAGAAGCCTGCGCACTGCAACGAAAAGTAGCCCCTGCTCACTGCAACTAGAGAAAGCCTGTGCGCAGCAATGAAGACCCAACACAGCCAAAAATAAAACAAATAAAATAAATAAAATTTTTAAAACAGTATGATCCATGATTAACTGCACCAGAATTCAGACAGGGGTTTGGGGAAATGAATATTATTGGGCTCTACCCTATATTACTAAATCAAAATCTCTAGAAAAATTTCTGGGCATCTGTATTTGAAAATGTTCCTCATTAAATTTTAATAGTGGAAATCCTCAAACCACTCTTCTAAGTCATCTCATTCTTTAGATAATATTTGGGCACATATGCACAAACAGATGTACATATATAAACATAAAAACATTCATTTTTCCTTTTGTATAACAGCTTAAGCAAATAAAACAATGCTACACTTTGCTTTTAATCGTAGCTATAAATCTTTCTGTGTTATATATGTTTAATGTGCTCTGCATTAGTACAATCTGATGGTTTTCTAACTTATTAGTAACTTCCCAGAACCTAAACCTGAACTGAGGGTTCAGGAGATATGATTTCTGTTGCCAGCTTTACAACTCGCCTTCTGAGTAATATCAGTTCTCAGCATCTTCATTCTAAAATGAGGGACTGGCTATCTTTGAGAACCATTATCAGTTCCAAAATTGAATAACTGAATTGAAGGTTGATTAGAAATCTGTGGTACTATACGGTTAAGAGACAGATTGCAAGACAAATGGCAGCCATCCACTCACGCTCTCGACAGAATACTAAGGAAAAATTGCAATCTCATCTGCCTAATTAATTCTCTAATTTGACTAAAAATTACATTTGATTTGATTTGCAAAGGGCACTGACACAGACCTTACCAATGGCTCTAAACGTGTGGTCTCCAAATGCTCGAAAGAAAAGAGTTCCTTATACTAAGATCAGAGTTTCCCCAAGCAGAGAAGTTTAATGCTTACGTGGCTGATTTTGATTCCAGAAAAATATGCTAAATTCAAAAATATAGGAAATACAAATATCAAGTGGTGAAGTGACAGCTTAATTCTAACCAGAAGCAACAGTCAGAGAAGGTAAGTGATTAAGAATGACAGATAAACCACAATTGAGTAAAGGTTTATTCTTCTACAAAGCTGACGAGTCCTCCCAGAGTTGTACAGGCAAACCAAAGAAGTCCATTAAGCTACCACAAAGGAAATGCATTAGAATAGAAATTTTCTAAGATTGTTTATGTGAATGCTTAGGAGATTTGAATTGTTCCTCATGGTAGTTGCTCTTAGCAAGTCAATAAATTGAAACCAAGATATATATTTGACAACAAATACATTTGTCTATCTCATATTCGTATGTGACAACAGAGCTTCATTTTTTGGATATATTAAATTGGGGTCAGAGCGGACTGAAATATCATATACTGGACACAGGAGTCAAAAACAGGACTGAAAAGTCACACCAAGAGTGCTAGGCACTGTATGGTAAGAGGAGGATGGGAACTGAGGCCAGATTCGGAACATGAGTCACAGGAATGTGCTAGCTTTCTTTCTGTTATTCACGAATACAGAGACATATTGCTGAAGAATTTCTGGCTTGGAAATGGAAACAAAAATTAGTGGCAAAAATATTCATGATACGTAAGGTGCTCTTAGATGCATGATATACTTTTCTGTATGTAGTGATGGATTTCAGGTGTGCTTAAACACATAGCGTGGTCAGATACTCTAATCTCAAGACAGTGAAATACTGGAATTCATGACACTCTTGGAATTTGGGGCTCTGGTTACCTGTGCTCAGCACCTGGTTGCCTCCCTCAGCCTAAAACCAGCTGGCAGCTGTTTTTTGTTTTGTTTTGTAAAACTGATATTTATTATCCAAATGTTCCTCATGAATCTCCAAAGCAGAAAAATTCAGACCAGTGAAGACTGAGGAACTCTGTTTGGGTCAATGAGAAATGTCACCTCTATATAAGTAACTATCCTCTGTTTCTCTCCCTCATATTATTTTCCAAGGGGTGTTAGTGAAAAGCCTTCCCCTGACTACTCCTGCATTTGAAGATGTTCAGTGAACAACTCAAACTCAAGATGTCCAAAAAGTCAACACATCATCTTGCTTTAGGTCCTAAACCCAATGTGCCCGTCTTGTGTGACAAGTAACGACAGCTCAGGGTGCGATAGAGGCATACCTGTTTTCTCCCGTGCAGCAGAAATGCTGACCTTTTCTGTGAAAACTATTTCGGTGTCCTGACTGGGATTCTTATTCCTGAGATGATTAAGAACACATTTCGAATTTCAAGTGGAACAGAGCACTTGAATTGAAACTAGGTCTAACTGACGGATGGTTTGTAGGTGAAGGAAGAGTTGGACATTCTCTAAAACTTTTAAAAATATCCACAGCTGGCTTAGATCCCAAGGATATTATGTAGTAAAGATTATGTCTAGGAAAGTGTTCATCAGGATATGACTGCAGTGTAATATTGTTAGAGGAGCTACTATTCAGCTGCCCAAGCAGAGGGATGGAGGGAAGAGGAAGCCGTTTTCTTGGCTTGTGAAGAAGGTCAATACTTGCAATGTGCCAGGCACTGTGCTAACACTTTGTATCAAGTACCTAATTATATGTTGACAGCAACTTGATAAAGTGTGTATGGTCAATTCCTTTGAATAGACTGAAAAAGAAAAAGAAAAAAGAAAATCATCTTTCCAAAATATTACAGTAAATGGATGGGACCAAGATTTCCACCGACTGTGGTGCAGTTTATAAAATGTTCCCACTAAACCAGAAGTTTTTATTTTGACCTGTTTACAATCCACGTAATCTGTCCTTCTATTACTAAATGAACCTACTGTCTGGAGATGATTTTCAATAGTCAAATGCTACAAGCAAACTTAAGAATCATACATTAGATAGGGGACCACTGTGAGTATTTTTCTGAAATGCACACTGGAGTCCAGGTTTTAGAATACACACACACACAAAATAAACAAAATATTAATGTTATTGATTGTCTTATAAACAAATTAAAAGGCTGAATAAATTTAGTCAGATGTATTCATTAAGCATGTACTAGATACAAGGATAGAGCATTAACAGGGGAAGAGCCCACAGTCCTTTCCCCAAAAAGCTTGGAGCATAACTTAAGAAGCTCACATCAGTAAATAATCACAATGCAAGGATAATATATTCAAACTGAGTTATCAACAAAGGACAATAGGAGACAGCTCAAAGTATAATTAATCAGCTGCAGAGGATACTAAGATGCCAGGGAATTCTTCAGAAAAGAAAAAAAAAAAATGATTTGAATACTGAAAAATGACCAGGTGTGATCCTAAAGTGTATGTCTGTACTGGGGGCAGGGGCATGGAGGCACGAGGGTTGGTGCCTATTTGGAAACAGTGACTGTCGATACTTGAGAATAGTGACAAATGGGAAGATGAGTGTGGGACAGGTTATGAGGTGCTCTGTATGCCTGCATCTGGATTTGGACTTCAATTTTCCCAGAGGGCAAAAACTTGTAGCTTTTTGACCTGCAGATGCATTCCGTCGGTTCAGAAGGATGTTTTTAAATTAACTGGCCACCCAGCACTCTAGGACCTATTGTCTAGACACTCCTTTTGTTCATGTTACCTACTGACCCGCCTGGCCCACAAAGGCATTTTTGGTGTGCAACCCCTGTTATGATGCATGGTCCATCAAACATTTTGAATCTACAGTGATATAAGATCTGGATTATTAAGAACATTCTCATGAAAATGTATTAAAACAAGGAAAAACAAGTTTAAGATCCCAAAATATAGACAACATGTATCCGAGCTACAACAATGGCAAAAGAGATAGATAAAAGAGCAAAGAATCTGTGGCAGAATGAACAAGATATAATGATTAATCAAATAATAATAACTGTTATAGGAAGGGGGAAATTGATAAAGTTTCAATTTCCAACTTCCTATGATCATATATAATTACATAAAGTAAAAGAAAAGTGATAAATAAAAATATTTCATTGTCATTAGTTGTTGATAAAGAGTTAACTGGGCATGGTCAGTGCAATTAAACTATCCAATGTATTTGAAATTGTGCCAGGGAGGCTGATAGGCAAAACATTGTTAAATGAGAAGTACCAATTAATTACTTTATTGGACCATTAAACATCTGGCTTGTCTTTGCTACTCAATAAAATTAAACAGTTCATTAAAAACCAATGAAACATGACAGAAAAAAATTAGAGACTTTGTTTTCTTATTTCCTTTCAGTTTACCTATGGACTAGAGGATCTTATTCCCTTCAGTATTTCCACCTCCAAAAATCTAATGGAAAGTCACAGACTTTGCTGAGTAATGGCAAATTCCATACCCCAAATCAAAATCAGAAATTGCAAACCTGTAACTCTATAGTAATTGCAAAATAAACTAAGTTGCAGAGGTCAGTAGAGAGGAAAATCCTTTTTGTAATATATGCCAGAAGACTTTCTGAAATTTATTTACAACTTCAATGTTAATGCATCTTGGCAACTACTCCTTCTAGATGACTATTTAACAACCAAATGCAGGTCAGATTATTGAATGATCAGGATCCTCAATTCACATTTTAAAAAATATAAGCTAATAGTGTAAATAGATTATTGAAGTTCACCATACTAACCAATCACTGTAACATTTATCTTCAGATAGACGTATATAAAGAGATATGTCTATATATAGATTTATAAGCTGTGAGTATTGTACTGCAGAGCCTATTTTTTATTTTATTTCTCACTTACCTTTATTTCTGAACATGTTTCTGTATCAGATTCTTAATGAGTAGACAGCATTTTATTCATTTATTTTTGAACCGTTCAACTGTTATTGTAACTGTACACTGTGCTTAGTTTTTGCAATTATAAACCCACTCCAGTGGAAACTCTTGCCCAGATATCACTGTAGTCTTACATAATTATGTTCTTTGAATGAATTCTGAGAAGTCAAATTCCTTGGTTACTAATAGGTATCCAAGGCTTTTGTGCATGTGGCCAAGCTGGGAAGCATTATCTATTGAATTACTTTAATTCGTAAAAATATTAATTGATTAATTAAGAATTCCACCCATGAGTATCCTGGGAAGATGAAGTGGTGGCATAGATCCTGAATATCCCCAAATACACTTATTAAAGCAAACAGTAAATAGACAGCAAAAACCGAAGACGTGGGAACAGCATTTACAATAAAACTACGTTACACCTTATAACCAAAACTCTCAAATTATAAGCAGAAGACAAACTGCCAGTCGCTACAAGGCGTACATGGCATCAGGGTCCGTGTGAAGTGAACAAAAGGGAGCCGCGAAGGAGCTGACAGACGCGAGGATAATAGATTCTCAACATAGCCCATTAATTCTTACCGGATCACATGGCCGACCAATTGGAGAACAGCATCTGAAACTGGGGGCTGGTACCGGCGCTTCTAATTCAAGCTGAGCACAAGGAGAATGGAGACGGGAGAGGCTGGACGGTTGTTTCCAGTCTGTTCCCAGACGGTCCCAAGGACTGACCTCCTGGGGCTCCTTCCTTGGAGGGCACTTTAGGGATCCACACTCAGAAGACGCGGTTAGTTGTGGCATTAAAACCCGTCAGGCCAGAGATAGTACTGAAAAGGAAAGAGAAGGTGCAGGTAAAAATGAGCCAAGTAAGAGTCTGGAAATGCTATAAAGCAGTCCACCATGATTCTGAAGTCTTTGTTCCCAAGAAGACACCCACACCTGTACTGAGGCGGACCTACTTTCTTTCGTTTTTCCGCACCACAATCGTTAGTCCATGCCCACAGCATGCTGGCTTAACAGAAACTAAGGCAGACGCCACAGAAACAAAACCACAAAACCTGCGGCCCCAGACCGGCCCGAGAAGGCAACATTCAACTGCCCTGAACCGGTTCTAGCCAGCGCCTGCGCAGATGAGACGCAAGGGCAGCACCTGCGCAGATGAGACGCAAGGGCAGCACCTGCGCAGATGAGACGCAAGGGCAGCACCTGCGCAGATGAGACGCAAGGGCAGCACCTGCGCAGACGAGACTCGGAGCGTCCGAAAGTTGCCTTTGCCTCTTTACCATGTTAGGATCTCCGCCCAAAGCGGAAATTTGGACTTTGCTAGGCACAATTAGCGCCGCGTGCAAGGGAGCCCAAAGAACTGCACATTCTCTGGCTGTTTCTAGGAAATTGCTATCCCTTTCCCTGAATTCTGATGGCGTACCCACCTCTTACTGTAAGGCCAACTGGCCCGAGTCAGGGGAACACAATCAGATTCACAGGTTGCATCAGACCGAAATTCTCCGGACCACCCAGTTCCAGAAACTGCCCTGGAGACATTCCGGACCACCCAGTTCCAGGAACTGACCTGGGGACTTTGAACCCAGCCCGGCCTTCCCGCCTTTCGAGGGGCGGGACTAACGGTCCCCCAGGATACCCGAAAAGACCACCAAATAAGGAATACCCTGCACCCTCCCAGATTCACCACACCCCTTTCCCTTCTTCCCCTATAAAATCTTGCCCAACCCTCGCCCGGGTGCGACTTCTCTGGCCCCTTTCTCTCGGACCAGTGAACCTCGCCCGGGAGCGCTCCCTAATAAAGCTCACTTGAAGCTTTCCTCTGTTTCGCGGTGCTGTTTGTTAAGATCCGACCTTACACTTACCCCTTTAAAGTTTCCCTCTTCTGGGTTTCCCTGGTGGTGCAGTGGTTGAGAGTCCGCCTACCAATGCAGGGGACAGGGGTTCGTGCCCCAGTCTACGAAGATCCCACATGCCACGGAGCTGCTGGGCCCGTGAGCCATGGCCGCTGAGCCTGCGCGTCCGGAGCCTGCGCTCCGCAATGGGAGAGGCCACAGCAGTGAGAGGCTCGCGTACCGCAAATAATAAAAAGTTTCCCTCTTCTCTCCTCTGGGGAGGTCTTTAAAGCATGATCTCTCCCTTCCCAATTCCTTGATCAAGGCATAAACTTTTTCCTCAGCTTTGCCGAACCTGGCCTCCTTCAACTGGCGCGAGCTGCGCGGGGCAAGGGAAGGACCTAGTTGGGGGTCCTCCTGACCCAAGACGGTCGGTTACATCTTCATGAAAAGAACAGAAGAGGAGCTCCGAAAAATGAGAAAAGCTCTTCTGAAGTACGCCTCCTTCCACAAGTTAAGGATAATTCATTTTACAAAAGATGAGCAATAGAAAAGTACTGAGGTCAAATTCCACACTAAGTTAACAACAGAAAGAGGAGAATAATAATAACATTCCTATGTAAAATTAAAGAACACTAAAAAGACATGTCACAGAAAACATCAAAATTCACACCTTAAAAGTGAGCTAAAAGACATTAAGAAAGCTTACAAGACGTGACAGAACAACATATATCATAATTTTAAAACCTCAAGTGAGATGACAGAAGTCAGAAAATAATTATAAATAAATGAAAATTCTTGAATGGAGACTGAATTAGAAAGAACACAGGAGTGAATAAATAGACAATGCCTTAAAAGAAGGTGGAAAAGGGTGAAATTTTTAATAAGCAGAAAGAGAAAACAAAAATTTTGAAAGTTACAAATAATATACTATATCCATCTTATGAATAATAGGAATGCTTGAAGAATAAGACCAAATCAAGGGAATAAAACAAATATTAAAACTTGTAATTCACAAAAAATTTCCTGAAACTACAATATATATTAAAGAGCCCACCCCATGTTGATAATACCAACCTGGGATGAATACCACCAGCTATATTCTAGTAAAATTTCTAGTAAAATTTCTAGTAACGTACCCAGAAGTTTTACTAGAATATAGCTGGTGGTATTAGAAAAAGGAAATAGAAAAAGGAAATAAAAAAACATCATTTCTCACCAAGGGAGAAAAAAAAACAAGATATTTATAAGGGAAAGAAAATTTTATTATCATCTTATGTTTCTAAAGTGGCATATGAACAACATGAAAAAACAGAAATATTTATACACTAAAGGAGAGAAAATTTGAAGCAAGTGCTTTATATCCAGCAAATGTGACTTTCAAGTCTAAAAACCACATACAAAACAACTGTTATTAATTAACATATAAAACTTTGGTAATATTGTTCCCGTGAGCACTTCCTGAAGAATCTGTTAGACAATGAGCTTAGGCAAACAAAGCAACTTTAAAAGTTTTTATAAGAACTAGTGATGATCATTAAACATAGTTACTTATAGAACTAAGAATAAATTGGGATTAAAAAGAGAGTACAGGTTGTCATGGCTACATGCTCAGGCAATGTAGGTATTATACAAGTACGAAAATGGGGGAGAATTGGGAGAGTATATGCAAACAAATGTTAACTCCTTTTGGTGTATTGTTGGTGGTAAATGAGCAATGTTATTCTGAGATGGATATGTGTGTGTAAGTGGACAGAAGGTAAATGTGTAATTATGAAATGTTCTATCATCCATTGTATCCTTAAGAACCAGAATTCTCATGAGATACAGACACAATACAAAAGAAGTTACATTAAAATCTCTCTAATCCTGAATGTGAATTTGGAGTATCGATATGAATTTATGGGGGGGGGTGTGTCTGTATTTTTAGCACGTATAATTTATTTGTTCTAACAACAGAAGAGGACTAGAAATAATAATTAACAACCCAAAAGTAATGAGGAACCCTAGTGTCTGGATTATGATTTTGAAATACCAAGTACTATTAAAAAACCCAGGGCATCTTAAAGAAAGAGCTGACTCCATGTCTGAGGCAGGAAATGTAAATTTTCACATAACAGGAAACAAGGAAACTCTCAATAACTGCTATGGTCATGTCAAGATCTAGTTAGAAGAGCCTTTGACTGGTCAGAAATTGGACAATTTGAGCTCCCAAACAGCTAATAATTTTGATTTATCAAAACCCACCAAATGTGTTTAAATCAGTAAATTCATAAAAATATTAAAACAAAAGCTAATAAGCCCCCCTAGGAAAATGACTGGAAATAAATCCATTATGTAAAAGAAGAAAATGCAAGAAAGTATCAAACATTTTTCCTGCCTTTTCTTTATGAATTATACCATTGGATAATCAAATAGTAGTAGATAAAGGAAAGTGTTATTTTATAAAAATAATTCTAACTAATAAATGAAAAAACAGTTATAAAAGTTGAACATCACCATGTGGCATCCTCCCAAAGGATTACTGGACTGTGGCTTTGTCTAGGCACTGAGTCACTAAAATCACAAAAGACAGATATCCAAAGTTTTTATCCTTCCTTTAGTCCTACCAACTGAGGATGCAATCCTGACTGAGGATGCAATCAGCAATATCAAGACTGTAGGAACCTACAGGTTAAAAGGCCAAGATTTTTAACTAGTAAACTATAAAGAAAGGAAAGGGACGGGGTGTAGGGGTGTGTGTCGGGGTGGGGGGGTGGGGGGAGGGGGTCCTGCCAATGAAAAGATTCTTACAAGTCAAAAGAGGTCAAAAGAAAGAATTTCTGGAATGACTGGCAGAGTTCAATGGCTAGGCTTGTATTGTGCTTACAAGGGTGTTTGTTTTATAATATTCCACTAAATTAGACATTTGTATGCTTTTCTAAATGTTTGTTTTTACATTAAAAAGGTTAAAACAAAAGGAAGGATAAAACATTCTACCCAACATATGTGGGATTTTTTTCCTCCTACCCCAGGACAATACTCGACATGTTATTTTCATTTTTCTTCTTTCTCCTCCTCCTTCCTTTTCCCTCTCTCTGTCTCTCTCTCAGTCTCTACTCTGTTTTGCATCTGATAGTTTATTGGAAGCACATGTATTAATCTGAATTTATCTGACTGCAAAAAGTGAACATTTTCTCCTTTGTTTATTATAATATTAATATTTTTAGTTTTTCCTTTGAGAGATTCTCCTCTAAATATCCTTGTATCTATTTATTAATTTCTAATTGACTTGGAAGAACTCTTTTAATATCAAGGTTGTTAATCTTATGCCTAATCTATAAATTATTTATTATTCAATTTTTCATTTTATATAGGATAATTCATTACTCACTCAAAATATTTATATTAGATATAGTTAAATTTGTATATTCACTTTAATTATCCTGTTTTTCTTTTATGCTCAGAAATTCTTCCCTCACCTCAAAATTATAGCAATGTTTGTTCATATTTTTTCTCATTCTTATATGGTTAACTTTTCCTTTTTATCTTTTTAAGGCATCTGTAATTTATTTTAATGGATGATTTAAGGTTCAGAACAACAAAATTATGCTCTTCCAAAGAGATAGCCAATAATTCCAACATAACTTTTTCGAAAGTCTATAATTCCCCCCCACTTGTATAAAATGCTCTTTTTTATCCGAATGTGTATTTTTCTCAAATGTGAAGATCAAAGCAAAGTTTTTAGATAACTATAGCTGGCATTATCTCTAGTGTTTATTTTGTGAACATTTAACGAAGCATGATGCATATAATGGACAGAAATTATTTAATGGATGTAACTAGACCTCAGATGGAAAAGCATCTATCCCTCAGAAGTATCCCTGGCCCTCCCAGTCACCATCCCTCTCCCATGGTAACTCTTAATAACATCTTGATCAGTTTTTGATGGTTATGTAAATGAGATCTTACAGTTTGTAACATTTTACACCAAGACTCTTTTGCTCAAATTTAAGTTTTTAGATTCTTCTTGTTGTAGTATTCTATGTAAGAACATGTCATAAATTATCTATTCTACAATTTCCAATTTTTTTTACTATAAATAACGCCACTGCGAATGTCACTGTACATATATTTTGATAAACATATGTCTGCATTATATGGTTATTCATAACCTTTCAGAGTGGAAATGCTGAATCGTGGGATCTGTAAATATTGTCAAGAAGTGTTTATACAAAGTTACACACCACAGTTATGCTTCTTTTGATGCTTACTGGTGCTCTAAATCCTCACTATTATTTGGTGTTAGTCATTTCATTTTAGGCATTATGCCATTGCGGTTTTAATTTATATTTCTGTGATAACTAATGAGGTTGTACACCATTTTTTAAGTTCATCAGCCATTTGGATAGATCGCTTTGTGAAATGTCTTTAAATCGTTTGCCTCTTTTCTCTATTTAGTTGACTGCCTTTTAAAAAACTTGATTTGGATGTTTTCTTCACATATCAACATTTTGGATAACATTCTTTGTCAGAAATTGCAGGACCAAACATATAATCTTCAAAAATGAAATAAATTTTTTTTAGGTATTTGATTTTTAAATGCTATTTTTAACTGGCACTATTTCCTAAATTTAATTTTCTTTTTGTTGATTACCAGCAAATTTAAATAAAATTGATTTCTTATATTGACATTTTATTCAGTTACCTTGCGAATTCACTTAGTCCTACGTCCTAAGTGTAGATTCTTTTGAATTTTGTTCATTCACATTCATGTCGTCTGGAAATAATGACAATTTTATTTCTTCCTTTTCATGACTTTTACTGTTTGTTTCCTGCCTTATGACAATAGCAAGGAACTATACTGTATTGCTGATAAAAGTTATGATAGCAAAGAAAAAGCTTTCAAAGTTTTCAATGAAATTCTTTTTTTATTATACCAAAGAATTTCCTTTCTATTCCTAGATTACTAAGAGGTTTTATAATAAATAAATGTTGTAATGGTTATATGCTCTTTTTATTATAGCAAATGTTATGATTAATTTTTTTAAATATAAGCTAATATTATATTCCTTAAAGGAACAGAATTTCATGTGATATTTCTTTTAATTCATACTGATTTGATTTGCTAATATTTTCTTTAGAAAAATTTTAATTATATTTAAGAGAAATTGGCCTATAGGTTTCTTGTAATATCCTTGTCAAATATTGGTATTAAGGTACTTCTGGCCTCATACAATATGTTGGGACATGTAGTAGGTTGAATAATGGCCCCCAACAGATATTTCCATGTCCTCATGCCTGGAACCTGTAAATGTGACCTTATTTGGAAAAAAAAGGTCTTTGCCAGTGTAATTAAGGATGTTGACGTGAAACCATCCTGGGTTTAATGCGAGCCCTAAATTAAGGGAGAGTTGTCTGTCCAAGAAAACAGGAGAGAAGACCATGTGAAGATGGAGGCAGAGACTGGAGTTACGCTGCTACAAATCAAGGAACCCCTGGGGCCAAAAGCTGGACGAAGCAAGGTGGGATTCTCCCATACAGCCCTCAGAGAAGGTGGCCCTGCTAACACCTTGATTTCATACTTGTGGGCTCCATGGCTCTGAAAGAATGATTTGATTTGTTTTAAGCCATCAAATCTGTGGCCATTTGTTATGGCAGCACTAGAAAATAAACAGAGGAAGTGTTCCCTCCTTTCTTATAATTGGAGTTTGTATAAGATTGGAGAATATTTCTTGCTTAAAATTTGAAAAAATTCATCCTGGAAGACAAATAGACTGAAGGATTAATTTCTAGAAACTATTTCTATTAAAATTCTGTTTCTTTGGAAGATGTAAGATACTTTAAATTTGATATTTAAATTTTAATGAATTGGACATGTTTTCCTCGGAAAATTTCATCTAAATTTTCAAATTTATTGCTCAAAACATCCTCCATTATACCTTATTAAACTTTTAAATTTGAGATAAGCAAAGATTCACATGCAGTTGTAAGAGAAATACAGAGAGATCCATATACCCTTTTTTCAGTTTCCCCATATGGTACGATCTTGAAAAACTACAATATTAAACCAGGATGGTGACATTGATACAGTCAAGATACAAAATATTTCCACCACATAAAGTATTTTTCAAGGGCTTCCCTGGTGGCACAGTGGTTAAGAATCCACCTGCCAATGCAGGGGACACGGGTTCGAGCCCTGGTCTGGTAAGATCCCACATGCCGTGGAGCAACTACGCCCGTGCACCACAACTACTGAGCCTGTGCACTAGAGCCCACGAGCCACAACTAGTGAGCCCACGTGCCACAACTACTGAAGCCTGCACGCCTAGAGCCCGTGCTCCGCAACGAGAAGCCACCGCAATGAGAAGTCCACGCACCGCAACAAAGAGTAGCCGCCACTGGCCGCAACCAGAGAAAAGCCCACGTGCAGCAACAAAGGCCCAACGCAGCCAAATAAATAAATAAATTTTTTTAAAAAGTATTCTTCATTTTGCTCTTTTAAAGCTATACCGACTTCCCTTCTATCTTCACTTTTGCCTTTCAAGGCAGCCTCTAATCTGTCCTCCATTTCTATAATTTTGTCATTTTTTAAATGTAACTTCAAAGGAATCATACAGTATATAACTTCAATAGGATTTTTTCACTTAGTATAATTCTTCTGATTCATCCAGGTTGAACTATGTATTAAAAATTAATTCCTGGGGGCTTCCCTGGTGGCGCAGTGGTTGAGAGTCCACCTGCCGATGCAGGGGACACAGGTTCGTGCCCCGGTCCGGGAAGATCCCACGTGCCGCGCAGCGGCTGGGCCCGTGAGCCATGGCCGCTAAGCCTGCGCGTCCGGAGCCTGTGCTCCGCAACGGGAGAGGCCACAACAGTGAGAGGCCCGCGTACCGCTAAAAAAAAATTAAAATAAACTAAAATTCCTTTTTATTGCTTAGAGGCACACCATGGTATGGTAGCAAAGTTTGTATGTTTAATCAGTTACTCATTGAAGAATACCTGCGTTGTTTCCAATTTGGAGCTGCTATGAATAAAGCTGCTACAAAAATTCATGCACATGTTTTTGTGTAAATGTAAATACTCATTTCCCTAAAATAAATGACCAAGAGTACAACTGAAGGGTCATATAGTAGTCGTATAATTTTTTTTTTTTTTAAGAAACTGCCAAAAGGTTTTGCAGAGTGGATGAGCTGTTTTACATATCTAACAGCAATGTATGAGTCATTCAGTTTCTTTGCATCCTGACCAGCGTTTGATGTTGGCACTGTTTTTTAGTTTAGCCATTCTGATATGTGTGTAGTGATATCACACTGTGGTTTTAATTTGCATTTCTCTAATGCCTGTTAAAGGTCTTTTAATGCACTCATTTGATATCTCTATATCAACTTCAGTGAAATTTATGTTTATATCTTTTTACTCATTTGTTAATTGGATTTTCTTTTTTTTACTTTTGTGTTTTGAGAGTTCTATATTCTAGATACTAGTGATTAGTCAGATATGTGGTTCGCAGATATTTTCTCCCACTCTACAGCTTATCTTTCCACACCATTAAGAAAATCTTTTACAGAACAAAAGTTTTAATTTTGATGAAGTGCAGTTTATAAACTATTCTTACAGATTGTGGGTTTGGGGTCAATTTTAAAAACTACTGATCTATCCTCAGATCCAGAAGGATTTTGCCTATATTGCTTTCTAAAAGTGTTTTTTAAATTTTCACATTGTACATTTAATTCTGTGACCCATTTTGAGTTAATTTCTATATAAGGTGTGAGGTGTAAGTTGAAGTTCATTCTTTGCCTATGGATAGCCAACTGCTCCAACATCTTTGTTTAAAAAAATCCATCTCTTCTTCATTGAATTGCTTTTGCACCTTTGTCAAAAATAAGTTGGACAAATTTGTGTACTTCTATTACTGAGACCTTTATTATCTTCCATCACTGTCTATGGTATGACTTTATCAGTCTGAATGAAATATTGAAACATTATCTCTCTTTAGTCCATTTGCCCTCCCCATTTACAACTGTCAAATATATTCTCTACATACATTTAAAATCACATGAGACAGAATTATAATGTTTACTTCAACAAACATAATTTTTAAAATCCAAGAGGAGAAATGTTATTGTATATTCTCATATTTTTGCTTACCATATTTTTTCTTCCTTATTAATGTTCCAAAATGCCTTCTTTCTTCATTTCCTTCCTGTTTAAAGAATTCATTAGCCTTCTTTTTGAGGAGGTATGCTGGTAACAAATCTTAGTTGTCTTTCATCTGAGAATGTCTTGGTCTTCCCTTTACTATGGAAAGATATTTTCTGGGCATAGAATTCTGGGTTTGAAACAGGCAGGAAAGGGGCAGGGCACAACCTTTAAAAGAATGACATAGCCCAAGGACAGGACATAAACTGATCAGAACCAAATAGGTCCAAGATGGCGGACAAGTCGAATTCCACTAGACCTTGAGCCTCAGTACATGCTCATTGCAAAACATCAGCAAGCTAAATGACACACCCACAGGCGTCATGACAGTTCCAAGGCAGACCTTAAAGGTCAAAAAGTGGGTGGTGGGGCTTCCCTGGTGGCGCAGTGGTTAAGAATCCGTCTGCCAATGCAGGGGACAAGGGTTCGATCCCTGGTCTGGGAAGATCCCACATGCCGCGGAGCAACTAAGCCTGTGCACCACAACTACTGAGCCTATGCTCTAGAGCCTGCGAGCCACAACTACTGAGCCCGTGTGCCACAACTACTGAAGCCTGTGCACCTAGAGCCCATGCTCTGCAACAAGAGAAGCCACTGCAATGAGAAGCCACTGCAATGAGAAGCCCGGGCACCACAAGAAAGAGTATCCCCTCCTCTCTGCAACTAGAGAAAGCCTGCACCCAGCAACGAAGACCCAATGGCAGCCAAAAATAAATAAATAAATAAGAATGTTAAAAAAAAAAAAAAAAAGCAGGTGGTGGCCCAATTCCTGGAAATCCCCAACCGTTCCCCCAAATAGCTGGAATACTCCGCCCTCCGTTAGCCTATGAAATTACCCATCCCTATAAAAACTGACAATGCCATACCCTGGCGCCTCTCATGGCCCACACACTGTCTGTGGAGTGTGTTTCTAAGTAAATCCACTTCTTTTTTTTTTGTTGTTGGTGTATGATTCTTTTAATGTGTTGTTGGATTCTGTTTGCTAGTATTTTGTTGAGGATTTTTGCATCTATATTCATCAGTGATATTGGTCTGTAATTTTCCTTTTTTGTAGTATCTTTGTCTGGTTTTGGTATCAGGGTGATGGTGGCCTCACAGAATGAGTTTGGGAGTGTTCCTTCCTCTGAAATTTTTTGGAAGAGTTTGAGAAGGATGGGTGTTAGCTCTTCTCTAAATGTTTGATAGAATTCACCTGTGAAGCCATCCAGTCCTAGACTTTTGTTTGTTGGAAGATTTTTAATCACAGTTTCAATTTCATTACTTGTGATTGGTACGTTCATATTTTCTATTTCTTCCTGGTTCAGTCTTGGAAGGTTATACCTTTCTAAGAATGTGTCCATTTCTTCCAGGTTGTCCATTTTATTGGCATAGAGTTGTTCTTACCTATCAATTTGCCTCTTGCTGAATTCCTTCTGCATTGAGACAAGAAGAACCTGAGCTTCATTAAGTCCTGAGACCAGGTGTGTGATCTCAATTAAAAGACCATGGGTTCAAGCCCCAGTCTGGGTTTTGGCTGGGTTCCAGTTCTGGCTGGTGGGTTCAAGTCCCAATCTGAGTTACACGGTTTCAGGTTGTCAGTTCTTTTCTTTCAGTACTTAAAAAATGTGCCACTTCCTTCTGGTCTCTATGGGTTCTGTTGAGAAATACATCATTCAAATTGTTTCATAGGTAAGGCATAATTAATCTCTTGCTGCCCTCAAGATTCTTCTTTAACATCTTCTCTGATTCTGACCCACATGTCCCTCTCATATAAGGATAACAATGATTGTATTTGGGCCACCCAGATAATACAGGGTAATCTCCATCTCAAGATTCTTAATTTTTTCACATCTACAAAGTGTTTTTTGCCATGTAAGGTAGCATATTCACAGGTTCCAGGGGTTAGGACATGGACATCTTTGGGGGGAACCATTATCCTGCCTACCACATTTTCCAACTTATTTTATAAGGCAGGAAATTCCATGATCCCGAAAATAGGGAGAAAAAACACCACAAAAATATCCCCCAGAGCCAAAATTTAAAATATTTTATAAAATATTAGCTAGGTGTATTCCCAAGATATAAAAAGTGTATATGCAATAACCAAGTAGTTTTTCCCAGACCAAGAATGACAGGTTTCATTAAACATTCACTAATCAATATAATTTAACATATGCAACATTAAAGGAGCAAAAAACATATGATCATCTCAATAGATTCACCAAAATAAATTCTTCTAGCCAAGAGACAAGACAAATTTTAAAATTTAACTTAAGTTGCTATTACTAGAAACAAACAAAAAAATAACAAAACATTATTGAGAACCAAAGCAATTGAAATATATAAGGCTAGAAAAGTCTAGGATATTTAGGACAAAATAGAATATAAATTTAGTAAGCCTTGATAATGTAAAAATAGAATTTTAAAATGGGTAAGAGACTTAAAGAAGTGAGGGCACAGCTCTCATCTTTCATAGTGTGTATTCCACATAATATAGTCTAAATATGATAAATAAGGGAGCAAACAGTTTAAGTATATTATTCAAATGAATGTAATTCAAAGCCAGAAGAAAAAAACATATGATTATAGCAATATAACCAGGGAAGATAAGCATTTAGGGAGAGAGAATACTGGAAGATTAAAAGCACCGATTTTATATTTTTTATTGAAATTGCAAGTAAATTCACACTGATTAAAGTTAATAATAAAGAAGTTTAAAAACTATATATCAATATATTTACATATGAAAGTTATAGCTATAAATAAAAAAGGGGCTATAAATGTTTTAAACTCTAAAAAGGAAAACAAATACATAGAAAAAAAGAAAAGAAACTCATATGACACAACAAAGTATAGTATGTAAGTGGAATATATGTTCCTCAAAAATGAAACAAATGAAAATGCTAGAAACAAAGACTAAACATATTTTCATATTAATAAATGAAAGTAAAACTTTTAAAAGTGAAAGGAATGCAGATAGTGTTAAAATATACAAAAATAATCTGAAACAAAAGATGTCATAAATGTTTAAAAGCAAAGAATAGACAAAGACAGAACAGATACTTATAAATGAATAGCAAGGAACAGTCATGATATTAAAATCAAGGCAAAAAAAAAAAAGGAGAAAAACTATTAGAGTCAGTCCTTTATGATGCGTAAAATAGATATTTACAGATTGTTATAGACTTTTATTCTTCATTTTCAACACCTCAGAGATAAATTAGAGTACCTAAAAGAATAGAGGTGTGAAAAGATATAATAAATATGGTCATTTTGATTTATATAGCATGTATGTGTAGAATACACACACACACACATAACTAGCATGTTCTCTAAAAACAGAAGTATCTTTTCAAACACACATGGAGACTGTTTTAAAACTGACCTTTTAGTAAATAAAATAAAATATAATAAAATGACAATTCATAGGAAAAATATAACCCAACATATTTTAAAACAATACAGTGAAATTTGCAGTTCAATGGGGAAACAAATAAACCCCAATATTGGAAATGTTTATAAGAAAAGAATCAAAATTTAATTTGCAAAATCTTTATAAAATGATGCTAGAAAAAATATTATGGAACAGATATTACGTAGTAAGTCTGTTTTAATCAGCTCTTCCTCATAAACAATCCTCCAGCCTCAGTGACTTAAAATGACAATTTCCTCTATAACTCTTTTTTCATGTAGGCTGCAGGTCAGTTATGGCTCTGCTCTCAGCTGCAGCTTTGCTCCAGACTGTGTTTCTATTCAAGTTTTAACCAAAACATTCCTCTAGACAAGAGCAAAGTTGGAGGAGGTGATATATAGTCTTCCCACCGTTGGCATAGCAATATCATGTCACATGACAATGGGTGCAGATTTCTAAACCTTTTACAGGGAATGGGAATAGTGAATATTTGTGAATATTACAAATTCCACAATAGTTAAAGCAATGTACAAAGGAAAATGTATATTAATAGATAAGAGAAGAAAATGTGTCTATAATGTGGAAAAATCATTCGATAAAAAAATCAACAAACATTCATAATGGAACTCTTGGCAAATGAGGAATAGAAGGGAATTTTCACAATGTGCTAAGTGGTATGTATGAAAATTATAAGGAAAACAACTTGCATAGGGATCAAAATTTACAAGTCAGGAACAAGACAAGAAGGCTACTGTAACTACTTCTATTGTCTACTAGAGATTCTAGCCAATAAGGAAGTATGAGAATTGGAAAGAAAGAAACAGTTGTCTTCATTTCCAAACAATATAGTTATCCACATTAGAAAATATAAAATAATCTATACACTGCTTAAGGTATTAAAAAAATTTGGCAGGGATGGTAGATGAAAGATCAATATACAAAATCAATTAGGAAATATACTAAACATTTCATTCACAATAACATAATATCCACAGTGGGTCTAAGAATATCCAATAGAATACATGCCAGGCTTTAATGGAGAAAGTTATAAATATGAGGACACAGGGTCAAGCGTAACAACAACAAAAAGTATGAAAAAGAAAAAGAATGATTTGCCCTGCTATTTACTATATAAATAGTTTTTACAAAGATATGGTAATAAATACAGTTTTTTTCTTTGTTTATTTATAATCAAATAGAAAAGATTAGAGAGCCTATAAAACTTATGCATAATCGGAAACTGATATATGGTAGAGTCATTATCAGTGGGAAAAGGGACTATTTTGACCAATGCTAGGACTACTGGTTTCTTAAGTGGAAAATTCTCTTAAAAAATTAGATTCATTTTTCATGTAAAACGTGAAAATATATTCCAGATAGATAATTAGCATAAATGAAAAGTAATTAGCATAAATGAAAAATAATTCAAATAAAATGAAAGTAAACATAAATGTTTCAAATAAACATTTAGTAAATAAAATAAAATATAATAAAATGACAATTCATAGAAGAAAGGAGTTTGATATTAGAATCTTTTGTCATTAAATGCTTAATATACATGCATAGCTATGCTTTTTTCTAATATATCTAATAATCATTCAATATTTCTAAACAGATCCTGAACAAGTTAAATATTTTCATACTCTACCCACTTAATAGTAACAAATGCCCTTATTTTTCATTAGAGTTTCTGTTTTGCATTTAAAACAAGTTTCTAATTGGTTTTATTTTATACCCAACTATTTTCACTTTAGTTCTGCCTACTTTTTTCTAATAAGCAGCTTTAAATTATTTTCTAGGTTCTTATACTAGTTTATCTTCTTCATCATCTGGTTATTAGTTTGTCGGTTTTGTTGGCTATCTCTCTTAGAGTAATATGTTAGCTCATGTGTTATAAATTTGATTGAAATTCTCTTTTTTTTCTCCCTCATTACCTTTCTATGCCCAGTTTTGTGATCCAGGTAATCCAGGGCCTCCAATCCAAAACCAGATTTTGACCTGACATTAAAAAATAAAATACACAGTAAACTGTCCAATTAATAAACTGGAACACCACCAAAAAAATGATTATCCCATTTCTTTCACTAGCCCATCTTTTTATGTCCTTGCTCAGAGGTAACAAGTATACTCAATTGTGAGTACTTTCTTTCTTTCTGTTCTTCATATAAATATACATGCCTACGCAATAAATTATTTAGATTTTCTCATTTGAAAATTGTATATAAAAGATATCATGTAATATAGCTCTTCTCTGACTTTCCTTTTTATGCAATATAATACTACTAACTTTAACCATGATATTGTATGTGACTGTGATTCTTTTTGATAGCTTTGGGTATTGCATTATAAGAATATGCCATTATACATATTGTGGCATCCCTTCTCTTTTCTGTGGATGTATGTTGCTTCCAGAATTTTTGTTATTATTAGCATTCTTGTAAATGCCACATGTTACACATATGCATATTTTTTTTCATCAGTTTATACCCAAGAATGGAATTTCCAAGTGTATGATACATGAAAGTTCAGCATTACAAAGAGTTCTAGAATAGTTTTCAAAGCAATTGCACTAATTTAAACTCCCATCAATAATGTGTAGGGGGATCCTGATCCATGAGTCCTCTAATAATTGGCACTGTCAGGCTTCATTTTGAAATTTTATTTTTAAAAATGGAATTTCATTGGGATCTTGATTGATATTTTTATGGTTCTAATGAAGATAACATTTTTTAAAAATGTTTAGCTATGTGTGTTTTCTTTTGTTTGAAATGCTGCTCATTTATTTTGCTGACTTTTCTATTCGATTTTTCTTATTGATTTTAAGAGTTATTTATATATTTGAAACTAATCTTTTGTAAATTATACATTTTAAAAATCCTTTCAGAATTTATAATCTTTTACTTTCTTTAAAGTAAAATGATAAATAGAATTCCTTAACATTATTATATTCAAATTTATCCATTTTATGGATAATATATTTATTTATAATAAATTCAAACTTGTTCTGGAGATTAAAGCAAGTTGTCAAACGACAAGCACATACAAAATTAAAATCCATAAAATAGTGAGTTCTTTGTCAGAGCTCTTGCTTAAGCAATGAAAAAAGGACACAGACAAATAAGGAAAGAGAAAAAAAATGTAAGAATCTGCAAAACTGTCTACTCTTTCCAGCAATTTAAAATAATGAGAATTAATATTCTGTGATTATTCCTTATCAACTATCAAAATAACCAACATTCAAAAAATGAAAATATTCACAGTGGATGAGGATTTATTGAACATGGAACCTATTACTTTGCAGCTGGAAGTGTGGTCCATAAACCAGTCATGTTGGCATCACCTGAAAACTTGTTAGAATTTCAAAATCTCAGGCCACACCCAAGACCTAAGTGAATCAGGATCTGTATTTTAACTACATCCCCAGGTGACTCATATGCACATTAAAATTCAAGAAGCACTGGCCAAATACTCTACTTTTGAGACTACAATGTATTACAATGACTTTGGAAAATAATTTAACAATATTTTCTTTTTTACCAGTAAGAATTTTATTTATTTATGGCTGCATTGGGTCTTCGTTGCTGCATGCAGAGGCTACTCTTTGTTGCAGCGCGCAGGCTTCTCACTGCAGTGGCTTCTCTTGTTGCAGAGCACAGGCTCTAGGCGCACGGGCTTCAGTAGTTGTGGCATGCGGGCTCAGTAGTTGTGGCTCGTGGGCTCTAGAGCACAGGCTCAGTAGTTGTGGTGCACGGGCTTAGTTCTTCTGCGGCATTTGGGATCTTCCCGGACCAGGGCTCGAACCCGTGGCCCCTGCACTGGCAGGTGGATTCTTAACCACTACGCCACCAGGGAAGTCCAGCAATATTTTTAAGGTAAAGTACCTACACAAATCTGTTCGTGGCAGTGCTATATATTATAGGAAAAATATCTCAAATGTATGGAAACTGCTAAAAATCAAACCATCCATGTGATTATACCTTTATCTAGCTAATTAATACAAATTTATGGATAATGCTTACATGACCAGCTACAAAATTACATATACAGTATAACAGAAGTATGATTAACACTTTTTACCAGTAAATTTTATGTATATATTTCACAGATTATTTTAATAAAGTTTAATGGATGGAAGTGGTTTTAAATAAAAGAATACTAAGAGCCCAACAAAAATATGGAATTAAATGTACTGTATGCGGTATTAGTGCTGGATCGTTCTGTCTGTCTGGGAGTCTCCCTTTGCTTTTCAGACATTCTGATTTTTCAGTCTCACAGTCTACTTAATTAGTCTGTTGGCACTTTATCCATGTGTCACTTACTGGTTCTTGGATTACATTCTTCCTCTTTGTATGACACTTCTCACTGCCTTCCAGGCAACAGACCTTACTAACCTTGGCTCCAAGATGTAAACATTGGTCCTATGCCCTCTCAGGAAGCTCTACTGATGAGGCATGATACCCTAGGCACCATTCTCTTTCTGGATTAGGCACTTGAGTGCCGTACCTGAAAGAAATTGGTTGCTAAACCCAAAAGAATGGAAATATAATAATGTTATTTATTATCAGGCTTGAGAAACTAAGATCAGAAAACCAGGGTGAATGGTGCTCTATCTGGATCTGCAGAAATTAGTCTAATTCTGAATAAGGCCAACTTTTAAAATGGGTCATTACATTCTACTTCATGTAGACCACCATTCACACTTCATTAACCATTGGACTGGATCTAATTTCCCTCTCTTCTTAATTAGGCTGGAAGGTTTTGTGCCATGATTTATGGGGTTTAAGAAAATCTGAGTCCTCTTAAATTATGGGGTTGGACAGCAAGGATTGCCTAACTACGTAAGAAAAACCAGAACAATTCCATAAGCCTTTCCAACTTAGCTTTTTCCCTCTTTAAATAATTGACAAGAACTTTCACACTAGACAGGCTTTTTCAGCTTCTGCAGATCTAATAAAAGTGAATGAAGACTGTATGGCCACAGTAAAGCAGAGAAACAGACATAAGAAAACAGTTCAACAGCTGATATAACAATTCTTTCTGTAGAGAAAGGACAAATGGTCATAAAAAATAGAGGCTATAAAACAACGAATGTGCTAACCTTTTTTTTTTTTTTTTTTTGCGGTACGCTGGCCTCTCACTGTTGTGGTCTCTCCCGCTGCGGAGCACTGGCTCCGGACGCGCAGGCCCAGCGGCCATGGCTCACGGGCCCAGCCGCTCCGCAGCATGTGGGATCTTCCCTGACCGGGGCACGAACCCGTGTCCCCCGCATCGGCAGGCGGACTCTCAACCACTGCGACACCAGGGAAGCCCCTGTGCTAACTTTTTAACATCATTTCTATGGAGCAACGATAAATGAGGGTTTTCCATTTACAGAAAAATCGCTAATACTTTCCAATGATATTTTATGGTTAGGATGTGCAAATTTATAGGACTTACTCCATTGTTATTAAGCCTTCTGTTTAAGGCTGTTGCCTACATATCTCCAGGGTTTGCACAGTGAGGAAAAAGAATTTCCCTTTCACAATGCAAGAAGTTATCTCAAGTAACTTATAAGTTTCCATCAGCAGATTTCATTGACACTGATGACAATATTCAGATCAGATACAGGAAGGAAAGCACACTGTAATGGGAAAAAAATCAACCAGACCAGGAGTCAAACTTATACAGAACAATTCTCTCCCTTATTTTTCTCTCTCTCTCTCTCTGTCTCTTTCTGTTTCTCACACACACACACACACACACACACACACACACACACACAAAGCTGTGATAACTGATTTGCCAATTTCTTTACATTTTTAATAACTTAAAAAGCAGTAGTGTATTAATGTGTGATTGTTATAAAAATTTAGAAAATAAAGGTATTCTAAAGGGAAGATGAAATAAAAATCGTTTAAAATGCCACCACTCCAGAAATAAGCATTATTAACATTTACACACATATTTTTCAAGATGCATATACACACTTATGGGATTTTATTGTAAACAATATTTTGTACACATATTGACTTTTTAAATACAATAATAAAAGTGTTTTATGTTCATTAAACTATACATTATTATTATCAAGAGTTGCATATGTTTCATTGTGTGAACGTATCACGCAGTTCATAATTTCTCAAATATTTGACATTAATACCCTTTCTAGTCTTTAACACTGTTGGTGTACATTTGAATCAACACTTGATATTAACATTTTTTAATTTTTAAATCCTCAAGATAAAAAAATATGTGGATTATTTTAGTTTAAATTTTTAAAGAATAAAAGTGTACATTTTTGCTCTTTTATTATTATTTTTGTGAATGTCTATTAAACAGTTCTGCCCATTTTTCTACTGATTATGGTTTTTGGTGTGAAATTCATGGATTAAAAATACTAATTCATCACTCATATTGAAAAAGTAATACGAACACAAATTTATGGCCAATAAGAAAGTAGACATGCGTGATCTCTGAACAGTGAAGTAATATTTTGGTGAAAATTCTTCTGTTTTATGACTGGACATATTTTTCTAAGGGAAATAAACTCAAAAGAAAGAAAAATATGAGTGATCTGTTGAGA
Organism: Stenella coeruleoalba; assembly: GCF_951394435.1. Taxonomy (NCBI): domain Eukaryota; kingdom Metazoa; phylum Chordata; class Mammalia; order Artiodactyla; family Delphinidae; genus Stenella; species Stenella coeruleoalba. The sequence goes on along the minus strand of NC_137162.1, from coordinate 52,644,454 downwards.
GTAAAGTAAAACTTCGGTGAAAATGCATCTATATTAGTATATAAAATAGGCATTTAAGGAAAAAAAAAGGCTCTATGTAAGAAACTCCATTAATATTCTGAAATGACAATAAATATTTGAAAATGTAAACAAAAATTCAATATTAAGAACAGAAAATGATTAAAAAAAAATTGCCAAGAAAAGAAATCTCAGAGGCTACATAATATGGAGACAAAGCCTGGAGTTTGAGATCAAAATAAAGAGACTTGAGTTAACTTCCAGACTTCTGGGTAAGACCCAAGCAAGGTGACATCAGTTGTAACAAGTGTACCACTCTGGTGGGGGACGTTGATCATGAGGAAGGCTATGCATATATGGGGGCAGGCAGTAAACAGGAAATGTCACAATCTGCTGTGAATCTAAAACTGCTCTAAAAAAATAAAGTCAAAAAATAATAAAAAAGGAACAATAAAGAAGAAAGTTAGAGAACTCCCAGTATGGATTTTAATATTTTTTTTAAGGTTACAGTAATCAAAACCACAAAATACTGGTGAAAGCATAGACAAATGAATTAATGGAACAGAATAGAGAGACCAATGACTGCAAACAATGGAAGAATAAAATTAAAAATACATTTACAATACCACCAAAACACATAAAATTTTAGAAAAAAATTTAATAATAGACATGCAAAACTAAACACTGAAAACTACAAAACATTGCTAAGAGAAAGTACTATCCAGTACATAAAACTAGAAAGATAAAATAAAGACAATAAAGATCACGAAGAATTACAACCACCTCTATTTGCAGGTGGCATCATGTTTACGCAGAAATTTTAGCCTCTACAAATCAACTAGTAAAATTGAAAAGTGAAGTTAGTAAGGTCACAGAATGCAAAGTTAATTTAGATAAATCAGTTGTATTTTATGCACATGTAGCTAGCGATGGGAAAATAAAATTTTAAAACATGTACTGAAACATACAAATTACTTAGGAAATGGGCATACAATGCCCATAACCATCATAAACAGTGCAATTTACAAATTATAACATGCATTTTTATAAAAATTAACAAGCTGATTCTAAAGTATATAGGGAGGGGCTTCCCTCATGGCACAGTGGTTAAGAATCCACCTGCCAATGCAGGGGACAAGGGTTCGAGCCCTGGTCTGGGAAGATCCCACGTGCCATGGAACAACTAAGCCCATGCACCACAACTACTGAACCTGCACTCTAGAGCCTGTGAGCCATAACTACTGTAGCCCGTGTGCCACAACTAGTGAAGCCTGCGCGCCTAGAGACTGTGCTCCACAACAAAAGAAGCCATTGCAATGAGAAGCCTGAGCACTGCAACGAAGAGTAGCCCCCGCTCGCGGAACTAGAGAAAGCCCGCATGCAGCAACGGAGACCCAGTGCAGCCCAAACAACTAAGTAAATAAATAAAATATATAGGGAAATCCATAAAATGTAGAATACCCAAAGCAATTTTTTAAAAGAAAAACGAAGTTGGAACACCTACACAACATAATTTCGAGACTTGTACTGGAATAAGAAGGTCCTATTGTATAGCACAGGGAACTAGATTCAATTACCTGTAATAAACCATTATGAAAAAGAATATATATATGTATAACTGAATCACTTTACTGTACAGCAGAAACTAACACAACACTGTAAATCAACTATACTTCAATATTAAAAAAAAAGACTTGTACTGGAACAACTGGTTATCTACACAGCATAAACAACACTACTTCACATCATATAGAAAAATGTGCTTGAAATGGATCATGGACCTAAATGTAAAAACTAAAATTATAAAACTCTTTTAAGAAAACATAGGAGGAAATATTTGTAACCCAGTTTTAGGACATAGTATAATATCATAAAGACATTTATAATATAATCATTACATAAAGAACATAACTTTTTAAATGGATATTTAGACAGATATTTCATGAGAGAAGGTAGATTAAAAAGTACTCAAATAACATATGTAAATACGCTCATCATTAATCTTTAGAGAAATGCACATGTAAACCACCGTAAATATCACTACATACCTAAGAGAAGTGCTAAAATTTAAAAAAAACAACACCCTGGTGAAGACGTAGAGCAACTAGAATTCATACTTGTTTCTGGTAGTAAAGTGGAATTGTACAACCACTTTAAAAAATGGTTTGGCAATTTCTGAAAAAGTTAAGTATGTACCTAACATATAACTTACCTATTCCATCCCTAGGTACTTACCCAAGAGCAATGAAAACATACATTAACCTAAAGACTTGTATAGAAATGTTCAAACAACTTTGTTCATAAAATTCAAAAACTGGAAACTACCCACGTGTCCATCAACAGAGAAATATATAAACAAAGGTGGGGGAACCATATGCTGGAACACTACACGTCAATAAAAAGAAACATCTACTGATACATTGAACAACACAACTGAACCCCTAAATTATCATGCTTAGAGAAAGAAGCTAGACACAAGAGTATATATTGTATGATTCCATTTCTATAAAATGCAAGTTAATCTTGTGTAGATCAATACTTGCCTGTGAATGACAGCAGAGACTGGGAGCATTGCAAAGGTGCACAGGAAATCTTTAGGGCATGATGGAAATGGTCTGTATCTTATCTGTGGTTGTGGCTTCATAGGTTTCTATAACTACTGAAACCAACTGAAATGAACAATTTAAATTGATACAGTTTATCTTATTTCTCACCAAAGATGGTAACAAAAAATGAACTAGGATCATAAGCAATTTGTGGGTTGTGTCTGATTTTTGTTGGTTGTTTTTGTTTTATTTTTGCTCATCACTACAGTGCTTGTCATTTATAAGGTATTCATTAATATTTCTTGAATAAATGAACAAATAAATTCATGACTGAATTGTTCACGTGTGAAATTCAATGTATTCAAATAAAATTACTATAATTTGTGTCATTAAAAAGCATTATTGTAGGCACAGACCCAAACTGGATAAATGTCTCTGCACCTGTTAGTTATAATACTAACATTTACCCTACATCTAATTTGCAAAAAATGTATGTCTTTAATGGAACCTGCCACCAAGTTCCCCCAAAGCACAAAAGTTTCTAGATCTTCTAGGATTAAAAATTAAGACTTTAGAATGAATGGTCAGGTTTGACACTGATCAGTTTTGAGACAAATAAAAGGAAAACTTTCCCTAACACTGTAAATTGGTAAGCGGCAGGAAGGCTCTAAATTCACAATAAAATAACGAAAAGTAAAGATGCATTTACTGTTTAATGACATAGTTTCAGTATCAGTGAGAATGTTTTGAGCAGCAGACAGTCTCCACACCTAATCCCAGACCATCTGAGTTTCACTCAAGCAGGTATCATTACTTGGGCATAACAAGCTGGGACTCCCACTCAGCTGTGATTCTCAGGGAGAGTTGGTGACCGCTTGAGCCAGCCTGGACAACACAGGAGAGAGGGGGAACCTCCCTCCTAGAGCACAGAGTAATGTTGATATAAGGTTCTAAAGAAAAACCACCAACAACAAAAATTTACCGGGCTCTGTAACTAAATACAACTGAATTACAATTACAATTCCATACATGTAACTTGAAATACAAGGAGAACAACTTGTCTCTCTTTAATCTTTTGCAAAAATGAATAAAAGCAAACAAAGAATCAATGTCCCTTGCATAAGTATCCAATGCACTTTAAAACCTATGTCAAGTGGAAGATGAACAGCTTAAGCTTCACCTACACACTCAAGGTCTCTCTGGATATTTCAGTTCTTGTGGCCAACCTATGGCAAATGAGCCGTTCCCCGGCCCTGGGCTTCTTTAAAATGCTGTCCAAGGAAAAAAGGTTACTGGTTCACTAACAACTGAAAGAAGCAGTGACTTTTTTTTTTTTCCTCAGAACATCTTAAATTGCTTGTTTGAAGTGAGATTAACATTTGGCCCTTGGCTTGACATCTTTCCTCCCATGGAGACAAAGGACAACCATATTGGGAGTGCAGCGAGGAACAGAAGGTTCCTTTTGTTCCAACTGGGCCAAAGAAGCTGGCATCAAGACTCTGCCATTACCTGAGTCAGGCTCCTTGGAGCTCTCTCCTCCACTAGACCCTGATCCTGAGTTCTGTCTTTTACCTGCTTAGTCCATTTTTAGCAAGAATCCTGCTGCTTCAGTTAGCAGTCCCCCATCCTCACTCTGGACACCTGATCAAATTCCTCATCCCCCACCCTTGATGTATTATCACCCTGGCCTTCCTTCAGCAAGAATCCTGCCAACTCTGTTTACCCATAATCTCCCTTACCCCAATGTTTCCTCTCACCCAACCCCCATTATAAATCCTCACTAGCCCTTGTTGTATGTGGAGTTGAGCCCAATCTCTCCGCCCTACTGCAAAACCCTCATTGCAGGAGTCCTTTATCCTTACTGACTTTACCAAGTATTATGAAAAAATGTTTCTTTAACAAAGCATAGCTGGCTAGCATAATGATCTCCAAGTCAGGATCCTTGGACTATGTCCCCAGTAAATATCTGCTTCAGTCCACATCCAAACAGTAGGCACTTTGGAGCACCAGGGAGAAGGAACATTAGAGGGAAAACAACAACAACAAAAAGGATGACCTAAAGGTCCATACCCAAGGGTCAAGGGGGAGCATTTAGTATGGAAACAGTATTTTTCAAGAAAGCTATCATGGCTTCTGACATTTGTCACCAATTGGCTATGTGATTTTAGTGAGTCACTAAATAACTGTGAACATCTAATTATTTAAAAATAAGATATTTACACTGGATTGTTATTTTAAAGAAAATTCACATATTACACTAATATTGTAAGCTTTATAAATAAAAAAATGAATATTTGGTATTATTGTTACCTGAAAACTGGGTTTGCCTCTTCGTGGGTGTCTAGCCAAAAGACACAACCAAGCCAAAGATTGGAAGGAAGGAAGGATTTATTACTACTTGCCCCAAGTAAGAACAACGGGGACATTTCCCAAAGCAGTGTCTCCCCTTAACAGCAAAATTGAGGAAGTTTTAAGCTAAGGGTACCTGAATATTCATGAAGGGGCTTGACCAGAGGAGAATTCAGCATAGAATTTGGGCAAAGGTCAACAGAGTCCAAGCTTTAGTTGATTTAAGTCAGGAGGGTCAACATCATCATTCCATTCTCCACCTGGGTGGGGGCCTTAGTTACTGAAGAACTCAAAGATATATTATTATGTATATCCCTTGAGGAGGAACTAGGGTTCTCCTTTATCAATACACTATTGTTTGACTGCCCTTTCTCTGTTCCTGCATTCCTTTGTTCCCTTAAGATCATTAATTATTGAGACCTGTTCAAGGGCAAGCATTATGGCCAGTTGTAGATCACAAAATGGCTTCTCTTATGTCAAGAAAGCCATTCCTGCTTCTCTTTCTCCAGGAACCCCCTAACCTATCCGCTTACATTATTATGATCACTTTTGTTTACACAGTCAAGAAAAAAAACTTCTTTAACTGTTTGTGAGCAAGCCACTTTCTGGAATCCTAGAGCACTGGAAGAGGCTCCGTGTGGTTGATATTCGATTCAAAAATTCACCCTGACGATGCTCACGAGAAGAATAAATCAGCATTTATAAATGTGTGGCCTGCCCTTTCCGATTCCTTGTTCATTTTAATGTTATATAGGGGTTTTTTTGGGTTTTTTTATCGCGGTGCGAGGGCCTCTCACTGTTGCGGCCTCTCCCATTGCGGAGCACAGGCTCCAGACGCGCAGGCTCAGTAGCTGTGGCCCACGGGCCTAGCCGCTCCGCAGCATGTGGGATCTTCCCGGACCGGGGCACAAATCCGTGTCCCCTGCATCGGCAGGTGGACTCTCAACCACTGCGCCACCAGGGAAGCCCTGTTATATAGGTTTTTAGAATATTTTATTCTTACAAGTTTACTTTGTGCAAAATTCATGATTTACATTTTTAGCACATATCACTTACGTCCTTAAACTGCCATTTAAAAATCATCATTCATTCAAGATACGTATGTAGCTCAAAAAGCTATATAGATAAACAATCACCTTAGTTGCGTGGTTTTACTTCCTCTTTAAAGAACATGGGAAGTGGCTAAACTCTATGCCCAACACCCATGTTCAGCAACAAATGCAGGGTTGGGAGACTCTCCACCTGTAGATGTCGTCCTGTGGTATGCTACAAAAGGCATCAAAGATCATCTTGTAAAGCCTACGGTTTTGACACTGTAGAAGTTGAAGGCTAGCAAACAACTTTCTCTAGGTCTCTTATTAGTTTAAGTAATTGAAGTGAACTAGCGAGGTCAAGTACCTATTACGCGGCTCCGAAGAACCCAAGGACCACTTAACAATGAAAGAATCCTCTTTCCTTACACAATTCAATTCCTCTGTGGATGGAAGGAAGGAAGCAGGGAAAAAGAAAAGAAAAGAAAAACTCAGGGGAATAATATTGGATAGGGTGAAAAGCTTCCAGCTGTTTTCAACAGAGAATGATGAATAAAACGGGGGTCATCAATGAACAAAAAGAGTAGAAGGTCATAGCCTATGGAGGTGGCTTCTGCCTTGACTAGGGCAAGGGTTTATTGAGCACCCAGCTAGAAACCAACTTTCATGTAAAATCTTTAAAATCTTCTATACGTTACACCAAGCTCCTAACTACCATCTACTTCCAAACAAACTTAGACTATGCCTAGAAGAATCCAAGTATACCATAATCTATTACCGAGTGTGAATTGACTCTGTAGATATTTAAATTCCCAATGATTGAATAATTCATTTGGATATTATAACTCATTTTTGTTTGTATGATACTAGAGATGAAGACAATATTCATTTTCCACGTGAAATCCTTTCCTTGAATATCTGGAATTTGCCAGATTTTCCTAATCCTTTTTCTTTCTCCTGGTTTCCCTATGAAGGAAAGGAAAAAGAAGAAGGAAGGAAGGAAGGGAGGGAGAGAGGGAGGAATAGAGAGAAAGAGAGAGAGAGGAGGGAAGAGGAAAGAGAAACCCCAGTTATTGATGTAAAACTCTACCTTTCTAAGGAGAAAGTAAAACACTTGTGTACAAGTCAGTTAACAGGTGCACCAGGCAACGAGGCTAAAGACTAGGGAAAATATTTTTCATTAGAATGAAATATGTTGAGAAGTAGCTATAGCATTTGTTAAAGTTTTCCCACATTTTCTCATTTAATTCTCATTACAGGTAATCATTTCATTAATTATTTCAACCTCAGAGATGAAGAAGTAGAAGTTAGCAGGGGACAGAACACATAACCAACTATGAAAACACTGGATTGCATCCCAGTCTATTCCATGGCATATTCTTTTATCACCAGTCTATGATGATGCCTCTAAGCAATAGTCTATTAAGGAATTACTCTACGAATAGCACTGTAACAATCTGAGTTCAGACAGCAGCAAAAACAGAGAAATAGCACATTTGTAGTGATACAAGTTGCCAGGGCAAGGGAAAGCGATGCATTCAGAATTGGGATTAGCAAAAGAAAATACGTACTCTGTGTCTGCATACTTTTAGTTGAAGTGGTCCATGACTTTCCTTAAGAGAAAAAATGGCTAAGAACACTTTAGAAGCCACATACAGAATAACCATGAATAAGCTAAGAGAAATCTCAGTAGTTCACCATCAGCTCATCGAATCTACCTGCATTTACCTATAGGCAGAAAAGTTCTGTGGTCTTTTTGCAGATAAGCAGAAAAGTACTTAAATGTAAATTCTGTTCAAAGTTAAAAGAAAATACATGGATTTACAAAAAGCTTTGTAACTTTTATTCACTTCCAATTAGGTTGAAAAAAATGTCTACATTCCCTGTGTACACCAAGTTATTAAGGATTTTCCTTGCTTGCTAAATTGTTAGAGAATAAAGATTGAAAAACATTCTCAAAGAGAAGCTGGGATTGATTTCACACCCAAGGAATAGTGATGCCATTTCTATGGTTAGCACTAAAGAAATAATGAAGTTTATTTTTCTAAACTTATTAAGTAGGCCAAATTCAATGCCTCTGGTGGAATTAAGTGGTGATACTTTTTGACTCATAAAGGCATTACAGTTTACCAAATCAAGCCTGGAATTGGAAATCATGGAGACATATGTTTCTATGCTGTTTTCACAATTTGTTAAATAGGGGAATTACTGAACTCCTCTGAGCCTCAATTTCCTTTTCCACAGAATGGGAGAAGTCAATATCCCACACACACCCAAACCACAGAGAACTCTGTTATCACCTGATTGCTCACATGAAATAGCATGGTTACTGTTCCTCTACCCACCACAGTTCCTTTTTTTTTAATATTTACATATTTCTCACCTTGATGATTCTGGGACTGGAATATTTCTTACAGTATATGTATATATTTAGTGTGTTGATATCTTTTCTTTTTATTTCTTGAAGAGCTGTTATTAAATTGCTGGTATGTTTTACAATGAATGAGGTCTCCAGATTGAGGAAACAGAACTCAAAGTCACTAAGATGAACAAATAAACTATAACTAGTGGGTCTTAGTAAGAAAAGTCAATTCATGCAAAAGTGTTATTTGTTGATGCCCAGAATATTTTTTATTATCCCTTACAGTGAAAAATTATTTAACTCACCAAGATTTTTTCCTAAATAACAGGTATTGGTCCATTACTGATATAATAAACTTGCATTGTCTGCATTGTACAAAGGAACCAACAGATTTAGAAAAGTTCATTAGGTATGTCCCTCTGTTTCTTACAGTTACCCCTTGCTCTCACTCTTCTATACGTAAGGGCTTAGAAATCAGAAGACTACAATACCTTATCACAAGCAACTTCTCCTAGAAAAACTCAAGCACATGTGTATTAGATTACATGTATTGTTCACAGTAGCTCCAAAATATATGCAATCTTAATGTCCATAAACAGCAAACGGATAAATTATACAATATTCACACAATGGAATACTATATAGCAATGAAAATAATCAAGGTATAGCCACTTGCAAAGCATGAATGAAGCTCAAAAAGCACCAAAGTGGGCTTCCCTGGTGGCGCAGTGGTTGAGAGTCCACCTGCCGATGCAGGGGACATGGGTTCGTGCCCCGGTCCGGGAAGATCCCACATGCCGCGGAGAGGCTGGGCCCGTGAACCATGGCCGCTGAGCCTGCGTGTCCAGAGCCTGTGCTCCGCAACAGGAGAGGCCACAACAGTGAGAGGCCCGCACCGCAAAAAAAAAAAAAAAAAAAAAGCACCAAAGTATGCACAGTGTATAATTCCATATAATAGAATTTAAAACACAGAAAAAAACCAACCTATAATTTATAGGGATACATATATGGATAGTAATATGAAGAAAAACAACAAAATGATTATCATAAAGCTCAGGATAATGATCATCTCTAGGGGAGAATAATGAGGCTATAATTTGTGATGTGTACACTGTGCTCTTCTGAGCACTGGAAATGCTCTAATTGTCTGGATGTGGATACATGAGTGCTGACTCTCTGAAAATTCATTAAATTATGGTTCACACAGTGTGGAAAAAAATATATATGGAGCAAATAAGGGCTCAGAAATTTAATTATCCGTGAACTACAGGAAAATTTCCTTAAAAATGTAATCTGGCAATTTTGTTTTTTATCTTCCCCCAGAAAAGGAAGGCACCAGTTGTAAAAGATTCTGTCAGTCCTCTCCTGTCCTTTCTCTGTATACAACTTAGATTCCAGGCCATTCTGCCCCAAAGCAGAAACACCTTGAATCGTTATTGCACCAGGGGAGCAAAAGCACCCCATCCCCCAGCATATCTGCAGCTGCATGCTTTGTCTATGCCTACATCTGAAGAGTCAAAGGCAGCTAGAGAATTTCACTTGTCATTGCACATCCTTACAGCCATAAATTCATGAACATGCTCTCAAACGGGCCTGCAAAACTGCAAGAAAGAACTCTGGTTCTTTCTGCTCTCTCACTCTCTGCAGTAACAATTTTATACCTTGTCGTCACTCCTCAAACACTCTGCCCCTCAGTCCCAACCCCTAGTCCTACAGATGCGTGTACTTTTCCTTAAGAGAAAAGTCAGAATTCTTCAGCTTCTTTCTGAGGAATATACTATCCAACAAATCTTCCTCCCCTCCCTCCTTTTACAGAAAATAAACTGTCCTTCCCTGTATTTGAGTCTGATTCCTCTACCCATGTGTAGAATTCCCGTTCTCACTAACGTCAGAATGTCTGCCTTTCTGCCTGGAATATTCAACATCTTTCTTCCTTTCAATTTAATTTCCCGTTAAATATACTATATCAAATTTTGATCCAGCAGCCCTTTCTAGATATAACCATCCCTCTCTCCAAAAAGATGAACCAATTTCAAAAATGTTTATACTCATAACCTTCATTTATCCATACTTCACCGAATTTTCAGACAAACCAGTTATCTACCTCTGTTATGACACTAGAAGAGTTCTACGGTAACCATGTCACTGAGTCCAGTAGGTATTTTTCAGTCTTCATCCTATCTCACCTCCCACTAGCTTTCAATCCTATTTGACTACTTTTTCCTGGAAGCACTGTCTTCCTTTTACTTCTCTTTATACTACTGACATATCTGTAGCCTGCTTTTCTCCCTAACTCCCTGACAACTTCTCAGTCTTATTCCCATGCACCTCTTCTTCACGTTGACATTTGAAACTGAAGTTCTTCAAGGTTAAAGATAAGGGCCATTTTTCCTCTGACTCTATGCTCTCCTAGGCTGTACAATACTGGCCCATAACTTCAATTACCAAAATATGCAAAATTCGCAAACTCCAACCAAAACTGTGCTAAGCTCTGGGATGACCTGACATCTCCACTTACATGTCTCAAGTTCATACCTAACTAAACATATTCAAACTGAAATTATGATCTTCACTTTTTCCTATATCCTTTGCCTAATGGGATGGCACAGTGTAGGCTAAATACTCTGAACCATTTTGATACTTTCATTTCTTTCACCCAATTTATCACCACGTTCTATTGATATTACACCCTCGACTACTACAAGCTGCCATTGTTTCTTCTTGAAACCGCTGAAATAGATCTCTAAGTAGCTAATCTGCAATGTTTGGGTGTACTTCTCAGTATATTTTCTTTGCTGCATTCTCCAAGATCCTTTAAAACAGAATTTATTATAACCAACTTCTCTCCCACCTCAATTTAAAAACCTTCAATGAAATTCTATGTTGCCTAACAATGCTCTGCATGATCTATTACCTACAAATATTTCAAACCTTATCTTGTACCTGCAGCCCTGAAATTTCTCGATTTTTTTACTTTCTTTGCACACTTTTGCCTTGAATAACCAAACCTCCACCACTCTTCCTCACTCTTTTTATGTGTATGGATATGTGTATATATACATCTGTTTACATATAGAAAAAGACAAACACACATTGTTTTTCTTCTTTTCCTATTCGAAAATTATTATTTAAGCATGGAGAAAACTACATAAATAAGATGTGATGTCAGCTGTACCCACCACCCATATATAATAAAGGTATCATTGTCAAAACTGCTTAATGTCACTTCTAAGAAAATAAAATATTATAAATACAATGTTCCCATGGAATTTCTCTCCAATTTCATTCCTCTATTTCTCAAGAGGCATGCAGACTCTGGAAATTTGTGGTTTTCCTTTCCAGCCAAGTCCACAAATCCTTATCTATTTATAATCCATTTATTTTCCCCCTCTTTCTCTCTGACTAAAACAGCAATATACTGCATTGTTTTTTGCATTTTCCATTGTTATGAAAAAGTAATATTATAATTCTGCAAGGTTTCAATGTTATAATGTTGACATACATAAAATATATCTGTGAAAATAATGTACTCATTAACACTGGAAGTATTCATCTTTCCTCCATTGAGGAATATTTCTTTTTTGCTTGCCTTTCTTTTTGCGACTATAAAAAAGGTCACAAGAAAGTCCTTATATGTCTCCATATGCATATGTGTAAGAGTTTCTCCTGAATATATACTGGAAATTGATGGATATTAGTGTACACACAACTTCAGCATTATTAAATATTGGCAAATTGCTTTCCACCATGGTTGTAGGCACTTAAAGCAGCAATATGTTTCCCCCCCTCTACATTTTCCCAGTAAATACAACTCTAGGCTTCCAATGCTGAAACCAGGTCCTTTGGTTTAAATAGGTCCTGTACAAACCCCCTTTCCATTGGCTTGCCCATGTGGAGCTTTATACGGATACCCAAAGCAAGCTTTGATAAAGTGTTTTGGCTTGTGCTAAATAAGAGGAAAAAAATGTCTGGTAGCTTCAACACTTTCTAACTTAAGTGTGATTTACTTCCACTACTCTCTACAGTTTGATGAGCAGATATTATAATATCTTAGTATTATATTAAGATTATAATACTGACTTTGTTTACAGAAATATTGTAACTGAAACTAATTTTTAATTGAAATATGGTTGATGTACAATATTGTGTTAGTTTCAGGTATACTGCTTCTCAAGCCAGAACACACAATAACTTTTAAGATTGTGAATTTAAAAAAAAAATTTTTTTAATTGGGGTATAGTTGTTTTATAATGTTGTATTAGTTTCTACTGTACAGCTAAGTGGAGTTCCCTGTGCTATACGGCAGGTTCTTATTGGTTACATATTTTATACGTATTGGTGTATATATGTCAATCCCAATCTCCCAGTTAATCCGCCCCTCCCCACTTTCCCCCCTTGGTGTCCATACGTTTGTTCTCTGCATCTGTGTCTCTATTTCTGCCTCGCAAACCGGTCCATCTGTACCATTTTTCTAGATGCCACCTATATGCGTTAATATACGATATTTGTTTTTCTCCTTCTGACTTACTTCACTCTGTATGACAGTCTCTAGGTCAATCCACGTCTCTACAAATGACCCAATTTCATTCCTTTTTATGGCTGAGTAATATTCCATTGTATATATGTACCACATCTTCTTTATCCATTCATCTGTCGATGGGCATTTAGGTTGCTTCCATGACCTGGCTGTTGTAAGTAGTGCTGCAATGAACACTGGGGTGCATGTGTCTTTTTGAATTATGGTTTTCTCTGGGTATGCCCAGTAGTTGGATTGCTGGGTCATATGGTAATTCTATTTTTAGTGGGTTTTTTCATTTTTTTTTTTTTTGCGGTACGCGGGCCTCTCACTGTTGTGGCCTCTCCTGTTGCGGAGCACAGGTTCCGGATGCACAGGCTCAGCAGCCATGGCTCACTGGCCCAGACACTCCGCACCATGTGGGATCTTCCCAGACCGGGGCACGAATCCGCGTCCCCTGCATTAGCAGGCGGACTCTCAACCACTGCGCCACCAGGGAAGCCCCTATTTTTAGTTTTTTAAGGAACCTCCATACTGTTCTCCATAGTGGCTGTATCATTTTACATTCCCACCAACAATGCAAGAGGGTTCCCTTTTCTCCACACCCTCTCCAGCATTTATTGTTTGTAGATTTTCTGATGATGCCCATTCTAACAGGTGTGAGGTGATATCTCACTGTAGTTTTGATTTGCATTTCTCTAATAATTAGTGATGTCGAGCAGCTTCTCATGGGCCTCTTGGCCATCTGTATGTCTTCTTTGGAGAAATGTCTATTTAGGTCTTCTGCCCATTTTTGGATTGGGTTGTTTGTTTTTTTGAATATTGAGCTGCATGAGCTGTTTATATATTTTGGAAGCAATATTTTTTTAATGTATTTTATTGAAGTTCACTTTATTTACAATGTTGGTTAGTTTCTGGTATATAGCAAAGTGATTCAGATATATATATATTATATATATATATATATTCATATTTTTTTCCATTATTGTTTATTACAGGATATTAAATATAGTTCCCTGTGCTATAGAGTAGGACCTTGTTTATCCATTCTATATATAATAGTTTGCATCTGCTAATCCCAAACTCCCAATCCATCCCTCATCCATCCCACCTCCCCCTTGGCAACCACAAGTCTGTTCCCTATATCTATGAGTCTGTTTCTGTTTCATAGATTAAGTTCATTTGTTTCATATTTTAGATTCCACATATAAGTGATATCATATGGTATTTGTCTTTCTCTTTCTGACTCACTTCACTTAGTATAATAATATCTGGGTCCATCCATGTTGCTGCAAATGGCATTGTTTATGATAACTGAGACATGGAAGCAACCTTTGTGTCCACTGACAGATGAATGGCTAAAGAAGATGTTATATTTACCTGATTACTAGAAATTAAGCATATTTTCATATGTATCCAACATTTGAATTTCCTCTTCCTAAATAGACTCTAGATGTTGTTTGCTCATTCTATTTTTATTTTGGCTAGTTTTTCTTATTGATCTGTAAGTTCTATAAGCATTCTTTTAATTAATCCTGGGCTGGTTTTTGGTTGTTTTTTTTTTCTTTTTTTTTTTTTTGGCCGCGAGTGGCATACAGGATCTTAGTTTCCTGGCCAGGGATCGAACCCAAGCCCCCTACATCGGAAGCACAGAGTCTTAACCACTGGACCACCAGGGAATCCTTCGGTCTCATTTTACATGTTGCTAATATCATTTTCCAAACTGTAGCCTATTTTAAAACTTAGCTCATGTCATATATTTAGACATATAGAAACTTTAAAAATATAATGCCAAATTTATCAATATTTTACATTTTAATTTTTGTGATTGTTTCTTGTTCAAAAAACCTTATCCTACCATGACACTCCCCTGTATATTTCTCTAAGCAAAGGGTTATTTTGTTTGTTTGTTTGTTTTGTATTTAAAGCACTAGACCATGTGGGATTTGTCCTATGTGCCGGAGGATAAGGTGGGGATCTAATCTCATAATTTTCCAAATCAAATTGTCAGATATCTGAAAGCAGTTTATTAAACAGACCAGAGACTGGCAAACTGTGGCTTATGGGCCACCTGCCTAGTTTTGTAAATAAAGCTGTACTAAACACAGCACCCCTCATCCTGTTATATATCTGGTTACTTTTGTGCTACAACAGCAGAGCTGAGTAGTTGTGACAGGGACTATATGGCACCCAATACATAAAATAGTTAATATCTGGATCTTAAAGAAATTTTCCAATGCCCAGACTAGTCAATCATTTGTTTACTGTTTTATAAACTGTGACTTGTATATGCCGAGTTCCCATAAAGGATTTGCTTCTGGAATCTTTATTCTGTTGTTTCCCTCTAAGTCCATTCTTCTGCCTATATCACACTGTTCTCATTACCATAGCTTTATAACATATTTGGGTACCTAGTACAGCAATTTCTTTCTACCTACCTCCCACCTTATTCTGCTCTAAAACTGTCATGTCTGTCTGTTATCAGAAATTCTAAATTCTAAATCATCTGTCTAAATTTAAGATCACTCTGTTAAAGCTCTGTGGAAAAAAACACATTTAGTTGTTTATTTGCATGTGAGAAGATGTGACATCTTTAAGATACTGAGTCTTTCATCCATGAAGTGAGATATCTCTTTATTAATACAGGCCTTCTTTTATGTACTTTGTAAAAAAATTTTTTTTAAACATCTTTAGTGGAGTATAATTGCTTTACATGGTTGTGTTAGTTTCTGCTGTATAACAAAGTGAATCAGCTATATGTATATATATACCCCCATATCCCCTCGCTCTTGCGTCTGTACTTTGTAAAATTTTAAAGTTTTCTGTATAGTAGCTTTGTACATCTTGGCAGATTGATTCTTAGATATGTTCCCAATCTCTTCTTTATAACTTTTACCTCTCAAATTTCCTTTTTCCATTTCTGTGCTGCATTGTGGATAATATTCTCAGATCTATCTTTCAGTTGACTAAATCTCTCTTTAAATGTGCCTAATCTGCTATTTAACATTCATTGAGGTTTTTTATATCAAGGGCTATAATTTTATTTCTAGAAGTTTTATTTGATTCTTTTTAAAATATGGCTATTCTTCTTATAGTTTCCATTTTTTCTAATCCTTATTTTATCCATCTAATCCTTTCAACATATTTACTTTATAGTGCCTTTCAAATTGTTCTAGTCACTCACACCACGGGTATTCTGAATTTTTATCTCCTTCCTATTGCTGATTCCCCTCATGTGGAATCTAACGTGCCCTTTATTTTGACAAAATTCCTACAGATGGTTTTTAAATTCCTCTTGCCAACTGCCATGTGTTTGTGTGCATGTGTTTGTGTGTGTGTGTGTGTGTGTTGTTTGCAGCTGTTGTTTATTGATTAGAATAATCTCACAGTAATTTCACCACCTTGAGGATACATTCTACATGTTGGTATTTAAATTAAGACTCCATGACAATGTCTCTCACAGGAGTCACCCAGAGTTCCAGGACAGAGTCAAGCTTCTTTGTCACTTGGCCTTTTTTAATTCCACTTCCTTCAAGGTTCTCTGCCCCCTTCAAAGGCCCAGTGGGCACATCTTTCCAGTTTTGTAGATGTTAAATCCTCAGACTCAATCCTCTTCTGACATTTCCCCAGTTCCTTGCTACATCACTTCACAAGCAGGTTCTTTAAGATTCCACTTTATTTCGGCTATAAGGGGATTCCACAACCTTCTTTCAACATCCGTCATATTTATTTTATTGTTTTTGTTGTTATAGCTAGCTCAACATATTTTATGTACTTGTAAGAAAAAGTCTACTTAATTCTGGCATTATGATGCTGCAAACAAAGCTGCCAGTTAAATGGGTCTTCTTCTTCAAATCTCAACTTCCTCAAAAAAAGATCCCCTACCCCAACTCCCCAGTGTAGATCAGATGTCTTGTGACATGCTCTTATTGCAGTATTGCCACCTATCACAAATAATCTTTTGTCTTAAAGCTGGATCACTATCCTAGACTCATCTTTCATTCTTCAAGATGATATTATTTCAGAATTTTCCCTAGCTTTCCTCACCACTAGAATTTGGTTGGTTAGAACTACTTTTCCATTGCAATAATCTTCCTAACCTTGGATCTTGGACTTCACAACTGGAGATGTTAATTCAATAAGTTTGCCCAGGTCTTCCACAGTGAAACTTGTTGAATAACAAGGACTGAGGTAGTTTTTTTCAAGCTGTTCTAAAGGAAAATAAAATATACTTACCAAAAAATGTTAATACTTTCTTACTCTACACTTGAAACACACAGAAGAACACACAAATGAATGTTTTCCAGAATAAAGATATGGTTAAAGTGATTTCTATTTCCATCACTTACTAGAAAAAATGAGCATTAATTTCACATATTCCTTATACCACAACAAGGTATCCCATTTAAAAGATATCTTGCTAAATAAATATAGGAAACAAAAGTTAGAAATAAAAATTAATATGTAATAGAAGTCTATGGCACAATGACAATTATAAGCTGAAAGTTTTAACAGAGTTATCTCAGTAAGTAATATATGAAGTGGCTATAATACAATAAATAGAGAAATAAGTTGAATAACAGTTTAATAAGATTCACATATTTTATATTTGGGGGCCTTCTATCCAGTAAAAATAAAATACATTCAGACGCTCAAGAAAAATTTAAATACAAATATATGTTATACTGTTAGCAATACACAAAGTGCACTAAATCATGCAAAGATGAAGCAAGTAGGGAATTCTTTGGCAGTCCAGTGGTTAGGATTTGGCACTTTCACTGCTGGGGCCCGAGTTTGATCCCTGGCCAGGGAACTAAGATCCCACAAGATGTGCAGCACAGCCAGAAAAAAAAAAAAAAAAGAAACAAGTAGAAAAACTATGTAAAACAATATAAAATAACATGTAATTAACTGTAGAAGAATAGCGAACAATAACCAATTTGGAAATTAAATATACATAGTATACCTTCTAAATAACTTGGGTTATAGAGGAAACTAAAACCAAAATAAGGGATTTTTTTAAATGATTAGAATTGGGATTTCTCTGGTGGTGCAGTGGTTAAGAATCGCCTGCCAATGCAGAGGACACGGATTCAATCCCTGGTCCAGGAAGATCCCACATGCCGTGGAGCAACTAAGCCCATGCACCACAACTACTCACCCTGTGCTCTACAGCCTGTAAGCCACAGCTACTGAGCCTGCGTGCTGCAACTACTGAAGCCCACGCACCCAGAGGCTGTGCTCCAAAATAAGAGAAGCCACTGCAATGAGAAACCCACACACTACAACCAAGAGTAGCCCTCGTTCGCCGCAACTAGAGAAAGTCTGTGCACAGCAACGAAGACCCAGAGCAGCCAAAAATAAATAAATAAATAAATAAATATTTTAAAAAAATGATTAGAATTGAGAGCATTCTGTACATGTCATCTATAGCATTCAGAGGAAAAATACACTATTCAGTTCACTTATTAGAAAATAACACAGCATTTTCATAAAGCGCAGTACTCTATAGAGTACTCTGTTACCCTATACAGAGTGCTAGTATACATAGCTATAGTACAGAGTACTAAAAACTAATGAAACATTCAAAATAAAATTTAAAAAAAGAAAATATTAAATAATAATAAAACTAAACCAAGAGCTAGTCCTTAAAAAAAGACAGATTAAAGATAAAATCTGGGGCTTCCCTGGTGACACAGTGGTTAAGAATCCACCTGCCAATGCAGGGGACACGGGTTCCAGCCCTGGTCCAGGAAGATCCCACAAGCCATGGAGCAACCTAAGCCTATGCACCACAACTACTGAACCTGCACTCTAGAGCCCGCGAGCCACAACTACTGAAGCCCGCCTGCCACAACTACTGAAGCTCGCAAGACTAGAGACTGTGCTCTGCAACAAGAGAAGCCACTGCAATGAGAAGCCCGCGCACAGCAATGAAGAGTAGCCCCTGCTTGCCACAGCTAGAGAAAGCCCACGTCCAGCAACAAAGACCAAATGCAGCCAATAAATTAAGAAATAAATGTGTTTTAAAAAATTAAAATTTAAATTTAATTAATTTAACAAAACAAATAAAAACAATAAAGATAAATCCAGACAACCTGACCAAAAATAATATACAGCAATAGCAACATGAAAGCTAATGTAACTCTACACAGATGTCTTTAAAAGGCAAATACTCTATGTCAATGAGCTTGAAAATCAGTTGATATATACATGTATAAACTATGTAATATGTACGTATATATGTGTACATAATCAGTTGATATATATATAAAATACATATATGCATGTATACCTATATCAATTGGTATATCAATATCATATATATCAATATATATATTCAAGATAATCAAACAAAAAATCAATCCTTACACCTAAAAATGTAATAATCACCTAAAAGAGTGAAAAAAACTCCATCAATTACTAGCAAAATTATATAATATCTTATGAAACAAATGTGAAATACTATGTTAAGAAGAACATTCAGAAGAGAAATTAGCTACCGAAAAACTTAGCAAAATGTATAAATCCATCAAAACTTTATAAGCAAGAGAGAGAAAGCACAGAACTGTGAAATGCTTTGATTACCTTCTGTCAGTACAAAAGTACTAACAGCAAGGCAGTGTGGTTTAAACAGAGTCAAAAATGGGTGGAAGACCTAAACAGACATTTCTCCAAAGAAGACATACAGATTGCCAACAAACACACGAAAAGATGCTCAAAGTCACTAATTATTAGAGAAACGCAAATCAAAACAAAAATGAGGTATCACCTCACACCACTCAGAATGGGCATCATCAAAAAAATCTAGAAACCAAAAATGCTGGAGGGGGTGTGAAGAAAAGGGAACCCTCCTGCACTGTGGTGGGAATGTAAATTGATACAGCCACTATGGAGAACAGTATGGAGGTTCCTTAAAAAACTAAAAATCGAACTACCATATGACCCACCAATCCCACTACTGAGCATATACCCTGAGAAAACCATAATCCAAACTGGGTCATGTACGAAAATGTTCATTGCAGTACTATTTACAATAGTCAGGACATGGAAGCAACTTTTTTTTTAAATCTAATTTTACTTCTTTTTTATACAGCAGATTCTTACTAGTCATCAATTTTATACACATCAGTGTATACGTGTCAATCCCAATCGCCCAATTCATCACACCACCATCACCACCACCCCTGCCACCTTCCCACCTTGGTGTCCATACATTTGTTCTCTACATCTGTGTCTCAACTTCTGCGCTGCAAACCGGTTCATCTGTACCATTTTTCTAGGTACCACATATATGTGTTAATGTACGATATTTGTTTTTCTCTTTCGGACTTACTTCACTCTGTATGACAATCTCTAGATCCATTCACGTCTCAACAAATGACCCAGTTTTGTTTCCTTTTATGGCTAATATTCCATTGTATATATGTACCAGATCTTCTTTATCTATTCATCTGTCGATGGGCATTTAGGTTGCTTGCATACAGTGACAGTTTTACTTCTTGTTTATCAATTTGTATTCCTTTTATTTCTTTTCCTTCTCTGATTGCCGTGGCTAGAACTTCCAAAACTATGTTGAATAGTAGTTGTGCGAGTGGACATCCTTGCCTTGTTCCTGATCTAACAGGAAATGCTTTCAGTTTTTCACCATTGAGATTGATGTTTGCCATGGGTTTGTCATATATGGACTTTATTATGTTGAGGTAGGTTCCCTCTATGCCCACTTACTGGAGAGTTTTTATCATAACTGGTGCTGAATTTTGTCAAAAGCTTTTTCTGCATCTATTGAGATGATCATCTGGTTTTTCTACTTCAATTTGTTAATACGGTGTTATCACATTGATTGATTTGCGTATATTGAAGAATGCTTGCATACCTGGGATAAATCCCACTTGATCATGGTGTATGATCCTTTTAATGTGCTGTTGGATTCTGTTTGCTAGTATTTTGTTGAGGATATTTTAATCTATATTCATCAGTGATACTGGTCTGTAATTTTTTTTAGTATGTTTGTTTCTTTTTTTAGTATGTTTGTCTGGCTTTGGTATCAGGGTGATAGTGGCCTCACAGAATGAGTTTGGAAGTGTTCCTTCCTCTGAAATTTTTTGGAAGAGTTTGAGAAGGTTGGGTATTAGCTCTTCTCTAAATGTTTGATAGAATTCAGCTGTGAAGGCATCTGCTCCTGGACTTTTGTTTGTTGGAAGATTTTTAATCACAGTTTCAATTTCATTACTTGTGATTGGTCTGTTCATATTTTCTATTTCTCCCTGGTTCAGTCTTGGAAGGTTATACCTAAGAATCTGTCCATTTCTTCCAGGTTGTCCATTTTGTTCGCATAGAGTTGCTTGTAGTAGTCTCTTAGGATGCTTTGTATTTCTGTGGTGCCTGTTCTAACTTCTCCTTT
This sequence comes from Stenella coeruleoalba, assembly GCF_951394435.1. Classification (NCBI taxonomy): domain Eukaryota; kingdom Metazoa; phylum Chordata; class Mammalia; order Artiodactyla; family Delphinidae; genus Stenella; species Stenella coeruleoalba. The sequence goes on along the minus strand of NC_137162.1, from coordinate 52,623,249 downwards.
TTCATTTCTAATTTTATTGATCTGAGTCCTCTCCCTCTTTTTCTTGATGAGTCCGGCTAATGGTTTATCAATTTTGTTTATCTTCTCAAAGAACCAGCTTTTAGTTTTATTGATCTTTGCTATTGTTTTCTTTGTTTCTATTTCATTTATTTCTGCTCTGATCTTTATGATTTCTTTCCTTCTGCTTTTTGGTTTTGTTTGTTCTTCTTTCTCTAGTTCGTTTAGGTGTCAGGTCAGGTTGTCTATTTTAGATTTTTCTTATTTCCTGATGTAAGACTGTATTGCTATAAACTTCCCTCTTAGAACTGTTTTTGCTGCATCCCATAGGTTTTGGATCATCTTGTTTTCATTGTCATTTGTCTCTAGTTACTTTTTGATTTCCTCTTTGATTTCTTCAGTGATCTCTTGGTTATTTAGTAACATATTGTTTAGCCTCCATGTGTTTGTGTTTTTCACATTTTTTTCCCTGTAATTCATTTCTAATCTCATAGCATTGTGGTCAGAAAAGATGCTTGATATGATTTCAATTTTCTTAAATTTACTGAGGCTTGATTTGTAACCCAGGATGTGATCTATCCTGGAGAATGTTCTGTGCGCACTTGAGAAGAAAGTGTAATCTGTTGTTTTTGGATGGAATGTCCTATAAATATCAATTAAATCTATCTGGTCTATCATGTCATTTAAAGCTTCTGTTTCCTTATTTATTTTCATTTTGGATGATCTGTCCACTGGTGTAAGTGAGATGTTTAAGTCCCCCACTAGTACTGTGTTACTGTCGATTTCCTCTTTTATAGCTGTTAGCAGTTGCCTTTTGTATCGAGGTGCTCCTATGTTGGGTACATATATATTTATAATTGTTATATCTTCTTCTTGGATTGATCCCTTGATCATTACGTAGTGTCCTTCCTTGTCTCTTGTAACATTCTTTATTTCAAAGTCTATTTTACCTGATATGAGTATTACTACTCCAGGTTCCTTTTGATTTCCATTTGCATGGAATATCTTTTTGCATCCCCTCACTTTCAGTCTGTACGTGCCCCTAGGTCTGAAGTGGGTGTCTTATAGACAGCATATATGGGTCTTGTTTTTGTATCCATTCAGCAAGCCTGCGTCTCTTAGTTGGAGCATTTAATCCATTCACATTTAAGGTAATTATCAATATGTACATTCCTATGACCATTTTCTTAATTGTTTTGGGTTTGTTTTTGTAGGTCCTTTTCTTCTTTTGTGTTTCCCACTTAGAGAAGTTCCTTTAGCATTTGTTGTAGAGCTGGTTTGGTGGTGCTGAATTCTCTTAGCTTTTGCTTGTCTGTAATGCTTTTGATTTCTCCATCAAATCTGAATGAGATCCTTGCCAGGTACAGTAATCTTGGTTGTAGGTTCTTCCCTTTCATCACTTTAAGTATATCATGCCACTCCCTTCTTGTAGAGTTTCTGCTGAGAAGTCAGTTGTTAACCTTATGGGAGTTCCCTTGTATGTTATTTATCCTTTTTCCCTTGCTGCTTTCAATAATTTTTCTTTGTCTTTAATTTTTGCCAATTTGATTACTATGTGTCTCAGTATGTTTCTCCTTGGGTTTATCCTGTATTGGCTTCTCTGTGCCTCCTGGACTTGGGTGGCTATTTCCTTTCCCATGTTAGGGAAGTTTTCAACTATAATCTCTTCAAATATTTTCTCTGGTCCTTTCTCTCTCTCTTCTCCTTCTGGGACCACTATTATGAGAATGTTGTTGCGTTTAATGTTGTCCCAGAGGTCTCTTAAGCTGTCTTCATTTCTTTTCATTCTTTTTTCTTTATTCTGTTCCACGGCAGTGAATTCCACCATTCTGTCTTCCAGGTCACTTATCTGTTCTTCTGCCTCAGTTATTCTGCTATTGATTCCTTCTAGTATTTTTCATTTCAGTTATTGTATTGTTCATTTCTGTTTGTTCTTTAATTCTTCTAGGTCTTTGTTAAACATTTCTTGCATCTTCTCGATCTTTGCCTCCATTCTTTTTCCGCGGTCCTGGATCATCTTCACTATCATTATTCTGAATTCTTTTTCTGGAAGGTTGCCTATCTCCACTTCATTTAGTTGTTTTTCTGGGCTTTTATCTTGTTCCTTCATGTGGTACATAGCCTTCTGCCTTTTCATCTTGTCTATCTTCCTGTGAATGTGGTTTTTGTTCCACAGGCTGCAGGATTGTAGTTCTTCTTGCTTCTCCCTACAGATTTCCAGAGCTGGGAGGGTCCATGCCCTTGATGTTAGACTCTCCTGCCTCCCTTGGATAAGGTGGGATATGCCGAGGTCACTGCTAGTGTTGGAGGGTCTCCTGCAGAGGCAGGGGGTGGCTTTGCCTCACCGTGAGGACAAGGACACTGGTAGCAGAAGTTCTGGGAAGTACTCCTTGGCGTGAGCCCTCCCAGAGTCCGCCATTAGCCCCACCAAGAACTGGAAGCAACTTAAATGTCCATCAACAGATAAATAAATAAAGATGTGGTACATATATACAATGGAATATTACTCAGCCATAAAAAGAAATGAAACTGAGTTATTTGTAGTGAGATGGATGGACGCAGAGTCTGTCATACAGTGTGAATTAAGTCAGAAAGAGGAAAACAAATACCATATGCTAACACATATATATGGAATCTAAAAAACGGTACTGATGAACCTCGTGTCAGGGCAGGAATCAAGACGCAGACATAGAGAATTGACTTTAGGACACAAAGGGGGAAGGGGAAGCATTGACATATATACACTACCAAACGTAAAATGGATGGCTAGTGGGAAGCTGCTGCATAGCACAGGGAGACCAACTCAATGCTTTGTGATGACCTAGAGGGGTGGGATAGGGAGGCTCAAGAGGGGGGTGATATGGGGATATATGTATACATATAGCTGATTCACTTTATGGTACAGCAGAAACTAACACAACATTGTAAGCAATTATATGCCAATAAAGATGTGAAAAAAAATTTTTTAAATAAAGAAATAAAATAGAGTCAGTGCCTCAAAAGAGAGCTGACACTCAGCTCCTCCAATGCCAGTTATTCTGGCACTAGAATCTCCATTTTGCATTAATTACAGTATCATCAACTTAAACTTTGACAACGAAGTAAACAATAATTAGTGGCTGGCTATCCTTACCCTGAGGAGTATCTGGAAAAGAGTTTGAGAGTGATTTATGCCACACAGGATGAGATGCAGGGAAAGAATTTCCTTTACAAGTATAAGAGGTATCTTGAGCCTGTATGTTTAAAATAATTCTGCATGAGGCAAAAAGCACTCCAGCTAATTCTGGCCAGTGATATTTCACGAGTTGGTTATCTCTACTGTCCACCCATTGTGTTAGAGAGTAACTGCTACCTGGGAAGAACAAAGGTTTGCAAAGTGTAAAAATACATTGTCCTCCTGCCTTGGGATCTAAGCAGTGACAGCTACCTATTGGTTAATAACTTATCCCTGTATCTTATTATAATCAGGAATGTTGGACCCTTCTAGCAGGGCTAAGAAAGGATTAACAACCAAAAGGTGGAAAACAATAAAATTGTGCTAAAGGACAATAAAAACCTGAGCAACAGACAGTATTGTTCTGGAGGGCGGGAGGAGGTATGCTTGGGAAGATTTATATACAAAAATTGTTGCAAGATTATAATGGTGGCAATGGCCAATAAAATGTACCCCCAAACATAAAACATTCTAAATCCAAATCCCAATTGTTTTAAAGGAATGCAACAACTTGACTCTAAAACTGTCTAGAAAACTAAATGTTAAAGTATTTAAAATATTTTTTTAAATTTAGATGAACATTTTAGGTGTGAAATGGGGAGTCTCAGGTAAGAATCATAATGGCAAGTAGAAAAGAGGACAACTTTACTCTGCAAAACAGGTGGGAAAAACTGGATTTCCAGAGTCATCTTGTGAAGGAAAGTATTGGGCAAATGAGGAGCACATTAACATTATGTGAAGAGGTTAAAAGAGGGTGCGAATCATATGAAAATGGTCCTAGGGACTGGAAGAATATAGCAGAACATGAGCCATTTCGACTAGCTGAAATAGCCGAGACATTTCTAAAGGCATGAATTTCAGTTTGTGATGAAACTGCGATGACTTTAAAACAGTTCTTTAAATTCTTTGACATTCTTTCCAACAAAAGGTGTAGCCTAATGTCTATTTATCCTCCTGTTGAATATGGGTCAGTCTAAAATACTTGTATCTAACAAATGGAGGGCAGCAGAAATGACTCTGCCTGACATTAGAGGCTAGTGCAGAACAGGCAGTACTGTTTTTGCCCAAATCTCTCTTGAGGTGCTAGCTCTTAGAACTCATCTACCATGTTATAAGCAAGCCCAGGGCCCAAAGAGAGCCCGTATGTAGGTTTCTGGTCAATAATTCCAGCTAATTTCCAAGATGAAAGCCAGTATCACCCAAGAGATATGCAAGTGAATAAGTCTTAAGATGATTCTAGTCCTTAACTTCTGATTTAGACCAAATTAGGCAGAGTGGAGCAGAAATAAGATGTCTCTACCAAATCCTACCCAAATTGCAACTTTGTGAATAAAATAAATGTTATTTTTTTAAGCAACTACTTTCATGGGTGGCTTGTTATGTAACAAGACAATTATAATAATACCCTTTGTATATTAAGAGTTTGTACAAATCAAAATTTAAATGACAAACTACCTGGAAAGAGTGGCAAAAGTGGAGAAGTAATTCATAGAATACATATGAACAATTCATGTACTAAAAATGCCCAATAATATTAGTTACTGGAGGAATTAAAATGACACAGTGAAAACATTTATCCCTTATTAATATGACTTCAACTTCTTACAACAAAAAGTATCTTAAATGAATACACTGATCAAAAAATGATGGCAAAATAAATTATGATACATCAGATGTGTTTATTACCGTGTAAAATACGCATGAAAATTTGTTAAATCTAAAATCACAATGCTAAATAGAAGAAATCTCATTCTTTGGTTAATAAATCATATGTCTGTAAACACACAGGGGGTTGGTTGAGGGTACAGGATTAAGATAAGAAATTCAATTTTTATTCTATATACTTTTTTATTTTTCACAGAGATCAAATATTGCTTTGGTAATAATAAAGAAACTAATTTTTCATTAAAGTCCCTGTCTGTGAAGGAATGTGGATGCTTTGGAATTGGTACAAAGATTTGAGAGTTTTCGGAAGGAGAAGTGTGTCCCTGTTGTGCTGTTACCAATGGAATGCATTCCCTAACCAGATGAGATTGCTTTTGTAAATTATACAATCAATAAAGTGAAAAGACAACCCACAGAATGGGAAAAATATTTTCAAATTATATATCTGATGAGAAACTTGTATCCAGAATATATAAAGAATTCCTACAACTCAATAATAAAAAGACAAGTCAAATATTTACAAAGGATTTCAGTAGACATTTCTCTAAAGAAAATATACAAATAGCCATGCACATGAAATAACACTTGATGCCATTATTCACTAGGCAAATGCAAAACAGAACCACAATGAGATACCACTTCACATCCATTAGGATGACTATAATCAACAGGATAGACAATTACTGGAATCCTCATTCACTGCTAGTGGGAATTTAAAATGGATCAGTCACTTTGGAAAACAGTTCAGTAGTTCCATAAATGTTAACTATAGAGTTACAGTATCACCAGCAATTGCACTCCTAGGGAAAAATGAAAACACAAAAAATTTGTTTGTACATGTTCATAGTATTATTTATAATAGCTAAATTTTTGAAATAGCTCAAATGTCCGTTAATTGATGAATAGATGAACACAATGTGATATATCCATACAGTGGGATATTAATCAATCATAAAGAAGGAGCAAAGTATTGACATATATGCTACAACATGAACGAAACTTATCACACTAAGTGAAGAAAGTCAGATAAAGACAAATATCATATGATATCACTTATATGCAGAATCTAAAAAATATATATGCAAATGAACTTATTTACGTAACAGAAACAGACTCACAAACTTAGAAAACAAACTTATGGTTACTAAAGGGGAAAGGTGGGGTGGACGGATAAATTGGGGGTTTGGGATTGACATATACACACTACTGTATTTAAAATATAATATATAACCAACAAGGACCTACTGTGTAGCACAGGAAACTCTGCTCAATATTCTGTAACAACCTAAATGGGAAAAGAATGTGAAAAAGAATAGATACATGTATATGTATAACTGAATTACTTTGCTGTACACCTGAAACTAACACAACATTGTTAATTAACTATACTCCACTATAAAATAAAAATTTTTAAAAACACATGAACAAAACTTGAAAACTTTATGCTAAGCGAAGGAAGCCCATTGCAAAAGACCAATATCATATGATTCTATTCATATAACATGTCCACAGTTGGTAAATCTTTAGAGACAGAAAATGGATTAGTGGTTGCCTGGGGCTGAAAGTATGGTAAACGATGAGTGATTGCTAATGGGGACGGGATTTTTTTGGGCATGATGATAATGTTCTAAACTTATATTCTGGTAATAGATGCTTGAGTCTGAGGATATACTAAAAAACACTGAATTGTATAAATTAAATGGGTGAATTGCACAGTATATGAATTATATCTCAATAAAGATATTTTTTCTTTTCCGTTTTTTCTTTTTCTACAAAAAGAAGCCATATCCTAGTCAAGGTATTCAGTGCTTTATGAATTCAAGATAGGTAGGTCCAAAATAGATTCAATTCTTTCCATATACACATGAATTGGTAAAGGGTAACAGGCCTCTACCATAGGAGGAAGCAAGGCAGGAAGGAAGATGCCAATCGACAGTTGTAGAAACTAGTAGGTTTAATCTCCAGAAAACTGTCCCCACCTCTGCATTAAGCCATTCTGCATTAGATAACCATTTAATACAATCTAGCGGCATTGAGTGTGTAAATAAAACAACACTAAACTATGATTATTTGTCAATTCTGGAAGGCTAAGAATTCCTATAAGTAGAAGACTATCTTATCCATCATTTAATTGCTTGGGATTGCAATTATGGAATGCCACATACTTTCAACTATTGCTGGTAGAAAATAAGAATAAATTTATCTGGAAATTCAAGAAGTTCCAAGTCACACCCGAGAACTTCTCAGAAATGTAAATTCTCAGGCTCTACCCAGACATACTGAATCAGAAACTTCCAGCTTAGGGACCAGCAATCTGTGTTTGAATAAGCCTTCCAGGTGATTCTGGTAGATCCTAAAGTTATAGAACACTCAGATAAACACAGTCAATATGTAGTACACTTCTTTACAAAATAAGATATTAAGAATATCCTACTCTCTTTTACTTTTTTTTTTAGGCCCTTATGCTATCCTTCCAAGGAATAGCACCTTTTTCTAATGTGACAAATCATACAATTTTCCATTGATGTTTGTGAATACCTTTACTTCAGTGAGTCTCCTAGACTGTATCAACAACTCACAGTTCTAGGTAGTTGAAATTCATCAGGTTAAAAAGAGTGCCTCCCACCACTCTCAAAAGTGAGAGACTTATCCAAATATTTTAAGCCTGGTCCTGAGAACCAGGCACGATACACTGATGCCAAAAGCTTCTAGCCTCCATGTTAGAAAGAAGTGTCTTTTAGGTTTCCAAGGAAACAGAGAAATTTCCTGTTTGAATCCTCACTTGGGCTGAATTGAATTCTAAACATCATCAGGATCTACACCCAAAGGCAAGAATAGAAATGGCCCAGGTTTAAATATAGTGTATCTGCCTTGGCCACCATAGGAGAAGACAAAGTAATAGGTATGAGCAACAATTTGCCAACTGCACAAATTCTACCAATTATGTTGTATAATTTTAAAGAATGAATTATTTCCAATCACTACTGCCTCACATGAGTTAACTGGAGGAGAGAAGCAGATTTCCAGCCTCCAGTTAGAAGTGCCTCAGGCAGATTCAAAATGCACAATCGAAAATATCTTTGAAAGAAGGCCATACAGCATCTATTAGGAAGTAATGCAGTTTCGAAGTAATTCGTGGCTGATTCTAGGGCTAGTACATGTGTGCATAAATACACAATCATATATATATATATATATATATATATATATAGTGTTTAGTGTGTGTGTGTATGAGACTGGATATAAATTACATCAATTAAGAGTTTCCCACATAAAAATGAAATCTAAATTGAAGAGAAAGCAAGATATGCCCTGGAGCCTTGTATTTTAAAAAAGTGATAAAGTCAGACAAAAAACACACCTCAATAAAAAAGTAAATAATCCTAGCTAGCTGTGCCAAATACGGTGGACCATAAAACAAACTTGTAGGAAGACTGATCCCTAAGGAAGCAGTACTGATTAGTCGTAAAATTTATCCTGTGACTTTTTCTGTTAAGAAAGAAGAATAAAAAGCACTCGGGATAGTACAGTATTTTATCTTTTCAACTTTTAAAGCAAAGTCTCCATTTAATATTGCATTCATCACTTTTATTGCGTTGGGTTTTTTTGTTTGTTTGTTTTGCGGTACGCGGGCCTCTCACTGTCGTGGTCTCTCCCGCTGCGGAGCACAGGCTCCAAAAGCGCAGAGCGCAGCCGCTCCGCGGCTTGTGGGATCCTCCCGGACCGGAGCACGAACGCGTGTCCCCTGCATCGGCAGGCGGACTGGCAACCACTGCGCCACCAGGGTAGCCCTATTGCGTGGGTTTTTAAAGCTTCCTCCATCCGTTACGAAAGTTATGTAAGTAGTTATCCATATTTTTAAATGAATAGACTACATTTTCAGAGCATTTTTATGTTTACAGAAAAATAGAGCAGAAAGTACAGAAAGTTCCCATGCACTCCCATCCTTCCACTCAGTTTCCTTTATTATTAATGTCTTACATTGATGTGGTATATTTGTTACAATTAATGAACCAATATTGATACATTATTAACTAAAGTCTATAGTTTACATATAGTTCACTCTTTGTGTTTTATATTCTCTGAGTTTTGACACATCTATAATGACATGTGTCCATCATTATCATACAGAGTAGTTTCACTGCCCGAAAAATCACCTGTGCTCTACCTATTCATTCCTCACTCCCCCCTCACCCCCAACCTTCTGGCAATCACCAATCTTTCTCCTATCGCCAAAGTTTTGCCTTTTCCAGAATGTCATCTAGTTGGAATCATTAAATATGTAGCCTTTTCAGATTGGCTTCTTTCACTTAGCAATATGCTTCTTGTAAGATTCATCCATGTCCTTTTGTGGCTCAATAGTCATTTCTTTTCATCACTGAATAATATTCCATTACATGGAGGTACCATCGTTTCTTTATCCATTTACCTGTCGAAAGACAACTTGGTTGCTTCCAATTTTTGTCAATTATGAACAAAGCTTCTGCAAACATTCGTGTGAAGGTTTTGTATTGACTCTTCATCAGTTATGAAAATATGTAAATTATATTTTAATCAACACACATTTTTTAAAAGTTATCTTTGTATCCTGAAGTATCTCAGTCATTCTTGTCATATCAGATCCATGAAATTTAGTCCTGCTGTAGGAATTGGGATTAAAGAAGGGAGGAAAAGAAGAATCATAGCAGCTCATGGTTAGAAAGAATACTGACGATCAGCTAGTCACTTCCTGTGTCCTCAAGTCCACGTTTGGATTCTCCTGCATGTCTCATATTCATACAGTTTCTGCTGACCAACTGTTTTTTGTTTGGCATGCTCTGAATTTTAAAAATATTACTTCTTGTATTGTACCACCTGAATTTCTATTTCTTAGGGCTCCACAGGAATAGTAGACTTAATCATCTCCTGGCAGCCTTGAGATTTTTGAAGACATTTTCACATTTCCCTAGTTTCCTTAAACTTTCTTCTTAGAATATGTTTCTAAGTCTTCTCATCAGCATGATCCATTCATGATTCTAGTTCAACTGTATGTCATATTTCCACACTATTTCTACTTAAATGAAAGAAACAGATATGTCATCCTACAGGTTAATTACACAACATACAATTAGATAAAATTTCATGTTTTTGCATTGCTTTTAATGCCAAAATCAAGCTATAAATGTGGTATAACAAATCCATTGTTTATAGATCATGCTTGTTATTTGCATTGTCTGGTAGAAAGGTTGACATATACAGACATAATCTTAAAACCTATGCCAAACAGCCACTATGGAGAACAGTATGGAGGTTCCTTAAAAAACTAAAAAAAAACTACCATATGACTCAGCAATCCCACTACTAGGCATATACCCTGAGAAAACCATAATTCAAAAAGAGTCATGTACCACAATGTTCATTGCAGCTCTATTTACAATAGCCAGGACATGGAAGCAACCTGAGTGTCCACTGAGAGATGAATGGATAAAGATGTGGCACATACATATAATGGAATATTACTCAGCCATAAAAAGAAACGAAATTTTGTTATCTGTAGTGAGGTGGATAGACCTGGAGTCTGTCATACAGAGTGAAGTAAGTCAGAATGAGAAAAACAAACACCATATGCTAACACATATACATGGAATCTTAAAAAAAAAAAAAAAGGTTCTAATGAACCTAGGGGCAGGGCAGGAATAAAGACACAGATGTAGAGAATGGACTTAAGGACACGGGGAGGGGGAAGGGTAAGCTGGGACGAAGTGAGAGAGTGGCATGGACATATATACACTACCAAATATAAAATAGATAGCTAGTGGGAAGCAGCCGCATAGCACAGGGAGATCAGCTCAGTGCTTTGTGATCACGTGGGAGGGTGGGAGGGAGATGCAAGAGGGAGGAGATACAGGGATATATGTATCCTGATGTATGGCTGATTCACTTTGTTATAAAGCAGAAACTAACACACCGTTGTAGAGCAATTATTCTCCAATAAAGATGTTAAAAAAAAAGATGTGGCACATATATACAATGGAATATTACTCAGCCGTAAAAAGAAAGGAAATTGAGTTTTTTTGTAGTGAGGTGGATGGACCTAGAGTCTGTCATACAGAGTGAAGTAAGTCAGAAAGAGAAAAACAAATACCATATGCTAACACATATACATGGAATCTTAAAAAAAAAAAAAAGGTTCTAATGAACCTAGGGGAAGGACAAGAATAAAGACACAGACGTAGAGAATGGACTTGAGGACACGGGGAGGGGGAAGGGTAAACTGGGATGAAGTGAGGGAGTGGCATTGACATATATACACGACCAAATGTAAAATAGATAGCTAGTGGGAAGCAGTTGCATCGCACAGGGAGATCAGCTCTGTGCTTTGTGACCACCTAGAGGGGTGGGATAGGGAGGGCGGGAGGAAGATGCAAGAAGAAGGGGATATGGGATATATGTGTACGTACAGCTGATTCACTTTGCTATATAGGAGAAACTAACACAACATTGTAAGGCAATTATACTTCAATAAAGATGTTTAAAAAAAAGAAACAAAAAAAAATACCTCTGTCAAAACCTTTAAGGATGCTGTTTAAATTTAAGGATGGGAAAAATGCCTTCGGATATATCTCATTTGAATTATTAACAAAGTTGCAAAATTCCTTTGATGAAAAATAAAGCAATCACAAAAAGTAAAAAAAGGAAAAAAGAAACCAAGGAAGACATAAAATGTATTTAAATCATAACTTCTGTAAATCATAACTTCTGTAAATCATAACTTTGTATTAATTACAATGGATTTAGTGAAATAGCTGAAGAGTAAATCAGTTAATTAGAATAAAAATTCTAGAAATTCTTACATCACTCCTATAGACTGCTTAATAAATTTATGCTTTTTAACCTCCAAATCTGGACAATGCATTTTAGAAGTACAGGGTCCTGGAAGAGAAATGCTTCCACAAAGGATACAGCAACATCTCATAAAGCTACAGTTGCCACCACTTCAGGCTCCTATTGCCAAGAGACCAGGAGGACAGGAAAGAAGTCAGATGTAATTGTTCCTTATCATCAGGAGAAGATAGGTCTTCTAGAACACACTGAGGAAGGGAAGAATACATTTGGTAATCACGTGGTCCCCTGGAACATCTCTTGGTACTTTCTTGCCTAATTTTGATGGTAAATAGACAAATACAGTGGTCTGATAAGATTATATCACCCAGGAAATCAAACCTCTCAGAAATGAAGGTCTAGGTTACTGGATTGGGCAAGCCTTCTAGGGATTTATTGGAAGGATAAGGGGAATCTAGATGAGCAGCAGAGGAAATATAAATGATTATCAGTTGTGTCCCCAGGACAAACTGTAGTGATGGGGACTGTAGTTCATTTCATTAAACTTCTTTTAACTTTCCCCAGAGGACCTGTTCCCAGATAGAGAGAACATAATATATAAAAGAAGAACCAAGAGGCACAAACAATGGACTGTTACGGATCTCCCCTTCAGGACCATTCCTCCAAAGCTTACATCCTTCCAGAAATTACCCATGGCCAAAGAGAGCTGTCTGAATCAAGGTTAATCCCTCCCCACAAGCATCCCATATCTGTTGCCTTAATTTAGGCAATCTTCAATGATAAAGATTTGAAGTGGGGGAATAGATACTGTAACTGGTTCATATTAACCTCCCCGGGCAATCTGTATCTGCATCTTGTCCAGTGAAAACTCGATTTACACAGCTCTACAAGTGCAGCATTTTTCTAACATCACATTTTGTAGTCTCAGAACACTTTTCAAGTAAACTGATCTAGATGTTTAAAGATGAAAAATAAGAAATTTGCACTCTAAAGTTGAATATCTAATTAATTCACATTTCTTTCCGTCAATGTAAATCAGGAACAATTTACAGTAAACACAAAGTTTGGATGAACTCCAAAGCTCTCCGTAGAATCAACTGAAGATTTTCTTCGGATTGCATCATAGCCTAACTTCTTATGCTCATCCATCCTTCCTCCCATCTTTCACAGATATGGTTCCCAGTAGCACTACTCAATAAACAAAGTGCATGCAATCCCCATCTGCAAACTTGTTCAGGGAAGCTAACCTAAGAAACTATGTTGCCAGATTCCACTGAGAAACTCTCTAACACTGGTGCCTGAATATAAACATCTATAAATCTTTACGTAAGTTCTCATTATTATGCTGGTATTTAGAATATCATCAGTCATTTACATGTGCCAAACACTTAATAATATATCATTTAAAAAGTGAAAAAAAATTATATATATCATTAAAAGAGCAAATTCATACATCACATATATAATATTTTGAGTTCATATTTGTGTAAAAGCTAATAAATGTCAAAGTTAAACTTGCAATAAAACTTATTTGTTCATGTCAACCACAAGGTATGTATTACAAGCTCTAACTATCTCAAGTACCAAACAACTATGTTAAACAACCCCATGATTCTTCATTTGCCTTTGTAAAAATTCAGAAATAACTGGGCACAATACAACCCATCATGAATTACCTTGTACAATAATTCTCCACGTTTTTTTCGTTAATGGCTTTAGTCTTTTTATCTAGAATGTTCCAAGGAACTTACATGAGCAAACTGTGATACTCATGAGTTTCTTACATTTTTATACTCTTTATTCTCTAAAGGTCAGTTCTCACTGTTCTGCAGTCTTTAACTGAATGACTATCATATTTTATCGAACACAAAACATAATCATCCCAGACACTTGCTTCTCTCTCATTTTCCACATTTCATCAGTCATCAATTCTCTTAATCTGCCTCTTTAATGTGTCTCAAATTCTTTTCTCCTTCTCCATATCTACTGCCATGACATGAATTCAGTTGTTTATTCTTTGAGCACTTTTACACTAACATCAATCTCCCCCACGAATTTTACAAACAGTGATAGCCTCCTAACACCCACCTTACATCTTCTTCCCTCCACTCTTCTTGCTCTTAATCTGCAATGATGTCAGAATCATATTTCTAAATCACAAATCTCAACTGTTACTCTCCTACTTAAAAGCTTCTATTGTGTTTATGTTAGAGTATATTTTTTATCATGGAATAAATAATATGGACTCTTTCTACTTTTTTAACTTCCTCTCCTACCTGTCTTCCATATGCTATCTCTGTTTAAGCTATCCTTAACACTGACAACTTTTTCTAAACATCACATGCTCCTTTATACTCACACACATTTTGTCCCATTTACTGCCTCCTCTTCTCTTGATGATTTTTATACACCCATTTCTACTCAATCCAAGCATCATTTCTTCAGTGTACTCTTCCCTAAGCCACATTTTCTCTATAAACCTGTCAAGAGTTAGTTGTCTTTGTTACCATGTTGTCCTACACACAGCACAAATTGCAATGATTTGCAGCCATGTTATTTACTAGTCTTCCTTTTTACTGTACTCAGACACAAGGGTCTTATTGTGAATATCTCTATACCACTAGCAAAGTTTTAGCCTATTGCTAATACTCAGAAGATATGAACTGAATTGAATTGCATTGAATTGAACTGAATAGAAGCATTTAGGATTATTAACAATAGCCCATTAACCATATGGTCCATTGCTCTTTTCTAAACCTGACGTTCAAAAATGGTTTTATTCTTTAATGTATGTCTTTAGAGAGCCCATAGGGCAGATGAGGAGACAATCATAGATAAGAGTCCCAAATTTTGCTCTCCGGGCTGATGACCTCATCCCTTTCCTTCAACAGGCTGGTCATGTTTTAACTCTCTGAAGTAGAGGTGGGGCCTTGAACACCAGAAATCAACAAGTCACCCAGAGTCAACAATGTTAGAAAAAATGTAAACGGTACTGCTATAGAGTTGTTGTTTATTTGCTTACTTGTTTTCTCTTAAGAAGCCTCAATATCTACTCTCATTATTCCTTCAGTTGTGTCGGGGAAGGTTCATATGGAGAACCACATTTCACTTTGGAAATGTTCAGGGTTTTTTTCCCTTATAATGCTAACCTTAGGTAACTGTCTGCATATTGTTAAATTCATTGACTATAATAATGCACATTAAAAAGTTAATATGGTATTTGAGAGAAATACACAACATAATGTTAGAATAAAGCTTCATCTTTGATTATTGCAATACAGTAATACAAAGGTTTTTCAAATTAGGAGTTCTTTTTAATATTGCAATGAAAACTAGTTTCTCTTTTGTATTTATCACTTTTCACATAAGCACAAGTGGAGCGTATAGATGGAAAGCAATGACTAGAAGCACTTAGATATAAAAAAGAAGCAATACAAATTAGACTGTTTCACAGCAACCAGAGTCTTTAAAGAATATTCAGATTAGACAACAATGCAGAAAAAATGAAAAACAAGGAGAAGTGAGCTTTCCATCTATTAAGTGGGAAGAATTGGTTTGAGAAGAAAATAAGGTAGGATATTCTTCCACTTAAATGTGTTTATCAAACATTCTGTACATCTTTTATGCATAAACCTGTTCTTTTTTTTTAAGGTTTTTTTAAAATTATGTGTAACACGGACAAAATTATTTAAGTCAATAAATTTTTAAGGAATTTCACATGTTCTGATTCTTTCCACTGCCAATCACCTTAGTTCCTCCAAACTCATAATCTTCAAGATAAAATAGCCCTTTCAAAAAGAAGTTATCATGTGAGTCAGCCCACAGTTCTTTTCGTTAGGCTTCTTTGATTCCAATGAAATATGGACACACTTCAAAATTCCCCACCTGTAGTCTTTGGGATCCAATTTCCTCAAGCGATTTACTTTAGGACCATGTTTCGGGTCAGGAGATGGATCTGCCTGGTTCTGAATTTGACACCCTCTAAAAATGTATTAAAACCTGTACTTTTTTGAAAGATTAAAAGATCATAGAAGCACAGAGTAGAATGGTGGTTAACAGGGGATTGGGGGGGCAGGGGAAATGGGGAGATGTAGATCAAGGGGTACAAAGTTTAATTCATGCAACATGAACAAGTTCTGGAGATCTAATGTACAACAATGTGACACTAACAATACTGTGTTTTATACTTGAAATTTGCTGAGAGGGTAGATCTTAGGTGTTCTTACCACAGGAAAAGAAAGGAAGAAAGAAAAAAAATGGTAACTATGTGAAATGATGGGTAAGTTAATTAGCTTGTTGTGTTGATTATTTCACAATGCATACACATCTCAAATCATCAAGCTGTACAGATTGAATATATATAATTTTAATTGTCAATTGTATCTCAATAAAGCTGGGGGGAAAAAAAGATAAATAAAACAAAGTAAACCCCTCACAATTCAAGACATAAGCAAAAGTAGGCATGCCTCTAGATTTTATCCTTGGCTGTTTTCTCTTCCCCAGTCATTCTCATCCTTTGCTGAGAAACTCAGTTTCATAGATTTGTCAATACTATCCATGTTAATCTTCCCCAGTCCTGATCTTTTCCCTGAAATTCGGCATCACATATGAACTATCTGCCTGACATCAGCTATGGTATATCTCATCATCAATATTTAATAAAATCTATTTTAAAGAAAATAACTTGTATTCATTACAATTAGTAATAATTTTGTTCAACAAGCCCGATAGTATTAAATAACTTAGAATTTAATTTCATTTTCATATTCAAGATGTCTAGAAGTGACACACTCTCTTCTTGACCAAAATTTAATCAGGCTCCTCTGAACCCTCTTCTCATCTAGGACTAAATCTTGGCTTATAACAACTGAAGATTCTCAACACAAAAGATTTCCTTGGTCCCCAACTCCTGAAGTTGACTTGAACAAACATTAGCAGGATTTCCAGCAGCTCAAGGCCATATCCTAAGATGACTCAGACCTGTTAAGTTCCTGCTTGGGAAAGCTCAAGGCTACCAGAAGAATTTACCATTTGTTCCAAACCAAACTGCCAACACCTGCCTTGTCTGTTATTAAAAAAAAAACAGCCCCACCAACTTTTGTAATTTTCCACACTCCTGACTGCTCCAGACCCTACTGATTCCTCCCGGTTCCCATTTTCTCCCCTATGACTCCCAGTCATTTCTGCCTGGATTGGAGTTGAGCTCAATTTATACTGAAGTCTCTTCCCCTACTGCAGTAGCCAAAATAAAATCTGTCTTGTTGCCTTTAACAAATGTCTGGCTCTGTTTCTCTTTGACAAGAGATTGTTGCTCCAGAGCTGACTGGCAAGGCACTGGCTCAGGGATCTACTTTCTTTTTATTTTGTCCCTCTGTTATGAATAACTTCAAATCCCAACACCACCTCACAAGTACAACTATTATGGATGCATTCCAACCAATTAGAAGGGGGAAGGTGGAACCTCTCTTTTTTAGCCTGAATATAAAAATGAAGCCACATTTTCTCCTTAATGAAATAACAATATTTAATTAGATAATCTCTAAGTTCCCTTTCAAACATCCCATGGAATAATATATCATTTGCCAAGAACATTCAAAGCCTTTTAAGAGTGTATCTGACAATGAACATAGGACCAAAAAATAAGAACAGCAGAGCAGTAAGTGGCTCCCAAAATGTATTCACTGAAATGCAATGGAAAAATCCCTAAACCATAATTATTAAGGCTTGGAGAGGTTATTGTCTACCAGTCAGGAAGTAGGGAGAGGAAACTGACATAATGACACCATACTTCAGAGAAATCCAAAAATGTTGAGCTTGAGATTTAGTAGGTAGAGATGAGTTCATTTAGAATAGGCAGTTCAAAATCGACAAATAGATTTTCTGAAATTGGACTCTTCTCATAATATTGAAACGTGAGGGAGGAGGAAGGGGGAGGGGGCAGGGGAGGAGAAGAAGAGAGGAAGAGGAGTAAAGAAGCACCCATTATTAGCATGTAAGAATACTTGAGAATGTTAACATTTTGGTGACATTCTTAGAGAAGCCTTAAGAAAATACTTTACCTTATTTTATCAAAATATTCTAAAAGCCCATATGCAACATGTAAATTAACTGGTAATATAACTTCCAGAACCAAGGGAAATGGAAAATGTAGTTTGTTACTGCATAATGAGAAAAATGGGAATTTGATGCTAAGTACATATAGTCAAGGGTCATAAATCCTAACTATACACATACATTAAAATTACCTGAAAAAAACTTTTTAGGTTTTTTCAGTGCCTGCGGGGCTTCCCTGGTGGCGCAGTGGTTGAGAGTCCGCCTGCCAATGCAGGGGACATGAGTTTGTGCCCCGGTCCGGGAAGATCCCACATGCCGCGGAGCGGCTGGGCCCGTGAGCCATGGCCGCTGACCCTGCGCGTCCGGAGCCTGTGCTCCGCAACGGGAGAGGCCACAACAGTGAGAGGTCCGCGTACCGCAAAAAAAAAAAAAAAAATGCCAGTGCCTGGACCCCACAAACAGATTGATTAAAACAAGATATCTGTGATGGGCTTAGGCATTAGTATTTATTTTAATTTGCACAGGTGATTATAAGACTTACCCAGGGTTGAGAAACACTAGCCAATTTAAAGGGTTAAGTGTTACTTCATTTACAGTAGATCTTTCTGAGAACCACTGGAAGCCATGGCAGTGTTAAGGGTTCACATTTTTACTTGTCATTTCCTAAAATTTAATTTTACCCAGATGGCTTCCTAATTGGTTTGCTTTACTTTAGGTTAGTTGAAAAATCTCACTCATTCAAAATGAACCCAAAATGTACTATGCATTTTAATTACTGTGGTGATTTTAGCTTAAATATAAGCTTTTTATAATACAGTTTGGAGAACATACAGAACTTCTTGCTAATATGGAATAACTTGGTGGAAATTGAAGTACTGGTTACCAATTGCAGCTTTCCACACAGAATTGTGTTTTTTATTGGTTATTAGCTCATATATTCAGAGATAGCTGTAACGATCTTGCTTTCAAGGTAGCATTCTCACTTGAGCATGCTGGTTCTTTACATCCATGTTTTAAGTTAAGTTTTATTTATTGCATATGGGCTGGAATGGGTGATGCACTTTGCAGGTTAAAACTTAATTAGTGATATGATCCATATGTACAATCCCATCTGCTTACAAACAAGATAAATTAAGGGCTTGGGAATGACTGTTGCTAAGAATGTTATCTCATTACAGTGAAACAACCCATTTTATAATACATAATAGTGGTGTGGTTCTGTAATAGCCACCACTAAATCTGGTTACACCATAGGCATTGCCTGTTCTCGCCTCCATACTTCCATCTGGCTATGGAACAAAACAGGACTGACACATCATGAGTATGGCATGAAGTGATGTCATAGCCTACATTACATGAACAGTAACATTGCATGGCCTTGGAACCACAGAGCATAGTTTCTTAGTAATCATTGGCAGTAGTAATAAATGCATGCCCTTTATTGCTGGTAATTTAATAGAAGTGGCAAAACTGGGAATGTGTACTTGTTCTTAAAGGTCAAATGAATTGGAAAACAAATGCCAAGGCTTTTACACAGTCAAACAGATTTTTATGATAGAAGCAAAGTGACTTGAGAACTGCATAAAATATACAAAATCATACTAGTGGAGTCCTAGCAGATTTCAAACCCACCCAGCTGCCCTGTGAGAAGCAATCACTGACAAGTCATTAAGTTGCAATGAAATGATTTCTCACAAAATAAGGAAAAAAATACATCCTGAGTTTTTGGTTGTAAATATCCAACACTTAGCTAAACTATAAAAAGGGCAGGCAATCAACTTCAGGCACTGCAAAAACCAGGAGACTCAGCTTAATCCCCTCGTTAGACACATGAAAAAGTTGATGAGAAAGGAGTTTTATAGTATCCAAAGACACAGAATTCATGAGTTTCAGAGCTGGAACTAACACTCAAGTCAACTAACTCCTAGTCTATGCATCCTCAGAATGTCTTCCAAATTTTGTTTAACCTTGGTACTGTAGCTTGCAATTTTGTTTGAGAGAAATATGTCAAATTCTTTTCAGTTTACAAATCAAACATCTTGGGATTCTAAGTTATCTGAATTATGTCCAAAAGACTTAAGGGCTATCGAGCAAGGGTCTACCCTCAAATTCTCCACTGAACTAGTTGAATGAACGGTGTTGGAACAGATAATACAAAAATTTACTTCTGTCTTCTGAGTCTTTAGCCTATGCTAAGGTATCCAGTTAAAATTTATTTTATATTTTCTAATAATTTACTAGGACCTAATATTTCTCTTACAGAAGCATTCAGTACTCGTATTTATTTATTGTACTCTGACTATAGTGAATTCTTACACACTTGAAAACCAAATACTCATCTGGAAAATGGAAAAATGGCACATACATAATAGGGTTCAAAAAACATCTATAGAGAAGTTAAAGAGGTTTATGTTACGTAAACTACCACGATTCAAGAATGTTATTATAATCATTAATAATCATGTGCAGCTCTGGAAGAATAAATTATGTGTCCAGGATAACTTTGGAATTAAAAAATATTTTTATCTTCATAATGTTACATTAAAATACAAAGTATCCAAATAATTATCTGACAACAGGTTGTCTTTTCTTAAAACCATAATATCCTCCAATACTAGACAAGGAGGGAACGTTAGAAACCATGCATTTCCAGGGATTTTCTACTTCTAAGTGATCAGAGAATACTTTTTCCTATTAAGCCTTAGGTAAAAGTCCACTACATAAATTGCTTTGATTCAGGCAGCTTCTCAGTAGCTTCCTTTACTCAATAATATCTCAGTCAGTTAAAAAAGTTTCCTAATCCTCCTCAAAGCTAAGTGTGAAAAACACTGATCTAGTCCAACCCTCTTATTTTACAGGTGAGGAAACCCATGTCCAATGCTATTAAAGTTGGTGAATTAGTGGTAGAGCTAGAAAGAGAATGCCAGCGTGCAGAAAAGGATTAACCTTACCCAAAGAGAGATGTGGTCTTTGCCACTGGCTCCTGGGAGGTAACCTCTAAATCCTTGGAATGCCCCCTGTCCAACAAGAGTGGCTTTGTTTGCCTAGAGGTGTCGGGACATGCGGATTGTCAATGTTAATAATGTAATTTAAGGCAGAGGAACTTGGAACACTTCTAAGCTCAACCTCTGAAGGGTTGAGAGACTAAGGTCAGCCTTGCAGGTGGTCACCCATGTGTACATGACCTAGGCCCAATGAAAACCCTGGAAACCAAAGCTGGGGTGAGCTTCCCTTATTGGCAATACTCCATGTGTATTTTCACATGTTGTTGTTGGAAAAATAGGCACCATCCAAACAACTCCACGTGGAGAGGACACGTAGAAGCTCACACCTGCTGACTCTGGGATCCTGCCTGGTGTCCCCTTCCCTTGGCTGATTTTAGTCCATGCTCTTTGGGTGTAAAACTTCATAACCATGAGTATAATAGCTTTTCTGGGTTCTGTGATTCCTTCTAGCAAATTATTAAACCTGAGAGTAGTGTTGAAGACTCTTCAACAGTGTAGGCTGTCACTATCTTGACTACCACTTGCATAACCCACACAATCCATTTCCAGTTTATTCCAATGGAGGACAGCCATTATCCACAGCAATACTGTATATATACTGTCCTCATCACCAATTTATTCCAATGGAGGACAGCCATTATACACAGCAATACTGTATATATACTGTCCTCATCATTAATGGTAAGGAGCAGAGGTAAACCCACAAATAAGATTTAAAGTATATTCTCCACTTCTTAGTAATAAACTATTATACAGATATGGAGTCATAAATATAAACTAAGAATGAGGCTTTAAAGTTTTGATTAAAAGGCTTATGTGAATAAATAAGAATTTTTAAAACATTTCATTTTACTGTTTTCACACAAGTATCTCACTGATTTCCCTCCGAGGTCTGTGTGGTAGAAAATTATTATAGATATTTGTATCATAAAAACTAAAATTTCAAGTGCTGCTTTGACATGTTTGAGTCTCACCAGAAACGTTCCCCTGCTCTCACCAGATATGGCCCCACCCAGTGGGAAATGTCCCCAGCCCTGCTATTTCCCCTGTCAGCCAGACTAGCTGCACCCCACTTCCAGATGGTTCCTCAACAACCTAATAGGTTTCACTTCCCTACCAACCATCAAATTATTCAAACAAGTCACATCCTCCAATGGGAACCTGGGGCATCCCATCCTTGTGTTAATACAAAGCCTGCTTCCCCTGGCCACTCTGTTTCATGCTGCAGTGTGTTTGGGCAGTGAGTATATGTGACTAATAAACTACTGCCGGGCTTCCCTGGTGGTGCAGTGGTTGAGAATCTGCCTGCCAATGCAGGGGACACGGGTTCAAGCCCTGGTCTGGGAAGATCCCATGTGCCGTGGAGCAACTAGGCCCGTGAGCCACAACTACTGAGTCTGCGTGTCTGGAGCTTGTGCTCCATAACAAGAGAGGCCGTGACAGTGAGAGGCCAGCGCAGTGCAATGAAGAGTGAGCCCCGCTCGCCGCAACTAAAGAAAGCCCACACACAGAAACAAAGACCCAACACAGCCAAAAGTAAATAAATAAATAAAATTTAAATAAATAAACTACTGCCAATCTCATCAGACCACTGTTGGGCATCACATGTTTACTCACCTTATGCTACTTAGGGTACAGGACTCCTCCACCAATGGGGTGAAGAGGAGGTTCTCAGAACACCATTGCACAGATGAGTTAAATTCATCTTTCATGACATGCCCATGTAAAAACAAGACCTCCTAATCACACAGTGCTTCAACTGTAAACATTTCTCTCCCTGCTGATTCCAGCGTGCTATTTCAACTGTATGGCATCCAAGATAGAATGATTATGAGAGCTTTGTGCTAAAAAGAATAAGGAGACATTTTTCCATGACCAGACCAAGGATGAAGATTCACATAAGAACCATGGCTTCATTTTTCCTTTTTTTAGGCCAAAAGATTGCAGGGACTTCCTTGGCAACGCAATAGCAAGAGGCACAGAAAACAGATTAATTTTACTCAATGCCAATGTTTTATGGAGCTGGGTCTGGAAGAGTTCCTTGTAGGTCATTTAGCTTGCTTCAATTTCATGGCCACAGCTTACACCCAGGAGCATAGCCTTGTAGCTACAACAGTGTTCCGAAGGAGGACTCTGATTACACAAGCTTGGCTGCACTGTGCAGCCTCAAGGCAGCCAGAGGCTTGAGATCTGTTAAGCTTTACCGCACATTAATTTCTAGGATTTCATCACAGCTTACTGTGAACCCAATGGATCTGTTTTGGGAAGTACTTACACACTATCTTTCCAAATAATGAAAACACCTAGTGAAAGTTGTGCAGCTTCCTTTTAATGGTGTGAAGAAAAGGTAGTTCAGGGCTATTAAGAGAACTGCAACGTGGTGAAAATAGAGGGTGTTTTCCCAGTCAGGCAGCTCAGGGATCTTATTTGTCTCTTAATAGCTTTGCATACGTGGGCAAGTTATTTTACTCTCTTAATTGTCATCTGAAAATTGAGAAAAATTATACTGGAAAAAAGTTTAATATAGTATTATATTTAAACTCTATCATTTCAAAACCTAGGTATATGTATATATGAGTTAAATTTTCTAAGAAATAAAATTAAAATAACCTAAAGTTTTATACATATCCTCCAGATTAACACATAAATACAAGTTTCTAGAAAAAAGAGAGTCATATGGCATTAAGAAAATTTAGGTAATTTGCCTTGAATAACCTAAGGAAAACATGTAACAGCAAAATAAACATACCTGCCTAGAAGCAGAAGTGTGTTCAAACTTTAAAAGCTGATTCTGTTCCAGGTTGGTGAACACGCGGAGGTGCTAGGAGAGTGGCTCCTGGAGAGGGCATGGAAGGTCCACACCCTCTCCCCATACCTGCCCTCTGCATCTCTCCCATCTGCCTGCTCCTGACTTACATCCTTTTATAATCAACTGGAGGTCTACCGTGTGGAGGACAGGCTCTTGGTGCTCCAGCCAGGGGTCAGGGCTGTGCCACTGAGGTGGCAGAGCCAAGTTAAGGACACTGGTCCACAAGAGACCTCCCAGCTCCACGTAATATCAAACGGTGAAAATCTCCCAGAGATCTCCATCTCAACGCCAAGACCCAGCTCTACTCAATGACCAGCAAGCTACAGTGCTGGACACCCCATGCAAACAACTAGCAAGACACGAACACAACCCCACCCATTAGCAGAGAGGCTGCCTAAAATCACAATAAGGTCACAGACACCCCAAAACACACCACCAGATGTGGTCCTGCCCACCAGAAAGACAAGATCCAGCCTCATCCACCAAAACACAGGCACTAGTCCCCTCCACCAGGAAGACTACAAAACCCACTGAACCAACCTTAGCCACTGGGGACAGACACAAAAAACGGAAACTACGAACCTGCAGCCTGCGCAAAGGAGAACCCAAACGCAGTAAGGTAAGCAAAATGAGAAGACAGAGAAACACATAGCAGATGAAGCAGCAAGGCAAAAACCCACCAGACCTAACAAATGAAGAGGAAATAGGCAGTCTACCTGAAAAAGAATTCAGAATAATGATAGTAAAGATGATCCAAAATCTTGGAAATAGAATGTAGAAAATACAAGAAACGTTAAACAAGGTCTAGAAGAACTAAAGAGCAAACAAACAGTGATGAACAACACAATAAATGAAATTTAAAATTCTCTAGAAGGGATCAATAGAAGAATAACTGAGGCAGAAGAATGGATAAGTGACCTGGAAGATAAAATAGTGGAAATAACTATTGCAGAGCAGAATAAAGAAAAAAGAATGAAAAGAATTGAGGACAGTCTCAGAGACCTCTGGAACAACATTAAACACACCAACATTCGAATTATAGGGGTCCCAGAAGAAGAAGAGAAAAAGAACGGGACTGAGAAAATATTTCAAGAGGTTACAGTTGAAAACTTCCTTAACATGGGAAAGGAAATAGTTAATGAAGTCCAGGAAGCACAGAGAGTCCCATACAGGATAAATCCAAGGAGAAAGACGCCAAGACACATATTAATCACACTATCAAAAATTAAATACAAAGAAAAAATATTAAAAGCAACAAGGGAAAAACAACAAATAACACATAAGGGAATCCCCATAAGGTTAACAGCTGATCTTTCAGCAGAAACTCTGCAAGCCAGAAGGGAGTGGCAGGACATATTTAAAGTGATGAAGCAGGAAAATCTACAACAAAGATTACTCTACCCAACAAGGATCTCATTCAAATTTGACAGAGAAATTAAAAGCTTTACAGACAAACAAAAGCTAAGAGAATTCAGCACCACCAAACCAGCTTTACAACAAATGCTAAAGGAACCTCTCTAGGCAGGAAACACAAGAAAAGGAAAAGACCCAGAATAACAAACCCAAAACAATTAAGAAAATGGTAATAGGAACATACATATCGATAATTACCTTAAATGTAAATGGATTAAATGCTCCCACCAAAAGACATAGACTGGCTGAATGGATAAAAAACCAACACCCATATATATGCTGTCTACAAGAGACCCACTTCAGACGTGGGGACACATGCAGACTGAAAGTGAGGGGATGGAAAAAGATATTCCATGCAAATGGAAAGCAAAAGAAATCTGGAGTAGCAATTCTCATATCAGACAAAATAGACTTTAAAACAAAGACTATTACAAGAGACAAAGAAGGACACTACATAATGATCAAGAGATAAATCCAAGAAGAAGATATAACAATTGTAAATATTTATGCACCCAACATAGGAGCACCTCAATACATAGGAAAACACTAACAGCCATAGAAGGGGAAATTGACAGAAACACATTCATAGTAGGGGACTTTAATACCCCACTTTCACCAATGGACAGATCGTCCAAAATGAAAATAAATAAGGAAACACAAGCTTTAAATAATACATTAAACAAGATGGACTTAATTGATATTTATAGGACATTCCATCCAAAAACAACAAAATACACATTCTTCTCAAGTGCTCATGGAACATTCTCCAGGATAGATCATATCTTGGGTCACAAATCAAGCCTTGGTAAATTTAAGAAAATTGAAATCGTATCAAGTATCTTTTCCGACCACAACGCTATGAGACTAGATATCAATTACAGGAAAAAATCTGTAAGAAATACAAACACCTGGAGGCTAAACAACAACACACTACTTAATAACCAAGAGATCACTGAAGAAATCAAAGAGGAAATCATAAAATACCTAGAAACAAGAGACAGTGAAAACACAAAGACCCAAAACCTATGGGATGCAGCAAAAGCAGTTCTAAGAGGGAAGTTTATAGCAATACAATCCTACCTTAAGAAACAAGAAACATCTCAAATAAACAACCTAACCTTACACCTAAAGCAATCAGAGAAAGAAGAACAAAAAAAAACCAAAGTTAGCAGAAGGAAAGAAATCATAAAGATCAGATCAGAAATAAATGAAAAAGAAATGAAGGAAACAATAGCAAAGATCAATAAAACTAAAAGCTGGTTCATTGAGAAGATAAACAAAATTGATAAACCATTAGCCAGACTTATCAAGAAAAAAAGGGAGAAGACTCAAATCAACAGAATTAGAAATGAAAAAGGAGAAGTAACAAATGACACTGCAGAAATACAAAGGATCATGAGAGATTACTACAAGCAACTATAAGCCAATAAAATGGACAACCCTGAAGAAATGGAAAAATTCTTAGAAATGCACAGCCTTCCAAGACTTAAACAGGAAGAAATAGAAAATATGAATACACTAATCACAAGCAATGAAATTGAAACTGCGATTAAAAATCTTCCAACAAACAAAAGCCCAGGACCAGATGGCTTCACAGGCGAATTCTATCAAACATTTAGAGAAGAGCTAACACTTATCCTTCTCAAACTCTTCCAAAATATAGCAGAGGGAGGAACACTCCCAAACGCATTCTATGAGGCCACCATCACTCGGATACCAAAACCAGACAAAGATGTCACAAAGAAAGAAAACTACAGGCCAGTATCACTGATGAACATAGATGCAAAGATCCTCAACAAAATACTAGCAAACAGAATCCAACAGCACATTAAAAGGATCATACACCATGATCAAGAGGGGTTTATCCCAGGAATGCAAGGATTCGTCAATATACGCAAATCAATCAACGTGATACACCATATTAACAAATTGAAGGAGAAAAACCATATGATCATCTCAATAGATACAGAGAAAGCTTTTGACAAAAGTCAACACCCATTTATGATTAAAACCCTGCAGAAAGTAGGCATAGAGGGAACTTTCCTCAACATAAAAAAGGCCATATATGACAAACCCACAGCCCACATCATCCTCAATGGTGAAAAACTGAAACCATTTCCACTAAGATCAGGAGAAAGACAAGGTTGTCCACACTCACCACTATTATTCCATATAGTTTTGGAAGTTTTAGCCACAGCAATTCGAGAAGAAAAAGAAATCAGAGGAATCCAAGCTGGAAAAGAAGTAAAGCTATCACTGTTTGCAGATGACATGATACTATACATAGAGAATCCTAAAGATGCTACCAGAAAACTACTAGAGCTAATCAATGAATTTGGTAAAGCAGCAGGATACAAAATTAATGCACAGAAATATCTTGCATTCTTATACACTAATGATGAAAAATCTGAAAGTGAAATTAAGAAAGCACTCCCATTTACCATTGCAACAAAAAGAATAAAATATCTAAGAATAAACTTACCTAAGGAGACAAAAGACCTGTATGCAGAAAATTATACGACACTGATGAAAGAAATTAAAGATGACACAAATAGATGGAGAGATATACCATGTTCTTGGATTGGAAGAATGAACTTTGTGAAAATGACTCTACTACCCAAAGCAATCTACAGATTCAATGAAATCCCTATCAAACTACCAATGGCATTTTTCACAGAACTAGAACAAAAAATTTCACAATTTGTATGGAAACACAAAAGACCCAGAAAGCCAAAGCAATCTTGAGAAAGAAAAACGGAGCTGGAGGAATCAGGCTCCCTGACTTCAGACTATACTACAAAGCTACAGTAATCAAGACAGTATGGTACTGGCACAAAAACAGAAATATAGATCAATGGAACAGGATAGGAAGCCCAGCCATAAACTCATGCACATATGGTCACCTTATCTTTGATAAAGGAGGCAAGAATATACAGTGGAGAAAAGACATCCTCTTCAAAAAGTGGTGTTGGGAAAACTGGACAGCTACATGTAAAAAGAATGAAATTAGAACACTCCCTAACACCGTACACAAAAATAAACTCAAAATGGATTAAAGACCTAAATGGAAGGCCAGACACCATCAAACTCTTAGAGGAAAACATAGGCAGAATACTCTATGTCATAAATCACAGCAAGATCCTTTTTGACCCACCTCCTAGAGAAAGGGAAATAAAAACAAAAATAAACAAATGGGACCTAATGAAACTTCAAAGCTTTTGCACAGCAAAAGAAACCATAAACAAGACCAAAAGACAACCCTCAGAATGAGAGAAAATATTTGCAAATGAAGCAACTGACAAAGGATTAATCTCCAAAACATACAAGCAACTCATGCAGCTGAATATCAAAAAAACAAACAACCCACTCCAAAAATGGGCAGAAGATCTAAATAGACATTTCTCCAAAGAAGATACACAGACTGCCAACAAACACATGAAAGAATGCTCAACATCACTAATCATTAGAGAAATGCAAATCAAAACCACAATGAGGTTTTACCTTACACTGGTCAGAATGGCCATCATCAAAAAATCTACAAACAATAAATGCTGGAGAGGGTGTGGAGAAAAGGGAACCCTCTTGCACTGTTGGTAGGAATGTAAATTGATACAGCCACTATGGAGAACAGTATGGAGGTTCCTTAAAAAACTAAAAATAGAACTACCATATGACCCAGCAATCCCACTACTGGGCATATACACTGAGAAAACCACAATTCAAAAAGAGTCATGTACCAAAATGTTCATTGCAGCTCTATTTACAATAGCCAGGACATGGAAGCAACCTAAGTGTCCATCGACAGATGAATGGATAAAGAAGATGTGGCACATACATACAATGGGATATTAATCAGCCATAAAAAGGAACGAAACTGAGTTATTTGTAGTTAGGTGGATGGACCTAGAGACTGTCATACAGAGTGAAGTAAGTCAGAAAGAGAAAAACAAATACCGTATGCTAACACATATATATGGAATCTGAGAAAAAAAAAAAAGGTCAGAAGAATCTAGGGGGAAGACGGGAATAAAGATACATACCGACTAGGGAATGGACTTGAGGACATAGGGAGGGGGAAGGGTAAGCCGGGTCGAAGTGAGAGAGTGGCATGGACATATATACACTACCAAATGTAAAATAGATAGCTAGTGGGAAGCAACTGCATAGTAGCAGGAGATCAGCTCGGTGGTTTGTGACCACCTAGAGGGGTGGGATAGGGAGGGTGGGAGGGAGGGAGATGCAAGAGCGAAGAGATATGGGGACATATGTGTATGTATAACTGATTCACTTTGTTATAAAGCAGAAACTAACACACCATTGTAAAGCAATTATACTCTAATAATGATGTTAAAAAAATAAAATAAAAGCTGATTCTTTTGCTTCTTAATAATTTGCTAATGTCATCTTTGCATTTGGCTGGAATAATTTACCTATTTACGTATTCCTAGGAAATCATTTATGGATTTGCATCACATATGGTAAAATAATATAACTCTAGCCTGACAAGCATATGTGGTAATCTGACATCATATATGTTAAAATAATATAACTCTAATCTAACAATTATCTGCAGAGCCTGTGGAAATCTGCAAATGGAATGAGTGTTGGAGCACAGGATCAGGGACAATGGGAGGGATTTTGTAACATTCTGGCCAAAGCACAACCTATCTGGTGAAATAAGGATGTTTAATATAAAGCATCATGGCTTCTAGAGAAATGAAGTTTCACATGAAATTTCCACCGTATTGAATTTTGAAGAGTAACTCGAGAAATGAGAGATACATTTTCTAACTTCCCTTTATTGCCCCAGTCAGTAAAAACCAAAAACCCAAATTCAGATCATTTTCAGACTGTTTTCCTTCAAATTTCTGACATAAGGTAAACATGCTCATTTTCTTCTGTCCTCATTCAATATTGACATGTAAATCTCACAGCTGATAAAACTGTTTTTCTCCCAGTTCCATTAAAGAAGTCTGGAAAAAAATTAAATCTTTATTATGCAAATATATTCCAAAAGGAGAGAGTAAATATTTGAGTTTTCATGGCAGAAAAGTCAGGGAGATTAATCTTTTACTTTGTTTATACATAACCTCATTGTGGTTTGGACACAGGGATAATATATAGAATCACCAGATTTTCTGATAGCTTAGGCACATTATAGACTGAATGAACATACTGTTACAGATAGTTTTTTTCCATTTTAAAGTGTAGATATGACTCTTAAAACCCAAAAATCTTCATGCAAGTTGTTTTCTTTCTTTAAATTTTCAGACCCTGGAGAAGCTCATCTGCGTTTGAGTAATTTGCATACAAACGATTAGAAGCATTGTTCTGAAACTGCTTGATGTGTTAGGGATATTTCTGAAACATGTTTATAAATCTGTATGATTATTTCCTACATCTAAATATCCATATACACACACTGCTTTGTCAAATATTTACATGTACCTAAAATGGTTTTTTTTTAAGAGGTAAAAATAGCATAAGCAAATGATAAAATTTTGAACACTTAAACATAAAACACATTGTTTCATGTCAGTGTAAATGAACTGCTTTACTTTCACCAGATCCCAAGTCTCTCTGCAAAGAAGCAATCACAACAAAAATTTCTTGAATAGTCTATCAGAATATGTACATGTACTTCTAAGTCTCCATGTATGTGCACTTTTCATATGCAGAAATTAGAGGATACTCTGCTTGTAGAATTTTTTAACTTAATATTTTATAGGTATTAACAAATTGGTTGTCAAAGAGGGAACACCGATTAACACTTCCAACAGCAACATACACGGGTGTGCATTTCCCTCCATCCCATTCAGCACTATTTATTTTGAAATATTTTTATATTTCTGTTTGATAAGTCAAATATTTACAAAGCCATTTTAATGTAGTTGTGAGAGCTGGAATCATCCTATAGGTTTATAAGCTATTCATATTTATTTATATTTATCATTTTTTTAATGTTGGGTTGGTGTTTTATTAAGATTGCATGTGCTTTTTATATTAAAATAATTAAGAGTTTATCTGCCATAATATATCACATTCTTCAAGTGTTCTATGGCTTTTATTATAAAGTTTAAGTATTTGGTATTCATAAATTGTATATTTTCAATTGTACAACTGTAACAACCTTTCCTTTATGCCTTCAGCATTTTGTGTCTTGATGACCTCTTGACAATTCTACAATGTCCCGTTTATCTCCAGCAAGAACTCTCCTCTGAGGTCTGAGTGACATAAGGAACCAACAATTGAACTTTTTAGCACATATATAATTAATATGTAACCGAAGCACTAATTTCCTATCTTTTCTCTGATCATTTTCCTCCTGCATTGTCTCTTTCTTGCTCAGCATCACCTCACTAAGTTACCACCTAAGCCAAAAATCAGGAATAATCCTAGAATACTCTATTTTCCTTACCATCACATTCAATCTGCCTACACACACATGCGCGTGCACACACACACACACAAGCATGCACACTTACAAGGCTAATAGTCATCCAGTACACACCAATGTAGCTTAAATGACTGCTGAAATACTGAAATACTTTTCTACTGATTGGTAAACACCCACAGTCTTGAGTCGCCCAGAGTTTCACACTGCTCGAGCTAACTCAGCCTCTCCTCTGGATTCCCCAATATCCCACCCACGTGAGCAACTACTGTAATAACATGTGCACAGCAAGGAGCCACTAGAACCTGATCCCAGTGCATCCATTCTGATGGATCTGTGCCCGTGCCATACCAGATGCTCTATGAGCTTTGATCATCACTGCTGCACGATTCACACATACATGCATGGGGAAAACTGCCTCAGCTAAAGGAATGTAAGTAGACCTGGTGCACCTCACATGCAAGCAGCAGCTTTAAGGGGAGTCACGAGATTCTGCCAGCTTTCATGCTTCTGTCCTTTCTTCTGTGGAGGAGAGGTGAGGAAGGGATGTGAAGAATACAGCTGAAATGGGAGGCTGAACTTACTGTATGTTTGGAGGATGACCGTAGGAATTGAGGAGGATCACATCTCCTCCTCGTTCTCACGGCAGATGACAAAGAAGGACGGCTACTTCAAAGAAAGACTGCCTAATTCACCACTCCCTCCTTTATGCATAACGTTCCAGAAAAACGAAAACATATTTCATATTGTTCCATGCCTCTGCCTTTGCTTATACTGTACTCCAGGCCTTGAAAATTCTCCTTTCTCTTCCCTCAGGTATTGTTGAGAAAAATTTCCCCAACTCCCATATAAGGTTGAATGTTCCCCTTCTCTTTTCTCTGATAATGCCTTGTACATATCTCTATTATTATATTTGAAACATCATTTTTGTGTATGTGTGTCTGTCTTTTCCTATAGACTGTCTGTTACTTGATGTTATAAACTAAGTCTTATTTGTCTTTGTACAGCTCATATTTGATATGTTGTGTAAATTCCAAAATATTTAAGAATCAAATAATGAATTAAGGAATGACTGAATGGATGGATGGGTAAGTGACTTGATATCACTTACAGCATATTTCAATTTATGATTTATCTACCATCTTGCTTTCTATTCTCTAAGCTCCTAGATGGCTAGGATCATCATGCCTTTTACAACAATGCCTAAATCAGTGACTCAGAATAACAGATATTTAAATGTTTACTTAAAGACTGGATGAATGAATGCTGGGAAAATTAAATGCTAAAAGAAGAACTGACAAATAAAGGTTCATAGCCAAAAACAAGACTTCAAACAGTCAATTATACATTTCAGGTAATTTTTAGTGCTGTTTTACTTTCTTTATAAATTCCTTTACAATTTTCTTTTTCTTACTTAATGAGCTAAAAGAATAAAGACATTATTCCTGTTGTGGGTTAGTTATTTAGCATACGTAAAGCAAGAAAATAGAATTTAGTAGCCTATTAAAATGTATTGAAGCTTGTGGGTATGTTTCTTAAACAAATAGAATGCAAGGGAAATCTGACACCATGCTATTTTATTTTGTGAAATGTTTTAAATTTATCAGCATTTTAAGGCAAAACCCTCTACTGAAGTTAAGATTTAGTTTCAAGCAAAGAGATTTACATGTTTCTGAACCATTAAAAAAGAAAACTAGTTTCTGTTTCAGGTAGTTTAGGAAAAGGTAAGGCAAATAGCATAACCCAAGGTTCATTTAGCAGGCTTTTAGGCCATGAAATAAATATAGACCAAACAAAGACCTTACAGTTAAGAGGGAAACCATGGTGCCAAATTCCAGCAGAGGAGATATTCTGCTATTGGAAAGACACTAGAAAGAGATGAAAACATGCATTTAAAAAGTCACGTTGGGATCTGGAGAGAATGTCCTTACTGTCCCTTTGAAGATAGGCTCAGTAGGGAAAAGGCATTTCCTAAAAGAGCTATGGTAAAAGGGACCCAGAAATGATTCTTCACAGTTACTGGATTCTGACGTAAGAACAGGTAAGCTCATAGCTAGCATTTGAAACAACATTGGTTAGGAACTGAAGGATCAGAGCTCATACAAACATGAAGAAAATTAATGTGGCATATTCCTGAAACAAGCTCTTTGTTAGAATTTTTAAAAGTTGGGTTTTTTATCATTCTTATTTTATGAGGCATTTATGAAAGGAGATGATTCACTGTAACAGTAAAATATTTATGTTACTCAGGTAAATGTATAGCTATGACTATACAATTTCCAACAGCTAGTGAAGTTAAATTCCTTCACTATTAAAGAACCTCACAGAAAAGTATTTTAACTGTAGTAGAAAAATCCCAAGGCCATAACTGTCCCAAATAGAAAGGGTTATTTCCTCAAAGCAACCTGAGTTAGTTAAAGGAATCATCTTAGTTAAGAGCCAAGATGGTAGGTAGATAAACAGGGCTGTGTCAAATCATAAATTGTTCAGTTTATAAAAAGCTTAGTTTTGTGAAGAGAGTGGTCATGTCGATCTTAGTCTCAACTAACCTCAACTCTTAGCACAGCACCTGGAACACAGCAAGAATTCAATAGACATCTGTTGGTTGAATAAAGGGATAGATAAATGAATGACCGTATCAGAATGAAAAAGGAAAAAGTACACGTCAAGACTGGTTACTGGAAGATGAAGAAACAGAAAAATGTCAGTGCTGAAAGACTGATTCACTACTGAGGTCATAAAGGAATGACAAATCCTAGAGCTTTCCTGTTACATCAGGGACAACATATGTTGCTAGGTTGGTCAGGCCCATTTGGAGGAGTTATACAGGAAACAATGAAAATACAGTCAGCCTCTGGTTCCACGGGTTTGGCATCCACAGATACCGAGGGCAGACTGTATTCATTGCATTACATCATTTTATGTAAGGGACTCGAGCATCCGTGAATTTTGGTACCAGTGGGGGCTCCTGTACCCAATCCCACCCTTCCTGCAGATACTGATGGATGCCTGTAGTTCCAACTAGTGAAGAATTACGGAATAAAATAATAGAATACAAACAACAATACACTTACATTTAATCATTTTTTTAACATTTTAGATTTAGCATTTATATTTTGTAGTGGTTTTCATTGTTAGACATTGTATGCCATGATGCAAGATCTTGAAACATGCTTTGCTTTATCATGGTACCCTATGTAACCATTGTCAGTATGTCAGTTCTACATGTAGGCAACTCAGAGAGGTGAAGTTTCTTATCTAAGAACACACAGAGATGGCAGGCAACACCAAGGTTAAGGCCCAAAACTTCAGCTTTTATACACTTTGCCACTGACACGTAAACACATTCTCTCCAGCTTTGATTCTCAGTTTCCTTTCCACAATGGCCCAGATGATTCTGTAGGGTTATATCACAATGAACAGTGAGGGAATGATGTGCACAAAATCCAAAGACTGATCATCTCAAAAAAAAAAAAAAAAAAAAAAGACTGATCATCTCTGGAAAACGATGCCATCTGATTGTGGGTGGAGGGCACGCTGGAAGCTTCTAAGTGCTGTGGTAGTGGTTGTATCACTTAATCTGGAGGCTGTATGAGAGATACTCTCCCCAATAAAAAAGTAATTCTAATAAATCAGATGAGCATGATGCAGACTGTGTATTGCAAGTTGGGGCATAAAGAGGTGGAGACAAACTGAAGCCCATTTTACAGGTGACTCTAACACAGAACTTGGGGATCACGTGGTCATACGTGCCAAGTCCCAGGTCATTTTCTTGAGCATGTCATCCAGTTTGGATTGCAGTATACTTCATCGAGACCTTGGTAGCACACTGCTTGGCACTTACCTACAACTCAATATGTGAAAGCTGCTGTTAACAATAATAATTATGATGATGATTAATAATGAAATTAAATTGTGATAGCCAAAGGTCACCAAAGGGAAGGCTAACCTACTGATTACACGCAAAGGAAAATATTATCAAGCACTAAATAAACAGACTAATCAGCCGGAGGAATGCAGCTAATATCCCTAATCAAACAACAGGAGTTATGGTGAGGAATGATCGTCAGCAAGGTGGTGGGAGATCATGACCGTATAAAAACCGTACTCAAATGTACCGAGAGCTGGGGCTTCCAGAGCAGCTGATACGGGTAGTAAACTATGAAGGCACCTGTGGTGGCTGCTGCATAGTGAGGCCTCTCAGGCCAGTAAACAAATAGGCACTTCATCAACTGACTGTAAGGACTACGAGGCATTCACGTGCGGAGTTGCGTGACATAGCCCTGGAGCTCTTAAGGAGCCTTTTCCCACTCCAACTTCTCTGGACTTCCCAAAAGCACCTCGGTTCCTAATTTAGCCAAGTACAACTTGACTGAGTTTAAGCATCCTTCTCTCTCCATCAAGACTTAAACACCCCATAAGAGAACTCATTTCAAGTCTCAGTATTGCACTATACTTGTAAGTTTGTGCAAATAGAGGAGAAACCACCAGCTATATGAAAAGATTCAGGGAAATAAGATTATTAATGCAAGTTTAGAGTAAATAAGCCCAATTAAACAAAGTTCCCTTAAAAAAAAACCCAGAAAACTTCAGTAAATATTATTTTACAATCTTAAACACTTCAAGGTATTTTATCTATCAAAGGGAACAGATCGAGACCAGAAATGCTCATTTTGAAATTAAAAACATGTCTCCTAGGGAGTGTGGGGAAGGGATGGATTGGGAGTTTGGGATTAGCAGATTCTAACTATTATATACAGAATGGATAAACAACAAGGTCCCACTGTATAGCACAAAGAACTATATTCAATATCCTGTGATAAACCATAATGGAAAAGAATATGAAAAAGAATGTATATACATATATGTATAACTGAATCACCTGGCGACACTAGAAATTAACACAACATTGTAAATCAATTATACTTCAATAAAGTTTTTAAAAAATGTCTTCTAGATAATAAAATATAACCGAGTCAGCCTCGAAGTTGTCACTTATAAATGTTCAAAGTATGACTTAGGCATTATGCTGAGAAAAGAATGAAATACTACATTTTTATAAATTGACATCCCTTGAAATGGGTATTATATTTGGGATATTGTTAAAGTTGAATTTCTCCCTC
Source organism: Stenella coeruleoalba (assembly GCF_951394435.1). Lineage (NCBI taxonomy): Eukaryota > Metazoa > Chordata > Mammalia > Artiodactyla > Delphinidae > Stenella > Stenella coeruleoalba. The sequence goes on along the minus strand of NC_137162.1, from coordinate 52,586,753 downwards.
TAAAAGCACTTCATTGGAGTAAATAGTTCTTACATTTTGTTCCTTCAACAGATCAAGATTTTCCCCTAAAGCTGATATTATAAAATATGTGAGAATGGAAGCCAATTAAACATCTTAGGATTTAAGTTTTTCTGAGGTTGGAGACCCTAGAAACTAATCAGGGTAAACCCCGGTGAAAAGAAGTGTGCTTGGTAAAGATCTTTAACTATCCGATCCAGACATTCTTGGCTGGAACACACACACCTGGCTGAAAGTTTTACAAGGCACATTAAGTGAGGGAATCTTTTCTTTTGCTCCTTAAAGAAGCACTGCAGCCTGAGCAGAAATCTATGTCATTAGCCATGGCAGAGACCAGCACCACGGCCCAGCCAGGCCACCCATCCACATGAGGCCCGACCGGCACTGAAGTGCTTTTGTGGATGGCCTTCCCACACTACCCTCATGTCAGGCAAGAGGACCATATACTTTGTTATCCAAACTGGGACAATTTCGACAGAGAAGGGAGAAACAGGGGCATACTAGGACCATTCCTATCACATCTGCACTTCTAAGCACCCTAACTCCTAGTGGAGTATGGTAAACGATAAAGGAATTTGCCCTCTAGAGCTGATCCAATTAACCCCTCTCAGCCTGGGAGGAGCAATCCTATTTAGGAGGTTAGAAGACTGAGTTTCAAGAATCTCTAAAGAAATTAAAGAAAAGCAACAGTTCATAGATTCCTCCTCAAACATCTGTCGTGCTGTTAGCTGCAAGAAATGTAATATGTAAGAACTCAAGAACAATATATTCATGTGTGTCTCTGTGTGTGTGTAGCGGATGGTATGAGACATGAGTACAGATTACTAGAGTGATAGAAGAGCATAAAGTTACTCCAGAATTCAGAGGAAGAATTCCACAGTTTTTACAAGACTGATTATAGAGGAGAAGAACGATCTGGGCTTTGATAGAGTGGCAGCAACTGGGAGATGCGTAGGGCATTCCTTATGTTAAACACAGCAGATATGAGAAGGCCAAAGACTGGCTTTGGGGAAGGTTGAGCTTGATCCATGCAGAGACAGAGCTGGAGGGAAGTGCTAAAGGTCACTATGACAGGTGCTGTCACTTTTGGTTGGCACATCTGCCAGACAAGTCCTTCCTGAATCCTCTGCACACCAGGACCCATGTGTCAACACAATGAGCAAATATCACCTAAAGGGCTCACCTGTAACTTTTCTTTAATAGCAAGTGGTGGGCTGTTTATTTACATTAAAGGCAGTTGACCACTGATGAGACCAATCGCTCTCATAGCAGACTATATTACCAAAATAGATAGTTTCAAGACACGTCAGAAATAGTGAAAATACTTGGGATGTACCTTAATCAAGAAAAGGTTCATATTCTAAAGAAGAGAAGTTATTTTTCAAAACAATCTTTGGAAAGAAAAAAGCGTCCCTGAGGTTGCAGAATTAAGCTTCCACTTGCACTATGACATGTGTGATGCCAATCATAATGTCAGTCACACCTCCCCATTCCAATTAGAATACCCCATCCCTCTCTTTAAGTGAAAAGCCCTATTCAATGACTACTTTTAAAAAGATTTTGATATATTCATAGTAATAAACCTGGTTTGCATTTCAAAAAAAAAAAAAAGAATACCCCATCCCTCCACCATAGATATTGTCTGAGGGATAATCTCTGGACCAAAGTCCAGCCAATCATAATTTTTTTCAGAACTTTTCTTCCAGAATTCCCAAGCAATACACTTTCTCACTAGGAGTTCATGGTATTCTAAGCTTATTAATTTAAGTCTACGGTCAGACACCCAATCCAGCCTCAGAGAGGAAGCTTCTTTGCAACAGCAAAAAGTGAGTTCAACATGAAAAGATAAGCAGAGATAAAAGGTGGAGAGAGAGAAGAAAAGAATAATTTCTTCTTCTGCTTGAGGTCCTAGATCCCAAATGCTATTTCTTTAATTCTCTTAGCGTTGCCAGAGAATTGGCATTGCTCTGGGTCTTTGCTCAAAATCCATCAACCCCCACATTTAGTGGGAGTGTCCTAGCTCAAAACCTGCCACACCCCACCTGCAGCAGCAGGTAACATAAATCTTTACGTTAAAGGATCAGAGATAAGAAAGGAAGCTACAAACAGATAAACAACATAAAAACAGATGGAACCAGCTGGGACCAAGATGGCATGAATCTGACCTCCAACAGACCCTGAGTCTCATTTCACTGGGGCTGGCCAAAAAGTTTGTTAGGGGTTTTTCGTAACATCTTATGGAAAAACCCGAACGAAAGTTTTGGCCAACCCAATACCTTGATTTTACTACATCATCATATTAAATGACACACCCACCAGTGGCCTTGACTGGACATTAAGAACCAAAAAACGGATAAAAAGTGGATGGCACCCCAATCCCTCAAAAAAGCTCTGCCTCTTCCGCAGTAAACTAATGCCTAGACCTCCCCACCATTAGCCTCACTCCTCCTCCCTTTGTCTTTACGTTTTAAAATTAAATCCCTTTCACATATAGGTGAGAAGTTGATCTGTGAACTTAGTTCCCGCTTCTCCATTCTTTGACCACTGAATAAAGCTTGTGCTGTGTTGATTTCAGCTTCTGTTTCCTTATTGGCTGCCGGAAACCAAGCGGAAAAAGAACCCTCCCCCTGCCCTGCCAAAGCAGAGGGCCTCAGCCAGGCTAGGGCCTGAACAGGGTCCCTACGACCTGATTCGGTAACATTAGCTATTCCAACTGCTTTCCAAATTATGGGACCCAGTGCATCAGTACATCCCTGAATAGCCTTGATTATACGACCGAATTTGTCTCAGAACCTTAGAGACCGAAACAAGCAGCAGGGAGCAGATAAGTCGGCGTTCTCAGAGAGCGGCCAAGATGGCGGACCCTGAGCTACCTCCTTTCACGAGCACACCAAAATCACAACTATCTGCAGAACCACTGATGAAAAAGAGCAGAACCTACCCAGAAAGATTTTCTATAATGAAACATAAAGAAGGAACCACAAGGAGACAGGTACGAGGGGCAGACTTGGGATATAATCAAGTCCCATAAGCCCGGGTGGGTGACGCACAAACTGGAGAATAATTACAGTGCAGAGGTTTTCCCACAGGAGTCAGGGTGCCGAGCCCCACTTTGGGCTCCGCAGCCCGGGAGTCCTGCACCGGCAAGGTGAGACCCCAAAGCATTTGGCTTTGAAGGCCAGGCAAACTTAAATTTGGGAGCCCCACAGGACGGGGTGGGGGTGGGGAATTAAATAGAGACTTCACTCTTAAAGGGCGCACACAAAACCTCACGTGCACCAGGACCCAGCATAAAAGCAGTAATTTGATAGGAGCCTGGGCCAGACCTACCTTCTGGTCTAGGAGAGTCTCCTGGAGAGGCGGGAGGTGGGCCGGCGCAGAGGCAGCGGCAGCGGCTGCGGCAGCGGCTGCGGCAGCGGCTGAGGCAGCGGCAGCGGCGCTCGTTCTACCACCCGGAAGTCGGTGCTGGAGGCGCAGTTAGCTCATTAGCGCCAACACCTGGCCGCAGCCAACAGCCTGCAGGTGTGCTGGGTTGCCTCCGTCCAAAGAGCTAACTGGGCAGGGACACAGCCCCATCCATCAGCAGGCAGGCTGCCTAAAGACTTCCTGAGTCCACAGCCTAGCCCTCCAGAGGGCCAAGACCCAGCTCCACCCACCAGTGGGGGGACAACAGCCCTGGAGTTGTCTGGACCCTGACTCCGTCCACCAGTGAGCCAGCAGTAGCCCTGGGGCCTCCTGGGTTTCTGTAGTCAGCCGCCTTCTGAACAGGTCCTTCTAACTAGCAGCCCGCCAGCAGTGTCCACACAAGGCAGAGCCTGACAACGAACCAGGCTAGGGGCCAACCAAGCCCACAAGACTGCCCACATAGTCAGCCCACCAAAACAGAAGGCCCCAAGCAGCCCTCTTAGGGGAACCCCTAGAACATATAGCTTGAGTGACAAGAGGGGAGTGCTGGAATGCATAGAACGCCTCCTACAGAAGGCCACTTCTCCAAGGTCTAGAAAGGTAACTAACCTACCACATACATACAAATACAAATAGCAACTTAAACAAAATGAGGCAGCAGAGGAACATGTTCCAGATGAAGGAACATGATAAAACCCCAGAAGAAGAACTAAGTGAAGTGGAGATAGGTAGTGTACCCGAGAAAGAGTTCGGAGTAATGATTGTAAAGATGATCAAAGCACTTGGGAGAAGAATGGATGCACAGAGCTAGAAGTTAGAAGTTTTTAACAGAAATTTAGAAAATATAAAAAATGACAAGTAGGACTTCCCTGGTAGCTCAGTGGTTAAGAATCTGCCTGCCAATATAGGGGACACAGGTTCGAGCCCTGGTCTGGGCAGATCCCACATGCTGCGGAGCAATTAAGCCTATGCGCCACAACTACTGATCCTGTGCTCTAGAGCCCGTGAGCCACAATTACTGAGCCTTCGTGCCACAACTACTGAAGCCTGTGCACCTTAGAGCCTGTGCTCCGCAACAAGAGAAGCCATCTCAATGAGCAGCCCCCACTCGCCACAACTAGAGAAAGCCCGTGCCCAGCAACAAACACCCAATGCAGCCAAAAATAAACAAACAAATTTAAAAAACGACAAGTAGCAGTGACCATAAATGTTTTGTGATCTGTACGCTGATCTTGCCTTATCCAGACTCAGGCCAACATCCCCAAAACAAGACTCATCCCATCACAGAAGATCTTCAGTTTTTTAAAAATATATCAAAAGCCCTAGAATTTCTAAAACAATCTTGATAATGAATAAAATGAGAGGAATCATTCTACCTAATTCATAAACTTACTATTCAGCTACAGTAAGCGAGACAGTGTGGTGTTGGTGGAGGGGTAGATGTATAGATCAATGGAACAGAATAGAAAGCTCCGAAATAGTCCCACACAAATATTCCCCCCAAAATTTTATAAAGGTGCAAAATTCAGTGGACGGGGGATGGTCTTTTTAACAAATGATTTTGGAGCAGTTTAACATCCGTAAGCAAGACGAACAAAAACTTAAATTAATACGTAAAACTATAAATTAAAAGTAGGAGGAAATCATTTCTAGGCAAAGAATTCTTAGTCTTTTTTTTGTTAATGATTTTTTAAATATTTATTTATTTGGCTGTGCCAGTTCTTAGTTGCAGTACACAGCATCTTTGACCTTTGTTGCAGCATGCGGGGTTCTTTAGTTGCGGCATGTGAGATCTTTAGTTGTGGCATGCAAATTCTTAGTTGCGGCATGCATGTGGGATCTAGTTCCCTAACCAGGGATCAAACCCAGACCCCCTGTGTTGGGAGCACAGAGCTTTAGCCACTGGACCACCAGGGAAGTCCCAAGAGTTCTTAGTTTGACACCAAAAGTATGATCGTTAAAAGGAAAAATTGGTAAGTTGAACTTCATCAGAATTAAAAACTTTCACTATGCTAAAGACCCTATTAAAAGGATGGAAAGATAAGCTACAGAAAGAGAGAAAATCTGTGCAAGCTACATATCTGACAAAAGATTAGTATCTAAAAAAATGTAGGGACTTCCCTGGTGGTCCAGGGGTAAAGAATCTGCTTTCCAATGCAGGGGATGTGTGTTCGATCCCTGGTTGGGGAACTAAGATCCCATATGCCATGGGGCAACTAAGCCCAGGCGCCACAACTGCTGAGCTTGTGCACCTCAGTGAGAGAGCCCATGTGCCGCAAACTACAGAGCCCATGTGGCCTGCAGACCGCCGGCTACAACTAGACAGAGAAAACCCCCATGCCACAACTAGAGAGAAGCCCGCGTGCTGCAACAAAACATCACGCATGCTGCAACTAAGACCCGACTCAGCCAGAAAATAATAATAATAAATAAAATAAATAAATATTTTAAAAGAAGAAATAAGCTTTCATGGGGAAAAAATGTAAAAAAATGTAAAAAACTCTCAAAACTCAATAATAGAAAAAGAAACAATTAAAAAAATGGACAAAAGACATACACAAACATTTCAACAAAGAGGATATACAGATGTCAAATAATCAAATGGCAAGATATTCAAGATCATTAACCATCAGAGAAATGCAAAATGGCTAAAATAGAAAAATACTGACAACACCTAATGCTGGCAAGTATACGGAGAAACTCAATCACTAATACATTGCTGATTGGCATGGAAAATAGTATGCTATTTCTTATGACTAAACATGCAACTACATATAACCCAGCAATTGCATTCCTGGAGACATGAAGACATGTTCATACCTTGCTGGTAGGAATGCAAAGTAGTTCAGATACTCCAGAAGAAAGTCTGACAATTTCTTAAAAAAGAAAATATGTAACTACTAAATGATCTGGTAATTGAACTCTTGGTCATTTATCCCAGGGAAGTAAAAACTTACATTTACATAAAAACTTTTATGAATGTTCATAAAAGCTTTATTTGTAATAGCAAAAAACTGGAAACAAACCAGATGTTTTTCAATGGGTAAATGGTTAAGCAAACTGTAGTATATCCATAGCATGGAATACTAATCAGCAATAAAATAGAAAAACTATACAATTCACACACCTTGGATGAATCTCTAGAGAATTATGCTGGGCCAAAAAAAAAAGTGAATTCCAAAAATGCTTATTGTATGATTCCATTCATATTAAAAATGTGAAATAATAACATTTGATAAAGGCAGAAAAGATTAGTGGTTGCCAGTTGTTGCCAGAGTGGAGAGGGTGGGAGGAAGAAAGTGGGTGTGGTCATAAAAGAGTAACAGGGGTAAACTTGTGGTGATGGAAATATTCTGTATCTTGACCTGGTATATACAACAAACCTACACATGTAATGAAACTGTCTAGAACTAAATGCACACATACACACACACACAAACACATAAATAAATACAAGTAAAACTGGGGAAATCTGAATAAGAGTGGTGGATTGTATCATGTCAGTATCCTGTTTGTGATATTATCATTTTGGAAAATGTTACCATTGGGGGAAACTGGGTAAAGGTTACATGGAATTCTCTGTACTATTTCTCACAACTGCATATGAACTTATAATTATCTCAAAATAAAAAAGTTTCCTTTTAAAAATTGATTCTACACTTATTTCTCCCTAAAGCCAACTGCAGTCGGTTCATATGGCTGTTATCATTAAGACTGTCTTCAGGCCCACACGATAACAAGAAGAACCAACAGCCTCAGATATTTCAGATAGAATCAAAAGAGAGTAGACTGTTTAGCCTTCACTTTTTCTGCGTCATGTGTGCCAAGCAGCCAAAGGGCTGGACAGAAATTATTTCCAAGGAAATTGAATGTATCCAGTTGGAGGGTGCAACTTCATCTACCCAAATGAATCTTCTGTTTCATAGCCTTTCATCTTCAACTGATGCTGTTGCTGATGGATCAAAGTAGGAGATAAATGTAGGCTCTCTCTAAGTGCAACCTTCAAGAGATCCAGGGACCAAGGAGTGGGAGTATGGAAGAGACAAAGTCGATTCGTGCTGAAGTATCAATGATACATCCCAGCCACAGAGGCCAGCATCCAGAAGTTACACCTGTACAACACTCATGCAGCCACCTGCATTTATTCCACATATTCATGTGGCCCTTATGTCAACGATAACATCCAAGACATCACTACCTGTGATCACTCTACTCATGCTGGAAGCCTGCTTTGAGACCATATCCTGACTCTAGAATGTCCTACTATTAATACTGATGTAATCTGCCTAATCATTTTCATTCGGACATGCCATTATTTTGGTGGTCACAGATGCATTTACCCAGATGAACCTGGCTTAGCTGTCTATCCAGATGAATTTTACCTCCAACCATAGCAATTCCTGTCAACCTATCTGCCAATGAAGCATCAATTTTCTAATTGCTTGCTGGGGTTCAGGTCAAGGGATTCCCATTTTCCTATCCATCACCCATTGATCAATGGACGATCTTATATTTAATTGTCTTGACCAGTGATTATGAGTGTGATAAGATTCAAATTTATTATTAGCTTCTCCTCTCTGTCTCCCACTGTGTTTTCTGTGGTCAAAATTATTTAATGAGATCTTTTTTCCCTACAGAACAATCAAAATAAGGGTGTCCCTCAACTTCTCTCAGAGATGTTGGGCAAGTTTAACAGACATCTAGATCAACTTTCTTTTCCAATTGTTATTCTCTGTGAAAGTGCTTTGAAACTACTTATAACACGGTATTAGTATGATTGTTTCTCTAATACAAATATGGGAATTGTTCTCACAACGAAATATTCAAATCTATATTTCTTGTATGTCTATTTCAATAATTTCCATACTGGGCTTTCTTTCCTTTTTTCTGATTTCATATGCATTATTTTTTATTCTGCTTGAAAGTATCTTCACAAGGATTCAAGTGTCCTTCAGAGTCCTCTTTAACAAACATGGTCGAAGCATCAAAATATTCCTACAAAATGTTACGAGGATATGAGTTACAGAAATACTGTGTCTTAGAGAAATATTTCCAAGAGGATGTACTGGTTAATAGATGCTCTTACTAATGCTAAATTAAGAGTTTCTTCTCTGTAAATGTTTGTTTTCTTTTATAAATATTTGAAAGTGCCCACTCTGACCACAGCACTGATGGGAAATAGGGATATAGGGATTAGATATAGAAATAAACCAAGAAAAGATACCTCCCTTAATTAACTTGAAGTTTAATAGTGGGATAATGATCATAATTATATAATCACAATAATGTAATCATAGTGCTCAATAGCTACACAAAGATTACTGCTACTCCTGATACTTTCCCTATGGACTGCACAAGTGTGCTTGACTCATTAGCAGAAGAGAAAATTTGCTTATGGATTTTTTTTTTTTTTTTTTTTTTGCGGTACGCGGGCCTCTCACCGCTGTGTCCTCTCCCGCTGCGGAGCACAGGCTCCGGACGCGCAGGCTCAGGGGCCATGGCTCACAGGCCCAGCCGCTCCTCGGCATGTGGGATCCTCCCGAACCGGGGCACGAACCCGTGTCCCCTGCATCGGCAGGCGGACTCTCAACCACTGCGCCACCAGGGAAGCCCTGCTTATGGATTTTTAACTAATTCCATGCATTAAGGGAATTCACCTGATGGTCTGGTAATTATGACTGCCAGCTCCCATGCCTGACCCATTCTCCACCCATCTCTTTTCTACTCTGGACCCACCAGAGACTGACTTTGACGAATCTACAACTCTGGGCTTTCATTCCTGTGGTTCTTCATTGGGTTCAGTTAATAGAAGGGAAGAGAAGGCACCAGCAGGAGATCAGAGGTCATGAAGAGAAAGATTTCAGGATATTTATCCCCCTCCCCCTCATCCCCAACCCATCCCCCACTCCCACTCTGCCACCCATACACACACAGTACTTCCTCCTTGTCTAAGTACTATGTTTCTGGCAATGGTTATGACTGCAACTAGAAATGGCAGCTCCGTTCATAGTTGTTGGTCTCCCCTGAATCTAATAACTCCTTTCCCTATCCTTCCCCTTCAGGTATAGAGTGGTAATGGCTTCTTGCTGTGGTTAGTCCCTGGGTACCTCAGTATCACTTTCTGGTCTCCTAACCCTGTCCATACTTCTGTAATAGTCTCTTCAGCAAATTGTTTTCAACATCCCAGCTAAATGTGCTTTCTTTTTTTTGTTAGGACCTGATTTGTACAACTGGGATTACACCTGTATTACAAGATTGTAAAGGAAAAGTGATAAATGGCATACAGGTTAGAAGACTCCTCAGGTTCAGTGGAGTAAGACATCCCTTCCAGCTAGCAGATTAGAGAATGCTTTGTGGATGAGAGGCGATCAATAAAGGCATGGGTTAATTCTTCACTTTTCTAATGAAAGATATTGGTTCATTTTCTCTCAATCTCGCTCTCGCTCACTTAGGTTTGAGCTATTCAGAGAAAACCGAATATTGCTCCTGGAAAGAGCAACTATGGGGTTAGAGTTTGCCTTTCTGATGAACTTGAAAAATGTCAGCGTCTCTATGGGAGCCTGATCCGAATGTTCCTGTTGAAATATCATGAGGCCAACCCTGTTCACAGAGTGAGGTGGCAGGAGCTCAGCTGGGAAGTGTTCTGGGTTGCAGTGGAAGCATAGGGCAGAGGCAAGCCAGAGTGAGCCTGTGAATAGAAGCTAATTCCTTACCCTCATTTCCGTGCATCTCTATGTTTCTCCTGGTAAACAATACACCTGGCAAATGGGATGGGGGTGGAGAGGGCCTTTTTTTTTCTTTTTAAAGACCAAGGTATTTTGTTCCTACTAAGAAGTATTAAAATGATGTTTAAAAAGATTCAGCACAATAGTCAGGAATAATTGCATCATGCCAGAGAGTTATGTAGACTATTGTTCAGGACTCTTATTTTGATTTCCCGGCTCTGGCAAGCTCCAGGGCTGAGGCCCCATTCAGCACTCCAAACATAGTAACTCCACTTTTGCCTGGAGAGAAAACCAGAAGTAAAAGTCTCAGATACCTGTTCCCAGGAGACTCCTGGTTCTCCTCTCTCTCTCTCTCTCTCTCTCTCTCTCTCTCTCTCTCTCTCTCCCCCCCTCTCCCTCTCTCCCCCTTCCTTCCTTCTGTCACCTGTTTTTCTCTCTTCCCCTCCCTTCCTCCTTCTTTTTCCATTTCCTTTCTTCCTTTCTTTTTTTACAGTCTGTTTATTTGCAGAGGGAGGAAAATTATTATAAACATTGTTGAAAATGTACCTTGGATGGTATTTAAAACTAGAATTATTTCCAAAGACATACTGGAAGAAAAAGAACAAAACAATTGAATTCCTCAATACAATTTAAAATGTTAGGGCAGCCCTAATTGGGTTTGAGCTGAAGCCCTAAGGCATCAGGGCACCTGCAGCTGGAGAAATGTTTCCCTATCATCCATTCTCAAAGTTCAAGATCCACAGCTCTGGGCGAGGTCATGCATCTAACCAGGGTGGCTCTTTTCCTTGTGTGGACCCTGCCTCTGGATTGCTTGCTCTACACATGGAGCCGTTCGATCAACAAATGTGTAATAACTGCATCACCACTTCCAAGAAGCCTTGCCGAACACCCGCTTCTTAGTGGGGGTATATCTGTTACACTGTTACACAGTGTAACTCTACTGCAGCCTGTCTGCTTGCCTGCCTCCTCTCTATCTCTGTTCACTCAGGCAGCGATTGTGCTGAATCCCCCTCAAATTCCTCAGTAAGAGTGCAGTGAGAGTGCAACAATCCTTGTTTAATAAAGAATTAATAAAAACAAATAGAAGGATATACATGAGCAAAGTCACAGATACATTTTTCTCAATGTTTTAAACTCTTCTTTGCAGATAGAATAAACCCAGCATTCATCAAGTTTCTGCTCCTCTCTTTGTAAGATCTTACCACCTTGAGAAACTCCAAGAGTTACAGAATAAAGACCCACCTCCTAAACTTGGCAATCAAGAATTCCATGACAACACCAGCCAAACTCATCATTATCAGTATGTCATCTTACCTGTGTGTCAGGGGCACTTAACTCCTGCAGTTCCCTCACGGGTCAGGCTTCTCTCTCCACCTCCCTGTCATAACCCCTCCCTCAAAAAGGTCTCCCCTTCCTCTCTTAACTGGTAGCTCCTTTTTGTCTGTGGCAGTCCTGAGCCTTAGCTCAAGCACCTCCTCCCATCGACTATTCCCTGACCTTGTGATAGGCCTTCTCTGTCTCCCTGCAGCCCCCTATACTTATCATACTAGGTTCTAAATATGACCTTGCTTGCCTCTCTCCCTTCACCCCACTCTCCAACACACATCCACATCCACTTATAAAATGATTTGAGGTTCTTGACTTCGAGTTCCAGAACATTGCCTGGAAGGCAATAGTTGTCCAATATGCATTAACTGATTAAATGAATGACTAGCCCGGTCCGGAAAGGAGAGCAGAGATTTCTTGAAATTTCTTCTTCACTGTTGGTTTTTGCTTTATGTTCTTGTTACAACAGTAATATATGTTCATTATATTAAAAATGGTAACTGCTACACTGTGTATAATTCCCTCTCCCCCTCCATCTTTACCAATTTGGAAGATAAAATAGAACCTCTTCGTTTAAATTTGCATTTTTATTATGAGTGAGATTGAGCTCTTTTCCCCTAAAGTTTAATGGCCATCTGTATATTTTTATGGAATAATGTACTTCTGTCTTTTACCCATTTTTATTGGAGTATTCAATCTGTTGATTATTAATATATGAAAATTCTTCTTATATAAAAAACAACCACTTTTTCTTGTCAAATTTTCAAATATATTTTTCAAGCTTTATTCCTTTTACTTTGGTTTATTTTTCCCTAGTTTTTGAAATACAAATATTTTTAACTGCTGATATTTGAATATATCAATATTTTAAATATGATTTCTGCCTTTGAATTTATTTACAGAAAGGTTTTCTTATTACTGTTTCACTTTTAGATTTCTTTTTTTTTTTTTACATCTTTATTGGAGTATAATTGCATTACAATGGTGTATTAGTTTCTGCTTTATAACAAAGTGAATCAGTTATACATATGTTCCCATATCTCTTCCCTCTTGTGTCTCCCTCCCTCCCACCCTCCCTATCCCACCCCTCTAGATGGTCACAAACCACCTAGCTGATCTCCCTGTGCTATGCGGCTGCTTCCCACTAGCTATCTATTTTACGTTTGGTAGGGTATATATGTCCATGCCACTCTCTCACTTTGTCACAGCTTACCCTTCCCCCTCCCCATATCCTCAAGTCCATGCTCTGGTAGGTCTGTGTCTTTATTCCCCATGCTCTCGTAGGTCTGTGTCTTTATTCCTGTCTTACCCCTAGGTACTTCATGACCTTTTTTTTTTTTTTTCTTAGATTCCATATATATGTGTTAGCATACGGTATTTGTATTTCTTTTTCTGACTTACTTCACTCTGTATGACAGACTCTAGGTCCATCCACCTCACTACAAATAACTCAATTTCGTTTCTTTTTATGGCTGAGTAATATTCCATTGTATATATGTGCCACATCTTCTTTATTCATTCATCTGTTGATGGACATTTAGGTTGCTTCCATGTTCTGGCTATTGTAAATAGTGCTGCAATGAACATTGTCGTACATGACTCTTTTGGAATTATGGTTTTCTCAGGGTATATGCCCAGTAGTGGGATTGCTGGGTCATAAGGTAGTTCTATTTGTAGTTTTTTAAGGAACCTCCATACTGTTCTCCATAGTGGCTGTATCAATTTACATTCCCACCAACAGTGCAAGAGGGTTCCCTTTTCTTCACACCCTCTCCAACATTTATTGTTTGTAGATTTTTTGATGATGGCCATTCTGACTGGTGTGAGGTGATACCTCACTGTGGTTTTGATTTCCATTTCTCTAATGATTAGTGATGTTGAGCATTCTTTCATGTGTTTGTTGGCAATCTGTATATCTTCTTTGGAGAAATGTCTATTTAGATCTTCTGCCCATATTTGGAATGGGTTGTTTGTTTTTTTGATATTCAGCTGCATGAGTTGCTTGTATGTTTTGGAGATTAATCCTTTGTCAGTTGCTTCATTTGCAAATATTTTCTCCCATTCTGAGGGTTGTCTTTTCATCTTGTTTATGGTTTCCTTTGCTGTGCAAAAGCTTTGAAGTTTCATTAGGTCCCATTTGTTTACTTTTGTTTTTATTTCCATTTCTCTAGGAGGTGGGTCAAAAAGGATCTTGCTGTGATTTATGTCATAGAGTGTTCTGCCTATGTTTTCCTCTAAGAGTTTGATGGTGTCTGGCCTTCCATTTAGGTCTTTAATCCATTTTGAGTTTATTTTTGTATACGGTGTTAGGGAGTGTTCTAATTTCATTCTTTTTACATGTAGCTGTCCAGTTTTCCCAGCACCACTTTTTGAAGAGGATGTCTTTTCTCCACTGTATATTCTTGCCTCCTTTATCAAAGATAAGGTGACCATATGTGCGTGAGTTTATCTCTGGGCTTTCTATCCTGTTCCATTGGTCTATATTTCTGTTTTTGTGCCAGTACCATACTGTCTTGATTACTGTAGCTTTGTAGTGTAGTCTGAAGTCAGGGAGCCTGATTCCTCCAGCTCCGTTTTTCTTTCTCAAGATTGCTTTGGCTTTCTGGGTCTTTTGTGTTTCCATACAAATTGTGAAATTTTTTGTTCTAGTTCTGTGAAAAATGCCAGTGGTAATTTGATAGGGATTGCGTTGAATCTGTAGATTGCTTTGGGTAGAATAGTCATTTTCATAATGTTGATTCTTCCATTCCAAGAACATGGTATATCTCTTTAACTTCTTTAACTTTAAGTCTTTAACTTCTTTCATCAGTGTCTATAGTTTTCTGCATACAGATCTTCCCCCCCAAATTCTTAAACATTAATGGGCATGTACAAAAATGTTTTCCTTGGTTCTCTTTGATTGAATAGAGTTGGAGGCAACCTAGATGTTTATCTCCAAAGGATAATTAAAATGTAATGGATAGGGGCTTCCCTGGTGGCACAGTGATTGAGAGTCCACTTGCCGATGCAGGGGATGAGGGTTCGTGCCCTGGTCTGGGAGGATCCCACATGCCGTGGAGCGGCTGGGCCCGTGAGCCATGGCCACTGAGCCTGCGCATCCGGAGCCTGTACTCTGCAGTGGGAGAGGCCACAACAGTGAGAGGCCCGTGTACCGCAAAAAAAAAAAAAAAAAAATGGATAGGAATTCCATTTCTGTCGTAGATAGAAGAAAAAAGACCAGATATAACCTCTGTCTAAAGCAGCCAGAAAAAGAGACAAATTATATGAAACAACAGTTTTAAAGACACTGGACGTAGCCTATGAAAAACAGTGTTCCCTGAAGACAGGAAATAAATGAGGTTAAGTCCTACAGCTGCCCCATCTCACTACCTTAATGTTTCTGGGCCACAGTACAGGCAGGGGGAATCCAGAAGGGGCTAAGCAGACTTGCTACGTTTTAGAGACAGTGCTGACAATCCAAGGAGCTAAAGAGGGTATTGTGGACAGGACAGGGTACTCATACAGGAGATGTTCAGAGTTTTTCTTGAATATTAATCGGAGTACTGACCAATACATGCATATGAGGAAATTACTAGACAGAGCTCTGGACATGTGTAACAAACTATAAAAGTAAGACTCAAAAGGATCAAACTGTTTTGAAATAGCTAAACAGCATCACAGAAAATAACTAAAGATTTTAGAAATGCAAAAATACCCAGTATCAACAAGAAAAAATTCACAATATGTGGCCTTCAATCAAAGATTAGCAGAAATATAACCTATGAACCATAATAAAAAAATCAATTAATTGAAACTGATGCAGAGCTAATAAAGATATTAGAATCAGAAGACAAGGACATTATAATAATTACTATGACTATATTGTATATGTTCAAAAATTTAAGTAAAGAGATAGAAGATATTAAAAAGATATGGATGAAATTTCTGGAGATAAAAAACTGCAATAAAAATATATACTGGTTGGGATAATTCGTTGATGAGACAGGGCAAAAAAAAAAAGGTTAGTGAACTTGATCTAGTAACAGAAACTACCCAAAGGAAAACACAAGAGGGAAAAAAGAATCCAAAAGATGAAAAGAATGTCAGTGAGTTGTGGGATAACTTTAAACAGCCTAAAATACATATGATTAGAGTCTCAAAGGAGAGGGAGAGGTGGACCAAAAAATATTTGAATAACTAATGGGTGAAATTTCCCCAAATTTGATGAAACCACAGGAAATAGTAACAGCATTTATGACTGTACCTAAGATATAAGATTACATATAATGTATAAGATTTTGTTCATCTTACCTAAATCTCTTTTAAAATTATTACCAATACAGTAACAACAATGACATATTGTGAGGTTTGTTACCTAAGTATAAATAAAATGTATGACACCAATAGCCTAAAGACAAGGAAGAGGGAAATGAAAATATACTGTTAGAAGATTCCTAGCCTCCTGGCTGAGACCAGCAAATCCTCACTCTTCAGTGAGTTTCCCAAGTAACTGGTTTGTCTCTCTGGATTTCCTGTTCTCTAGGATTCTGCCCAACAATGTATCAGTAACATGTTAGCTCTTCTAAACTTTTACAAAGACGTTTTCCCATAGTTCATATAAAAGGTTTAGTTGTCAACATGAGAGTTTGTCCCAAGAGGCTAATCCATCTTTACAAGTTCCATCATTTTGAATTGATATCTACCCAGTTTTCTAGTCTTTCTTTCAAAAATTCCTACTATATGAATTTTGACACTTTTTATTCCCAACTTCATCTTTCTCAAGTTCTCATATTTTCTAACATTACTGAGGTTTTATTTTCCCCATCTCTGTTGTATTCTGCCTAATTGCTCAAAGTTTTATTTCAGTTCACTATTCTCTCTTCATTTGTATCTAATTTGCTGTTTAAATTTTTGAGTTTTTTATTTCATTGAGTTTATTTTTCTAGAAGTTTGATTTGCTTCTTTATACAGATCCACTTATTCTTCTTTTATGGTGTCTGCATTTTCATAGAATTTTAATTATTTTAAAATATGTTGATGGGGGGCTTCCCTGGTGGCACAGTGGTTGAGAGTCCGCCTTCCGATGCAGGGGACATGGGTTCGTGCCCCAGTCCGGGAGGATCCCGCATGCCGCGGAGCGGCTGGGCCCGTGAGCCATGGCCGCTGAGCCTGCGCGTCCGGAGCCTGTGCTCCGCAACGGGAGAGGCCACAACAGTGAGAGGCCCGCGTACTGCCAAAAAAAAAAAAAAATGTATGTTGATGGTATTGAACTTAGTTTATTTTCCTTTTAAAATTAACTTTTTTTTTTTTTTTTTTTTTGCAGTATGTGGGCCTCTCACTGTTGTGGCCTCTCCCGTTGCGGAGCACAGGCTCCGGACGCGCAGGCTCAGCGGCCATGGCTCACGGGCCCAGCCGCTCCGCGGCATGCGGGATCCTCCCGGACTGGGGCACGAACCCATGTCCCCTGCATCGGAAGGCGGACTCTCAACCACTGTGCCACCAGGGAAGCCCATAACTTTTAAGATTTTTATTGTGAGCTAATTTCTCTCCTTCTTTTCTTTTCTTTCTGTGAATATTCTTCTGTAGCATAGATTTTGAAATTGTCCTGCCAGGGAGTATTTTGTGTATCCTTCAGCAAGAAACCCCTGTAATATCACATATTTAGAATCAATGTTCATTTTATTTTCTAAATATTTGGAATCCAAGGTATGTTGGGGGTAAATATGAACCACAAACTGAGAGGCAGCTTAGGTTCATGGGAATTTTCTTAACTTATATTCCAGACAAAAAGGAAAAGAACAAAATATTTCCCTGGCACTTTCTGTGATTTTTCTTTTGTGGTTCTCTCTTCAACTTGGGATAGAACACTTACAGGATTAAGTCTCTCATTTTGGGAGTCTCAGTTCTAAACTTCCATACCTCTGGACCAAAGTCTTCCCTCAATGTCCCCATAGGTATAAACCCCCATTCATTAAGCCAGAATATTTCAACTTGAGCACTACTGACTTTGAGGCCACATGATTCCTTTTTCTGGGTGGCTTTTCTTATGCAGTGTGGGATGGTTAGCAGAATTTCTAGCTTCTACCCACTAGATGCTATTAACACTGCCCACACCACAGCACGCTCACAGTTGTGGCAACCAAAAAATGTCTCCAAATATTTGTCAAATGTCTCCAGGCAGGGAGTGGACAGGAAGGGGGAGTGGGTGGCAAAATTATCGCATTTGAGGACAACTGCTTTAGGTTATTCATCACAATCCCTCCCAAACGCCAGCTCCTCCCTCCATCAAAGAAGAGCAGCAACACTTCCTCACACAATTATTTCAGTGTTTTTCCGTCACTCTTCTGTCTTTCTCCTGGCACCTGAGAAATTCTCTTTCAATCTAATAATCTCAGTTACACGTTTAAATTATGTATGTTTAAATTTAGGGGAAAAAAATTTAGTATGTGTTTCTATATGTTTCCAGTGAAAGGGCTTTTTGGTTATTTTAGTATGGATTATTTGGCTTGGGTTATTTTAATACACATTTATTATTTAGTTTTGGGTTATTTTAGTACATGCTCCCAGTGAAAGGGTTTTTGTGTCATTTTAGTATGGGTTATTTGGTTTGGGTTATTTTAGTATGACACTGCATAGGCAGAAGAAATTCCCTGACTCTTCAGAGGGTTAAGCTATTGCTGAAACCTGCTCTTCAAAACCCTGGAAAAGTGATTTCCAATAACCTAATCAAATAATAGCCAAACAGCTGTTTTAAGCCTTGGGAATATCCGAAACATCAACTATCAGATGTTACTGTGAACGCCAGTAAGTTATGGAGATTCTACCGTATGTAGAGGATGACTTTTCATAATTTAACAATCTCTAATAAGTAGGCTATGTATGTTCCTGTTCATTTGTTATCATTCCTAAAAATTACTACCAGGATGTCCGACAGACATTGTCTGAGATGTTTTATACAATTACTAGAACTCTAAAAGATGTAACCTATACAAAAAGAGTTAAAATGCTACTTTTATTCTTATAATGTATTTCTTTAAGTAGCAAAATAGCCCAACATAAATTCTTGGGTGGTTAGTAAATAATTTGTTGTAATGAAAAGATCATTGATTTGGAGTCAGAAATCCTAGATTAAATCCTGACTTTCAAATTGTGTGTTATGAGAAAATTTTTCCCAATTTCTCTTACTTTCAGTTTCTTTGTCTTAAGTATTACAATTACAATAATTCTTAAGAATTACAATATTAAGATTACAATAATTACGTGTTACTCAAGGGTTTTACTCTAGATGATTTTTTTTTTACCTATTTATTTTTGGCTGCATTGAGTCTCCATTGCTGTGGGCGGGCATTCTCTAGTTGTGGCGAGCAGGGCTACTCTTCGTTGCGGTGCCCAGGCTTGTCACTGTGGTGGCTTCTCCTGTTGCAGAGCACGGGCTCTAGGTGCGTGGGCTTCAGTAGTTGTGGCACGCGGGCTCAGTAGCTGTGGCTCGCGTTCTCTAGAGCATAGGCTCAGTAGTTGTGGCACAGGGGCTTAGTTGCTCCATGGCACGTGGGATCTTCCTGGACCAGGGCTCGAACCCGTGTCCCCTGCATTGGCAGGCAGATTCTTAACCACTGCGCCACCAGGGAAGTCCCTACTCTAGATTTAATGTGATAAAAATTGTATATTTTTTTTCTGAAATAGCTATCCAATCATAAGATATCACATAATTATTAGATACATCTATGGAGAATATTAAGATTTTCCCAAATTAAAAATGCAAATAATGGACAAAATAAAAATTAAGATTTATAAAATGTACGTTTCAAATTCCTAACACCAGGGTTTGCTGCCTCTATCCAGGAGAGAACTAGCTAGTCAAGAATCCAGTCATATATAGAATATATGCTACCTTTTCTTAAAGTTCTCTGAGGTGAACTTAGTCCAACTACAGAAATATGAGGCTTTAAATATTTGTTTTTTTCCAGATGTATATGGCCAAATTCCTTTAAAAGACCACTGCTATTTTGGAATTCTGTTGTAAACCTAATTTCAATTACTTTGACATGATTCTGGTTTGTACTGCTAAAATATTTCAGGATAATTATAGAAACATTATACCCTGTTATTTGTCAGGAGGGAAAAAAATTTATCAGGCTGTCTCATTTTTCAGATTACTTGTAGATCAGGCAGTGACTGCAAGGAGGGAGCATGAATTATCTGCAAATTTCTTTGAATTAGTTGTTTCAACAGCATCTCTGTTAAAAATAAGTGGCTTTTCAGCTAAGCTTCTGTCTGCAATTTTGTTTACTATGCAGCAACTTTACATCGCTACTGAATTATAGAAGAGAAACCCATCTTTACTGACACTGTGTGTGTACATACAGATACATACAAACACATAAAGAATATACATATATATACATATACACACATATATACTGATACATCTGGAATATATATATGGATTTCTGACAAGAGTGAGAATGTATGATGAGGGATAACGTATTAACTCTAACATCCTTGAAAGTGATAACCATTTTTTCCATATGGGATAGTATTTTATGGTGAGCAAAATTGTGAATATAATAGTGACAACAAGGTAACGTGATGTAAGTGGAAGAAGCACTGGCTTGAAAATCAGAAGAGCTATTGGAGAATGGTAGTGGAGGAAGGGGCAGAGGAGATGTGATGGATAAGAGAAAGCTGTGAGTTCCCCTAACCGTGAGGTTGGTGTGTGCAGGTGACTCTCCTCTGCATTTTTTCTTTTTTTTCTTCTTACCCTTATCCATGGGCAGTTAGAGGAAGGTTGTTCCTCCAGAGAGGACAATATAATATCAAAGAGAGAAGAAGACCTTTCCTGTATTATTCCAGTCCTTTAAATTATTTCTTAATGGCCATCTGGGGAAAATGGCATAGGCAATAGGACTGCTGAAGACTCAGCAATAGTTCATACTAGGCAAGCAGTTACTAACCTCTCACTTTCCCATTTCTAATCACACTTAACCATATATCCAGCTAAAGTTACCAGTATGGAGTATAAAATGTGTATCAAATGACAACATATAGTGCCAGTGATGTCAAATGAGCCAAATTTCTCAATTTTTCCGCAAAACATACTTTGAACTTATTATCAATTTAACAATTTGGTGCCACAGAGTAGGTAAATTCTAACAAAGTGATTATACCCTCATCTGAATCCTGAAATATTTTAAAAAGCATTTTTCAGCTTGTGTTATCCTCCCACTCTCCTAGCTGTGGGAAAGCTTATTTCTGGTTAAGCCTCTTCACACTACCTGGTGTGTCACGGAAATGAATGTTGCTCCTTTAACATGTTAAGATGAATTACTCCTACCCAAATTTCTTAATTTTTGTCTTTTTACAAAGTTCCATGGAACTATAAGAAAAATTTAGTATACCAAGTTACCACCACCATTATTCAGACAGTGCAATGAGAATCCCAAAATAAATGGGATCACTGAAGCAGTTTATAATCTGCAGTACAAGTTCCATCATAAAGTGGGAACATCAGAAAAAGGAAAACACAATATTGCCACGTCTGAATTCATTGCTGCATACCACAGAGCATGGTGTTATCTGGGGAAATAGGGTAGGCAGGGGAAACATAAGGAGGAACAATGGACGTTTTTGTGTTTTCAGTTTTTTGTATCTCCAAGATCTGTTCATTCATTCTAATTGTCTAGAATCTACCTACTGTGAACTGACAGAAATCTGCATAAATAGTACATTGAGAAGTGTTACAGTTATCTATTGCTGGGTAATAAACTACATCAAAATTTGTGGCTTAAAGCAACAACGTGTTATTTTCTCTCAGGTTCTGTGGGTTGACTGAGCTCAGGCGGCAGCTTTCACTTGAGTTATCTATTGAGACTTCAGTGAGATGGTGGCTGGGGCTGCCGTCATCTGAACGCTTGACTGAGGTGGATGAAGACGTGGCTCGCCCAGGACAGGTAGTCAAACGCTGGCTATTGGCTTGGAGCTGAATTGGGGTGGTTAACCAGAGGACCACATGTGGCCCCTTCCTGTGGCTTGGACTTCTCACAGGATGGTGGCTGTAGCCAAGAAGAACTGTCCCCAAATCAAGCATTATAAGAGGCTTAGGAAGAAGCTGTAAAGCCTTTTCTGACCCTACCTTAGAACTATAATAACATCACTTTTTAAAATTAGAATCAGTCACGCGAATCACTGAGGTATCTCTGATTTAAGGGGAGATGACCTAGATTCCAGCTCCTAAGGTGACAAGCAGCACGCACAAAAACGTAGAGAAGAAATTGATGGCAGCCATCTTTGCAGACTCGCCGCAAGAGGTTAATTATGATTCTATGGCTTCCATACCTCGGGAAAATAATTTTTATAAATAATGCAAACAGACTGACCCTTCTTTGTGAATGACAAAGTAAATATCAGGCACAATTTTTAAATGGTGGTAGCTCCCAATCCCCAGGTAATTCCTGAATTTCCCTTCCTCCCATTAACACTCAAGCTACATGTCTAATATCACTTGCTCTCTCCTTCCGCTGTGCCAAATATACTTACTGACCACCAAATCCTTCCTTTAGTTCCTTGCATTTCTACCATCCTAACAGTAAAGCGAGTGGCCTGTGTTTAAGGATAAAACCTACATTCCCTACACCAAATTTATAACAGGCAAAGCTCCAAGAAATTTCATGGTCTTGCCTTCCTCAAACACAAGCTCAAGCTGCCTTCTTTTTATTTCTCTAACACAGCAGGATTCAGTAGCTCCTTTAGCCCTCAAGCCATTGCTGTTGAAAGTTGAACAAATGAAGGAATAAATGGGCTTTCAAATCCCTCTAAGAAACAGTATAGCCCTCTTCTTACATAGGCTTCTCCCCAAATCTTTGTCCTTCCTCCATGTTTAATTTCCCTGTACCTTGAATAGACTTTGTTATTGGTTGAAATATCTTTCTTCAGTTTCTGATCCCAGTTCAATTGAAATAACTCCTCAGATCATAAGGCCAGCCTAATGATATAGTGAAAATCACCTGAGACTTTCATGAACACCGTCCCACACACTGATATTTGCTCTCCTAAAGGCGATATATTGTTAAGTGGAGTCAGCTGAGGCCCTAGAAAATAATTTCTATTCCCACAGATGTCAGATTATATCCAATAGATGCAAAAGGACCTTGGCTGAGTAGTGGCCCCTATACACAGAGGATTTAAATAAGATTCCTCTGCATTCCAGAGCAAATCCCCAAAACATATTTTGATGAATAGATTTCCACACAATCTGGAATTTTCAGAGGTTCTCAGGATAGAACTCTGCCCATGATAAGTTGATTCTTAAAACTTAAGAACATGAATAAATATGCTCAGGTTTATGAAATAAATGCTTATTTTTACCACCACCAGACTTAACAAGCAGAAATCTTGACTGAGATTCTTTCTAAATATAGGTGGTATAGCTACTCAAGTCATAGTCTAAGTTAAATGAGATCTTAAAAGAACTTGAGATCCTAGGAAACTTGAGACTGTGTCACCATCCTATTATACATCTCTTCAACTGTGCAAACAGAACCATAAACATATGACTTCATAAGGCACTTAATAAAATACTATAGGCAGAGAATTTCCCCTTGAATAAAGATATAATCAATAAATAAATTCTTCAAATCAAGAATACAATATCAAAAGAGCTGAGGTAGGAAGAAATTCTTGAACTTTTTCCTAAGGTTGCCTCTAATACTCAGGATATGAATGTGAAAACCGAAACTCCAAAACTAGCTACCTACTCCTACCCTCCGCAACACACACAGCTTAACATCTACATTATAATCTATATTAGCAGGATGTTACTATTCCATTTATTCCATTATTTTCATTAGCATAATTTTACCATTCCAGGAAACTTTTGTGCAGGCAAATAACTTCATTCTTCATTACAAGACTTTCTGCAAACTTTAGAATTTCCCCTCAGAAGGAAGTATCAACAGATACTTTAGGTCTTCAGATGTTTTGAATCCCTCACCTCAAAATCTTCAGCTTGCTATTTCCAGCAGTTCTAAACTGTTATAGCATGATCTTTTCCCAATCCCAATCTAGTCCTCTCATTGAAAGACTCAGTTTAAACTAAACTTATTTTCAACAAATTTGTCCTGCCATTTCTCCTCTGAGAACTACAGAGCTCTGTGGAGGTGGTGTTTTCCTTCACTGAGATAAGTAATTCATTCAGTTTGCTTTATCAACATGTTGTGTTGGTGATGTGTAGAGCATTAGCATTCAATGGAAGGTAGTGCTCAGACCCCTGAAAACTAACCTGTCAAACTAGAGGGGAGTAAAGTTGGGGTGGGCCTGCAAATATGGCAGAAGGAGGTCAAAAATGTGGCTACTATATTCTCCTCTATCCCAGCCCCATAAAGGATGTGTTCAAAGGTATCCTATACTTCTTGAAATATGGAGGTCAGATCCTGGCTTTGGGGCTTTTTAAAACCCCCTGAGTCCTCTAGATTTTGCAGACTGGCAATGTCTGGGAACTCATCTTCCCTGGTGTTTCCAGGTGATGACAAATTGAAATTATAATGGAGTGATGGCAGTTCAGGCATACAAAAACGGGCTTGGGCGGCCATTGACGATCTGGTCTCAGATTCATCTTTGTATCACTGAGAACTTGAACTTTCTTTGAACTGTACCAAGGATACCACCAGCCATATTCAGAATAGTTCCCAGCTGCAACCTTATGGTCTCAAGTTCTCTCCTTGTAACTATGCAACCATTTCAGACCCT
The DNA here is from genome assembly GCF_951394435.1 of Stenella coeruleoalba. Lineage (NCBI taxonomy): Eukaryota > Metazoa > Chordata > Mammalia > Artiodactyla > Delphinidae > Stenella > Stenella coeruleoalba. The sequence continues at coordinate 52,562,556 of NC_137162.1, read as the reverse complement.
AACCAACCCTAACTTAACAAACACCCTTACTTCTCGCCAGCTCCAATTATAATTCTTGATAAACAACTCATGTAACTGACTGTAACTTTGCTTTTTTTTTTGGCTGTGCTGGGTCTTAGTTGAGGCACATGGGATCTTCGTTGCGGCATGCGGGATATTTAGTTGTGGCAGGCGGGCTCTTAGTTGTGGCATGTGGGATCTAGTTCCCTGACCAGGGATCAAACCCAGGCCCCCTGCATTGGGAGCACGGGGTCTTATCCACGGGACCACCAGGGAAGTCCCAACCTTATGCTTTTCGCCTTTATAAGCCTCCCCTATTTTGTAGTTGGGTGGAACACAATCCAAGTGCTTCTTGAACCTGTGTCTCCTGGGCTGCAGGCTGCAGTCCTAATAAACCCCAACTAGGCATCTTTGTATTTCAATCAGGTCTCCATTTCTGAGATTTTGGTTAATACAGGTCATTGCAGATACACACACACACACACACACACACACACACACACACACACACACACACACACACACACACACACACACACACACACACACGGGGCGGGACAGGGAAGGTGGGGCAGGGAAGGCGGGGCAAGCATAGGTTGTTCCTGTTCTTATTCCCCCACTCACCTTGAAACAAGACAAACACTTGGCACAACTCAAAAACTGATTCAAACCCTTAACACATTAAAATATGGATATTTTACTGAAGATTTATCCCATGGGTAGATGGGGAAGAAAAGGTATAACACACAGCACAGACTTAAAATCCTTATTAGACATATTCATTCTTTCATCCTCAAAGTTCTTAACATGAGCAAATCACACCTTCTCTCTCTTTTCTGTCCCATTTAATATATAAACCTAGCCCTTCCTACCTCTTAGCAAAACAAAAGCCTCCAATTAACTAAAACCCTCCACACTTGGAATGCAATGTATGGCAGAACCTACAGGTACTCCAGCCAGAGCAAAAGGGAAGGTCTCACCTCCGCAGAAGAGTTTATCACAGAATTTACCCCAAATTTCACATACACATTCCATTTATATAATATTCAAATTGCTAGGCCTCTGCAATTGAACTTTGACTAAATCCAAAATATATGTGTACTGAAAACTGAAGCAATATTCGAGCAGAGAAAGAAGTTTTTAATCAAGGAGAAGTAGCAGGAGGCTATGGACAAATATTCAGTGACCTGGAAAATTAAAATGAGGATTAATTTCAACCAACAACCTTGTGTGTGTGTGTGCGTGTGTGTGTGTATGAGAAAGAGAGAGAGAAAGATTTAATTTGTGAAAAGCTAAATATCTTTGCACTAGTTTCTGAGGTAATTTGCTTGTTTGTTCTGCCACATGAGAAAATGATAAGTGATTTGCATTTAGGGCATAAAATTGAACACTGAATAAAGATAATAATAGATATATCATATACATGTGTGAGAGACATCTACATTGACATTTAAAATGTATGATATTTTTGATGTGTCCCTAAATTTTGATGTGTTATTTAAATGAGAAAGACCACTGGAATTTAGAATAATTTGGGAAGGGGAAAAAGCCATTTGGTGAAGGGGCTAAATCTCTGGGTTTAGAGAAGAAACAAGGTGTAATATTAGCTCTTTCACTGACTAGTTGCATAAGTTTGGCCTAATCTCATCCCCAGTTAAAACCTCTGGCTTTTTTTCCCATCAAAATGAAGAGGTTGAGTTAAGATAAGGCTTTAGCCCTATTCTACCTACGGACATCCTGGGTTTATAATTGTTTTGGAAAGTATGGCTGTGGCCAAAATTCACATTAATTTTATACAAAAAGGTAATCACAGTGTTTGAGATGCATTGATTTAGGAGTGGCGTGACGATAATTTGGTTGGTTTTCTGTTATTGTTGCTGCTGCTGTTGCTGCTATTGTTCTGGGAAAGCAAATTTTCTTTGCTGATCGTCACTGTTCTGAGGTGTATGCATCAAATAATAGGCAGTTTTCAAGCCTCTTTGACAGGTGCAATTACATGCACCCAGACACCCACACGAATAAGCCTGATGAAGTCAGACATCTGTTTTCCTACACATGCTGCTCTCATCCCACTAGTACCTCATGATATTCTTTTCCCTAGTGAAGCGTGAGAAATGGTGAGCTCTCAGGAATTAATCCTGTATCAGTCCTCAAGCAGACGAGCCAACTACCATGGCCACAGGCAGTCACAGAGACATGGGAGGACCACTGTATCTTGTATCCTGTATCTCACAGAGGAGATACAGATAGGACAGTGCTAGGCCAGTCAAACTACAGGGAGGAATTGTTGGATATTACCTCCAGAGTTTACCCTAAAAATCTGAGTTACCTGCCTGTATATATCAAAGACATTCTACCTAGTGCCGGAAGGCTTAAGGATTTAAACAAAAGTGAAATTGTCGCTACAGTGGGCTTTCACGAGCAATGGAGACAGTAAAGAACACAAAATCATGAGTTCCAAGAGAGGCTGACCAAAAGGAGTGGATGAACTAGTTGACCATGAGAAAATAAACCTGCAGAGAAAGCATTAACCCTTTGCTCTTGACACTCAGCTTTGTTCCCCTTAGAATTGCAGCCCAATGACTGGCCTTGTCCTGGGCTCCGGCCATTCTCATGGAAGAGATGGGCAGTGGAAGGCATTACTGTTGCACAATCTGAGACAATGAGGACCACAAGAGGCTTGTTAACACAAGGGTTGGATTATGCTTTCACTAGATATTAATGTCATCCATTTCATAATTATTTCTACTGTTTTGAACAAAATGGAACATAAATATTCCTTGCTTAGTATATCTGATTTGTACACTGTTGGTATATATCTATCAATGAATTGTATATGCAATCATATCCCCCCAATGCCTAATTAATAACATCATCCGTTTGGTGGGTTTTGAAGCTCCCAAAACGGAAATTTTGCTTCTTTTCTTCTCTTTCTCTCTCTCATAACCAAAATATTGGCTATGACAATATTTACTATCATCTAAAATATTACATTGGCTACATTCTACATGATAAGCTGACAGTAATATTTAAAGAGATAATTCTATATAAATGGATGATTCACAGGAGGTTTCTGTTTGAATCCTCTATAGTACATGTCTTCTAGAGTGTGATTTTAATTCATTATTTTATTCAACAATTGTGTGATATGTTTCAGGTACTGTGGTAGCTGTTAGGTAGGCAGTACTAAACAGAGTTGCTATTCCCCTACCGTCATGACATGTACTGACTATTGGGATAAATGTTTAAAGATCATTACACAAAAATGAATATATAATTTTAATTTTGGCTGTGTGTGTAATTGTCATCCAGTATTTAATATTAATCAACCCTTATGGAGTGCATTCTAGATGTCAAGCACTGAGGAAACAAAGGTAATAAAACCTAGACCAGCTTTCAGCAGTCTTACGGCCCAACTGGAGATGGAGAATCACATATTTACATTGTTGAAAGCATAGTAGAGCAAAAATATTGGAGACATCTAAAGACGTTGGTTGTATTTGTTTCTGAGAGGCTGGGCTATTATTGTATCTTCTGTCTAGCTTATTGCATATTCTTCATTTTCTATATTCCACAATTCTTGATTGAAGTATAATAACTGTTTGAGAATCCATGATTGCAGTGGTCAAATAAATGGTGACAATAATAAGCAGTGTATGACATCAGTTATGGGAAAGAGTCAATGGCTGAAGTGTAATAGAAAAAAGTATGAGGACTTCCCTGGTGGTCCAGTGGCTAAGACTCCACGCTCCCAATGCAGGGGGCCTGGGTTCGGTCCCTGGTCAGGGAACTAGATACCACAGGCTGCAACTAAAGATCCTGCATGCCACAACTAACACCTGGTGCAGCCAAATAAAGAAAGAAATATTTTTTTAAAAAAAGAGGATGTAAAATTTGGCAAAAATGATATATAAGTTACTAAAAGACAAGTTGGTATATCTTGATTGAACAATATGATCAAGAAAGCAGAGAGGAGGAAAGCATATTCCAAACATGGGGCTCAGCATGTGAATAAGACCTGAGAATGGAATTTTAATGGTAGGATCTAGAATGCCTTCAATATGAGTTTCAAGTTTATGAAAGAGAACAGCTGGATTTGAGCAAGGGAAAGTAGACTGTGGCTAGCTCATGGAGGGCCCCCCAAAATTGTGATTATTTAAACAGTGGAGAATCATTAGGGTTTGAAGAAATTGATTCTAATTACTATTTATCTAGGTAATTCTAGCAATAAAGAATAGAATAGAATAGAAGAAGGGGATGAGCTGGGTTTGGGCGCAGCTACTGGATACTGCAGGTGTAATTGCTCTGAGTTCTTGTGAGGGGATCTCAATAGAGGAGTAGCGCTAAAATTAAGAAGGAAGGAATAGATGCGACAGTTGTGATTCAGAAATAGCTGATAGAAATTACTAACTACTTAAGTATGTTGAGGATGTGAGAAAAAGGTCAACAGTGACTTTAATACATCAAGCTTGAGTGACAGGGACAGTGCTGTATCTTAGAACAGAGTTCAGAGGATTAGACAAGTTGGAAGAAAGAGAATGAGTTCTTTTTTAGGTCTATTTTGAGAGTGAAGCTATAGCAGTGATGGCCAGGGAGACAGTACCTTTTGATTCTCAGGAAAGAAGTGAGAGTAATATATTTAGATTTGAAAGAATATAATCATGTTGGTGGTAATTTGATAATTAAGCTCTTTTTTGGAAACTTTCATCTTTGTATCCCATAGCTTTTAACACAATTCTTAAACATGTTAGCAATGTAATATGATTACCTAGTGAAAAAAATTAATAGATGCCTGAAATCTCACAGGAAGAGTATATAGACTTCTATAAGCAGAAAATTGAAAATTGATTTCTGGTGGAGGTATATATTTGTGGGGTAGGGACCAGACCAGAAGCCTAGAAGAAGTACATTAAAAGATGGTAGGAGAACTAAATCATTAGAGAAATGCAAATCAAAACTACAATGAGGTATCACCTCACACCGGTCAGAATGGCCATCATCAAAAAATCTACAAACAATAAATTCTGGAGAGGGCGTGGAGAAAAGGGAACGCTCTTGCACTGTTGGTGGGAATGTAAATTGATACAGCCACTAAGGAGAACAGTATAGAGATTCCTTAAAAAACTAAAAATAGAAGTACCATATGACCCAGCAGTCCCACTACTGGGCATATACCCTGAGAAAACCGTAATTCAAAAAGAGTCATGTACCAAAATGTTCATTGCAGCACTATTTACAATAGCCAGGACATGGAAGCAACCTGAGTGTTCATCGACAGATGAATGGATAAAGAAGATGTGGCACATATATACAATGGAATATTACTCAGCCATAAAAAGAAACGAAATTGAGTTATTTGTAGTGAGGTAGATGGACCTAGAATCTGTCATATAGAGTGAAATAAGTCAGAAAGAGAAAAACAAATACTGTATGCTAACATATATATATATGGAATCTTAAAAAAAAGAAAAAAAGGTTCTGAAGAACCTAAGCACAGGACACAAATAAAGACGCAGACATAGAGAATAGACTTGAGGACACGGGGAGGGAGAAGGGTAAGCTGGGACAAAGTGAGAGAGTGGCATGGACTTATATATACTACCAAATGTAAAATAGCTAGCTAGTGGGAAGCAGCCACATAGCACAGGGAGATCAGCTCGGTGCTTTGTGACCACCTAGAGGGGTGGGATAGGGAGAGTGGGAGGGAGATGCAAGAGGGAGGGGATATGGGGATATATGTATACGTATAGCTGATTCACTTTGTTATACAGCAGCAACTAACACAACAATGTAAAGCAATTATACTCCAATAAAGATGTTAAAAAAAAAAAGGTGGTAGGAGTGTAAAGTAAAGAGAGGGTATAGCTAAGGAAGCTAAGCTAAGGGAGTAAAAAATACTAAGGGAAAAAATGTGGAAAATAAAGAACTCCATAGAGATCAAAGAGAAAGAGAATAGAAACTAGATCATAGTTTTAGCATAAAGGAGCTTTTTGTGGCCACGTAAAAAGCTGGTGATTTTAATGAGAGAAAACTATTGGAAGCTGGATTGTAAAGGAATTTGAGAATGAGTAAATTCTGAGAATGCAGAGACAGTCAGGAGGAAAACTTCCTGATTCAGAAGTCTAGGGTGAAAGAAAACAGAGATAGTAATGATGATTGCTCCAAGTAGTATGAGGGTTGAGGGAAAAATATGTATGAAGTTAGAGATTTCAGCATAAAAACAGAAAGAAAGCAGGATAGCTTTTTTTAAGACATTTTTTCACTCTTCAGTTTATTTAAACCTAGTGGTTCTCTGCCTTATTATGCTGTATATCTCATTACATTTCCATCATTAGTTAGTTTTTTTAATTTAAAGAAATTTTATTTTATTTATTTATTTTTGGCCGTGTTGGGTCTTCTTTGCTGCACGCAGTCTTTCTCTACTTGCGGCGAGCGGGGGCTAGTCTTCATTGCGGTGCTCAGGCTTCTCGCTGCGGTGGCTTCTCTTGTTGTGGAGCATGGGCTCTAGGCACACCGGCTTCAGTAGTTGTGACGCGCGGGCTCAGCAGTTGTGGCTTGTGGGTTCTAGAGTGCAGGATCAGCAGTTTTGGTGCACAGGTTTAGTTGCTCCGCGGCATGTGGGATCTTCCCAAACTGGGGATCGAAACCATGTTCCCTGCATTGGCAGGCAGATTCTCATCCACTGCACCACCAGGGAAGCCCCTCCATCATTAGTTATTAACGAAAACAGCAAATGCACTGACTTTCCTTCTGCTAATTCTACTGATCCTGTAATCTGCTTGAAGTGTTAAACTGATTCACTCTAATTCCATGGGATGGATTATACTGGAAGAGAATAAACTGATTAGTTAAAGAAAGAGAAAGACCTGGAAAACTGAATAACAAACACATTTTTTCTTTTTACTCAGTAATATTTGGTTAGCTGTAACTGATGCTTGCTGTGCAAAAGATCTTGAAATCCTGCTTTATTAACTTTAATGGGATTAGTGGAATTGGTAAGCGTTATTTAAGGTTTTGCCTCATTTACTGTGACTTAAGAAACAAGAGGTGCATCGGACAAATCCTAAGCACTTTACCAGCGGCACTGCCATATAAGGCAAATACAGCTAGCCAGTTCTCACACTGTGATATTTAATAATTTTTCCCTGATATGTGTGTGTGCTTTATGTATGTGGATAATATGTGTGTATGATAAGGGCATTTTGAAAATTGCAAAGCACTTTTAAAAAATGTTTTTACTTTATTCACTATAAATCATATTGTACAGATGAACTACTTGATCAAAACTATTGCACTAGTTGGTTGATGCTTAGATGTTTTTTCTTCAGTATATAAAACTTTTTGAATAAATGAATCAACAAATTTTACAGAAGACATATGTTAACTTTTCTTTTAAGTCTGAGGTTCCCAAGCAAGGCTTATTAAACTAGGAAGCAATCTTGGAAATAATAATAATAACAATAATAAATGTTATAACACCTTATAATTTTAAAATAATTTGATAGTTACATCTTTTCTATACCCATGATCTACAAAATGAAAATGAAGCTGACATAGATAAAATACCTTATTATTATAGCATCAAGGAAATACAAAACAACACTAATCACCTACTGCAACTATGCAACTTTATATATTTATTCAAGATTGATTTGTAAGGAGGCAAAAGCAATGCTCTTATTTTATTGGCTTTTCTTCATCTGCAAAAGTATAGGGAAGAAATAAGATGAGTCAAAGAAATTAACAGATATTGGAAATGACTTCTCAAACTAAAAAATAAAGTCAGGTCTTGTATTTACATATTTATCAATGACTCTACAAGTAGTCTGTACATTTTTATTAGACATATACTTCAAAATGGTGAGTCAGACTGTGGAAAGCAATAATTATCCTGTAACTATCACACTAACAGTATGGAAATCAGTCCTAAATCTCTGGAAGACATTACACTCACATTCTATATTTGTGTTATGAACACCCATGAACCTGTTAACCGCTTGAAAGTTTGCAGGGTGCTTTTATCCACAGTCACCTTCAACAGAGACTCTATGGGATGGAGGTTAATTTGACCATTTCCAAACTGGAAGCAGATTCTAAGAGAGGTCACATGACTTTCCCATGGTCGCACACAGGCTGAGTGGTAGAAACAGGATTCCTGGTTGGGCCACAGGGTTCCCAAGCCAAGGCTCTCAGAGACCCTGAATAATGGGATGAGAAGATTCTAGAGAGCATAAGGATATGAATTCAAGCCTTAATTCCATCAACTGATGGGTGACCACGCATGCTTTACTATAAGTGTTGTTAAGCTCTTTACAGGTTCCTTGCTGTAGGGCTTTACTGAGGCTTAAATGAGATAATGTTTATGAAAGCACTTTTTAATATTAAAATTCTATAGAAATGTTATGAGTTGTGATGTATTTGCCAAATGGAAGCTGAGCTGATATTTGGAATGGCCTTGTGGGAATGTTTTCAATGGGGAAAGAAATTGCCTGTGAAACAGTTCTAATCACGAATGCAAATCCTGCTGGCAAATGTGGCAGATCCTGGGAAAGACACATCCAGATATTGTCTTTTTATCCCTCAAATGTCCCTGTGACTAAGGAAGTGGAGCAGCTGCTGCTATTACTATCACTGTTAGGATCATTATTCTCAGATTATTGATGGGAAAACCAAGAACAAGATAATGTGTGTGTCTGTCTGTCTGTCTGTGTGTCTGTGTGTGTCTGTGTGTAAGCCTGGCACATAGAAAACACTCAATAAATGGTGCTATTATTGCTGCTACTCTTTTTATGCTGTTCTATGCAAAGAGATCAAATTTTAGCTCTTCAAAGGTAATGTCCACGTTTGAATAGATGCCTTTGATACCAAATGACATTGTGGCAGAGAGATCTTTGGTTTAATTTGGCAATGTAAGTCACTGAATAAGCAGAATTACCCATAAATGTGACATGATAAAGAGGCAATAACAGTATTTTAAAATGTGGACTATAAGGTCTGTTGCTGGGAGATTTAGTCGATTATAAGTTCTAAAACTGGGAGTTTTCAGAGTAACAATAATAGTAATAATTAATACTGGCTGAGCTGTTATTTTGTGCCAGATATTTTGCATGTTCTCTGTGAGCATTATCTTACTGAAATCTTGCAAAACCCATACAATTGCATTGAATAGATTTATTGATGAAGAAACCAGGCGCACAGCTAGTAAGTGACTGACTCTGCCTGTGAACCCAGGTAGTCTGACTCCAAGTTGGAGCTCTTACAAAACCATGTTATTCTCCCTCCCAAAATTCTTTGAAGTTTAAACTGAATTAATGAGACTCTAGTGTATGGGGACATGGACCTAATGGATCCCCTTCTACACTCTGCTTGCCAGACTACTAGAGTCTAGGGCAAACAATGAAAATTACAGAAAAATATCGCTTTGATGTAGGACAATCATGATGATGAGGGCACTTAAGTCCATACAAGAGCATTTGAAATAATATTATTCAGTCCGATTATACGTGTGAGTCATCTTCAAATATTTAAAGGACTGTCAGATAGAAGAGAAATTGGTAATATATTCTTAAGTGATACTTTTAGGATTGTTGGTAGAACTTACACTGAGATGATGTCAGCTCTGAATACATGCTGGACGTTTCTTTAGAGCAAACCAAACAGATAATGAAACAGTCTGACTCCAGATGTCTCTACATCTAGTTTTGTGTTGCTGGTGGTGGTTAAGCCTCATTTCCTTAACTGATATTATGGCAGAGCACATTGAGATATACAATGGGGATCTGACTAGACAACTTTAAAGTCTCTTACAGGAACTTCCCTGGTGGTCCAGTGGTAAAGAATCCACCTTACAATGCAGGGGACGCAGGTTCTATCCCTGGTCTGGGAACTAAGATCCCACCTGCCGCGGGGCAACTAAGTCCGCACGCCACAACTACTGAACCCGCTCGCCTCAACTAGAGAGCCTGCGTGCCGCAAACTACAGAGCCCTTGCACTCTGGAACCTGTGTGCCACAACTACAGAGCACATGCGCCTTGGAGCCCGTGACAACTAGAGAGAGAAAAACCTGCACACCACAACTAGAGAGGAGCCCATGTGCCACAACGAAAAATCCCAGGTGCTGCAACTAAGACCTGATGCAGCCAAAAAAATAAACTAAATAAATAAATAATAAATCTTAAAAAAAAAAATGGAAAGTAGAACATATTTAAAAATAAATAAAGTCTCTTCCAGAATTTGGTTTCTGAGATTATAAGAAATGGCCAATTAGGTCTTAAAACTCAGTGCTTAGGACTGTGAACATGAGTATGTTCACAGACACCCTGAGTCAACTAAAATAATGATGTGCCTGTAGCCCTATTTGCTCCGTATTTCTGCCCATCCTCAAGGGCAAGGATGCTACTTTCCTACAAGAGAGGACAGGTTAATCTGCATAAGGAAAAAGTAGGTGAGTCATGAGAGTGTAATAGGGACATAGATACTGAAGGTTGAAGAGAAGTGAACCAGACCATCTGAGAGTTATTCAGATGGTAGAGAGGAAAATAGTTTGGTATAAGCTTATGTGACTAAAGTTAATATAGGAAATCCCTCTGATGTCCTTTGAGAAGCAAAAGTAAAGAATTGTATGTTTCTTTAAATACTTTTGGGTGGTAAACTATGTTTCCTCAAAATAACATCATTCTGGGGCTGAATCATCTTTTTGGTTTCCTAGGGTAACATGTTGTGGGACTAACATGCAGGATTTCAGCTCCAGTACCCAGCTATACTCAGTCAGGATGGAAGTCATCACTGTAAATGTGAGTCAAAGTGTATTTTCATCCTGAATGTTAAGCTGTTGGAACAATGAAACTGATGAGGATGAGTCCATCAAATCAGAAATTATGCAAAAATGTTGAAGAGTTCCTGAGAGGATGATAGCCTAGTACGATTTTCATAGTTTGTAAAAAGGCCCTATTTATTTCTTAAAATTTTAACCAAATACACAAACTTGTGTATGTTCTCTATAACTTAGGCAAAACTCAGCAAAGTACCTTACACATCATGAACTGTAAAGCTGAAGTGTATGGTTTGTTTTGTTTTATTTTTCCAAACTTCAATTGATATCACATGGATATCAAGAGAAGGTCTTACCTGTTTATCTGTTCAAGACTTCTGCTTTGCTTCCATGATCAAGATCAGATAATTTATCAGTTAAACAGACTCTGGAATGATGATGATATGGGTTACTTGTAACTTTAAAGTTAAGACATTAGTGATAGGTAGCATGCCAAGGGCTTAACATGATCTCAACATCTGTAATACCATTCATCGTATTATTAACAAATATACTCCTCCTCTCTCCCACGCCAGTGGGATGGAATATACTTCTCTGCTTGCTTTGGGTTTTGCCATGTAGCTTACTCTGTGTCTTAGCTCTGGCTACCACAGCAAAGTACCTGAGGCTGGGTGGCTTAAACAGCAGAAATTTATTTCTCTTTCCCTTTCTTTCTTCCTTCCTTTCTTTCTTTCTTTTTTCTTTCTTTTTCTTTCTTTCTTTCTTTTTCTTTCTTTCTTTCTTTCTTTCTTCTTTCTTTCCTTCTCTCTCTCTAGCTCTCCTCTCTCTCTCTCTCTCCCCCCCTTCTCTCTCTCAAGCTCTCTCTCTCTCTCTAGCTCTCTCTGCCTCTGTCTCTCTGTCTCTCTCTAGCTCTCTCTGTCTCTCTCTAACTCTCTCTAGCGCTCTCTCTCTCTCTCTCTCTCTCTCTCTCTTTAGCTCTCTCTCTCTCTCTCTAGCTCTCTCTCTCTCTCTAGCTCTGGGGGCAGGAAGTCTGAGAAGGGAGTGCCGGCATGGTTCAGTTCTGGTGAGAACTCTTCCTGGCTTGCATATGGCTGCCTTCTTACTGTGTCCTCACATGGCAGAGAGGGACAGAGAAACAGGGAGAAAGGTATCTCATGTCTGGTGTCATAAGGGCATTAATCCCATCATGAAGTCTCCACCCTTACGACATAATCATATTCCAGAGTCCCTGTCTCCAAATATTGTCACATTGGGGGTTAGGGCTTCTACATGAGAATGGGTGGAGGCATAATTCAGTCCACAGCACTCTGAGAAATCGAGTGCCACCACTGAGTGAAGATGTTAAGCGACACTCATGTGTACTTTTTCTCTCCTCCACACATGCTGTCCACTTTGAGAAGAACACAGCAAGACTGATGGTCCTAGAACCTGAGTCCCATTCACAACCTGTAGCACGATGAGGTAGTCAACCTGCAAAGCTACAAAGAAAACTTGCAGTTTATTGTTGGGATTAGGTGTTGCTGCCAAACAAACAAACAAAAACTGTCTAATCCATAGAACAGTGGTAAAGAGGCTCAGGCTCAGAGAGGAAGAAATGTCATTGCTTATATGCAAAAATCTTTCAGGAGCCATAAGACTGAAATTTTTCTGAAGAATACTGAAATGAATTCATGATAGTAATGGAATTCTAATGCCAAAAAATAACTTTATGACAGTAACAGGAATAAGTGTTCTGTATTTTTGTACTTGGGCTAAAAAACAGGAAGAATGCATAATATTTGGATGGGGTGCAGGATAAAACTTCTGGCTACTCACAAGCAGCGAGGTTGAATATGTTTGAGTGCATTTAATAGGAGTAGTTATGTTACTTTTGGCATAACAAATTACCACACATTTAGTAGCTTAAAACATTTGTCATTTCTTGTCTCACAGTTTCAGTGGGTCAGGAGTCTGGGCACAAGTGAGGTGGGTCCTGAGCTCAGACTCTTACAAGACTCACATCAAGGTGTTGGTTAGACTCTGTTCCCATCTGGAGGTTTGACTGGGGAAGGATCCACTTCTAAGCTCCTTCAGGTTGTTGGCAGGGCTCAGGGTCATACAACTTCAGATTTCATGGCAGCTTGATTCATCCAAGTGAATGAATGAGAGAGGGAGAGAGGGAGAGTGAGAGAGAGAAAAGAAGAGAGAGAGAGAGAGAGAGAGAATATGAATGAAGGTCTCTGCTACTTGGAGCCCCTAACTTCAGGGAAGGCCTGAATACTCTTAGTGATATTAACAAATGTGGTTTCTAGATATTACATAATGAAATTAGGCAACATTTGGAAGATCTATATAGCTCAGTGAATCAGTATTTTCCAAAGACTAATATCTTTTTGCTCTCACAAATTCATCAATGGATAAAAGATCATCCAAAGTAGATTATGAAAAGTTCATTGATAATGGTTTCAGATTCTACATTGCAACTAGTCTTTAAAAGACAACCGTTGGTTGAGTTTTGGAACAGTATCAAAGAATATCCACCATTACCAAAAAACTATGAAAAACACTTCTGCCTTGTCTTCTGCTTAGCGAGAGAGAAAAAAGAGCTGTAAAAAAAAATGCAACAATGCCAGTTGACTTATCTGTTCGTTTTGATTTTGGGAAAAAAATAATGTGTTAAATGTTACCACGTCATGAGTTTATTATCGTTATTTTAAAATAAAGCTATAAATACAAAAAAAAGCCTACCTGACTAGGTCAGGCCCACCCAAGATAATCTCCCTTTTAATTAACTCAAAACCAACAGGTTAGGAACCTTAATTATATCTGTAAAATCCTTTCATCTTTACCCTACCCTGAGAGTGACACCCCATCACCTTTGCCATATTGTATCGGTTAGAAGAAAGTCCCAGATTCCACAGCACAGAAGGGGAGAGGATGACACAGGGGTGTGACTCATCATGGGTTACCAGAGGGTATATCTGCCATGTCATTCAATAAACTATATTGGACTACATTATTACTCCAGAGAACTTCAAAGTTTTCCCATTTATAAAATCAAGCCAGGCGTGGGACAAAGGTAGATGTAGTGACTGGGAAGCAGGGATGAGTAATAAAGCTCAGACCTGAGGCACTATGAGGACATGAGAGAACTGAAATAAAGCAGATACGACTCTCTTAAAGAAACATCACCAAAAAGCCATGTCTGATTTAGTATGAATAAACAAGTTCCTCGATACCCATCAGAGCCGTACAAACGTTCCCAGAGGCAGAATCAAGACCAGGTTGGAAATAGCCCCTTCTAATCTGCTATCACTGTGGTGGAGCTGGTCAGGTGCACCTACGCATCTAGCCACTTACACTTCAGAGACCCCAGGAAGGATGGAAAGTGTGATTGCATTTCAGCATTGGCTAGGAGGGACATCTAGTGGCAGCTGGAAACTGGGAGGGTTGTCAACTGGTAAGCACATAACCTTGAGCAGGTTAATGCATAGAGATTCTGAGTGGGAGGTGCTGATGGTGTTCTGTCTGTTCTCCAGGAAGCCAGTCAGCCACCGATTTCAAGTTTTTAAAAAAGATATAAAAGATTTTTATAAGATTATAAACAAACCATACCTGGTAGTATCTTCAAAGGCATCTAACATTATTTACATGCATTCTCATAAAGAAGTGTGCTCTCATAGAAATAAGGGTAACTTCAATGAGCCACATTATATTTCTGTGTGTGTGTGTGTGTGTGTGTGTGTGTGTGTGTGTGTGTGTGAGAGAGAGAGAAAGAGATAGGAAGAGAGTCATCAAAGATTGATCGGGAGAACATTATGACATGGTAAAACATATATAGATGAAAGGAAGGAAGTAAAGGAGGAAGGGAGGGAGAAAGGAAAATGGGACTCGCGGTGCTGTAGCCATACCTCCTCCCTCCAATCCCTCAGGGCAATGTTATCTTTGCCTATTTTGACTCTTCATCTTCCCCACCCTCTAAGATGTGTGGCTTTCTACAAAAATGGATTTTAGAACTTTCAGATGTATCCAAAAAAATGAACAAAGGAGGACTCAGCCTGAGAAATGGGAAAAGAGAAAAAGCTGAAAGACAATGAGGCTAAGTGAATCTTTATGGTACAGATCTGAGAGGGTTGGGGGAAAGAGGTGGGAATAAAGAGGCAGGGATGGAGTGGGTGCTTCAGGGATGGGGGAGAGCTTTAGAGTGGTGGTGAGTCATTAGCTCTTGAGCAGCCTTAAGTGAGAGGAAACTGTGAAGGAGAGAAAGAGATGAGTGTTTTCAAGTTTATTTTAATATTATGAAGATTTTTTGACAGATCCGAATTAAAGATTGGAATTATTTTAATTATTAATTTCACTGGTTTTTATCCCGGTACCTAGTTAAAGGCCCACTACGTAGTAGATGTCAGTTACTGAATGAATGAATGAATGAATGAATGAATACCAATTGCCATCCTAAAAGCTCAGGTTGGACCAGTTCAGCCAATATGAACAATGAGTAGAATGTGGTGGTAACTGATGTCACAATGGACTATGAAACCAGAATTCCACGGTGTGGCCTCAACATACCTTTTTAAAGCATTCCAACTTGACATAAAATTAGTAGCAGCTTGTTTCCTCCAGTTCACTGAAACTGTTCGTGTCGGGTTACAAAGATGAATCAGAAGACATAGGAAACCCGTAAAGTCGAGGTGTTTAAAATATGTCTGTTCTCATAAGACCTGTTTCCTCAAAACTCTAATAATTCTCATCTCTATTTTCCATATTTACTTCTGCTTGAGTTCTTTTATTTACCTGGAATTCTTTCTTTTTCCTCTTCATCTCTCCATTTTCAGAGCTGATCTCAAAACTCTTCTTATCTGTAAAATGAGAATTTTTGAAACAGAAAATTCTGAGTCCCTTTCCAACTCTTTCCTAACACTTTGACACACAACACAAAGTTGCGACTGAAATCAAACATTTATTGTGCAAGGACTATGCATCCTACTGTAAGTTTGAAGCTCCCATGCAAGTTAGGTCACTTTCCTTGGGCTTTTTATAGAATTCTGTGTGCTCCTCACTTGTGGCAGCTGTCTCTCTCAAGCTTTTGTCCCTGCTGGTGTGCTTATGTAGAATTTTCTCTCTCTGCTTTCTGGACTATGAATTGTTTGAGGAAAATATGCTGTTTTATTCATCTTCCTGGTTGTTTTAAAGACACATTTAAATATAAGGAATGTTTTAATTATTAAATCAAGTCTGGCAGGAAATCAGTTTGGCAGCAATTCACCAGTAGTTTGTGTCAGTGAATGTATTTATTATGATAAAAATTATATTTCTTTGAAACTCTTTCATTATCTGAAAGTTTTGAAATTCAAGTGGAATGGAGTCCTCTCCAATCACTCCCAATTAGTACTGTGTAGTTGCATGCGTACACTGTACACAAATGTATTACCATACGATAATAAATTCTGTGGGCTTTTCCTTATTTCCTTGTCATGAGATTTTGTTATACTAAACACTGCTTTTTTTTTTTTTTTCCTTTCTGGCCTGAAGGAAAAAGGCCATCCTAAAAGAATAACAGGCCTTTGAACTCCGCAGGGAGAAGAGAGTGATTTCGTGAACATTCCATTCTCCAAACTTGTCATTCTCTAAGTTAGTGATCTTTCTTTATTTACATGTTGATTGGTAGAGTTTGACATAGTTGTACTAGAATTTAAATTTATTTATTTATTTTTATTTTTGGCTGTGTTGGGTGTTCGTTTCTGTGCGAGGGCTTTCTCTAGTTGCGGCGAGTGGGGGCCACTCTTCATTGCGGTGTGCAGGCCTCTCACTGTCGTAGCCTCTCTTGTTGTGGAGCACAGGCTGCAGACGCGCAGGCTCAGTAGTTGTGGCCCACGGGCCCAGTTGCTCTATGTGGGATCTTCCCAGACCAGGGCTCGAACCCACGTCCCCTGCATTGGCAGGCAGATTCTCAACCGCTGCGCCACCAGGGAAGCCCTGTACTAGAATTTAGATGGGTGATTTTTGGCTCAAGAATTTGATGTTCAAAGTAAATGTTTTATTACTTATTTGCTGCCTACCTCTAAAAAAGTTGGGCAGCATACAATTTAAAAAAATGTGAAATAAGACTATTAAAGTAACAGAGCAAGAGTTCAATAATGTCC
This sequence comes from Stenella coeruleoalba, assembly GCF_951394435.1. NCBI lineage: Eukaryota > Metazoa > Chordata > Mammalia > Artiodactyla > Delphinidae > Stenella > Stenella coeruleoalba. The sequence continues at coordinate 52,545,662 of NC_137162.1, read as the reverse complement.
AGCAAATCCAGCTGGAATGCTTCTCCAGATGGGAATTTAAACACCGGGGAACTGACACTCTGGCAGGTGATGCTGCTTAAAGAAGTCAGAAGTGGAAAGAAGCAATAGAAATAGTAAAAAAAAAAATCCCAGGAGTGGGGCAAGATCAAGTCAGCAAAAAGAAGAGCAGGGGGGCTTCCCTGGTGGCGCAGTGGTTGAGAGTCCGCCTGCCGGTGGAGGGGACACGGGTTCGTGCCCCGGTCCGGGAAGATCCCACATGCCGCAGAGCGGCTGGGCCCGTGAGCCATGGCCGCTGCGCCTGCGCGTCCGGAGCCTGTGCTCCGCAATGGGAGAGGCCACAACAGTGAGAGGCCCGCGTACCGCAAAAAAAAAGAAGAGCAGGGAACGATTACAAATTGCAAAATGGAATTAGTCTACTCAGGGATGAGTAGACTAGGATAGAAATAGGAATAAAAGATGAGAGAAAGGGGGTCCTTAGATCATTATCACCAATGAAAGTGCTTCTGCTTTCTTGTGCTAAACCCAGACCCGTGCACTGTTGGATCATTTGACTTAATGGCTTAAGTCAGCATGCACAATATTAAGGAGATTAAATGTATCAGATAATAAAGACCATGGGAAGCTTCTGCAATTGAAGACAAGATTTATCTATGAGTTGTTAGTTTTCAAGGAGAAAAAGGATGTATGACAGATTCCAGAAAAGACCAAATTCTTAGAAAACAAAAAAATAGGATTAAATACTAGAGAAATTTGTTCTTTACATGTCTATCAAGAAGAGGAGAGAAAACTAAAAAATAATTATTTTTAGATTAAGACCCAACAGATAACAATTTAGCCTTTCTCTCCCATACTATAAGGCCAAGTGAAGAAATATTGGCTATATCTCTTATAAAGAATGGCTGTTAATGGCTGAGGAGAGAAAATGTTCTTGTTGCAAGGGGGTTTCATAGGGAAGTCTTATAACTAAATCATTAAAGTGATGTCATAATTAGCCATTTTCAGCATGGACAGGGATGCTTTATATATGTGCCAGAAGATACAGCTTGAAAACTAAGCACTGTTCACTCCAGGTCTCAGGTATTGAAGAAAAAAAAAAAATCCACCTTCTGTTCATTTACAAAAGGGATCAAGTGTCCTACTGTGAGCAGGAGGGATGAGAGGGTCAAGATGCACAGATTTCATGCAAAGATAATGGGCCAATTTTGGAGGGAAGGGGCCAGACTGAGAATGTAATGGTATACAGTCTCTAGAGTATTTCCACACAAACTGTCTTTGGATGAAGGACAAGAATTCCTATAGAAATGTGTTTCCCTAAAGACGGAGCCACTTTGATATTTTTTGCACCTTCATTCATGAAAGGAGGCAGAAGAATTTCTGTCCCTGGATCTGAAAGGCATTTAATCTAACACGATACATGCCTGTATATGTGACACATCTTTTTGGAAGAATTTGAAAGGAACTGCAGTTCCAGAGGAGTGAGTGAGGGGTCACCTTTGTAATGGTTCCTGTGACTCTATTTCTTCCCCCCTAATGACTTACCTAAAATACATTTGTTATAAACATTGTCTTTCCTGGAACCATTATTTTCATGGTATTTTATCCTCACACAAACATGCCGAAGGGAGCACAGGTCAGGCTTATGAAATTTGGTCTTCCCAATGATCACCTGGGGAAAGCATGATTATCCCCTTTTACAGATGAGGATCTTAAATTCAAAGACATGCAATCTCTTTGCCCACAGCTTCACACTTCGTGTGAAACAGAGCTGGAATTCAAGCTCACTCCTTTGTTTGGAGTTATTTCTAACATACTTCTCTTACTCTCCCAGACATGTATTTATATTCAAGACAAACAAAAATGTAACATTTGGCTTACACCGAATCATTTATCTTCTTATTTGGCACCGTAATTATACAGCATTTATAAAACTCCCTGTCCAGTCAGGCAAATACTTGCACTTCTGTGCTTTGATTTAGTGCACTAGGTCCCACTATCGAAGTTACTAGCCTTGCAAATGGTCATAATCTGAGTCTAGATTTCTAGGCTTATGCTTATAAATCACTTGGCAGAGAACAGAGTTGATACTAGAAAGAGAATCACAGGTTGGAAGGGCTGAGTTAGCATCACACATCAACAGAAATGAAGTAGCTTTATTTTAACATGGGTTATGAACAAAAGCCACTACAGAGAGAACAGGGTTAAGATGGGACTTAACTTATTTTAAAAAGTGTCACTTAGGAAAATACCAACTATCATAACGACTGTTGTATACAAGTTGAAAATTTTTGAGACGGTATAACTTTCTTTTTTGACAGAGCAATGCTTAGAAATAAAATACTTTAAACTATAATTTCAGTTCTTAAAAATATATGACTACAAAGTATAAGACAGTCTTTAAATCTCCCAAATTTTCTATAGACAGACTCTAACTTAAACTATAAAAATAACATTTTAAACAATAAAAATAACATTTTTGGTTAGAGGAATAAACTTTGGTTTTATTTTTGTTTTCCGTATGGCTCAGGATATATTTGATAAGAAATTGTTTTGTACTTCAGATGTTTTGACATAACTCCGTGAGGATGCAATGCCTGTGGATGAATTGTACGTATTGTACATAATCTTCACTCAGGTGATAGTCTGTCTTCTGAGACCTCCGAGTCCCTGAGAATTTGAAGGCAAATTTTGTCCCATTAAAGTCTATTTGTTTTTCAACAAAGTCATATTTGATTTATATTGAGAGGAATTTTCACGTGGATCTTGGCATGTTCAGAATTTTCATTCCTTTATTTTTCAAGGACACATTTTCGAGTATAAGAATAATGCCAAACATAATAAACGCAAATAAAACATTAATTTGGCACTCTTAGTTTATATACATGTTTACACTTTTTGTGAACCACAGACTTTTATATCCAACTTACTATACTGCTCCTACTTACTATACTGCTCCATAGGCCTTTCCAACTCAATATTCCCTCAACCAAATTTATGAACTCCACAAATGTAGTTTTCCTCCAATATCCCTATTCTCAAGGAAGGCACCATCATATAAACAGGTAGCCAAACCAGAAATCTAGTGGTCATCCTTGACACTTTCCTCTCCCTTCCCTTCATATCTGATTTATTGTGCTTGAGCTATAAAAATAGCTTGAACTATAACTTATCCTTGAACTATAAAAATCTCCTTCTTTTATGTGGTGAGAGAAGAGGGATCAAGGTTTGGAGAGAAAGCCTTGAATGCATCCTAAAAATTGCCTCCTGTGGTTAATGCTGACTACAGTTACCTAATAAAGGGTGAGTACATTTTTTGCACATTCAAAATAATACTATATAAAATAGTAATAAAGCCTTAATGTAGGCACAAAATGTGAAGTAATGTGAATTTATTCAATTAAAATTTCATTGAGAATTACATAATTACAAAGCTGAGGAATTGAGTGAACTGTAAGTTGTATTCACCCTGTTGCAACATGGCTGTGCCATTTTAGCTGCTGAAAAGATCTACCCACCATCTTTGAATTATTTTTAAATTGCGTGGATTTTGACTAATAGGAAGTCAGGAAAGCATCTTTCCCCTAGAATATGGCAGCCCCGTCATCATATATTTGTGAGAAAGATGTCCTCCCCAGCTACCACGAAAGTCCTCAGTAGCATTTTCTTATTGGATAGTGAAGCCTCCAGGTAAAATTTTGTTCCATCTTTACGTATTATTTATGAGCCAAATCTTTAACATGAAAGCAAAAATAAATAAATAAAGTGAAAACGAAAGGAAAATTGTATAATGCAACACAGCTCATGACTCCATGAAAATCTGTCGTTTGAGAACTTACATGAACTAGGCTTTCCTGAGCATTAGAAATGGCAATTTGGTGTTGTTTCTGGCTGCAAGTTAACATTTCTTCCAGCGTTCATTTGCTGCTATTTCACACAATGGGGATCTGGCAGTCAGGTACCCTTAACAGGCATATTACTGGGCCTCAATCAGGTTTTGAATGTTAAAGCAATCTCAGTTTGGATTGACGGGGTATCTAAGGAAAATGTACTTATTTCCACTCTCTAGTTCCTATGACAGTGCTTTTTTGTAATGGACATTGTATGGTCATATATTCAATTTTCATGTGAGATGCATCCGCTGAATCTCATTAAAAACTACCCAGGCTTGGCTTCACAGACATCTTCACAAACACAGGAATCCGCATTGTGTCTCTTCTCCCTCATAGAATGAATTATCTGGTTGTCAGATTATTCCAGCTTTTCCTTCATTTTCTAAGAGGAATTCATGGACCTTGTAATACATTTTCTGAGCATAACCACCCAATTGTCCATTGCTTGGGTTGCAGTGGCCTACATGACCTGTACTTAGCATTACTGATGTCCCAGGTTGTGCCAATAAGTTTGTCCTAGGATCTGTCATAGAAGGCATCACTTGCCTTCTGTATCTTGGTGTTTTATGTTCTTTGTGGCTTGTTGTCATTTGTAGCTGAGATACGGGGGAATGATAACTCTACCAGGTCGCAAGATATCAAGATGGTTCCATTTGAAGCCTCAACTTCCTCTTCTGAAATATAAAAGTTTTTGTGAGAATAAAAGGAACTTACATTAAAGTACTCTGTGAAATGTTAACTTGCAATAACATTTTAAACTAATTAGCCCAAGTTTACATGATATAAAGAATATTGAATTAAGTAGCTTTTTTTCTCTAGTAATGATTAGTCAGTAACTGTTCTAATCCCTTAGTACGTATTATTTCATTTAATAATGACATTAACTATATAAAGTAGTTTTATAGTCAAGGTGGTTGAAGCAGAGAAGTTTAGGTAAATGACATAGATCATGACATAGATCATAGTAATAGAACCATAGATCATGACATAGATCATAGTAATAGAACCAGTCTTCATTTAAATCAGTATGTCTCCAGGATCATGTACTAAGCTGATCCCCTGTAAGTGGCCAAATAAAATATTAGTACTAGCCCAGCATGTGTGTCATTAGGCAAAAACTACATGCTCTCTTTTAGTCCACATTAGCTTTCATATCTGAAAAATAAAGGATGAGTTTCACTTGATGTTCGAAGGTTAATGTGTAAAGGTTTTTTGTAGCTTTAATTCTTTTGATTTCCCACAATTTACCTTTTTCCAAAGCATTCTTTCTCTTCGCTCTTTACAGTAAAACATTACTGTCATAAATCATACAGCCAGGAAGATTTGTGTGCAGTCCTAGGGAGGATTAGTTAGGGAATGGAGGAAGCAGGAACAGAAAAGGGAAGAACCTAGCAAGTCTCACAGAAAAAAAGGTGTCAGCCAAATTCTGTAGGAGAAATGGGAATGTAAATTAGGTCCAGAGTTTGTCCCAACCAGAAACAAGTGGACTAACTCTGGTTTCATGTTAACAGCACCCCTGATGGGAATGTAAATTCCCAGAGATTTCAGATTCCCTGTGTGTTCAGTCAAGGAGGTTCTGGTACCTTGAGGCTTGTCTCCCAAGGAAGAGTAACAGTATCTCCACCCAGAGCAAAAACACATGGCAACCAGAGGAGGGTCACACAAAAATGGTAAAAGGATTTAAAGGAATCTGGGCAGAGCACCAAAAGTATCTGCTAAGATTACCTAATATGCATTCCAAGAAAGAAAAAATCTAAATGTTTACTCGATTGCTAAATATTTAATAAAATTGTAAATATTTATTAAAGAAAAAATTCTAAATATATACATTTGGAATTAGTATATAATTTATAATGCTTTGTCATCATTAATACAGAAAATGAAGAGAAATACAAATAAGGTAGGTACAATCAATTGACAAAAGAGGAAATAAAATTAGCAAATATATAAAGATATTAGGTTAAAATTATCAAAGAAATATAAATTTAAAGAGGTACCATTTTTCACATATTGCATTTGTAAAAAAAAAAAGAAAAAAAAGAAAGAGCAAGGACTTTGCTGGTGGCGCAGTGGTTAAGAATACACCTGCCAATGCAGGGGACACGCCCTGGCCCAGGAAGATCCCACATGCCGGGGAGCAACTAAGCCCGTGCACCACAACTACTGAGCCTGCACTCTAGAGCCTGCGTGCCACAACTACTGAAGCCCATGCGCCTAGAGCCCGTGCTCGGCAACAAGAGAAGCCACCGCAATGAGAAGCCCATGCACCACAACAAAGAGTAGCACCCATTCACCACAACTAGAGAAAGCCTGAGCACAGCAAGGAAGACCCAACACAACCAAAAATAAATAAATTAATTAATTAATTTAAAAAGAAGAGTGAGAAAGAGAAAGAAAGGAAGGAAGGAAGGAATGGAATGTAGTAGACTTGTGATTGGGTTGGTTTTTTTTTTACTTCTCAATAGTGGCACTTAAAGTTTTTAAAGTATGCAAAGTGCAGTTTATCTGCTTTTTTTGTTTTTTGGTTGCCTAATCCAAGGGAATAAAGATTTATACATATATTTTCTTAAAGAGCTTAATAGTTTAGCTCTTATATTTAGGGCCTTTATCCATTCTTAGTTACTTTTTGTGTATGATGAAATCAAGTGGTCCACTTCATTCTTTTGCGTGTGATTATCAAGTTTTCATAGCACCATTTGTTGAAAAGACTATTCTTGCCCCCATTGTGTTGTCTTGCACCCTTGTAGAAAATAATTTCCTATAAATATTGGGTACATTTCTGGATTCCCAATTGTATTCCATTGATCTATATGTCTATTCTTATGTAACTAACAGTCATGATTAATGTAGCTTTGTGGTAAGTTTTGAAGCCAGGAAGCATGAATACTCCAACTTAATTCTTCTTTCTCAAGATTGTTTTGGCTATTCCATATCCCTAGAATTTCCAAATTAGTGTTAGAATCAGCTTGTCACTTTCTGAAGAAAAGCCAGCTTCCTCCAAAGATGTGAGCTTAAAATTCCTGGCCCCTGAAGTACTGAGAGGAGTGAAAACGATTACACAAAAGATCCAAAAGAAAAGTGTTTGGAGCTAGATGAGGGCAACTCAGACAAGGGGAGGGAAAAAAAAAAGAAAAAAAATTAATTTTACATTGTTAAAAAAAAAAACACAAAAACATCCAAGTAAACAACTGGCAGAAGACTTTCTCCCATAAGTGTGCATGCTGCACATGTTAATAAACTATTTTTCACTTAGAAAAAAAAAAAAGACAAAGGGAGGATCCAAATCAGTCTTCTTACTTACACCCCAAGTCCTCAGGGCAAAGAATAACACTGGACATAGTGTTTCTTCTTCTTGGTTATAAACTTGTCCAAGGCAGCAGTTTTCAAGGAATGACCTAGTCCCTGCTCCTCGGGTATGTATCTCCTGGAAAGCATTTATCTGCTGGTAGGAGAGAGGTACTTAGATAAAATGAAAGAAAGAAGCCTGACCCGTATTCTTAAAATTGGGAAAAAAATTTTTTACATTTTAGTTTGAGGTTTTTATTAAAATAGTGAGATTCATATATTCTCCATATAATCCAATATAAAGTTACAATTGGAAATAGTAACTTTTCATTAATCACATTAATTGATAGTACCAGAGTGCTTTTAAATATATGCACATTTTTTTTTAATTTGCAAAATATATTCACTTTTGTTTTCCATTTTTAACATCATAATAATCGTGGCGTGTTGCCCAATATGGGAGTGTTGCCCAAATTTTATGGACAATATAACTGGGACTCAAAGTCTCATAAGATTATTGGAGTAGCAGGGGTTCAAGCCAAGGTTTCCTAACTATTTGTTCAGTGCACCCTTCACTGCCCATATCCTTAATTATGACAAAGAATCAAGAATTTACTGGTCATAGTATCAGCTCTACCTATTGCTATATGGACACATACTTTCTCAATCCATCAAGTATTTGATACCTGTATTTTCAGAAATGATATGTGACCTTTGACTTCGCTTAACCAAAGTATGTGCAACTCAGTTTAAGTCTTCTTTGAAGGCACAGTGTGACAGACCAAATTTGATGTGCAGGATTCCCTTTCTCCATAATGACACTTCTGACACACTGCCTGGAGACAAAAGAGGGAAAGACCCAGGATGTTCCATCTGCTCTGTCACACACACATGCAAATTTTTTAAATTAAAAACAAAGAAAGGGCTTCCCTGGTGGCGCAGTTGTTGAGAATCTGCCTGCTAATGCAGGGGACATGGGTTCGAGCCCTGATCTGGGAAGATCCCACGTGCCGCGGAGCAACTAGGCCCGTGAGCCACAACTACTGAGCCTGCGTGTCTGGAGCCTGTGCTCCACAACAAGAGAGGCTGCGATAGTGAGAGGCCCGTGCACCACGATGAAGAGTGGCCCCCGCTTGCCACAACTAGAGAAACTTCGTTTCTGGCACAGAAACGAAGACCCAACACAGCCAAAAATAAATAAATTAATTAATTAATTAAAAAAAAAAGAAATGGCCATTTTTGCCAAAGGGAAAGGGAACTGCTTGGGGAATCTGAATGATGTAACATTTGTCTGAAAGCTTTAAAGATGAAAGGTGTCACTTTTTACCCATTAGCCTTGTAGAATGATGAGATCCTGAGTGTGCCTTGCTACTTCAAAGGGTCGTTGGAATTCATCTTCCAGGAAAGACTGCCTGAAAGATTTTTGTGAAGGAGGTGTGGTTCCTTCCAGGGCCTTCCTTCAGCACACTTGTAGATTGCTACAACCTTTAGTGTTCACCAAACTTTTTAATGTAACTTCTAAATGTTTTTGGGTCCCTCATGTAAATTCTCATAGAGGACATGAGGTATCTTCTGTCATTGTTCAAGCCCAGATGGACCTTCCAGAGGTTAGACTAGGGTTCTCTCCTCTTGCTTAAAGATATACATATATATATATATATATATATATATATATATATATATATATATATAATACCTCATCTCAATGATCAGAGAAGTAAGGGTGCATTTGGAGTTCAAATTCTGGAAACAAATCATACTTTGCCTAAGAGCTCTCTTGCTGCTCTGCCAGTTGCCCAGTGTGCCCCAGAGTACCACTAAGAATGCTAATTATGGGTTTAGGATTTCCAGAGAGAAAAAGGACAATGGGCAGATCTGTGTGTGGGGTGGCAAATAGTGTATAATTATTTGCAAATCTGCCTTAAGGCAAGAGAGAACCAACATCTCCTACTAGGTCTGCTTGCCAGGGGAATACTTCCTAGCTAATTGACTATTTCCCAAGGAGATTATTTTTCTCATTACATCATTCCCAAAGTGATGATTCTGAGATTTTTGCCTAATGTTTTCTTTAATACTTAAACCAGTAACCATAAATAGTATCATTTTTGTTTGTAGTCTTATCCAATATAGTAGGGACTATAAATTGTTTCCATTTACAGTGATTCAGGAGAGGCCAGAGTTTGGTGGATCTTCTTATTCCAGTCCCTGGTGGAGAGTTTTTCATAAAAGCAACCATCAGTATTGCAGTTGGCTGCCATCTAAACTCCTCTTGTTTATTTCCGAAGCAAAGCTGGCTTTCCTCCCAAAGTGCAATGGGAGCCAGTTGGCCTAGTTAGTCTCTGAGAGGCTCAACTTTGCATTTCCCCAACCCCGAGAACTTCCTTTGGGTAAACAAGCCCAAAGACTTATCTGTTTTTACTTTCTGTGACTTACTTGTGTTTGGAATCTAATCATCACTGTTTCGTAGATAGCTTTCTCTAATTCATACATATAATCCCATTCCTATTCCAGCTTATTCCTTAAATACTTAATACAAAATCTGCTTCCACACCCTCCCTTACTTCTTTACATATATCGTTACACACACACACACACACACGTGCACCCAAGCATGCGCAAACACAATTATTGGTCAAATATGTCAATCAAATGTCTCGAGAAGTCTATATTCAAAAGGGAAGACATTTTAATATTCTTACATTCCAACATTAATTTAAAAAATGATTTTTGAGACCTTGAATTGAAAAAAAATGTATGTTAGCCATACTCCCAAGAAAGACAACTAATACATTAATATAGTTTGTGTGTTTTATAAATTTTATAGGATATATCCATGGCTTAAAGGATTTATTGTGATACAGCTTTATGGTTTCTAAATTCTAAAATACCCTCTGTTAAGCTAACTAGAATATGAAGAATATTTTGTCAAGTTCTGATCCACTTTTTGTCTCCTCCTGATGGAATTCCTATGTTTTTTTCACTGTTTTTCACAGATACTAAAGATTGGCAGATAATTTTACTTCATATTTCCCGTGTAAAAATAAGCATAAATCTATAAAACATGTTATTACTCTTATTTTAACTAATAATTATTAGCACATATACATTCTTAAAATGCTAAAAAGAGAGCTATAAATATATGTCAATATCAGTGTTGAATTTTACCAGGACCCTGTGCTCCTGGAAAATGGCAGTGGTTAAGGAAACCATCTCCACAATTTTGTTTTTCAGAAATCTTTCTACCCTTTTATGTTCCAGTTAATGGCTTACCACCAAGAAGTGTGCTTCCCCATATGACTTAGTTGAGACTCCTTGTAAACTCTTTCTCATGACCCCCATAAGATTCACAGATGACCCTCCTTATTTACCTGTGATGAGACCAAACACAGACCTTTCTCCTTTTTCCTGAACCTGCTGTAAAGGGCAGACACAGACCCTCTAATGTCTTGTTCTTTATCTCATGAATGATTAGCTAAGATTAAATCTGTCCCCCTGAAACTAGATAGACACAGAGATAAACATTTCCTGCTCAGCTGACTGACTGAGACTCATCTAACAGCAAAATAACAACTCCAACTATAAATCACTCGTTTCCTCCCTATAAGAGTCAAGGTCACAGCACCATACTGAGACCTTCTGATCTTTGGATCTGGGCTGCTCTCCTTATTACAACCAGTGATGCTAGACAAAGCTACAACTCCATTCAGATAGCATCAAACAAAACTCTGGAACCAGTGGATAAGTTCGTCACCAAGCACTCCTTGAATAATCTTTCTTTCCTGCACTGTCTGCATTTGGCTTCAGCACTGCACACACGCATGGTCGCATACAGATATAAACATACATTTGGACCTTTCTTGAGCTCTTTGCTTAAAACAGGCAACTGTCCTTCATCAAATGTAAAAGTCTCAAAGGCAGGATAAAGAACAGCTTTTCTAAGTCTTCAAAACCCCTTGGAGTATCTATTTCACAAGGGGTAAACACTGTTAGCCTTTTGGGTTTAGTTGATACTTTTTCCTAAAAAAATTAGGTGGCGTTTTCCTTCCTTCTTTCTTAATTCATAAGCACCAAGCAAGTTTTGTCCTCCTGAGATATCCTCTTTTTTTTTTTTTTTTGGAGACAAAACAGATGGGCCAAATCTGCTATGAGCTGTTACAACTTATTCCTTGGTAATTCTGTGGGTCACCTTTGAGCAGGTCATGTGGTGTGTGTGCTGGGGGCGCACAGAAATGAATGAATGAGTGTACATTCATCACCTGGGGCTGTGAGGCCAGTGCTTCTCTGCAGTGCCTCCTTGCTGCTCCTTGTTAATGTCAACAACGCAGTGCCAAACTCCTGTAAAAATCTTCTGCAAAACTTGTTGGAAAAGGTGGGCTCCTGAAGTAATGCACCATAGAGGCAACTGGATTTTCATTAAATAAGAATACTCACTACCATGTCTGAGCTGCCTACTGCTAACCTCAGCACCAGGTACATCACACGCGGTATGTTTTCAACTGTGCAACAACCTCTTGAAAGTCAGATTGAAATCAGACTCCAGGATTTCTGCTCTCTCCTTTACTGAATCTGCTACAGAAAATCAGAGATTGTAGAGCACTTGAATACCTTCCTAGACTACCAATAATCCTCAGAAGAGGTTCTGGGGGGGGCCTAACTCTAAATTCACACTCTTACCTTATATTCCGTTAAATGAAGCAAGAAGGTAGGCCCACGATGGGCACATAAACTACTGTGACTAAAGGTCTCAAGGGCTGATGCCAAGGCTGTCTGTTCTCAGGCTTCTCTGAACAGCTCGGTGGTGGTGGTGGGGCGGGAGGTGATGGTAGAGACATAAAGAAAACCAGTGAAGAGTTGTAGGAAATTATCTGATTGTTTTCTCCCTAAAGGGTGTTATGAAAGTCTCATCCCCAAATCTGAGGAAGCAGAATGTAGATTTCCAGAAACAAGGTGAGATGAAGGCAAAATGTTATTTATACCAGTATGAACTCACATCAGCTCTTTCTGGATGTGCAGCTGTATAAAACTGCCTTTCTTAGGAATAATGAAGTTTGAGACAGAGGTGTTTCTTCCTCAGTTATAAAAAACCATTTCAGGGAGCTGGCTTTCTGCATTGTGTCCCTTCTATACCTGGGTTCGCAGATACTCAAGCCAGTCTGGGAGTGGTGAGAAGCTTGTGAATTGCCAAATGGAATTCTGTTTGCGGTTTGGAGAGAGGGAACGAGAAAGTGAACTCATGACTTTTGTTTCTGACCACACTGAGAAGACATGTCCTTGAATCTTTCCAAAGCACCACGTCCTCTGCTTGATCAGTGAATTGTCAAGGTGAACTTTCATCTACCAGTCCTCCAATTTCAGATCTGAAGATGATTTCAAAAGAATAGAGTTATACAGTGAAGTGATCTAAGAAAAATATATCTACCAATGTTTGGGAAAGATAGCAGGGAGAAAAGGGGAAATTATTGACAAAGAAACCCAAAACTAGATAAGACAAATGCTGATGGCAACTCTAGTGCGAAGATAAAGTACCCATGTTGGTACCCTTAAGCAGCGGTCCCCAACCTTTTTGGCACCAGGGACCGGTTTCCTGGAAGACAATTTTTCCATGGCTGGGGGCAGGGGGATGGTTCAGGCGGTAATGCGAGCGATGGGGAGTTAAGAGGAGCGCAGATGAAGCTTCACTCGCTCACCCACTGCTCACCTCCTGCTGTGCGGCCCTGTGTGGGCAGTTGGGGACCCCTGCCCTAAAGGACAGGCAATTTGAATTCAATGCAAAACAAAAATTACATAGATATCTCACTGTGACACTCAGATCCTTCAACACTGAGTTTCCAGCTCATTGTCTACCTCTGCTTCTCCGCTACACTCACTGTACATTCCAACTGGACTCTTACTGCTGGAGGATGGCTTCACGCCTTCCTGGTATGGCAGAGGCATAAAGTGCCCTCTGCTGCCACAGTCCACTTGAGTCATCTCCTGACTTGAGATGCCTGAGGCTTGTGTGTCTATCCCAATCCAATGAGACCTGCCCAAAGAGTAGGGGTCTTCTACTAAGCTCTCCAGGACTCCTCTGAGACCCTTCTCACTATACTTGGTGTAATGAGGCTCTGTACTTGTGCTCCTCCGCCTGTGAACTCAGAGCACATCTTCTGCCAAAGAAGTCCTCTTCACAAAAAATCCTCCCTCAACCTCCAATATGTTGTACCATCTACCCAATTCTTTTTTTTTTTTTTTAAATCTATCTATTTATTTATTTATTTTTGGCTGTGTTGGGTCTTCGTTGCTGTGCGCAGGCTTTCTCCAGTCGCGGTAAGCAGGGTCTACTCTTCGTTGCGGTGCGTGGGCTTCTCATTGTCGTGGCTTCTCTTGTTGCGGAGCAAGGGCTCTAAGCGTGCAGGCTTCAGTAGTCGTGGCACGTGGGCTCAGTAGTTATGGCTTGCAGGCTTTAGAGCTCAGGCTCAGTAGTTCTGGCGCATGGGCTTAGTTGCTCCGTGGCACGTGGGATCTTCCCGAGCCAGGGCTCGGACCTAGGTATGCCTGCATTGGCAGGCAGATTCTTAACCACTGTGCCACCAGGGAAACCCCCCATCTACCCAATTCTTAGTTAACCTACCTTGAAATTTTGGCATTGTCTTTTGGCAACTCCCACTGAAATTTCACATTTATTTTATCTTAGTGCCTCATTCAAAACTTCTAATTTCTCCTCCTATTATACAGCATTCAGCATTTCCTAATTCATGAGAGTGCAATTAGGTGACAATCTACATACCTTAAATCTGAACATTGTTACAATCATTTTTTGTGACTAGGATATAGTTGCGGCTGGAAGTTTTTCACCTTTCCGATTTTTGCTTTTTGCTCTGTAGAATTTATATATTATTTTGTTTATTTATGAAATTAGAATATAATGCACAAATCCTTGGAGTCAAGGTGTTGTGAACAGACAGATCCACCAGGGGATTTTTCCAGTACATTGTGAATGAATCCTATGTATAATACATAAAGCTCCCATGAGAAATAAATAACGTTATTTGTTGAGAACTATGAAGAAAACAATCTGCTTCTCTTTTTAAAAAAGGCCACAATGATGTACTATGGAATGTGTATCATTATAATAACAGGAGTGGACTAAAGCAAGAGAGAAAAAGGAACATGCAACCATGGGAAGAAGGCTAACCACATTAACCCTTCGTAAAGTGTTTACTTCATGAAATGTTTTGAGATATCACATTGCCTACACACATGATTCCAGTGGATATCATGAAGGATATTACGATTCTACAAGCTAGACTGATTTCTGTAGTAACTACATTTATCCAGAGAATCCACAGCTAATAAAAGAGCACCCTATTACTCCTAGGGGTGTAAACTCCTCTTGGCCTGAGAGGATGGTAAATAAATTGAGGTTGCTGGGATTGAAGAAGAGATGTTCTGTGTACTCACACCAACAAGATATATTCTTTGTGGTCCAAAATGGCATTTCCCATTTCTTGATAGTCTGTATAATTTATCTATTTTGTTTGTTTATTGTCAGTCTCTTCCACTAAAATATAAGTTCCATGAAGGTAGGGAGCTTTGTTTTGTTTTCTGTTGCATCTTCCATGCCTGGCACCTAGCTCTTGGAAGGTTTATATAATGAGTAAGCTAAGAAGAAAGGGTGAAAATATAGGAAGGCAGGTTTTTGACTCAACACAAAGACTTTTAAAATTACCTCTGTACTTGTATACTGTCTGCAGGCTGTGTGGTCTTCAGCAGGAAGTGGTTTCTTCTCTAGAGCTCCAGCTAAATCCAGATGACTGTTGGCCTGGGATATTTTGGGGGACGACACATTGGAGGTGTTTGAACACCAGGTTCACTTCCAGCCTTGTGGTTCTAAGGATGGGCCTTTGCCAAAGAATTTACAGTGGAGGGAACCCAGGGCAATCATACTGTGTTAATGATGGCAACTTATTGAACTTGGGATACAAGAGGTAAGGAGTCAAAGATGGCACTGAGACTCCCAGTCTGGAGATATTGGTGCCACTGAAGGGAAAAACTGTAATTCAACAGAAATGCTGGTTTGTAGGCAAACTTTAAATCATGGTTAGAAATTCTGAGTTTAATGTGTTAGTGGATTACACAGGAGACATCCAGAAGGTGATTATATTCAGGCAGATACGGAGCTCAGGAGAGGCTGAGTTATGTCATTCCCATTTGTTAGAAAAATCCACACCCCTCTCTATAGTAGGTAGAGATATCCAAGAAAAGTATGCATAACTCTTCCCTAACTGGTCATGCACATCCATCTTTATGAAATAATTAGCCTCAGTATTAAAAAACAGAACAATTTTCAGATTATTATATCAGAAGAACAAGAATGTTTCTTGAAAGTTGTAATCTGTATTTTGATTGAGGACCATATAGTGTATTTTGAAAAGCTTTATTTAGACTATGTGATAACTTAATACATATTAATAAAAGTGGTTTCTGATGTGTTTTAAAAATCATGCTTAAAAGATGCCATCAGTGAATAGTATATTTAGCTATACAATTTTATATTATATAGAATGTAGGTATTGTAGTTTCATTTCCTAGATGAGAAAAACAGAGGCCCAGAGTGACTTTATTGCTTACAGAGCTCAAACTTGAATCCCTGTCTTCAGAGCCTGAGTGTGAAGCTCTTTCTCCAGCATTCTGCTTCAGCGAGCTGTGAGTCACCAGACTGAGACTCCGCCCTACCATGGGACTGATCAGCTGGCTGCTCATTGGTAGTGAGAATGTCTACCACTTGTCCTTGACTCAGTTGTGGATCCCCCCCGCCCCCAATTCTAGTTGCAGTGCTTACCACCTGCTACCAGGGAGCCTCATGGTAAAACTGCAAGTTAATGATGATTGTACCAGCCAGAGTTTCTTGGATGGGCTGATAAAACCCACTCCCCAATACAAGGCTATCGCAGCAATAGGTCCTTTTTTTTTTTTTTCCCTTCTACTAGTGATAATGTTCACTGCGAGAGCAGCTAATGGGTAGTCAAGTGCAGAGGCTTGGGATCTGGGAGAAAATGAGCTGAACAGGGAACCATGAATAAGCTGTTAAAGCCAAGTGGAAATGAGAAGTGGGGGTAATTTGGAGAGGTAGATGAAGAAGGCATTGGGGAGCACTGTGACAACACGGGGTTAGTTTTGTGCGAATGCAGTTTCAGGGGAGCATTTGCCCAGCTGCAGCATTACAGCATCCCTTTTTGTACACTGGATTTATTTCAGTGGGGAAGGAAGAAGGGAGGGGCCATAGGAATAATGGGGGGCGGCAATGAATTAGGAATGTTTTGGAAAAGTAATTTTCTGTCTTATATACTCGACAAAAGCACCTGCTATAATTTCACAATATTTTCTGTGAAAGCTAACCTTTATTTGCTATACAGGAAAGGTTGGCCAGTTACTGCCCAGCACTCACAGAAGGTAGAGATTGGGTCAATTTTTACTTAAGAGGACTGTGCCTTGCACTGGAAAGCTGAAGGAATATAGATTCAAGGGCTTGTGGTATTTTTTTCACTCGCAATTTTTGGAACCATATTCAGTACTACTGGATTAGGGCATGTTCTATCAAACTAACAATCAAAAGCTTTCCTATGGGGAAAGTATTAATGTTATAGCTGAAAGAGGTGACAGCCGAATTACTGACATCAAAAATAATTTATTAACCGTGTCTGTGCAAAATACTCTGGTAGGCACCAAATCTCAGGGGCTTCCTGTTTCAATACATCCTTCTCTCTTTGCAGTCTTTTCAGTGTACCATTCGGCTCTTCACCTGTGAATAAAATGGATACCTTGAAAACTTCATCTTTGGGGACACGATTACAGGCCAAGAGAACGCTGTTTTCATCATCAGCGCCAATCATACAGTGCAGGGAAGGTGTTCTAGGAGGCTGCCATCCTCAAACTCTCTTTCTTGGAGCTTGTAAAACATCTTTCCGGTTTCCACTTTAGATCAGGAAATCCGGGAAGAGTCGACTAGAGAGGTTTTGCACCATCAGCATAAACCACGCTGATGCTGGCTCTCTACCCCTTCATCCTTCCTTCTTAGGCCGGTCCCCTAGTCCCCCAGGCGGGTCCCACACTGCACCTGAGATATAGGTACACAGGTGCCTCTCTACCCAAAGGAAGAGAAAGGAAAGAATTTTGGATACCAACCCAAATCGTTTTAAATGTTACCTCACATTCAGTTACCTTGTGATGTGTGCACCTGTGTGTACATCTACATTTAAAGACAATACTTTTTAAAAAGGTAAGTTAGCACACGTCGGCTAAGAGGTATCTGCCGGGTGTAATTGCACAAAGGTCTGTTTCACCAGCATCTCTCTTAGCAAGTCGGAGGGAACGGGCTCTTGATCCAGCAGCGCCCGCTGCCAGGCGGGGAAGCGCACAGACACCCCCCCGCACGCGCACACACCCCTGCTCTCTCGCCCCGCAGCTTCAGCCTCTGACCCCACTGCATCCACACAGGAAAGGGGCTCACAATCGGTGGGTCGGGAGCTGCTTTTGCCACACACTTCCAAAGCGAGCGTTTGCTTGGATCATTTATCTTGTACGCGTTAAGAAACCACCATTAGGTGTTGGGGGGAGGCGCTACTTTGCCTGAAGCCCAGCCAGTCCGTGGCGGCTCCGCGCACACCGCACCCGCCTGGCTGCCAGCGCCCGCCTGGAGCCGCCTCCCGCCCGGGGTCCCTGTTCCCCCGGATCCCGGACGCGGTCTCTCGTTTCACGTCTCCCCCTTCAAGTGCGACCGGACAGGGGCGCCGGGCAGTGCTTTCGAATCTTCTGCGGCTTGCGGGGTTCCCTCCGCGGCGGGTCGGACAGCACCCGCCGCGGGCGCCCAGTGCGTCCCCGGCCCCGGGCTCGCGGCGGCGGCGCAGCTCGCTGGAGTTTGACTCTCGGGCAGCGGCGCCGGCGCGGAGTCTCAGGCGGCGGGAGCTAGGCGAGCCCGGCCGCTTGCCCTCCGCACTGCGCTCGGATTGGTCTCTCCCAGACAGTGCTAGCCGAGGGTTGGCTGCGGGCCGGCTGAAGAACAGGTGCACCTTACCGCCCGGACTCGCGGAGCAGCCGCCGAGGAAAGCGGCGCGGCGGGCCCGGCGACCGGCGGCGGCCAGGCCGGCCCCTCTGTGTCGGAATGCGGCTCTCTGGCACCTGGCGTTCCGCGGCCGGCCCGCTCAGCCCCTGAAGGCGGCGCGAGGCCCAGGGGCGGCGCGGGCGGGCGCCCCGGGGAGCTGGCCGGGTGCGGCGCCCCGAGGATGCCGGCGCGGCTGGAGCGCATGCAGGCGGCGGGCGGCAGCGGCAGCGGCAGCGGCAGCGGCAGCAGCAGCAGCAGACGACGCGGGGCCCCGGCGCACAGGAGGCCGCCTGCCGGGCTGCAGACGCGCCCCGCCGCTCCCTGACCGGCCGGCGGCGCAGGGGGCCAGTCTAGCCCCTCTTCAGAGCTCCTCGCCGCCACCTCCCCGGCCCGCGTCCCCTCCCCGGCCCGCGTCCCCTCCCCCGCTCCTCTCCTCCCCGCCCGCCGCCCGCCTCTCGGGGGGAGGGGCGTGGGGGCAGGGAGCCGATTTGCATGCGGCCGCCGCGGCCGCTGCCTGCGCCCGAGCCCGCCGCCGCCGCCGCCGGAGCCCGCGCCTGCGCCCGGCCCGCGCGGCCCCATGCCTCTGGCGCGGCCCTCGGGGGGGCGAAGGTGAAGACCGGCTCCTAGGATGAGTGAAGGGGCGGCCGCTGCCTCGCCACCTGGAGCCGCTTCGGCAGCCGCCGCCTCGGCCGAGGAGGGCACCGCGGCGGCTGTGGCTGCGGCGGCGGCGGCGGCGGCGGCGGCGGCGGGCGGGGGCCCGGACGGCGGCGGCGAAGGGGCGGCCGAGCCCCCCCGGGAGTTACGCTGTAGCGACTGCATCGTGTGGAACCGGCAGCAGACGTGGCTGTGCGTGGTGCCTCTGTTCATCGGCTTCATCGGCCTGGGGCTCAGCCTCATGCTGCTCAAATGGATCGTGGTGGGCTCCGTCAAGGAATACGTGCCCACCGACCTGGTGGACTCCAAGGGGATGGGCCAGGACCCCTTCTTTCTCTCCAAGCCCAGCTCCTTCCCCAAGGCCATGGAGACCACCACCACGACCACTTCCACCACGTCTCCAGCCACCTCCGCCGGCAGCGCCGCCTCTTCCAGGACGCCCAACCGGATTAGCACCCGGCTGACCACCATCACGCGGGCGCCCACTCGCTTCCCCGGGCAGCGGGTGCCCATCCGGGCCAGCCCGCGTTCCACCACGGCACGGAACACTGCGGCCCCCTCGACGGTCTTGTCCACGACAGCCCCTTTCTTCGGTAGCAGCACTCCGGGCTCCCGACCCCCGGTGCCAGGAACCCCCAGTACCCCGGCCATGCCCTCCTGGCCCACTGCGGCATACGCTACCTCCTCCTACCTTCATGATTCGACTCCCTCCTGGACCCTGTCTCCCTTTCAGGATGCTGCCTCCTCCTCTTCCTCCTCCTCGTCTTCCTCCTCTACCACCACCACGCCAGAAACTAGCACCAGCCCCAAATTTCGTAAGTAAACACTGTGTCTGAACTCTGATTTACTGCTGAGTTTCCATTCTGCCCTCCTGTTGTCCTTTCCCCTCGCCAACGCCTGTCTTCTAGCATCCTTCACCCCCACCCCCACCCCCCACTCCATTCCAGGTTTGGAACACGGAGTGAGAGAATTAAACCTGGCCACAGGGGAGGTAAAAGGTGCCGGCCTTTTCCTGTGTGTGTGTGCGTGGGGGTAGGGGTGGTGTGAAGCAGAGGGAGATTGTCAGCCAAGCTCCATGGGCCCTACTTAAGTGGGTCCCAAATGAGAACTAACTCCCTTCAACGGGTTAAAGCGAGTGCAGACCTGCTGGGGAGCTCTGGGATCGGGCTCCTGATGAGAGCTGGGGAGGAAGGAAGGAGGGTGGGAGGGAGGGAGGGGGGAGGAGGGGGGAGGGAGGGCCTTCCCAAAAGCACTGAGCCCTTTCCCCGCCCGTGGGAAGGAGAGAAAGAAAAGCACCTGTAAATCGACCGACGTTAAACCGCGGAGGGAAGTTGTATCCATGTGGGGGTGGGCTGGGGTGTGTGTGTGTGATGATTTGATGGAGATGTTGGTACGGTGAAGCTGTAGACACTTCCAGCAGCCCTGACCCGGGCAGGGACCAGGAAGGGTTAATTAGAAGCCATTGTGGGAGGTAGGGAAAGGAGGCGATCCATGGCGAAGGGCTAAAGTGATCACCTCCTACCCTGCGCATGGCCATTCCAAGGTGTAGAAACGGATTCTGTGGCCGCCGAGAGTGAGTTAACTAGGGGGAATTATGAAGGGATCCCTGCAGAGCTGCCGCCTCTAGGGTCCTGACGGAGGAGGAGTTTTTTCAGCTCTGCCAAGCGTTTGCTTTGTTCGATTCCCAAAGGTGGAGAGTGAACCTCCTCTCCCCTCCCTATATGCCTGAAAAATTTAGGCAAAATGGGACAGTTCTGTGCACTCAAGGGTGAGAAAATCAACTCATTTGAAACAGGTCACTCTTTGAATGTAGCTTCTTCACCCTTGGCTCAGTTGCTGCCACTACTGGCCAGTTTCCCCAAGCATGATAGCTTTCTATCTGTCTAGGAGGTCTATATTTTCCCTATACCTTTATACATGTTTTAGATGACTATTTGACCTCCCAGCACCCTCCCACCACCTCACCTTGTTCTTATTATAAGGAAATTTTAGGAAGATTCTTAATCTGACTATCAATCAGGATCTGAGAACAGTGTGTGCAACCTGTGAAGGTTATTTAGGACAAACCCCCAGCCTGCCAGTTCAAGTTCTGTGCAAGGCTTTTCTCCAAAAACTGCCTGGCTATGCCTTCTTTATACTGTATTTCTGTTTTGAGCCATAACATCTGGAGGGGAAGCAAGACTGCTCATCGTTAACTCTTGAGTAGGAGTACCAAGCTTTCAGTCATCTGGCAGTTTTTCATTTCTCTGACCTGTGGTCTTAGCTGGGGTGTTATTTAATCCTTGAAACTTTTTGTTTTTGGATTTGTTGTATTTGTGGCTAAAGTCCAAGGAGAGATATTCCTTATGCTTTTACTCTGCTTTGGAAAAAAAAATAGGCCAAAAGATAAACTGAGAGACAGAGAGGAGAGGGGAAGGGAGGGAATCTGCCACAAACCAGAATGGCAGTCAAACTGGTAACTTGCTGCTTCTCTCTCCTTTGGCTGAAGCAGTCATTTTTGAGAGCACATTTTCTCAGGAGGTGTGTAGAGGTTTCTCTCAACAAATCTAGCTGCTTGAGTTTTGTGGATGAGTAAAGGATGTGCAAGTGTATGTGCAAACATATTCAATGGATTGAAAATAGATGCGTTTATCTTGAAGACCCCAGGTTTTTTATCTTGTCTTTTGTTACAGTTGATATGAATAATGGAGTGTGGATGTACTTCTCAGCCTTGTGTGTGTGTTGGGGGGCTTGCATATGGGGGGATATTTCATATTCTTTCTGAATTGATTTCCTTGCTTTCCATTCCAGAGGTCTTTAAAGAAAAATCCAAGGTAATTATTTTCTACCCCTCCGTGCTCCCTTCCTACATTCTGTATAAGGGAATGGCAGCCTGTTTAATAAATAATGATTATTGACATGGCTCTCAGCCCCAAGGAGTAGGGTGGTGGTGCGGGGAGGGCGGGGGAGAATCTGTAAATGGTATCAATGTTCACTTAGACATAGAAGCAGTATTTGTTTTATGTGTATCTGAGGTTCAGCTCTTGCTCTCTTTTAAACCTTCAACAAGGAGTTGAATTAAGGGATTTGCAAGTATGCAAATCCAGCAGAAACTGACCTGGTTTGCCTATATCAACAAGGGAAATTTTAATGAAAGAAGATTATGTAGCTTCCATAAAAGATGAATTTAAATAGGTAGGTTGTATGAGTCCAAGATTGTAGGATGATTAACAAAAGGAAATAAAGATTTCATTTGAGGCGTCATCAGCACTGCTGAAAAATGGGCTGAATATCTTGCATTTATATTTTTCACTTGTTTCTATTATGCTACCAAAGTTCCCAGGAGAGAAATTCCCCCCTTTTTTTTCTAGCTCCTACTTCCAGACTTCAGTAGCTTGTTTTTGCTTTTTTTTAAGTGAAAGGCATGGATTGTGTTGTAGCACCTGAGGACAACTAAGAATGATGCTTTTTTTTTTTTTCCCTTGAGACTAACTCACAGATTCTTTAATTGCCAGGGTCTATGGTTTTAAATTGAACACAAGGCGTATAGAATGAATGTCTTTGTGCTCGTCTTAGGTCAGTCAGAAGGATCCTGTCTGTAAAGGCAGCACAGCTCTGGAGTGGAAGAGGCCGGTTCACTCTAGAATAAACACCCTTGCTGATGGGTAATAGGGTTTTTGCAAGCAAAAGCTGTATTTGCTGTGGGAAGGCCCAGTTTAGGAGACTGTTTCTAATTTTCTGTAGGATTAAAGGCAAAGAAAGATTGAATTTGAAAGGCAGAGGGAGTAGAAGAGGGGTTTGGAAGTTGACTCTTCTCATCCTGCAACCTTTAGAACATGAGCCAGACCAAAACTTTCTTCTGTGTTACTGGGGTCTCTTGGGTTCCCAAGTAGTTGCCCAGCACTTGCCTTTCCTTTCGATGCTTTAAAAACAAATATCTTGAACGTACTGCCTTTAAGAGATTATTTCCCCCCAAATGTCTTTGAAGCATTTTACAGCTGTAAGTGTAGGGTTAGTTTACACATTTTTTAGTCCGGAAGGTTTACTGCAGACAGTAGAGGAACGGTGATTTTGACCAGTGTGTAAGCAACCTTTTATGGCACATTGAATTGTATTTTCAGACTTGAAAGGCATATGCATGTGTAGAATGTTGTCAGTGCGCATGTGGATTGTTATTTTACTCAGCAGAAAGCACTGTTTAACAGATAGAAGACCAGAGTCCTTGGCTAAATTCAAGTACTAAAGACAAAGAGCCACTTTCAATGGGTTATTCTTTGGGTCATATTTGGAAGGTATGTAGCTAATTCCAATGAGTAAGATCACAAATCTTGAATAGTGTATCTAGTAAAGAAATAAATATAAAGTGTATCATTGATGTTTAAACATGGTAGGGTGATCATTTTAGTATAACCAAGTCTACTTAAATCAAACTTTACCCAGTCAAACTTGTAATTTTGAAGAGTTCCATTGACAATTTTCTTATCTATCCTCTTTCTTTTTATAAATTTATTTATTTATTTTTGGCTATGTTGGGTCTTTGTTGCTGCGCACGGGCTTTCTCTAGTTGCGGCGAGCGGGGGCTACTCTTCGTTGTGGTGTGCGGGCTTCTCATTGCGGTGGCTTCTCTTGTTGTGGAGCACGGGCTCTAGGCACATGGTCTTCAGTAGTTGTGGCACACGGGCTCAGTAGTTGTAGCTCGTGGGCTCCAGAGTGCAGGCTCAGTAGTTGTGGCGCACGGGCTTAGTTGCTCTGTGGCATGTGGGATCTTCCCGGACCAGGGCTCGAACCCGTGTCCCGTGCACTGGCAGGCGGATTCTTAACCACTGCGCCCCCAGGGAAGCCCTTATCTATTCTTTTTAAACATCTTCAGTCTTTCAGTAAAAGTACTCTGAGTTGCTGTATAAGCAGCCTCAGGTATAATTTGTTTAAATAAAGTTTACTCCTATGTTGTCTTCTATCTATTGATACATGAATCGAGGCCTTCAGAGGAATTCCAACATAGAAAGGACTGACCCCAATCATGTATGGTAGCCAAAGTGAGAGGATTCAGAGTTTGAGATCAATATTTCTTATGAAATCCAGTTGAGAGCTTTGTTTATGAGCACATGCTGCAGCCTGAGTATGTTTTGATTTCCTTTGGCCTTAATACAGGATTACGAGGCTTTTCTGCTTTAGTCAATTATACTGTACATTTTACTCTTCAGACACTTACCTTTTGCTTCATGATCCTAACAGCAAAAAAAGGAGGGGGAGGGGTGTGGGCATAGAATCGGCAAGGCTCTTTTTAGAACATTGTTAATTTGGTCTCAGTGCCTTAAGGCTGTGGTTGAAGCCTTCCTCCTCCGCTAGCTACTCGTGACTGAGCTAGAAGGGGTTGGCAGTGCTAATTGAGAGCTCCTTTTGCATGCTTGATTGGTGAATCCAGCCACCTTTGTATCTGTGCAATTTCCCGGACAGCCTTTTTTTTTTTTTTTTTTAACACAGTGTTGATCCACATATTTGTCAGAAAGAAAAACAAACAAACAAAAAAAGCTGGTGTGTGGCAGCTTCTCTCCGTTACTAAAGAAACCAACTCTTCTAAATCCAGGTTGAGCCGTAAGCAAGAGTGTCCGTGCAGAGTTTGAAAGCAGTGCTGTCCTGGGAGGTCTAGCGTTTGGAGGAAAAAGATCTCTCTTCCCCCTGGCATACTCTCCTGGCTTTTCCCCCTCTACACAGCCCAATGAGAAGAAGGATGATTTTCAGCTCCCTTCTTATGTAGAAATTCTTTCCTCATAACCTCTCCTATCCAGTGCCAAACATATCTCAATATTCTATCTCAGGTGTCAAAAATGGAATGTGAAAGTTGGCCCTGCAATATGTAAGAGCAAGGAAAGAGCCATAAATCTAAGTCTGTAAAATGCATTTGAATTGCTTGTGAATAGAACTGAAATTCATTTTTCTCCCTTTGAATCTGTTTTTATCTTTAGACTTTTGTGTTGGGTGAGGCACAGAGCTGGTACTGCCTTGGCAAATACCACTGAGACATTTTTGGATCCTAGAAATTTTACTTGTCTACACCCAAAAAAGTGTTTCCTCCAGAACCATGTACATATGGAAGGCAGGATGGAGGAATAGACTCAGTTTAAAGCTTTGTAATATCAGGATGAAAATGTACCTAAATCCATTCATGTGATTATTAATGAAAGTAGTAGGACGCATGGTTAGTTTGGTTTTCCATCTTTACCACTTTTTCTCTGAGGACTTCAGGTACTCCTGCCTTACCCAGTCTTTTAAAGAATTGGATCTACCTGGCTCTGTCTGAAGGCCCCTTACAGACTTTTGATTATTTTATTTTAGCTCTTTATTTCTTAGCTTATATTATAAGCAGTAGTCATTAAAAGAAATTTTCTTAGATATTCTTAACATTGCCTTGTCATTTCAAGTTGTTTTAAAAGTCAGCCCTTTTGATAAGACATGTTAGATTAAGTTGATGTAGAATGTTCAGAAAAAAAACTACCCATTTATGCAATTGAGTTATTAAATTGTCTTGGTGTTTTATTTTTTAATTAAAAAACATTTTTTTTGAAGATTCCAAAAACTCGATGGAAGACTAATGGCCATTTATTGTCCCACATAGATTGATTTACAAATCATACTAATTTTGGCAGTACTTATTATCTGATTCCGTAAAACAATTGTACAATTGAATATGCGCTATTATATACATTCATATAGTTATGATTTTGTAATGTCATGTTTTGATTTTTAAATTTATTTTAATGAATATTTATTAAACCCTGATTTGGGGTATTACTATGCTGGTAGTTAATTTAAAAAGTCTATAAAAGTAATGGTTTAAAAAACAGAAAATTAAAATAAAACTTCAAATGTATACAACATTCATTCTCCCATATCTTGGACATAGGTGTTTTTTTGAATGTGTCTCTTAGTTTGAACTTAGCGTCTTTTTCTTTTTCTTTTCCATAAGCCACACCTCTCATTACTTGTTTCTTCTTCAAAGACACTGGTGAAGGAATTTTAACCCAGATTTTTCATAGATACTATAATATCCCCCCTGCCCTGGAAATCTTTTATAGTTTTTTTTTCTTTTACAGTTTTCTTGCCCATATAATTCAAAGTAATTTTCTTCCTTCCTTCCTTCCTTCCTTCCTTCCTTCCTTCCTTTCTCTCTCTCTCTCTCTCCCTCCCTCCCTCTCTCTCTCTTTCTTTCTTTCTTTCAACAACTCACCGTTCGTAGTTTCTTCAAAGCATTCAGCTATGTTTTAATAGAAATTACAGGTATCTTTCATTTCTACAATCATATATCATTGGCTTTCATAAAATTTAATTAAATTACATAATCCCAATAAGAACAACTGATATAAACAGGTTTGTTACCCCCACTGAGTGTTGGTAAGCATACAACCCCAAATGAGTTTACAGAGGTGTGCAGGCTTCCTTCAGGTTTACCTGCTGGCTGTGACCTTCTCACAGTGCAGTGGCCCTGACAGTGTCCATCACACTGGAGGAGTGGTGACAGCAAGCTGGCTAAGGATTAGGACAGTGCCTCCTTTGTAGGTAATAGTATTGAAAATGTAAGTCAGTCATGACCATATATTTCAGGAACTTCAGTGGGCGGATGACAACATTTGGTATAGAAAGAAAAAAACCCAAAAAACCTGTAGCCTTGAATACCATTATAACTGTGCAACCTCAAAGAACCAGTTTATTCTCTCTGAACATTAACTTCCTCCTCTGGGATAATGAGGGGGTGATGATAATAACCTGCTTCGTATACCACTTCTAAAAGAGCTTTTAAGCTGCAAACACTCTACTGTTTTTATGTCAAGAGAAATGGGAAATGGATAGACTAGATAGGTATTTTCATCCAAAACCACATTAGGCCATTGAATTCAGTTGAAATATTGGAGCTAGTTGGCTATATCTAGCTTGAGGGATCTTCCATCACAAGGAGGGATGATTATTCTTGCATGCCCTTGGATCTCTCCTGTATTCCTCTCTGATACCCTGACACACACAATAAAATGTGGTGTGGAAATCTCCCTCAGATCATCTTGGAAGTTTAATCACAAACTGGAGCCCACCATTTCTCATCCTTTGCTTGGTAGATGGTTTTGTAGTCTGTTTTGCACATATGTTTCTCAAAGAGAGGAACTGAAATTTGGGAGAAAATGAGTGAGATTGTTGAATTATAATTATCAGGAAATCTGAAATCCGCAAGAATCTGAAGATTTTTGATGAAAGAAAGGATGCCCTTATGGTTCCTTTTAGTTCCATTCCCACACTGTCTTATTGTCATTGAATCTTTGGAGTTTGGAGAGAACTTTAGTAAAGATGGATCATGTCTGCATTGCATTCTCTTCCCCCTCTTAATTGAAGAGTTATTGTGGTTTAGATTCCAGAGGATTAATGGCTTGCTTGTGCCCATCAAAGAGCTCTTTTAGATGTATGCTTTTGTACTTCAGGGAGCTTTAATATTAGCATTTTGAAAACATCTTGCTTCAAGTCTGTGTTTTTTGGAAACTTCATCCTGAATTATATTTCAAAGTATTACTTCTTTTTGTTATGAGCCTTTATTTTTCAAGACATGTTGGTGATTGTACATAAATCATAGATTGCCATTCCCAGGCATACAAAGAGGCTAGTCAGAAACAAGCCTGTAAACTGAACTCAGAATTTAGTTTAATAATAGAAGTTCAGCAGCTTCCAATGATATGATTTTGTCTTTGAGGACTTTTCCTAGAAGTGATAGTATGTGTCATGGATGCAGTATACACTGTAAGAGCAAGAAAAAAATCTTCTGAATCTATGCAACTACTCTAGCAGTAATACATTACAGCCAGGGTTATGAGAAGAGAATTTTTATGCTAAGCATTTGATAAGAACTCTTGAACATATTAGCCTACTTCCTAAGATACCCTTCCCGTGACTACATATGACCTTTGGCCTGATCTTCCAGTGAATTGCCAGGGAGTTAGAATTTCACTAAGAGAAAAATCACACCCTTATCATCATTTTGGGTTCAGACTCTAATTGATTTCTGTGCCTTGAATTTTACTTTTAGACATGGGGAAGAATTCGTCACAGAATCTCAGTCTTGGAAAGGGCTTGAGAATTTAGGTAATAACTAGAGCTGCCATTTGTTGAGTTTGACTATGTGCTAGGAGGGTCCACACTTTACATACTTTGTCTTATTTATTTATTGAAACAAGGATTAAAAGACAGGCATTTAGGCCTGTAGCCTAGTCTGATTATCTAAATTATGCAGGTAATCGAGCTGGGCTTAGATTGGTTATATAATTTGCCTAGGACATGTGTAAGTGGCATAGTTTGAAGAATCAGGAAGATGGGAAGATCACGTTATAGGTAATCTCTTCCCACTTTAAATCCTAAGGCATTGACACAGTGTTGATATATCTATGTATATTACCTGTTTCAAGCCCCTAGCTCATAGCCAGTGACGTTTGCCATTATAAACTGCATAAATGGCACATCTGCTCATACCTGTTCTTTGCTATAGTAGAGGGAGCCTTTAATAACCAGAGAAATTTCCCTGGTTTCCAGTACAAGGAGAAATTCAAGGAGATAGTTCAACAAATGATAAAGAATGTGTTCTTCTAAACTTCTATTCCTTGATCTTCTTAACTCTCTATTTCCTCCTGTGGCTGCTTATAGGTGATTCAATAGAACAGTGACAGAAAACAGTTACAGACTTTATTTCTCTGCTTCCTGAAATCTAGCCAAAATTGTCTTCTCTGCTCATTCTAAATTTGCTTTTGATTGCAGTGGTTACTGCATCGTATGCTGAGAGTGGCCGGTGGAAACATGTCAGGGAACATTTGGAGTAATACCCTTGAGGTTCTCCTGACCCTAAAATACCAACCCTACCAAGTAAATGTTGGGTGTTGCACGTATGCAGTGTTTCCTGCAGAGCGTCTGAATTCCCTTTTGGAACCATCCTGCAGGTTACCCACCATTGACTAGCCCATGGTACTTAGAAGAGGAACTTTGGTGAGACCCTGATAGCCTGCCAAAGATACCACCAACTGGACCCAATCATTACTTACTAGTTTGATTTTGATGTGTAGCAAGGGTCCCTAAGAACAGATTTTCTGAAGGTTAAAATGAAAAATGATTGTGCTGTTTACTTTTGCTAACTCGTGAAAAGAAAAGAGAAATAGATCAAATACTAAGATCAGGTTATATAGTCTTTGAATAGCTATGCTGAAGGGTAGGAATACTGTAACGTCAGGAAACCAGTATTGTCAAAATCCCATAAGACTGTGAATGAATTCTGTAGACTAAGAATGACGCTGTACTCATAAGGAAGAGAGGGAATGAGATTGCTTACCCAAACTTATTGTTAAACAAAAGTTTTTGTCAGCGTGATGGCAAAATCTAGAGACTCTAGGAATAGAAAAGTGAAAATGGGGTGCAGCAATGTTTATATTAAACACTGTCTCGACTGAATTCTATTTAACTGAGTCTTCAGTGTGAGACTCTTTTCTGTGTTAAAACAAAAAACTGACAAATGCTCTCTTCATGCCAAACGGTCACAGTTGGTAGGGCTTCTGCCTTCAACAAACGAGAGGTGTGTTTTCCAAATGTTAGTTGTATTAGCTCCCAACCTATTTAAGCTGGTTGTTCTTGTTACTGTAATTAAGTAATGTATTTAAATAATATTCAAACCAATGAATTAATTGTGGTTTTTATTAGAACTAAGTGGATTACTTTGGATATACTCCATAAAGAGAAGTCACTGAAAAAATGCTTGTTGAAGAAGTTGTGAGTAATTTTAAGGGAAAATATATTTATATATCCATAAGAAATCTGCACTTGGATTGTTTCACGTGTGGCTTTAAGTTCTCATTCCTCAGTAAATATATTGAAACTGAAAAAAATCACAGTATACATTTGTGGTGTGGTTTTTCACAAGAAAGGTAACAAATTTATTCAGTGAAAAGTCTTGAATACCACAGCCAAATATTTGGCAAACGAATGTGCATTTGTATGTTTTAGGTTCAAATAAAAGAAATAATAAATAAAATAAATTTTACTTTACCCATGTGATAGATTTACCAAGCCATTAATTCGTGTTTTTAATAATTTTAAATATATTGGAAAATGTTTACTATATAATTATCTAAAACTTCTCGGGTAGAAAATTATATAAGATGCTGATTATATAAAGCTATGTCGACTAATAGATTTAATAAATAGTAACTATAGTCAGGGAAAGTATGCAGAATTGTTAAAGGTGATGATTTCTGGATTGTGGAATAGGAATGCCATTTAATTTATTGCACTTTGCTGTAGTTTCAAAGTTTTATTTAATGGTCATGAATTATCTCTCTAATTAGAAGTTATTAAACTTTTGAAAAAGTAAAGAATGAGATCCATGAATCAGTTCAATTATTGGTCTCGGTTCTGTGAAGATGTTTTTTTCTAGTCTAGGAGTTTGTGTCTTCATTGGTGGTGTCAGCATTAAAGTGTTGGCCGAGTTGGGTTCCTGCTGTGAAATGCAGATGTGCAGAAATATAAATGCATTTCATTTGCTCATGGGAAGTAATGCCTTATTGAAGGCAGCGTCTTACACTGGGCCTTGGATTATTAGCCTTGATCTTATAAGGATAAAAAAGATGGTAGCTTTACTGTGTTACTTAGTGGCTCTTCCAGTCTGCAGAAGTTGGGCAGTCTTTAGTAGTATTGCTAAGGATGGATATAGCCTGTAGAAATCAACCAGTTGTGGGTATACTAACCAATTACCTGGTCTTTTTTAAGGATCAAATGACAGGAAAATGCAAAGGCTAATTTGTAGCGCTGGGTCTTATAAGGGAGGGCTTAGGTCACATACAAACAGGTGGGATGACAGATTCAAAGATTTACTAGATGCTGTAAGCCTCTCAAAGAATCATAAGGTGTTTATTCACATAAAAAAGTTAGGTGGTTGGAAAGAGGTGATTTGTAGAACACATAGTCTTTAATTTGGTCATGAGTTGTGCTCCAAGTCTTTTAACATAGCTCCCCAATACATTGGTGAGCAAAAAGAGAACAAAAAAATGATTCTGTATACATAATGTTAAACATCAGAAGTCAAGATAGTGATTGTCTTTGGGAAGGCGGCAGGTAGCGACTGGAGGAAGACCGAAGATACGGGGCTTTAGGATATTGGTAATGTACTAATGATCTGCGTACTTATCACATAGGTGCATTCTGTTTCCCAGAATTCACCACGCGGCATGCTTATGGTTTGTGCACTTTTTATATACATCAGTACAAACTTAACTGTATAAAAGAAATCTTTCAAAACACTCCTTCATGTTCCCAGGGTGGTAGCCTGAAGGTGTGGATTGTTCCATTATTGACACTGGATTGTAATTCCCAGTGTTTGTTGTTCATGCCTCACAGTCTAGTAAAGGCAGAGAGGGTCTTCGCAGCTTCAGCAGTTTCCTTTGTTCTCAGGATCCTGGCTTAGTGAGACACCATGGAGATGCCCACACTCCTTTTCAATTTTATCCTTTGTGAATGGACACCTTGTGTTTATATTACATAAAATTTTCTTTCACAAGAAAGGAGTGTTTCAGGAGTGTTTCTGATACAGCATAAGTTACCATGCTTTTCACACATCTTACACGTGTAAACCATACTTATTTCCAAGAGTGACTTTATACATACAGTTCTGCAAGCATTAGAGTGCGTGATACAAGAGAAAGCCAATTCGTTATCTGCATTTATGGTTTTGTCGAGAAGCCCACAACTTATATTCCAGCGAATAATTAAGTGTAATGTGTGATTCCAACTGGAAAGTATATTAAGCCCTTTCAGAAAGTAGTGATCAGAGCAGGCATAGGTAGTTTCAAGGGAGAATTTGTTTAGGCAGAGAAATGGGCAGGTGAGGCCAGGGGAGGAAAAGGTCATTAACAAACAGGTTACCGCTTTAAAGGGACATAACAGCTGGCTCACATCTGTGTGTCTGGCCTGGTGGGCAAAGAGGGCCTCTTGGAATTAAGGAAACAGCTTCACCTTTTCCTTAGGGCAGGGCCTGATTCAGGAGGGAGGATTTGGGAGGACTTCGCTAGGTTGCTATGCGAAATCACAGTCAGCGTTGGTTCAAGGAATGTGCACAGTAATCTGTGTTATTTTCACAAGATGCAAGGTCTCCAGGATGACTTAGAGGGAGGAAGAAGCAACAAATTGTAAAGATTCTCCAAGGCTAATTTGTCCCACGTCATTTAGATATGGTCTTGACTCGTGCTGAATCTGTTTAAGTATTGACTTCATTCCAGTGCCTCTTCAAAGTGCTGCAAGAACCAGTAGAATTGGTGTGTTTTAAAATGTTTAGTTTTTGCATCGTCACATCAACACAGCCCTAGATTTAACCCAAAATAGTAGCTGTCAGATATCTAAAAATTTGCAAGTGGAGACCCAAGGAGAATAACAAGAAGATATGCTTGATTTTTACTGCTTCATCTTAATTAACCTGTGACTTCAGATTTTCCGGAGGCAAGAAACTACTCTATGAATTGATTGCCATGCCATCCCTCTTATTTCATCTGAGGTCGTCTTTCCAGAAGCCACTCAGCACCTTTTGGGATTGAGTGCTGACACTGCATGACATTCAAAAGGCAAAGGCACTGTTGATGCCCTGTGTGCACTCATCACATGGTGAGGAATGAGAGGGGGAAGACACTGATGTCTCAGGAACCCTGAGGATGGACGTCTGGCTGGCCTGCCAGAGAGCTTCTCTTGTAGATGCAGGAACTACAGCCGTTCATTTACATATCGACAGCTAAAATTAGTTGTGTCACCCCACCTAGTTCACCATAAAGAAGAAGCTTCAGATTAAAATCAGATTCATCACTCCTGCGGGTTTACTTGGTTGCCCCTTGTTACCAGGTAGAGGGGCTATAACACTGTGTAAGTGCAAATGTTAAATCAGTATTAAGAGCCAGTGGTGTCTCTCCTATATTTCTTACTGATCAGATAATTTTCACTAATGTCAACATTTATAATAAGCCAGTTGACATATACTATTGTTATTTGCTTGGAATATTCTCAGTTTATCTATTTTTTATTTTTTTTGACTTAGATAAGGGAAATTTTTTTTTTTTTTTTAGTTATTTGTTTAGGCCTTTGTGTATTTGATCAGAAGAGATTTTTGAAAGGAAGGCAGCAAAGCTGTAACAAAGTCAGTATTAAATCCGTGTTTCTCCTTTATCATTTGGTTTTTAAGCTTCTAAGTGACCTTCTGTGGTACCACATTGATGCTCATCTTTCATCATGAGCAGCTCTGAGTAATTTATGATAAATAATGAAATGTTGTTTCCTACAGTGCACTGCAGATGGCTGAGTGTTACAAAAGTCTAAAGAGCTCTATTACTTCTAAATGATTAGATAACACAAAAATGTTAACCCTAAAGAAAAAAGGTCCAGTAGCACATGCTGCTTGCTAAGCACAGTTCTTCCTGCCTGGTACCTTCTGATAGGCTCTGTGCATCTGAACTCTGCAGGGACTGGCGTCTGAACAGTTCTCTTCTGAATAGCAAGGAGAGGTTTATGCCTTTCAGCTAGTTGGGTTGGCTAGGAGCAATAGTGGTTTGTTTATTTGGAGTGGGGGAAGGGAGGAACTTGCAAAATTTGTTTACAATTTGAAACCTTTAATTAACTTTAAACAATGGTGTTACCAGTGGCAAGGACTTGGATGCTAGGATGCAACAATTTAAAATGTTTTGTTTGAGCACAGATATTGAAAATGGATATTAAAAAGCAAACATTAAAATGATTTTATCAGAACAAAGCTTTATAGATGCTTTAAAAAATTATATAGATGTTTTTTCAAAATTAACTCTTATCAGTGTTGCATTTTCTCTCATCCACATGTACAACAATGGAGACATAGCAAACATATATCTGATTTGTAACTCTCAGCTTTCTTGTCATACTCTGTAGTGTATTAGTACAGTTGTTAAATGTTGTCCATAGTGAATATGTGTGTTCTCATCCTTGTTGCCATAAAATAGCTGCATATCTAAGTGTTAGGGTTTGAAGCCTTTAGTTGCCAGTACAGAAAGTCTTTATGTACTACATCCCATTGTGAAAATTGAATTAAATTGCTGGTCAGGGAGCCCTTTATACTGCCAAGAGAGTCTCTTTGTGAGCAAAACGTAGAGAAGGGTGGTCTTTGGCCAGTGGTACTTCTAAACTCAAACACTTTGCTGAAGTTTGCCATAGAACTTCCTCACATTTCCCCAGACATTATCACTTTGCCAAATGAAATCATCTGTTCCCCCTACTAGAACTACTTTCTTTCTTCCAGATATCAGCTATGAGGTATGAAATGAATTGCATAAAAATAAATTACACATACTGCATTTTGGAAAGTGTACCCTAGCCGTCCCATCAATTATTCTTCACTGCTGTGCTGGGAAGTCCATTTTAACCTCAATTATCAGTTGCATGCAATCAGTTGAACCTCTGGACCTTGCCAAAATAGACATGGTTTCGTGCCAGGAAGATCAGGCTGTTTGAATGTTCTAGAATACTTTTGCTTTAGATGAAAAAGGGTTGTTGTCCTGTCCCATGGGAGAGAAAGATTCAAGGAAAGAAAGCTGTTTGATGCATGGACTATATGGCTCCCCTTCTTGACCATCTACCGTCTAAAGTTTGGTGTAGGTAGCACTGTGGTATTAGCAGTACAGTCCACTTCAGGCATCTGAGCAAGGACTCTGAAGTTTATAGATTATCCAGGATTTTTTTTTTTTAAATAAACAAATAAACTTATTTATTTATTTATTTGGCTGTGTTGAGTCTTCGTTGCTGCGTGCGGGCTTTCTCTAGTTGCAGCGAGCGGGGGCTACTCTTCGTTGTGGTGCGCGGGCTTCTCATTGTGGTGGCTTCTCTTGTTGCGGAGTACGCGCTGTAGGCGCACGGGCTTCAGTAGTTTTGGCGCACGGGCTTAGTTGCTCCACGACATGTGAGATCTTCCCAGCCAAGGGTTCAAACCCGTGTCCCCTGCATTGGCAGGCGGATTCTTAACCACTGAGCCACCAGGGAAGCCCTATCCAGGCTTTTAAAAAATCTCCATATGCCTAGTCTACCACTTCCTCTTTGATGCTCCACCATGTTGTAAACTGTGAACAAAAGAATCTGATGAACAGGAGGTGATTTCCATGCAGCCTAGGGAGAGGCTAGAGAGTCTTACCCTAAGGAAGTTTATATTTCTCTGTATAAGCTTGTTAATTCTTACTTTTTTTTTGCTTCCAAGGAAAATTGGAAATAAGATAATTAGAAGAGTGGTTTTCAATGGGAGAAAAGTAATTAAGGCACAGTGGGAAGGCCACTGGGCCTGGTTTAGGAATGTAGGCCTCCTGCTGTCACTCAGTTGTTTGACACCTCAGGGCAGACTCCTCAAGCTCTAAAATCTCAGATTTTTCTGTAAATGAGGCTGTTGGACAAGGCATTCCCTGAGTGTCCTTTTGGCAAAGAATCCCTGAGGCCAAGTTATAAATTTGAGATGAAAATATTAGTGGAATTTTTTGATTACTAATTCTGCTGGCTTTTTCCCCGCCCTACCACCAGCCCCCTTTCTCTCTTTTTCCCTCTTCCACATAGGTAGGCATACATACATATACACACAGGGGTATTTTGGGGGCGGGGTATTTTTGGTGGGATATTTTGCAGTTCAGGATTTAGTAACCCCCATGTTTCAGTGTGCCTCATAGGTGTGACTTGATTACATCCTAAAGTCCAGGGACCTTTGCTTGTTTACAGTTTTAAAAAAGAATTCCTTATCCTTCCCCTGACAGACGTAGAGCTTGGTAGCCAGCTGTAGGTCTGTTACTGCAAGGTATATATGGACATACATAGAAAAGTAACTGGATGCCAAAAATAGAGGTGTGAGGAGGCCCTCAGGAGTTACTGGCGCACACAAAATATTTCGTTTGGAAGTATAAATAAATTCATCCAGTTCTAGATAATAATCACAATATCTTTCTCACTGAATTAAACAGAATTCCTAATCGCCGAATTTTCCAGAGTGTTACAAGAAGAACAGAGGACTAAGGAGCGCTATTTCTAAGGCAGTATTATCAATGTGTCTAAGTGTAAGGCATTATTTCCTGGCATGTTGGTTGGCATGGGGATTCTGATATCAGAACGTGGTTCCGTCTGTTAGATGTAACCTAGCTGTGCGTTAGAGCACAGCTCTGACCCGGGACAGAGTCAGAGTGACATTAATTCACACCTGAGGTGGCTAATGTTGATAGTTTACCTTCTTCTTAGAGCACCTTCCTTGTTATTAAATAAGGCATGTTCAGTATAGAAAATTAGAAAATATAAGTAGTAGGAGGAGAAGTCAACTGAGTTCTGCCATCCAGAATAAGAGAATGATTATCTTTTTGTTGAATATTAGACGAATTTTTTCCTCTGTGAAAATGTATTTTTTTCAAAAATGAAATTATACTCTAATACTCTTTTAGCCATCTTTTTGCACTTTATGTTAAAATATTTCTTTGTCCAAATATCTAAAACTCTATCTATAATGTGGTTCTGTGCTGAAGTATATGGCCGTACTAAAATGTAATGAGCTTATCACCTGTTGAGAATTTAGTTTGTTTCAGTTTGGTCATAATTATATAAAATTCTACCCTGAACATCCACAGTATGGAATGAAAACTTTTGGCCAATATATGTGCCCCAAAACTGTACGTTTTTCATCTGAATTCCTAAATTCTTAACCAGAAAGACTGAGCAATTCACTTTCCCGCCATTATGGTGTCAGAATGCCCACTCTTTCCATAACCCCTGCTTCCACTGTTGTAGGCGTTAACCTATCATTGACCACAAAACAAGCAAACCCACAAAAAAACCCTTTGCCAAGAGGATAGTTTTAAAACCGTATCTTGTTGGTGTTCTGTCTTTCATTTCTCTAATTCAAATGAGAGTAAACATTTTAGATAGTTATTAAGATGGAAGGTGGATTTTGTTGGGGAGGTTCCCGGGCCTTTCGTGTCTGCATGCACTGTGTGGCCAGGTGCCTCTGCACATCATCTGGGGCTTCATCCCACTGGGGGCGCTGCAAGGAAGAGCTGAGGATCGAAAGTACTAAACTGCCCAGTGTAATTTAGTAACAAATTTTCCTCCCCTTAAAACCCAGAAATAGTGTTGTGGATAGAAGGTGGGTCACGGTCATGGTCATAGTCACGAGGAGTCAGCAGATAAGGAATAAGGTGCAACTCTTCTTGACTAAGTGACCTTAGGGGCTGCAGTGCCTTGGGTTATTTGCCTAAATGTTAACCTCTATGTCAGCCTGTACTAAATGTTAACCTGTACTTATATAGCTAGTAAGATTCTGATAAAGAACACAAGCCTGAACACACACATACGCATAGACCAAAAATAATAATTCCTAAAAATCCAGAGGGCTTCCATTGTAACTTTCTCCGTGAGTACAGACAGTGCTTGGGGACAGTCCCCACACATTCCATCCCTGTCCTGTCCAGGATGTCCTCAGTGTTCTGCTCAGGAGTGTTTCCTTTCCACTCTTCTGCTTCATGGTGTGGATGTTGAGCTGGAGATGAGGCTCAGCTTCCAGGAAAGAATGGCGTCTTCTGCTCTGCACCTGGGCCTTGTGCCAGCCGCTGCCTACTGCTGTTCCCGTTAATAAGTGCCATGGAAACCCAGTGAGCTCCAGGGGTGGCAGAGAGGTGGGTGAGCAGCAAATCACTAAAAGACCCTAGATTTTCAAGTGTCGCATTATAAAAGTAGAACTGGCTGAGAAGGAGCAGGGCCAGGCCAGCATCCTGTAGCCCCCTGCTTTTTTTGGCATCTGCTTCCCTTTGGCTGAGTCTTCTCCATGAGGAGCAGGGAGACTCCCTGCTCCAGTTTTCTGCATGCATTGGTCGGGCTGAGATGCCCCTTCTCTGGCATATCACTAACACTCAAACAAGAAATTGATTAATTTGACTTGGATTAAACAATGAGAATCTGTTACAGCTTTGCTGATTATTGACAGATCTGTCCTTTGAGCTTTATGGTTTTAAGATCAAGTCAAGTTGCCTTAGCATCTGTCATGTTGTCCTCTTTTTTTTTGACATTTAAAAAAACCTCAAAAATGTTATATCACAGATTGATAAATTCTAATGACACCTCCAAATTGACAGACAAGCATATTGAGATTATCAGTTCAAGTATCCTCAGCAGTCTTAACCTCAGCTGCCCAAAGGGAAAGTCTACCAGTTTAATCTGGCGGATTGTTTTTTGGATTCCATTTAATATGGATGTTAACTTTTTGTTTTGTTTTTCCGCTATCTGATGCTATTACCATCTAATTAGGTTGAAAATCAGCTATTAGAATTGGAATGCATTTAAGAGTTGTTATTTTTCTTCTGATCATAGTTATACTCTTCAGGATGTGACTTATAGGCTGTGTGTACACATGGGAGTGTGTGTACTGTAGAACAGTGGTGGATGTTAAGTCTGGAAGATTAGGTTCAATCTAAATTTTGCCCCTTATTGGATACCTGAGCTGGATGGAGTCTGTCAATTTCCTCATCTGCAGAAGCTGAGATAATGGTTACATCTTAGCACAGAATGCTGCTGTGAAGTGGATCTGACAAACCAAGGTGCTGAATAGATTGATAACTTACACACTGATAGCCAAGGGATGTTTGGATATATGAGAATTGGGGCAAATTGAAGTCATTATGAGAGGCCAAACTTTATTTATGTCACGGGGTAATGTTTTCCTTTTGGGATATTTTGTACTGTACTTAGGAATGGATAGTTTGCAAAGTAAAATTCAAGCTGGAAAGCACTGTAGAGAGGAAGAGACTGATGCTGTGAAAATTTAAATCCTACAGCGGTGTTGACTCAAAAAATAATCAGTCTCCGGGCATCAGGACATGAATTTCTCAGCCTTTGAGAAAGGCAGACTCAATGAGCATGCCCTTTCAGTATGATTGCCCCAGAAATGTGGGATGCTCTGTTTGAAACTGAGCTCTGTGTCAATCCCTGATGTCTCAATTTCTGACACGCTAAACACAAGCAGAGAGAAAATGTGCTTCTGAGGAGTGGAGAACCCTCTCTCTCATTTTCTCACTATCCTGTCTCATGCCACTTCTCTTCATGTTGATTGTTCTCAAGAACTGATTCTT
The DNA here is from genome assembly GCF_951394435.1 of Stenella coeruleoalba. Lineage (NCBI taxonomy): Eukaryota > Metazoa > Chordata > Mammalia > Artiodactyla > Delphinidae > Stenella > Stenella coeruleoalba. The sequence goes on along the minus strand of NC_137162.1, from coordinate 52,506,624 downwards.
AGTGCTGAGTAAAGAACACTTTTCTAAAGCATTTCTTCCAAAGTGTATCTTGATAGATTCTGCACACTATAAAGCAGGATTTCATTTGCTGAGATGATATAAGATGACTTATGTTTCTGGAGAAAGCTAAAATTTATCTCATTGACTTTTTCCTATTCTCATTTTCCTCTTTTCCATATAAATATATAAAAAAAAATCTGAGTATAGTAGATTTAATTTTCAGAGAATGAGACTTGAGGGCTTTGTTATCTCTGTTTATATTGAAACATTGTGTGATTTTAAAATGTTTATTGTGGCTTAAGGGGGAAATGTATCTGTTCAGGTGAGTTAGTGACATGAACAAGCATGCATGATTCCTCTTCCTCACAGCTCTTATCCAGAACCTTCATTTTGCAGTGACTTTTTAAGCACCTACTGTTTGCCAGATGCTGTTTTAGGTAGCTGGCTCCTGGGCTGCCGTAAGGATGAAGACTGACTCAGGCATTGACCCCCTGCAGCATTCTAGTGGGGGATTCATATAGGAACACATACATAATTTCTTGCTGATAGCTTCTTCCAGGGAGAAATGCTGAACAGGATTATAGGATAGAAAGTTTGAATTTACATAGGCATTCAGGGAGGCCTTCGCTGAGATCATGGTTGTTGAACTGAGTCCCAAGTGTGAGAAGAAGCCAGCTATGGTAATACCTGGGACAGAAGTGTATCAGAAAGAGAAAAAATAAAGTTGAAAGGGCTTGAGGGACAGAAAAATGGCCGGTGTGCCTGGTCATAATGAGTATGTCTAAGAGTGGTAGGAAGTGAAGTGTGAGAGGTAGACAAATAAAGGCCCTTAAGGAACTTGGACTTGATTATTGTGATGGAAAACCAGGGGGGGATGTAGGGAAGGGAAGGCTTTAATATGTGTTATGTTTTTAACCCTCTGGATCCTGTGTGGAGCTGCATTCTAGGGACTGCAGTTGCAGACAAGAGACAGGTGAAGGCCATTGCAGTGTTCCAGCTAAGAGATCCAAGCAGCTTAGACTAGAGTGGAGACAGGTGTGGTGGGTGTGATGCACTGTCACATTGGATGTGCCCTACAGATTGGGAGAAGGACTTCTGTGAAGAGAATGTGGGGTGAATGTCCTGAGTAAGAGGGGGCGTGGTGGCATCACTAACTGAAATGGGCAGGATTGAGAGAGGAGCAGGATTTGGGGGTGGGGTATAGAGATGAAAGTTGTTTGAAGCATCCTGTGTTGTCTATCCTTGTTAGATGCGCAAGTGGCTATTTTGAGATGGTAATTGGATAGAGAGTGTAATGGAGGAGAGTAGATGCCTACTGAAAGAGCAAACAAGAAGGGCGGTGGTGCAGGGGAGTGGATATGGTACCTGTATCAGCAGGGAGGGGATACCCAGCAATGTGAATTGGGAGGAATTTCTCATAGTTGCAATGCAGTGAGGACGTTTTCCGTAGTTCTCAACCCTGCTTGCATTTGCATTTTGAATCCCATGGGGGAACAATAAACTATATATATATATGTACCCATGCTCGGATCTCACCCTAGACCAGTCAGAATCCTTTTTTAAAGGGGGCAGGGGAGCGGCAGACTTCAGTAGTTTTTATAAAGTTCCCCAGGCGATTCTATTGTGTTGCCAGGGTTGTATGGGCAGCTAGATTAAAGGAAAGGAAGGGATGAGCTGCTAATTCCTTTAGGGAAGTGGCTCTGTAACTAGGGAAGTGGAAGCACCTCAGCAGAACCTACAACCTGTATCCTTTGAGAAGAAAAAGGGTAGAAATGAGGGAAGGCCAAGTGCTGCAAGGCTGGGGATGGGAATCACATGGTCCCTACTGGCACCAGTGGCTGGAAACAAAAGCCAGCCAAGGTCCTTTGTTTGCTGTGGTTGCCCGTGTCCGGGAAGCTCAGGAGATGGCCCGTAAAGAGGACAGCAGTGAGAGGAAAGGGAAAGGGTGGATTTCCCACGTAACACCTCCCCGACAAGCCAAGCACTGCAAACACTTCAGCCCAAGGCAAGGCTCCTGTGACAATTCTCAGACTTAGATCCCCTCTCCATCTCTAGGGTTGGCTGAATCTATCATGTGGGCAAAATTATTTACAGAAAACCTAAGCTTTTCTTCTCTGTTAACAACTTGGCAGTAATTTTCATTATAATACCAGCATTATTAAAGGCAGAGTGAAATGGGTGGTAGTATCATTTGATGTGAGATATTTCAATAGGTATCCTTACCTTTGTCCAGTAATTCTTCCAGACTTCTCTCTGAAAGGAGGGAAGGAGTGGGGGAGGAGGGGAAGGAAGGAGGGAAGGAACGAAAAAAATGTGTTCGTACATTTTGTGTGAGGGAGTTCGTCACACAGATACATACTTGAAAAGGTTTGCTAACACAGATTTTTAACAATATAGGCATTACTTTTTTTTTTTTTTTTTTTTTTTTTTTTTGCAGTATGCAGGCCTCTTACTGCTGTGGCCTCTCCCATTGCGGAGCACAGGCTCCGGACGCGCAGGCTCAGCGGCCATGGCTCACTGGCCCAGCCGCTCTGCAGCATGTGGGATCTTCCCAGACCGGGACACGAACCCGTGTCCTCTGCATCAGCAGGCGGACTCTCAACCACTGCGCCACCAGGGGAGCCCCTAGGCATTACATTTATCTTTAAAATCATAGCATGGGAAAACATTTACCATATAATGTGAAGTGTGAAAAGTAGGCTTAAAAACCGTATATAACTGGTTATACATGAATCTCTTTGAAAATAAGCATTGGTAATACGCAAAACTGTAAAAAAACAGCTCTTGCTGAGTTATGGGATTATGGTCAACTTTAATTTTCTTACATTTTTCACTTAAATTTCATTTTATCTAATTTTAAATTTCCGTAAATTTTCATGCAGTTCGGATATCCTGGGATTTTAATAAGAACAGAAGTTGAAATGGTATTTTAAAAGAGATTGATAAATATGTTCTTAATTTTACATGAGTTTAATTTTGAATTTTGTTATCTGATTTTCTAAATTTGGAATAATAGTATCTGCCTCTCAAAGGTGTTACAAGAACTGAATGGATAACCAATGAGAAAGCATGCTGTATAATCCCTGGTACGTATTAGAATCCCTTCAGTATTAATGCATCACTGCCAGCACTGCTAACAATGAACTTTATTCCATGCAAGTACTGTTTTTCACCTAACATTCTGTTAGTTAAGGTGAAATAGTAAAATTGTTTCATCATCTGTGCTCATTGATATACTGGTCATTGGTGAAAAGGGGCATCCCAGAGGGATGAACTGTGGTTGGGTAGGCCGTCCATGGCGATGCCATTGCTCTTTGCCGTTGATTGGTTTAGGAGTGGGTGTTGTTCTGGCCAAAGAGAGTTTAAGGGGAATGTGCTGGAGGCAGCAGGAAAGGATTTCTTATCCAAATTAAAGGAGGGAAAGCCATCGGAGAAATTGTGTGTTCTGACCTATATTTGCAAACTTTCAATGGGATCGTGATGCCTGGAGCTGCTGCATCCATGCCGGGACCATGCAACTGTAGGCCTGGGTATGAAGGCCTGACCCTTGATGACTCCATGGAGCTGTGAAAGTAATCAGAGTCTGTCTACCTTTGGGCATCTTGTTGAGTAAACAGTCTTAACAGTCAGTCTGTAGGCCTCTGATGGTCAACCGTTTGTCATATGCAGCCAACAGCATTGCCGTTGATGCCACCTGTGGAATTTGATACCTGGTTCTCTAAAACAAATAGAGAAGTAAGGAAAAAAAAACCTTTGTGTCTACTTATTTTAAACATGTGTGACATCAAACTTTTTTCTTTTAACACACCTTTTTCCTCCTATTAACGCCTAGCTAACTTTGCAAAATAACTTAATTTAATGTTCATGCAAATTTACTGCTCTAAGGTACTCCAGAAATCAAGCCAAATGGATTTGGGAGAGTCTGAGAATCTTAAACAAATACATTGTGAATTACAACTCTGCAGAACTCTGTATCAGATATTATGTCCTCAAGTTTAGACAGCATACCTGATTATGCTGAGATTTTAAAGTGTACACTGATTGCCACTGTCACTGAAATTTTCCATTAGCTGGATTTCTGTGAAATGTTTCAGATGTTTACATTCTGATAATACAGAAATGTAGAGTTAAAATTCGGCTACCCTGAAATTTGTTTGTATGTTTTATATGTGTAATTTAGAGCAAATTTTGCTGCCCCAGGGAGGAAATGTTACAAACGATAGCTAGATTTCCTGGTAATTTGAGAAAGTGCTATGTAAACATGAAAATATACAGGGCATGTGTTATTATTTATCCAGAAATATAACTGAAATATACTGGTTTATTTTCAGTTAGAAATAGTAATAATAGCAAATGAAAAATTTTAGAAGGGGCTTTGCTGGAATATTTTTTCCCCCTCAGGATCATACAAGCTTTTAATTTATTTTTAGCAAGTATTAGTCAGTGATATAATGAATACAAGTAATATATGACGAAATTTAAAGTTTAGGTGAAAAATGAAATGTTTATTGACATTTAAAGACAATTCCCTAACTCTCTCTTTCTTCTCCTTGGCGAGGAAGGGACCTCTAGACAAGAAATCCTTGATGGGTGTAGAGAGAGTGCAAGGTTGTAGTAAGTCAGACTGTCTTGGGATCCTAAAGCAGTCACATGATCAGAGTGATTTTGCTGATGTGGTCCAGGGTAGAGGCCGAGAGGCTGTCTCTTCCACTCCCTGTGAAATAGAAGGAAGCAGGTTGCAGCCGGGACTTCCCTGTGCTTCCAGCATATAGAGAGTCAAGAGAACAGGTGATGCGAGCTCCAGAAAGAACATGGGCAACTCGTACAATTTCTTATAGGCAGCATTGGGTTTGTCTTAACAAAATATATACTTTATATATCTGAAATCTTCCACATTGGATGGTAAAATGTTAATTTATTAACTCTTCAAATTAAATGGGACAAACTCAGATAAGTAACTCTAAAATTATGAGGAGATTGCAGAAAATGTTAGTCTGTTCTGAAAATTACCTTCTTTTTACAAAAAGAACACAAGCGATACCCAAATGGTGGTTACCTGTAGGCACACTGAGCCATTCATTTTACTTATGCATTTACTCAACCTGACAAGAGTCCCAGAAGGTATATATCAGTATGTCCATTTTACAAGCAGGGTAAGCTACTTTCCAGAGGTGTAGCAGGGATTTGACACTTCTGCCCCGTAGAAGAAGGCAGAAGAGGGCTTTCTTGAAATTAGCGAGGGAGTCTCTGCATATTTTGTGAGTGTTCTCTCGGATCCTCCTGTGACTGATCTCACAAAGGCACTTTTCCTTAGAGAAGCACTTCACAAGCATGATTCTCAAGCTGATTTCCTGAAGCAAGATTTGCTTTCTAAATAAAGAAAAGGGACGAAGAGACTCTCTTGAAATCATGGACAAGTGCTGGGAGAAGAGGAAAAGCAGTTACAGATCTGCTTGGTACCGAGGCAGCCCTGGCCTGCAGGGTCAGGAGCCTTGAGTCAGGGTGGAGGTAGGCCAGGCGGTTCACAGGAGGCCTCGGGTGCAGAGTGCGTTTGCCTGTGACGTGGTTACAACCACTACCTTTCCAGCTGTACAATCTTTGGCACTGGAATTAATTTTATGTTCTAGCTTCCTAAAGGAAACCAATGAAAATGTAACAATGTCAACAATAACTACACTGTTTTGAGCATTTTCTAAGTACTTATCATGGATTATAGACAATATCTCATTTAATTCTCAATACAGCCTGACGGGGTGGGTATTATTATTACCTCCACTTCACCGCAAAGGAACTTGAAGCGTAGACTAGTTAAGTAATTGCCCCGCGTTCTCCCTGCTGGTGATTTGAGGGGTTTGGTTTTGTAACCAGGATTGTGATTTAAAGATCTCTTTTCCGTTGCTTCCCATGAACTGTTCACTTAGACTCTAAAATATTTCACAAGATGTCTGAATTATGTATAATATGGCACATAAGGAAGTGAATTTTTTTCTTTTTTTTGGTTTGTTTGTTTTTCTTGCAGACTCAGAGCCCCTGTCTGCTCGGAATGGGTGGTTTTATTCCAGTCACCATCTGACCCACAGGTGCCCGGCATGTAATTGTATCTCAAAATCATTTCCAGATATGCTGGAAACAGCTATAGGACCAGCTGTGTTTCTCATAAAAGATTAGGCACAAGTCATGTATGAGGTTTTTCTCTACTCTAACTCGTGGAAGCCCAAGCAGTGGGTTAACGTGATAAAAGAAAACAAAATTAAATAAGCTGGTGTAAACATAGCACGACTGACTTCCAGAAGGGAGATAAATGTTGCATGGAGACATCAAATCCAGCCAAATTGCCGTCTCTGGTATTTCTTTGTGGCTAATAGTGCTTATTTAATATAGGTTGAAAGAGAAGAGTGTGCTGAGAACCAGTATATCATGTGGTCAGCATTGCACGGTCTCAAACACTCGAGTGAACCCATCTGGAGGGTTTCACCCACCAGGGCCCAGCAACCTCATTAGCTGCCTCTGAAAGGCCTGGCCCAAGCAACAGTACAAATCACTGTTGTTTCAGGGCGATGGTGCAGAGTGAGAAAAAACAAACATGCTCCACTGTTTGTTCCTTTCCATGTAAAAGTCTAAAGATGGTTGCAGAATGATTCAGTGATTCCAGCAGAGCACTGGGTTTTCACTCTAAATATTTGCATCAGTTATCAATGCTTCTTTGGAAATGCTAATCAAGAAAGGACATCCTGGGCTTCCCTGGTGGCGCAGTGGTTGAGAGTCCTCCTGCCAATGCAGGGGACACGGGTTCGTGTCCCACTCCGGGAGGATCCCACATGCCGCGGAGCGGCTGGGCCCGTGAGCCATGGCTGCTGAGCCTGCGGTTCCGGAGCCTGTGCTCCACGACGGGAGAGGCCACAGCAGTGAGAGGCCCGCGTACTGCAAAAAAAAACCAAAGGACATCCTATGACCAAGGTGACAAACATGAATGTATCTGCCTTTGAGACTTCAGTATAACACAAATTTGCATCCTCATGGATTCTCAGAATTTGGAAGAAATCAGATGGGCTTCTAGTCTAATCGTCATTCTCTCTCTCTCTCTCTCTCTCTCTTTCTCTTTTTTTTTTGTTATGCCGTGTGGCATGTGGGTGGGATCGTAGTTCCCCAACCAGGGATCGAACCTGTGCCCCCTGCACTGGGAGCGTGGAGTCTGAAGCACTGGAATTCCAGGGAAGTCCCCCTAATCGTCATCTCTTGTTTGAATCTCTTGACTGTCCCCTGACAGAAGTGGCTGCCCAGCCTCTGCTTGGACTCCTTCAGTAGCAGGGTTCATGGTCTCCTAGACTTTCTTTCTATTATCACATGATGTTAATCATTAGAAGAGCTGTCTCATGCTTAGTCAGATTCCACCTTCTAGCCCTGTTACTGAATCTACGCTCTGGAGCCAGAAGACTGAATCTATCCCTGTTCCATGTGGCAGGCTTTCACATGTGTGAAGACCACAATCTTATTTGTCCTGCACCTTTTCATCTCTAAGATAAATCAGTAATTTCACCTTTTTTTTAAAAAAATACGGCAGGGCTTCACATCCCCGCAGCATCCTGGATGCTGTCTTTGGGAGTGTAGTAGTTAATCCTAAACTTTCAAGCCACCTCCCTGTAATCTTTGGCAGTCTTCTCTCAGCCTAAGTTTCTTTAAGATCAGGATTTCACAGCACCTGCCTCAGAAGGTTGTGAGTGTTAAAAGCACAGTCAGTGCCTGGTAAATAGTGCTTAAAAACGATAGCTGTTGTTCTTGTCAGTTTCTCTTGTGAAGCCCTGGACTGAATACCTCCAGACCAGGACCATCCTGACCCTTTCATGCAGTGTATGAGCTATTCCTCCCAGCTTCATGTCATTCATGAATTTGGCATCCTGCGCCATTATCTGACTTCAGCAAAAAAGGAGAAGGCATTCGTTCAGCCTGATTTGTTCTTCATGAATCCACATTGGCTCCCAAGTGATCACTGTTTCTGTTTTTTATGCATTCACAAATCACTCTTCATTTTTTTTCCTAGGTCATGGATTCTGTCCTCTTCCTCCTCTTGCAAATTACTCTGTAATTTAATATCTTCAGAGTTCTTTCGGCACCTTTCTCCTTCTCCATATTCCTTCATGTTTGTGGAGCATGCTCTTACCTGCAAATCCTCTGGTTATCTGGGTGTGTTATTTCTTGGACCACAGCTCTGAGTTTTAGAGGGTTGAAGTGTGCAGTTCTCTTTTACCAGACTACCTCTGGCCTCCCCACAGAACATGGAATCAGAGTGGAGCTGAAAAACTATATTCTGTTTCACATCTGTTACTGTAATTCATATAGCCCAAGCAGGAGACAGAACAATGTCCTTGTTAGATTCAATAGAACATAACTTAAGGAACTCCTTTGGTTACTCTTATACTTTTATTACAATTTTCAACTCTTTCTGGAGTTGCATTTTCCCCATTTGGTTCTTATAGGCCATTACTGCTTAATAAACAGTTGCCCTGTACCCAGTTTTCATGTTTTCGTCATGTCTTTAAAAAATCATCCCTTATACTATGGCTGGATTGGCACTTTTTTTTTAAGTATTAGAATATTTTTATTTTATTTTTTAACATCTTTATTGGCTTATAATTGCTTTACAATGTCGTGTTACTTTCTGCTGTACAACAAAGTGAATCAGCTATATGTATACATATATCCCCATATCCCCTCCCTCTTGAGTCTCCCTCCCCCTGTCCCTATCCCACCCCTCTAGGTGATCACAAAGCACCGAGCTGATCTCCCTGTGCTATACAGCAGCTTCCAACTAGCTATCTGTTTTACACATGGTAGTGTAAATATGTCAATGCTACTCTCTCAATTCGTCCCACCCTCCCCTTACCCCCCTGTGTTTGTGATCACATAATTGGAATTTGCCTTTTGAGAGTCTTCCAGATCTCTTGGGCCACGTTTCCTTTATTAGAGGAAGCCCTGTACAAACATAAGTAGACTTTAAATATTTCCGTAACCTTAATTTGTTTGTTCATGTTTCTTTTAAAAAGCCTTCCTGATTGGATTAAATTGCTTGGGGGTAAGCAAGCTCTTCTAGATATTCTCTGTCTTAGTTAACTTCATCTTTAAAAAGGGGATAATAATGTAATAACCTCAAGAGTTATGAGATTTAAATGGGTTTTATTATTCATCCATAACTGGGTATCGTGAAACACTCAGAACAGTACTGGGCATATGTTCAGTGAGCACTGGCTACTATTGCTGTCATCATCATCATTTTCATTGAAAAAAGAAAATTTCACTCTGAAACAAAAATTAGACCCTGTTCTTCCATACCAAATGCAGCCAAACGTTCCTGTTCCAGATGCCCTCATCTCATCCTAAATCACAGTTGCCATTTCAATGAAGAGCTAATCCTTCATTAGATCAATATCACTGGGGTACTATTTTATTTTATTTCATTTATTTATTTATTTATTTTGCAGTACGCAGGCCTCTCACTGTTGTGGCCTCTCCTGTTGCGGAGCACAGGCTCCGGACGCGCAGGCTCAGCGGCCATGGCTCACGGGCCCAGCCGCTCCGCGGCATGTGGGGTCCTCCCGGACCGGGGCACGAACCCGTGTCCCCTGCATCGGCAGTCGGACTCTCAACCACTGCGCCACCAGGGAAGCCCTGGGGTACTATTTTAAATAGGGTGTTTGGAGAAGGACTGTGGGGAGGTGGCATTTGAGAAAGTTCTGAGAAAGCCAAGAAAATATCTGCAGAAAACGTATTCTTGGCAGGAGATCTTGACATGGAAGTCTGATTGTCCTCTCCAAAACCAGCATGGCGTCCAGTGGGACTTGGCATGGAGTGAAGGGGGTGGGGACAAACGGCAGCACGTGATGTCTGGGAGCTAGCCAGGGTTAGGTTACAAGAATTTTGAGTTTATTCTGTGAGAGGTGGAAAACAATTGGAAGCTGCTGAATAGGGATGTAACTGGCATGTGTAGAAAACAGGCGACAGAGCGGCATGAGTGGAAGCAAGGAGAATGATTAGAAAGCTGTCTCAGTGGTCTGGCCAGATGCTGTGGACATAAACCTGAGTAGGAGCAGAAGAATGGGTGTGAGGTGTTCTGATTTGAAAGATATTTTAAAAGTGGTGTACGCAATAAAGATTTGTGTGGAGCAAGCGTGGGCAAAGGGATTAGGGAAAAAGAAATCAAGGATGAATTAAGAGTGTTTTGTCTGTTTATTTAATCTATGCAAATTGAGTGAATGGTAGGGTTACTAAGAGGACTACTGGAGTAGAAGAGATTTGGAGTAGGGAAGTCAGCAGTTTGGTTTGGGACCTATTACGTTTGAGATGCCTGTTAGACTTCTAATACAGTATGTGTTCCTAGGAAAAGTAGCACCATTAGAAAAATTTTCTAGATTCCATTTACCTCCGGTGTCACACCTGACACGTTTTGGGGGGAGGAAATGAATTATTTAGGGAAAATATAAAAAGTTTAAACAAAATAAGCAATAGATTTGGCTTTAGAATCTTTATTTGCTTCTTTTAAGAATTATAGGAGACCTGCATCCACTACTTAAAAGAAAACACAGTAGCTTCCAAATATACATGCTAATTAGAAGCTCAAAGCTCTGTTTTTACTGCTTTAAGAGAAAAAAACAATCCTCACTGTATATTGTGGTGACTTCTCTGGTAGAGAGTGAAATAGGCGATGATGATGGGAATTTCAGATTATAAATGCTTAGTAATTCAAAGTCTTAGAACATAATATCAGCACATACCTTACTAAAGGTTAAATTTTAAAAATATATGTGTGTTTTTGTTAGTTCATTCATATATATATATTTTTTAATAAAGTATCAACTTGGTAAAAGAAAAAAATGAGATTTCTAATGAGAGGATCTCTAAAGGAACTGATATTAAGGAAACTGTGATTTTTAAAATATGTTTAGCTGACAGTATTTAGATTAACTGAGTAACTGAGGATTAACTCTTTTTGACTCTGAACATGGAGCTGGATTGTACAGAATTACATCTTCCTTTGGGGAACAAATCTTAATGGTTTTTTTAAAATGGTGGGTTTTTTTAAAAAACTCTTAGTTTAAACATCAAAATTACAAATGCCTTGATACCTTTCTTTCCAAGTTTTCAGAAGTTGAGGTTTAGAAAAGTGTCATTTCAGTATTAGAGACTGTGTCTTAAGACACTCTGATTTGAAGGTTTGTACAATGAGATGACTTTGTTTCAAAGAACAAAAGGAATCAATATACATAACTGTGTTTATCATTACTTATTTTGTCTTTACCAGATGCTTCAGAACACAGGAGCTCTCCTTAATTTGTTGATGCTTCCATACATGATGTAGATAATCTTCATTTACATACTGATCAGTGCTCTCATCATTCCAAAGTTCCTTCCTGATTGCTTGATAAGAATTCTACCTCAGATATGTCTTGAGAAGACCGTCAGGTTATTTCTATTTTATACAGGTATATAGAATTAATATTAGGGCTAGCCCCCTTAACAGTGGAAACATTTCAGTTATGTAATACTAATATAAGAAAACATCTTCCTTAAATGTCATCATGTGATACCCCAATGATATCATAGTGAATATTTAAGGAATTTTATCTCTGGGCCTGGTCCACACATTTTTCTGGTGAGTTGGTAGTAGGGTAGGGGATGTTTATGCTTTTCATGTATTGCTTCCTAATATTCAGTAGTAGGACTAAAAAGATACTGCACACCCTTTTTTGGCAAGCAGTCTTGGAGACTTGGTTGAGTCTGATTCTGTTACAAGCTGATTCACTGACTTTGTACAAATTATTTCACCTTTCTAGATATCATATTCCCCAGTGCTTTCAGATTATGGGGTTAAAGTGAATGATCTTTGATATATCTCTTTCATGTCAAACCATCTTTGTTCTTCTTTGGGAATGGGAAGAAGTGGGCAAGTTTGTCAAGCTCGAACTAGAAGTTTGGGGATAAAAAAGAGAGATAGGGCTTCCCTGGTGGCGCAGTGGTTGAGAGTCCGCCTGCCGATGCAGGGGACATGGGTTCGTGCCCCGGTCCAGGAAGATCCCACGTGCCGCGGAGCGGCTGGGTCCGTGAGCCATGGCTGCTGAGCCTGCGCGTCCAGAGCCTGTGCTCCGCAATGGGAGAGGCCACAACAGTGAGAGGCCCACATACAGCAAAAAAAAAAAAAAAGAGACATACTAGATCTGTAACTCCAGAAGCAGGGATCAGACCACCTGTGGTTAAGATACTTACATGAGTTCATCTCGTGGTGTCAGCTGCTGACCACTAGAACTAAGTCCCAGTGTTGGCCTGAAAGGAAGTTATCTGAGTTATCTTTTTCATAATGTTTTCATAGTAATGGTGCTGAGGAGAGGGAGGTGGTGCTGATAGTGGTGGGAGTGATGGGGTTGGTGGAGGTGATGGGAGTTGCACTAGTTTCCTAGGGCTGCTGTAATAAAGTATATACCACAGACTAGGTGGCTTAAAGCAACAGAAATCTATTCTCTCAAGTACTGGAGGCTGGAAGTCTGAAATCAAAGTCTTGGCAGGTCTATGCTCCCTCTGAAGGCTCTAGAGAAGAATTTTTTTCATGCCTCTTCTACCTTCTAATGGTAGCCAGCAATCCTTAGCGTCCCTGAGCTTGTAGATTCATCACTCCAATCTCTGCCTCCTTCTTCACACGGTGTCTCCCTGTGTGTCTGTGTTTCTATGCCCAAATTTCCCTCTTCTTTTAAGGACAGTCATAACTGGATTTAGGGCCCACGCTACTCCATTGTGATCTCATCTTGATTACATCTGCGATCCAAATAAGGTCACATTCTTGGGTTCTAGGTGGTCATGAATGTGGGGGGAGACATTATTCATCCCAGTACCTGGGTGGTGGTTATGGTGGTGGTAGTGGAGTTGGAGTGATGGCGATGACAGTCATGGTGGTGATGTGGTGAGGCTGTGAGCCCTAAGGCAGGGTGACACCTGAAAGTCAGGCATAGTCGCTTTTGGGGTTGCTTCACTGTAAACAGGTATCCCCCAGCACACCCCCATGACCAGGGTGAGCTAGAGTGGGGTCTGGTTCCTTATGGACTCTCCTGAAGCCTTCCCTCTGCCTTGAGATGATGTGATCTACATAACACTAGCATAGGAAAGGGATGCTGGGCCCCTCAAGTGTGATTGGCACAGTTGTTTTCAATTACGAGCACTTAAAGGATGTTTGCTAGAGACTTTTTTGTGGGGGTGGATTTAAAAGGATTAGTATATTTAACACAAAATAAGTAAGAGGTAATTACAAGCAAGCACGACCACAGCCTAAAGGAATGCCTCTGAGGTCCACACATCTCCACTGAGTATCACCCTTCACTTGATCGCATCTTGGTGTGGATGGTCTATTGCCGTAGCTCACTCCCACACAGGCTCACAAGGCAGAGTTCTCCTGCGTACACAGAACAAGGCTCTGGCTCTGCCGTACCCTGAAGTTGGAGGGTATTTTACCTGTTCCATTTGAGCTGTTTAGCTTGGGCTTCCATCTCACATGATATGCACTCAGTTGTAGCAAAAATGTTTATTGCACGTTGATCCAAGTTTGGCTGCAAACCTGTGAACAGTTCTTGACACACGAGTTACTATAGAGAAACAAAGAATGGCGTATTGGCAATGCCTTAAAGGCTCTTTGAGAAGTGAGGGGAGGGAGAAGTTAGTTGTATCCACATGACACCGGTGCAGATTCTTCTCTCTCTAGGAATGAAGCAAGGTTTATGTCTACAAAGCCATTTCAGTTTCTTAGAGAGTAATAATGTTTGAATATAAGGCACATAACTTCTAAACAAAATAAGGAAGAGATAATAAACTCTTGAAAGAAAATATACATGATGCTTCTGTATTTCATGTTTGAGATCTTTTTTTCTCTTCTATTTTTTAAAATTCAGATATAATTGACACATTGGTTTTGGGTATACAAAGTATTGATTGGCTATTTGTATATATTGTGAAATGATCACCATAATAAGTCTATTGCCATACGTAGACAAAATTTTTCTTCTTGTGATGAGAACTTTTAAGATCTACTCTTTTAGCAATTTTCAAATATACAGTAAAGTATTATTATTACCCACAGGACATACTTATTTTATAACTGGCACGTTGTACCTTTGACCAGCTTTACCCATTTCACCCACCACTAACCCCCCCATCTTTGGCAACCACTAAGCTGATCTCTGTATCTGTGAGCTTGTTTTTTTTTTTTTTTTACATAAACGCTGATCATACAAAATTTGTTTTTCTCTGACTTACTTCACTTAGCATAATGCCCTCAAGGTCCATCATGTTGACAAAGGGCAAAATTTCCTTCTTTTTTATTGTTGAATAATATTCCATTGCATGTATACCACATTTTCTTTATCCATTCATCCAACACTGGACACTTAGGTTGCTTCCATGTGTTGGCTATTGTGAATAATACTGCAGTGAACAAGGGGGTGCAGATACCTTTTTGAGTTAGTGTTTTTGTGTCTTTCTCTTATTTTTTACAAAAAGTTTTACACGTTCTGTCCTTGAATTGTTCAGTGGCCGTAAAATTGTAACTCTTCTTCCCCTTGATCTAAAATTTATAAGAGTGTTGTTTAGGATGTACACTAAAAAGCCCTGTTTTTGGAATTTTTCAAAAATATCTACATGGCTCTTTGTGTTAATGAATAATTTTTCTGGCCAGTTTTCTCAGTTAGCATTTTTAGTGTCAAAACTCAGTCTCAGATCCTGCAGGAGGACGTTTGATGGTTGTGGCAGGTGATAACCTGGGAATCAACATCCTTTGCCATTCTCTAATCTACTCCTCTTGCTGTTCACCTACCCGACACCAAGTGAAATATCCTTTTTCTGTTCCCCAGCTCTAGCCTGCAGCAAAGGGCAAGGAAAAAACTAACGAAGGCGAGAAGGTGTTTGGAAAAGACGCAAAAATCCAAATCCCTTCAACAGTGATAACGTGAAACCAAGCCCTTGCAGGCTGGATTCTTGAGTGTTCAAACAAAAAGCACTTCAGAAAATTGGATTAACTCTCATCTATAACCTTAATTAAACAACATACGTTAAACGTAATCCACGGAAAACCACAAACTGTTCCACCTTGCGTATTTTTTAAACGTAGTGATAACACCGGTTCTTAGACCAAACTACAAATCTCCAGTGTCACCTGTTTATCTGGGGTGCATTTCTTGTCCTGCCATGGTGGTACTTGCCTACGCAACTGTGTTGGCGTGAATGCCACACGTGCTCTGGGAAACGAGAGCTGGAGAGCACAATTGTTTTGATAAACTCCTTCTTAAAAGAAAGTACGTTTTTGCTCTATTCTCATTCAAGTAAAGCCAAGTTACTCAGTGGAATTCATCCTTAGAATAAATGAAAATTTGTGCCAGCAGATATTTAAAAAGTCCTTTTCATTTGGTTGCCAATGTTATGATAGCCATTTCTTTCCCATCAATTTGATTCATGCCAGATGTGTCCTTTGCGAGCCTTACTCCCACGTCTGTGTCAGCAGCGCTGCAGAGGTATTTTGGCATTTGACCAAATAATTGCAAATTGTCCCAATTATTTAACTGGAGAATTCATGTATTTTTGAGCTAATAACGGATTTTAAAAATGGGATTTTCAGGTAAAGCACTAACGCAGATGAAAAGCCTGCTGCTGTGTGGCTCCTGGGGGTTCACCAAGAGCTCTTCCTGCCCCTCCCTCCATCCTCAGGAATCACTCTCCCAGGACGCTGCTTTCATCTTTCCTCAGCTGGTGCCTGAGAGAGATTTTTACAACTGTATTGGAAGGGCCCTCTGCACAGAGTCGCTGTTTTGTGGGTTGGGGCTTGGGGAGGTTGGGCGTGGCACAGTCTCACTTGCTGCTCTTGATTGGGCTGTTGGTTTGCGTGTGTCTTCAAGTTTTAACACAGACTTTCTTTTTTTTTTTTTTTAAATGAGAACATATGATAGGACATTTCTTCCTCAACTACTGCTGTTACTGCTATTATTGTGAAAACCATTCCTTCCACTTCCAGCCCTCCCCTGTCCCCCACAGAAGATTCTGTAAAGGACAAAGGAGCACAGTTAAGCCCTGCATTACTTGCCGTGACTTTGGGTGCCTGATAGAGAAGCCTGAGCTAGAACAGCATCTGCTCTGTTTTCTTACCAAAAAAGGGGGGGATTCTTACTGCTTATGTTAGAGTTGTCATTATGCATTTGAAACGTACTAAGAGAGTAATCAGTATTAATTACCAAAGATTAGAAAGTGCAGGCAAGTATAAAAATGTAGAAAATCTCAAAAATCTTATTCACCAGAAAAAAATATGTTGTTAAAATCTTGGGATAATATTTTCCAGATACTTTTCTTTCTTCTTCCTCATTTTTGTTTGGATTTTTGTATTTTATTCCAGCATCTGGTGTATTGTATACATGAGTGTATTTGGGTGCGTACTAGCGTTTTTATATAGAGAGTATTATTTTGTACTGACTGCTCTAAAACCTGCTTCATTCATGTTTTTAAAAGGCTGGGGAGGGGAAGCAGAGTGCTATCAGAAAGATTATGTTAGAATGAATGACCAGGGAAATCCTTTTTGATGAGTGACATTCATGGTGAGATAATTAAGGTTGAGATCTGTTCATGCTAAGAATGCAGAGAAAAACACTGCAGAGAGAGGTAATAACAGCTGAGAAGGTCTTCCTGTGGGGAAGGAGCTGATCTTACTCTTGCATCTGAAAGAACCATGGGCTGAAGCACAGAGGAAACTGGGATGACAAGATCAAAGTTTGGCAGGGATCAGATCACCCAGGCACCTTCTAGGCCAGGCTTATTTCACGTGATATATTGTGACTGTCTTTCCATGGTCAGTATTCTAAAGGCAGTGGAGTGTGGTGTTAAGAGCCTGGCCATTGGAGTCAGATAAATCTGTTTTGTAAACTCAGTCAAGCTAATTAACGTCTCCAAATCTTAATTTCCAGATCTTTAAAATGGAGGTGGGTGGTTATAAGGCACTACCTGATGGGGCCATTGGGAGGAAAAGTCAGATAATATGTACAAAGCAGTGAAGAGCCTGGTACCACCTTTAATCAGTTTTATGGCTGAATTTGTTCAAGGTACATTGCCAGGGTAGCCAGGGGCTTGCTCAAGAAAGGTTATTTAGCAGAAGCTATAATGGAGCTTCAAATAACAAAGCATTGAAACCGGCAATTGTCTTCTTTACCACCTTTGGAATAAAGAGGCGAGATGCTCCACTGGCTGGTGTCTTCATTGCAGAGCCAAGTGCTATTACTGACTTTTACGATAGTAAGGGCAGGATCTTGGCCTTTCCTACCCTTTCTCACCTAGCACCTTACTCAGCACTTTTGAAGTGGAAGATGGTCAGTGAATCCCTGTGGAATGAATGATAAGCAATCGTGCCCCCATGAACCTCAACCTTTCCTTTTCCAGAAGGGAGATCACGCTTTTATTCTGATGAAGACTCTATGTATATAGAAAAATTGAAACAGGCTTTATAACATGTTTAAAATATACCGTGACTTTTAAAAAGGAGGTTGAAAATCTGTAAGATTATATGATTCTATAAGAAACATTACATACATCCAGCGCAGCTGCGGCACATGTTCCTACTGGTACAGCTCTGCAGACTGTCTAAGGCGGCATCCTAATGACTGCCCCCTTCTTCTGAAGTGCCACATTGGCTACTAAATATGTCGAGGATCACCTCTGCATGTGGCGTCAGTGTCGACATATTAATGGTGATTTTGTCTGGTTTGTAAAAGTATGAGTATTTAAATATTCTTGTCTGTGTTTCTGTAATGAACACGTATTATCCTTGTGATGAGAAAAATAAAATGGAAGGCAGTTCAGAAATAATATCCTTTAATTGTTTTCACCCAACTCTTCATGCAACCTCACATTCATAGTCCTAGCATTTCCGACTCCAAGGGCCGTATCCACATATTTTTTAAAGATTTTTAAAACTAAAATCTGCTGGATCTTCCAAATACTGAGATCTTAACACTGATGTGGGTTTCAGTAGGGTACCTGATGGGTCATTCTTTAAATATGCAATTTGCTCTCAAGGGACATGAATTTTGATTCTTACTTTGGTCATTTACTAGGCATAAATTCTTGGGTTTCATCATTTGCAACGCTGGGAAAGCAGTGCCTCCCTTATGTAATTTATAGATTATCTGATGATTCAAACGTGATACGAAAGTACTTTTACGCTATCGATGCAAACACCGGCTGCTAGTTTTTGTTTTGATTCACTATTGTAGTATCCTAAGAAGGCCCAGGCTTAATTTTTATCTAAGATCACTTGGGCAAATATTTTACACTAGGATAATTCATGATTTATTAAAACAGTTTGCTCTTCATTAATGGACTATTCTCTTCGGAAATTAGGTATTAAAATGTAAATTTTTGTGGCAACAGTGGGATGTGAGCTGCAATGCTTCTCCATAAAGAGATATTTTTTTGTATTTTAAGCATTAATCAGACCTGGGGACCTTTGCTCTTCTATCCTCAGACCAGCAAGTGCCCATTTTTAGGTTAGGCTGTGCTTGAAGCTCAGTGTTGAATATAGAAGTGTTTCCTCTGCTCACGGTTAGTCAGCTGGCTTGGAGAGCTTGGATTCTTCACCATGACAAAATTGCAGAAAAATACTGGGTCTTCTTAGGTAACCAAAAAGGAAATGAAATGGGTGTTGATCAGCTAGGAATTTACTTCTTCAAGTTTTCTTAAAATCATTAGTGCAACCAGCTTCTAGATACTTCTTAATTTCGTCTTTCACCAAACCATATAATGTCAAATAATGTTTGGAAATACCTTTGGTGGTCAGCTATGGGTATTTTTTGAATCAGTGAGTAATAAGGAGCTACCTGACACTGTTAAATACGGAGTGTTGGTTTATCACACCAGTAAATGAGTCAGGAGGGACTACTGAGCTAACTACCTGCTGGGACACCCTCTCTCCCCATACTGGTAATACTGGAATTTATCTAGCACCTCTGTGAGATTCCTGAGATCCTCCCACCTGCCAAGGAGACTGGAAAGAAGTGTGATAATTGCTCTGGCCTCTGGTCATCTGGGACATCAGAGGAGCTTTGGGGTTTCAGGAAATGCTTATTCCTCTGCTCTCAGGACAGGCCCTTGTTTTTCTGTCAAGATGAGAGACTCCCTCTAGTCCTTTGCTGCCCAATAGAAATGTAATGTGAGCCACATATGTAATTTAAAATTTTCTAGTAGGCATAGTAGAAAAGTAAAAAGAAACAGATGAAAACAATTTTAATAATATATCTCATTTAACTCAGTATATCTAAAATATTATGTCAACATGTGATCAGTACAAAAATTATGAATTGAATATTTTACACACTTTTTTGTATACTAAGTATTCAGAATCTGGTGTGTAATGTATACCTGTAGGGCATCTCATTCCGATGCACTATTAGTCACATTTCAAGTGCTCACTAAGCACAGGTAGCTACCACATGGGACAATGCAGGTCTGGTTTATTCCTTACCAGCCTAGCCCATAGTAGAAAATGCCATTTCCATGTAACAGCCTTTTCCCCTCAAGTAATTATTGGGCATCTAATATTTATGCTGTTTACTATGTTTTGGTTCAGTGACTGTAAAACTTGAATTTCAATCAATGACTTAAATTCTAAAAAAGATAGCACATAATAAGTAATATAACTAAAATGAAGTTTCCGCATATCTGTTACTTGCATCATATAGAATCTGTTGGATATGAGTTTTTAAAAATTTAGAGGGTAGCTTGGGATCATCTGAGTTAAAATTGTAGGCTCTATGGAATATAAGGCACTGGCTTTGGCGGGGTTCTGGGTAGCATCACGAAGTGTGAGACAGTTATTTTCCAAAAGTAGGTGAAATCGAGGTAGAAGGATGAACTCATGGGACTGCCATTCAAGAGATGTAGTATACTATTGGATGCCAGACACAGGAAGAATTTATTAATGAGGATGGCTATCAGCACAAACTCTAGTGTAAGGGCAGACGTTGCCAGTTACAGACATCAATTTGTTTTTGAGGTTCACCTTTCTTGGGCATCTCCTGAAGTTACGTGAGGATGGCCTACTAGCAATGCAAAATAATAGTACTGCCTTTTTTACCAAGTGCTTACTTATGTTAGTCAACATTCTAAGGGATTTACCTACCTTTTAAAACTTAATTTTCACAAGAAATGTCACAGAGGAGGCGCTATTATCATCTCCATTTAATGGGTGAGGAAATTGAAATATAGCGATGTTAGGAAATGCGCCAGAGATCACATGGATATTAAATGGAGGAACAAAGACTTTGGCCCAGTTCTTTCCAGCCCTCAAAATTATATTTCTAGTCTACTTCCCCAAATTAGACAATACTACAGCTCAAAATATAAATAACTAGTCCCAAATTATAAACACATATCTGTATTAATGGAGAAGCTTGATTACATGTTGTCTGATTTTAGCTAGGTTAGATTGAAATTAAATTATTAAGTGCACTTAAATCATTTAACTTATTCAAGAACCAATTCAGATGCCACTTTCTATAAAGAGCTCTGCTTCAAGCCCCTCATTTGGGATTCATCTCTCTTTCCTCCGATCTCCCCAAACAATTTACACATCTCATGGTGCATAATAACCTTCTCCTTTGATTGTTGTTATAGATGAACATGTTTTATCTGCCTTTCCTCTCTAGCTGCTACACGTGCCTTATACAAAGTAGCTGCTCAAAATATATGTGTCAAATGGATGAGCTAAATGGCTAGATGGACAGATAGATGAGTGAATGAGTTAATTAATAAATGAATAAATGAAAACACTCTTGCCCCCTTCAAAATAAGAGAACTGTGTTATAAATTACCTTCAGAGTAGATTTTGGGTAAAACCCTTTGATTATGATGATAATTTGCAATATAGCTATTGTAAAGGGGCCTGTTATTTAGAACTCAAATACTCTTGAAATATTAAAGATGTATATTATACACACACTGGTTGATTATCTACCACATACAGGCAGTTTGTCCTTGATTTCGCAGAGAACGTCTTTTCCCCTGGCCCGCCTCCAAGCTGTGCTTTGGCAGGGAGAACACTGAGCTTTGGACACTGCAGAAGTCATTGTGAGCTTTCAGCAGGAAAATCTGTTTCCATAGCTGGTAGTTTTCAGGGGACATGGGTCCTGTTTACCCTTTCCACGTGTTTTAGAGAAAAATCGTACAGTGATGAGCTTTAGCACCGTGGAAGACCTTGCATTGATCTCGAAGAATTTTATTGGGATGTCCATTATTTTTGTCATCCAAATGCATATGCCGTACTTAGGAAACAGAATGGAGCTGTGGCCTGAGTGGAAAAGAAATCACTCTATCGTACTGAAAAGTACTTTGGACACCATTTGGAATGTTTAGGAAGCAGCCATGTAAAAGTGTTGCTTCCCCTCCAAAGTGGATTCATTCATTCATTCATTTGCTACTTATCTATGTGTATATTCCCCTGTCTTATTCCAGAAAGGATTTAAACTGGCCCATACATGTCAAAACATTTCGAATTCCAAAATATTTGGAATGTTTCTGTAGGTCAAGGGCTAGACTTTCCCGGTGAATTGATTTAAAGCATGGCAGTCCTCTGACTCAGACGTGAACTCAATTATGATATTGCTCTTGTGGGTTTTTTCTGTAGTACGTGGACAGAGCAAAACACAAATGTAAATTTATGATGGCATTTGGGGTTTCTCAGATCGGGTACTTAATCATCTACTTTTGACTATGTACAAAAGAAATGCAAGACCTTTTTTTTTTCCTGTTAACCTGTCTTCTGGACTTTTCTGTTTGTAAATGATATTTCATTTACTCTGTTGTTACAGTTAGTAATGAAGCATAAAGATAAACCATTTTAATGAATGTGTTACTTGCAACTGTGACATATCTCTTTTCATTGATATTGGAAAGTTATTATAAGTTCAGTCAAAAGAAGGTGCTTAAGGGAAACAAGGGCATGCTAATAGAGAGTTGTATTCTTTTATTTTACTAATGAAATCCTGTTAATTTTTTCCTAGTATTTTACCTTTTGCAAATGGTTTCCTTGACTTTGTTCATGCCTCTGTATTTTTCACAAAAGCATCTAACTGACCAAGAGCAGTGAATGAAATCATTGCATTTCCCTGTCAAGCAAGTTTTGGAATGCATCTGGTACTTAACAACCCGTTGCTTTCTTATTTATTTCATCCCATTAATTATTATGACATCATAACTAAAAATTGCTGCTTTGGTTATACTACATAGGCCTCCTTTTCTTATAGAGTTTTGGGCAGTAAATGTAAGAAATAATTCATTCTTCATTCAGTTGCTACCTGCTGAATCCCTGCTAGGGTCAGCTGGGAGTTTTATGGAAAGGGCTTGACATAGAACTTCATATGCAAGGGCCAATGGCGCGTGCTAAACTATGGAGTGGATCACGGTCACCGGGATGAATAAAGTGTTGAGTCAGCAGAGGATATAAGAATGTGTGGGAGCTTTGCAAGTCAGAGGGACATTTAGCTCAGAAGCAGGCATTGACCCTGGATCTGTCTCTTAAACCTCTGAGTTTACCTAGTCTGTGAATGCATAATGGTAACACTTAATTTGAAGGTACATCAGGATTCACATTAACATGTGAGGTGATAGCACATATTAGGAATTAATAAATAATGTTGGCTGGGGTGTTGTTTTCTTTATCTTCTTCATCTTCATCATCATCATCAAATATGACCCATTGCTTCAAATACCTTACAGTATAGTGGGGGAAAATAAGATTGTGTATGTGTGTGTTTATTAGAGATGGGGTAGAATTCTTTTGAAGTATTAATTTCATTGCCACCATGGACTTTGCAAATGACCAACACCTCCCAAAACTTGAGGGAAGCTGAGGTTGAATACTGGGAAGAATTTAGGGTACCAGAACCAAGGGAACTAAAAGACTTAGCAGCTAGGCAATAAATGAGACTTGCGGGAACATCCAGAGGTGCCATCACAGTGCTTGGCCTGAGGAGCGGAGTTGGGAGAAGACTGCAGCTACCAGGGGTGGATGTAGCCATCCAGGGGAACACGCAGTGAGCTGTGTTCCTCTCCCGACAAAGCGTTCTTTGAAGGTTTCCTTGTCGATTTGCTCTTCCTTTACCACTCCTGCTGGCCACACCAAAGACATTAACGTATGAAAAATTAAGTGACAATAAAAATAACATTGCGGGCTTCCCTGGTGGCGCAGTGGTTGAGAGTCTGCCTGCCGATTTAGGGGACACGGCTTTGTGCCCCCGTCCGGGAAGGTCCCACATGCCGCGGAGCGGCTGGGCCTGTGAGCCATGGCCGCTGAGCCTGTGCGTCCGGAGCGTGCTCCGCAAAGGGAGAGGCCACAACAGTGAGAGGCCCACGTACCGCTAAATAAATAAATAAATAAATAACATTGTAAGACATGCCTCAAGGCAGAATGAGTATCAAGTGCTGGATGATGGTGGAATGAATTATGCTGGCATCCAGAGAACAAAGGTCTTATGGCCTGAGGGTATAAAGGACTCCACTATGAGAAAGGAAGCTTTGACTTGGCTTCTGAAAAATTGTGCACAGAGACGGGCTCTTACTTATCACCTGCATCAACTGCCACGTGCTTGGCCAAAGTGGAAATCTTTAAAGTCACCTCTGTTCCGTCCTAGCACCCTGCAGCAAAGAGAAAATGGGAAGAGACGCTCGCTCCAGCTGATTTAATTTCTGAAGAATCCCTGGCATTTATTCCTGAATTGATGATAGGGCCATCCAGGCTTAATAAATATCATTCGCCATCTTTTTTAAATAAATATTTTATGACATTAATTGTTGTGAACTTTTAGTTTCCTAACTGTTCTCTCCAAATAACACGTGCACATCCAATCCAGAAAACTTTGAAACAAGTTTAATCAAAATGAAAGGCAAAGAATCTGTAATTAATTCAACCACAGAATGCTAATTAGAGTGATTATTTTTACTCCTATTTCCAAGTTTATAATATTATGAGTAATATAACTATATCAGTAAGTAGACATTTATCATATTTGACAAAACATGAGCTCACTTCTAATCTGTTTTACCTGCTTACAGTGTTTTGTGAACGTCTTTCCTTCTCATACATGCACTTCAGTAACATCTCTTTTTCAAGGATAATTTTAGAAATATATATTTCCTGGTCTAGTTACATGCATATTTTTAATACTTTTGGTACGTATTGCCAAATCGTCTTGAGAACATTTATATCAGTTTATGTCACATGGGAATATTTGAGAGTGCTCCTTCTTGGACCCTTAGCTGACACTGAGACTTGTAATAAAAATAAATACATAAATAAATACTGTGCTACTTTGACGGGAGGAAAATGGAATTTCATTATAGTATCATGCTAAATTCCACTAACTTAATTACTAATGAGCTTTAATTTTTTCTTATTTGTCTCTTCAATTATTTATTTATATTTTCTTAACTGTGATTTGTTTACTCATAATATTTGCTCATATTGTTTTGAAAGTATTTTTTACTTCTTTATCTGATTTGAGAGATATATATTCTTAATATATATCTGATTTGAGATTATATATATATATGAGTATATGTGTATTCTTAATATATGTTAAGAATAGTAACTCCATCTCTGCCACATACGCCAGTTTCTTTTTCCCATGTCAAATTTCATAGTCTTTCTTTCCCTTGTGGTTTATGACTTCCTAACAGAGATCTTCCCTACTTCCTAATTATTCAAATATATATCTGTATTTTTGCCTAGGATGTTTATGATTGCTTTTTTTTTTTTTTTTGCGGTACGCGGGCCTCTCACTGTCGTTGCCTCTCCCGTTGCGGAGCACAGGCTCCGGACGTGCAGGCTCAGCGGCCATGGCTCACGGGCCCAGCCGCTCCGCGGCATGTGGGATCTTCCCGGACCGGGGCACAAACCCGTGTCCCCTGCATCGGCAGGCGGACTCTCAACCACTGTGCCACCAGGGAAGCCCTGTTGGAATTTTTTTTTTTTTTTTTTTTTTTTTTTTGCGGTACACGGGCCTCTCACTGTTGCGGCCTCTCCCGTTGTGGAGCACAGGCTCCGGACACGCAGGCTCAGCGGCCATGGCTCACGGGCCCAGCCGCTCCGCGGCATGTGGGATCTTCCCAGACCGGGGCACGAACCCGTGTCCCCTGAATCGGCAGGCAGACTCTCAACCACTGCGCCGCCAGGGAAGCCCTATGATTGTATTTTTCATATTTAAGTTTTAATCTTTCTTAAATTATTTTGGATGAGAATAAAGGATCCATTATACAATTTGCACTGTTTATAAGACATCTAGTCTGTTTTATTGTTCTGTTTATTCCTTGTAGCATACACTGTAACATTAAGATGAATTTCCAATATCTAATAGTGCACACCATTTAAAAAAATTATCTGGCTGTAGTCACCTTTTCCATATGAAACTTAGACTCATTTGTTAAAATATCCAATATAATTTCTAGTGGCGCTCACAGTTCCACTAGAAATAGGTACTTTGCAATATTATTTCTAATCATATAGTAACATTTATATCTCTGTATATTCAAGTCTTCTTTTCTGTCCTTTAGTGAAAATGTTGTTCTTTTATTCATATAAACCCTTATGTGATATTTTCTGAGTGTTTGCATTTTATCCTTGTCTCAGTTCTGGATCTAAATGGATTCTCACAAATGTTAAATTCTCCAGTGTGATGTTAAGGAAAATGCTCACTATTGCTATATAACTAGGCATTTTAAATTAGAAATAAATGTTAAAGTATTTCTAAGGCTTTTTTGGTCATCTGTTGGGATTTTTTTCCCTCCATTTTTTGACTTAGTTATTTTGGGGATTAAATTTAGAATATGTTATATTGACGCTTGCATTTTTGAACACATTTTATTATAATATTTTGTATTACAAGATTCTTATTGATTTAATCATATTTAGGATTTCAGTTTATATTCATATGAAAAAATTCATCTCTAGTTTTCTGTTTTATTTTTCTGTCTTTTGGGGGGGGGTTCAGACTTTGGCATTAGTTTATGCTGGATTCTTGTCTAATTTTCATTCTTTTCAGTGCTCTAGAAGGTAAGAGGTTTGAAAGAATTCACCCAGGAGCTGGTTTTGGAATGGTAGTCCTTAGAAAATATTTCTAAATGTCCCAGTTACTTTCTGACAAAATTATAGGATGTCTTGGTTGTCCTTAAAAATAATCCCAGGGACAGTGTGAGGGGAAAATCTGTAGGAGTAATATGAAACTTGGAGTATATGGTTGTTGTTACTATACGTTTTTTCACTTTTAGACATATTTGATATATTTTGTAATAAAAAGTATCTAAAATTAAATAACCTGAAAAATGTTTTCGGTGGTTACTAGCTTATTTAGGTTTCCTAATGTCTTTAGTTGCTTTGGTAATTTACACTTTATTAGGAACTAGCATATTTTAAAATTCTTAAATGTGTGGTTTTATCAAGTTTCCCATGTCTAACATAGTCCATTTCTATTTTTTCTCTTTTAATTAGATTAGAAGTCTGACTCTTTAAAATCATCTCTCTAGATTACAGTTTTGACCAAATCACCAGTCTGTGCACAGCCCTTGATCTTCCTTGATCAAATTCAGAATTTGGGCAGGCAACGAGGCCTTCGGTACTGACCCCAGCCTGCCTCTCAAGCTCCAGCTCCAGCCTTATTCCCTCTCCTGTTTTCCCACATTCCCAAGAGACACTTGAATGATTTCTCCTCTGCCTGGGGTGTTGTCTCCTCTGCCTGGGGTGTTGTCAGCCTGAAAACACCCTACTTATTTTCCAAGACTCCTATGGAATGTTACTTCTTTGAAGACTTCCACAAGCTCTCTCTTCTCTCTCTCTCCTGTCCCTTCTCTGTGACACATAAGGTTTTGCTCGGACTGTGGTGTTGCCTTTATTATACTGCATTAAGTTTGCATATTTAGAAACCCACCTTCTTCTTTCCTCCACCCACTCTGCCGACAGAGGCCCTGACGCCCAGGCACAGGGAGAATATTCATGGGATGGGGACGCTATGGGACAGGCCGGGTGTGTGCCTTGGGCCAGCAGTCTCATTGTATGTCCCCAGCACTGAGCAGAAGTAGGTGCTCATTAAATGCTTGCAGGGTGAATGCTGAGTGAGTGGGGTGGGCATGATAGATTCAGGGAATCAGGAGCTCAGTGGGGCTATTAGTGGAGAGAAGTAGTGGGAGATAACTTTGGGACATGTTGTCACAATTTATGAGTGGGGGTGAGTACAGAAAGCAAAGAACATGTCCATGGGCTGTTTGAATAAGATAAGCTAGTGCTCTTTGGTGGTTAACACAGAAATGTGTATCTTTTCCAACTCATAATTTACAAGAAATGATGTCTGTGTTAAGGTAATAAAAATGTCTCTAAAACACATTCTCATCATATCTAAATCACTTTCTCATCATTTGCTTTACTGTAATTTCATCAAAATGACTATAAAAGAATTCAGAAAGACAGTTGTCTGACCTCCAAAGCTGTTCAGACAGAGATCATTTAGCAGACTGTGCTTTTCCTCCCTTTGCCTTTCAGTGAGCTGATCGTGGTCTTCCCCTGAAGATCAAGGCTATTTTACAAGTTCCCTTGTAGGGTTGTTCAGATTTCTTGTAAGCATGAGCTACATCAGTGAGCATATTTCGGAGGAAGGAAACCCAGTAATGACTCAGTCCAAGTGGTTTGGTTAAGTTGGCCGTCAATATGTGCAGATAGGGAGTGCAGTTTTTCCATCATAGAGTCTTTTTAGGCTTCTGACTATAGTTCAAAAGTAATCTTTTAGTCAAGGCTTCGGGCCTTTTTTAATAGTTTGCTCATTTGCCTCTTGGTTTGCTGTTATCATTTAGATGACAGAGGGTCTGCTGGAGGAAGATGGCCAGAATTCATAACAGTATGTTTTTTAATTGAATGGATTATCTATTTAATAGTTTCTCTTCTATAGTTCTTGTATGAATATTGGGGGGAGGGGGGAGGGCTATATGTGACTTTTGCATACTGTATATTTGCAGGTGACCGAGAAAATAAGGGCCTAAAGAGGGAAAAAAAATACCCAATTGATTTTTAGATTGCTAAGCTTTCTTCTAATTGCATGCTCTGTGTGTTTGATTCATAGCTACCAAAGTAGATAAATTCATCATTTGACCACTGTAAGATTTCTTCCCCACTGTCCTGCAGGCCCCAGAGAGCTTCCCAAATAAATTGGAGGTAGTTATCACCAATTATATCGGCAACTATCAAAATGATTAGAGCCATCCAAAGATACAACTGACTATCTTGAGAAGTATGCAGTATGGGCTGGCTGACCACTTGGGAGGCATGATGTAGAGGGAATTCAGGCACAAGATATAAGGTAACTTTGGGCTAATCTGACTGTCTTTAGTATGTATGAAAAATACGGGATGTGGGTAAGCTGTTCAGAAGTAGAATTCCAATTGACTCTACCTCGTTCAAAGGCAAGAGAATACATTAAGCATTTCTGTATTGCCAGAACCTAACACAGTGTGTGGCGTTAGGTGGGTAAGCAGTGGATGTATATGGAATTAGACCTGATTGTGAATAATTGATTATAATGTCATACTCCTAGGAAATTTGTAAAGGCTGACGTACTGAGGTTGTGCTTGCAAATATGAAGTGCAAATTGGAATTAATTATCCTAGTCCTTTTTAGGAAAGTACTTTCTCTTGTCAATCCAGATGAGTGATGCAAAAACACCTTCTGGAATTGAATTAGCTGGATAATTCTTGACTTTGCTCAAGACTCTAAACTGGTGGGAGCTTTAATGGGTATTAATTAGTGTGAACGCTTTTTATTCTTTGAGGGTCTTTTTTTTTTTTCCTGAAAGAGAAATCTATCTTGATTGACAGATGGATCCCTCTGTTTCATGTTTTATTGTTTTTGAAGAAAGGGGCTATGATTTCCTGCCAGGGAGCTTTCATAAAAGGACCTTAGCATGCTGAGTCCTGATTAAACATCAGGGAGAGGTGATGATTCTTTTGTATAGCTCCTTCCTGAAAGGTGAAGAAGCCAAAATTACAGTGACTCCAGGAGAGGTATCTGCTGAAGAACACATTCAGCTATAGGAAAAATCAACCACTGCATAGAGAGCGGTAAGATTGGGATGCAAATGCCCTATTTTAGGCATACTTCTAAAAGGTCTGTAGAAGAAAGTGGTCATAATGATACTTTAGAGGAGAGAATATCAGGTTAGTTTTATTCATTGCTATGGAGTCTTGACCTATATAATTGAGAACTTTTTATAAAGTAAAATGGATTTTTCCTTAAAGATCCTGCTAATTTTAGCAAGTAAAAGAGATTTACTTTGCACGACAAGTGTTTGTCTAATTTAAACTACTCACCTTGTTTTGGGTTTACTGAGTTTGCTTCTAAATCTTTTGTTCTGGCAGTCCTGTTTACTAACCCTGCATCCCCAAATCAATGATCAAATTCAGTTTATAAAACAAAGCTGTCTTATGTGCAAGGTTGAGTATCAGGGAGAGTGGAGTCCCTGAAGTTATAGGAGTCTCAGTTTTAATCTTCAGGTATAGCCTGGCTGTACCACTTACTGGTCATGTCGCCTTGGGCAAGATTTTAAGTGCTCTGAATCTCTCAGTAAATGTATACATATAAAAATACTCACCTGGCAGGGAGATTGGGGGACGCAATCAGATAAACTGCACAAAACGTCTAATGTGCTTTGGATTTTATAGCACTGCTTCTGGCAACAATATTGTAATGTTAAGACTTCAAAATAAAACTAACCGAAGAGATTATAGTTGGTGGTTGAATCATTGTTATTATTCTTAGCCAGAGATAAAAATAAGTTACTAGAAAATTTTGGGGTCATTTGCAGTTCTTTTTATCACATGACCATATACCATTTATTTACTCTGGGCTTGGCCCGAAACACACTCCAGTGCCGATCAAGAAGTGCCTAGAAGCCGAATGCCACTTTGTCCTTTCTTTTTTCTTGTGTTCATGAACTGAATTCTTAATATCCTGTCTCCTGTAATTGTCATTTTTCACATAAAGGAGAATGATCATAGTCTAAATCTCTACCTACTAGAAGTTAAAGTTGGGTCAAGTGTTCTCCTAAAATGAATAAACGCTTGCTAAGATGACTAATTCCAGCTCTTAAAAGTGAATATTAAGTATCTTGGGATCAGCTTAATGTGCTACAAATGAGCTATTTGAGTTGTTATTAATTAATGTGAAATAAAATCATGTAGGTTTAGGCATATAACAAGAAATCACAACCTGACTATACATATTTAGTTTAGTATTTATTTATTTAAATTAATCGATTTTATATTTTAGAGCACTTTTAGATTTAGAGCATAACTCTAACTGTGTGGTAACATCACTTGGAGAGCTTTTCACAAAATCCCCAGTGCCAGTTCTTGCCTGCAGGAATTGTGATTTATATGTGCAGCCTCCCTTGCCACTTCACCCCACCCCCCTTCCCAGATAGTCCTCTAAGTTTCCAGATGCTTCCAACGCAAAGCCAGAGTTGAGACCAACAACATTAAGGGCTTAAAAAACTCAACATTGATTTTAGTCAAGAGATATTAAAATAAACTATTTGAATGAAATAGCTATGTAAAAATAGAGAATTTAATACTGTGTCTTTTAAAAAGTGTTTCTAATATTCTCCAATTATCTTTTTTAAAATTAATTAATTAATCTGTTTTTGGCTGCCTGGGGTCTCATTGCTGCGTGCCAGCTTTCTCTAGTTGCGGCGAGCGGGGGCTACTCTTTGTTGCCGTGCGTGGGCTTCTCGTTGCAGTGGCTTCTCTTGTTGCGGAGCATGGGCTCTAGGTGCACAGGCTCAGTAGTTGTGGCGCACGGGCTTAGTCTCTCCGCAGCATGTGGGATCTTCCCAGACCAGGGATCGAACCTGCTTCCCCCACTTTGGCAGGCAGATTCTCAACCACTGCTGCACCAGGGAAGTCCCAATACTGTGTTTTAAAGCATAAAAACTCATAGTTTATCAGGCACTGTGTCTCAAATTATAAAAGTATAAAACAAATTACGGGAACAGTATAATTCACCTCTCCCCCTTTTTCTATTCCACCAATGCTTGATAAGAAAACTAAGCAAAGAAGTGCTGAAGTGATAAACAGGTGTCTCACCTCTCCATGAGTGGTCCAGAGATGTCAGGCCATATGTAAACTGGTATCCTTTTTTTGGGGGGCAATTAGGAATTAATTTTTAAAATTCACATACCACTTGGTCCGCAAATTTATATTTAAGAATTTATTCAGAGGAGAGAGATTTTCATTGCAGCATTACATGCAATAGCAAAAATTTATAAATATCCTAAATGTCCACCAAGAGGGGAGTGACTGAATAGGCATCAGGTGCAGTCACAGTGTGGACCACTGTATGTAAAAATTTAAAGTAAGTATATCTGTAGGTATTGGAATGAATCATATCAATTATCCATTATTAAGCAACAGAAACAAATTAAAGGACAATTTTTAACCTATGATGGTATTTTTATACATATAAACTCACTTTTACCCACTGTAAACAATTTGAAAATCTTCTTTCTGTAGGTGTGGTTCTTAAAAAAGATCTGAGAAGATATTCACTAAATGGTTAGCGATGATTAAATCTGGAGAATGGGTTTGGGGAATGAGGGAGAACTGTTTATGTAACTGACAGTTTAAACATTTTTTTCAATATTTAGAATCAACTGTTACCGTATTTGAAACTTAAACAAAGGAAAATGAGACAAGCTCCCCATACCCTTAGGATTTCCATTACTTTTTAAAAAATATGACATTTCTATGAAGCAGAGTGCACTATATTGTAACACTTGTGGAAAAATTTAGCCAATCATGGCTAACATCCTAATAAATATTTAGTTTTGTGTACAGACACCCTCACTCCCCATCTGCTCAACTCTTCAGCATTTCTAAAATCCCTGCAGTACTGTTCTAAACAAAAGCTGGATTCCTCTCAAATGGACCTTGATCACGTGGCTAGGAATAATCACCCTAATCTTTTGAGAAACATCTATGAAAGTTGCAGTATATCCAGTGTAGAATGGTGAGAAGCAGATTTGTAGCTTCCACAGAATGCTTGGATTAAATTCCATTTCCAAATGCTCAAAGGCCATTTTATATGGTGTCACAGGGTTCTAGAGCCCGAGCTCCTCTTAATTGGTGGGGTGATTGAGACACATTTTTCCTTCTGAGGGTTAATGAAGCCATTCCCCTGCTCCTTTACCACGCTTCTCTTTCCCAAGCTTAGGAAGAAATTGACCACAGTATATTTCCATAGCGATCCTGTTCCCATGAGCAAAGCCAAGAAGGAGCTCAGTGGAGCTCCAGGCTCCAAAAGGCATTTTCATTCTCATCGTACTCTCTCCAATGGTTCTCAACCCGTGCATGCTAGAATCACCCTCATGCATGCTAGAATCACTTAAGATGACTCCCCAAAGATTATGATTGTACTCAGCTGACCAGGTATTACTCGTCTGTAAAAGTCCACCAGATGATTCTAATTTGTGATCAGGACTGAGAGCTATGTGTTTAACTGGGTTCCTTTCAGGAATACTGTAGAAATTTTAGCTAGTTACTAAACATCTGTAAAAGAAGCTTTACAGATGAGAGACTTCCCCACTCTACATCAGAGTCTCCATCCTCCTACCCTGCCATCCCCAGCCCCAATGTCCTGGGACTTATTGTTGTTCTGGAGCTTTGTAGAGTGGTTCCACGTGGGGTGGTCCAGCTGAAATGAGCTCATTGTGTGCCACAGATCATCATCATCGCCTTCTGAGCTCGTGTAGGTAGAGCTGATCAGTGCTGTGTGGAGGGTCAGTGCCAGGGTGCAGGACAGGGAATGTATTCTGAGATGTTGCCATTCAGGTCTGGCACTAACCGTCTGAAGTTAATACAGACCCTCTAAGTTAAAGGGCATGGTCCTCAATAAGTGTCCTCTCACTCCAGACCAAGTTGGCTACACAGCTGGGGGTTCTCATGACCCTGTGCAGGCTTGATAATTCACTAGAATGACTCACAGAACTCAGGAGCATGCTATACTTATGATTACGGTTTTATTTTAAAAGATAGAACTCAGGAACAGCCAGATGAAGAGAACATGTAGAGCAAGGTTTATGAGGGTCCTAAACACAGAGCTTCCATCCCCTCTCTTTGGGGAATCAGGGCTCAGCACTCTCCTGGCACATCAGTATGTTCACTAACCAGGAAGCACCAACAAGCTTTGGTGTCCAGAGTTTTTTTTTTTTGCGGTACGTGGGCCTCTCACTGTTGTGGCCTCTCCCGTTGCAGAGCACAGGCTCCGGATGCGCAGGCTCAGCTGCTCTGCGGCATGTGGGATCTTCCTGGACCGGGGCACGAACCCGTGTCCCCTGCATCGGCAGGCAGACTCTCAACCACTGCACCACCAGGGAAGCCCCAATGTCCAGAGTTTTTAAAATTGGGGTTTCATTACGTGGGCGTGATTGATTGAACGTAGACCTCATGATTGGAGAGAATCTCCAACCCCCCTCCTCTCTTCTTTCCCTGGAGGTCAGGCTGTTTTAACATCCCAACCCTCTAATCACAAGTTTGGCTTTTTGTTGACTAGCCCCATCCTGAGTCATCTCATCTCATTAGTATAAACTCAGGTGTGATCCAAGTGGCGCTACATAATAAGGATACTTATTTTACTTGGGAAATTCCAAAGATTTAGATATTCCTTCCCAGGAACCAAGGACAAAGACCAGTCAAATTCTTTGTTATACAACAGTAGGTCTTCTTGAAGTCCCTGGACTCCTAACAGGGGTGCTTCTGGCAGTCCTCCCTTGGTCCGTCCATCTTGGCTTGTGGTCCTGATCTCTTCTTGGAAACAGTTCTGAGAATTAGTGTTCCATCTTCCAGGTTCTTCACATCCCATCCTGGGATACATCCATGACCTACCCTTCTTGCATTTCTACCCCTACGTCCTTTTCATTCCTAAAACCCTGAAAACCTAAATAAAATGAAACACAATAACACAAACTCCACCTACTCTTCTTTTTCCTGTAGAACTTAATTGCCCATTAACACTAGAAGAGGAGGTGGAGTTTCAGGAGATAGCAGTTTCCTACCTAGAGGGACTGATGGGCAGTCCCTTCTAGAGGGCCTGCACTTCTAGAAGTTCAGGGAGCTAAAGTTTTTGCATTTCATTCTTCAAGAAAGATAATAAATAAAAAGAAAGCCTTTACACCTCTTTTTAAAAGAGTCAAAATCCTGACAGTTCCGGAAAATGCATGTAAACGACTGCTTGACACAGGTGGTAAAGGATTCTTCAAATTCTTTCAAAAATTAGTTCTGAATTTACTTTCAAAATTAAAGTCATTTGGCACAATACATTGTACTGAATTAGCTCTAATGTGATATTGGCTCATGTATCATTCCTTTGAAATGTATTCTGAAGATTTTATTGTCTTCCTATCTTAAGTATTTCAGTTGCCTTTAGGCAAAACCAATGCAAAAAAGCATTAATCATTTCTCAAAACAGATCACATGGATGTAGTTCTACTTATTTTTAAATGTTGTTTTTAAAAGTAGGGGGTGTTTGATTGCTTTAAGTAATCATCTAGAGAGTCATGGTCTTTTGGGTCTTTTGTTGCGACTCTGGACATAATGAAAGAGAATTAAATCACTCAGAAGGATGGATGGAAACTAGCATAAGGATAAGTTGGTTACATCACCATGACAGGCTTCATACTAGAAGTTTTCAGATTCATGATTTTTTAAATCACATTTAATCCATCCTCACAGCAGCTGTTCAAGGTAGATACACCCCAATTTTATGGATCAGAAAATTGAATTTAAGGAGATATTCCGTTGACTAATTAATGAGGTAATAAGTGGTAGACGCAAGATTTAGTTATTTTTATAATTCATGCTCCTTCCACAATGCCATCTGGGTAATTGTTTCCAAAGTGTTCTTTTTTTAACATCTTTATTGGCGTATAATTGCTTTAACATGTTGTGTTAGTTTCTGCTGTATAACAAAGTGAATCAGCTATATGTATATATATATCCCTATATCTGTTCCCACTTGCACCTCCCCCCAGCCCTCCCTATCCCACCCCTCTAGGTGGTCACAAAGCACCGAGCTGATCTTGCTATACAGCTGCTTGCCACTAGCAATCTATTTTACATTTGGTAGTGTATATATGTCAGTTACTCTCTCACTTAGTCCCAGCTTACCCTTCCCCCTCCCCATGTCCTCAGGTCCATTCTCTACATCTTCGTCTTTATTTCTGCCCCTAGGTTCATCAGAACCATTTTTTTTTTTTTTAGATTCCATCTATATGTGTTAGCATACGGTATTTTTGTTCTCTTTCTGACTTACTTCACCCTGTATGACAGACTCAGGTCCATCTGCCTCACTAAAAATAAGTCAATTTTGTTTCTTTTTATGGCTGAGTAATATTCCATTGTATTTATGTGCTGACACTTAGGTTGCCATGTCCTGGCTATTGTAAATAGTGCCACAGTGAACATTGTGGTACATGACTCTTTTTGAATTATGGTTTTCTCAGGGTATATGGCCAGTAGTGGGATTGCTGGGTCATATGGTAGTTCTATTTTTAGTTTTCTAAGGAACCTCTGTACTGTTCTCCATAGTGGCTGTATCAATTTACATTCCCACCAACAGTGCAAGAGGGTTCCCTTTTCTTCACACCCTCTCCAGCATTTATTGTTTGTAGATTTTTTTTTTTTTTTTGCGGTACGTGGGCCTCTCACTGTTGTGGCCTCTCCCGTTGTGGAGTACAGGCTCCGGATGCGCAGGCTCAGCGGCCATGGCTCACGGGTGCAGCCGCTCCGCGGCATGTGGGATCTTCCCGGACCGGGGCACGAACCTGTGTCCCCTGCATCGGCAGGCGGACTCTCAACCACTGCGCCACCAGGGAAGCCCTATTGTTTGTAGATTTTTTTATGATGGCCACTCTGACCAGTGTGAGGTGATATCTCATTGTAGTTTTGATTTGCATTTCTCTAATGATTAGTGATGTTGAGCATCCTTTCATGTGTTTGTTGACAATCTGTATATCTTCTTTGGAGAAATGTCTGTTTAGGTCTTCTGCCCATTTTTGGATTTGTTTGGATTTGTTTTTTTTCATACTGAGCTGCATGAGCTGCTTGTATATTTTGGAGATTGACCCTTTGTCAGTTGCTTTGTTTGCAAATATTTTCTCCCATTCTGAGGTTGTCTTTTCATCTTGTTTATGGTTTCCTTTGCTTTGCAAAAGCTTTTAAGTTTCATTAGGTCCCATTTGTTTATTTTTATTTCCGTTTCTCTAGGAGGTGGGTCAAAAAGATCTTGCTGGGATTTATGTCATAGACTGTTCTGCCTATGTTTTCCTCTAAGAGATTTATAGTGTCTGGAGTTACATTTAGGTCTTTAATCCATTTTGAGTTTATTTTTGTGTATGGTGTTAGGAAGTGTTCTAATTTCATTCTTTTACATGTAGCTGTCCAGTTTTCCCAGCAGCACTTATTGAAGAGGCTGTCTTTTCTCCATTGTATATTCTTGCCTCCTTTATCAAAGATACTGTGACCATATGTACGTGGGTTTCTCTGTGGCTTTCTATACTGTTCCTTTGATCTGTATTTCTGTCTTTGTGCCAGTACCATACTGTCTTGATTACTGTAGCTTTGTAGTATACTCTGAAGTCTGGGAGACTGATTCCTTCAGCTCCGTTTTTCTTCTCAAGATTGCTATGGCTATTCGGGGTCTTTTCTGTTTCCCTACAAACTGTGAAATTTTTTGTACTAGTTCTGTGAAAAATGCCATTGGTACTTTGATAGGGATTGCATTGAATCTGTAGATTGCTTTGAGTTGTAGAGTCATTTACACAGTGTTAATTCTTCCAATCCAAGAACATGGTATACCTCTCCATCTGTTTGTATCATCTTTAATTTCTTTCATCAGTGTCTTATAGTTTTCTGCATACAGGTATTTTGTCTTCTTAGGGAGGTTTATTCCTAGGTATTTTATTCTTTTTGTTGCAATGGTAAATGGGAGTGTTTCCTTAATATCTCTTTTAGATTTTTCATCATTAGTGTATAGGAATGCAGGAGATTTCAGTACATTAATTTTATATCCTGCTACTCTACCAAATTCATTGATTAGCTCTAGTAGTTTTCTGGTAGCACCTTTAGGATTCTCTATGTACAGTATCATGTCATCTGCAAACAGTGACGGTTTTACTTCTTCTTTTCCAATTTGGATTCCTTTTATTTCCTTTTCTTCTCTGATTGCTGTGGCTAAAACTTCCAAAACAATGTTGAATAATAGTGGTGAGAGTGGGCAACCTTGTCTTGTTCCTGATCTTAGTGGAAATGGTTTCAGTTTTTCACCATTGAGAACGATGTTGGCTGTGGGTTTGTCATATATGGCCTTTATTATGTTGAGGTAGGTTCCCTCTCTGCCTACTTTCTGGAGAGTTTTTATCATAAATGGGTGTTGAATTTTGTCGAAAGCTTTTTCTGCATCTATTGAGATGATTATATAGTTTTTCTCCTTCAGTTTGTTTATATGGTGTATCACATTGACTGATTTGCATATATTGAAGAATCCTTGCATTCCTGGGATAAACCCCTCTTAATCATGGTGTATGATCCTTTTTATGTGCTGTTGGATTATGTTTGTTAGTATTTTGTTAAGGATTTTTTGCATCTATGTTCCTCATTGATATTGGCCTGTAGTTTTCTTTTTTGTGTGACATCTTTGTCTGGTTTTGGTATCAGGGTGATGGTGGCCTCGTAGAATCAATTTGGGAGTGTTCCTTCCTCTGCTATATTTTGGAAGAGTTTTAGAAGGGTAGGTGTTAGCTCTTATCTAAATGTTTGATAGAATTCGCCTGTGAAGCCATCTGGTCCTGGGCTTTTATTTGTTGGAAGATTTTTAGTCAGAGTTTCAATTTCAGTGCTTGTGATTGGTCTGTTTATATTTTCTGTTTCTTCCTGGTTCAGTCTCAGAAGGTTGTGCTTTTCTATGAATTTTTCCATTTCTTCCAGGTTGTCCATTCTATTGGCATATAGTTGCTTATAGTAATCTCTCATGATCCTTTGTATTTCTGCAGTGTCAGTTGTTACTTCTCCTTCTTCATTTCTAATTCTCTTGATCTGAGTCGTCTCCCTTTTTTTCCTTGATGCGTCTGGCTAATGGTTTATCAATTTTGTTTATCTTCTCAAAGAACCAGCTTTTAGTTTTATTGATCTTTGCTCTTGTTTCCTTCATTTCGTTTTCATTTATTTCTGATCTTATCTTTCCTTCTGCTAACTTTGGGGTTATTTTCTTCTTCTTCTCTAATTGCTTTAGGTGTAAGGTTAGGTTGTTTATTTGAGATTTTTCTTGTTTCTTGAGGTAAGATTGTATTGCTAAAAACTTCCCTCTTAGAACTGCTTTTTCTGCATTCCATAGGTTTTGGGTCATTGTGTTTTCATTGTCATTCATTTCTAGGTATTTTTTTATTTCCTCTTTGACTTCTTCAGTTATCTCTTGGTTATTTAGTAGCGTATGGTTTCACCTCCCTGTGTTTGTATTTTTTACAGATTTTTTCCCTGTAATTTATATCTAGTCTCATAGTGTTGTGGTTGGAAAAGATACTTGAATGATTTCAATGTTCTTAAGTTTACCAAGGCTTGATTTGTGACCCAAGATGTGGTCTATCCTGAAGAATGTTCCATGAGCCCTTGAGAAGAAAGTGTATTCTGTTGTTTTTGGATGGAATGTTCTATAAATACAAATTAAGTCCATCTTGTTTAATGTGTTATTTAAAGGTTGTGTTTCCTTATTTATTTTCATTTTGGATGATCTGTCCATTGGTGAAACTAGGGTGTTAAAGTCCCCTGCTATTACTGTTTTACTGTTGATTTCCCCTTTTCTGGCTGTTAGCGTTTGCCGTTTGTATTGAGGTGCTCCTATGTTGGGTACATAAGTACTTTACAATTGTTATATCTTCTTCTTGGATTGATACATTGATCATTATGTAGTGTCCTTTGTCTCTTGTAATAGTCTTTATTTTAAACTCTATTTTGTCTCATATGAGAATTGCTACTCCAGCTTTCTTTTGGTTTCCATTTGCATGGAGTATCTTTTTCCATCCCCTCATTTTCAGTCTTTATGTGTCCCTAGGTCTGAAGTGGGTCTGTTGTAGACAGCGTATATACAGGTCTTGTTCTTGTATCCATTCAGCCAGTTTATGTCTTTTGGTTGGTGCATTTAATCCATTTACATTTAAGGTAATTATTGGTATGTATGTTCCTATTAACATTTTCTTAATTGTTTTGGGTTTGTTATTGTAGGTCTTTTCCTTCTCTTGTGTCTCTTTCCTAGAGAAGTTCCTTTAGCATTTGTTGTAAAGCTTGTTTGGTAGTGCTGAATTCTCTTAGCTTTTGCTTGTCTGTAATGGTTTTAATTTCTCCTTCAAATCTGAATGAGATCCTTGCTGGGTAGAATAAACTTGGTTGTAGGTTTTTCCCTTTGATCACTTTAAATATGTACTGCCACTCCCTTCTGGCTTGCAGAGTTTCTGCTGAAAGATCATCTGTTAACCTTATGAGGATTCCCTTCTATGTTATTTGTTGCTGTTCCTTTGCTGCTTTTAATATTTTTTCTTTGTATTTAATTTTTGATAGTTTGAGTAATATGTGTCTTGGCGTCTTTCTCCTTGGATTTATCCTGTATGGGACTCTCTGCACTTCCTGGACTTGATTGTTTTCTTTCCCATATTAGGGAAGTTTTCAACTATGATCTCTTCAAGTATTTTCTCAGATGCTTTCTTTTTTTCTTCTTCTCTGTGACCCTTATAATTCAAATGTTGGTTCGTTTAATATTGTCCCAGAGGCCTCTGAGACTGTCCTCAATTCTTTTCATTCTTTTTTTTTTATTGTGCTATGTGGTAGTTATTTCCACTATTTTATCTTCCAGGTCACTTATCCGTTCTTCTGCTTCAGTTATTCTGCTATTGATTCCTTCTAGAGAGTTTTAAATTTCATTTATTTTGTTGTTCATCATTGTTTGTTTGCTCTTTAGTTCTTCTAGGTTCTTGTTAAACATTTCTTGTATTTTCTCCATTCTGTTTCCAGGATTTTGGATCATCTTTACTATCATTACTCTGAATTCTTTTTCAGGTAGACTGCCTATTTCCTCTTCATTTGTTAGGTCTGGTGGGTTTTTGACTTTGCTCCTTCATTTGCTGCGTATTTCCCTATGTTCTTATTTTTTAAAAGTTACTGTGTTTGGGGTCTTCTTTTCACAGGCTGCAGGTTCGTAGTTCCCGTTGTTTGTGGTGTCTGCCCCAGTAGGTGAGGTTGGTTGAGTGGCTTGTGTAGTCTTCCTTGTGGAGGGGACTGGTGCCTGTGTTCTGGTGAGTGGGTCTGGATCTTGTCTTTCTGGTGGGCAGGGCTGCATCCAGTGGGGTGTCTGAAAACTGAGTAAGATTTTAGGCAGCCTCTCTGCTAATGGGTGGGGTTGTGTTTCTGTCTTGCTAGTTGTTTGGCATGGGGCATCCAGCACTGGAGTTTGCTGGCTTTTGGGTGGAGCTGGGTCCTTGTGTTTAGATGGAGATCTCTGGGAGAGCCCTTGCTGATTGATATTACAAGGGTTTGGGAGGTCTCTGGTGGTCCAATGTCCTGAACTCAGTTCTCCCACCTCAGAGGCTCAGGCCTGACACCAGACCAGAGCATCAAGAGCCTGTCAGCCACACGGCTCGGAAGAAAAGGGAGAAAACAAGAAAGAAAAAGAAATTAAAAAAATATTATTAAAGTAAAAAAATAAAAAAAAAGAAAAGAGCAACCAAACCAGTAAACAAATCCACCAATGATAACAAGTGCTAAACACTAAACTAAGATAAACATAAAAATCAGGAACAAATTAGTCACAGACAGCAAACCCCAAGTCTACAGTTGCTCCCAAAGTCCACCGCCACAATTTTGGGACAGTTCGTTGTCTATCCAGGTGTTCCACAGATGCAGGGTACATCAAGTTGATTGTGGGGATATAATCCGCTGCTCCTGAGCCTGCCCGGAGAAATTTCCCTTTCTCCTCTTTGCACAGCTCCTGTGGTTTAACTTTGGTTTTGGCCCCACCTCTGCGCATAGGTCGCCCTTAGGCATCTGTTCCCGCCCAGACAGGAGGGGGTTAAAGCAGCAGCTGATTAGGGGGCTCTTGCTCATTCAGGCCAGGGGGAGGGAGGGGTACGGGAGTTATAACTGGACTGTGGGGTGAGTCTGTGGCGGCAGAGGCTGGCGTGAGATTGCAATAGCCTGGGGCGCGCCGTGTGTTCTCCTGGGGAAGTTGTCCCTGGATCATGGGACCCTGGCAGTGGCGGGCTGCACAGACTCCTGGGAGGTGGGGCAGTGGTGTGGATAGTAACCTGTGGTTGCACACAGGAT
Source organism: Stenella coeruleoalba (assembly GCF_951394435.1). Lineage (NCBI taxonomy): Eukaryota > Metazoa > Chordata > Mammalia > Artiodactyla > Delphinidae > Stenella > Stenella coeruleoalba. The sequence continues at coordinate 52,465,176 of NC_137162.1, read as the reverse complement.
TCTTGGTGGCTGCAGAAGCAGCGTTAGTGTTTCTTGCCCGTCTCTGGGGTCTGAGCTGACAGCCGCAGCTCACGCCCGTCTCTGAAGCTCATTTAGGCGGCGCTCTGAATCCCCTCTCCTCGCGCATCCCGAAACAGCGGTCTGTTTCCTGTTAGATAGGTCCAGACTTTTTCCCGGACTCCTTCCCGGCTAGCTGTGGCGCACTAGCCCCCTTCAGGCTGTGTTCACGCAGCCGACTCCGGTCCTCTCCCTGGGATCTGACCTCCGAAGCCCGAGCCTCAGCTCCCAACCCCCGCCCACCCTGGCGGGTGAGCAGACAAGCCTCTTGGGCTGGTGAGTGCCGGTCGGCACCGATCCTCTGTGCGGGAATCTCCCCGCTTTACCCTCTGCACCCTGTTTGCTGCACTCTCCTCTGCGACTCCGAAGCTTCCCCCCAGCCCACCGCAGTCTTTACCAACTTGTCCTCCTTCACAGCTCCCTCCCAGAGGTGCAGGTCCCATCCCTATTCTTTAGTCTTTGTTTTTTTCTTTTTTGTTTTGCTGTACCCAGGGTATTTTCTTGCCTTTTGTGAAGTCTGAGTTCTTCTGCCAGCCTTCAGTAGGTGTTCTGTAGGAGTTGTTCCACATGTAGATGTATTTCTGGTGTATCTGTGGGGAGGAAGGTGATCTCCACATCTTACTCCTCCGCCATATTGAAGGTATCTCCGCCATCTTCCAAAGTATTGTATTCAACATATACTTACAGTTACCCCTCAATTCTCAGTTTGTAAGTTTGCAAAGCATTGTTGTCATTAACGCAGAATCAAGGTATATTCCCAGCAGATTATTAAAGGTAAGCTATCTACTAGGTTCATTCTTTCTGTGCATTTTTCCTGAGTAGCTTCTACCTGCCAAGCCACTGAGAGAAATGAGGTTGGCATACACGAATTATTCTCATTATGTTGTGCATTCAACAAACACTGAATCACATTGTTCTATAATATTGAATGGCAAAGATGGTTAAAAGTCATGACAGACTAATCTGACTTTTTGAAATCCTCTAAATCATGAAATAAAAAGAATGATTTATTCTGTCATTAGGTCTTAGAGATTTAAAACCACTATTTGGAATCCTTCGTTTGAATTGATGTTATTTAACTGATTTTATTTACTTATTTTGTTAATTTCATGAGCTTTCAAGTTTTTATCTGGAGTGATCATGCCAGGCAGATCGCAAATTCAGAAGCTGTAGTGCATTTGACAGCACTTACAACAACTAATAATCAGGTTCACTGACAGTGATCCGGTTTCATCAGGTACTGTAATTGCAGATTATACTCTTCATGGTTTCTTCATTGTGTGAATAGTAAGTGTATGAAATCTTGAGTCAACATTTTCTTTTCTGTTGCATAAACAGAGCTGAAAGCTTAATGATCAGCTGAAGAAGAGGCGTAATGAATAGTTGCAGCATTGTTCATTAAGCACCGTGGTGGCTTTCTTTGCCATCATTTCATCTGTGCTTGAGTTTTGCATTTCCTTCTAGTCTCTCATTTTCCTTGAGTATTGGACACTCCTCCTGAGGTAAGTGCAGTGACACACGTAGAGCTTCTATCATATGACATTGGAAATGTCTCTTCTCCTTGAGCTCACTTTATTTGGAGAGACTATTCTTTGGAGGATGGTAAATTTGCAGAAAGTGACTCATGCAATCAAGTTATAATAGTTTTTTTTTTTTTAGGTGTATGTGGACTTTTGGATAATAAAACACTGAGCTGCTTTTCTATAAATTAAGAGTAAAATTTTAAGTGAATTGGAATTGAGATTTGCAGCTTTTTGCTCAATTGGTTTTAGGTCACTGTAATACTTTTTTGTAATTTTGTTTCCACCTTTACTTTGTGTTATAAATCTTGAAAAACATGCTCTCTTGCTATTTGTTGAGTGAAATCACTGAGTTACTGAAATGTTAACATATGCAATTATTTGGTCTTGTCTATAGCAGCCTGTTGTGACAACGTGCTATTCATATCTTTCCAGGCCAGGCCTCAATTAGGTGCTAACTTAGTAAGAGGTCTTACTCAAAAAATGGATTCCAGAAGAAATGATGCAGTTAATAGAAATACCTTTTATTTCAACCGAAGTATTTAAACCATGGCTGTTTATTATGTTATGCTCTCTTTTAAAGCTTTGGAATTTGGTAAAGGAAAAGATTCTTAGAAACTACTATTGAAATTGCGAAGTGTGCTTGGCCTAAAGTATAGAGGAAACAAATTTCTAAATAATAGGGAGTTAGCTTCTTTATGTTGTTCTTCAGAAAGCATGGGCTTCTTTGGAACAGAGTTTAATTATCTGTAAATATGAATTAGTTAGGCAGGGTATTCCCATGCTCCCTTAGGTGTTAATATGTCATTTTGGGGAAAAATAACTCAGTGGAGTTATATTCATTATATGAATAATTTGTGATGAGTAATTCCCTAAGCAACATTAGAAGCCACTAGATGATAACCTTTTTTTTAATTTGCAAAACATATTTGTATTAGGATGACAAGTGAGTTAAGAAAAGATAGATTTTATTAACTGAGAACCTTTAGAATTAGGCTATATTTAGGTGAGTTTAACTGCCATACTTTGTTATAATAGCTAAAGTAGCCTGTTTGTCATCTGTGGTCTATTTCAGGGAAACAAAAAAAATCTGTTGGTGAAATCATCCCCTCCCCATCTTTGTTTTCTGTTTTCATACATTCTTTTTTTTTTTTTTTTTGCGGTACGTGGGCCTCTCACCGTTGTGGCCTCTTCCGTTGCGGAGCACAGGCTCCGGACGTGCGGGCTCAGCGGCCATGGCTCACAGGTGCAGCCGCTCCGCGGCATGTGGGATCTTCCCGGACTGGGGCACGAACCCGTGTCCCCTGCATCGGCAGACGGACTCTCAACCACTGTGCCACCAGGGAAGCCCTGTTTTCATACATTCTTGATAGAAGGATTACCTGCTCAGAAGAGTTGGAATTAATTTTGGACCTCTTGCTTATTCAAGAAATAGACTTTTACATAAATTAGAATTTTAAATGAAAAGACCTTTTAAAATCAGAGGCATTATCATAATCATCTATGAAATATTGATGTCCTGAAAATAAATGAAACCGTATGCCACACTTCTAAAAGTCACCAAATCCCAATTTTTTTTTTCTTTTTTTGCGGTACGCGGGCCTCTCACTGTTGTGGTCTCTCCCGTTTCAGAGCACAGGCTCCGGACGCTCAGGCTCAGTGGCCACGGCTCACAGGCCCAGCCGCTCCACGGCATGCGGGATCCTCCCAGACCGGGGTACGAACCCATGTCCCCTGCATCGGCAGGCGGACTCCCAACCAGGGAAGTCCCCTGTGCCACCAGGGAAGCCCCAAATCCCAAATTTTTACCTAAAAAGATAGATTTTTTTTTTAGTCCTAGGTCTCTACAAACTCCTAATTTTGTTTCTTAACTGCATTTATTGTGTAGTAATTCATTTTTCTCCCCAATGGTTAACCAGTCTTCACAATAAGTTTTTAAAATTCCAGCCTATGACAAAGCTCATGCTCTCTTCATATGTCTGTTTGGGAAGGGCAGCACAGCATGGAATACTTTAAGTGTATTGAAATGATTTGTAGATTCTTTTTCTGCATTTGTGGGTGCCTGTTTCCAAGGTAAATTGAGAAATAAAGGAAAATAGGGAAAAGAGAAAGGAAAGCAGGAAGGAGTGAAGTAGGAAAAGAAAGAAAAAGAGAAAGAAGGAAAAGAAAAGGGACATGACAGGAGACGGGGAGGAAAAGAAATTAAGGGAGACAGGACAGTGATGCTAAAGGCTCAGACGTTTTCTTTTGCCAGTATATTCATATTTATATTTATGACAAATGGCGTGTTTTCATTTACCTTTGAATCCTTTCCCTTTAAAAATGAAGATATTTTCAACTGAGGAAGTTTAAAAATTCTGTCATTGTATTTGAAATACATAACACTCTAGGAGTAGGTGTTTTTGAGTTAAAGTAATATTGTATTCAAAGGATTTGCAGTGTTCAGTTGCAACCTAAAATAAAGGCAGTTTTATTTTTACCTTAAATTGTTTATGTTTAATGTTGTTTTCATTGTGGTCTCCTTTTGGATTAGTCAGATAGCAGGCACAGTTTTTTCATTTCACATTCACCGAATCATAAACAGCCCCTTTCCCCCATCACCTTCCTTCACTCACACAATTTTCTCCATTAAGAGAGATTTAAAACAACAACAGTGAAAAACCAAAAAACCAGATCATGTTATTTTTTCCTGAAGCCCTCTGGTGACTTCTTATCATACTTGGGATAAAACCTAAACTCTGTGCCCACTCTACAAGCTCTTATTTCATGCGTCCTCTGATGACATCCTTGAACTTTCTTCTACAAAGAGCCATGGTTGCCTATTACTTGACCTACAGGGTATGTTCTGCTCAGGATGTCGACTTGTTCCTTTTGCATGGGCCACTCTTCCCTCAGACCTTTTCTCACTTCATTTAATCCCTGCTGTAGTACACCTCCTCTGAGGAGCTTTCCTGACCAGTGTATCTAAAATGAATTCCCTTTGCCTTCCCCTGCAGTCACTCTTTAACTTCTCAGTTTACCTGGCTTTTTCTTCATAACACTTTTCAATACCTGAATATATACACACACACACACACACACACACACACACACACACACACACATTTGTTGTATAGCTGCACGTGTGTGCATGTGTTGAGTGTGTGGGTGTGTGTGTACCACTTGCTTGATTAAAATGTCACCTCTCTGAGGACAGGAATTGGGTCTGCCTTACTTACTGCCATATTCCCATTTGTACAGCAGTGGGCTGTTTCAGTTATGGTACCGTTCTTTGTTCACAGTATAAGTGAGTAGACATTGATGGAAGAAGATTAATTATAGTTCCTTGTGTTAAGTGCTGTGAAAACTAAATGGAAGAAATTCAGGGGAGAAAGTGAATTATTTTCCTGGGGACCTGGAAAAGGTTTGAAATTGGAGCTGACATTTTAATAGATGTCAAAAGATTGGTTTGGCACTGACTGGGAAGAGAAGTAGAGAAGATAATTCCACTTAGAACAGCTTGGGTGACATCTCTGAGTTGGGAAAGAGTATGGAGAATTCACCAAAGAGTGAACTGAACTGTTGTTGGACATTCCAACACAATAGTTGCATAAGGACAAACAGAATGAGGTGGGTCTGGAGAGGAACCGAGAGTTAGATTTGGAAGGAGTTCATAAAGGTTACTAGGCATGATCAACTTTGTGTATGATAAATGTATTCAGACAACTCTGAAAGACGGATGGGAGGGAGGCAGAAACGGAGTCAGGAAGTCCAGAAACTGGGTTTATTCAGTAGTCCATGTAAGTGGGAATAGAGAATCAGGGTTGAATTGCAATAAGAAATACGAGAGAAGCCCTGTGTCAGTTGAGATTTGTTTAAGCTGACTAAGGTGGTTATTTTGGCTCTGCTTCATAAGTGGGTTGGAGACTTGGGCTCTCTGTAGCTCACGAGTCTTCTGTAGTCACAGGAGGGACTTGGTGTTCATGGTCCAAGATGGTTACTAGTGCTGTGGCCACCATTTCTGCTCTAGGCAGGGTAGGGTCAAAAAATTGGGGATAAAGCTGGCATGCTTATTCTTTTTTTTTTTTAATGTAGTAAAAACATGTAACAAAATTTACAATCTTAATCAGCTTTAGGTATACAGCACAGTGGTGTTAACTACATGCGCTTTGTTGTACAACAGGTCTCCAGAAGTTTTCCATCTTGCAAAACTAAACAATACCCTCTGAACAACTTGCCATTTTCCTCTTCCTCCAGCCCTTGGCAACCACTGTTCTACTCTCTGTTTCTGAGTTTGACTACTTTAGGTACCTCATGTAAGTGAAATCATGCAGTATTTGTCTTTTTGTGATGGGCTTAGTTCACTTAGCATAGTGTCCTCAAGATTCGTGTATACTGTAACACATGACAAGATCCTTCTTCTTAAGGCTGAATGATAGTCCTTTGTATATTTTCTACCACATTTCTTTTATCTAAATTTGTCTACTGAGGAACATTTAGCTTGCTTCCAACTTTTGTGAATAGTTTTGCAATGAACAGAGATGTGCAAATATGATTTTGAGATCCCGTTTTCAGTTCAGTATACATATTCAGAAGTGAGTTGCTGGGTCATATGGTAATTCTTATTTTTAATTTTTTAAGGATTCTTTATACTGTTTTCCATAACAGCTGCACCATTTTACATTCCCACCAGTGGTGCACAAGAGTTCTAATTTCTCCACATTTTCACCAACAGTTATTATTTTCTTATTTGTTTCTTTTTCTTTCTTTCTTTTTTTCCAAATAATGACCATCCTAACAGGCTTTAGGTGATAGCTCATTTTGGTTTTAATTTGCCTTTCTCTGATGAGTAGTGATTGAGCATCTGTTCATGTGCTTTTGGCCATTCATATATTTTCTTTAGTGAAATGCTTATTCAAGTCCTTTGGCCATTTAAAAAACTGGGTTATTGAGTTATTTTGTTTGTTTCTCAGTCGTATAGCAAAGTGATTCAGTTTGTTTGTTTTGAGTTGTAGGAGTTCTTTATATATTCTGGATATTAATTTCTTATCTGATATGTGGTTTGCAAATATCCTCTCCTATTCCACAGGTTGCCTTTTCACTCTGTTGATTGTTTCCTTCACTGTGCAAAAGTTTTTAAATTTAATGCAGTTCATTTGTCTATTTTTGCCTTTGTTGCTTCTTGTGCTTTTGCTCTCATGTCCAGGGAATCATCGCCAAATCCAATGTCATGAAGCTTTCTCCCTTATGTTTTCTTTTAGGAGTTTTATAGTTTCTGGATTTAATTAAGTCTGTGGTCCGTTTTGAATTAATTTTTGTATGCGATGTAAGGTAATGGCCCACATTTACTCTTTTGCATGTGGTTATCCAGTTGACCCAACACCATTTGTTGAAAAGACATTGTTTTTCCCTCCTTATGTAGCCTTGACATCCTTGTCTAAGATTTTTTGACCATATATGAAAGGGTTTATTTCTGAGCTCTCTATTCCATTCTAGTGGCCTATGTGTCTTCTTTTATGCTAGTACCACACTGTTTTGATTATTGTAGCTTTGTATTATGTTTGAAATCAGGACTATGTGGCTTCTGGCTTTGCTTTTCTTTCTCAAGATTATCTCGGTGATTCATGATACTTTGAAATTCCATATGGATTTTAGGATTTTTTTTCTACTTCTTTTAAAAAAAGCCATTTGGATTTTGATAGGAATTGCATTGAATTAGTAGGTTGTTTTGGGTAGTATGGACATTTTAACAATATTAAGGTTTATAATTCATGAACATGGGATATTTTTCCATTTTTTTGTGTCTTCTTTAATTTTTTTATTGGTGTTCTTTGTTTTCAGTGTACAAGTCTTTTCCCTCCTTGGTTAAGTTTATTCTGAAGTATTTTTTTTTGTTTTGATTTTATTATAAATGGGATTGTTTTCTTAATTTGCTTTTCCAGTCATTTGTTGTTAATGTATAGAAATGCAATTGATTTTTGTTTGTAGAATCTATATCTTGCAACTTTTCTTTATTCTAACATTATTTGGTGGAATCTTTCTACATATAAGATTATTTCATCTGTGAACAGAGGTAATTTTACTTCTTCCTTTCCATTTTAGATGCCTTTCTCTTTTCTTTTTAATTACTCTGGCTAGGACTTCCAGTACTACATTGAATAGAATTGGTGAGAGTGGGCATCCTTGCATTGTTCCTGATCTTAAAAGGAAAACTTCCAAGTTTTACTATTGAGCATGTTGTTAGCTGTGGTCTTTTCATATATGGCTTTTATTATGTAGAGATAATGTGCTTCTATTCCTATTTTTCTCTCTCTTAATTGAGATGATCATGTGGTCTTGTCCTTCATTCTGTAAATGTGGTGTATTACGTTGACTGATTTTCATATATTGAACCATCCTTGCATTTCAGGAATAAACCCACTTGGTCATGGTGTATAATCTTTTTAATGTACTGTTGAATTAAGTTTGCTAGTATTTTCTGATGATTTATTAGTGTTATTGATCTGTAGTTTTCTTAAGTAGTATCTTTGGGTTTATTCTCAGGCAAATGCTGGCCTCTTCCATTTGAATTTGGAAGTGTTCCCTCTTCCATTTTTTGAAAGAGTTTGAGAAGGATTGGTATGTATTCTTCTCTAAATATTTTGTGCAGTTCTCCAGTGAAACCATCTGGTTCTGGGCTCTTCTTTGTTGGGAGGTTTTTGATTACTGATTTAATCTCCTTAGTAGTTATAGGTCTTTTAAGATATTCTATTTCTTCATGATTCAGTCTTTGTCAATTGTAGGATTCTAGGAATTTATCAGTTTCTTCTAGGTTTTTCAAATTGTTGATGTGTAATTGTTCATAGTAGTCTTTTATGATCCTTTTTATTTCTGTGGCATTAGTTGTAATGTTTCCTCTCTCATTTCTGATTTTTGATATTTGAGTCTTCTCTCTTTTTTCTTAGGCTTGCTAACAGTTTGTCTATTTTGTTTATCTTTTCAGAAAACCCACTCTTAGTTTTGTTGATGTTTTCCAATTCTCTATTTCGTTGATTTCTATCTAATCTTTTATTATTTCTTTCCTTCAGCTGACTGGGTCTAGTTCTTTTTTTTCTAGTTCTCTGAGATATCAAGTTAGGTTGTTGATTTGAGATCTTTCTTATATTTTAATGTAGGCATTTACTGCTGTCAACTCTCTTAGTATTGCTGTTGTTGTATCTCATTTTCATTTTCATTTGTCTCAAGATATCTTCTAATTTCCCTTGTGATTTCTTTTTTGACCCATTGGGAGTTCAAGAGGATGTTGCTTAGATTCCATATATTTGTGAATTTTCCAGTTTTCTTTTTGCTATTGATTCCAAGTTTCATTCCATTGTGGTTAGAAAAGATACTTGCTAGTTTGATATTAAATGTTTTAAGACCTGTTTTGTAACTTACCATGTGATTTATCCTGGAGAATGTTCCATGTCCATTTGAGAAGACTGTGTATTCTGCTGTTGTTGGATGGAGTGTTCGGTATATTCTTTCAGGTCTAATTGGTCTATAGTGTTGTTCATATCTTCTGTTTGCTTATTTATCTGTTTGATTATTTTTGAGTTTTCTTTTAAAGAAAGTTCCCAGAAGCTGCTTGCAGTTCACTAGCCTGTTCTCATTGGTTCTCCTTGGTCATGTCTAGCTGCAAAGAGGCTTGAGGGTAGTTCAATTCTGGTTGTCTACGTGCATATGTAAAGATTCTATTATTATGATAAAATTGGTCAGTGGATATTAGGGGACATATACCGGACTGTCTAAAATATTAGATCAGAATCTGATATTTTTAAGGTGCTGAATCTATGTTTTAACACATCTTAATTCTGACTAGGCTTCTCATCTTATTAATGAAGGAAGCTCTGAAGCCCTCCCTTGTGTGTCTATGATATATGAGCTTTTACCTTCTCATTTATGAAGTTACAATAGGTATATAATTCTTACCTTTTTATGTGTTCTCTAAGAAGCACAGTAGAAATAAAATGGAGCTTTAAAAGTTTAAAATGATCCTGCAGGGAATCCAAGATGAAAAAGATATACAATGCCAAATTACTTCCACCCATGTTGTTACATACCTTATTAACAGCGTGCACAAGAGACAATTCTGTTTCTAGATTTTACTGCCCCACTGCATAACTTTTACTTGTGACTACAAAAGAATATGAAATAAGAAGGTAGTCTGTTGGGAGACATTATGCATCTATGCCATTGAGTCTCACCACTGAAAATGGTGCTTATTAATCACTTCTCCATCACTAAAAATTGATAACAGGTAAGATTAAAAGAAATTTTAGTGAGATAATTTTGTAGTTTGGTGCCTAACTTGAAATTCGCATTTCAAGGCAACTTATATTGCTATGTATATGTTCATATATTAATTTTAGAAAAAGTACTATGAACAAAAACTGTAGATGTGTAAAGTGGTTCTGATCACACCATTGGAGGACTGGAATAAACATTAAAGTCTTTCTTATACGTGGCTATGGGGTCATTTTAAAATCATCGTATTTATTTATACCAATTTTGTGAAATTGGTATAATTTAAAGAAGAGAAAAAAATGAGCTTTAGAGAAGTTACAACAGTGAATGATAGACCCTGCTTTTCTTATCAGTGTGTACAGTTTTTCTTCACAGTATACTTTGTAGTTCTGGAACATTCTAGAGAAACCTCTCCAGGGTCAACACAGGATATGTTTTTGGGGCTTGAAAAGAGAGGTAAATACACTTTCTGGGGGCCAGACTCTGGGATATCCAACCTGCTGCAACCACAGAGTTTGGGCTTGATATTTTTATATATTGAACTCCTTCATTAGCTTTTTTTTCCCCTTTTTTTTAGCTGTACACGGGCCTCTCACTGCTGTGGCCTCTCCTGTTGTGGAGCACAAGCTCCGGACGCGCAGGCTCAGCGGCCATGGCTCACGGGCCCAGCCGCTCCGTGGCATGTGGGATCTTCCCGGACTGGGGCATGAACCCGTGTCCCCTGCATCGGCAGGCGGACTCTCAACCACTGCGCCACCAGGGAAGCCCCTGCATTAGCTTTTTCCTGAAAAAAAGTGGTTGAGGCCAAAGGAACCGCTGCACTAAATCATGCTGCGTTTAAGTTTCCTCCAACAGAAGATCCCATTTCAGAAGTCATTTCATCAAAGTTTAGCTCTTTCTTGTCCCTCCCCTCTCCACCACTTCTTTGCAGACCCAAAATTTCATGATTTATTCCTGTACTTTAAAATATATGTTTAGTGGTGGAAGATTTATCTTTGCACAAATGAGTAATTCAGAGGATAGAACTTCCCTGAGATTAGTTTACAGAGTGAAGACTCTGACCCCAGGATTGAAATTTCTAGGGTATCAAAGATGTTTGTGCTGTTTCCTTTACATATCAGAAATGTGGTGGGTTTCAGTGCTTCATTGTGAATACAGTCTTGGAAAAAAGAAGGGGAATGCATGAACCAGCAGAAAAGGCACATTATATACTTCAGATGCTACCTCTTTTCCAAAAAGATTTGTAGTCCTCAGCTTTTGCTGTGAGTAGGACTCATTATACCAACTCTCTCCTTGAGTTTTTTTTTGGGGGGTGGGGGTGGGGGTGTGGGTGTGATTAACTCAATCACTTACTGCAGAGTTTTTTATTTTATTTTTTCATTTATACAGGTGACATTGATTCATTTTTTTAAAAATCTGTGTTTATATACAGCATGTGTTATATCTCATTTTGTTTTTCTCTTTAAGTTTTAAACGTAAATTGCATCCAAAATAATATATATCCCTCTATAATTAGGTAGAGAAAAAAAACTGTTATCAGTCGCTGACTAGTGACATTTTCCTTGAAATTTCCATTTTTCTTATAAACCGTAGGATATATCTTAAACTAAGTAGATGTTTAAGTCATGAAGACAAAAATCCATCAAGTTCCCAAATTCTCTACTGAGTTAATACCAAGCCTCTTAGCTGCTGTCAACCTATCAGTCTAGTTTCATACTCTCACTCAGCTTATGTTTTTGTTAATTGCATTTGGGTACCTTTATATATACAGCAGGTGAACCCTTTTATAAATTTATTTATTTATTTATTGGCTGTCATAGGTCTTTGTTGCTGTGTGCGGGCTTTCTCTAGTTGGGGCGAGCAGGAGCTACTCTTTGTTGCGGTGCACGGGCTTCTCATTGTCCTGGCTTCTCTTGCTGTGGAGCACGGGCTCTAGGCACGCGGGCTTCGGCAGTTGTGGTGCACGGGCTTAGTTGCTCTGCGGCATGTTGGGTCTTCCTGGCCCAGTGCTCGAACCCGTGTCCACTGCATTGGCAGGCGGATTCTTAACCACTGCTCCACCAGGGAAACCCCTGACCCCTTTTAATATAAACCTCGAGACCAGCAATAGTTGTCTCCAGACAGCTAGTGCATGGTGAATTCATTATGATATAATTATCAAATATAAATAATACACATGATTTTGTGATTAGTCTTTTGAAGGTTAATAAAGACTCTACAAACATTAACATCAATCACATCAGTTTTTTAGAATATTAAAATTAGGTTCTTCTAAATAAGAATGGCTTTCTATTTGCCATTTTGTGTTTTCTCCTGTGCCATTTTGTGCTTTCTCCAAAATAACATTGATATTTTAGTATGACATCATTACCCTTATCACATGGGCATATTTTCTACTTCCTGCCGCCTATTTCATTGATTACAGAATTAGTTATATTAAATTTTTGGCTGGCATGTGCCATCCTTAAAAATCTCTGGCTTCTCACTTATCCATGCTTCTGGAAAGCATCTCTTTCCAGAAAAGGAAAGAGAAAACCCATATGTATGAGAAAACCCATATGTATGAGGAAAACCATATGTAAACCCATATGTATGAGGAAACCCATACAACTGCCATCTCGTTTCTGCCTCATACAAATAGGTAACCCACTACCTGTATCTGAAAGGGGTGGATGTAAAGCCAGTCTGGCCAGGTTGAGAATAAAACAGAAGTGATTTAAACTTGATACGAACCAGAAAGTTTTGATAAGACTATTCTGAAAAAGGAAGAAAAACATTTCAGGCCCCTCTTATTGTTTAACTGCCTGGTTCAGAGGCCAAAATCTTCACCAACTAGAAAACAGAGCATCTTTCTATTTTAAAGAAGTAACTTTTGCTGTAGCTTAACATAGTATTCTATTACTGATGATTTTTTTCCTTATGTTTACTCATGGATTGCACCTCCATGTTGAGAGTTGGGTGCCCTGAAGAGGAATGGAAACTGATGGTGACTTTGCTCACCATGACTAGTGGAGTCTCCACAGATTGGGGCTAAGACCTGGGTGAACCAGGTAGAACCAGTGTGTAACTGGGTGTGCTGAGACCGTCGTGCTCCTGTTCCACCTCAGCCCAGCAGGACCTCAGTGGGTGCATGACTTCTGTTCACCAGACACAGCTTGTGATGTCCACTTGTTTTTGACCTGAGAAGGGGATTTAACAGTCACTCAAATAGAAGTAAGCAGAGATAAGAAAATCCATACGCCATGCCTATGGGTAAGCACCAGACAAGACAGCATTGGACCTGTAATATACAGAGGCTCACAGAGTGCCGGCAGCCTACATATTTGGAGGAAGAGTATACTTCTGATACAATAGCGATAAACTAAAATAAAAATGTAAAAAGTAATTATATAGCTATAAGAGAATTTTTAAAAAAACATGTATTAATATCCAAAGTCTCAAGAAATATACCACCATATCCCCTTCTTGAAAGAGTAAAATTTAATTTGACTTCCTGAAAAAAGTGAAATCAAGTGCCAGGCCTCATCATCCCCTCTCTCCCTCTCTCAACCATGTGGCTGACAGGGTCTTGGTGCTCTGGCCGGGTGTCAGGCCTGAGCCTCTTAGGTGGGAGAGCTGAGTTCAGGATATTGGACCACCAGAGACTTCCCGGCCCTACGTAACATCAAACGACTAGAGCTCTCCCAGAGATCTCCATCTCAATGCTAAGACCCATCTCCATTCAACGACCAGCAAGCTACAGTGCTGGACACCCCATACCAAACAGCTAGCAAGACAGGAAAACAACCCCACCCATTATCAGAGAGGCTGCCTAAAATCATAATAAGTTCACAGACACTCCAAAACACACCACCAGACACAGTCCTGCCCATCAGAGGGACAAGATCGAGCCTCATTCCTTCTGATTCTCTAGAAGGAATCAATAACAGAATAACTGAAGCAGAAGTTCAGATAAGTGACCTGGAAGATAAAATAGTGGACATAACTACTGCAGAGCAGAATAAAGAAAAAAGAATGAAAGGAATTGAGGACAGTCTTAGAGACCTCTGGGACAACAGTTAAACACACCAACATTCGAATTATAGGGGTCCCAGAAGAAGGAGAGAAAACAAAGGGACTGAGAAAATATTTGAAGAGATCATAGTTGAAAACTTCCCTAATATGGGAAAGGAAGTAGTCAGTCAGGTCCAGGAAGCGCAGAGAATCCCATACAGGATAAATCCAGGAGAAACACTCCAAGACACATATTAATCAAACTATCAAAAATTAAATACAAAGAAAAAATATTAAAAGCAGCAAGGGAAAAGCAAAAGTAACATACAAGGGAATCCCCATAAAGTTAACAGCTGAGGCAGGACATATTTAAAGTGATAAAAGAGAAGGACCTACAACCAAGATTACTCTACCCAGCAAGGATCTCATTCAGATTTGATGGAGAAATTAAAACCTTTACAGACAAGCAAAGGCTAAGAGAATTCAGCACCACCTAACCAGCTTTACAGCAAATACTAAAGGAACTTCTCTGGGCAGGAAACACAGGTGAAGGAAAAGACCTACAATAACAAATCCAAAGCAATTAAGAAAATGGTAATAGGAACGTACATATAGTACATACATACATACAATTCCCATATCAGACAAAATAGAAATAGACTTTAAAATAAAGACTATTACAAGAGACAAATAAGGACACTACATAGTGATAAAGGGATCAATCCAAGAAGAAGATATAATAATTGTAAATATTTAGGCATCCAACATAGGTGCACCTCAATACATAAGGCAAATGCTAACAGCCAGAAAAGGGGAAATCGACAGTAACATAATCATAGTAGGGGACTTTAACACCCCACTTTCACCAATGGACAGATCATCCAAAATGAAAATAAATAAGGAAACGCAAGCTTTAAATGGTACATTAAACAAGATGGACTTAATTGATATTTATAAGACATTCCATCAAAAACCAACAGATTAAACTTTCTTTTCTAGTGCTCATGGAACATTCTCCAGGATAGATTATATCTTGGATCACAAATCAAGCCTTGGCAAGTTTAAGAAAATTGAAATCTTATCAAGTACCTTTTCCGACCACAACAGTTTGAGACTAGATATCAATTACAGGAAGAAAATCTGTAAAAAATACAAACACAGGGAGGCTAAACAATACACTACTAAATAACCAAGAGATCACTGAAGAAATCAAAGAGGAAATCAAAAAATACCTGGAAACAAATGACAATGAAAGCATGAAGACCCAAAACCTGTGGGATGCAGCAAGAGCAGTTCTAAGAGGGAAGTTTGTAGCAATACAATCCTACCTGAAGAAACAAGAAACACCTCAAATAAACAACCTAACCCTACACCTAAAGCAATTAGAGAAAGAAGAACAAAAACCCCCTAAAGTTAGCAGAAGGAAAGAAATCATAAATATCACATCAGAAATAAATGAAAAAGAAATGAAGGAAACAATAGCAGAGATCAATAAAACTAAAAGCTGGTTCTTTGAGAAGATAAACAAAATTGATAAACCATTAGCCAGACTCATCAGGAAAAAAAGGGAGAAGACTCAGATCAAGAGAATTAGAAATGAAAAAGGAGAAGTAACAACTGACACTGTAGAAATACAAAGGATCATGAGAGATTACTACAAGCAACTATATGCCAATAAAATGGACAACCTGGAAGAAATGGACAAATTCATAGAAAAGCACAACTTTCTGAGACTTAACCAGGAAGAAATAGAAAATATGAACAGACCAATCACAAGCATTGAAATTGAAACAGGGACTAAAAATCTTCCAACAAATAGAAGCCCAGGACCAGATGGCTTCACAGGCAAATTCTGTCAAACATGTAGAGAACAGTTAACACCTATCCTTCTCAAACTCTTTCAAAATATAGCAGAGAGAGGAACATTCCTGAACTCATTCTACGAGGCCACCATCACCCTGATACCAAAACCAGACAAAGATGTCACACACAAAAAAGAAAACTACAGGCCAATATCAATGATGAACAGATGCAAAATATTCTTAACAAAATATTAGCAAACAGAATCCAACAGCACATTAAAAGGATCATGCACCAGATCAAGTGGGGTTTATCCTACGAATGCAAGGATTCTTCAGTATATGCCGATCAATCAATGTGATAAACCATATTAACAAATTGAAAGAGAAACACCATATGATAATCTCAATAGATGCAGAAAAAGCTTTCGACAAAATTCAACACCCATTTATGGTAAAAACCCTCCATAAAGTAGGCATAGAGGGCACTTACCTCAATAAAGGCCATATATGACAAACCCACATCCAACATCGTTCTCAATGGTGAAAAACTGAAACCATTTCCACTAAGATCAGGAACAAGACAAGGCTGCACACTCTCACCACTATTATTCAACATAGTTTTGGAAGTTTTAGCCACAGCAATCAGAGAAGAAAAAGAAATAAAAGGAATCCAAATCGGAAAAGAAGTAAAACTGTCACTGTTTGCAGATGATGTGATAGTATACGAAGAGAGTCCTAAAGATGCTACCAGAAAACTACTATAGCTAATCAATGAATTTGGTAAAGTAGCAGGATACAAAATTAATGCACAGAAATCTCTTGCATTGCTATACAATAGTGATGAAAAATCTGAAAGAGAAATTAAGGAGACACTCCCATTTGCCATTGCAACAAAAAGAATAAAATACCTAGGAATAAATTTACCTAAGGAGACAAAATACCTGTATGCAGAAAGCTGTAAGACACTGATGAAAGAAATTAAAGATGATACAAACAGATGGAGAGATATACCATGTTCTTGGATTAGAAGAATCAACATTGTGAAAATGACTATACTACACAAAGCTATCTACAGATTCAGTGCAATCCCTATCAAACTACCAATGGCATTTTTCACAGAACTAGAAAGAAAAATTTCACAATTTGTATGGAAACACAAAAGATCCCGAATAGCCAAAGCAATCTTTTTTTAAAAAAATTATTTATTTATTTATTTCTTATTTTTGGCTGCGTTGGGTCTTCATTGCTGCATGTGGGCTTTTCTCTAGTTGTGGTGAGAGGGGGCTACTCCTTGTTGTGATGAGCGGGCTTTTCATTGTGGTGGCTTCTCTTGTTGTGGAGCACGGGCTCTAGGCATGCAGTCTTCTGTAGTTGTGGCTCCCGCGCTCAGTAGTTGTGGCTCCCGGGCTCTAGAGTGCATGCTTAGTAGTTCTGGCGCATGGGGTTAGTTGCTCCACAGCATGTGAGATCTTCCCAGGCGAGGGCTCAAACCCATGTCTCCTGCATTGACAGGCGGATTCTCAACCACTGTGCCACCAGGGAATCCCATCAAAGCAACCTTGAGAAAGAAAAATGGAGCTGGAGGAATCAGGGTTTTGGACTTGAGACTATACTACAAAGCTACAATAATCAAGACAGTATGGTACTGGCACAAAAACAGGAATATGAATCAATGGAGCAGGATGGAAAGTCCAGAGATAAATCCACGCACATATGGTCACCTTATCTTTGATAAAGGAGGCAAGAATATACGATGGAGAAAAGACAGCCTTTTCAGTAAGTGGTATTGGGAAAACTGGACAGCTACGTGTAAAAGAATGAAAGTAGAGCACTCCCTAACAGCATACACAAAAATAAACTCAAAATGGATTAAAGGCCAAATGTAAGGTCAGACACTATAAAACTCCTGGAGGAAATCATAGGCAGAACACTCTATGACATAAATCACAGCAAGATCCTTTTTGATCCACCTCCTTCTTGATCCTTTTTGATCCACCTCCTAGAGAAATGGAAATAAAAACAAAAATAAAGAAATGGGACCTATTGAGTCTTAAAAGTTTTGCACAGCAAAGGAAACCATAAACAGGATGAAAATACAACCCGCAGAATGGGAGACAATATTTGCAAATGAAGAAACTGACAAAGGATTAATCTCCAAAATTTACAAGCAGCTTATGCAGCTCAATATCAAAAAAACAAACAACCCAATCCAAAAATGGGCAGAAGATCTAAATAGACATTTCTCCAAAGAAGATCTGCAGATTGCCAACAAAGACATGAAAGAATGCTCAACATCACTAATCATTAGAGAAATGCAAATCAAATCACCTCACACCAGTCAGAATGGCCATCATCAAAATATCTACAAACAATAAATGCTGGAGAGGGTGTGTAGAAAAGGCAACCCTTTTGCACTGTTGGTGGGAATGTAAATTGATGCAGCCACTATGGAGAACAGTGTGGAGTTTCCTTAAAAAACTAATAACAGAACTACCATATGACCCAGGAACCCTGCTACTGGGCATATACCCTGGGAAAACCATAATTCAAAAAGAGTCATGTACCACAATGTTCATTGCAGCTCTATTTACAATAGCCAGGACATGGAAACAACCTAAGTGTCCATCAACAGATGAATAGATAAAGATGTGGCACATATATACAATGGAATATTACTCAGCCATAAAAAGAAATGAAATTGAGTTATTTGTAGTGAGGTGTATGGACCTAGAGTCTGTCATACCGAGTGAAGTACGTCAGAAAGAGAAAAAGAAATACTGTATGCTAACACATATATATGGAATCTAAAAAAAAAAAAAATAGCTCTGACAAACCTAGGGATAGGACAGGAATAAAGACGCAGATGTAGAGAATGGACTTGAGGACACGTGGAGGGGGAAGGGTAAACTGGGACGAAATGAGAGAGTGGCCTGGATATATGTACACTACCAAATGTAAAATAGCTAGCTAGGGGAAAGCAGCCTCATAGCACAGGGAGATCAGATTGGTGCTTTGTGTCCACGTAGTGGGGTGGGATGGGAGGCAGACGCAAGAGGGAGGAAATATGGGCATATATGTACACATATAACCGATTCACTTTGTTATAAAGCAGAAAGTAACACAATATTGTAAAGCAATTATACTCCAATAAAGATGTTTCAAAAAAAAAACTAAAAGAAAAATCAAGTGCTGAAAACTGAGAAATATCACTATAAATATAAGAAAAATATTATTTGAAAAATATTGAACTTAAAGATAATGATTGGAAATGTGGTTACAAGACTAAATGATTCGTAAAGGATAGTAAGGGTCTGGGCAAGGGAAGGCAAGGCAAGGTTTCAATATCCCTTGTCTTTCATGGCAGGAGTCAAAAGACACAATTTTATGCTGAACTTGCATAGACTGAAAGAGAAAGGTGACAGTGAATCACAGGGAGTCGATTTGAATAATGTGATGAATGAAACTTCTACACATCTTGAGCTGTAAATCACAAATGGAAATTACCCATTCTATTAAAGAACTCAGGGCACAGTTTCAAAAATGTAAAGTGTATTTACTATAAACAGTGTGATATAAAGGCAAACCCCTTAGTCTGGCATGATCTGGACCTTCGGGGTCTGACTTCCCCTGCCATTCTAAGCCACTACTTCCCACTACTTCCCAGCACCAGCCGTAGCTCCATCCGGATTCCTCTGCTTTTGGTCTCAAGTCAAACCTATCTCTGGGATGATCTCATGCCTCCCTCCCCCAGCCCACCTAAACTTATGGTCTTTTTAACCCCGTCCTCTTCATAGAGCTCGTTTGAGGCCCACCCACTTCTCAGTGATCTTTGTCTTCCTGATTCAACGTTCTAGTCATTGCCTGAGTATTTCATGTGACATAGTTGGATTGGGCCTTATATTAATAGTTTCATTTTCATTGTTTTGTTTTGTCTCCATAAATGGATTTTAATTTCTGGAAGATGTGGATGGTATCCTCTTTACCCTTCTTTTTTAAAATTTTTAATTAAAAAATTCTGCAAGCCCTTGCCCAATATTAATCACTTGGTTTACTGAATTAACAAGAATAAAGATAGTGAGACCCTTTAGCAATGCTGAGTTACATTTTATCTTCATCTCCATGTTCTAATCTATGATTTTTCCCCATAGATATTTTCTGGGAATTGAGCCATTGGTGTTTTATAGAATACATAATATTTTTGCTCTGAAAACAGGAATAATCTTGTACTTGAGTATATTTATGTAAGTGCAGTTAGATAAGGCAAACTTTTACGTGGTCATGCATGTAATGCATGGGGATGGTGTTATCGGTTGACTTGTGCTATGTCCCCCACCCCGGCCCCCTGACAATTCATCAGTTGGAGTTCTAACCTCCAGTACCTCAGAATGTGACCTTATTTGGAACTAAGGTTATTGCAAATGTAATTCGTTAACCTCGAATGAGGTCTCACTGGAATAGGGTGGACCCGTAATCCTGCATGAGTGGTGTCCGTATGAAAAGGGGAAATTTGACACAGACATGGACACAGAGAGAATGCCGTGTGAAGAAGTCCGAGATCAGGTTAATGTATCTACAAGCTAAGTAACACCAAAGATGGCCAGCAAACCACCAGAAGCCAGGAGAGAGGTATGGACATATTCTCCCTCACAGCCCTTCTAGAAGGAACCAACCCTGTCCACACCTCGATCTCAGACTTCCTGCCTCCAGAACTGTGAGACAATAAACTTATGTTGTTAAAGCTACCCAGTCTGTGGTTCTTCGTTACCATCGCCCTGGCCAATTAATACAGCTGGTATTTTTTATTGAGAAATAGAAAGGAAAAAGCACTCTTTTGCCTGTATGTTTATGGTAAAGTACAGTTGAGCCTTGAACAACATGGGGGCTAGAGGCATCCACCCTCCCTGCAGTGGGAAATCTACCTGTAATTTCACAGTCTGTCTTGCGTATCCGTGATTCTGCATCCACGGATTCAACAAATTGCCGATTGTGTAGTACTATAATATTTACTCTTAAAAAAAAAAATCCATGAATAAATGGACCCATGTAGTTCAAACCTGTGTTGTTCAGGGGTCAACTCTAGTTTTTCTTTCTTTGTAACTTAAACCATCAAGTGAAACCCAGGTGGAAAAGGTGCTCTGTCTATGCTTAATTGCCCTGGAGGACTCGTGGCAGCTTGGGAGACCTGATGTACCAAATTCTTGGACTGGGTGGCAAGGGATGTCCACACGCTGGGAGGTCAGTTTTGGGTTGTCTATAATGTGATTGTAAGAAGGAAATGTGTGTGTGTTTTAACAAAGAATAACCTATATGGCTAAAATCATGGGATTATGCTCACTGGCTAACACACTCATAAAAAGAAAATATTTTGTGACTAGATGAGTTTTCCATCATGTGTGCGCATCTGCTAATTACCATGGTCTCTGATGCTCAGAACACACCTCTGTGTGAACTTGGTGTTATGCATGGAACAGATTTTTGCAGTTCAGCAGGCTGAAAATGAAACTCAGCTTCTTGCTTAGGAATGGGCTTTGGTCTCTCTTAGTGTTTTCATTTTCCCCAAATGAATCTCTTACTGCGCTAGTTTCCTAGGGCTGCCATAACGAAGTAGTACAATGGTTTAGAACTTTGGAAATTTATTGTCTCACAGATTTGGAGACTAGAAATCCAAGACCAAGTTATCAGCAAGTTATCGAATATGTAGGAGAAGGATCCTTCCTTGATTCCTCCAATTTCTAATAATCCCAGACATTCCTTGGTTTATAGCAGCATAATCTCAATCCCTGCTTCCATCTTTACATGGTGTCCTCCCTGTGTCTCTTCACATCTTCCCTCTGTGTGTGTCCTTCTCTGTGTCCAAATTTCCCAGTCATATTCGGTCAGGCCCACCTTAATAACCTCACTTTAATTCTATTAGCCCTCTAATGACCCTGTTTGCAAATAAGGTAACATTCTGAGCTTCTGGGGGCGGTGGTTAAGACTTCAACTTCTCCTTTTTTGGGAAGCACAATTCAACTCAACACTAGCCAAAGAGACTTTTCAGGCTGGGGCCCAGGTTGTCTCTTAGCTGACTGAAGTTCCATGAATGGATGTTCCAGTTGCAAACGGCAGGGCATCATTGTAGCCATTGGTCTTGACCCCTTTGCTTACAGTAACATTCTGATAGTTTCATTATTTATATAACCTCTGTGCTCTCCAGTCTGCCCTGAGATCCCTGGAGTAAATATGTTTTGAGAATATGCTATTTTCTCTAGTAGGTAGTGTTGCTAGGTGAGCAGAGCCCACTGGCAGTACTTAAACATTTTCTGTCTTTGCACACCTGAGGGTTATGACCTAGTGTGACAGCAGGCCATGGAAACAGTGGCTAATATGGTGGAAGTACTGGCAGGGACCAGAGTACTCAGTCATCTCAGGGATGGGCTGTGAGGTTGGACAAAGCTGACATCTCGGTGAGAAACTCAGGCATCCCAGATTTGAGTATTTTGGAATTGAACCCTATATCTGTGTCATATTTGACTGATAACACTAAGAAATTTACTTAACTTCTGAGTGTTTTCATTTTAAAAACAGGATTATTAATGCCTCTCTTGCAGAGTAAAGAGTGCCTGACCCATAGTCAGTGCTTCTTGTTTGAGAGCTGCATATTCTGTTCCCTACTCATTGCATCTACAGACTCAACCCTCAGACCCAAGTTTACCATAACCTGCCAGCATTACATGTGCTGAGTCCTTTCCCTCTCTTCTAAAATCCATGGGGTACAGGAAAGCATTGCTTTTCAATGCTCCCTGAACCCTCAGATTCCAGGAAAACATGCATAGCTTTTATAGAAAGGAAGGAAGTGTATAGTTCATTTTTCTTGAGATGATGCCCTTCCTTCTCAGGCCAGTGGTTCTGGCCATGTGAGGATTTTGTCATTCCTAGTCAGTTTAGAGATTATCTCATTCACACTAGAATGAGGGAATCTTGTTTGCCATTTAGCCCTTTCTGCAAAAACATGGGGTGTTTTGCTGGACTGAGACATTTGCTAACTGTTAGGGCAAGCTGTACTGTGGGAAGATACTGGAGGTGGAAAGAAAAGGCCTGGGTGTGAATTCTATCACCAGTATTCATTAGGCAAGCAATTTCACTTTTATCAACCTCTGTTTTCTCCAAATGTGAGGTTAGGGAGCATCTATAAGACCATCCTCACTTTTAACACCAATTGCAAGTTTGGGGGTCTGACACCAGTTGCAAACTCAAGGGTTCCAAAGACCACTCTTAGGCTCAGTGATGCACTAGAAGGACTCCCAGAACTCAAAGATGTTATATGCACAGTTATGCTTTATTACAGGGAAAGGATAGAGACTAAAGTCAACCAAGGGAAGAGGCGCACAGGACAGAGTCCAGGAATGTTCCATCACGGAGCTTCCAGGTGTCCACTCCTACGGAGTGCGGACTGCTTTCCTGGCAATGATGTGTGACGTATGCATAGAGTGTCACCAACTAGGGAAGTTCACTTGAGCCTTGGTGTCCAGAGTTTTTTTTTTTTTTTTTTTCCGGTACGCGGGCCTCTCACTGTTGTGGCCTCTCCCGTTGCGGAGCACAGGCTCCAGACGCGCAGGCTCAGCGGCCGTGGCTTACGGGCCCGGCCACTCCCCGGCATGTAGGATCTTCGCGGACCGGGGCACGAACCCGTGTGCCCTTTTGGGCAAGGTTAAATTCTTTACTATATATACTAGAACAAGGGGATAATCCTTAGGGGCCTCCTAGTCTTTATATAATCTACAATGTTATAAATGTGAAGTCCTGCCTGAGGGCATGACCATCGTTGCCTTGTTTATGAACTGTCAGGCCTGCTCTTAAGTGCCTTCTTTCTAGCCTCTGCTGGGGTATTTTTTTATTATGGTCAGGTTGCTGTGGTGGAATGCTGATTCTCTGTGTATGATATATCCCAGGGTTTAGGGCTGGCTCAGAAGAGAAGTTATATCTGGCAAATGAGTACCTGTTAATTATTGTATGACATCATTTTCTGCATTTAGTGCTTAAGATTTAGAGCAGGGACAACATGTGAAAAGCACATGTTAAGAAGACATTAAACTCCTCACCTTCAGGCCTGGAGAGATTGATATTTATTAAATGCCAGTTACCTATGTCTCCAGGGTGCCAGCAGGATGAATTAATATTCTGTTTCATTTGTGAAGATATTCAGAAATATTAAAGCCCTTGGTCCACATGTCAAAAGAATTTCCATGAGAACTGAAAGCGTCACAGCAGAAAATCTCACTACTACATTGCCTGTGAGCTCAGTGTGAGTTGCACCCAACTTGGTCGGAAGATTTTTTCTGATTCAAATCAAACCCCAGCACACCCAAGCAGGGCAACCTTGAAGGCCATATCACTACTGCTCTAATTTCCCAGGAGATTCAGAAATTAAGTAGAAGCCCTGTCCTAGGCCCAACTCTTTAGATGCATATGGTTTGCAAAGAGGGTCTATTTTGCCAAGTTCTCTTAGAAGCTTCTGGGAACCATTCAAATGATTAATATTACAAATGTTCTTGGCTGATTCGGTCCCACCCCTTTTATTCAATGAGATTGGGCTTTTCTAACTTTTATCCTCCCATCTTTGCCAAGACTACATTCATATCTAAACTTCAGAGTGTGGGTTGTAAAAGTTGGTCTCCATTAATTCAAAACTTGGATTAAGGGGAGATAGCTTACCTGAAAAGGAATGAGAGCTACCATCATGTTGGAGCACCTACTGTGTGCCAGCCACCCTGCAAGGCACTCCACTTTACAGATGAGAAAAATCAGGCTCAGAGAGCCCAAGAAAATCACTGAAGGCCAAACAAGGTCAAGTGGAAGAGCAAGGATTTATTCGCACTGAGGCCTATGATCTTCCTACTACTTCATGCTGCAAAAATGTTCTTTATCCAGATGATGCCCCTGCTGATATGTGGACTGGTCAGAGTGCATCAAATCAGGGAAAGCATCGTTTTGCAGGAAAGTAACCACCGCCTTTAGCTTGACGTTGTGTATTTATGGATATCATCAGTTGCTCAGCATTTCTGTTTTATCTGAAAAGTATTTTGTTTTATTCACTTGCACGTTCCTGGTGAATACAGTGACAAGAGGCCATTGTTAAATTTGCTTTTTTGCTGTCTTCCAACACAACTATAACAGGAAATGCTTTATAGAAAGAATGATTCATTGAAAAAATCAGTATTCGTCTTTTGCTAACATGTCTCTGGTTTGTATGTCCTTTTATTCAAATATATATTATTAATGAATGGAACCATAAATTGATAACCTTTATGTTTGAATTTTTAAAAATCACAATCTTGCCCTTAAGGAAGAAAATTGAATTAAAAAATGCTGTTTAGTGCTCGCTGCTACTAATTAGGATGTGCCGCTAAA
Source organism: Stenella coeruleoalba (assembly GCF_951394435.1). NCBI lineage: Eukaryota > Metazoa > Chordata > Mammalia > Artiodactyla > Delphinidae > Stenella > Stenella coeruleoalba. The sequence goes on along the minus strand of NC_137162.1, from coordinate 52,440,170 downwards.
CAATTAGATATATCTCAGACTGACCATTGGAAGGTTTTAGAAGATCAGAGTATCAGCTGATATATTTCTGATTCATATTCAGCTAGTCATTTGGCTATTGAACTTTTCCCGTAAGTCAACATTTTTCATCTTTATAAGTAGGAGACTTGTGCCACCATTCAAATTAGCATTGATTAGGAAGGGCCAGGGGAATTTCCTTCTCCTTTTTCAGAATGGTTTTCTCAGGCAGGACGGAGAAGCTTCAACGGTTCAGCAGCTGTTGTCAGTCCTCTTTTCTTCCTGTAAAATATTTCCTGGCTTGCAGTCATCTCCCTTCCCCCAGACCTGAAACAGAAAAATAGGAACAAATTAGATGTATATCAGGAATGAAATACCTCCTGCTTATTGAGAGTTTAAAAATAATCTTTGTAGTTAGCGTTTCACATCCTGGAACCTCCTACTGCTGTGATTGTACACACACAGGAACTTTTCATCCCCAGTATGTCCTACACCCCCACAGACAACTGGAGAATTCACCTGCTCCTGTAATAAATAGATTTGAATTATTTTATTCAGTGGCAAAGTGCTCATTGAGCAGCCCCAACCTGTTGGGGATATGTTGACCTTTAAAATAAAACATCCAGTTATTTTACCAGCAAAATGGATTTATTTGGGAATAGTAGAGGAATTGCAATTTGGGACATGCAAGCTATGGTAAAGCCATAGGTAGTTCTGGTAAATAAAGGAGAGGAACATTACTTTATAGAGAAAACGGAGGAGGGTGGAAGGGGCTGCTTTGAACAAAAGCGCATTGGAGGAAACTAAGAGTTCAAGAGTGGTGATGGTTTCTCATTGGATGAGTGGTGGTAATTTCTCATTGGCTGGGGCTGTTGCTGGGCAATGAGAAAACCTTCCTTTCTCCTGCTGGGGTAGTACGGTAGTAACCTTCCTCTTGGAAATGCAAGGTATATCTCTTTCTGTTGGGGGTTAGCAGACAGCAAGGAGTGGTAGCGTGAGAGAGCACCCCCTTAAGGCCTTCCTGACTCTGTTGTAAATGAGATTTCCCTTTATTAATTTTCACGTTACAAGCATGACGTAGATCTGTTTCCTTCTGTGGTTGACACTTTACCTCCCAGAATCTGGGCAGTAAGATCTTTTTGAGGCATTACAGACAGACTTCATAACTTTTAATTTACATTTATTATTTAGAAAGAGGCAAGCCAGTTGTTACGCTTTAGTCCTGGCCCTTCAAACTTAAAGTCATAGTTGAGGTCTTCCTTCCCCTTTCCCTCAGCTAGCTAAATTTGTGGTAATATCACTTGGTGGTGGTGGGTGGGTGGGTGTGTGTGTGTGTGTGTGTGTGTGTGTGTGTGTGTGTGTGTGTCTGTGTGTGTGTGTGTGTGTCTGTGTGTGTGTGTCTGTGTGTGTGTGTCTGTGTGTGTGTGTGTGATGGGATGGAGGCGGGTGAGAGAGAGAGAGAGAAACACAGGCACAGACACCCAGAGAGACACCTAGAGATTGGGAGGGAAGGAGACCCCCCCCCCCCACCCCGTTTTAATTCTATGGATAGAGTCAGGAGGAGGTAGAAGAAAACATCTCTTTCTGTGACTGCTCATTCAAGGTTTGTTTCAGATCACTGATATCTAAGTTGTGGGCTTAGCCTCAGAAGTCAGCACCTCAGTTGGTCCCACTGATGAGGGGTTCAGTCCTGAGGGGTTTAACTGGTGTCAGTGGACACTTGGTTGTAACTTCTGGCTGGTGGCCAGACTGGTGTTTCTCTGATTGGCTTGCCTCTTTAGCCCCATGGGCAAAAACTTCAGCCAGTTAGTCACCTGCAATTTCATCTGCTCTTCGTAGCCCTGATTTGGGGACCTGGGTATGGGATTTATGGACTCACATTTCTTTTCTCCTCCTAGCTGCACTGCCAGGCAGTCTCTCTCCAATGCTCCCTTTTAAATCTAGGAGCAATGGGGAAAATCTGCAAGCCTGTGGCTAAATGTACGTCCACCACAGAACTAGGCGTTGATCTCTCTTCTTGAAGACCCTTCTAAACTTTACAAGTCTGTGTCTTGAGCATCCCATCACTTTCCTTGGGGTGGGAAACTTAGGGAGAGGTATATACCTGCCAGAGGTAGTTCCCATTGGCCTCTCAGTCCTTCTCCAATATTTTTAATGGCTATTGCCTTTGAGGGGATGAAGCCTTGCAACCTGGTTCTCAACAGAGTTCTGTCTTTCCTGTAACTGCTGTCTATTCAGCAATATCTGGGGGTCAGAATAGACTTTAATCTGTACCTTTCTGTTCATTCTGATACATTCATATGAATCACCAAGTCCATCTCTTTTTCTGTGTCGGTTTGTAACTCAAGAAAATAGGGGATTGATAAAGTATCAAATTACAGAACATTTAAATAGTGCCATAGAGTTCATTGCCTTGCTTCCCAGAATATGAGTCATTGCCTTTCTGATATTATGACACAGTTTATAACAAACATAAAATGGCACAGTTTCATTCTGCTCTAGTGGTTGTGAGGCTCTGGGAGTAAAACATGTTACCAGCGTTTTCTATTCTGTTAATGGTCTCAAATTTTAAGTTTCTTCGATTTTTCTAAAACGGAAGCAGAAAGTTTTTCTTCCTGTCTTTGTTTATGGCTTATGTTGTCTAAGCAGGAGGAGACTGACTCATTAAAACCTTAACATTTTTGGTAAAACTATAAAGTGCTTTTCAACTTTTTTTTTTTGCGGTACGCAGGCCTCTCACTGCTGTGGCCTCTCCCATTGCGGAGCACAGGCTTTGGACGCGCAGGCTCAGCGGCCATGGCTCACGGGCCCAGCCGCTCCGCGGCATGTGGGATCTTCCCGGACAGGGGCACGAACTCGTGTCCCCCGCATCGGCAGGCGGACTCCCAACCACTGAGCCACCAGGGAAGCCCTCAACTTTTTAGTCTGAATATCTGGGAAGTCGGATATATTGAATTAGACTTGAAATTGGATGATTCTTTGATGTGTTTTCAGATCAACCTGAAAATTTTGAAATCCTAAATCAATATATTTCTTTTCTCTTTCACATCTTTTAAAATAATTAAGCAAATACAGAAGAGTCAGTGCATTCCAATCTCTTTAAATACATTTTTTAAAAGATGTAGCATGGAACATTTTAGATAAATATTCAGTGTGGAATGAGGGGGTTGAGAAGAGCTGAAGTCGTAGGAGCAGAGTTAATTTAAGAAGCAGCCAAGTTATGGATGGGAATTATTTGCTGCTAACGTCTGACTATTTTTCTGTGCTGCGGCTGACAGACATTTTCTTTTTGTTTATTATCTTAAGCCCTTTGAATACTGGCAGGCGTGACACTTAGGAAAATTTATACTCTATGCCTAATGTCCTATTTCTTTTTATCTTATGGAATTTAAGTGTTTTCTTCCTTTGATTATATGCATACAATGGGTACTTGTGAAAACCACCCTCAAGTGATTCAACCATTAGATTAACACACCCATTTGCCAAAACAAATTCCTGGAGTCTATCAGAGTAAAGAAGAAATCACAAGAAAACAAGCTAAGCTTAAGCATTTTCTCTTGTTTTTTTTTCTTTTGAACTCCACAATTTCCTGCTGTGCCTTGGGATCAGCTCCAAATTAATCTACTGCTAAAGCAACCATTTTGAACCCTGAGAATAAAAAACAATAAGATCTGCATTCACAGAAGGAGGAGTGTGAATAAGGGCCTTCTCAAAAGGGTGTAGACATTGCAGGCATTTGTTCGAGGTAGGTTGTTAAAAATCAACATCCAGGAAAGGGGGAAAGGCCATTTCAAAAGCAAATATGTGTATACTGCAACTAAGTGTTCGCATGCTGCAACTAAAGATCCCACATGCCACAACTAAGGCCTGGTACAGCCAAATAAATAAATAAATATTTAAAAAAATGCAAATATGTGTATATCACTTTGCCCAACAGTATCACACCATCCACTCCTGTGCTAAAACCAATAATAGTTCCCTAAAGTGCCTAAGTTTCACCCAGGTTTTTATATGGTATTGATTGGCTTTGTCTAATTTCACATGTTATTTATATAAGGATTCAGATTCCTGAACTAGTATGGGTTGTGCTCATAAAAAATATAACTAAAATCTATATTAGGATTTTCTAGAGAAATAGAACAATAGGATACCTATTTACTCCCTATTTGTCTATCTATCTCCCTATCTCCCTATCTATCTATCCATTCATACAGAACTTGATTTATTATAAGAAATTGGCTCACATGATTTTGGAGGCTGGCAAGTCCAAAGTTATCAGAGCCAGTGTCCCAGTTCAAGTCTGAAGGCTGGAAGCTGCTGTAAAGACAGAAAAAGCCAATGTCCTAGTTTGAAGGCCATCAAGCCGGAAGAACTGTTGTTTCTCTGGGAAGGATGAGTCGTGGATGACTTCTACAGAAACAATGGTGGCCATTTATTTTATTCCTGAGTCTCCTTGTTTTGTGAATGAGTCTGATGAGAGCTGATTAGGTTGTAAGAATTCAGTATAGATCCTACAGATCTTGACCTGTTGGCAAAATACGTTTCAAAGTCATTTTAGCTATGTTTCATTGCCAGTGCCTTATTCTTTAAATATATTTAAATACCTACTTGGTAACTGAAGAATAGGCTGAAACATCAAAATCACAAAATGAAAGTTGATACTTTTGGGGAGTTGAGTGCTCTTGAGCTCAGTACTAAGTTCTCTCCGTCCTTTCCAGCTAAACTTTCCTGTGGGCCATCTCAAGAGATTCATGACTTTAATACCCTCTTCATGCTGACAATATCAAAATATGTTTTTCTGGCTCTCACTTCTCCAGTAAACTTCAGACTCATTCGTCTAATGGCTTATCGGTATCTTCAGTTAGAGGTCTAATAGGCACCTTTTAAGCCTTATATATCCATAATAGGATTTTGAGTCCTTTGCCCTCCAAAATCTGATCATCACCCAGTCTTCCCCATCTTAATTAATGACTCCTCTTTATCCTGTTGCTTAGATGTGGTGGATTGTATTTCTCTAAGTGACCACAACGAAGATTTTTCATTCCACATGCTTTTCTTACAATGTGAATTTTGCTCTCCTCCCGTGAGAAGTGTGGTCTGTATTCTCTCTCCTTAAAACTTGGTGGGGACTTGTGACTGTCTTCACAAATGGAGTACAGTGGACATGATGTTTGATGATAAAAGGCAAAACAGCTTCCATCTGGCTCTCTCTCTTTGGGACTGCTCGCTCTAGGGCAAGCCATGCACCATGATGCAAGGAAGCCCAAACTAGTCCACAGGGAGGGACCATACAGAGAGGCTGACATGGAGAAGCAGTGAGGTTCCCAACTCAAGCCAGAATCCACTGCCATAGATGTGAATGAACAAGACTTCAGTTCCTTCCTACCCTTGATTCATGTAGCTGAGGGCCTAGATGCTCTGGGGCAGAGAATACCACTAAACTTTGGGTAATTTTTATGCAGTTCTCAGGGAGGAAGAAACTTTCTTCTGCCCATCTTGGTTCTTCTGGCTGGTCTAAGAATTAAATTGACCTGAGACAGATTAACGGGAGAAAATCAAACAAAAGTTTAATAACATGTATACATGGGAGAGACCCAGGAGAATTTAGTAACTTGCCAAAATGGCTGAAACCCTCACCTTAAATGTCATCTTCAGTTAAAGGGAAAAGAGGACGTTGGGTAGTGGTTTTTGGGACTTCAAAGAGGGGGAAGGAATTCACATGGAAATTGAAAAGTGAATGTTTGGTAAATAAGTGTTTGTTGGACCATGTAGAGACAGTGAGACACAGAGTGGACTCTCATATCTAGGCCCTGCTGAGTTTCCCCCACTATGCTTAACCCATATTCTTTGCAGATGTCTCTGGTGATAGCTCTATTCTAGGAACAGGCCCTCTATGTAAATTCTTTTAGGCAGATAGGGGGAAGGTCAAGGTTTCTACCTGAGTCTTTTGGGCCTTGATTGTTTTCAGCTCAAGTTAATCTCCTTGCCAAAGAGACATTTTGGGTGGCAAATTTTGCTCCCCTACACAGCCATAGTAACTGGACCATTGCTAAAAATACACGATCCATCCTGATTCCTCTTATTCACTCACCATTCACATCAGTACGTCTTATAACTCTACTTTCAAAATATAGCCTGCATGTTGACCACTTCTTAACCTCCCCCATGGCTGGTCCTGAAATACTGCACACATTTTGTAACTAGTTTCTCTTTCCCCTACATAGATTATATTCTCCAGGTAGAAGCCAGATTAATCTTTTAGAAACGTGAATGAGATCATGTCTCTTGCTCAAAACCTCAACTGTCTTCCTATCACATTTAACATACTACTAAACACCTTACCGTCCCCTATCAGGCCCTAAGTTATCTCATGCCTGTCTTTTTCCCTGAATTCTCTCCTATCACTCTTCTTCAGACTCACAATGCTCAAGCCACACTAACCTCTTACTCTTCCTTCAAACATCCATTTCTGAGCCAGAGATAGATAACAGCAGCATACACGCCTGCCCTTCCGTAATCATGGGATTGCTTCTGGGTCTATGATGTCGAGGTTGCTTTACACCCATGAGATTAATTTTTACCAATGATACGGTATTTCTTGGATGGTGTTTTTAGGAAACAAGTGTGCTGCCTCCACTCTCCAGACACAAAGCACTCTGTAGCCCTAGGCAATTGCAAAATTGCAAGGCGGAAGGAGCCTGGGTCCCTGAATCACCATGTGGAAAAAAAGCTGTCTATCAACAAGGAACACCTGCATCTGACTGAGTGAACCTTCCTTTGTTAAATTACTGACGTTCTAGGGTTTATTCATTGTAGCAGCTGGTATTTCCCTACCGAATACAACGTTATTCCCTCCAAAGCCTTTATACATTCTACTCTTTCTGCCTGGAGGACTCTTCCCGCACATCTTTCAGGACCCTGCTCCAGTAATCCATTCTCCCACTCCCACTCCCACACAGACGTACTTTCTATACAATTACCCTGCTTTATTTACTTTATAGTACTTATCGTTATCTGAAATATTACTTATGTATTTTGTTTGACTTTTGCCTCTACTAGAATGTAAGGTTCATAATGGCAGGGACCTCATCTGTCTTTTTGTTACTTTATCTCCAGCACCTATGTGGTTCCTGGCATGTAGCCAGTGCTCTGCAAATCTTTGTAGAATAAATGGATGGGAGGAAGTTACATCAAACAGCCTAGGAACAGGAATGAAATGTTAGGAATTAAAGTTCTTCATAATTAAGTTAGCATCACTCAGTGAATCATTCAGCTTCTTTGTGCTTTAGTTCCCACAGCTGTCAAATGGGGATGAGAATATCTATTTCCTGGAGTAGATGTGATGACTAAACACAATATGTATGTGACCTGCTGAACCTTTGATGGCTTTACAGATAAATATGTGTTCTCCTTTCTCCGATTTGTTCTTATGAAAGTTTAGGGGGAAACTAGTTGTGAATCTTAACATTTCTAATCCTAGATAATTGAAGAAACTATTGACATACTTGGCCAAACTATTGACATACTTGGCCTTAGTCTCATAGGGCGGTCTTTCTGGATTGGAGTAGTCAATGACTAAGAGCTGTTTACACTGTTATAACTGAGGGTTTGTTAGGTACTCTGACACATACTAAAGCAGGAGATTCTATAGCCCTGGCAAATGTGTTGACCATCACACCATCTCTAAATGCTACGTTAGAATGGCCACCTTCTATTCTGACTGTGTTGTGCAAGTTCTACCTTTATTCATTTCTCTGTGGGTCATGAGTTCATGGTTTGGGGGAGAGGGAGGTGTGTGTATGACAAATCTTTGTTTATTCAGATCTCCAGGAAGCAAATAGAATTTTTGCAGAGTGGCCAATTCAGGGGAAAAAAACATGTTTATAAGCCATTGTTATTTTGTTTTCTAATTAAAAAATTATGAATAAAACATGTGAATTTCCTTGTAATACTGAAAAATACTGGGCAAACATGACATTCTCTTTTCACTCTTTTGTTTCCTGTTCCAGGCAAAGTTGGAACTGTTCAGTAATTTACTGGGTGAATATCCAAAGGAGGTGATATCGCTTCCAAGGGGGCAAAGATTTGTTTTTGGAAGGAGTGAAATATTTCTACTCATTTTATGTATAACGTATAGTCATACAATATGTAAACAGATATACAATATATCTGAGGTATTAAAATTTCATGGTGGGGATTTTGCGAGGGAGTGATTAGGAAATATATATCTTAAGAGGCGCCTTAGGGGTCTGATAATGAAAATAATGGTTCATAAACACTTGTTTAATGTTTCCCCTCAAGTCCCCCTTTATGCACCTACACAAAATATATATGTATACATATTTTTATTGCTGACTTTCATAGTCATTAGAGAAATAATACTGATTATACTTTATATAACTTTTTATTCTATTTCATTTAGGTCTCCACCAAATTTTTGGCAGGTTTTTATATTCTGTAAAATGGATGGCCTATACTTTATTTTGTTTTATTTTTTTAACTTTTTATTTTATATTGGAGGATAGCTGATTAACAGTGTTGTGATAGTTTCAGGTGCAAAGCAGAGTGACTTAGCCATACATATACAGGTATCCATTCTCCCCCAGACTCCCCTTGGATGGCCTATACTTTAGACATTACCCTGCTGGTGGACATTTCGTGATTGTAGTGTTAATAGACATTGTCCAGCATTCTCTTCCCCCTATTGTCCTTTCTAAGAAGTCTCTTTTTAATCTGTTGTCTACCACTCCCCTGTGCAACCGTGGACCTCTGAGGAACCTGATGTCACCTAACCTTCAGGAGTGGGCCTGAATAATGGAAGAGCATTTCTGTCCTTTTGCCATGGGTTTTGCAGGAATGGACAAAGGAAAGCCACTGGGGCCAAAGAGAAACAAGGAAAATTCTGCTCAGGGGTTCTGGGATGGAGAATCTAGTTACTTTCTATTCCATTAAAAATGAATAAGGGGCTTCCCTGGTGGCGCAGTGGTTGAGAGTCCACCTGCCGATGCAGGGGATATGGGTTTGTGCCCTGGTCTGGGAAGATCCCACATGCCGCGGAGCGGCTGGGCCCGTGAGCCATGGCCCCTGAGCCTGCGCGTCCGGAGCCTGTGCTCCGCAACGGGAGAGGCCACAGCAGTGAGAGGCCCGCGTACCGCAAAAAAAAAAAAAAAAAAAATGAATAAGGAAGAATGTTTCACAGTCATTTCTGGAAGCCATCTGATGATCGAAGGAGACCCAACCTTACAGTAAAGCAGTGGTGTAGATGTCACAGTAGGGAAATGGAGAAACTGAACTGCATTGTGTCATCACTGTGCTGCTGATGCAACTAACCATGAAGCAGACCCTCCCCCGAGACTTCCCAGTATATGAAATCATGTATTTCCTCATTCATTCTTGTACATATTTATATGTGTGTTCGTATATGAAATTTTCTTCAGAAAAATTCTTGGAACTGTATTTGCTGGGTCAAAGACTTCCACTTTTCGTTTAATTTCGGTGATTGTTTCTTTGATTTACAGAAGGGCTTTTTGTTTGTTTGTTTGGGTTGTTTTGTTTTGTCTTCACATCAATTGAGTCTTTTCAATTCTGCCTTCTCGGTTGTGTCTTGCTTAGAAGGACCTTCCCAATCCAATATTATAAATAGTTTCCACTAATCTCTTTTGGTAATTTCATAGTTTTACTTTTTATGGCATAAACTGTATAGAGTTTGTGTACATTTGTTTGTAGGTGTGTGTAAATGCAATGTATATGTGTAACTTTATTCATTTTTTCCCCTAAATCAATAAATACCTCATTTCCACATCACTAGTTTTTGAGTACTCCTTTCTTTTCTTATTTAGAATTCTCAATTTCATACACTACATTAGTATATATGGAAGGATTTGTTTCTAGATTATCCAGCAGATTACATTCATATCTCTGCATTTTCTTGTGCCCATATTACCCTCTATCAATTACTCTGATTTCTTTGTTTTGTGATATGGTTGGAGCACATCTTCATTCATGATCACTCTCCGCGCTTTTCCTTAAAAATTTTTCTTGCTGTGATGTGTTTTAATTCAAAATTAGAATCGTTTTAGTGAGTTCTGGGGTGGATGAGCAGGAAGAAGTGTGGATATTCTTATTTAAGACTTTACTTATGTAACTGCATAGATGACTATAACTTGAACAAATTCTCATAGATATTTCTTTAGCCAGTAAAAATATTCGTATCTAAGCCTTTTTAGGAAGTAACTTAAAAGCAACTTTTTTTTTTAACCCTTCAACTCTCACATCTGTATGGCATATTATAATTTATAATGTTTGTTTGCATTTTCTGATTTCTTGCTTAAAGGAATCACATGAAATGTTTGTCATCATAATGCTCATCTTCAGAAGTGAAAACTGAAACTCAGAAAATTAAATGATTGACCTAATGTTATCCAGCAGGGTAGTAGAAGTAATGGGACTAGAAGTAGTGTATTTCATTCAGTGCAGTGAGTGAATGTTTCAGTGATTAGAACAAACTAGTTTGGTATCAAGCATTATACTAGGCTTTGAGGATATAGAGACGTATAAGGTTCACTTCATACCCTCCTTGCAGCCCAGATCTTCCTTTGCCATGGTTGCTGGATCTCTTCTTTGCTTGAGCAAAGCAGGGCAGGGAAGGTAACTCACAGGAACACCCCCATCACCTGATTTCAGACTTGATGGAGCGCAACACTTCCTATCTCAGGGCAGTGACACCCTCTGCTAATTCCTGGCTTCAGAGAAGAATCTCTCTCTGACGACTCCTAATCAACGGAGTTGCCTCTAACGTTATCCTTGTTTGCATCCTTCTGCTTTGCACGACCGCAACTTGGTATTCAAAATTCAATCTTGGGTTTTCTGGCAATACTAGTGGGGCCCACAGGAGCTCACCATTGGCTTACCTGCTCCTGCTAAACTAACACTGCTGTCCTGCTCAATAAACTAGAACTAGAATTTCAACTCTTTCAACTCTCTATTCGGAATACTGTAATGAAGGAGGCATGACTTGAGTTTGGAAATGTGGTGGCACATTATCCATAGGTGAATTAACATGGATAATTTAAATACACAGCATGGATAATGAAGAATTGCAAGTTTGACTTTATCCTCTAAGAAGAGGATGAGGTTTATTTTCTCTTCCCTGTATACTTCATACAGTAAATACTATAAATAAAAAAATTTGATACTCTGGTTCTGTGGATACAGTTCCATGATTTTTTTTTGCGGTACGCGGGCCTCTCACTGTTGTGGCCTCTCCCGTTGCAGAGCACAGGCTCCGGACGCGCAGGCTCAGCGGCCACGGCTCACGGGCCCAGCCGCTCCGCGGCATGTGGGATCTTCCCGGACCGGGGCACGAATTCGTGTCCCCTGCATCAGCAGGCGGACTCTCAACCACTGCGCCACCAGGGAAGCCCCAGTTCCATGACTTACAGTAGTTATGTCTGGGCATCTCAGTCTGTTGTATTACAATGTAAACGCTTTGAGGACAAGGACAGCTTCTGAGTTGGCTTCACCTCTATGCTTACAAAGACACCGTCGCTGGGCTTTAGCATTGACTATTTGCTAAGTGAATGAGTGAATGGATGGATGAAGACTCCTTTGCACTTCACACTTATATCTCAATTTGCTTTAATTTTATATTCATTTATTAAGCCATACGGTGTAAAACTTCAGATAACAATATTGATGCATCACTTTTCACATCCTCTGTGATGACATTTTGCCCTTAGCAGGATGCAGGGGAAAAATCAGAAGGGAAACAAATTTAACTGTGTCAGTTTCAGGCAGCTGTTCTTTGTTTGTAAGGTCTGTGATGAAATTGGACATCATTCAGCAAATTTGGTATTAATTAGGTACTAGCATTAGCTGGTAACTTTTGGTCCTGTTGGCATACAAGGAGTTTGCTTTGTAAGAATCTATCCCACAAGAAGCACTCTCTTAGAGAGCAAAAGCAAAATGTGTTTTATATTTCCTTCAAGTTCCTGCTCAGAGAAAGTCATTGCCAGATAAGGAGAGGCAGCATGGTCTGGTGCACGGCTCCACAGAGTGGAACCTTTGTATCTTCACCTGGAGGTTTATTTGAAGTACACACTCAGGACTGTACTCCAGACCTGCTAAATTAAAACCTCTGGGGGTGGGGCCCAGTATAGTCTGTGTTTTAACAAGTCTACTGTGTGATTCTGATGAATGCTAAAGATTGAGAATCTTTACTGGAAAAAAGCAGAGGGTCTGAATCAGACAAACCTGGATTGGAATTTTTAATTATTTAAAAAATTTTGACTGTAATAAAATTAATTGTGTGATTTTAATCAAGTTATTTAAGATTTTGAGCCTTGGTTTCTTCATCTATAAATTGTGGAGATTGATACTTCCTTCCCCTCACCAGCTTTATTGAGATATAATTGGCATGTAACATTCAGTAAGTTTATTCATTCTGTTGATTTGACATACTTATCTATTGCAAAAAGATTACCGTCCTTAGCACTAGCTAACATGTCCATCAAGTCATGTAATTTGCCATTTGTGGGTGTGTGTTGAGAACATTTAAGATCTACTCACTTAGCAACTTTCAAGTATGTATACAGTATTGTTAACCATAGTGTCTATGCTAAGCATTAGATGCTCAGAAATTATTCATCTTATATCTGGAAGTTTGTACTCTTTGACCAACACCTCCTCTTTTCTCCCACCAACCCCAGCCCCTGGTAACCACCATTCTAGTCTGTTTCTGTGAGTTTGGCTTTTTAAGGTTCTAAGGAAAGTGATGTCATGTTCACTTCCTTGATTTGTTAAATGAGCTGTAAAAAAATCCTACTGGATCTGCTTTTAGAAGCCAGTGAACACATGTAGGATTGTCTTTCTCCCTTCCTATTGCCTCCATCATGCTATGAATTCTAAATTAGAAATCGTAATTTTTCATCCTATGAGATGTATTATTACATATGGTATACGTTTTCTAGACCCTGACCTTTGGACCTGGTACTTTTCTGACAAAAAAAAAAAAAAATCTCATTTACTTATGTGTTTTAGTTCAGAAATCCCAGATAGAAATGTGTGCTCTCATCTTACTAAAGATAGTTGTCCTGGTAATGGCCATGTGAATGAGGGATGTTCCAGGTATCTGTTGCTGCAAACAAGCTACCTCAAAACTTTGTAGTTGGGCTTCCCTGGTGGCGCAGTGGTTGAGAGTCCGCCTGCTGATGCAGGAGACGCGGGTTCGTGCCCCGGTCCGGGAAGATCCCACATGCCGCGGAGCGGCTGGGCCCGTGAGCCATGGCCGCTGAGCCTGCGCGTCTGGAGCCTGTGCTCTGCAGCGGGAGAGGCCACAACAGTGAGAGGTCCGCGTACCGCAAAAAAACTTTGTAGTTAAAAACGACCGTTTTCTTTTAACGACACGCTCACGAGTTTGTGGGTCAGAAATTCAGGAAAAGCGTGGCTAGGGGCTTAGTCTCTGATCCATGTGGCCTCAGCTGGGGTGGCTGGGGCTGGAGGAGTCCGTCCAAGAAGGCTCCTTCAGTTAGATATTCAGCCTCCTCAGTGCTGCTTGGCCTCGCTCTCCATATGGCATCTCATCCTCCCGGGTCCGGCCGCTCGGCTTGGGATCCCCACAGCATGGTGGTCTCAGGAAAGGTGCAGTTCTTGCACAGTACTTTCAAGAAGTAAGAAGCGGAAGCTAAGGCCTTTGTCCAGAACTGGCACACCTTCCAGTATATTAAATGGTTCCAAGAGTCACAGAGGCAGCCCATATTCAAGGGAGAGGAGAAAGAGATTCCATGTCTTGATGTGTGATGAGTGGCAAGTACCAATGCAGAAGAATACACAGAATGGGAGATGTGGTTCTGCCCGCTTTTGGAAATCACAGTTCACTGCAAGGGGAGCTGAGAGTGGATGGTATGTTGTTCCTTAGCCTATAACTATTACCAAAAATGTAAAATAAGTTGAATCTAGGCATTACATTGAAATGTAAATACATACATTTAAATCATATTTGTTATCTACATTCTCCCTTTTAATCCTTAGCAATTAAATTTAAGATTGATGTCAACTGAGTTGCTTGTTAAGAGTGGACTGTCATCCCTCCATCCATCTAGCCTTTGCTTGGACTTTGTCTTACACTGTGGAACACATGTTTACAGTGCACAAGGCATTGCTAAGCATTGTTGCTTTGTCAGTGTGAAAGCCTCGCCCATGCCCTCAGGGCATGTAACCTTACAGCTCTGGTAGAGTTACATGCTTTGATGCTGAAAGAAGTAACATTTTCATGACTTTATTTGTGCTGCCTCAGTTGTGTGTTACCTTGCTCACAAGGAAGCAGAGAAAATGTGTATGCTATTCCACCTCCAACCCAGGAAGTATTAATCATTCTGTCATCTGTGTTTTCATAGCATTTAGATTATTACATTATTTTCTTGCTGATTATTTTCAATCATACAAGAAATAAACGAGTACATTCTGTTTATAAAAAATTCAAACAAAATAAATTCTTCTGTTCATCTGAATACATGTCTTTTTCTCACCCTAGTCCCTTCCCAGAGATAAGCAATCTTACGTTTTGTATGTAGACCTCCAGATATTTTCTCTGGATCTGTACACATACATGTGTGTGTGTATAATTTACTCAAATGGATGCAAATTCTACATACTGTATTATGATTTTATTTATTTATGACTTGGTGAGGGTTATATATACATCAACTTTACCCTTTTTTTTTTTTTTTTTTTTTTTTTGGTGGTACGCGGGCCTCTCACTGCTGTGGCCTCTCCCATTGCGGAGCACAAGCTCTGGACGCGCAGGCTCAGCGGCCATGGCTCACGGGCCCAGCCGCTCCCCGGCATGTGGGATCTTCCCAGACCGGGGCACGAACCCGTGTCCCCTGCATCGGCAGGCGGACTCTCAACCACTGCGCCACCAGGGAAGCCCCAACTTTACCCTTTTAAGCACCTGTATAGATTCCTTTGTGTGACCCTCTAGCAGTGAGTTGAACTATTCCCCTGTGGATGGACACAGATAGCTTCCAGGTTTTCAATGAATACAACGAAGTCCAAGTAAACATTTCTGACATAGCTCTTTGTGCAGCTGGGTCAGTATGTGACCAGGTCTTATCAAAAGTATTGCCAGATTGCCTTCATAGGCAATCTGCTTCATAGATGCTGGCCCACAGATCCTCATCAACACTGCATATTATTTAATATTTTCAAAGTTTTGCATATTTGATGGGAAAAATAGATATATCTCTATTTTCTTTCTTTTTCCCAGATATAAGTGAGGTGTCACATATTTTCTTATTGAACATTTGTGTATTGAGCATTTGTATCTCCTCTTCGGTGATTATGTCTTGCTCATTTTGTTTTTTAATTAATTAATTAATTATTTTTTATTTATTTTTATTTTGCGGTACGCGGGCTTCTCACCGTAGTGGCCTCTCCCGTTGCGGAGCACAGGCTCCGGACGCGCAGGCTCAGTGGCCATGGCTCACGGGCCCAGCCGCTCTGCAGCATGTGGGATCTTCCCGGACCGGGGCACGAACCCACGTCCCCTGCGTCGGCAGGCGGACTCTCAACCACTGCGCCACCAGGGAAGCCCTGTATTCTGTATTTATGCTGATAACATTTCTATCCATTCATCTTGCTATTTTTCCAAGACCCAGTTTGAAGATATTTTAAAAGTAACTTTCCTAGATTGTCAGTTAATACCTGTGCAGCATTTTATAGCAACAGAAGAAAAAAATAAAATAGGCAATGAGGAAGGAAGTACTTTTATCTTCGTGCATATAACATAGTAAACGTGACTGTGTATGGAACTGGCAATTACCGGTAAGTCAGCATGTCAGAGATATGCTATTTGTTCCTGGCTCTGTGAGTAATTACCCCTCTAGATATAATCAGTGTTAAAGGTAGTGAAGTGCAAAGTAATTGCAAGAACAACAAGGTCTATGACTCATTTCAACTAGGTTTACAGAGTAAAAGGTTTTTTCCCTCTCAACTTGAACATTAGCAGTTTTTATTGATTCTGTAGTTTTACAATGGTGCAAAAGGTAATTTGCAGCTTAACCCTCAATTTCTCATTTCCATATTGCAAATTTAATTATGTTAGACATTTAAGACCATGGATTAGCATGTTTTGGGTAAATTAAATATTGAGGATCCACTGTGTGCTGAGTGATGTGTAGAACAAAGGCCTGGCAAAGCCAGAGATGGCTTTGTATAGGAAGAAGACTGTTAGACAAGCCAAAAAATAGACAGAATGTATGAAGCAAAAGATTTCAAGATACTGGAATTCTGGCACTGCAGGACAGTGATCCTGAGAGACAGGAAGCAAATGAGGAGAGTCCTGTGATTGCTGTAGTTTATTGTTTTAAGGCAGTTTACTGGGTGTAGCACAGGGAAGAGAACCCAGGCAGGGCCCAGTGATCTCTTTGAGTTGAGAGATGGAGTGGAGAGTCTGGGGAGACCATGGTAGCTGGAGTGCACAGGACAGGGTACTGCAGAGAGCAAGCTGCACAGAGAAGACTCCAAACATCTGTCCTCTTGAGTAGTCAGTAGAGTGCTGAACAGTGCATGTATATGAGGAAACCACCGATACCAGGGAAGAACTACCCCAAATGTTTAGTAAGAACAGTGCCAGACACTCACACTGGCCCAGGAATAGTGCCTGCCCCAGCCACCAGCCAGCCTGGAAAATCTAATTCTCAGGACATTGGAGAGAGTGCTCAAAAGGGTCTTGCATTAGTCGTGGGGATTAACTAGATCTAGACCACACACTGTTCAAGTCCCACCTAAGAAAGCTTAAAACAAGATAGCAAGGATATGACACATTTCCAAGTAACTTAAATGTATCCTAGAAAAAAGGTAGAGAACATTAATAGAAATACAAAAATAAATATTCACATCCAACAAAGTAAAATTCACAGTGTCTGGCATCCAATCAAAACCTACAAAATATACAAAAAACAGGAAAATATGATCCAGGATGAGGAGAAAGATCCATTAAAATCATTCCAGAAATGACGTAGAGATGAGAATTAACAGACAAGGACATAGCCACTCTATTCACACTTGACTCACAATTCCAGTTTCTGGGTATTCCCAGAGTACCCAGAATTTTAGTATGAATATGGAAATGAGTATGTTATCGTGGAAATGAGTATGTTATAGTGGAAATGAAGTCAGCAATAGATTCTGTTGCAGTATTTTTTTTCCTTTCTTCGTCCTTAAAAATAGTCTAGAGCATTCAGATTTCAAGAATTGCCTCCCATGACCCCCTAGACCGAATGAGGTGTTTCCTCCCCGTGCTCTTGTAATAGTCTATAGATGTTCTCACTCACTTTGTTGCCGGGATGCTATTCATTTAATGTCTATATACCTCACTAAGCTGTGTGTACTCCTAGTCAATTTTTAATCATCTTGCTGTCCTTTCTCTAGCAACTAGATCAGTCTGTGGCACATGGTAAACTCTTAATAAAAGTTCATCAAATTAGTGGACAGATGGAGTTGCCCAACTAATGCAATATATTTATTATTTTACATTCTTCAAGTATGCAAATTGTGTTCTCTGTTGACTGAATTCGTTATTATTCTGTTTGAAGAACAGAGAAAAGAATTGTATTGTTCAGACACATGATAACCTATTATGTTGAGCAAATGAATAGGTGTGTTAGTCTTTTTACTACTACCATGTTTTACTAACTTTTCCAAAGTACAATTTGTCATTAATGAAAGCCAACATAACAGTATATAATGTTTTTATTAAATGAAGACACTGTTGTGGTTTGGAAAGTTGGTTTCTGGTTCTACAAATAAATACTTGTATGCTCTTTTATACTGTTTGAGCCTCAGTTTCCACATCTACAGCATGGAGAAAATAAAAATAGAAATTTATTTATTTATTTATTTTTACTTCACAGAGCTATTGTGAGGATCAAATAAGCTGGATGACATGAGAGCAAAAAATACATATTCTTTAGCAGTCAATTATTAGCAGAAAATTGACACAAGGAAAACAAAATTTAGATTTAGATGGTAGAACATCTTTAAGGGAAGGAGTAAGTTTATTCTCCATGCATCTTTCAGTGCTTGTAAATGTTGCTCTCATTTGTGGCATAATTTCAATAGTGTATGCCCTTACTTCTAGAAACCCACTGTAGAGTGCCAGACCACTCTAACTTTAAGAGCCTTGGACAGCTTCTTTATTTCATGACACAGCACAAGTTTAAGGTGATGACCACCTAACAAAGAGAATATTAAAAACAAAATGTAGGTTTATTCCTAATCTGTATTGCAGTGTCTTTATAGCCTCCTCCCAATTCATTCTTGATCTATAACATATTTCTCTATATACTTCCTGACAAGAAGTAACAATATTATCAGAAAAATAAAAGTATGTTTTCTCATCAGGATATTCCCATAGTTAAAATAATTTTGTGGACTTCTGGTGTCTTGTATTTTTCAGCATCCGACTATTACATCTTTAAAAATAATCCCTGGCTAAATTCAGGAAATCCAGATACCTTTGTGCCAAAGCTATCACTGATTTCCTACACACAGCCTCAATGGGGGAAGTATTGCAGAGGTCAGCACTCCCATCATAACTCTATCCTAGTCACGAAAAGGAAACTCTAAAATCTTGCTCCTATTGAGTGGGAACATTTTGTAAGGCACTGTCCACTGATTGCTAGAGAGCTATAAAGGAACAATTTAAAATGAGAAGAAATGCAAGCCCACGTGGGCTGAAATATCTTGGTAGCTGTCCTCTGCCCTGTCATTCGTCCCATTTAATTTTCTTTTTTTTTTTTTGCGGTACGTGGGCCTCTCACTGTTGTGGCCTCTCCCGTTGCGGAGCACAGGCTCTGGACACGCAGGCTCAGCGGCCATGACTCACGGGCCCAGCCGCTCCACGGCATGTGGGATCTTCCCGGACCGGGGCACGAACCCGTGTCCCCTGCATTGGCAGGCGGACTCTCAACCACTGCGCCACCAGGGAAGCCCCTTAATTTTCTTTTTTGTTTAGTTTGGTGTTGGTTTCTGTTTTTGCAAATGGCAAAGGTAGGTAGTAATTTGATTTATAATAAGAGCTTACATCAGAATGTTGTGATAGTCGAGTTAAAGGACGCACAACCCGAGCCATCCCTAGAGAATCATCTGTATAAATGCATAGTTGCAACTACATTATTCACAAAAATTACCTGTATTCCATTCAAGACAGCTATAATGCATTTTACCAGATCCAAAGTGAAAAGCTGAATAAATTAATTGACAGTTTAACCCAGGTTACAGTCAGTCACTCAGCCAGTCAGTCCACGTTTGCCTATGCATTCCACAAATAGCCCAGCCAAGTTCAGAGTAAACATGAAAAAGGCCAGAAAGCACTAGGCGGTCACAGGTATACCTGGGTCAGGGAGTTAACCAGGCTAGAAAGGTGACTCATCATTATTTTACTCCATCCTTCCATCACCTTTCTCAGTGTTGCATGAATTTTATATCGAAATAAGTAAGGATCTGATCTTAGTCAATTATCTATTCTGTTTGAATTTAAAGCATTTTGTCTTTTTTTTTCCAGTCTTTAAATGTATCTTGAAGAGAATCTGAGCTTCTTTGTTCTAGCAGGAGGTGGGGATTTTTTTTTTTCTTTTTTCTTTACATTCTTGAAGTTAAATGGACTGGTATTGAAAACTTGGGTCTAAGATTTTCTTCTGCCAACTGATTATATTTGTAAACACGGGCAAGTTAGTTAATGTTTTACAAACTCATCTCATCAGTTAATGAATGCATTATCATCTCTGCCCTGTCTTCTGTCTCTTGTGGCTATTGGAAGAGTCAGATAGTGAGTAGAAGCACCTCGTAAGCTGAACAAATAAAAAAAGGACAATGATTTTTCAACTACTCCCAACATCCCAACATTCGTATTTAAACACATGGCTTTGGGGTGTGCTATATTTTAAGACGGCAGAAAATGATCAACTTTTTTTTTTTTTGGTAAAGAGAGCCTTAAGGTGATAATTTGCCATAAGAAGGCATAAGCACCGTAACGTATACAAAATGCAGTCTGTCTCTCGTGTTTTTCAGAATGTTCATTTGCTAACTCAGGTGCAAGCTATTTGTATTAGTCTGCAAGGGCTTCCATAACAAAATATTACAGGTGGCTTAAACAACAGAAATTTACTCTGTCACAGTTCTGGAGGCTAGAAGTGTAAGATCAAGGTGTTGGCAGTTTTCGTTCCATCTGAAGCCTCTCTCCTTGGCTTTCACATGGTGGCCTTCTCGCAGTGTCCTCACATGGTCTTTCCTTTGTTCATGCTCACCCCTGATGTCTCCTTGAGTGTCCAAATTTCCTCTTCTTTTAAGCACAACGGTCAGATTGGATTAATGCCCAATATAAAGGCCTCATTTGAACTTAATAAACTCTTTAAAGGCCCCATTTCCAAATACAGTCATATTCTGAGGTCTTGGGGATGAGGGTTTTGATATATGAATTTGATGGGGGATGCAGTTCAGTCTGTAATACTATTAAATGGACGTTAAGTTTAGCAAAATGGTAAAGTTAGGAAATGATGACTTAGGAAGAAACATAGACAGCCTACACCACCTTGCTATACTAACATGACGAGGAAGGAGCCAGCATCTTAATGATTTAAAAATCTTGTTTCCTTGGTTCCTGGGCAGTGGGTCAGGAGGGCCATGTGGACTGTAGCCATGGTAGGTGGAGATGCTGATGGGTTTTTGGCTCTCTGGCCTGTAGGATACAGATGGGCCACAGCAGGGGAAAGTGCTAAACTGCCTGAATTCACTGGCACTCCAACGGTATAGCCACATCTGGAAACAAATGAACACAGAGTTTGTGGTCATATTAGCTGAACCAAAAACTGGGCTAGGAACATCAGACAATAAAGTCGACTAGTTAAAATTAGAATGTCCTAGAATATCTAGAATCCACAGAAGCTGTTCCTTCGCTTACATGTGGGTTGCCCTAAAGGCCTTGTCTGCTTTTCTGTTCATTGGGCATGCTTTCTCAGACTTGTATGCTTCAATAACACTAATATGCAAAGAACTCATATTTATACATTCGCTTTTTCAGTTTTCTAACTTTTTTGAAATTGTATTTGGTGTGAGGCTGTCAGCATCTACATCTTTCACATTAACTTTCTGAGGACTAATATTGATCTATTGATTCTATTATTTTTCATTTCTTGTAAGACAAGTAATTACAAACCTATTATGTTCCTGGTCCCATACTAGGTGCTATTAATGTAGCGATGAAGTCATATTGTGTCCGTACGTAAAGGCACCTAAAATGCGGTAGAGCTGCTCAGATAAGCTCAGCCTCTCCCCTCCTTTGCTTGATTTCAGCTTATCACTGTGGTAGGCTGAATAATGGCCCCCAAACATATGCACATCTTAATCCTCAGAACCTGTGAATGTTTCCTTATATGGCTTAAAGGACTTTGAAGATATGATTAATTTAAAGATCTGGAGATGGGAAAATTATGCTGGGTGATCCAGGTGGGCCTAATGTAATCACGATGGGTATTCAAGAAGAGTCAGCATCAGAAGAGAAGAAGGCAGTGTAATGACTGAAGCAGAGATTGGAGTGATGCACTTTGAAGAAGGAGGAGGGGGGCCACCAGCCATGGAATACAGGCAGCCACTAGAAAAGGCTGGCTGAAAATAGGCAGGGAAACAGTCTTTCCCCTCGAAAGCGCCAAAAGGATTCAGTCCTGCTGACACCTTGATGTTAAGTCAGAGAGACTGATTTTGAACTTCTGACCTCCAGACAACAGTAAGAGAATAAATTTGTGTTGTTTTAAGACCTAAGTTTGTGGTAATTTGTTATAGTGGCAATAGGAAACTAATACAATTACATTATCAATTAAATGTCAATTTCACAATCTTATAGTTTTACCTGCATTGCTTTTGCCATTGGCTTCATGTACAGTCACCACTAACTCCTGTTAATTCATGCTTCTTAGTTATTCTTAATCCTTCCTGGCCTATTTTCTTCCCACCCTTACTGTCTTGGTTTAGAAACTTGGCGATCTTTCTACTGAATATTGCTGTTGTTTTCCAGTAGTATCTTTGTTTTTAACCTCACTCCCTCCAAACTGTCCTCCACACTTCTTCTAAAATTGTCCTGTAAAAGCCAAATATGAACTTTTTCTGCTTAAAATTCTATGTTGCCTCTTGAACTTCTGTCTCATTTGCCACACTCCTTTTCATGCTTTAAGAGGCAATTTTAATATCCTCTTCTGTGACTCTTTCCACAGACATAAACATTTGTATTATCTTGTATTTCCAAAGCATCTTGAATCTATTTCTCTGAATAATCCTTGCCATATATATAATTTGTAGTTATTTTGTGTGTGTGTTCATTCCACCCTACCAGGTCATTAACTCTTTGATGACAGGGACTGTATCATTCCAGGACTAAGCATCATATCTTTTATGTTATATGTGTATATATATATATATATTTTTTTTTTTTTTTTTTTTTTGCGGTACGTGGGCCTCTCACTGTTGTGGCCTCTCCCGTTGCGGAGCACAGGCTCTGGACGCGCAGGCTCAGCGGCCATGGCTCACGGGCCCAGCCGCTCCGCGGCATGTGGGATCTTCCCGGACCGGGGCGCGAACCTGCGTCCCCTGCATCGGCAGGCGGACTCTCAACCACTGCACCACCAGGGAAGCCCTGTTTTATTATTATACGTGAACAAATAAAGCTCAAAAGAATGGGTGATGAAATAGATTAACTGCAAATTATTCTGGAGATAATATTATAAAGTATATGCTAACAGTAGGAGAAAATAAAGTTAAAAAATATTAAAAAAAATCTTCAAAATATGTTTTTCATTAACAGCAGAGGCATTAGAGGAAATGTATTACAATGCCCAGAAAAATTTAAGGCAAAAAGTGTGCAAAGATTTACATATGTATGTAGACATACCAATGAAGGGATCAGAGAACAAGAGAATAAATACATCCATTAACATTAACATCCATGTGTGCTTACCGTGTGCCAGTACTGTTCTGAGTGCTTTGTGTGTTTTAACTCTTGTTAATTCCTTAAACAACCCTGTGAGATAGATATTGTTGTTATCCTTTTTTACAGTTTGGGAAATTGAACACAGCATTGACACAGGTAGGAAGAGATTTGCACCCAGGAAGTCAGATTCCAGAGCCCGTCCTCTTACCCCACATATTCTGCTGTCTCAGCTAGGTTTTGCCACTGTGTGTGCTGTTCTGAAGTGACCCTGGGCCAAGCCTGATAGCTAGAGCTGCCCAAGCTCATCTTCTGAAGTTTGCACTGGTTAGTGGCATCCTTATTTTTCAGCTCCATGTTCTGCCTGTAATGATCATCTCCTTCAAATTTACAAACATTAAAGTCTGTATAATCACTATCATTAATATTTGTAACACATTCCGACAATTTTTAGAGAAAAATGACTGTTCTCATTGTAAAGAACCCTAGCCTAGTGGGTGATTATTAATACAGGGGCATTGGGAAGTGAGTAGGAAGCAGGTAGAAGGGAGGTGGAGTAGTGTCAGAGACTAATTGTGCTTAAACCAGATGCTTTCAATGTGATATGCCCAAATTTAATTTTTTTTTTTTTTTGCGGTACGCGGGCCTCTCACTGTTGTGGCCTCTCCCGTTGCGGAGCACAGGTGCCGGACGCGCAGGCTCAGCGGCCATGGCTCACGGGCCCAGCCGCTCCGCGGCATGTGGGATCTTCCCGCATCGGGGCACGAACCCGCGTCTCCTGCATCGGCAGGCGGACTCTCAACCACTGCGCCACCAGGGAAGCCCTCCAAATTTAATTTTTGATGCTTTTCTCATCTGTTGTTTTGTATAGCATAAATCAGTGTTTTTGAAAGCGCTGGTTGTGACCCATGAGTAGGTAATAAAACCAACCTTGTAGATTACAATCAGCATTTTAAAAAGGAAAAGAAAAATAGAGTGGAACAGAACAGTATAGTATAGTACAGTGTAGCATAGAAATATTTGCATAAATCTGTTACCAAGAATTGCACACTTGACAAAAATTACTGCAACAAATCACAGCTCACAAAGCGAGAGAACCAATTAGTAGAGGGAGTGCACTGAATGTACCTACTGAGTAGAAATGGATTGTTTTATCTCTTTTTCATTAACTTCTTATTTGATTTTCTAGCCTGTGAGAGTTGATTTGATCATCACTATAAAGAGAGAGTAAAATTCATTTTTATATTAGTGTAATTAGTAGTTAATTGTGAGACAAAGCCAGGAATTGTTTTTCTGTTGTGAAAAAAAGTGTTGAGATATTCAGTCAAGCTTTGGACCGTAAAATTTGAGTGTTTTTCAGAAAGAACATTATTGAATTTACAACAGCTGCAACATTTTAGTAAATATAATACAAATTGCACTCAAAAATGTATTGATTTATTAAGAAGAAAGAATGATGAATTAAAAAATACAGAGCTGTGTTCAAGTTCAGCTGCAGGATTTGGAAATGTAAATAGTGAAATATTGATAAAAATATTGACTAATAAGGAACAGTTTCCATTTTAAGCAAAAGTTTGAAAGGACAAACTTAGTACAAATTATGAAAATTAAGATACTTTAGAATAGTTTTTAAATCAAATATACAAAATCCAATTAATGACACATTTCTAAGTATTTTGTAATGATACTTTTGAAAATAAAAGCTTAAAACTTTCAAAATTAAAATACTTGGAAACAATGTTCACTGTACTTCATCAATGCCTTTTAATTATTTTCAAGGAAAGAAGAAACATAAAGTCATAGCACAATGTCTTATTTATTCCACAACTATTTATGAGAAATTCCTATGATTGTAGTTCCTTATTGGGTGGCAAAAGAGAAAATGACACATATAAGTATTAAAAATAATTTTTTAGCCTGTGTGAATATCATGGTATATTTTTAATGATAAATTATCTGATAAAAATGAAGACTTTATCTTCTGTCATTAACCCAATATCCCATAGTGTGACTTAGAAGCAGTGAGAACTATTTGGGGACAAAATTCAGAATAGATATGCAGTACAACCTGATGAGAGAACTGACATTGCAAAATGTGTAAAGTTCCCAGATGATGTCAAATATGTGTGGCAAAATGGCTTTCGGAGGATATGTAATATAGCTAAAATTGATTAAATGTATTTTAGAATTGGATAAGAACATTGTTGATTAATATAAATGACAGTGGAAAAACTACGTATGAATTACAAGGGAAAGAGCAGCAGATATGACTAGAAAATTATCCGAAGCTACTAATAATGACCTCTTCAAAATCACTTGTTAAATTCATCTAGAAGCTTTGGTATCCAAAGATTTTTAGCTGCATCTCATGGATGTATTGAGAAATTCAGTGGAAAATGTTTATTTTATTAAAGGAAACTCACTGAAATATTTTTTATGTATTTTTTTCAGAGATTAGAGCTACTCCATCCATATTCATATACTGTATCACACCAACAGTCTGATTATCATGATTGATAGTAGTAAACAGAGGTATATACGAATCAAGGGATAAGTTTCACTTTTTTTGGTTATTGAAGAATAGTCTCATGATAAATAATTTCTAAGACAATATTTAGAGTAAATCGGTGTATTTAATAAACTAGAAAAAATCAGGGATAAAACAAAAATACATTTCAATGTATTGACCGTATCCAAGGGTGATATAGTGTAGTGTAATTTAATTCACAGAGATGCTCTAAACTAGTTATTGCCATCCCTGTTTCCTTCAGTAGATGAGAGTTAGCCCAGTTTCTCTATCATGGAACTAGTTAAGTGGTAGAGTTAAGATATGAACCAAGGTCATTAGGACTCTAAAAGCTGTGTTAGTACCACTCACTAACCCCACCTCTCCCCCAGGGGGAAAAAAATGAGAGGAAACCAAGATTTCTTCACCACGTTTACTCAAATTTGATATTTTCTTTTCCAGGCTAGAGGAATGGGAGGCTCTTAGTGGTGGTGGTGTTGGTTGTTGCTTTTGTGGTTGTTACTATTGTTATTGATAATACCTGTTTCCCCTGTCAAAGGAAACTGGAAAGTTTGCCGTGTCCCTCTTAAATAAATGCAATGGCAGAATCAGGATCTCACATGTGAAGTCAGGGTGTCTAGATAATATTTTCCGTGCCATGAGTGTTATAATGGAACCTGAGTTAGTCTTTTGGGTACAGAGTCTAGAGTAGAACTTTGCTCTCCCCACATAAGTGTATGTAAATGTAGGATATAATAGTAAGTAGGCATAAGTACTTGTTTTCCTAAAAAATTCCACTCTATCTAGGAAGGAACTACCCGGAAAGAAATTGGTAAGTCAAAAAATGAGTAAAGTAACTGCAAGCAGTAAGAAATGTAATGAAGACTCTAGGTGACAGAACAAACAACAGTGGAGAACCTCCTTGAAGGAGTGACCAGCAGAGGCCTCCTTCATGAGGTCACAATTAACCTGAAATCTAAAGGAAGCAGAAAAGAAACCTTGCAAACCATGGAGGAAAGAACACTTCCAGGGGGAGGAAGGGTGGGTGACAGGTTCCTGAGACAGCAAAATGCATGGCAAGGAATGTGGGATCTGTTTTAAGTGCAATGACAAACCACTGATGGCTTTCCAAACCAGGATGTATTTAATTCATGCTTTTACCTAAAGAATGGATTAGTAGGAGACCAAAGTTGAGGAGGGGAGACAAGTTAAGAGACTGTTGGAGTCATGTAGGTAAGACATTGTGGTGGCCTGGACTAGGCTGTTGGGAGCAAAAACAATTATGAAGTTGTATTTAATACATATTGTAGAGGTAGAATGAATCAAGTAGGCCTTCTGAATATATTGGATGGGGGAGTGAGGGAAAAAGGAGAAATCAAAGATAATCCTTATGTTTCTGGCTATTGAAACAGGTAGATGATAGTGCTGTTGACAAAATTGGGAAGACTGAAAGTGGGAGCAGTTTTTTGGGTGGTGGCACATTAGGAGTTCTGTTAGAAATGCCCATTAGAAACCCAGGTGGAGTTAGGTATATAATTCAGGAAGCCAGTCTAGGGTTGGAAGTATAAGCATGAGAGTTACATGAAGATGGTGAGAGTCATCAGCATATAGACATCTAGGATGAGATCATGTAGGAAAAGAATATAGATGGTGAAAAAAGGAGGACCCAGGATCATGCCTCAAGACAATCAACATTTAGAAATTGGACAGAGAAGGAAGAAACATTAAAGAAACTCAAGAGTGACAGAGAGAGAGGGACGGAACCAAGGAGACATGGAGGTTAGAGAAGTCCAGAGGTGAAAATGTTTAATGAAAAAGTTTGCGTCAACCGTGCCGATATTGCTGAGAGGTTGAGTAGAAGGAGAACTATAGTCCTATAGTGGTTATTGCTAACCTTGAAAAAATGGCCTTCTAGAGAGATGTCAACAAGAACTAGGCTGTAGTAGGTAGAGAAATGGACAGAAGGTGAGACAGTGGAGGAAAATGTGTAGAGAAGTCTCTCCAGGAGGCTGGTTATGAAGAAGAGCAGAGAAATGGAGTTAAGTTTGAGGGACGCTAAGGGTACATTTTTTTACAGAAGGGAAATGATAGACCACGTATGGATACCTAAGGGAATGATGCTGGAGAGACTGAAGATCCAAGATAAGTAGTGGAAAATGTTTGGGGCACGGTTTTTGAGAAGGTATTTGTGATGGAATTTGTATTCCCCAAAGTTGTTGTCCCTATCTTTACTCTTTAAATCACAGTCTCCTCATCTGTAAAAAAGTGGAGTAGGTCTGGGTTATTTCCAAGCTTCCTTCTGACTTAAATATTCTACAAATTTATTCCTGTTAGTCATGCCTATGCTATTAAGCAGGGATGAAAAAGGGAGATGTATCCTGAGGCTGTTTACTCTCATATTAAATGTGGAAAATTTGAAGGTGAATCTAAAAGATATGTAAGTCCATTTTCTCCAAGGGAATATTTTCGTGGTTCATTTATGAAGTCATCTGTATTGTTTTATATGAGAAAACTGGTTTCATCAGTTCTTTCGATTACTTATCCTCTTATAGAAATTATAATTTTTAGAAGTTGAGACTGCAACGTGTTCACATTGTTTTTATTGCTTTAATCTTATTTTCACTGTTTTTACCAATTAACCATAAGATTCTGATGCAGTATGGAGAATTCAGTAAGTTAAATTCACTAACAGCAATAAGTATCGTGAAAACATATCCGTTTCTGACATATGTTAACTACCATATTTTTTACTATTCTGTGGTGTTGGAAGGTTTCAGATGAAATTCCCAGACAAGAGATTAAAAGAGCCATATTAAGAACAGTTACCGAACGTATTATTGTTATTAATGCTGAAATACCTTTTATGTTATCATCAGTATTTGAGTAGAAATTGGCTAAATTGTATTTGTCAAGATAATTTTTTTTCTAAGGGAAATCTCATTGCTAAAAATTTAAAGAAAATAAATCTAGTACTTTCTCACTGCTAGTGCAATACAAACCTAGACTTGTATTTTACTACTCTTGCTCTCCAAACATTAAATTGGTTGTTTCGATATCTTTGGAGCCAGAATGTGGAAGAGTAGATAAACTGAGTCAAAAACTTGAGAACGCTGTATTACATGTTCCCACTGGTAGAATACTGATTTATGCAAAAGCAGGGCACACCTCGTGTGTCCTGATAGGCTTAGACATAGATCCGTAGAATCAGGAAGGGTTGGGCATGAGAGGGAGCTGATTGACAGAGGCTCTTAAAACTGATATTTCAGTACTAATGGGGGTTGTCAATCTATAAATTGTTTACGTGAATAATATTTTGCTTTACAAAATGAACCCATTAATGATGTTTTGCTAATTTCTCTGACCCGTTTTTGTTGAGAAAATGGTTCTTATGACCTCCAAGTCATAGGACGAAAAACCATGAAAAATCACATGACAAAAAAAATCACATGACAAGCATAGAGCTTGGCATCTAGTGGACACTCTAGCTCAGAGTACATGCTCGAAGGATGCTAATGAGAATGGAATCTGTTGGTTTAGTAGGACATAAGACCACAATGATTTGTTAATACATTATTCTATGGTAGAATATTAATGTGGAAGTGATCTGGAGTGCAAACATTGTGTGGGCCCCCCGAAGACATGGGGTCATTGTAGACATTATGATCAATTAACCTTCCTTAACTCAGAAAATAGAAATGGGAAAAGTTAGAAGAGTTTTTCATATAAAAATCGGTTTACTGGTTCTGTCATGAGATTAAAAACAAAACCTAAATCAAAACCAAACCAAAACATGTTTTAGCTTGTGTGGACTACAATTTGATGGTATTTAATAATAGTAGAGATAATTACTTCTGAAAAAAGTTAATTTAGTCTGCATTTTTGCTGTTACTTTCATCTTAAGCAAAATAATATCTATTAACCTTTAATATTTAAAAAAAATTGAAGTACAGTTGATTTACAGTGTTGTGTTAGTCTTAGGTGTACAGCAAAGTGATTCAGTTATACATATATATCTATTATTTTTCAGATTCTTTTCCATTATGGGTTAATACAAGTTATTGAATATAGTTCTTTTTTTTTTCATTTTTTTGCCACACCATGTGACATGTGGGATCTTAGTTCCCCGACCAGGGATAGAACCCCCAGGCCCCCTGCATTGGAAGCGTGGAGTCTTAACCACTGGAGCACCAGGGAAGTCCCTGAATATAGTTCCCTGTGCTGTACAGTAGGTCCTTGTTGTTTATCTATTTTATATGAAGTAGTGTGTATCTGATATTAACCTTCAATATTTTTAAAGTGATAACTGTTTAATCTTCAAAGTGAACTATGTAAATTCCCAAGGACCAATAATTTCCATGATTATTGATAAGCAAATAATATATTACATCATAATTTCTAGCACAATCACAGAAAAACTGAAAGTAGGTTGAGAAAGTATCATGCTTAATTTTCGACTTAACTTGGCAACTCACTTATTAAAAAAAATATATTATTTTTAAGTAATGAAAACAAAATCCCACTTTAAGTTAGGTTCCTTCATATAGTTAATACATATAATTTATTATTTCATTATTATAAGCTGATTGAAAACTGAAACTGAACAATCTACCAGTTCTAAATAGTCTTTTAAAATAAAAGTGTTTTGCTCTTTGATTATATATTTCACTTATCAGAACTCACTAAAGGATTGCATGTGGAAAGCACGTTGGTTTCCAAAAACACACTTTCTTTTAGAAATACTTGCCTTTACAACATATTGGAAGTTGCTCTGAGTGCCGCGGAGGTCTGGTAGTTGTAACTGTGTATAACTCTCCACTGTCCTTGAGGTGGATCTGCCTTCTCGCTCATCTCCCATTCTGCACTACTGGGGAAAGTGGAAGAACATTGGCTAGGTCTCATTTTTCTGGGCATGAGAAACTTCCATATAAATAGATACAGTTTCAGGTAAGCAGCGTGTTCTGTTAAGTCATCACAAACCATGATGACTTTTCATAAACAAATATTTCTACCATAAGAAATGGTTTCTTTCCATTATTACAATCACTTAATGTATATTTCAACAATAATTTCTTTAGGTTCCTTTTCTAAAGCTGTGGGTGAGAGAGAATGTCTCTCTTTGTCATCTCCCTCCTCTTCTGCCTTCCCATTTACCTTGGGGTTCTCATTCCAATAGGGTCTTTATCTCACCTCCTTGTCACAGCTGTACTAATACACACAGCTGTGATCTAATACAGGCATTCTTTGTATGACAGCACCTCCTATAGCATGTCTGTGGAATATGAGCCTTGCAAGAGGCCCAAAGAACAATGGAGATCTATGGTCAAAAGTTTAACCCCCTTGCAGTCAGAATTCCATTCATATATTAAAGTGTCTGTGAGCTTTGCAGTAAAGAAACCTGTTATTAATCTGTATTTCCCCAAATTGTCTTATCATGAAGCCCTTATCTTATAATACTCATATTCTGAGGACCTAGTGATATGTGGGTACACTTTGGGAAATGCCACGTTACTATTAGAATAAAAGTAATTCTGCCTCTTCACACTTGGAAGAGGTAATCTAGACTGAAAATGAATGGTACAAGCTCCAAGTTTTATACTTAATTTTATCATTTTGTGCATTTTACAGAAGAAAGTTTAGAAAAGACCTTAGAGGTAATTTGGACTGTGTTCCTGTTACTCTATTTACTTAGCATTATAATAAAAGAACATAGGAAAAGTGCACTATATTATTGTCATGTTACAGATAAGTAAACTGAGGTCTGGAGAGGGATGTTACTTGACCATGCTAACACAACTTAGTTAAAAATAGTTGAGACTGTGATTCAAATTCCCATCTTCCAATTCCAAATTTAGTGTCAAATTGACAAGATCAAGCCACTTTCATAACAAGAGAATCATACTTATAATGCTTTTGGTATAACCCACAGCTTTTGTAAATGATATTATTTGTAATATTGATTTTTCTGTTTATACAAGTAATACATTTTCCTTGTTACTCATATGGAAAATATAGGACCACATAAAGAAACCAGTCAATCTGAGTTTTTTGTACCTTTATGCATTTAGCATATTGAACCCCCCATTTTCCACCATTTAATATAGTGTGAAGATTTCCCCAGTGCTATACTTATCTCCATAAAATCCCTGTCCTTTATTTAGCCAATTTCCTATTGTTTCCAAAGTCACGCTATTTTAAACTCTGTTTGGCTGAACATAATAAAAAATGTAACTATTGTTGCAAAAGGTATCACTGGTTTCTAATATTTTTGGTCTACCTTGCCAAACTGTACTCTTTAAAGTTGTATCACCTTCTTTCCTATCGATAGTGTATAAGGGGATCTTTTGCTTATAATCAAAGCAAATTAACCCTTAATCGTCCAGAATTCTGAGATTATTTTCTTTCATGTGTACTATGTAAAGTAGTAATTTAACATGCTTTTTATTCCTCCTAGGTTACTCTATAATATTCCCATTTCTGTTGATAATATTGCATTTTTCTATTTATGATTTTTAATGCCATTATTAGAATATATAAAATAGCTAGTTGAAGGCTTCCCTGGTGGCGCAGTGGTTGAGAGTCCGCCTGCCGATGCAGGGGACGCGGGTTCGTGCCGCGGTCTGGGAGGATCCCACATGCCGCGGAGCGGCTGGGCCCGTGAGCCATGGCCGCTGGGCCTGCGCGTCCGGAACCTGTGCTCCGCAACGGGAGAGGCCACAACAGTGAGAGGCCCGCGTACCGCAAAAAAAAAAAAAACCTAGTTGAAGGTGTATTTTGGACATTGCATTAAGCTTAAAGATAATATTAAAGAAAATCAGTGAGATTTAACTCTTCTTTTCAAACCTAACTTTCTAATCCTTGAGTTTTTAATTTATTCCCTTGGTTAGGTGAAACATACCTTTAATTATTCTTTTGTCCCTGCAGAAAAGATAAAATGTTGAATACTTTGATAGAATTTGCATATGAGAGAATAGCTTTCTACTGCTCTTATACACTGTCAATTAATCCAGAATGTGCTGGGTGTTTAGTTCCTGGGTCATAGTTTGTTTTTCTCTCAAAAGAGTGGAAGATTTTCAGTTTCATTGTTTTCTGGTATCTGGTTGTGTGAAAGTCAGATTTGAAACCAGTCCAGTTTAGTTTAGCTCTTTTGAAGTTACCTTCTCTTATTTTTTGTTTTCCTGTAGGATTTTTTAATCTTGGAAATGAAAGCTAAGACCTTGATTTTAATGGGATTTAGTTGTTTTTTTTTCCCTGTAAATTTATTTTTGTAGTAGCTCTTAAGTCCTATCCTGGAATCTTAAATCTTTCTTTAGCTGAGAAAAATTACATTCTGTTATAACTGCATTTACTCTCTTTTTCACATTTCTTTTTCATTTGAATTCGGTCTTTGAATATGTCTTCCATATGTCCCATTCTGTCCACACTTTTTGTCTTAATCATTCTGCACTGAGCTCATTTGAATCACTTCAGTTTTCCCCCACATTTGATTTTTGTAATATTCAACCCGGTATCTTTAATTTTGCCCGTTGTGTGTTCCATTTAACACAACCATTCATTCTTTGTGCTCACTTTTGGTATTTCATAGAAACAATATGATTATATAGCGAATCTCAAATCATATTGTGTTACTACATGATGCAAGTATATGAGATAAAGGAAGGTAACTCCAATAGAACTTTCCTCCAGTATTCTCACATTTCCTGTAAAGTCTGTTTCAGAGAGGCATTTGTTCAGTTCTCTCGATGGTCCCCTACTTTCTTATAGTATCTTCTCATAGGTTTACTGATTTTCCTCAGTTTGCTCCGTTGTTTTTCATGCCTGTCGTGGCTGCTTGCTTTGGAAGGAATCTCCACTGTGTTTGACACCAAATCAAGGGGTCTCACTGTTTAGCATTTATGCTGTTGTGGTTGTCTACTTGGGGGAGGACTTAAGGGGAGGCATTATACTTTCTGCTTCTTGTGATTACCTCCTAATGGAGAAATCTCTCTTCTGATTTGAGTTTGTTATGTTGGCTGTGCACTGGCACTGTCTTTCTGCTTAGAGCTGTCATGGGATGTTAGCATGTTCTTTCACTTATTTTCTATGATTGTTTGGAGGTGGGAAGTGGTTGAGGACGTAGGCAGGGGAGAAGGACCATCTCCTTCCTTAAAGTTTCCCTATGGCTCTTTGATATTCCAGTCTTACAGAAGTCCTTATTTAGGTACAGCACTGATGTTGGTTTTGTATTGTGTTGATCATCCCCATGAAAAAGTGGTTGGAGGGACTTTGTTTTCACACAGCCCTCTTAACTGGCAAGTCCTTGCCCAATCAATCTGTACGTGATCCTTTACACCCATCTTTGGGAATTTTTTTTCCTTTCTTTCTAATGCATAATGTCTGGCTTTGATAAAAAGGGTTCTGCTTTCAAGTTTCAAGAATAAAAAGAGGATAAGCTGTCTGAGTATTAACATGATGGAAAAATTTTAAAATATAGCACAGTTGTGTTAGCTTATTTGTGACAAATAGATAATGCATCTCATGGCCATTAGGAACAGAATATTTGTTAGAGCATTCTGTCTATTGTTTAAAGGCATCGGTGGCATGTCATAATATTTACACAAGGCATGAAAGTGTTCCATTATCTATATATGAAGTCTATAGTGTATCCCTTAAACTGTTGTCATTTAGCTGAATTCCAAGAAAATGTTGCCGGTACCGTTGTGTGAAATGATATAACCAAAAGGCTTATGGAGTTCGGCTTCCTCCACACTCCACCCTCTGTCACAATACAATAAGTCAGAATACTATTACTTATTGAAGCATATGCTTAATGAAAAATTAATAGCATTGCCATATGATGTAATGGTGCAAGATGCTATATTCTGACTAGGATAAGATAGTTACATATTTCTGCCAATTGGTCATCATCTTTTATTTCACATATCCATAATGAGTGCATATTTAGAAAATGTGAGGGCGTTATCTGCTAATGTTTCTGATTATTTAGTGATAATATTGAACCCATGTTCTTACAGAGAGTCTGAGAAGGAGAAAGATGAGAGGGGTTAGAGGAGGGAGGAGGGAAGAGAAAAAAAAGAGAGGGGGAGAGAAGGAGGGAGAGGAAGAAGAGAGAGTGCGATTGCTGTGTGGGTGAGCCTGTGTGTATGCAGCACAGATGTATAATTTTGGAAGTCTGAATTTTCTATATCATTATTTTGGAACATTACCAAGTAGTGCAATGCTGTGATTTAGTTAAAACTAATTCTGGGTCTATCTAAAATGGTACCTAGCATAAATGTGTTCTCATAGGCATGGTTTTAAACAAAAACATAATAATTTGTTATTAGTTACTCTTCCTGAAAATCACATATTTAAATCCTTTAATAAACTGGGAAAGGTTTCTGTGAATGGCCTAGATAAGGTTGCTTGAACTTAAGTAAGCCTAAAAGAGTCTTATAAATTTTCTCACTTTCCCATACTGTTGCCAGATTAATCTTGCTCCGTTGTGTCTGGTCAGCTCCCTTATCTGTTGAGACCTCCTGGGCCCCACAGCGTCCGCAGCGCCAGGGAGTCACCTCATCCCAGCATTCGGAGTCTCCTGTAACAGGGTGCCCACCTGCCTCTCCAACATTGCGAGCCAGCCTGTAATCAATCTGTATCTGGGCCCCAGCTACACCAAGCCTCATTCTGTTCTGCATTCTAGCCCTTGGCTTTCCTTCCTCCATGCCTATGCAGGGTCACTGTGGAATGTCCCTCTCCTCCAACCTCCTGCGTGTAAACATTGTCTTTAAGTGCTCAGCTCACGTGTCTTCTCCTCCAAGTATAGTTATTGCTGAGACATTAGAATAGTCCCTTTCCCCTGTGAACTGGCTGAATCCTCTCTCTCCATCTCTAAGACAGTGAAATGTGGAGCTCCGGCTATGTATTTCCAGGGCCCTGAGTTCTAGTTAGTACATACCAGTTATGCCATATTGGTCTTCGGTGTGATAACTAATATCTCTGAGCTTCAGTTTCCTCATCTATGAAATAGAAGTGATAATATGTATGTTATTCGGTTTGGGAGAATTAAGATGATATCTGAGTCATATATAGTTTAGTGGTTGAGCGATAATAGATGTCAAATAAGCACAGTCTGATCTATGATTTTTATTAAACGTCATTGCTCTCTCCTATTATGTGATTTATTTATGCAAAATCTCTCCCTAGCCTTGGAGTCTTTGGTGACAGAACCTGAGCTAGGTTTGTCTTTACATCCTCAAAGATCTCAGCACAGTTTTTTATATGAAATATGTACCAAATCATATCTTTATCTTTTTAATTCTCAGATGATAGTGTCGTGTCAGCTCAGTTTCTTCCATCACATCTGACCTGAGCAGGACTGAATGATTTGTGCGTTTTGATTTGTGATGGAGTGTGATCTCTGCTTCAGCTGTCTTTTAGGCAGCAGCTACTTCTGGCCTCCTTTGCTGCAGAGACAAGCTGGGCTTTGGAGCCCTGTGCCCTCAGTGAGCTTGATGGTTGCAAAGATATTTTCAGTGTGCTGATGGGTACGGCTGGGTTTAAGAGATGAGATATGTGGAGTGTGATTAAGCCTGTGTCTACTCATTATCAAACCAACATTACTCATTATAAACTTTTAAGTCTAGAGATTTGAAACGTTTAGCGTTTATTCATATGAATCATATCCACTGTTGGTTGGGTCTAGTTAGAGATACTTCATGCGACTCTACAAACTTTCTCCCACGGCTGGAAATCAACTCTGTAGAATCTTGTCTCCCACGCTGGCCACTCTGAATCTATGATCTTTGTGTTGTGCTGGTGTCTTCAATTCTTCACACTTCAGTTAAGCAGTGTGGATGAGTGGACATCTCTTGGGTTTTTGGAGTCAGACGATCTGGACTTTAGTCTTGATATTACCACTGATTCTGTTTGACTTGTTCATATTATTGCATCTTTCTGAGTCTCAGTTTCCTCACCTGGGGAAATGTTGTTAATACTGCCTACCTCTACGGCTGTTGTAAGGAAGCAGCCGCATAGCACAGGGAGATCAGCTCGGTGCTTTGTGACCACCTAGAGGGGTGAGATAGGGAGGGTGGGAGGGAGGGAGACACAAGAGGGAAGAGATATGGGAACATATGTATATATATAACTGATTCACTTTGTTATAAAACAGAAACTAACACACCATTGTAAAGCAAGTATACTCCAATCAAATGTTAAAACAACAACAACAACAACAAAAATGACACAAAAGGATATCCGTGCTAGAGCAATGTGTGCATATATCAAGGACCCTATGAATATTAATTATTTCTTCCACACCTCCCCCTTTTTCTCCCACCTACATCATCATGAGAAATAAGCCTAGTCAAAAGCATAAGTCTCAAATAGTACTACCCTTTTTCTTTTAAACGTCTCCACTTTTTAAAAACCGTAGGATGGCAAGCTGTTTTTAAAGAGAAACACATTTTCAGATTTCAAGGATATTTACTACTTTAATGACTGTTGACAGTCAAAAGGTATGAAGGATAAAACTTTACCTTGTTTTAGAAAATGTATTTTTGAAACTACCAGGCTCAACTAACAAATTTCTTTTCTAAAAGTGACAGTAGAGCTTGAGGAAAATGATGAAAAATAAGTAGAACAATTTCCAAAACTCACTCAAAAACTATTAAAAGAAATGCATCAATGTTTTCAACTATGTAATGTTGAATAATTGGGACGTTCTAAACTATTATTACTGGTTCTTTTGAAAATCAAAAGTTGCACTTTAGCAAAAATACATGAATGTGACTTTTTTTAAGCACATTAATCAAATTAAGCAAAATTAATTAAGCACTTAAGCAAAATTAATCTTTATTGTGATAAGTTGTATTTTATTGTATATGCATTTTATGTTTGTATGCATTTTGAAACACTTAAGATCCAACCTTGAGAGCACTGTTAATTCTGGGTTAAAATCTTCTGTGATTTTACCATTGTGATGAATAATTATGATCAGCGTCATGCTTAGATTTTCTGAAATCTCTGGAAATAAGTGCTTTTTTTTTTTTAAATTAGACACTTCCTTGGCCAAATGGGTAGTTAAAATTAATACCACATATTTAGGATAATGGTATGATATTTATTAAATTAAAATGAAAATATATTGTTTGAGAAAGAGTTTTCCCTTGGAGAGTTTAGGGCATTTTATAATAGTGTTTAGGTTTGTAATGAGACTACATAGACCTCTTATGTTTTTCTCTTTGGGAGTCATAACACAATCTGAAGAAATGAGTTCTTAATTACTAAAGAGATTCATATGTGCTCATATAAAATAAATTTCATTTATGCTTTTAACAACTTGCAGGCTAGAATAAAATTGACTAAAACTATGGTTGTGCTTACCAGTATTGGTGATAACTTTAATAAATGATGCTTCATCCATGTCTTGAATCTACTTATATTGCTAATTTACTACTTCTAGATAATACCGAGATGCATGAGTCCAGTTTAGTGGGGAGCTGATACACGGAGGGTACAAACTGAGTACAGTGATACTTTCTTCAATCAGGCATATTTAGATAGATATCTTATTTCATGATCTTTGCTTGACAGTATTAACTTCTTTGCTAATATGTATTCTAAATATATTTTGGTCAGAAGATCATCATGCCTAACCCAGTGGTGAGACCCTTTCCAAACTTATCAGCTTGAAAATTGGTTGGAAGGATGCTAGATGATAAAAAATTAAATTTCGGTTAGTTTCTAATGAACTAAGTTTGACTTTTCCTGTGTTTTGCAAATTATTTATAATAAACTATTGGAACGTAGTTTACCTATACTTTAAAAATACACATATTTCTATTAATCAGTAAATTTTATGTAGCATAGAAAAAATATAGTATGTAGTTTTGCATTTGATCGTCCCCCAAATCTTATGAAATAGTCATTCTTATCCCATTTGGACAGAAAACAATTGTGAAATTCAGGTCAATTAAGTGACATACAAAGGGCATATACACAGTTTCCATTTTTTCCCTATAGATTACAGAATGTCACTGAAGAGATGTAAGCCATGGGGGCAAATGGTCAAGTTTGTAGTTTAGAGTCTTCTGGGAGAAATGTGAATGGTCGATTCATGAGATCTACAACTGGAGACAGATCTCTGTCATCCTTGGCTCCTACCTTTCTGTCATAGCCCACATCCCCTGCATCAGGAAAGTTGTTAACTATAATTTCAGCACATAGCAACAAGCCAACTATTTATCAAGATCACTGTTTTTACCGCCCTGGTCTCTACCTATCAACTCTTGCCTTCACCTACAGAGCTTCCTAACTGGTGTCGCTATTTATACTCTTGCTTTTGCTAATCTAAATATAGCAGTCAGTGTGACCCTTTAAACATGTAAGACCACAGTATATCATTGCAGATCCAGCCTTGTCGTAGATTCTGTTTCACTCAGAGGAAAAGCCAAAGTCCTTCCTACAGCTACAAAGCCCGACATGCTCTAGATCCTTTTCTTCATGCCATTTTCCCACTCCCCTACTCCCCTCAGCCACACTGGCCTGCTGGATCTTTCTTGAACATACAGTCATGCTCTTGCCTCAGGTCTTTGCCCTGGTTGTTTCTTCTGCTTGAAATACCCTGCGTGGATCTCCATGTGGTGAATACCCTCACTTCCTCAAATCTCTAATGAAATGTCATCTTCTCAATGAGAAGTGAGCACATTATTTTATTTTATTTTATTTTATTTTTATTTATTTATTTTTTTGCGGTAACTGGGCCTCTCACTGTTGTGGCCTCTCCCGTTGCGGAGCACAGGCTCCGGGCGCACAGGCTCAGCGGCCATGGCTCACGGGCCTAACCGCTCCGCGGCATGTGGGATCTTCCTGGACCGGGGCACGAACCCGTGTCCCCTGCATCGGCAGGCAGACTCTTAACCACTGCGCCACCAGGGAAGCCCGAGCACATTATTTTAATTGCAGCCTGTTTACCTCCCCTGTTTCTCATTTTCCTTACACTGATTTGCTTTTTTTCCCTCCTATTGTACTAATCACCTTCTAATAAACTATGCAGTTTATTTATTTATTTTGTGTATTGTTTAGTGTCTGCCTTGTCCTATTACAATATGGATTTCACAGGGACAGGAATGTTTACCCGTTTGGCTCACTGATGCATTCCAAACACCTAAAACAGTATGTGGCATAAAGAATATTCTCAAAAAGTATTTGCTTAATGAATGAATGGATTGAATGTTGAGGGAAGCATCTAAGATAACCAGACACGTATTGTTTGCAGGACTATTTGAAAATGTAGTATGGCTTTTAAAATCTGAAGCTTGAAATAATGCTTTTATCCATTTTTAGTTAATCCTAAGATTGGAGGAGAACCTCTAAAGCATCCATAAAAAATCATGTTCTCCAGCTCAGGCAATTTGGGCCTCCTTGGTTTTCTGTTCAGGTGGAATCTTTCCTGTATACTTTTCTTTGTTTATTTTCTTTGGTGCAAGAGACAGTGGTCAAATTCAGAAACTATGACTTCCTTATCAATTCATATTGATGTTAACATCTCTGTGGTTTTTAATTGACAAGAAGAGTCATAAATGCAAATATAAAAAGAGATTATTTCTCCATCAGAGAAACTGTTATAAAATACCATCAAAATAAATAAAAGAAAACCATTAAATGATTAATATTTGCAACCTGAAAGCCTCTTCAGTAGTTTCCTTCTTATAATCACTCTAGAGTAAAAGATGAATAAAATGGAAAATATTGTTAGAATAATTTATTCACCAAAAGCTCCAGAAATGAATATATTAACTTACTAATCGTACATCTGTAGCAAGCACTAACAGCGGAGTATGAAATTTGGTTAATAAGCAACTTGAAAGAAAATCTTGAATTAATGCAATTCATTGCAATATGATACTTTCTGTTGCAAAATTACTAAAATTGATTCTTGTTTTTAAGTGGTCTTACAAGAACATAGCTGCTATTCTTTTCTCTTCGTCTTTTAAAATAACTTCATTCAATTTGTGAATTTGTTTAGTTTTTAATATAATACCCTGACAATGTTACATAGAGATTCTAAACTAAAACTAAACGAACTTTGTCCTGTTTCTTTTTCTTTCTGCTCTGAATCAAAAACAATTCTCCATGAACAATTTCCAATTATAATGAAGATAAATATAGTGTTCTAAAACATATTTCTGCTACTGTTTGAAGAAAGCTTCTAGGACTGTCCTTCAGACTCATACATTTAAAAAAGGAATGGATAAGAGAGAAAAGCAAAAGCAAAGAGAAAAGAAAAGAAGAAAAAGGAAGAAAAGGAGAGGAAAAGATGAGGAATAGAGAGAGAAGGGAAAGAGAGGACAGGGAAAGATAAAGGAACTTGTATGTTATTCCCCAAGTGCCCTATTTTCCACCCATAATAAAGCTAATGAATTTTGAGACTTCCCTGGTGGTCCAGTGGTTAAGACTCCACTCTCCCAATGCAGGGGGACCTGGGTT
The DNA here is from genome assembly GCF_951394435.1 of Stenella coeruleoalba. Taxonomy (NCBI): domain Eukaryota; kingdom Metazoa; phylum Chordata; class Mammalia; order Artiodactyla; family Delphinidae; genus Stenella; species Stenella coeruleoalba. The sequence continues at coordinate 52,399,224 of NC_137162.1, read as the reverse complement.
CGATCCCCGGTTGGGGAACTAGATCCTGTATGCCGCAACTAAAAATCCCATGTGCTGCAACTAAGACCGGGTGCAGCCAAATAAATAAATAAATATTTTTTAAAAAATCTTTTTTTAAAAAAAAAAGCTAACGAATTTTTAGTCTTACTTTCTAAAATCAGAAAAACTAAATGATCTCTTCTTACATTGATTTTTTTCTGATTTCAAAAAAATCCTACTGCCTGAATTAAGAGGCTAAGAGGAAAAGGCATTTCCAATTCCTAAAGTATCAAGTTGACCAGCTATTTCATATTGTAATATCTGTATTCACAGAAATACATATGGATGCTCTCAGGTTATGTGTGAGTTTGGGACCTAATAAACTTCCTTCCTCTTGTTTTAGAAGGGGGTTATGATAGAATTGTGATGCCATTAGTAACCTTAGACAGTCATTTTCCTTTATTTTGAGCCCTTTAAAAACCTTTTTATAAAATTGCACACATACATACAGTGTAGTGTTTGCAAACTTGAAAATCTCTTTTGGGACAAACTCATCTTGCAATACTTCCTACCTGTGTTTTCCTCTCACTGTATCCCTTATCCTTAATAGGACAAAACATCTATTATTATATAAAATAAAGAAAACTGTGACTAACAAGACTTCAAATCTACATCCAAATCATGACTACACTTGCCAAATATGATTTTGTCTTTGTGTTTGTAGATACTGTGACTCCAGGGACTTCATTATCTCAGGCCTGGCGCATCTCAAGTTTCTCTAAAAAGCCAAATCACCTGTCTTTAGGTCTTCAGAGGCTTCCCATCCCTGTTCACTATTTGTCTCACCTTTGGATTCCTGTCTTATTCAACCTTAATGAATCCTACTACTTTTGTATGCACCCACTGTCCAAACCTGTGAAGGCTGGGCAAATTAAATGTGGCATAAAAATATAACTACTTTATTTATTTAAAAGTAGAGGACAATTGCAATTCAGTGCAGGTTTTTTCTATTAACTGTGTGCTTTTTTGCATTAGATACAATGTGTAGCTTATGCTTCTTTCATGGAAACGTGAGGATTGCCTCTCTGACTCATGGTCAGACTTTGAGCTCTCTGCATCTTTAGTTCGTACCATGTCACTGTGCCTTTTAAAGGCCTGTTCCTCCCCTGCACCCTACATGAGAATGGAAAGGACTCTAGCTCTCTTGGCTGTGCCATTGTGGTTCACATAGGCAACCTGGTGAGGAGATTACATTTCCAGATGTTTCTATATCTCTGCTAAGTATCTAAGAGATGGAACACTTAAAACACACAACTGTGCATAGAGAGTCAGGTTTGGGACATTTGGAAAGTGATGACAGCAAAACTCAGGTTAGGAGTTAAGATAATTTTGAAGAAACAAATCTATGACATGGAATCTTGTTGGCAGGAGGAGCCTCCCAAATCGCCTCATCCAACAGGGCAGTGATGAAATGATCCCACAGACCAAGCAATCTGAGTAATTGTTCTTCATATTTGTAACATTTTTTTTTTATAAAAACACATCCCTTGCCTCAGAGCTTAGTTCTTCATCAGCACAGGCCCTCAAGAGTCCTTTGGAGGAATTTAAACCTATGTTTCAAACCTGAGCAACTCTGCTGCATGCGACTGTCATTGGAGCTAAGAAAACAGCAGCCTTCCTTATAAATAAACTCTATTCAACGATTTGCATTTTTGCTGCCTTTGGTCTGCACATTTATTTTATTTTTACTTATTTATTTTTTGGCTGTGTTGGGTCTTTGTTGCTGCACGCGGACTTTCTCTAGTTGCAGCGAGCAGGGGCTACTCTTTATTGCCGTGCGCGGGCTACTCATTGCGGTGGCTTCTCTTGTTGCGGAGCATGGGCTCTAGGTGCGCGGGCTTCAGTAGTTGCAGCATGTGGGCTTCAGTAGTTGTGGCTTGCAGGCTCTAGAGTGCAGGCTCAGTAGTTGTGGCACACGGCTTAGTTGCTTAGTGGCATGTGGGATCTTCCCAGACCAAGGTCGAACCCGTGTCTCCTGCATTGGCAGGCGAATTCTTAACCACTGTGCCACCAGGGAAGTCCTGGTCTGCATGTTTAGATGTCAGTGTTATCCTTCATAAAATGTCACGTACCGAAATGGGCAGAGTAGACATATAATACACTAGGTGTTCACTTCTTAACTCCTTTGCATTCTATTGGATTTAATGGAAATCCTACCTAGTGAAGGAGCTATTTAGAATTATCTGGGGGTAAATACCAACGATGAGTATAGTTTTGTCTGTTCTTACTTTCTATATATTGATATATGATGCAGTTAGTATTTAAGTTGGTGCATGTAACAAACATGCCGTACTACTTTTTATCCCAAACAAACTGGAATCACTATATACATCCCTTTCTCTCTCACTTCAAATCCAGAGCAAAAGGCCTTGCTTGTTTCTTCAGTAAACCTGACGGGAATGGAGGCCTACAGTGTTCTGAGTATGTGCCAGGCACTTTCTCCCCTTATGTTTATATCGCACATAGTTTTAGCCTCCTCATTTTATAGATTATAAAATAGAAACTCAGAGAAAAAGGAACTTGTCATGTTCATGAAATATTAAGGGGTGAATTCAAACCCAAATCTTTAGGGTTTTCCCACCCCTCTACAGTGATAAATTTTCACATGGATTAAATGTTATTACGTCCATCAGTGTATAGTAGCAAGAAGAGCACTGTTCTTTTTTATTTTCCCAAATATATTATTTTTCTAATTGAAATATGGTTGATTTACAATATGGTGTTCGTTTCAGGTATATCACATATTCTTTTAGCGCCACCTATGTACCAGTCACTATCTCTTTTCTTTCATTATTTTTGTTTATTCTTCTTCACAACCCGATCAGTTAGGTACCATTATTATCTTTTTTTAATGCTTATCTTATTTTTTTTACCATTTAAAAAATTAAAGTATAGTTAACTTAAAATGTTGTGTTAGTTTCAGGTGTACAGCAAAGTGATTCAGTTATACATATATATATAATATGTGTATTATATACACATATGTATATTCTTTTTCAGATTCTTTTCCATTATAGCTTATTACAAGATATTGAATATAGTTTCCTGTGCTATGCAGTAGGTCCTTGTTGTTTATCTATATTATACATGATAGTGTGTATATGTTAATCCCAAACTCCTAATTTATCTCTCCCCCACTCCACTATACCCTTTGGTAACAATAAGTTTGTTTTGTATGTCTGTGAGTCTATTTTTGTTTTGTAAATAAGTTCATTTATATCATTTTTTAAGATTCTGCATGAGTGCTATCATATGATATTTGTATTTCTCTGACTTACTTCACTTAATATGATAATCTCCATGTCCATCCATGTTGCTGCAAATGGCATTATTTTATTCTTTTTTATGGCTGAGTAATATTCCATTGTGTCTATATACCACATGTTTTTTATCCATTCATTTGTCGATGGACACTAAGGTTGCTTCCATTTCTTGGCTATTGTAAATAGAAGAGCACTGTTCTTTTTTTTTTTTTTTTTTTTTGCGGTACGCAGGCCTCACACTGTTGTGGCCTCTCCCGCTGCGGAGCACAGGCTCCGGACGCGCAGGCTCAGTGGCCATGGCTCACGGGCCCAGCCGCTCCGCGGCATGTGGGATCTTCCCGGGCCGGGGCACGAACCCGTGTCCCGTGCATCGGCAGGCGGACTCTCAACCACTGTGCCACCAGGGAAGCCCAAGAGCACTGTTCTTAAAGTCAGAAAACCTGGGTCAAATCCTAACTCCAGTAGATTCCAACTATGAGAACTTGAACAGTTTCTGTGAACTGAAGCTCTCAGGTGCACTTTCCCAACCACATCTTCCCTCCCGAACCCCAGAAGAGGCCACTGATGTCTTGAATTTGGTATGCATCATTACCTTGATTTCCTTACAGTTTCCCCTAAACAATACGATGACTGTGTTGCAGTTGGAGGCTTCATCCTATGCTATCATCAGCAATGACATAAGAACACTGACACTCAGCCTGCTCCCCTTATGTCCTTATCAACTCAATTAGAACAGCTTCACTCCAGGAACTCCAGGGACTACATAGTCACCATGCTGTTTTTAAGTTCTGTTTTATGCATTTTGGAAAACAGACTTGATTTTTGGAAGAGCTCATGTACATCCTACATAACAGGAGTGGGATTGTTTTTGGATATTCTGGTAGTTATCAAAGTTCTCCATTATCAGGGATAGGCAATATAGTGCAGGAGTTAAGCAGGAGTTGAGAACACTTCTTGGGTATATTGCTTAATATTTATGAACTCGTTTCCTTATTTAATTGGTGATGATAATTATCTTTTTTGTTTGTTTGTTTGTTTTTGTTTTTTGTGGTACGCGGGCCTCTCACTGTTGTGGCCTCTCCCGTGGCGGAGCACAGGCTCCGGATGCGCAGGCTCAGCGGCCATGGCTCACAGGCCCAGCCGCTCCGCGGCATGTGGGATCTTCCCGGACCGGGGCACGAACCCGTATCCCCTGCATCGGCAGGCGGACTCTCAACCAGTGCGCCACCAGTGAAGCCTGATAATTATCTTTAAAGTCCATTTTTTTTGGTGTGAGGATTCAGTGAAATATGGAGTATTTATAGTAAGTGGTAACCCATGATATTATACAACTATTTGTATCCATCTTCCAAATTTTACCATTTTAGCCCCAGAACCCCAGAGAAGGACATACATACCAACTTTATTCATTACATTTCTATTAAATAGTTGAAAGGTAACTTGTACACACATAGCCTGGCAACTTCAATCTTTTTATACTCCAAATAATTTGAAAGGATATGTGGTGTTGGCTTCACTGAACCACATCAGAACACTCCAGAGATGACACTTTTATACAAATCCCTGCTTTTCCTTTTCTCCTTTCTCCTGGCCACATATGCAAGAAAACAGTTTTAAAGCATTTGTTTCAGTTTCTTTGTCTCTCCCAAGGCTGCATGGCAAATGCATTTTTTGTTCATTCTTTTAAAAAAATGTTGAATTCTTAGTGCGTGCCAGGCATTATGAATGTATGTTTGGGAGAGGAGGAAAGCAGTGATATTATCTAATTCACATTTTAAAAGATTACTTTGGTTGCTTTGTGGAAAACAACGAGTGTGTGGTGGGGTTGCTGATATCTGGGGACATGTGAAATAGTGAGTGATTAGTTAGCAAGGAATCATGAGTCCAAGAAAGAAATTTGAGATATAGTTTGAAGAGAGAAGAGAGAGGTCACGCTGGTGAATCCCATGTGTAGAGGAGAGAGGAAAAGAAAAGGAAGACTCCCTGATTTCTGAACAAGAGTATCTGGGTAGGTGGTTTTGTATTTAGTCAGGAACTCTGGAAATTCAGTAGGTTATGGGTAGAATCATGAGTTTGGAAATATGTTTGAGTCTCATATAAGATATGCAAATGGAAATGTCATGTAGGCAACTGTATACATGAGTCTTGATTATAAAGAATTCTGGAGGAGATAAACATTGGGAACTCTATAGACTATAAATGATATTTAACTTAGTTTTTGACAGAATATAGGATAAATAGATTAGGAAGAGGATAGGTTCCAGGATAGGGCCCTGATAATCATCTGCTATGGTAAAGTAGTGGAAGCAAGGTAGGAAAATGTGACTGAGATGTACGAGGTGAGGTTGCAGGAAAACCAGGAAGCTGCTGTTTCAGAAGCCAAGAGGTAAGTGTATTTTAAGAGTGACAGAGTGGCCAGTTATATGGAGGGCTATTTAGAGGTTGAGAAAGGTGACTGGAATGTTTCCATTGGATTCGGCAACACGGGGGTTGCTAGTGACCATTGTAAGAGAAGATTTAGTGGAGTGGCTGGGGCAGAGGCCAGGTGGGAGTGATCTGAACTGCTTAATGGAAAGTGAAAAGGAGGAGAGAGTGTTTGTTGACATCTCCTTTGAGAAGTTTGGTTGAGAAGGGCAGCAAAGAAAAATAGCAGTTTATGAGCGGGGAGGGCATATGCAGTAAGGGAAGGCTTCGTTTTGCTTTAAAAAAAGTGATACGCTTGGGACTTCCCTGGTGGCGCATTGGTTAAGAATCCTCCTGCCTGGGCAGGCGACACATGTTCAATCCCTGGTCCGGGAAGATCCCACATGCTGTGGAGCAACTAAGCCCATGAGCCACAACTACTGAGCCTGCGCTCTAGAGCCCACGAGCCACAACTACTGAAGCCCACGTGCCTAGAGCCTGTGCTCTGCAACAAGAGAAGCCACCGCCGTGGGAAGCCCGGGCAACACAAGAAAGACCCAACTCAGCCAAAATAACTAACTAACTAAATAAATAAAACCATTAAAAAAAAGTGATAGGGCTTCCCTGGTGGCGCAGTGGTTGAGAGTCCACCTGCCGATGCAGGGGACTCGGGTTCGTGCCCTGGTCCGGGAAGATCCCACATGCCGCGAAGCGGCTGGGCGCGTGAGCCATGGCCGCTGAGCCTGCGCGTCCGGGGCCTGTGCTCTGCGGCGGGAGAGGCCACAACGGTGAGAGGCCCGCGTACCGCAAAAAAAAAAAAAAAAAGTGATAGCCTAGAGCGGAGTTTATCAAACTGAAGTTTGTGAACCATTAGTGGTCTTAAAACAATGTTAGTGTGTTTCAATAATCATTTAAAAAATTAAATAGAATAAAACAAAAAATTATCAAGGTACATCTCGTGGTAAAGGTAAGAATTTTATTTTTATGGGATATATTATTATGAAACCTTTACAAATAGTTGCATATTTACACACATATGTATAGGTATATATTTTATCATAATATAAAATACGTTTCCTCATGTGGATCACAGTTTAAAAACTTTGGAATGCACTATACTAGGGCATATTTGCAAGGTGACAGGGATAAACTAGTAGAGTAAAAGACACTGATGACACAGAAGCGAGGAAAACCAAAGAAGTAAAGTTCTTGAGCAGGACTGAGGAAGTCCTTACTCAGTTCTCTTATCTTTTTGCTTCTCATCCACATACTTTATGGCTTCATGTAGTCATTTAAGCTGATCATAAATGAACAAATCCCATATTTTTTTCAGGTTTTAATGGTAGAGTTTAAAGAAATATCCTTTTTTCAACAGTAAAGATTTGTCATAGACACTGTGTTATGGACTTAATTGTTTCTCCCCAAATTCTTATGTTGAGATCCTATAACTCCCAGCAACTCAGAATGTGACTACATTTGGAGATAGGATTTCTGCAGAGGTAATTAAATTAAAATTAGGTCATTGGGGTGGACCCTAATCCAATATGATTGATATCCTTAAAAGATGAGAAAGTTTGAATGGAGAAACACACAGAAAGAAGACCACTGAGAAAATAAATTTTTGCAGTTGAAGCCCCCCAGTCCGTAGCATTTTGTTGTGGTGGCCCTAGCAGACTAGTATCATGCCAGTTACCTTCTTTGGTCTCCTTTGACTGTTACTACACTCCGAGGTGGAGACCAGGATCATGAATGCCTGTTACAGATGAGAAAACTTGAGATGTAGAGTTCAGAAATGACTCACCCAACGCTGGGGATCCAAATAGCTAGTAAGTAGAAAATGAAATTTTATAGATGCTTGCCCAGTGATCGGTCCATGACAGAAGGCTATGTAACAGGCTTTTTGGTCATGCTATGCCTATAGTGGTAGATATGAATTTATGCTGGTCCATTTATTAAGACCAGAAGCTACACTTCTCTGCAAATATAAATTCTGATATCGATGAAATAAGACTAAACATTTAAAAACTTTAGAAATCCCAGAGATGACATATATTAACATTTAAAAATCATCACTTTTATGTATCCCATGAAATTGTATAGCTCAATAAACGTTTTTAAGTTTAGTTTCTCAGTAAGACATGATAAAGCCGGACCAGTGCATGGCATATAGTTGTTTTTTAAAAAAAATCTTCTTTATGAGCGATTACATTTCTCAGAACAAGCACTAGGGAATAGCTCAATAAAGTAGTAATCATTTGTTACTTTGGTTTCCTGATACAAACACCATAAGTGAGAGATCCCAGTAAAGTTGCTTTCCATCTTTCTGTAATGTTTTTAGGGTCCTTTTTCTAAACTTCATATTTTGACTTGACTTTTAAATTTCTTAATGAAATGTCCTATAATAATTAAATGCTTCCAATGACACTTTAGAGTCTGCAGCACACTTAGCATGTTGTGCTAATTCATTCATTCATTTGTGTTTTTCAATAACCATTTATCAAGAGACTCTTGTTACTCTTACACTGGTGAATAAGACATGATCTTAAAAAATTCACAAGTTATTGAAGATGATGTGTGTGTGTGTGTGTGTGTGTGAGAGTGTGTGTGTGTGTGTGTGTGTGTGTGTGTGTGTGTGAATCTTGCTTCATTGCAATGAATGTCCTTATGCCTTACGTATGTCACATTATGAAAATGTGTTAGAGTTCTTCTAGGGTACAAACGTAATTGTACAAACCAAATTGCTGGGTTGTAAATTGTATCCACCTTCAGCTGTGTAGTGTTAAATAGATCTTCAGTTTACTCTTCTATTACTGTTCTCCCACATTCTAAAATCAGTCAGATTTATTGATTTTTGACAATCTTTAATAAGCATAAAATAACTGATTATTGTAATTTGTGATTCCCTGATTATTATATGCTTTTAAGTTTATATAGTATTATATATATATATATATATATATTTTTTTTTTTTTTTGCGGTACGCGGGCCTCTCACCGCTGTGGCCTCTCCCATTGTGGAGCACAGGCTCCGGACGCGCAGGCTCAGCGGCCATGGCCCACGGGCCCAGCCACTCTGTGGCATGTGGGATCCTCCCAGACCGGGGCACGAACCCGTGTCCCCTGCATTGGCAGGCGGAGCCTCAACCACTGCACCACCAGGGAAGCCCTATATAGTATATGTTTGATGTGTTTATAGGTTTATATAAGTTTCTTGGCTATTGTAAATAGAAGAGCACTGTTCTTTCAATTGCCTGTTCATATAATTTGCTCATTTTTCTGTTTGTCTTCTTTTCTTACAAATCAATTTGTACATGTTCCTTTAGTATATTGAATAATATTCCTTTTTGTATGGATTGTAAATATTTTTTTCCCATCTGTAACTTTCTTTTCACTTTGCTTATGATAGGTTTTATGTTATAAAAATTTTCAATATTAATGTGTTCAAATACGTTAATTTTTTTCTTTATAGTTTTATTTTATGTCCCACTCTTGATTTCATCAGTATATTCTCCGTATTAGACTTTAAAATTTTAGATATTTGTTTATCTAATTTAAGTTATTAATCCATCAAGAATTTCTTCTTTGTTTGGAGAGAAGTAGAGATCTGATCTTATTTTCCTTTCTCTATATGGATGGCCAGTTACCCCTGTACTTCATTCAATAGTCTATTTTTTGGTCACAGATTTGTAGTCTATTATATCGTAAGCTCTCATAGGTACATGAATTTATTTTATGCCCACTTATTCTGTTACTTTGGTTTATTTGTCTATCCCTTCAACTATATACACTGTTAAATCTCTTTAGCTTTATAGTAAAACCTGATATCAGTTAAGCTATGTCCGCTCTTCTTCTTGTGCTTCAAAATTGCCTTGACAGATATTGACCTATAATTTTTCCACATACATTTTAGCATAAAGTTGCCACACTCCATCAAAAACACTAAGATTTTGATAGAAATTGCTTTGATTTTATAGATTAATGTGTAAGAGTTGCCTTTAGGGCCTTCAGGTATATGAACATGATATATTTCTCATTTATATATGTTTTATTTTACAACATTCAATAAAGTTTTAGTATTTTATTCTAAAGTCTTACATGTGCTTATTAGATTCAGTCATAGCTCTCTTATTATTTGTGCTTTTATAAATGTAACTGTTCACATGTATATGTATGGCTGAGTCCCTTTGCTGTGCACCTGAAACTATTACAACATTGTTAATCAGCTATACTCCAATATAAAATAAAAAGTTAAAAAAGTAACTGTTTAAAATCAGATTTCTTAATAATTTGTTGCTCATATAAAGGAATATAATTGTTTTTTAATATATTGATTTTATATCTAGCAATTTTGCTGAACAATCTTATTAATTATAATGATTTACTCATTGGTTTTCTTGGATTTTCTATGTGGCTAGTCGGTGAATAAATCATATTTTTAAAATTCTTTTAATCTATTCCCTTTTAAATTTTTTGCACTCTTTTACTCTGGTAAACATTTTTTAATATAACGAAGAATAGAAATAGTGAAAGCAGGATAGCAAAGACACAAGCCTGTTCACAAAACAATGGCACCATGCGGCAGTTCCATGGGGGATTCCATGATGAACAAGGCTAACAATGTCCCTGTCCTCATGAGGCTTCTGAATTAACAAGAGAGGCAGGCATTGCACAGACAATTGCATGGTGGTTACTTCCTTACAATCCATTGGCTACTCTGAAGCACTTATGTAGCATGCTGTCAGAACACTTAGGAGACCAGGTGGGAATGGTGCTGATATGTAGTTTGGAAGGTGAGGAAAAGACATTTGAATTTGATCCAAATGAGGAGTGTGAGTTACACAGGCAAAAGTGAGACCCTGACCGTGCAAAGTGCTCCAAAGAGAAGTACAGCTGTTTTTTTTTTTTCTTTTTAAATTTTTATTTATTTGGCTTTGTTGGGTCTTCGTTGCTGCGTGCGGGCTTTTCTCTAGTTGCGGCGAGCGGGGGCTACTCTTCCTTACGGTGCTCAGCCTTCTCATTGCAGTGGCTTCTTTTGTTGCAGAGCACAGGCTCTAGGCATGCGGGCTTCAGTAGTTGTGACGCATGGGCTCAGTAGTTGTGGCGCACAGGCTTAGTTGCTCCGCGATATGTGGGATCTTCCCGGACCGGGGCTCGAACCCGTGTCCCCTGCGCTGGCAGGTGAATTCTTAACCACTGCGCCACCAGGGAAGTCCTAGATGTTGTTCTAAAAAGAGTGTTCAGTGAAAAATTATTTGGTATGGATGTTCGATAGGCATACCAAATACAAAAATATAAAAGTCATTAAGGACAAAAAATATCTATTGACTGCCCCTGTTTGGAAGATATTTTATATCACTTTGAATTCTTCCCTAGGTAATTAGCAAAAGTAAATCTAACTAAGCAGAAGGCCATGGCAGTTGGCACAAAGCCACTCAAGATCATGGCCACTCGAGTATTTGCCTCGTGCACAGACCTGCAGCCCAGTAGCCCTATCATCTTTGCTCTGGCTCCATCTCTGGTTGTTGTTTTATTTTGACCTCCATTTTTCCCTCAGCAACCATGGAATCAAAATTTGGATACAATTAAAAAATCATTAGTGATTTAAAAAATAATTTTATTGGACACACTAACATGATTAAGAAAATTCCAAGGCAGTATTGGCTGTGGGCATTTTGGCAAGTCTGGGTTGATTTGTTTTTTGAAGTATAGCTGATTTATAATATTATATTAGTTTCAGGTATACAACATAGTGATTCAATATTTTTTATAGATTATACTCCATTTTAAATTATAAAATAATGGCTATATTTCCCTGTGCTTTACAATGTATCCTTTGTAGGTTATTGTTTTAATACAGTCTTTTAGCCAGTTTTCAATGCAAGGCGTGTGCTTACTTAGACCTTGTGTTCTAGAAAAGCTGGGGCCTATGTGGAGAGCTCTGTTTTGTCAGCCCCACAAAATGAGAAGCTGCAACCTGCATTTTCCTTATTCCGTTTCAAGTATGAAGGTGATTTTAAAATTTAACTGCAGTTTCGTTGAGATGTGCTACTACTCCCAGCTAATTATATAGATGCATCAAATATGCATTTTCTATAAAAGCCGTATTATGGTTTTGCCTTTATCCACCAGTGACACTTGAATCGAAGGTGGTAATAAAATGTCAATATGTATTTAGTCATATGAGAAAAAGTAATCTAGAAATTTCTGAGGTGTAACATGAGATGTATTATTGCTTCTAAAAACATGAGTAAACTCAGAATGACAAGCCTACATAAGCTAGGGTTCTTGATCACCCAAGGTTGGCCTGCTTTGTATCCTGACACTGAGACAGAAAACTAGGTCCTGTCCTCTTTTTATGTCCCCTCCAAATTGGGTGTAGGGTTTCAGGGTCCTTAGGGACTTCAGGAAGTCCAGCATTTTGCCAAGCACATGTGTTTGGTGTGTGGATATAGGCTCAGCACTCTGATGAGCTCTGCATTCATTGAGAGATTTAGGGTCCTATTCTGACCTCATTCCATTTGGAGCATGCCTGTCCAAACGAAAAGCCCTGTGCAGGTGTAATTACCTCTCACATGGACGGAACGTGCTACATCTCTCACCGAAGGAAGCCTAGTCAGGGTTGGACGGTGTGTAACATTTCACAAGAAAAGGGAATGGATGTTCTCCTAATAGCATCTTAAAAGGGGAGTTTGGAGAGGGAAACTCCATCTTTCTAGGGGGGAATAATGTGCATCGATCAAGGGAAGTAAGGTGGGAGGTGAGACTGATGTGCTGAGGTCAGGCTTTCGAGCCTCATTTATGCCTCCTTGGAACATTTGCTTTGTGGTGGACCAATGACATCCCAGTTACTGTGGAGGCCCTGAGACACAGGGCAGAGTAGAAGCTCAACAAGAATCTGTTTTGACCCAGTATACTACCACTGAGGCAAGTCTCTTTTTTTGGACTCTTTTCATTACTCAGCAAGAGAAGGAGAAACCATGTTTATTTGTTTTTCTCTGCCATGGACAATTGGAGAACACAAGGGCTCAGCCTGTGACATCCGAGATGTACAGTGGCTCTGACAACACCGCATGACCTCATGAATCTATAACAGGGGGAACATCTCCTAAAATTCTTATCAGGCACGTGGTGAGGGGATTCCCCATATGTAATTATGTTTAGCCATCGAGTGACATTATAAGAGATGAATTCACCGATTTTACAGGTGAGGAAACTGAGGCTTGGGGACAGTTAAGCCATTGGCCAAGGTCATAGAGATGTGATATGGAACAAAGGGGATATTAAAACCCAGGATTCCAGTTCCACAATGTATGCTTGTAACCACTATGCTGTGCCACTTTTTAAATTTTTTTTATTTTTTAAAAATTTTTTATTGGAGTATAGTTGATTTACAATGTTGTGTTAGTTTCAGGTATACAGCACTGTGAATCAGTTATACATATACATACAACCACTCTTTTTTTAGATTCTTTTCCATATAGGCCATTACAGAGTATTGAGTAGAGTTCCCTGTACTATACAGTAGATCCTTATTAGTTATCTGTTTTATATATAGTAGTGTGTATATGTTAATCTCAATCTCCCAGTTGATCCTTCCCTCGCTTATCCCCTGGTAAGTGTAAGTTTGTTTCTGTGCCACCTTTAAAGGCCCGTCTCTCCCTCTTGCAGGCTTAATAGGAGAAACAAATAAAGGCATTTCTGTGAGAAAGCTTTCTGCAAAATATGATGTGGTTTGAGAAATGTAAGCTATTGTATTAGTTCCAGTTCATTGATACTTTCTGTTAATGTAAAGGGTGCAGTACTCATAAACACTTATTTATTTAAATTATGTATCACCTGCCCTTTGTAGAGCTTGAATGAGACAGTCCATTGCTCCATAGAGCAATTCCTATTCTTCCAGTGCTCTGGTCTGCAGATCATCTACTGCCAAAAATATCCTTTCCCTAAGTAATTTCAGAAGTGCCTTTATCAGTGAAAACTTTGCTTATCAGTGCCACCTAATCCTAAGGAGGAAAAGTTCCAGAAGTGGCTTCGTCAGTGAAAACTTGCTTCTTGGTGCTCCCTTTTGCAGAAGTGTAAATGATAGGTGGCCGTTTGTTGGAGCAGATGCCTCACCGGCCATCCCTACCTGCCTCCCACTGCCTGACTCACTATCCCATGGCTCACTCAGAGTCATCACTTACAAGTTAGAGGATCCAGGAGGTACTCTGGAGCCCTAGAGGGATATGCCTCTTCTGGAAGAGCTATGAAACCTCACTGATGAACAGAAGCCTCTCAGTTTCAGATTGTAACCCCTTCTTGTGACCTGTGTCCTTCTTTTGTCTTAAGACACTTCTTAGGATTTCAGAACAGAACTTGGTTTCCAGAGGGCAGCTAGTGAGCTTGTTCTGTTTGGACACTCAGACTGTGCTGTATCTGTGCCAAAGAGGCAACCTTTTGACAGAAGTACTCCCAACCAGCCCACTTCACGCGTGGAGAAAGGTGCTTAAATGCCGTAGTATGGGAAACTTCCTTTCTCTGTCTCAAAGTGCAGTGGTGTGAACCTTTTCCTGTCATTGGTGATTCTCAACATTTTTTTTTCACCATGGAGTCAGAGGTTATATAGCTATATTCAGGGGGAAAATAGCAGGTATTGACAAATTTCATTTTCTTTGTTTACTTATATGTAAATTTTTAAGATGAATTCAGAGAATTTATTTATTCCATTCAAAATGTTTCAGTGAACAAGTTTCAGAAATTTAACTTTATACGTTACATTTTTTCCTGTGCAAGGTCAGATTTTATGTTTTTTAAAAACAAGGACGTTTTTATTGACAGTAAGGTTTTTTATACACTGTTGTGTCTATTATATCCAATGTTCTCACTCAGTTATCCAACACGCAATTACATGTTTTTAATGTTATCTATTTTTATTTATATAAATCTGCTATTAAAATTCCCTATGGGGGCTGTCCCTGGTGGCGCAGTGGTTGAGAATCTGCCTGCTAATGCAGGGGACATGGGTTCGAGCCCTGGTCTGGGAGGATCCCACCTGCCGCGGAGCAGCTAGGCCCGTGAGCCACAACTACTGAGCCTGCGCGTCTGGAGCCTGTGCTCCGCAACAAGAGAGGCCGTGATAGTGAGAGGCCCACGCACCGCGATGAAGAGTGGCCCCCGCTTGCCACAACTAGAGAAAGCCCTCGCACAGAAACGAAGACCCAACAGAGCAAAAATAAATAAATAAGTTACTAAAACTCCTACCCCCAATATCTAAAAAAAAAAAAATTCCCTATGAATTAAAAAAGACAAAATAATGACAATTTCTTCTTCTTTTTTTGGATTATGAACTCAAAAAGATGAAAAGTTAAATAAGTAAACCATATTTATTTTAATAGCACATATTGGTTATGCTCAACTGTGATCAATGGGTCTTAGGCATTTACATTCCCAACACTTTCCTGTTTGCTTGGGAGTAGCGGGAGTTCAGAAGAAATATAAAATCTGGTGAATGCTCTGGGGGAAGTCACATCGAGCTGGAAGGGTACAACTACCATAGCTGAAGCAGTCAGAGAAAAATATGTCATCTAGTGTGAGTAAAGGACAGTAGTTCTTTAGTTTAGAAAGGGCAAGATCTTTTGCAGTTGGGTAATGACAAGAACTACTTAATATGTGGTTTGGACAGTTCCTTGATGCTATGCCCAGGGGCACAGGCTTTGCACCCATTATTCCCTGTGACCCTCTCATATAGGTATTGCGAGATGCTCCTTTAACAGAAGACACTGAAGCCAAACAAGTTCAGTGACATGCCCAAGGTCCCATCCTGAGCCTGAGTGGCAGGCTTAGGTCTCACTGATGCAGAGCTGGTGTTTTTTTTTTTTTTTTTTTTTAATTGAAATATAATTAACATAGACAGTATATTAGTTTCTGATGTACAGCATAATGATTTGATATTTGTTATGTATTGTGCAATGATCACCACAATAAATCTAGGTAATATCCATCACCATACAGAATTACAAACTTCTTTCTTAGGATGAGAACTTTTAAGATCTGTTCTCTTAGCACCTTTCAAATATACAATACAGTATTATTAACTATAGTCACCATGCTGTACATTACATCTCTGTGACATTTATTTTATTACTAGAAGTTTGTACCTTTTGACCACCTTCACCCATTTCGCCTACCCACAGTCTTCCACCTCTGGCAACTACCAATCTGTATATGCAAGTTGTTTTGTTTTTGTTTCTGTTTTTTATAGGTTAGTCGTTATTCCACATTTAAGTGAGATCATATGGCAATTTGTGTTTCTTTGGCTGACTTCTGTGTTGTCACAAATGCCTAGGTTTCAGGCTTTTTTATGGCTGAGTAATATTCCATTGTATATGTGTACCACATCTTCTTTATCCATACATCTGTCAATGGACACTTAGGTTGTTTCCACATTTTGGCTATTGTAAATAATCCTGCAATGAACATAGGGGTGCATATATCTTTTTGAGTTAGTGTTTTTGTTTTCTTCACATAAATACCCTGAAGTGGAACTGCTGGATCACATGGTAGTTCTATTTTTAATTTATTGAAGAACTTCCATGCTGTTTACCATAGTATATGTACCAGTTTACACTCCTGTCAACAGTTCATGAGGTTTCCCTTTTCTCCACATCCTGGCCAACTCTTTTTATTTCTTGTGTAAAAACACAATAATAGCCATTAACAGGTGTAAGGTGATATCTCATTGTGGTGTTGATACGCATTTCCCTAAAGATTTGTGATGTTGAGCACCTTCTCATGTTGACATTTTTCTATATGTCATTTTCTTGGGGAAAATGTCTATTTAGAGCCTCTGCCCGGTTTTTAATCAAATTGTTTCTTGGCTGTTGTGATGTATGAATTTTTTAATGTATTTTGGATATTAGCCCCTTGTCAGGTATATGATTTGAAAATATTTTCTCCCATTTGTTAGGCTGCCTTTTCATTTTGTTGATGGTTTCCTTTCTTGTGCAGAAACTTTAGTTCGATGTAGTCACACTTGTTTATTTTTGCTTTTTGTTGCCTTTGTTTTTGGTGTCAAATCCAAAAAAAATCATCACTAACACCTCTGTCAAGGAGCTTATCACTGTGTTTTCTTCTGGGAATTTTATGGATTCAGGTCTTACATGTTTTCTTCTGGGAATTTTATGGTTTCAGGTCTTTAATCCATTTTTAGTTTGTTTTTGTGTATGGTTTAAGATAGGGGTCCAGTTTTATTCTTTTGCGTGTGGCTGTCTGCTTTTCCCAACACTGTTTATTGAAGAGACTGTCCTTTCCCCATTGTATGTTCTTCAGAGCTGGTATTTTTAAACTATCTCTATTCTCTGTGAAGTGGTTGAAAGTGCCTCCTTAAAAGAAACAAAGCCCGATAAAATATTAGCTAAACATAATGGCAGTATTTATTGAACTTTCATGGGCCAGGCATTATTCTAAGTAACTTTTCATGTATCTCACTTAATTCTCACATAAATACTATGAACCACAGAGAATTAAGTGCCCTGCCTAGGACCACAATGCGAGCAAGAAAGACTTAGATTGTGGTTGAAGAATGGGCCTCATGCTGATAAGCTTTGGGGATGAGACATGACCATGTCTGGGCGGAGCTGATCTCCCACAACCTGACAGAAGGAGCATGAAGGTGCCAAGTTCAGGCAGGGAGGAGCCCCACTCCGGGGCAGAATTTCACTTTGGACTAAAGGCATAGCAGTGTGAAACCTGAGATTTATGAAGAGGAGCCTAGAAATAGGAGGACAGAGAGAAGAAGGGGAGAGTCTTGGAGAGCCCCTAGAAAATAGAATGCCTAGGGCTTCCCTGGTGGCACAGTGGTTGAGAATCCGCCTGCCGATGCACGGGACACGGGTTCGTGCCCCGGTCCGGGAATATCCCACATGCCGCGGAGCGGCTGGGCCCGTGAGCCATGGCCGCTGAGCCTGCGCGTCTGGAGCCTGTGCACCGCAATGGGAGAGGCCACAGCAGTGAGAGGCCTGCGTACCGCAAAAAAAAAAAAAAAAAAAAAAAGAAAAGAAAATGCCTAGACTGATCAGTAAGGAGCAGAAATGAAAAATGGGAGAGAAAGGCCAATCTGAGGTCTGTGCCACAGTGAAGAGAATGGATTCTGCTGTAGGCTTTTGGGCAACTCTAATCCACAAATAGGAAATGTAAGTGTTGGCTCATTTTCTTGAAATCAAGTTTATTTCTCAGTATGACATCAGAAGTTTCTCCCTCTTAGAGTCTTCATTTGAATCATCATATCTTTCAAGAAACTCACTTCCAGGTGTGGACAACAATGCTGTAGTTAGCACTGCCTTAAAATGTGAGAAATGAACATGTAAAAATTCTCACTTGAATTCTGTGAAAGAGAGAATAGATACTTGATTAATATATCACCAGATTAATCTGTCACTAGATTTTGAAGACAGTGCTTTGGAACATGTCATGTCTCTTAACAGCCTTTTCAGATTTTCTCAGGAAAGATCTTTGTGAATTGATTATTGATAGTTCAACAGAGAATTTGAGAATAATACTGTGTGCCAAAAAAAAAAAAAAAAAAATCCTGGGAACAAATCCTGTCTTCACTGTTTACCAGCTGTGTGATGCTGAGTAATTGATTTAATGCCTCTGAACCTCAGTTTTCTTATCTATGAAATGGGATAATAGTATTAATACTTGCCTTATAGAGAAGCTTTTGAATTAAGTAAAAGTAACATATAAAGTGACTAACATAGAGCCTGGCAAATATAGGCAAGTCCATAATTGTGTGTCATCATCATCACCACTGTCATTTAGCTCCCCCTTAAAGAGACATTTATCTATGGGTTCTATATAAGCAGGCTAAATACCTTTGATAAAAATGAGATGGTCTGAAACTTACATGGGGACTTTCTTATTCAGCGCTCATGTCACCATCAGCAATGGCAGTATATTAATTTTATTTGGTTGTTGACCTACTGTATATATTATGTGCTAAGTACTTGGACTGCTCTGAGGGAGCTTCAGACAAATGTGAAAAAGGGCACAAATGAATAATCTTAATGCAGTGTAAGTGTTATATTCAAGTGTACATAGTATGGAAGCACAGAGGAGGTACTTTTTCTCTAGGGCTGGCTGGGTGGTTAAGTGGGCAGGAATGTGACTTTTGAACCAAGTCTAGATGGATGATTACTTGACAGATAAGAGGTCAAGAACACTGCAAGCAGCATCACCCTCCCCCTGGCAGCATATAAAGAATATGGCATGTGCTGGACATGAGAAATGTTCACTATGAATGGAGTGTGAAGTGTAAGATGGGTGAGGCCAGGGTAAGTGAGTTAAGGCCAGAGGAGCAAGGGTATCGTTTGCCATATTTCAAGGTGTTCCCTGAAATGTTGGCCCAGAGCAAGTCTTGATGTTTAAGCAGGAAAGTCACATAATCAAATTTGTGTTTTAGAAAGATGCTTGAAAATGGTGCAGAGGATGGATTGGAGGGAGAAAAAGTGGAGGACAATTTGATGTTTTTAGTTTTTAATTTTAAAAATATTTATTTATTTTGGCTGCACCGGGTCTTAGTTGCAGCACGTGGGATCTTCATTGTGGCATGCGGACTTCTTAGTTGCGGCATGCCTGCAGGGTCTAGTTCCCCGACCAGGGATCAAACCCAGGCCCCCTGCACTGGGAGCACAGAGTCTTACCCACTGGACCACCAGGGAAGTCCCCTGTTTTTTTTTAATATATTCAACATTTTTCCTGTAGTTATTTGCCAATCATATATTTTTTTTTGATGAAGTCTGTTCATATCTTTTTTCTTTGATTGTAGTAAAATATACATAATATAAAGTTTACCATCATAATCATTTTTAAGTGTACAGTTCAGTGGTATTCAATATATTCATAATGCTGTGCAACCATTACCATCTATCTATAACTCTTTTTATCTTGTAAAGCTAAAAACTGAAACTCCATGCAAATTAAACAATAACTCCTTATTCTTTCCTACCCCCAGCCCCTAACAACCACCATTCTACTTTGTCTTTATGACTTTGACTATGCTAAGTACCTTGTGCTGAGTATAAGTGGAATTGTATAGTATTTGCCTTTACGCCACTGGCTTATTTCACTTAATATAATGTCCTCAAGGTTCATCCACGTTGTAGCATAAGTCAGAATTTGCTTGCTAATTTAAGGCTGAATAATATTCTGTTGTATGTGTATACCACATTTTGCTTATTCATTCATCCATTGATGGACAGTTGAGTTGTGTTCATTTTTTAGCTCTTGTGAACAATGCTGTTATGAACATGGGCTTATAAATATCTGTTCAAGATCTTGCTCTCAATTCTTTTAGGTATATACCCAGAAGTGGAATTGCTGGGTCATATGGTAATTCTATTTTTAGTTTTTTAAGGAACCGCCATACTGTTTTCCACAGTGGCTGCACCATTTTACATTCCCACCAACAGTGCATAAGGGTTCCAGGTACTCCACATCCTTGATAGTACTTGTTATTATCTTTCTTTGTTTTTTCTTTTTTTGGATAGTAGCCATCCTAATGGGTGTGAGGAATACTTTTACGTTGTAAGTGAAAGATAATGAGGGCCAAGATGAGGCATAGTCATGGAAGATAAATGGTAATGGGGAACTCAGGTGGGAGTCTTTTGTTAAGTGCAAGCATTTGAATTTGTTGACTAAATGTGAAACATTTTTTTCTTCTTCCAGTTTTATTGAGATATAATCGACATACAGCCCTGAACAAGTTTAAGGTGTACAGCATAATGATTTGACTTACATACGTCATGAAATAACACAGTAAGTTCAGTGAACATCTGTCATCTCATATAGATAGAAAATAAAAGAAAAATATTTTTTCCTTGTGATGAGCACTCTTAGGATTTACTCTCTTAACTTTCATATATAACCTGTGGCAGTGTTAATTATCTTTATCATGTTGTACATGACATCCCTAGTACTTATGTATCTTGTAACTGGGAATTTGTGCCTTTTGACCACCTTCATCCAATTCTCCCTCTTTTCACTCCCACCTCTGGTAGCCATATATCTTATCTCTTTTTCTATGAGTTTGTTTGTTTCTTAAGTATAACTGACCTACAATACTATGTTAGTTCCTGGTGCACAACATAGTGATTTGGTATTTCTATACATTTCAAAATAATCACCATAAGTCTAGTTACCATCTGTCACCATAAGAAGATATTACATTATTATTGACTCTGTTCCCCGCACTGTACATTTCATCTCCATGACTCATTTATTTTGTAACTAGAAGTTTATACCTCTTAAGAGGATGAATTATATGTCCAACTTTGACGCTTCAACGCATGTCTAAATCTGACAAATAATAAGGCCATCATTAGAATCCAGTAGGACAGATAAGGCAATGAGCAGGATTTCTTAAGTGGGACTTAGATGTTCATTAATTTATTGATATTTGTAAATATTTTCAAAGGAACAAATTTGTACTGGAGCACAAATATCAATTTAAAAAATTCCATTTTTATAGAACCAAGTTATACGTTGTGGAAAATATAAATTGTGATTATATGTTTTACTGTAAGTATCAGTTAGAACAGGTCTTGTGATGTGGCGTGCAGTTACTTTAACAAAGTAACATATCTGTAGAGTATTTTGCAATTTAGAAGTCTCCTTCATATAAACTGTATTTAATCTTTTACAATTTCACCATTCTTTTATTTACTGACATTCAACAAGTACCTTTGGAGTACCCCCTCGGTTTCAGGAACTGTCCTAGGCTCTGGAAACATCCTGCTGCATACATCCTAGGGATAGGCCCTGGAGTTTAATTATCTATAATATGAATTCTTAACTTGGGTTCAGGGAAGGGTTTTAGGATAAGGAGGTGTCTATGATCTTGGTAAAATTTACATAAAATATTTTCAAGAGGAGATTTTTATCAGAATTTCAAAGCCATGACCCTAAACTGATTAAGAGTCATGGTCTTCAAGAAAAACTGAGCCTCACAGAAGTTGATTGACCTGCCCAGGGTCCCAAGAATCAAGTGACAGTCTGGGTCTTTTAGCCCTGGTTTAGTGCACTCTGCAGTGCCATGCTGCTTCTCAGTATCCATTCTGTTATGTCCTCCTTCTCTAAAGAATGATCCATTTTCCTAAGGTTTTATAGATCATTCAAATTTCTCACTGTAAATGTCACTTCGTATCAGGATGCGACAATTAACAAATTTTATAATATAACTAGATTGACTTTAATTTCTTGTAGCTCTTAAAACACAGAAACTTCCAATCCCGGTGGTTCTAAAGGCATTTTATGAAGATAGTGTTCCTGCATCTTTGTTGCAGAAGAACATGGTAAGGGTCCTGGAGAAACTCCAGTGGCATTTCTTTGGTCATCTTGAGGAAGTGGAAACGTGTGCCATTCCTGAGAAGACTGTTGGCCCTTTTATTGTAGGACACAAACCAATGCCTTCGAAATGACCTTCTTGACTTCCTGCAGTGGGAAGCATTGAGCTCTATGGTGAAACAGGCTTTATATATACACACCACCATCTGACCTTTGGGTCAGGACATTTGCAATCAATTTGAAGTGCAGCAAGTGGAACCACAGTGCTGATGAGCTCTCACAGTAGGGTAAGCAAGGCTACCTGGGACTGAGGGGCATGGAACCTCTATTGATTTTTTTAGATGCTTCTACCATATGTTCCTAAACTGCTGGGCTTGGAATTAAGTCAGTTGCCAGAGATGACACCACAGGACAAGAAGACAGCCTGTGTATTAAAGGCTGAAGAAAAATTTTCACACACCCCAGAAATAAATTAATTTTTTTTGGAAAATCAAGTGGAGAAATTTGCTTATAGGCTACTTACTATCCTAGCAGTGAACAGAAATTAGGCAGAAATGTTTAGCAAGAATAAGCTTTGTAGTTTATAGCACTGGCCTAGCAGGACTTCAATCAAAATGTACCTGAATACTCCCAGCCTTCTAGAACTATGTCTAAAGCCAAATATAACTTTGTTCAAGAATGAAATGCTGAGCCTGCGCATCTGGGGCCTGTGCTCCGCAATGGGAGAGGCCACAACGGTGAGAGGCCCGCGTACCACAAAAAAAAAAAAAAAAAGAATGAAAAAGAATTTCTAATTCACTTATTAAGTCCTCAAAAGTTTTGCTACCCTGTTTACGAAGCATATAATTTTATATCAGCTTGTTGGGGTTGTTTACTGAAACTCTAATAAGCTTGTTGGGCTTGGTGTGTGTGTGTGTGTTTTCTTTGACTTAGGGTTAAGTATTCCTGATTTGAAGGAATAATTTTAGATAATATATTTGGTTGGCACAGCCATGTGATTACTGATCTGTGGCTCTTTCCTTGATTCCTGTCTTTAGAGTTTAATTAGAAATGCAGAAGCTTTACATTGGCTGCGTTTTTTCCTGCCTACTTTAACTCCTTGTGTTATTTTTTGAAAGACAGAAAGGACTCCTAAATAGCCATCACTGATATATTTATCCATCTGGTAAAAGATTTTTTAGCACCTATTATGTGCCTGTGTGCTGTGCTACTTTCCAGTGATTGGAAATTTAGATAGACAAATTGTGATCCAGGTTTATCGAGGTAATTATAGTCTGCTTAGGGAGACTGGAGATCAAGGGCTAATTAGCATAAGAAGCAGAATGAAAGGATGATGAAATTGAGGAGGATGGAACAGTCCTTTCTGGCAGAAGACACCTGGGAATCTTAATGGAAGGAAGGCCTATATGTTTTAGATAAGCAGATAATTCCAAAGGGAGAATGACCACAGCTCTATCAATCATAGGTCTCTATCTTCCTAACTGTGCTTTTAGTATACTTCCCAAATGAATCAGCACTATTTCACGTAAAGAGAATTTTTAAAAAATTAATTAATTAATTTTTGGCTGTGTTGGGTCTTCGTTGCTGCGCGTGGGCTTTCTCTAATTGCAGCGAGTGGGGACTACTCTTCGTTGCACTGTGCAGGCTTCTCATTGAGGTGGCTTCTTTTGTTGCGGAGCACAGACTTTAGGCATGTGGGCTTCAGTAGTTGTGGCACGTGGGCTCAGTAGTGGTGGCTCACAGGCTCTAGAGTGCAGGCTCAGTAGTTGTGGTGCACGGGCTCAGTTGCTCCCTGGCATGTGGGATCTTCCCAGACCAGGGCTCAAACCCATGTCCCTTACATTGGCAGGCGGATTGTTAACCACTGCGCCACCAGGGAAGCCCAAAGAGAATGTTTTAATACTTAAAATTTTATCAGCCAATTCAATGCAATCCCTATCAAACCACTAAGGGCATTTTTCACAGAACTAGAACAAAAAATTTTACAACTTGTATGGAAACACAAAAGACCCTGAATAGCCAAAGCAATCTTGAGAGAGAAAAACGGAGCTGGAGGAATCAGGCTCCCTGACTTCAGACTGTACTACAAAGCTATAGTAATCAAGACGGTAAGGTACAGGCACAAAAACAGAAATATAGATCAATAGAACAGGATAGAAAGCCCAGAGATAAACCCATGCACATATGGTCACCTTATCTCTGACAAAGGAGGCAAGAATATACATTGGAGAAAAGACAGCCTCTTCAATAAGTGGTGCTGGGAAAACTGGACAGCTACATGTAAAAGAATGAAATCAAAACACTCCCTAAGACCATAAACTCAAAATGGATTAAATACCTAAATGTAAGGCTAGACACTATAAAGCTCTTAGAGGAAAACGTAGGCAGAACACTGTATGACATAAATCACAGCAAGATCCTTTTTGACCCACCTCCTAGAGTAATGGAAATAAAAACAAAAATAAATAAATGGGACCTAATAAAACTTCAAAGCTTTTGCACAGCAAAGGAAACCATAACAAGACAAAAATACAACCCTCAGAATGGAAGAAAATATTTGCCAATGAAGCAACTGACAAAGGATTAATCTCCAAAATATACAAGTAGCTCATGCAGCTCAATACCAAAAAAACAACCCAATCCAAAAATGGGCAGAAGATCTAAATAGATATTTCTCCAAAGAAGATATACAGATTGCCAACAAACACATGAAAGGATGCTCAACATCACTAATCATTAGAGAAATGCAAATCAAAACCACAATGAGATATCACCTCACACAGGTCAGAATGGCCATCATCAAAAAATATGCAAACAATAAATGTTGGAGAGGGTGTGGAGAAAAGGGAACCCTGTTGCATTGTTGGTGGGAATGTAAATTGATACAGCCACTATGGAGAACAGTGTGGAGGTTCCTTAAAAAACTAAAATAGAACTACCATATGACCCAGCAATCCCACTACTGGGCATATACCCTAAGAAAACCATAATTCAAAAAGAGACATGTACCACAATGTTCATTGCAGCACTATTTACAATAGCCAGGACATGGAAGCAACCTAAGTGTCCATTGACAGATGAATGGATAAAGAAGATGTGGCACATATATACAATGGAATATTACTCAGCCATAAAAAGAAATGAAATTGAGTTATTTGTAGTGAGGTGGATGGACCTAGGGTCTGCCATACAGTGAAGTACATCAGAAAGAGAAAAAGAAATACTGTATGCTAACACATATATATGGAATCTAAAAAAAAATTGTTCTGATGAATCCAGGGGTAAGACAGGAATAAAGACACAGATGTAGAGAATGGACCTGAGGACATGGGGGCAGGTGGGGGGGAAGAGTAAGCTGGGGTGAAGTAAGAGAGTAGCATTGACATATGTACACTACCAACTGTAAAATAGTTAGCTAGTGGGAAGCAGCTGCATAGCACAGGGAGATCAGCTCGGTGCTTTGTGACTATCTAGAGGGGTGGGATAGGGAGGGAGGGAGGGAGGTTTAAGAGGGAGGGGATATGGGATATATGTATACATATAGCTGATTCACTTTGTTATACAGCAGAAACTAACACACCATTGTAAAGCAATTATACTCCAATAAAGATGTTAAAAAAATCAGCCAATGCAAGAAAGGCATTGCCTATTCCATACAACACCTCAGTATTTGTGATGTTTTGTCATTATTGGTATAGCTTCTTCTAATGATTTCCTTATAACGTTTCCTGTCTTTAGGTACAGTCCTAATGTATTACTGGGCCTGGCCTTTTGGGGAGGAAAGTCATAAAATCAACTATGCATTAGGTCTGCATCATCTAATATTTGAGCCAGCAACCACTGGTCGTTGAGCCCTTGAAATTTACTAACCCAAATTAAGACACACTGTAATTTTAAAAACCACACTGTCATTCGAAGACTTGATGCCCTCCCCACCCAAAAAAGGATGCAGACTTTCTTCATATTTATATTGAATTCAGTTTGAAATGATAGTACTTTTACATACTGGGGGGAATAAAACATATTATTAAAATTGATTTCACCTGTGTCTCTTTCGTTGTTTTAATATGGCTACCAGAAAATTTAAAATTACATAGGTGGTTCTCATTATATTTCTATTGGAAAGTGCTTATGGAACTGTTGTTGCAAGGATTAAATATAAGAGGATTAACCCAGATAATGAAGCTGAATGCAAGTGTGTGCAGTGAGCTCTAGACTGCCATCCAGAGAGTGGGTTCAGTCTTAGCTCTGACCTCGACTCTCCAGGTGGTCATTCACTTTCTCTGTCTGGGCCAAGGTTTTCTAATCTGAACAATGTGGAAAAAATTCAGAAGTGGCTAAGTCCTTTCTCACATTAAATCCAGCTATTCAGGAGTATAAGATGAATCTTATTTGTAACCCTTCCAGTCTCCCCTCAAAGCCTATTAGATGAAACAGTCTTCATCATTCCAATTCTTTATTTAAGAGAGGTTAAATTTGTAATTACTGTAATTTGGAGCTTCTTTGAGCAGCCTGAGGCTGGAGCACAGCATCTTTCAATCTGTTCAGGGCTGCGTGAAGCAATTGAACATGTTGTGACTTATAAGGGTCTGACAAAGATATTTTGCAAGGAAATTTCCAGCACTCTTGAAAAAAATCCAGATGTGTCTGAAAGTAAACCATTTTTAGTCCCAGTAGTTTTTATGATGTCATTTCAAATAGGCTAACTCAATAAAAGTATCCTTATTTTAAAAATTAATATTGGAAAATCCATTTCTGACTTTATGGTTTGCTTTTAAAAGTTAACTTAAAGAACTTTGTTGATGTTAGAAGTTACAATACTTGTTCATTATTAAAGTTAGCACATACAGAGCACTTCATACACAAAAAGTTAGGATTACTTGAACCCCATCAGATTTTTCTCATTGTCCATATATTTGACTATAATATTAAATATAAGATATATATAGTATTTTGAAAATTTTCAACTAGTATTCTACTTTGGGATATATGGGTAATTTAGAATATTGTATTTTTATAAACTATATATATATATATATAAAATATATGTTTATATGCTTCCACGATGATTCATTCAAAGTCGTTTTTTTGTTTGTTTGTTTTTGCGGTACGCGGGCCTCTCACCGCCGTGGCCTCTTCCGTTGTGGAGCACAGGCTCCGGACGTGCAGGCTCAGCGGCCACGGCTCACGGGCCCAGCCGCTCCACAGCATGTGGGATCCTCCTGGACCAGGGCACGAACCCGTGTCCCCTGCATCGGCAGGCGGACTCTCAACCACTGCGCCACCAGGGAAGCCTCAAAGTCGTTTTTTTTTTAATAGACAAACGCCGGTCAAAGGACATACATATTTTAAGGCTTTTCATATTTATTATAAATTTTCCTTACTGAAAGTTTGTATTTTCAGCTTATGTTTCCATTAGCAGGGTACGAGCTTGCCCGTTGCCTGAAACATCAGCAATATTCAAAGTTAAGATTTTAAGTCTTGTTTAGATTGATAGGTGAAAAATTGTGTTTCATTTTTGTTGGATTTTGTATTTCTTAGATTGCTTGGAGGATCAGAAATGGTTTAATGAACATATTGGTAATTTCTAATTCTTCTTTGGTGATAGCTTATTCCTGGGGGTTATTTAGTTTATGTAGTTACTTATTTGAGGTAGTTTTCCTTTTTGAGCAGTGAGCTGGTTTGGATCACATGGAACCATCAAGATCTTTCCTCCCTGCTTTGGCATCCAGCCCTGTGCAGTTAGACAGCCTCTCTCAACCATCCAGTCCCTATCAGTTGGTCATCTGTACAAAGATACACACACACATACACACACACACATAACACACACACACACCCCCCACCCACATATAGCGGTGAAAACCACTGTAGTTCCCAGCTTAATCTTGTGCTCCGGGAGGTGATTAACTCCTTACAGGAGGATGAAGAGAATTTAACTCCATATGATCCTTCTTTTGGAGTCTTTATTGGAATAGTTGTTTGTGTGTGTGTGTGTGTGTGTGTGTGTGTGTGTGTGTTTTATTTTCCAAAGCAAATGAAAAAGCCTCATAGTGATATTAACTATACTAGGATCTCTGCTACAAACAAGAATCCTCAGACTGGGCTTCCCTGGTGGCGCAGTGGTTGAGAGTCCGCCTGCCGATGCAGGGGTCACAGGTTTGTGCCCCCGTCCGGGAAGATCCCACATGCTGCGGAGCGGCTTGGCCCGTGAGACATGGCCGCTGAGCCTGCGCGTCTGGAGCCTGTGCTCCGCAACGGGAGAGGCCAGAACAGTGAGGCCCGTGTACCGCAAAAAAAAAAAAAAAAAAAAAAAACAACGAATCCTCAGTCCTCTGAGCTACTACAGCTCACTTATTTGAACCACACTGGTATGACCCCTTGCAAAATCACCTCCATTGAGCTGTTATTATAAGGCCACTATAAGAAAGAACCCTATGAAATATTGTAACGCATCTGTTGTGAAAATATTGGTATGGCCGTTTTCTTCTAACACTGATGTTCTAATACATGAAAGATGCATTTTTAAAAATTAGGTGCTAGAAAAAGTGCTGTTTTGATTCCTTTCTTCTGCTATTTGTGTTCATGTTGCAGCTTTTGCTTGGCTGCTTGAAAATGCAGCCAAATTTGAAGCCAAATCACAGCGATAGTATTGACTGTTTTGGAACTTATTTGTGTGCTCCAGTTGTTTAGTTTTACTTTTACTCCTTTACCTATAATTTCTTGTGTCATTATTGGTTAAATTTTGTGTGTGAACCTAAAATTTTTTTTATGAACCCCAACTTTTCATATTTTGTTTTTGTGTTTATTTTGGTTTTTGGCCTCTCCAAAGGCAAAGATAACAAGAAGTCCTTTTGGGGGGAGAGGTGAGGTATAGATAGAAATAAACTAATCAATCTCCAGTATAGTATTTCTGGAAAAGAGCAAGGCCTATGATTGAGAACAGTTTTTACAAGCATAGTAAAGAATATTATCATAATTTTCATAATGATTTTAAGTTTTGCTACAAAAAAATAGAATGCACTAAACATGCATTTTTGAAATCTGTTCCTAGGCAAAAGAGCTTCTACTCCCAAGCAAAAAAATGTGGAAATCAACTGTATTATTCCATGGCCTTTCACTTTTGAATATGTTTGCTTGTTTTAATGACAGTATTTCTCTGATCCTGATATCAGTCTGTTCTTTTATGATATTATTTCTGTTCATTCACTGAGCAGGTTAGCGATTGATTGATTTTTGGTTTCCGTTGCTATGCGCAGGCTTACGCGGGGAGCGGGGGCTACCCTTCGTTGCAGTGCACGGGCTTCTCATTGCGGGGGATCTCTTGTTGCAGAGCACGGGCTCTAGGCACGTGGGCTCAGTAGTTGTGGCTCACAGGCCTAGCCGCTCTGTGACATGTGGGATCTTCCCGGACCAGGGATCAAATCCGTGTCTCCTGCACCGGCAGGCAGGTTCTCAACCACTGTGCCACCAGGGAAGACCCCAGATTAGTGATTTAAATAAGCTGCTTTTCACAGGAATAAATGAATAACATAAAATTCTTTTATTGTAAATATCAACTCAATTTTATGGTGTCCTTTTTGGGTATTCAATGGTATGGTACTTAAAAAAATTAATACAAGCAGTTGAAGTTACCTAAATGCTATCTCCTTATACAGAATTCAGTGTTTTAAATAGAAATATGCTTTAGAAAGCTAAGCAAAGTGTAAAGTAAAAGGTATATTACTAAAAGCTAAATATGTATTAATATTCCTTGATTCAAATTATGGGCTTCAGTTACCCCAGCATTTTGGAGAGAAGTGAGGTCATCTGTGTCCTGCACAACTTTAGGGGGAGCTATTTGCATGGACTACTTTAGCCCATTATGGCATTCATTGTATTTCATCTCCAGGGAAATACTTTTTAACTGTGTTTGAAAGGATGAATTTAACTTAACTCTTCCTCAAAAATTTAGAAACGATATTTCTGTCAAATCAGAGAATTTTCTTCCTGGGTGTTAAAGAATGATACGAGGAAAACATTAGCTACTTCACTGTATTTAAATGCTGCTTGGATATTGGCGCTCCGTTACTCATTTTTATTTTAGTGATTTTCACTTCAGAATTCAAAATTAATTCCATATCCCGGCATCAAGTCTCTCCATCAGATTGAACTTGAACTGATGTAGCTGATGTGCTGCTTTGGAGCCCATAAGTGTGTGGGGGAATTGCAGTCTGTCTTCGATGCAATAGACTTATTAGAGCCTCCAGCCAAGCATCTGTGCCCACCTACATTGAGGATGACTGAAAGAAGGTTTCCAGAGGAGAGAGAGAGACAAAAGAAGGAGAGAGGAACAGTCAGGAGGTAGGAGGGAGGAAGGAAGGAAACCAAGTTATTCAGAGACTGTACTCAGACTCCAGGCTCTGAGACTAGGGTTGTGGAAGCAATATATGCTGGACTCTGTTTGTTGTCCAGTCCAATATCCGTTGTCAACTTCAGTCTTTTGGGCTAGCTTCTATTATATAGCTTGGAAAGATTTTTCTCAACTTTCATTATAGTCGGGTTTGCCATAGGATAATGGCATTATAGTTGGGTTTGCCATAGGATAATGGCATTTGGTAAATGGAAATCTATATTCCTGCCTCCTCCTGGTTTTTTTTCCCTTCCTACCTTAAATACTGATGCAGTGTGTAGAATTGCAGCTGTTCAGGGGTCATCTTCTGAACAAGAAGAATAGACCATATTATGCCCAGTCTTCCCTGAGTTTCTGCCTACCTCCAGACTTCTGGTCATATGAGAAAAAACAAACCCTTATTTGGAGTCAAAGTTTCTGTTACTTGCATCCAAATGCATTCCTAATCAATAAACCGTACAGTCTCATATTATGGTGGCATTTGTCTTCTATTCTCCAATAATCTCATTTCCAACAATGAGTGAGAAAAAATACATATAAAGTTCTCATTCCAACACTTCTTCAAACCTGAAATTTCCATCCTGCTTGGCCAGGATGAACCCCACTTATGAGGTACTTAGTAGTTGCTTATTGAATGGATGTGAAGGATAGGAAAACACTCTTCAAATGTGGTGATGGAAACCTTTTTGAGTTCTCTGATTTGGCTGTTCCATAATGCACAGCAACATTATACTCTTAAGTTCAGCACCCATCTCTACTTATACAAGCCCTTGCCCTCGTGCGTGGTGTTGTGGAAACCCATTTCTATATCTGGCTGCCTTTTCTGGTGGGAAAAAAGGGAAGTCTGAGTTAGTATAGTATGAACTTTGACTACACTTTTAAAAAGCACAAAAAAACTAAGAAATATGTTCGCCAGATAAGGATTTATGTGGAGCTCAATCACAATGTGCTCATGTCTGCTTGGAGACAGCGAAGTTTGATAGTTGAGGGAGAGGTCATTAGAACCCAACAGAATTACATTTGAAACCCATTGTTGTCACTGCTGGCTGTGTGAGGTTGAGAAACTTAGTTAATTTTCTGAGCAAGCATTCCTTTCTTTGTAAAACAGAGGTAAGAATACCTGTTTTCCGTAGTGGCTGGGGCTAAATTAAATCATATGTACATAAAGTGTTTGGCATGTAGTAAGGGATTAATAAATGATCACTTTTCTATTAATGGTTGTAGTTATCCTGCAATATGATGGTTGGAAGATGTGATTGTGTCAGAACAAAATAAGAAATATAATGTCAGCTTGCACCTACTTCTCTTGTTTTAGAAAAATAGTTCTGGTTTATGATAACCTTATCTCTTCCTTGAGATGTTTCTGATTAGTCAGTCTGATCCATTCAAAGCTGTCAGTACAAAATTTCCTGTGATCTCTACCTGCCTTGCTGTATTGTCTCCTGGAGCCTCCAGAGGTGACCAGCTTCAGAGATTTCATTGTGTGTAATTAGTAGATTTCATTGTGTGTAAAATAAATTTCTTTTTTAATTAAAGAAATACAATTAAAGACATCTTCTAGCACACTAGTTGGGAGCTAAAAACAGGTTGGGTTTTTTTGATGGATGTTGTTGAGAATGTTCTGATTTGTGCATTGATATTCTCTCACTTTGAGGGTTCCCAGGAACGCTCAGTGAAGATGGTAACCTTCACCTAAGACTCTACAAAATGATTAATTACCGTTCATGTGTAATGAGGTAATTAAAACTTTGGGGGCATTTTGGCACTTCTAAGGGCTTCTTTAATTATCTGAAGGAGGCTTTTACCATCTCAAGAGGTATAACTGGCCTTTGGGAACTAAAGAATCACCTCAGAAAACAATAGAGCATCCCCCATGTTGGCGAACAACCTCTCTGATGAATGTTCTCTTTGAATAAACAGCCCACAGATATAAATCCTGGATTGAAATCACTGGGGAACTCTGACACAGTTTCTAATATACTAGTTACTCTTTCTTGATTGGCATAGGTATGTTCAGAGATCAGAACAGAAGCAGAACAGTTCTTTACTCAAATCCTTGCCTTGAGGCTAATTATTCTCCAGGAAGAAAGATGTCTCTGGGAGGTAGCCAAAGGTGTCCCTTAGAAAAAGATTACAAGAGAGCCTTATCCAACGAGATAGAAGCTGTTTGGCTCCACCAGACCTTTGCTTGCTTCCTTAGGAAATATCACAGAAAATGGAAGTGGCAATAATGTTAACAATAATTATAATTGAGTTCAGTGAATGCTGACAATAAGGGAGAGATGTCTGTTTCAGGAAACAGACATGGAACAAACAATCTGTACAAACCCCTAGGTCACAGCTTACAGGTGGCTCTGGATTTTATGGCTTATATCCAAGTGAGGGAGAGAGTTGGTGCCTATGGGATATGTGTTTCAGGTGAAACATGGAGATACAAGTCTAATAATATCAGTGAAAGGAAACTAAAAGGAAATTGACACATACCTCAGGAAGAAAACTTGATCTATACCGAAACCTTGCTCTAGAAAGCAAGGGAACTATTTGCTACGTTAATGGAGGGCATTGTCAGGATTTGATTTTCCCTTTTGGAATTAAGCAGCTTTTTCTTTTTCTTCTGTTTTTTTTAAAGTGTGGTAAATACGAGGTTTATTTTAAGTACGAGGCCACTATGTGCTATACTGACAGTAGATACAGGGCCAGAATAAGTTTGTAAATATTCATACACGTGTAAAAAAGACGACAACTTACACATGTTTTATTTACTTGATTGAAAGCCTTACGGTACATAAAATGCTTTCTGTAGTTGATCTCAGCTTTGTTTACACTGAAGTGAGTTATATCTGGGTTTTCTATGCTCAAGACTACTCAACTGCTGCTGCCGCCGCCATTGGTTTGTTTTCTTTCAGGATCAAGGTGGGTACTTTCAAATAAAATCTTGTTTTTAATTCCTTCTATGGCAAGTCTTTCCTGGATTCTTAGCTTTGCATAATTATACCTACAATGGAACCAGCATCCTAAAGTCACCAAGATAAATCCTCCTACTCCCATGTCACATGATCTTCTAATTCCACCTTCCCCTTCCCAGGCTCCTGGGGCTCTGGTGCAGCCATCATGGGGACAGTAGGCACCTCCTGAGCAGCTTTTTCTTGAAAAGAACTAACAGTATTCATTTTAATATACATTTAAGGTGAGGCAATAATACTAGTTTGTGTTATCAAAAACAACAGGTACTACTCAAATTACCTTTAGGTGTTGTGAGGTGCAGAGTTTTGAAACTTTGCAGTCTGGCTGAAGGGAGTGGAAAAAGTATAAGGTAGAATATGGAATTGGAGTGGGACCTTGTAGGGTAGGGGGATTCTCCACCTGCCAAGTTAGGGGAATGGGGGCAAGGAGGGACAAAATGAATGTAAAAGAAATAAATGGAAGATGAGTTTGGAAAAATAGGTTTGTGCAAGAACCAGGAAGGTTTAGAATATAACTTACAGAGCTCTGAGCTCAACTCATCTTGTGTGGGGGGCCTTCTTGAGGGCTTTTAAGCGGGAAAGTAGTAACATGATTAGAAGTAGACTATATTTTAAGTAAAGGTAGAAATTAATTCTTGAAATTTAGGAAACTCCCAACAATACCTGATTTCAAAATGAAAGTTAATATCTATATGTTCAAATATTTCTTTTTAAGAGTCTGAAAAACATGGATCTCCACCTAAGTGAAAAGCCAGTTTCATTTTCCCAGCCACATTCATCATCCCTAAAACATTTTGAAGTGTCTATCCTGGCAGAGTGGTCCAATTTAAATATACAGTTTCATCAGACCTCTTTAATGCCACATTATTTTAGGTAAAGTTGTTTCAATTGAGTGCACACATCTATTAGTGTGGAGTCATGGTGGATAATGAAGCACTGTTATTCCCACGGACCCATGTTAGGTGGACCAGGGATTTTAATTAAATATCCGAATGGGTGTTGCACAGTAGACACTCTCTAGAAAGCATCTGTCAGGGTTAATATTTTACAAGTTAGCTATGCCTCTTTCAACCTTTAATAATAATATTCTAACTCTTTATTCTTAGTTACTGCTAATAATTTCAAGGTAATACAGGTAGAAATTACTTGATTATCCAAGTGACTGCACATATCAAAGAAATAGAAAGTAATTTCACGTCTATATGTGTTTTATAAGTAAACATTACTAACATGTTATTGTATTTTTAA
This sequence comes from Stenella coeruleoalba, assembly GCF_951394435.1. Lineage (NCBI taxonomy): Eukaryota > Metazoa > Chordata > Mammalia > Artiodactyla > Delphinidae > Stenella > Stenella coeruleoalba. Next base: position 52,364,597 of record NC_137162.1, on the reverse strand, counting down.
AAATTACCTCTTTTTTTCCTAAGAGGAATTGAAAACACGTGATATCCTATGTTTGGAAGTGTTTAATGCCTGGCATATATGTAACTAAACTCAATTCTCAGTAATAGCAGTGACACTGCTCCTGCATCAAATAAATAAATAAACTTCTTGATCATTGCCATTTCTTCGGCTCTCTCCAGGCACTGAACTATAGTCCTATTCATTTTTCATAGTATGCTGCTTGACCACCTCAAGTCCATTTCATTTAAGCGTATGACCTTGCCATTTCCTTCCCCCCATGTAGACTTTGGCCATCTCTGTGGATGGAGCATTTGGAAAAGACTAACTTTGGCCCTTAATTTTCAGGAACATGAAACGCACAGTAGTCTTGTCACGTGTTAAGTCCATCCCTTGGGCACAACCCTCATACGGGCTGTTCAAGAGTAGGTAGGTGGTTGTTCCTGGATGGGAGAGGTGGACATCTATGACCCAAGCATTAATACATAATCACACTATACTGACTGTGGTCTTGGGGAGTGAATGACTGGGCTATTTTGACTTTCATCTCGTTTGACTCTTTCATATTTCCAACCACTGCTTTGAAAAAAATATATGTTAAATTTTATGCTTCTACTTAAGAAATAGATAACACTGTTCTGTGGATGGATCTGCAAACTCCATTCATTATGGACTACCAATCAGAAGTTATTTTGGTCCCTAAGAAAGAGAGCTTAACATGTATTTTAAGAATATTGAAGAAAACTTTGATACTCTAACTAGAAAAGATAGATTAAAATATTTCAAAATAAAAAGGAATTTTTTTTACTTTTACGACCTCCTCTTTGTTCCCAATTTTTTCTAATGCTGCTGCAGTTGGTAATGTCTTGTGTTGCTGTGTTGTTTCATAAATGCAGTGGAGAGAACAGCTAGATCTCTGTTCTTCCTAAGAGTAGAAAATTCTAATTATGAATACTCAGAATATTAAAAATTTGAGGACTGTATTCTCACTGGATTGGAATAATGACAGTTTAAGCAGAATTGAAGTAAGTTGAAATCACTTTTGACACTCGCAGTTCTTGAGGTCTAGGGAGGACTATCTCATTATAGTCCTTTTTTTTTTTTTTTTTTTTTTTTTGCGGTACGCGGGCCTCTCACTGTTGTGGCCTCTCCCGTTGCGGAGCACAGGCTCCGGACGCGCAGGCCCAGCGGCCATGGCTCACGGACCCAGCCACTCCGCGGCATGTGGGATCTTCCCGGACCGGGGCACGAACCCGTGTCCCCTGCATCGGCAGGCGGACTCTCAACCACTGTGCCACCAGGGAAGCCCTATAGTTCTTATTTCATGAGTAAGAAAAAAAGAGTCATTTAATACATTTTGTAGATGGTAATAGCACATTGTGCCTTAGTTCTGATATCTCTTTCTTTGACAGTTTGGAGACTACATTGGCTTGCAGGGGAGAATAAAATTTCAGTCATATTAACAGGAACATCTTTTATTTTCCAAGACCTAAGCCCCTGTAGTTCCCAGGGTGCATGATGCTCCTTATAGACACTCATTTGTTCTCATGATATCTTTACTATGGAATATTCGTTAAAAAATCATTTTCAAAAACAAGCAAAATCATGACCCTCATGCACATATAAAATGATGCCATATTAAAAATTCAATTTAGCTCATTAACGAGGGAACCAGTAAGATGCTATAAACGAGTTCTAAGGAGAATCCAAAGAACAGACATAATTATAGGTCAGGAATATTGAAAGCAGGTGTACTGGCCTCTTCTATGGTGGAAGAGGGAAGTCAATTGAAACTCCATGAGACAGAATGTTGCATGTCTATAGGCAGAAATTATTTTGCATTGCTGTCAGTTATCTACAATTTACAGAGTTGTAAAATAGCCTGATGCAAGGTTAGAATGAGATAACCTCAAAGTGTATGCTATAGACAATGCAGTTTTCCCCTGAAGCACAGATTTTTCCCACTATAGTTTTCTACTCTTGCATAACTAGTATTTATTCCATTAAGATTAATTTCATGCATGTACCTTAGGAAGCCTTCCCTGATGCCTTCTACCTGGTTTTAAGTTTTCCTCTACCTCTCAAAATATCTTGTGAATAACAAATACTGTGTTTACTATGTGGCATTATAATTCAATGTTTAGTGTCACTTTCAATTTCTCTTAAGACTAGAACTATATCTTATTTTTTTATTTTCACAGTATTTGGCACATAGACAAATTTTATAAGATGTTTACAGAATGAATGAATGAATGAGTGAATGACTGAGTGAAGAACTGATGGATGTATGCTTGAGTGGAGAGTATAAGAGCACATGTGTGATAAGCAAGCATTTGTCATCCTCTACAGTGCAGCAGGCGTTTGAGTGAGGCCAGTCACCTCTAGATTTCCCTTTGAGCACAGTGCATCTCCTATTATTAATAAATTAAACTCTGTTTATCTGACCTTCCTGTTGCCTTACTGTTTCATCTCAGGAAAGTCCTTTATATCTTTCGAACCTCAATTTATATTTGTAAAATGTATTCTCCTTACTATTGCTTAACCACATGTCAGAGATTTTAAAATCATAGATCGTTTAACATTATAGTAATGGATTTGCAAAATTAGACGATTTTGTGTAAGAATAAGCTACATGAGAAATGATTTGAGGTAGGTGGTCAGAAAATCTGTACTCTTTTAGTATTATGACAGTATGGCAAAAGCAGTGAAGCAAGAGCTAGTTCCTTCTCTTGGACTTTTTACTCTGTCCCATAATGTTGCAAATCCCTTGTGCATGTGAGGAACTAATCGTTTATTAGCTGAATCTGTAACCTGTTAGTGCTTCTTTTTAATTAACTAAGCATTGAGCCTAGAATGAATAGGCAGATACTATAATCACAGTGCCTATATATAAAGGTCCTTACATCTCAGAAATATGCACACAGAATTGTGGTTTTCCAGAATCCTTATTTCAGTGGATTCCTTTTTTTTTTTTTGCGGTACGCGGGCCTCTCACTGCTGTGGCCTCTCCTGTTGCGGAGCGCAGGCTCCGGGCGCGCAGGCTCAGTGGCCATGGCTCAATGGACCCAGCCGCTCCGCGGCATGTGGGATCTTCCCGGACCGGGGCACGAACCCGTGTCCCCTGCATTGGCAGGCGGACTCTCAACCACTGCGCCACCAGGGAAGCCCCAGTGGATTCCTATTTTAATGTATATGTTTGCATATGTATTTTTGAAACAGTAGACGTGTTGTGGAAACCACAGGATACTTCCTGCAAAGGGGCAGAGAGCAGTAGACGGCGCCTTGACTTTGAATGAGGTAGAATTTGAGTTGTGTCAATTTCCACTTGCATGACCTGAAGCAAACTACTTAATTTATTTCAGTTTTATTTTCCTTATATCTAAAATAAGAATAATGACCCTGGTTTCATAGGGCTGAGGTGAGGATAAGGGAGACGGTGAGTGCACCTGACTTGTGGAAACAGCTGTAGAAAATGTTAGCTCCCCCCAGCCCTTCCCTGGAACACGTCTATGCCCTTATCTGCATTTGCTCATCATTCTTTCTTACTTTCTGCATTTTACTTCCTCTTTAGTCACCACTTTCTTTAAATTCTTCATGATTTCGTTTAAAGCTCACTCCTCCCTACCATGTTTTTTGGTTTTCTTTATCTCTGCCAATTGGACTGTGAGCTCAGTGATGACAGAGGCCCTTGCTTGTCCTGTTGGGAGCCTCCAGAGCACCCTGCAAGGGTCCAGCATCCTGCCTAAGCCCAGCGGACTAAAACTCAGCACAGGAGACCTCTGTCTATACCGAGTTCCTCAGAGAAGTCACCTCAGTTTTACCTGTGTTCTCTAAAAACCAAAGACATTGTCTCTATAGCACAGACTTAAGCTGAATTTATTTTAATAAGTGCCGTCCATGGTCCTGAATAGAGTTTACATTATATACAGTGGGTTTGATTTTCTTTATCCTGCTGCCCTGTAGTTTGAACAGCTTGTACGTGTGTTTTCCATCCAGACTCACTCAACAAGCTTTCCCAAATTCACTGCAGCTTCAGGGTCCCAGGGAGTGAGGACTGACCTGGGGTCAGATGCATCAATCTTACTCTATCGCTAAAGTGATGCAAGAGGAATGAACAGATTTGTGTCAATGCCTGTGGTATTCAGGAAAACATATTAAAACATAGATTTATTTTAATTCCCTATGTTCTGAAGCTGGAAGGCAGAGATATACCCTGTGGTTTCTTTGCTCTTATTTTCTTCTTCACAGTATATTTATTCCTTGTGAGTATCTTTGGGCATGCATTGTGTTTTCTCTAATGAAAGTAGAAAAATTGTATCCTCATTGCTTATTTTTAGCACTGTTGCTATGCTAAACTGTAGCCCAGGCATCTTATTAAAATCAATTCAGGATTTGAATGTTCATTCTCTTTAATACAGTGGCATCACTATTCTTTCTGAAAATATGTCACCATATACGAGTTATCTATTTAAATATTTCCTATCAATTGTTGGAAAAGTATTTCTCATCTATTTAAGGAATAAGTCAAAAATTGGTACCTAGAGATTGGGGGCAAATTTTGTCGTGGGTTCTTTTGGATTCTTTTTGTGGATAGGTAAAGGGTCAATTATTTCCTTCATACTATCCTGAAGTGTGATTTATGGCATCTTTAGGGTGGCGTTCCACAGTGTACAACTTATTGTGCTGAATAAAGTGATTGACAGTTGTTTTATTAATTACCATGTGTCATAGTTAAAAGACTTCCTGACACATAGATTGAGTGACCTAAATTTTTCCACATGAAATTGAGGTTTTACAGTATATATTGTTGAGACAATCATCTGCATTCCCAGGCTGCTTATGCAGTTGCGCATGTGTAAAGAGCGACAACATGCATCTGCTCTTTCTGCAGTGGAGTCTGGGGCTGTTCCTTGTTGTCTATTATTTTGATTCCCAGCAGTAGAATCATGGGTGGGAATGGACTTTGGAGTGATCTGGGTCCACTCACAAGAGCTTTTAAGAAACAAGAGAAGGTAATTATCATGAGGGAATTTCTGGCAAGAACTGCATTTAACTTAAAAGGTTGACTTGCACTTTAGGCCATTATATCAGAGCTATACCTCACTTTAAATTAGATAAACATGCTAGCATAAAAAAAATCTGTGGTGATAAAGGGAAGAACATTAAACTTGAAGGGTGCCTCTTCTAGGGCAAGTGTTAGGCTGTATGCTTTCCTAATTGCTATCTCATTTAATCTTCCTAACAGCCCTGAAAGGCATGGGTTATTATCCCCAATTCACAGATGAGGAAACCAAGCTCAGGGAGATAAAATAAGTTTTTCGTTGTAAGGGATTGGCCTGGCATTCAAAGCTAAGCCTTTATGACTTAAGACCCATGATTTGTTCTGTATGATGCTAAAATCAACATGCCTTTCTTTCCTGTAGAAGATCATCCACCATTTTTTTTTATTGTGGTAAATAGCACATAAAATGATATCTACCATCCTAACAAAAATTTAAGGGTATAGTGCAGTGTCATTAACTATAAGCACAGTGACAATTGTATAGTGGATCTCCAGAACTCTTTCATCTTGCATGACTGAAACTCTGTACCCAATGAACAGCAACTCTCCATATGTTTTTACATCTATCAGTAAAGGCTCATTCCCCCTTTCTCCTCCCTGCAACGTGTGTTTGCTTTTTGTTTTTGGATAGAGAGGGAAAGAGTGTGACAGCAGCGCTAATCTCAGTGTCACTGTTTAGCCAACGGATCTTGGGGTAGTGACGTACTGTAGCTACCCCACGTCATTAGCCAGATTCACTATCAAGGTGATCGGATTATTAACGAGCTGTTTTACTAATCAATGTGAGGTGAATTGGGTTCTAATTTGTAATCATGAGCACAGTTTCTGTTGCACTGAGGCCACAGGACTCCTCACTTACTTTGAATCCCAAGTTGACAATGCCCCTCTGAATCAGACAGAATATATTTTTAGTCACACTGACTTGAGAACCAGCCCCCTACCCCCCCCTTCCCCCCCACCCCGCCACCTTGGCAGGTCACAGACAGCAGTCGTCCGTCTGGTAGAGAAACCTCTGGATGGAGTCAGACTGCCTCGCAGGCCCTGGCTCCACTCCAGAGAGCGATCAGTGGGTCCAGCACTGCCAGACAGCCCCCTGGCACAGGGGCTGGCCAAAAAGTCAGGGCATGAGGATCCTCTGTACTTCGGGCACGATGCCCAGCTCCATCAGGGCAGAATGTGGAGCTCAGCAGATTGGAGTTTGGTCTCCATGGCACCAGGGCCACAGGGTTGAGCTATAACCATCCCCAGGCACCTGCATTGTCTCAGATGTATGCACACGATGCATTCCACCAAACGAATCCTGTAGGAGAAGCTTATCTTGCCCCTGACCCAAGGCAGGAAAAACATTCTCTCTTTTCTCCCTTCCTTGTTTACATTATTTAACCAGTTTTCAAGCACATGAGTCTTTTAAACAGGCCTAATAGCAACGGCATGATCTTTTAGGAACACCTGCAGTACTGAGAGGCATTCAGTAGGCGTCTCCCTCTGGACCCAGTTCACAGTGTAAGTTTCCGTACAGCACTTAAATTTGGTGAAGCACAGTTTCCTCTTCTTTTAACTGGAGGATTGATGGCATCTGCCTCATACATACTTTACAGAGTTGTGAGAATTAAGGGGAAAAGTGAAAGTGCAAGAATTTGGCAAACAGTAAATATGACATAGATATTCTGTGTTGTGAATACTCCTAGACAAATCAACTCAAGAAGAGTTGGGTCTTTATGGCACAGAGATGTGCTCATAAGTGCCTCTGAAATAATGGAAAGGAATCTCAGTGAAGGCGGTGGTAGAGAGAGCGAGAGAGAGAGAGAGCCAGAGAGGGAGAACAGTATAAAACAAAAAAAATCTCAAAACTCTTTTGTAATTAACAATCTAACACCTAGTAAAATCTTAAAATATTGATCTTATTCATTATGGGATATCCAAGTGATTTAACTCTTCATTAGTTGCTTAAAAAAATCAAACTTTGATAGAGTGAAAGCATACCCAATATGCAGAGTCCTATACATTCTTTTTTGTTGTTGTTATATTTTTTAAAAATTTATTTATTTTACTTATTTTATTTTTGACTGCGTTGAGTCTTCGTTGCCGTGCGCGGGCTTTCTCTAGTTGGCAGTGAGCGGGGACTACTCTTCGTTACGTTGCGCGGGCTTCTCGTTGTGGCTTCTCTTGTTGCGGAGCACGGGCTCTAGGCATGCGGGCGTAGTAGTTGTGGCTCGCAGGCTATAGATCGCAGGCTCAGTAGCTGTGGCGCACAGGCTTAGTTGCTCTGCATGTGAGATCTTCCCGGACCAGGGCTGGAACCTGTGTCCCTTGCCTTGGCAGGCGGATTCTTAACACCACACTACCAGGCAAGCCTTAGAATCCTGTGCATTCTGAATTACTTATATTTGTGAACGTTGTTTTGAAAAATGCAGTCCAAGCTTATTTTATAATGCTCATCTTTAAATCACCTTTTCCTTATCATATTCTTATATTGTCCATACATAATTTCACATGATAATAGTGTATATAATTAATACTTTGCCAGGCAAAATGCTAACCCTTAATTATATGGTGTCTCATTTAATCATCACTGCAGCCCTCTGATGGTATGTATTACTATTATACCCATTTTGCAGACGTGAATGCTTGGAGAAGTTATGTAACTCAACAAAAATGACAAAGATCATAGCAATAGGAGTCAAGTTCAGACTACTGGAACCCAGAACCCATGATTTTTGTTTAGTTTTTTTTCAAGTAGCCATGCACAATTTTATTTGCCAAGCCTGGAGGGAGCTAATTTGGCCTCACTGAAAGCTGCATGTCCTGCATAGAAGGAACTTCTGTCCAGATGCTTGCTGTTAGCTGAGCACAGTGACCCATGCTCTCTCCCTCATCCATTTGCTCCTGTGACCACCATCTGAGATTTTTTTGGTCTTTCCATCTTCCCTTCACCTTGAAACTTGACACGTATCCCTCTCCTGTCTCCCCCAGCTGGTCAGTCTGGTTTCTAATACCCTCTTTTCCGTGTTCTCACTCCCTAATAATCCCGCTCCTGCTTCTTGGCCAACACTGGCCTAGTGAGGAAGATGGAGGCCACATATTCTATTCTCAGGTTGTTTTATGAAGAAACTAAATCCCCTTGAATTCAGAAGAGCATGCTGAGCAAATCTATGGAAACCTTGCACAGTTGTATATTTTTGTAAAATAGTGTATTCTGATAATATTTTCCAAGACACCAAATTTACCTAATCCCAGAAGATACACCGAATATATTATATAAAGAGGATAATGTGTTGTGCAGCTTAAAATTCCTGGAAAATTTCTCATTACTTGTATCGTACAACCAAATTCCAGTGCAAGGCAACCCATTTGTGAGTGATGATTAGCGCTGCCAATGCCCCAGCAGTAGCAGGAAAGGATGTTGCGAAATGATCCAACTTCCATTAGAAAATAATGACTGTCTTGGCTAAGCAACATTTTTTAAATTAAATACTGAAAATTTCTAGTAATCAGAGAGCTTATTAGCCATGAAATTCGATTCCAGTATCAGGGACTATTCACTTATCAAATAGGAGCCAAATAATTGTGGGCGGAATTTATAGTCCTGCACTAGGAATAGTGTTAAATATTATGGAAATGGCACTGGTGTATATAGCTCCAGCTCTAGGGAAATGTGGCATTTTACAGTTTCAGTGGCAAGTTAGGCTGGTGATTAACAGAATGCAATCATTAATTTCTGAGGCATGAGAGTTCCTCTGTATTCTCTTGGGATCCCAGAGTTTTGCAGAACAATGAACCCGTCATGACTTTCTACTGAGCCTCACTTGTCTGTTCCAAATTTCCATCAGCTGCCTTGAGACAGGCTCAGAAATCCTTGCCGTGGAATTAGCCTTAATTCATGGAGGGAGGTGTTCCTGCCTTCAGGAAGACTGGAAACAGTATGCTTTCAGCAGGCTCACCTCTGAGTTCCCCATCTTTTCTCCTGATGGTCTCTACTAATATCTCCCATGCCCACTCACCTGACCAACCCCTCTCCATACGTTCCAATCCTCTTTTAGGGAAATGGGAAGCAAGTATTCCCTGAGTCCCCAATGATGCCACAAATTGTGTGAAATAACCCAGATACAATTTTTGGAAGTGGGTGTTTACTGATTAAGCCCATGAAGATTAAATACTATGCCACAGTACAAAGTTAGTGAGGATGAAAGGCAGGATTCACACCTAGGTCTATCTGTTCTCCAAACATTTCTCACTATAGAAATAAAAGATGGTAAGGTTTTAGGTGAATATGTTAATCTGCCATAGATATTTCTACTTAAATGTCTCTGAATGCATACATTTTAAAATGTCTTTAAACTCAGGAAGTCGTTTTCCACATGCATAAGTTTCACCACCATTTTCCAACAATACAGTTCTGACATAGGAACTTTGAGTATTTTCGAATATGCATACACATACATGCATATGTATACATATACAATATACATAAATATACATACATCTGTACACAAACACATGCATGCACAAACACACATATTAGATATATCTGTGTACATACACAGATACATACATATGTACATATATACGTTCACATAGATAGATAGATATAAAATCTTTCATGATATTTTTCTTTCTGATCTGTAGGGACTGGATTTCACCTGATTTAAAACCTCTCCCTAGGTACCTACATATATGTCTGTCTTCAACCTGGTTAGCAAACTATTACAATACATGCATTCTTCAAGTCAACCCAAGTTTAGAAAGTTTAGCAGATAAAAAGTGCAGTGGCAGGCTCTCTAAAGAATAAGAGAGAAAATTCTAACAGATGCATGGACAGAGTAAAACAATTTGCCTATCGTCACACGCTAGGAAGGGTCAGGCTAGGCGTTCAAGTCCACATTCTGCTCACTACATTAGCGCAATGCTGTCAGAAAGAGAAAATGTCAGATTTAAAAATTTCTTCCCCTTGCCTCAGCATATCTTAGCATTTTTAGGTATATTTGGAAGAAAGCTGAGGCTCATGCCTGTCAACTTGTTCCAAAAGCCCTTTTCTCCCTTCCTTCCTTCCTTCCTTCCTTCCTTCCTTCCTTCCTTCCTCCCTCCCTCCCTCCCTCTCTATCTTTCTTTCTTTCTTCCTTTTTTTCTCTCTCTCTCTTTCTCTCCCTCCCTCTCTCTCTTTCCCTCTTTCTCCTTCTCTTTCTTTCTTTCACTGTACCGGGTCTTACTTGCGGCACACGGGATCTTCATTGCCACGTGCAGGATCTCTGTTGAGGCAGGCAGGATCCTTAGTTGCAGCACACGGGATCTTTAGTTGCAGCATGTGAACTCTTAGTTGAGGCATGTGGGATCTAGTTCCCTGACCAGGGATTGAACCCAGGCCCCCTACATTGGGAGCACCGAGTCTTAGCCACTGGACCACCAATGAAGTTTCTAAAAGCCTTTCTAAATAGGGAAGTATGGCCTTCAGACATACCCAATAAGGAACAGATTTGCTTGAAAACTCAGTGTTATGGTGCCTCATTTAGAGTTAACAGGTAAAACATTGCATGTCAACTGATTTTAGGAAGGACAAAATGTCATGCATGTGTCTGCCATGAATGCTGCTTTCTTGCCAAAGTGGGATGTTACTAGTAATATAGTTACTAGACATAGTTAACCTATGTCTCTACCTACTTAGAACATATTATTACCAGATTCTTCACAAATATGCCCATTCTTAAGGCCTTTGACTATTTTACAAATTTATGAGTTTACCTTGTTTCCTTTATTATAGGAGTCATTGTGGCTTTTGGGTGGCATTCTTCCCCCAAGCAGGAAACTGAGCAGTGTGGGTTCACAGGGCTTTAGTGATGAGTGTAAGCAATAACTTTACTCTTTGAATACTTTAATCCTCAGTTAATTCTAGATCCCACTACAAGCTGAGGTGAAGGGCTGGAAGATTTTTTTTTCTCTCAATAGGAAAGTGGCCAATATTTTACTTACTTCCTGATGCATGTGTCTTTCTCTCAATCTACTGTCAATCTATTTAATTCTCTTGGATCTAGCTCTGAACCTAATTGTTGAATACTGGCCAAAGCCACTTTGGGGAACTGTTTTTAAGTAAGAGTGAATACTTTCATTTGTAAGCTACAGTTGCTCAAAAAACATCCTTTTCCTCATAAACAGAGGTTATTTATTTATTTTTTTTGCGGTACGCGGGCCTTTCACTGCTGTGGCCTCTCCCGTTGCGGAGCACAGGCGCAGGCCCAGCGGCCATGGCTCACGGGCCCAGCCGCTCCGCGGCATGTGGGATCTTCCCGGACCGGGGCACGAACCCGCGTCCCCTGCATCGGCAGCGGACTCCCAACCACTGCGCCACCAGGGAAGCCCAACGGAGGTCATTTTTGTTTTGGTCTAGAACAGTATTCCTCAAAATCTCTTAGGTAGCTGAGAAGACAGCTGGGTATATGACAGTATCTGTATTTATTGTTGTTATCCTTTCCTTGTGAAAGAGTGGCTGGTCTACTGATGTATGTATTTCATTAAATGACATTGTGATCTTCCCAACGTGGAGAGTTAGAGTTGAAGATCATGTACTCCAATTTCCTTATTTTACATTTAGGAAAACTGAGGCCCAGAGAGGTGAAATGACTTAATCAAGTCACAGGGTACCACAAATGAGGCTTGAAACCATATCCTTTGAGTTCAAGTACAGTTTACTTTGAGGTAGTGTTTTACTGTGGTCAACCAGGCACAGGTGGAATATAGAACTTCAGAAGGATTTTTGCCCACCAACAAAAAGAACTTAGTTGAAGACAGTTAGGGGGAATATGCTAATTTTGAATAGGATAACACTATTATAGACAATTTTTAAAAATCCAAGTATGTTTACTTTATGAAAAATCAAACTTGGAAATGATATTTGTCACTCTTCCATTCATTGCCAGTGGCAGTTTTTAAAGTATCGCTGGGGAGTAGCTTTCTTATTTAGCTTTAATCTTCACAAATATCCATGCATAAACATAGATTTTAAACAGTGTTTTCAAAGGATTAAATGAGAACTGTCTAAAATGTCTGGTGAAAATTAAGATTTCACAATGTTATATTTAGAATTACTATTCGATGTCTCATCCAAAGTGTAAAAAACAAATGGCAAATACTTTGAAGTTCATCATATTGTATTTTTCTACTGTTTACTACTCTCACTCTTAAACTTAATGGGCTCATGTGAGAGGCAAAGTGTGTGCATTTGTAAACACAGAATACATTTAGAATTATCAGTGGAAGCTTGACTTTTTTTCCCAGGAAGGTTCATTGTAGTTAGGAATTCATTAGCATCAGTAATATGTGGGAGATTTAACCTCCCGCTTTCAAATGAAAAATGTTCACATTTTTCAACAACTCTTTTATTAGGCCCTTTGAGCTATCTGTGCTGGACATTTCTTGTGATATTTCTGTCATTTAGTTTTTATTTGTTTTTAGTATCAAGGGAAAGTGAATGCTAGGTCAAAATATCTTGAATAAAACTATAGGCAGAAATCATTTTGAATAATAATTATATAGTACAATGCAAACTGACACATAGTAACATTTGTAAAACATTGTATTAGAGCTTTTTTTCCTAAAAGGACCTGAAATTTTGGTTGTTATTTTTATTCTGCTATATTGATTGTTAGATATGTAGACAGTTTCTTGCTTTCTCATTTAAAATGTATGAGAATCTGTGGCAGTGTCATTGGTCCCTGGGAAACAAATGATGTCATTAAAATAACATTAGGACTTTGAGCTTCTCAAACCCAGAATTATTAACTTTGAGCACAAGCATGGCAGAAAATGTTAATGATTCTTTTAGTGCTTAATTCAAGTGTTGTGTGATGGTTCTTTGGTAGAAATCTACATTCTATTGATAGTACCTGAGGGAGAAGAAAACAAATAAACAAGCTCAAGTTCGAGAGCTGGTAGTTTTATTTATACTTAAGTGTGTCTTATTCTTCACCTCAGTCAAATATTAGCACAGAATAAAATATAGAAGAAAAAAAAACTTAAGTTGTCCCTTATATTTTTCTTGTGATTCTGTAGCATCGTGACATCATTATTTAGTGAAGAATATCTTTGTTTTGAAGCTATTATTTTAGGCTAGAAGAATAAGATATGTAATTCTTCTAATCACATAATCTCATTCCTTAAATTCTTAATTTTGGTTAATTTCTCTTTCGGATAGTGTGGATTTTTACATAATTTCTGCACATTTGAGAATATCATCCTGTTACCTTCACACGTGAAACACAGCATATCTAGGGATAATATATCGATGCATATCAGTGCATATCGATATGCATATCGATGCATATCAGCATATCAGTCAGTTGCTTTGCTTTACATTAAATATTTTGACTGTCTAATAGTCAAATTAGACAGTCAAAATATTTGTAGTTTGTAATGTAACAGTAAATTAAAATGAAGATAAGAACATATGTTTGTTTGTTGATTCTGCACATAATATAGCAACTACTTCTCATGATGTGCTCGGGTCTTTTCCCAGGTTAGTGAACTTCTTCAAGTAAGGCTTTGATAATTGCTTTTCTTCTTAGATTTCTGCTTTATTCCCTAGGAATGTCTGCAATCCTTAGGTTTTGATTTCTGTTATCTTCCTTCAATGTCAATCAGAAGAGGAACCTTTGTCATTTTTGTCCTGTGCTTTTGGATGGCTCAAGTGCGTTCTCCACATCACTTTTTACACTTTGCAATAGAAAATTTCTGTTGCTTAATGTTTCCAAAGGGTCTTATTTTTTTTCTGCTTTTGCCATTACAGCTTTCCTAAATCCCACCTTATTGCATTTCTTTTTATGATAAGGAGGCTGCCAAAAATCTTTCTAAATTTTCTTTTAGCAACTATTGAAAATTATTTTCAAAGACACTGCAGTATTCCACAGAGCCTCGCTGCTGTTTCTCCTTTTTCTCTTATTTTCTGAGTTTATAGGTTTTATGTGAGATTTTCTGTATATTCAGATTGCAGTGACAAATGCTCATTCCAGACCACATGTTTCCCAAGATATAGGGTCTGTGGAGAGCCCATGGCCCTTCTGCATCCCTTTGGATGCTGATGGAATTCCCTTCTCAGATCAATAGCTAAATAGTAGATAGATTTGATTAGCCTCCAGCCCAATTCAAGGCACCAAACTGACACTCGTCTAGTATGAGACCGAGTTTTCTCCTTTGAACATCTGGCTACCTGATATTCTGAATCCATAAAATTAAAATTCCAATCATCATAGCCCTTAGGAATCTACACTTTTTTTTCTTTCTGTGCCTATAGTGCTTAATCTGTGGGAATGATATATTGTAGAATGGAATATTTTCTCATTTTCTCTACCATCTCTCCACCCCACATACTCATCAGCAGCATACAGTCTTCCTTCCAGTTATTCTCTCAGAGATTCCAACCCTGAGCAGATATGCTGAGATGGTGGTGAGACTGAGGGAGAACAAGGTCCTAACTGCACTTGGTGTTCATGCACTAGAACATTCAAACATGCTCTTAACCTCAATATTGCAACCTCATAGAGGCCTTCCATATTCACTCAGTCACCCCACTCTCATCATTTATTTTTAATTTTCTTCATCTATTGCTCTCAGAAATTATGCTGTTGATTCACAGCACATAGTATATTCTCAACAAATATTGTTGGATGAATGAATGGATGGAGAGTTGCTTAGGGTTCTCATTGGCATGGGATTTGTGCTCTTGGTCTACAGGGCAGTATGGTGGTGGTGGGGTGGAAGGTCTTCCTTATCTGCTCTCAGATTTTCTCTGCCTTCGTAGGTGTTTTGGGGGAAAGTGGTGAGAGACTGTCACAGATTGCTAACTATATACCATTTTAACCACCAAGGCTGACACTCTTGTTGCCTCCTCTGCTCTGCCTCCTGCTTTCTCTCAAAGTGTTCTTACCCTCTGTTCTCTCTCTCCAACTGTGCTTGTTCTTGCTTAAAATTCCTCCTTCCACTCTTCATTTTTGCTCTGGTCATTTCCTTCACCACATCCTTGTGCCTACCCACTGTCTCTATCCTGCTTTGTCTAATATAAAACATGGTTCTTTAACTTTGGAGAGAATTTATATTTTCTCATCTGCAGTCTTCTCAAAATAGAGGGGAGATTGTAGGCTGTGATCAATTTTGGGGACATCTAATGGAAGTAAAAGGGGTAAATCAGTACATTCAGAATTCTTCAAATTGATATCTATTTCCATACATCCTTAGCTCTTTTAATACAGTTATAACTTTTACTACCAAAAAACTATACATAGTAATTGATTTTTAGCTTCCTATCTCAGAAGCTACAGATAAAAGAATATTAATTTTTAAGAGGTCACTCAATCAGAAAATGCATTATTCAGTTAGAATGGTGAGAGGAGCAGTGGGATGGAACTCAGGAAATCTGAGGAGTAGCTCTGACTCTGCCCCTTACATTGTTTGAGAGAAGTCATTTGCCTGCTTGGGGTCTCCATGGACTTTTGCTTTATTTTTTATTTAAATAAATTTATTTATCTTATTTATTTATTTTTGGCTGCGTTGGATCTTCATTGCTACGCGCAGACTTTCTCTAGTTGTGGTGAGTGGGGACTACTCTTTCTTATGTTGCACGGGCTTCTCAATGCAGTGGCTTCTCTTGTTGTGGAGCACAGGCTCTAGGTGCACGGGCTTCAGTAGTTGTGGCACACGGGCTTAGTAGTTGTGGCTCGCAGGCTCTAGAGCACAGGCTCAGTAGTTGTGGAGCACGGGCTCATTTGCTCTGCAGCATGTGGTATCTTCCCGGACCAGGGCTTGAACCCATGTCCCCTGCATTGGCAGGCGGATTCCCAACCACTGCGCCACCAGGGAAGCCCCTGGACTTGTGCTTTAAAATGACCAAGGTTTCCATCACCTTCATGTACAGAGAATCTCCAGTCATGTGAAGTTGACTCTCCGTACAGATTTATGCTCCCATCTAACACCCAGTTGTTCCAAAGTGTCCCAGCAGTGGCCTAGCATCACCAAGGATGCTCAGCTCATAGTCGAAGAACTGGCTATTGACACCTCTCTGATTATGGATATTATTTCCAAATCAATATTAGTAAACATGAAGTCACTATTTGCTTTGCAAAGGATGGTTTTAGCCATAGATTTACACAATGCATTTTAATCATCTCTTGTATGAGGGATGAAAACTGAGCAATTCAATTTTGAAGTAGCTTCAAAAATAGTGTTTCTATCAACTGACCTGTTTGGGATTTGTTTGTTTATCTTAATAAAAGATTGTCATTATTATGTCTTCCACAGTGACACTAAATATGATCATCCAACTCCCTGTGGTTCCTTTACTTGGGAGTTATTGAACTAAGGTCAAAGTGAAGTAACCCTTCTCACCCAGACCAAGGCAATAACTACACTCCCCTGCGTATCTGCACTGTAACCTGCCACAAACATTATTTTCCACTTGGGTTGAACTCTTTGTCATTTCATTAACAGGTTCTTTGCCACTTTTTACACCAGCATTTATACATTTTTCTTTTAGCTTTATTGATGTGCAATTGATAAAATAAAATTGTAAGGTATTTAAAGTATACAGCATGTTGATTTGATATACATATAGATTGTGCATTGCAAGAGGATTACCCCCATGATAGTTCCCATGTTATATATTAGATCCTGAGGCCTAATTCATTTTATAACAAAAGTTTGTATGCTTCGACTAACCTCTCCCTATTTCCCCCAGTATTTATACTTTGACATCCATCTGGAATCTTCTTTTTATTTCTTCTCAATCCTTTTCATTCTCTGGAGCCCTTAACCCGGGTTTTTAAAGCCCTTGTTATCAATCCACAAAATACTTTAGACCCTACACAACTCAACCAAAGCTCCTTGCCTTTGTTTAGTCCTTAGAACTGACTCAGAACTGCACTTAGAAATTATATGTTTAAAAATCTATTCACCCTTAATAGACTGCAATCCTGCTCTTTTTTAGTAGACTTTATTTTTTAGAGAAGGCTTATATTCACAGCAAAAATGAGAGGAAGGTACAGAAATTTCCCATATACCCCTACCCCCCTACATGCATAGCCTCCCCCATTATCAACATCCCCAACCAGAGTGGTTCACTTTTTGGTGTTGATGAATATGCATTGACACATCTTTATCACCCAAAGTCCGTAGATGACATTAGGGTTCGCTCTTGATGTTGTACAGGCTGTGAATTTGGACAAATGTACAATGACATGTATCCACCATTATAGTGTATGTGCAGAATGGTTTCACTGCCTTAAAAATCCTCTGTGCTCTGCCTACCCATCCCTCCCCTAGCCCCTGGCAACCACTAATGTCTTTACAGTCTCTATAGTTTTGTCTTTTCCAGGTGTCATATAGTTGGAATCATACAGTAAGTAGCATTTTCAGATTGACTTCTTCCACTTAGTCATATGA
Source organism: Stenella coeruleoalba (assembly GCF_951394435.1). NCBI lineage: Eukaryota > Metazoa > Chordata > Mammalia > Artiodactyla > Delphinidae > Stenella > Stenella coeruleoalba. The sequence continues at coordinate 52,347,121 of NC_137162.1, read as the reverse complement.
ATTTAAGTTTCCTCCATGTCTCTTCTTGGCTTGAGGGCTCATTTTTTTTTTTAACACTAAGTAATATTCTATTGCCTGAATGTATCTCAGTGTATTTATTCATTTATTTACTGAAGGACGTCTTAGTTGCTTCCAGGTTTTGGCAATTATGAATAAAAGTGCTGTAAACATCTGTGTGCAGGTTTTTATGTGGGCATAAGTTTTCAGCTCCTTTGGGTAAATACCAAGGACTCCTATTGCTGGATCATATAGTAAAAGTATGTTCTGTTTTGTAAGAAACTGACAGATTATCTTCCAAAATGGTTGTAACATTTTGCATTCCCCCTAGCAATGAATGAGAGTTCCTTGTTCCATATCTTCACCAGCATTTGGTGTTGGCAGTGTTCAGGATTTTGGTCATTCTAATAGGTATGCAGTGCTATCTCATTGTTGTTTTAATTTGCATTTTCCCGATAACATACAATGTGGAGCATCTTTTCATATGCTTATCTGCCATCCGTATATCTTTTATGAGGAGATATCTGTTAAGATCCTTGGTTGTTTTATCTTCTTATTGTTGAGTTTTAAGAATACTTCATATATTTTGGATAACAGTCCCTTATCAGATATTTATTTTGCATATATTTTTCCTAGTCTGGAGCTTGTCTTCTTTCTTTTGAACATGTCTTTCGCAGAACAGAAATTTGCAATTTTAATGAAGTCCAAATTTTCAGTTATTTCTTTCATGGATCAGGCATTTGGTATTGGATCTAAAATGTCATTGCCAAACCCAAGGTCATCTATATTTTCTCCAAAGTTGTAGGAATATTTTAGACATTTGGATCTGTGATCCATTTTGAATTAATTTTTGTGAAGTTTATATGGTATGTATCTAGATTAATTTTCTGCAGGTGGATGTCCAGTTGTTCCAACATTATTTGTTGAAAAACCTATGTTTTCTCCATTGTGTTGCCTTTATTCCTTTGTCAAAGATCAATTGACTGTGTTTATATGAGTCTATTAATGGACTCTATTTTTTTTTTTTTTTTGCGATATGCGGGCCTCTCACTGTTGTGGCCTCTCCCGTTGCGGAGCACAGGCTCCGGACGCGCAGGCTCAGAGGCCATGGCTCACGGGCCCAGCCGCTCCGTGGCATGTGGGATCTTCCCGGACCGGGGCATGAACCCGTGTCCCTTGCATCGGCAGGTGGACTCTCAACCACTGTGCCACCAGGGAAACCCTGGACTCTGTATTTTATTCATTGATCTATTATTCTATTCTTTCATCAGTGCCATACTATCTGAATTACTGTAACGTTATAACTGCGATCTCTTGCAATCGAAGATCTCAGTTTTTACTTTTTGGGGTATTCTTCAAGAGTCATTATAATAACCTTGACTATTAATGCACTTCATTAAATATTTGTTAACTTAAATATCAATACTATAAGCATAAGGGTGAATTATAACAGTAGAGTGGATGTTTGAGAACATAGAGAAGAGATCTGTGTGTGTTTGAATACTGGCTCTGCTTCTTACTAGCTGTGTAGGATAATTATTATCTACTTCATGATGGTGTTGATTAAATAAATTATTACATATAGTCTTACCACAGTACCAGGAACAAGGCAAATGCTTAATAAATGTTGCTATTGTTGTTACTGTTCCATTCAGAATACAATAAATTAGGTTTCATGTCATTATTTCCCTATAGATACTTGTCAGCTGGTGTGTGTGTGTGAGTGTGTGTACGTGTATGTATGTGGATATCCTGTACTATCACACAGCAGTATATGTCTTTTTAAAAAATAGTTTTGTGTAATATTTTAAGTTTTTTTGATCCCTATTTCAGCTTTGAAGAGTTTTCTTCTATATTTTCTGTGATTTTTCATTTCTTCATCTATTTTGTTTTCTCTGTTCAAATACAGTGATAAGTAAACTAAAAGTCGGGAAATTTTAAGCATCTAATATCTAAATTATTTGCCTTTATCCAGTGAGTTCTATGAGAATTTATCAAGTGAAAAATTACTTCATCCATTTGTGTTTCTACGTAATCTGTTTGTTACCTTTATAAATTTCATCCCCATTTAATCTATCATAATTTAAGAGTATTTGCTCTTAATGACTGTATATGTACCATTTTCTTTTGAACCAATTATTTCCTTATGGGTGGCTTTCTTTGAATTATGCATCTTTTGATAGTGTGGAAGCTTTTAAAAATTAGTAAAATCTAAATTTGTACATTAGATTAAAATCAAGACAGTTGCAATAGTATCCAGGGTTGATGTGATACTGTGTGATTTGCTTTCATATTCACACCCTAATTTTGAATCCAATAGATAGTTTTGCTATTGAATTTAGCTTGCTGTGTTAAAGAAACGATTAAAAATCTGACATTCATTTTCATGCAGGTAATACAGTCAGTTAGTAATTTAACATTCTCCTCTAGATCTCAGGGAGGAGATCTGTGTAAGGGGGAAGGAGAGAAAAGCCTGAATCTCAGCCATTGTCTGAGAAAGAAGAATAGGTAGGAGGTGGTAGAAATGAATTTCGTAGAATCATTGGCATGTATACCAAAAGTTTGCCTTTCAGGAAATGATCCTTTTTAGGTCTGTGACTATTATATTGAGAAAAATGTACTTCTTTTACTTAGGGGATTCAATGATCCTTTAAAACATTATAAATATCCTTAGCAAATTTCTTCTGCATCCATCTTAAAGTGGGTCACAGCACTGGCATATGCTATAATATTGGGCTACTGCTGGGAGCCACAGATTACACTTATGGTTTTTTGAAATGTAATAGCTCCTTCTCATTTTCTAGAAATGTATGACAGGCAGAACTGTCATCTTCTCATGAACAATGTTCAATTTAGGCAACTGCAATCCTAAATATGTTACACTGGTTTAGGGTCACTACAACAAAAACTGAAATGCATGTAGTTGTGACCATGAAGAATTTGTTGGTCTCCTTATCCAAAGACCAAAAGTCTCCTTTGGTCTTTCCTGAAAATAACTTACCAGCATCAAGAACACTCATTCAGATGACTGCAAACTGAATTAGGCTGCAGGGAAGGGCAACAGTAATCCAAGGGGTCCAGTTAATCTCATAATGCAGTTCTTCATTTATTGTTAATGCATGAGACTTACATTGACAGCCAACCATATTCCAAAAACTGCACTAGTTACAGGAAACGCAGGAGGAATGGGCCATCATTTCTGTGCCTGGGGTGTTCACATAGTCTTAAATGCATCTGGGAATCTCAAGAACCAAAACAATGTGGATTTTTGGCCACATTGTTCTCAGTAGATACTGAACTGTTCCAAATTGGTCCCTTGATCTCTTTAAGGTTGAAACTGTAGACAAAGTAAAGAGAGTTCAAGCAAGAGGAAGAAAGCGATTAAGAGGATGGAGAGCTCTTTTAACAAGAAACTCATAATGTATCGCTTAGCTCAATAATAGTAAGTGGAGCTCAGGATAATGATATATAAATATTTGAAAAATATAAACAGGAAGGAGCACATTGTTTAATGTTATTCAGCTAAAGGTAACTAAGAGCAATGCATAGTACTTAGGAAAGGGAAATTCAAAATAAATGTACGAAAAAAAGTTTCCTCAAAGAAAATATGGGGCTTCATTACAGCAAAGCATTGCAACTATACAAGAAAATGTGGAACAAGGAAACTAATAGCAGGAAGTTTACCAACAGTGGGTTCATTCTTTAATTCATTAATTCACCAAAGGTTTTTAGGTAATTTAAATATTTAACATTTCCTTTGCTCCCATATCTTTATTCATTGTGCTCATTCATTTATTCAAAAAGTACTTCATGAGCATTTCAGTGTTTTCAGAATTGGGAAACACTGGCAGTAATATATTATTTAGGGTAATGCTAGTGTCTGTAATAAATAACCTGAAATTTCAGTAGTTTAACACAATAAAATTTTAGTTCTCACTCATATAAAGTGCCAATGAGATGTTCCTTATTGACCGGAAGGTAAGGGTTGGATTAGGGGAATAGATGGCTGGAGGGGCCATATCCCTATAGTCATTCAGAGATCCAGGCTGCTGGAGATCCCTAAGTTCACTCTGATATTCAACATCTAGCAGGAATAGGGACCGACAAAAGTTGGGGAAGAAATAACTTCTTCTTAAATACATTGGCTCAGAAGAGACACATTACTTTCACCCATTTTCATAGTTGAGAATTCACTAAATGACACTGTTTGGATGCTACAGGGGTTGAGAAATATAGCCTTCATCCTAGGAGTATCTCTGCATTGAAGGGGAGCATGATTTTTTAATGGACAGGTAGCTAATCAAAAGAGACCCAAATCCTGCCTTTTTGGAGTGTATATCAGTGGAGGAAACTGATAATAATAGAGTAATAAGTAAAATAAATATTTTGTCAGATGGAGATAAACATTATGGAGATAAATAAAGTGAGGAAGAAGGACAGGGAGTGCTGGGCATGCAATTTGAAATGCATTGTCTGGAAAGACCTTAATGAAAAAGAGTTCTTTGAGCAACTATTTGAATGAGGTGAGAGTGTGAACCAAGTGGAATATAATGGGAAAGCACTTGAAGCAATGGAATTGCAAAGCCCACAAGGTAATATCATGCCTGGTGAGTGTAAGGAGCAAGACACTATCTAACAGAATGGGAGAAAAGTAAGCGAAGGAGAGCATGGCAGGATATGAGGTCAGAGAAGTAACAGGGCTCCATCATCCAGAGGCCTTATGAGCAATTGTGAGGATTTTGGCTTCTACTCTGAGATACTGAGGAAGTCATTAGAAGGTTTTCAGCAGAGGAGTGAAATGATTTGATTTATGATTTTAAAGGATTACTCTAGTTGCTGTGCTGAAAATAGACTGTGGTGCAATACGTGCAGAAGCAGGGAGATGGTTAGAAAGCTTTTTCAGTAATCGAGGTGAGAAATGATGGCATCGTAGACCAGAGGTACTGAGAAGTGGTTGGATTCTGGATATATATTGGAGGTAGAGCCAACTTGGTGGTGAGGTGTGGAGGAAGAGAGGAGTCAAGGGTGAGTCTAGGATTGGAAGGATAACGTTTTCATTAATTGGAATGGGGAAGATTATAGGAGGATCTCATTGAGTTGTGGGTGGAGTGTCTTTGGAGCTTGATTTGGGATGAATTTTAGATACCTAACTTGAGATGACAGGTAGTCATTAGATATATGACTCTGATACTCAGTGGGGAGCAGGGGAGAGGATATGCATATAAGGAATAGGTCCAAACATTGAGTCCTGGGGGACTCCAACATTTAGATGTCGGGGACATGGGGAGAAACCAGTGCAAGAGCATGAAAAGGAGTGTCCAGAAGACAACCAGGGGAGTCTGGTGTCAAGGAAGCCAAGTAAGATAAATATTTCAAGACAGAAGGAATGAGCTGCAGTCTCAACTGCTGCTGATCAAATAAAAAGAGAACTGGTAATTGACTGGGAATTTAATTGTGAAGAGTCTGAATTGGGAAGTCATTGGTGATCTTAACAAAAGCAGTTTTAGTGTAGTGACGTAGCGAGAAAGTGTGCATGAAGTGAGGTAAGGAGAATATGAGAAATGATCAATTTGTGGCAATGGGCTTATTTAATTATTCTGAGGGTGTTTTTTTCTATAAAGGGGAGCAAAGAAATGGGGTGGTAATTATAATAGGAAGTGAGGACAAGAAATGGCGTTTCTAAATAGGAAGGGTAGCAGTGCCATTTGTAAAAAGAGTAGGGAAAAATTATGAGGTAAGAAAAAGAGGGAATTAATAAGCAACAATCTTAGGTGTGTGAGAAAAATTGGATCAGGTGTGCTAGTGCAGGGGTTGGACATAGGTAGGAGCTCATATTGTTTATCCATAATAGTGCAGGGTAGTGGGGCACATGCATAATGGGCTTGTGGGAATTCCCTTTGAATTCTTAGGGAAATAAGAAACAAGGTCATTCAGAAGAAAGAGGAAAAGATGGGAAATCATCACTTTGCAGAAGGGGCTAGTGAATGGAAAAGGACAATCTTCCCAGGCAGTTCCAAGGGCTCAACTTGAAGTTAATGGTTATGTATAACCTCACCAGGTTATACATATGTTAATGTGTTTTTATCCAGTCATTATTACCTGTGTGTGTAGCCATGGCATATATGGAGAATTTTGTTCAATGAGTTAGCAGTTTTTCTCGGTGAATACAATGGCACGAGAGAGGGTTAAGACAATTTACTGTGTGAGCAAGAGAATGATTGTAATTGTATGTCATAGACTCTAAGCTGGGTGAGGTGAGAGTGATGATGTGAAAAGTTGAGTAGGGCAGTAAAAAAGATGGCAGGATCAGTGTGTTTGAGGATTTTTTGTAGTTATATTATTAAAAGGAATGCCCTAGAAACACCGGAGCCGGTAGTCCACCGGAGAGTGGAATCCTTGAAGCGAAGAGGATGGAGTGGTGACAGCTGTTGGGAATGGAAAGGTCTGATGCAATAATAGAAATGAGAGCTAAGGTTGGATGCAAAACAAAATCATTTTGTGAGAGAAGATCAAAGAATGGAGAGGCTGAGGTATTGGAAAGATCATCTGACTTGTTTAAATCCTGAGAATTTTGACATGGACAGTGTTAGATAATGTGACATTCGGTCAGGAATTAAAATCTCGCCTCTGTGACCTTCCATCTGGGAATTTGCAGATATATCAGTTAAAATTCTTTTTTTGAGAGTCAAGTTGGGGTAATCTCTGAGTTTTTGTTGAAATGAAAATGTTTTTATTCTGACCTCATTTTTCAAGCATCCTTTTATGGCTATAGAATTCTGGGTTGATATTATATTCTCTTACCATCTTAAGACTATTATTCTATTTCCTTCTGACTTTCATGTTTGCTGTTGAGAAGACAGTAAGTTGAGAAACCTACTGTTTATTGTGGGTAACATTTTTTTCTCAATGGCTGTTTTTTTTTTTAAACTTTATTTTTTGCATTCTTCAGTTTCACTAGAATTTATATAGGTCTAGGATTCATGACTTTCTGATTTTGAAGATCGGTATCTTTCATCAATTCTCGACAGTTCCAATGCATTTGTCTCCAAATATTCATTGCCTTCTCCCATTTTCTGCTAGCTCTTTGAACTCTCATTACTCCATGTTGGATGTTCTCACTCTGTTATCGTTTTCTTAGAATTTTCTTTCCTGTTTCCCATCACTTCATATATCTGTACTTCATTCCGTGTATTTTTCTCAGATTTATTTTTCATTGTACTAGTTTTCTTTTCAGCAGTGTCTTACAATCATTTTAGCTATTTTATTTTTCATTTCTGTAGGTTTATTTGGTTCTTTATCAAATACGTCTGGTCAGTTTTGTTGGTCTCTATTTTTCTTACTTTTATGGTCAACCTTCTCTATTATTTCTTTAAACATACTTAATTTGCATGATTTGTAATCTCTATCTAATAAACCTTATATCTGCAGTCATTAGAGGTCTGATTCTGTGCTTTACAGCACTTAGAGTTACTCATGACAGCTTATTTCTTCCTATATATAATGATTTTTTAATTATGAGTTCAAGTTCCTTTAATCTTTGATTCTTTGATCTTATTAGGGTAGTTTTTAAGGCTGAATTTAAATTTTTTTCAGAAGGGATTCTCATATGCTGCTTTCAGATAACTGGGAATCTTAGCACTCAGGAAACACTTTAAATTGTACCTTAAGTTTGGGTTTTTTTGAGGGAGAAAGGCTCAAAGTTGTATATTCTGTTTTTAAACATGAGCATAAAACTTTTGTTTAAAAATTTGTCAAGGGATGGGACTTCCCTGGTGGTGCAGTGGATAAGACTCCATGCTCCCAATGCAGGGGGCCTGGGTTCCATCCCTGGTCAGGGAACTCGATCCCACATGCATGCTGCAACTAACGGTGTGCATGTCACAACTAAGGAGCCTGCGAGCTGCAGCTAAGGATTCAGCCTGCCTCAACTAAGACCTGGCCCAACCAACCAGCTAAATAAATAAATATTTAAAAATTTATCAAGGGGGTCTGTTTTTTAATTCTTTACCAGAAACCAAAGCTGAAAATGGTATTCCTAATGGCTTGTCATGTTTCAGGAATCCAAGATTCCCACAGAGAGTCTTTACTCTGATCTTCCACCTATGTTTCTTATTTGTATGGCTTACTACAGCTCAGCTCCTAGGCTACCAGTGATTAGCATATGAATTGAGGAAAACTTTCCATTACACTGCTTGCTTACTCAAGTGGATTCTAAATTTTTTTTTTTCTTTTCTGAAATCTTCTGAAGAATTCCTTTACTCTCCTGCTAAGGCAGCTGTGCATTAAAAATGATCCTTTGATATATTACATTTCAATTTGTGCTACAGTAGGAATAAAAGGGTGGCATGTTCTGGGAACATTTAGTCAAACTTATAATAAGAAAGTCCCTTTGGGGGAGGGGCCAGGTCATCTTTTTTTAATAATTTTTTTTCCCAAGAGTTCATTATATATTAAGGGTAGCGATTCTTGGCCATATATTGCAATTTATTTTTTTCCTATAGTTGTTGTTTCTAGTTTTAACTTTGTTAATGGTGCTGTTTTCTTTCTGATACAGACAGTTAAAATTTTTATATAATCAAGTATACTGATCTTTCATGTTCTCTGCCTTTGATGTTATGCCTGGAAAATTTCCTCCACCAATATCATGAAACTATTCACCAGTTATTTCTTCTAGTTCTTCTTGGAATTTATTTTTTCAAAAACCCATTTCCTTCATAGAATATAAATGACTTTTTATGTTGTGCTAAATAGTTATATATACACAGATATATGTTTTAATATGTTTTAGCATGTATAAGTTTTAAAACTTTCTATTATATTCAATTAAAATATATCTTTAAAATATACAGTAAAAAAAGTTTAATTTAGGACATATTTGAGCAGTTCCTTGATGGATCTTTGAGTTTGATTTTTTTCTTTCTCCTTTCTTCATTTATTCATTAGTGTTTGTTTTTAAAGAAATATTGAGGGTCCTGCTACTTTTCTTCAAGCCTTGAGGATACAAAAAGTAAAAAAAGTCAGACATACCAAAATGCTAAATTTAAGTACAATAGACAAGTGAGTACGCAGTTGTGATTGGATATGATATATTCTTTAATGAAAAATACCTGACATGGAAACCTATATGGTAGGTATGACTAATCTAGACAGTGGAATCAGGTAAGGCTTCCTGGAAGACGTGATTTGAAGTCTGTATTTATCATGTGTGTTCACTGAAGATATTGGTGAAGGACAGAGGTCAGGAGAGAGAAAGCCGAGATGAAGCAACATGTGTGATGTTTCCAGTGAGAGAGAGCATGGGTTATTTGAGAGACTAAAAAAAAGTGGTTCAGTCTGGGGAGGAGAATAGATGGTGTTGTACAAGTGCTTGCAAAGTGAACCTGGACAGGTGAAAAGGGCCCAAAGAATTGTGCTGTTCTCCTGAGAGCAATGGGATTTATTGAAAAGTTTGAAACTAGGGAGTCATGTGACCAAATTTGCTTTTCAGAACAACATCAGGACTGTAGTGTTCCCCATACTAGGTAGAAAGGGGCCAAGCCTGGAGAGAGAGAGCCTGATAAGAGAGTATTGCTATAATGTAGGTGAAAAATGATTGTGGCTTCGTGAGTGAACAGAAAGTGAACATGGAAGGATGTGAGTTCGGAGATTTCAGAGGCAGATGGATAGATTTCACAATCATAAAATGGTAAGGGTGAGAGAAAGGGAAGAATCGTGCATGTCACTTGAGCTTCTTTCTTGAGATCCTGGTGGATGGAGTTGCCATTTTCTGAGATAGGTCATAGAAAGAAAGATGTGCTGTTTCTAGGGGAAAATGAATACATTTGAAGGAGACTTTTTGAACTAGTTGTCTGTTAAATACCCCAAATGAAAATGTGCCTCATTTTCATTCCAAATTTCACCTAGAGTCTAATTCAAATTCTTTTTATTATTGATGCTATGTCAATGATCCTCAGCTGATCTTCTTGGCTCCAGTCCACCTAATTAGTCGATCCTACACTAGGACAGATGCTATGCTTTCCGTGTTTGTGGCTTTGTTCAATCTTTCCTGCCCTAGAAAGACCCTCTGCCTACGTATCTGTTAAAGCCAATCTGTAAGGACACCTTCACCTTAAGTACGACCAACAGGCTCTCATATCTTGCCTTGATCATTCTCACTTTGCTTGAGTATGTTGTAACTTACTATAAGAGTCAAAGGCATTGGACGCAGAAAAACTCACTTCTGCCACTTGCAGGCTCCTTGCTGCTGATCACATTAGCTGCTCTCGACTTCTGTTTCCTCCTATTGTTGAATGCATATAATAATAAAGACTTTGCTGGTTGTAAAGGATAGACTTAAAGTTGCCACAGTATCTGACCCCCAGCAGGCATTTAATCAATGGTAATGATTACTGATATTAAGTCTCCAAAACCTAGTCTTTTGACATTGTAGTCACCTGTGTGTGCATCTCTTTCTGTGAGGTTAGGGGCATTTTCTTTGTGACCCTCACAACAATTAATAAGAACAAGCATAATGTAGGTACACAATATAGGGCATGAATAAATGGTTACAGCATGGGGGTTGCTATGAAGAATAGAACTATTGTAGAAGACCAACTTGCTTAAGCTGACGTATTTCCTACTGTGTGCTGTAAACTGTTGAGAAGTATGCTCTTTTACCCTAAATTCTTCTAGTCTGAACTACAATGATTTTAAACATGTTCAACAGATCTATTCTCCCCATGAGTAGTAATTTTCGTCATTATGCATAAATCAAAGATGCAGTAGAGAACATTTTAAGTGGTGTTGTACACAATGATTTCAAGAATGTGCTTTAATTTTTATTGAATATCATCTGATTAGCAATTTTGGTATTGTTTTAGCCTTGTGAATATTTATTCCAGCAAAAATGAGTACAATAATTTCTAATGGAAATACTGTCCACCTGAGTTCCCTGATGTCTATCAAGATGGAAAACGGGCCTTGTCGTTTTTTAGAGGAATTGCCAGTGGCCTTTGGATTGGAAGATGCCTGGCCTGACCAACCTGTGGCCGGCACCTGGCTCCACTGCGTAGGGAGGGGGAGGGGCGATCTGCAGATTTTCTCTCCTAAGGGGGTGCATCCTCAGCCTCCTTCCGGTGACTAACATGATGAATGAACAGGATACTGGGGATGGCTCTTCTTAACTCTGGTTTTCTCATTCAGGCCAGTGAGTAGAAAGAGTTAAGTTTTGAGGTCAGGCCTTTCTAGGTCCCAATTTGATTGCTACCATTTCTGCCATTTGTAATCTTGCAGTGATTTTATATGTTCTTTGAGCCAAAGTTGTTGTTTTGGGGTGTGTGTGTGTGTGTGTGTGTGTGTGTGTGTGTGTGTGTGTGTGTGTGTTAAGCTTTTAAGACAATGCATTACCCAGGTGGGTAATGCAGTTGGGTCCTTGTTTGTTCCTTGGAGATCTAGTTGAATGCGTATTGCTCTTTCAGTTCCAAGGTCTGTGAAATTGTGAAACTCTTACAAAATTTCTGTGTTGGATCTTCTCATTGTCCCATTTCCCTCCAGCTCCTGTGCTCACGGTTATTGCTACGGTTTTACCCCACGTCCTTCAGAATGCGAAACCCAGGCATTTGCCTGCCCGTGGAGGGTGAGCGTAGTAAACATTGCAGTGTCATAAGGCGATAATATGTTTGTGGGCCTTTGCCTGGGCCTTTTTTCTCCCCCCACTTCTCCCATTTCTGGGTCAAGCCTTCTTGCTCCAAAATTGCCCTCAGGAGCTCCAAATCAAGGTTCCTCTGTTATACAGAATAGTTCATCTTTTTCTGGCTTCTATTCTCACACTCACACATCCAAAATATCAAGGTTGCTTGCAGCACAAAGGGCCCTCTGTTTAAAAGGATCCACCGCTGCTGAGAATGTGGTAGGTTTGTTATGCCTCCCTTACTGGCTTTCCCTCCCTTCTAGCTCTCTCTCATACTCATACATATACACATACACACACAGTCACACATGCACACACACACATTTCTCTTACAAGGATGATGATACTGTATCAGTTGATTTGTCTGTTTGCAAATATTTAAAGGCAACTACATATAGAACTTAATCAGCACACTGCTTGGTGCAAATTTATATTAGTCTTTCCTTTCCTTTGCTTTTGATAACCAAAGACTAACTCTCCAAAGATAGCTTTGGCTGCAGCTGTCTGGACTCCGGGCACAGTGTGTCAGCAGGGCCTGGCTGGGTGTGATCCAAGTGGCCTGGGAAATAAAGCCCTTCTTCTATCTTTAGGGTTCTCCTCCCTGGCCAGGCTCCCCCAAACGTCCAGGCTCTCTGAGAATTCAGCATGCCTCATTCTAGTTATCTGCCCAGACTCCTGTGTCATCTGGATGCCAAGGGTGGGCCAGTGTGATTGCTGGAAAAGCAAACTGACAGAATGGTTAAGAATAAGGGTGAGCTCCAGGGAGGTGGGTGAAAGAGACTGTAGGGGCAAGACACAGCGAGGCTATGCAATATTTATTTCTACCATTTAATGGGAGAAGTAGCATTTTCAAAATGTGGAAGGGAAACCAAAAATGCAGGAAAAAACTGCTGAAGAGAGAGAAGAAAAAAAAAAAGCTCAATCTGCTTTTGGGAAAAGGACTGGTCTCCTTTTGCTGTGTGTGCAGTTGGCCCCTGCTGTAGCTGCTGAACCTGGGCTTCTGACGAGAGTGGTCTGGGTCATGCAACTCTCTTGTCTGAGGATTAATTTTGCCATTTAGCCTCACAAAGGAGCTGCCTGTCTTGCTGTCTGCCTGTCTTGCTGTCAACATGATATGCTACTTAACTCTACCTCAGCTAATTCCAAAGGTTCTCTCCACCCCAAACCATTCAATTTCTCTGTGATTCTATACTTATCCTTACAATTCTTTGGATGAAAATATCTATGGCTGCTTTGACATTTTTATGTTGGTAACTATCACTACAAATGCATTTTAGGTTTATCATCATTTTACAATCTCACATTCCTGGTTTTTCTTTATTTTATACCAAGATACAAATGGGAAAAAACTAAATTGAAGTATTACAAATATCAGAATAGCAGACGAAAAGTAATTGGAAGAAACATGAGGTGAGGAGGTGTAAACATATTTCAAGCAGAAACTATACTGTTCTGCTGATACACAATTTCTGCTGTATCTGGGTAGAGACAATCAATATACTTTTTGGAGGCAAAGGATGACTTTTTTTCTTTTTTGGTCATACGAGAAGTTGCTTTCTAAGCATAGTCATTTAGTGCCCTTCATAAATCCCTCAGTCCTTCTATCTTGAAATAGACTTATTAGTAGAGATAAATTTATAAGCTAATGTTTTGGAAACTAAGGAAAGAAAAGTGATGTAGTCAAAGAGAGAACACGTTTCTCCCAACTTACTTTGATCATTCAAGTGTGACTCGCCTACTGGCTTACATCATGGAGATTCAGTTTCCATTTTACAACATAGCTGGGAGAGTAAAACATCCTAACTCAAAAAAGTTTGAGTTTCAAGGAGCGTTTATTCGCCTGATGAGTGACTCATCTGGATTTCTGGGAGGGAGTCTCCTGCCTCCTATTTAGATCCAATCTTGTACTTCTGTCATGGTGACAGTGAAGAAATGGTACCTCTCGTCAACATGAAACATAATTTTTCTCCATCAGACTTTTATAGATAGGGAAAATACATTGACATTTTCTGGTTTAGAATTTCATCAGTGAATTGAGGGATGGCTTAAGGAAAGATCATCAGACCAAGAGCCAGAATATTTCTCTGGTCCCATCCTACATGGCTTGTAGCTCTACAATCACAGGAAATTCATCTAAGATCTAGTCACATTAGTAAATTGGAGATTTGCCTAGTTGACCTTACAAGGCTTTCATGGAGATCCATTCAAATGAAACAATATGAAAAGATATATATGCTTACTAAAATACCATGGTGGTTTTGTAATCATTTTATTAGGATATAACAAATACATTAAAAATTAATATATTTGTTGAAAACCTTAATAAAGTGCCGATTAACTCACCACTATTAAATATACATTTTAAAATGTAATTTGCTGAGCAAACGTAAGGAAAGTATGAGTGTCGGAGATGGTGTTTGGGAAAGATGCTCTAGACTAGATTTTTTAAAAAAGGATCAAAATGTGAATAGGCTTGAATAGCTAACTGAATTAAATGTAATCTTTGGTGGGTAAATATAAAGCTGAGGTTTAATGAAGCAATACATGAAGATAGGATGGCTTGATGCACAGAGAGTTGTGGGTATTCAAATACTGCAAGACAGATATGAGCTAAAAGTGTGCCCCACAAAGGCATGAAGTCCTGGAATGTGTTAACCTGAAGGCTGGTCCACAGCCTCCACCTGGAATTTAGACATCCCCATTAGCTGGGTGTTAACTCTTTACTGAAAGTTTGCAGAATAGTGAACTTTGGGATTGAAAGAATCTATATCCCTGCACTTTAAATGGAAAAATAATTATGTGTTTCCATCTTAATCAGAAACCCCAACCAGGGCTCTCAATATGACTAAAATACTCTTAAATACCCATATAACAATCTACCAAGTATTCATGCAAACATAAAGAATTTAACACACGGATTGTTCCATTACTGAGCAATGAGCTTATCTGTTGAGACCTTTGTTTGCAGAAACTTAGCAATATGGGACACAAATTAAAATTTCATTTTATAACAATCACCTATTTCAATATACTTTATCATTCCACCCTTTTCTTCTAGAATATTGGATTTTCAAGACCTTTTAGACTCACTGACTTTCTTCAAAGGCATTTCTACTTCCATAGGAAACATAGTTAAAAATGTACATATTTGCATATATTTCATATACATGTATAATCTGTCTAACATTAAAATTGACATGCATATGGAATTGGGAATCTGGCTAAGTCATCTCTCATTGTTACAAGCCTTCTGCTTCACTTACGGTTGAATGGTACAGGGAAGGCAGAGGCTAGGCGTGCTTGTACTGATTCCCCATTTGGGGCCTCTGCAGTATGTGTTTTCTACGACCTGGACTATACATACTATAATTATACAACTTTCAAAATTCCATATCTGTTGAATGTTCAACTGGGTGCTTCACTTACATAAGACCTGAAGCAAATGCAACATTTATGTCTCTATTCTCTCTATGACAGTGAATATAATGTTCTTAAAACCAAGAGAGATTGCAATCAACCATCTCAGTGGCTGAGGAAGACACCAGCCAGTTCTCCACCCAAGACACTTAGATTCTTCCTACCTCCCCCCTCTTTCTTCCCTCCCTCCCTCCCTCCCTTCTTTCCCCTGTCTCTTTCTTCTTTCCTTCCCTCCCTCTCTCCCTCCTTTCCTTCCTCCCTCCCTCCCTTCCTCTCTTTCTTTGTCTCTGTCTCTTTCTTCTTTCTCTCTTTCAGAACATAAGCAATTAATCCTGTTTTATTGGCTCTCAGAATTCCTTGGATCCAGTATATAGATATTCCTATCTGTAAACTCATTAAGATGATTTTCAAATATTGGCATGAGTCAACATATAGAGATCATTTCAGTAGCCCCTCCCTAGTAAAAACCAAGAATGCTCTTCTACTTTTAGCTATTGAAAATATAAATATATAAAAGAAATTCTACCTACATAAGAAAGAGATATTAAAGAACATGACTGCAAACTTTATTTCTCACTTATCTTTTACTTAATTTTTCTTAATTTGAAAATTAAAAATAGCAAGTATAACAAACCTGCAAACAGTGGAGAATTTCTACTTCATTGTGAACACAAGGCTGCAAACTGTCTCCTGAAAATGTGAAGCTAGTGGAATTTTTTCCATTTTAGTTAACTAGAAAAATTCATTCTTGAAGATAATTACTGTAACTCAGGTTTTAGCATACCAGAGAGTAGATCTCAATTTTATTTTCTTTTAAGTTTATTTAATTTGTGTTAATTACTGTTTCCATTTTAATAAATATTCTTGTGTTATTTTTTTAAAATTTATTTACTTTATCTATCCTTGGCTATGTTGGGTCTTCGTTGAGGTGCACGGGCTTCTCATTGTGGTGGCTTCTCGTTGCGGAGCACGGGCTCTAGGCGTGTGGGCTTCAGTAGTTGCGGCATGCGGGTTCAGTAGTTGTGGCTCGCGGGCTCTAGAGCGCAGACTCAGTAGTTGTGGCGCACGGGCTTAGTTGCTCCGCAGCACGTGGGGCTTTCCTTGACCAGGGCTCGAATGCGTGTCCCCTGCATTGGCAGGTGGATTCTTAACCACTGCGCCACCAGGGAAGCCCTTGTGTTATTTTTTATGACATTTTTTGGTTTCTTTTCGAACAGCTACACCCTGGCTAACCATGTCATAGGGTTGGTATTGCATTGTTCAGAGCGGCAGCACCAGATCAGAACTGTTAGACCCTGAGCAGTCATTTTTAACACAGAGTGGTGCAAGAGAGCTATTCAAGAAACTGCATTATTATCTTAATGTTGCCAAAACAATCTTTGTCATTTCTTTTGAATAGCACTTTGTCGGCTTCAGTTGACATGTGGCATGACCCTCAGGAATATAGGCATTACTATGGGATCTAAATGGAAATCAAATTTAAAATTTCTATTTTTGTAGCATTTTTGTGAATATTTATCACAAAAAATTAAGTATATTCCTCTTTCCCCTTCAGATTTGAAGGCCCAAACTGCCTTTAAGGAATGATCTTCTTAGAGCCGTGTGCAACTGATAAATATTTCATGAATGAAAGAATATTTGAATGGGCAAGTGTAGAGCAGTAGTATTCCAATTCATACATACTAGGATTTCAGGACTAATTTAATGAAGAGAAACCATTCTTCCTTTTTATAGCTTTGAGGTAATGACAGCAACAACTAATGCTATTGTAGAGCGTTTAACTGTTTACAGTGCCTTTTTTTTTTTTTTTTTTCTTTTTTTTGCGGTACGTGGGCCTCTCACTGCTGTGGCCTCTCCCGTTGCGGAGCACAGGCTCCGGACGCGCAGGCTCAGCGGCCATGGCTCACGGGCCCAGCCGCTCCGCGGCACGTGGGATCCTCCCAGACCGGGGCACGAACCCAGGTCCCCTGCATCGGCAGGTGGACTCTCAACCACTGCGCCACCAGGGAAGCCCCTACAGTGCATTTTAACAATTAGTGTTTAATGTCTCACTTGGTTTCTAGTACCAGTAAGAGAAACAAAAGATACAGCATGCGTGATACATCAGTTACTGATGTCAATGGCATGCATACAAATATTTTTTAAATGTGTAAGAGAAGGTCATAAATCTGCAGTTTAATAAAAACTCATTCATTCCCTATCTCCTTCATTCAATAAAATCTATCTAAGCGTGTACTATGTGGCAGGCACTGACGTGCAAAACAGACATTGTCCCCTGCCCTCAAGAAGTTTACAGCTTAGTGGAGAAAAAATTTACTAATCACATAAACTCACAAATAAATTTGTAATGATAAGCTGTGATGTTTCTGCTCTGAAGCAATGAGGAGAGCTGTGGGAGCATGTAAAGAGGGATTTTCAGCGAAGGCGTCCCTGGGGTAATAAGACTAGAATTGAGATTTACATGATGAAGATAAATTGCTTATATGAAAAGGGTGACACCAGGGGGAACAGACAGGGAAAGGGAGAGAGTGTTCTAGTAATTCCATAAGGACAGTGGTGAGAAATGAGGCAGATGAAGTAGCCAAGCTGGGTCATGCTGGGCCTTTGATTCAACTTATACATACATCCTGGTCTTTGTCCTCAGACCATAAAGTATGAAAGGAAATAATCAGATCTGTGTATTTAAAAATCATGCTGGAGGCTATAAAAATATAATAACAGTGAGTGCTGTTTTCACTAAATCACAATGGAATCTTATAAATATTTAAAATAAGTTGACCAGCCAAACAAGAAGTATATTTGAGTAACAGTGTGTCCACAGAAGAGTTTAATTGGATTAGGGTTTTGAACATTATAAGTAGATACACAAATTGCTTCAGACAATTTATGATCCCGGGACGGTATTTACTGTGCCCAAAGAGAAACTCATTCCTCTCGTTACTGTCTTCAGGACCACAGAGCATGTGATTAAACAGCAGTTTAGATGGCTATGCTACCAGGGTACAGCTGTATCAGATAGGGGTCAGGTTGCATTAGTTAGAAATTTGGCTTTAGCTAACATTGGCAGAACAGCTGCACCTCAGAGAACAGAGTGCACGGAGAATCCAGATATATGAAAAGAGGCAAAGCAGGACAAAGTGAAATAATAGGTGCTAAATGTCAAGACTCGTGAGGCGCTACTGGCTTGTCTACCAAGGAGTTTACTGACTTGGTTCACAACAGTCCTGAATGGTAGTTGTGATCTTATCTGGTTTTAACTACTACTTAGATCTTGGTTTTCACTAGCCAACTCATTGAATGGTTCTGGATTGATCCTCCTGCAGTCACTTATTACCTGTGAGAAACACACGGATAAAGATTGTGTAGAGAAGCACCTGTGCTCAGTTCAGCACCCTCCATCTCTCACCCCACTCCAGCAGTCATATAATAAGAACCTCACATTGCTGTCTCCTTCCATCTACCCCAAACCGCCATCTACAAAATAAGCATCTGTGAAGTAGGCTGAGTTTCCTTTTGGAGTAAAGAGATTGGAAAAGTAAGACAAGGTTGTCATAGTAAAGACCACTACTTAGGCAAGTGGAAGTTCTGCTACTGTGAATCTGCCTCGTCAGGGAACTTAAGTCAGAGAAGCCACTAGGAAGGTTAATACACACCTACTGTTATGATGGGTGAGACACTAGGCATGCGTGAGCGTATTTAACTTACCAATAGCCATATGAGATCTCTCTCTCTGTCTCTCTGTCTCTCTCTCTCTCTATATATATATGTAGATATATATACATATATGTGTGTATATATATCCATTTTATATATATATATATATATATATATCTCCTCATTTATAGTAAATGAGAAGAATGAAGATCAGAAAAGTTAAGTATTAATGCTCAAGGTTAGATAGATAGTAAGGACAAGATCCAGATCCTCATCTGCTGACTCTAAGTCAAGATGTGTCTCAGTTTATGTGCTTCATTCATTTAAAATTGGTATTTACATTTGTATTTATATCTGAAGGGGGGAATGTAAAACAATGAAGTCTTGATTGTAGAAAACTTATAAAACATGTAAAAAATCATCTAGTAGCGATAGAAAAATTTCATATTGAAATAAATTTAAAAAACTGCTATAGTGAATGACTTGGTACAAATTAATGATAAAAATAGGAAGATTAACATAACTTGTTTGTCAAAAGAAATAGAAACTTCTTTTTCCAGTGCAGTGTTGGCACAGCAAAAGAAGGGATTCTCCTTTCTTATTAATAATAGTGTGTCAGTATCAAGGGAAATTGTGTGATAGCTTGAACATGTTTCTACTGAATGAATATATTTGATTAAACAGCATGTGGAAAGATGCTCATTATCCAAGAAAATAACGAATCTTAGATCTTACGCACACTTTACATGTGTCAAGAAATACGTTGGTCAGATGAAGAGGAAAGTACATGGGTTGAGTCGAAGTCTGACTTGAAACAGCTGCTTTCAAATCTGTCCTGTTACACCAGAAAGTTTGACTGATGGAACCCACAGCTGCTTCCCCCTTTGCTCCCCAGCAGGGCTTCTTACCTCTGTAGTCAGTTCCTTTACATTGAGAAGGACTTTTATGGATACTAGGGGGAAATTAGCCAGTTCAACACATACAAAAAGGGAGCCAATATTTTCAAAGAAGAAGAGGCAGAAGGAGAAGGCTTAAGTTAAATTTAGTAAAATAAAAAAAAAAAACCCAAAGAAAATATGAGTGGATTTTTATCTTTCCTTGAGATGGTGAGTTCTTTTGAATCATTGACGTAAAGTCAAAAACTATAATAAGAAATGTGGATTAGTTTAGTGAAACAAAAATTTAAAATGTCAGTGTGTCAAATGAAGATATACACAGTGAAACACAGACAAGAAACTGGAAAAATAATAGTAACATATTAGAGAAAGTGTAAATACATTTGATAAATAAAAGCTCATATTTTAACAAGAAAAAAAGGACAAATGATGGGGAAAAAAGAGTAAACGATGTGACTGAGCAAATCACAAGAGAAGAAATAAAAATTGCCAAGAAACAAATGAAACACATTTCAAACTACCAGGTCTTCAAAGCCAAGCAGATTGAAACAATATGTTTGCCTGTTAGATTTTTACAAGATACGACACATTGTTTAAGTAGCTAAATCTTTCAACAGTTTTCCTTCTTGGCTGTTTGGTAATCTGTATCAATCTGTATCAAGTCATTCAAATGTATGTACTTACCTATCATATACCTTTGGGAATTTGTTCTAAGGAAATTGTTAAGACTTATATGCAATGATTTCTGTATGCAGATTTTTATTGAAGAATTATTTATAATAGTGAAATATTTTAAGTAATGAAAATACCCAACAAAAGGGGATTGGTTACTTAATTTTTGCACTCTGTCCCTATAGTACTCTGTAAGCCCACCTTGTAATTCTCAGAAAATTTATATTAATTATTCTCATTCATTTATTCAATAACCAAATACCCATTGAATGCTTACTATGTGTGCTAGGTACCTTTCAAGACACTGGGGATCAAGCAGTGAACAAAGTAGAGAAAAATTCTTGCCATACTGTAGAAACAAATGATTAAGCAAAGCAGCAGCAAATAAGTAAGGCATGTTATATGACAGATGGTGGTAAGTGCTATTAAAAATAGTGAGCAAGTGTGGGGATAATGATGGAGGATGGTGGAGGAGGGAATTGATGTGATGTTTTTTTTTTAAATGTATTCCTTCCTCCCTCCCTCCTTGTGCTGGATCTTCGTTACTGCGTGCAGGCTTTCCCTAGTTGCAGCAGGCAGGGGCTACTCTTCATTGTGGTGTGCAGGCTTCTCATTGCGGTGGCTTCTCTTGTTGTGGAGCATGGGCTCTAGGCATGTGGGCTTCAGTAGTTGCAGCACACGGGCTCAGTAGTTGTGGCGCACGGGCTTAATTGCTCCGTGGCATGTGGGATCTTCCTGGACCAGGGATTGAACCCATGTCCCCTACATTGGCAGGCGGATTCTTAACCACTGCACCACCAGGGAAGTCCCATGTGAATGATGTGATCTTAAATTGAGTGTTAAGGGAAAGCCTCAAGGAGGAGGTGACAAGTGATTCAAAACCTACCTGAGGAGAGGGATGGAGAGAAGAGCATTCTACACAGAGGGAGAAGCAAAATGAAAGCCTTTAGAGAGGAGCATATCTGATGCAGTCGAATCCCTGCCACTGTTACTGAGCAGAGAGAACCAAAGGCGGAATAGCAAAAGACGATGGGAATGCAGGCAGCCTCAGAGACCACCGTGAGGATGCGAGCTTTTTACCCAGAGAGGGATGGGAAGCCATTGGAAAGTATGATCAGAGAAGCAACATGAAACATGAAAGATGATTCTAAGCAACTGGAAGAAGGAAGTTGCCTTTGGCATAATTGCTGTTCAGCATCTATCTTCTCTGGCATATAAGGAGAGATCACAGCCAGATGGCCAGCAACTACTTTAGTGACCAGTATAGAATAGGAGCTTTATATCTACTCAATGATTAAATAAATATTGCACATATAAACTAAAATAGAGTGCAGATAACAAGAGAAAGTTTGTTCTCATATATATTTAATTTGGGGAAAATGCTTATAGGATGTTTGGTGAAATAAAATATTCAGCTCTACTTATAGAGAATAGTCCAAATTTGGAGAAGAGTGTATGGGTATCTACAGTTTGAAAAGTTGATGAAATGAATAAGCAGGAATTTCCGTAGTGGTTTTCTCTTGGTGTTAAACTTATAGATGACATGCTTGTTTGTTTGTTTGTTTGCTTTAGAATATGTCTTATCTAATTTGTCTGTAATAAATACATCATTTACAAAATTAGAAAGATGGACAGAGAAATAAATAATCTATTTTTTTTCCAACTTGACAGAGAGCAGAACAAAAGAAGATGTGTACAACTAACTAGGGAGAATACAATATCATTACTTATTAATATAAATCCTGGAACATTCTACCTGGAAATATTAGAAAATTTCCTGCTCTGAGATGCATAATATCTGGGCAGCCAGGTAATGACACAGCAGTGAAGGTTCCTTTCATCTGATCACATTCACAGGGCTGTCAGGATGTTAATCAGGGTATAAAGGTACATCTGTCTCAAAATCTGCGAGATGTTCTTGCTGACTTCTTTTATATATGGTGCTATTTTGACATTCCATATATAAAATATGGCCCCTTTTGTTCATTATCAGATTTTCAAAAAGATAGCTGTGCCACTGACCTACATTTTTATTTCATTTAACAATATGCCTTAGAGCTCTTTCTCTACTGGATCATATAGATCTACCTCATTCTTTTTTTCTGTGTGTACCATTTATATTATATAAGATGGATATGCTATAATTTGTCTGGTGACTCCCATATTGATGGACATATAAGTTTTTCCTCATTTTTTCACTATTAATGATAATGCCAGAATGGGTATCAGAGCATGCACCTCCTTTTGCTCTTGTGTAATTTCTTTAGGATAAATTCCTCATATTAGAATTGCTGAATAGAAGGTCATATGTGTTTTATTTTATTTTATTTTAGTTTAGTTTAGTTTAGGCTGCACTGTGTGGCATGCAGGATCTTTGTTCCCCAACCAGGGATTGAACCCGTGCCCCCTGCAGTGGAAGCATGGAGTCTTAACCACTGGACTGCTAGGGAAGTCCCTATATGTATTTATATTCCTTCATTCATTCATTCACTCATGAAGCAAAAATATTTGCTCCTATGTCAGGCATGGTTCTAGGATTAGAGATAAAGTCCTAGAAGTCCACATATATGCATTAATATACGATATTCGTTTTTTTCTTTCTGGCTAACGTCACTCTGTATGCCAGACTCTAGGTCCATCCACATCTCTAGAAATGACCCAATTTCATTCCTTTTTATGGCTGAGTAATATTCCATTGTATATGTGTACCGCATCTTCTTTATCCATTCATCTGTCATTGGACATTTAGGTTGTTTCCATGTCCCGGCTATTGTAAATAGTGCTGCAGTGAACATTGGGGTACATGTGTCCTTTTGAATTATGGTTTTCTCAGGGTATATGCCCAGTAGTGGGATTGCTGGGTCATATGGTAGTTCTATTTTTAGTTTTTTAAGGAATCTCCATGCTGTTCTCCATAGTGGCTGTATCAATTTACATTCCCACCAGCAGTGCAAGAGGGTTCCCTTTTCTCCAGCATTTATTGTTTGTAGACTTTTTGATGGCCATTCTGACCAGTGTGAGGTGATAACCTCATTGTAGTTTTGATTTGCATTTCTCTGATGAATAGTGATGTTGAGCATCCTTTCATGTGTTTGTTGGCAATCTGTATATCTTCTTTGGTGAAATGTCTATTTAGATCTTCCACCCTTTTTTTAATTGGGTTGTTTGTTTTTTTGATATTGAGCTCCATGAGCTGTTTGTACGCATATGTGTGGAGTCTAGAAAAATGGTACAGATGAACCTATGTGTAAGGCAGGAATAGAGATGTAGATATAGAGAACAAACATGTGGACACGGGAGGGAGGGGGAGGGTGGGATGAACTGGGAAATTTGGTTTGACATAACTACACTACCATATGTAAAACAGATAGCTAGTGGGAACCTGCTGTATAGCACAGGGAGCTCAGCTTGGGGCCCTGTGATGACCTAGATGGGTGGGATGGGGGGGTTGTGGGAAGCAGGTCCAAGAGGGAGGGGATATAGGTATACATATAGCTGATTCACTTCATTGTACAGCAGAAACTAACACAGCATTGTAAAGCAATTATACTCCCCACCTCCCCAAAAAAGAGATAAAGTCCTGAGCAAAATAAAATTCCTGTACATTAGCAGTTTACATTCCAGTGGCAACCAACAAATAAATGAGAGTTTATGTATGAGAATGTATGAGTATAAAATATGAAAAAAAATGCAACAGCATAATATCAAGTAGTGATAAGTGCTCTGAAGAAAGGTAGAGCAAGGTTTGGGTATTGAGGGTGACAGGAGTGCTCTCAGAGTTAAGGAAAATGGGGAGAAAAGGATCATTTATAGGAGAGCAGGAAATGGGCAAAAGGAATGAAGCCAATGGGAAAAGATTTGACAGAATCTGAATTTCTGCGGGTGAGGCATCCCATGTTATAGGCCTTGAGACAGAAGAATCCTGGAAATGTTTGAGGGAGAACCGAAAGGTGAGTGTGACTGGGGTAGAATGAGCAGGGGCTGAGGGTTAGGCAATGCTGGTGGAGAGGTAACTGGAGGCTGGTGGGAGATACCAGTGGAGAAGAAGGTAAAATAGCAAGGTTTTTGGATTTTATTGTTGAAGTGATGGGAATCCATTATATTGTTTTGAGCAGATAAGTGACATGATTTAATTTACATTTAAAATATGAATGTGGTTGCTTTAAAAAAAAATAGACTTCAGGGAGGCAATATTAGAAGCTGGAATCCCTGTGGAGAATCTACTGTAACAGTAGGTCAGACAACTGATAATGAAGCATTGGGGTAATTGTTCTAGAAGCTTAGTGAGAAGGAGTCAGATTGTATTGATATTCGAGGGTGGAAAGAATCTAGGATTTGCCAGATGTTTGGATTTGGTATGTGAGAGCAAAGGAGGAATCAGGATGATTTAAAATGTTGATAGATTCAGCTAAAATTTCCTCCAATATGACTTTTCCAAACCTTGCTTTTGTTGAACATATGTGAGATTCTCCCAAAACCTCAAAAGCAGTGAGTTTTGATAACTTTGTCCTGGGCATCACGCTTGGCATGGAGTTGGCATTTGATAACTATCTCTTGACTTAAAGAATGAAGTTAAATGTTACCTCTCTGATGCTTAACAATATAAGTTTTTTGTTGCTTTAATTTGCATCAGTGAACTTCAAGATCTTTTCATGTGTCTATTAGAAAATTGCATTTCTTCAGGAAGTGCCTGTTCTTAACCTTTGTTCCCTATGGTATTGGATTGTTTGCTTACTCTTATGAATATGTAGGAGTTTAAAAATATTTTCAGATATTATTTCTTTATTAAATATCATATATGTGGCTGAATATTGTTTGTTTAAACTTTATTTTTCTGTTTCTGATTGGACCAAAGATTTGGATGGACCTGCATAAAACTGCGTACATGTTGAGTTTTCTGCTCATTTGGGAGAAATCAAGAGCCTTTAAATCCATTTTATTATTCTCACTATTTGCCCATGTAAGTAGGTTTACAGATAGAAAAATGAAGGCTTAGCATGTTTAAGAGATTTATGTAAGGATAAACAGCAAATTCCCTGAATCTCATCAGTATGCTCTTTCCACTGAAGAACTGACTGCATCTCCAGATATGTTTCAGCATGTAATGTGAAAAGAAAAAACAAAAAGTGTGGCAGAGGAAGAATGGAGGTATAGCATATGAAGCATGACCATAATTTTATTTAAGATGAAAAACTACCATATAGATAGGGGTATGGATTTTTTTTGTACTTTCTATAATTTCCATTTTTCTGCTATAAGTGTATACTCTGTGTGTCTGTCTGTGTATGTGTAATAAGACATTAAATTGTCCCGAATTCATAAGAAAATGCCACACATATGGAGTAATACCATGCCAAAATGCCCCCTTAAGAAAATCTGAAATGAAGGGATGACCCTACCTGAACAGAAGAGCAGAATTAGGTGGTCTACTTTGGAATTTTAGAGGAAGGATGAAAATTCTGAAAGTCAGAATGGAATGAGAGGGAAAATGAAAGGTAGTAATGGTGAGATAATGGTTTAAAGGAGGACAGGAAATTGGGAAAAGGAGGAGGCAGGGATGGAGGGGAATCTTAAGTAAAATGATAGGAGTGAGTAACACATTGTATCACATTGAGGCCAGATAAGACTTGTATGTTTCCTGGACCTTGGAGTACTGGAGATGGAGTATATCTTGGGGCAAATCTATTCTGGGTGGCAAACTGTGACATACATTCTGCCCCTCCTCAATTCCACACTGAGGTCAGAGGACAGACATCACTAATCAATCAGAGTGCTCTTTCCCTTCCTCACTAAGCCTTCACAGCCCAATTCTTAAGTATAACCTGCCAGCGTCGATGCTTAAAGATGAACTGTGTCCCATATAATTGTATTCCAACCCTCTCATTTTGAAGATAACTAAATCAGAGGAAGGTCTTGTCCTAGGTCATCCATCTTTGGTTGTATCTACTTTCCTCAGGTATATTTTACAGTGATTCATTTGGTTTTCATGAGCCATTTAACTTCTCCTTGGATGATTACTTTGTGGAACAGTTGAAAGAGTATTTGTAGGAAGACTCAGGGATAAACCTGCACTGAGTTGTCTCTAGGACCACTGGTCTTGGGTATCCTTGATTATCTCATCCAGAAAAAGGCATATTGATACTTGGCTTACCTGATGGATGATGATAACTGTATGCATTCCCCTTATATTTTTGATCCGCGATTCTTACAACACATCACTACCTAAGGATAATAAAACTTTGGCAAAGTAGTAGCAAATAACAGAGCCGTTTAGAAGGCAAAATCTCAAAAATCATCATTTATTGAGTCAAAGTATGATGTATGATTTTAGAAACAGAGAGATGCATACCAGTTTTTCTCTTCTATGATAAAATTAAACTCTACATTTATTAGTTATGTAGAAAATGCTCATCATGCATCAGTTTTTTGAGATTAAAGCAAAATAAGTCATCAGCCCTCTTTGACATTTAATTTGTCTCAATGTCGTTATATATTTGAAGTAAGTTATTAATTACCCTTAATTACATTCATTTTAAATGGTGGAGTTTCCATTTCTAAGTACTTGTTTCATAATTCCTGGAAGAGTTATAAATTCTGCTCAATTTAACAAATATTTATTAAGGTTATTTTATGCAAGGTATGATTTTAAATGTTTTGGATAACCACTGATTTCACATCCCTTGGGAAAATTAAATGTACCTCTACCTCCTGTAACTATTTATTACTGCTGTTAGAGCTTTAGGCCTGGTTTTTACATTCTGGAAGACAATAGCAGGTATTGGGGGAGGAGGATTTTCCCAATATTTGAAAGAGGGAATTTGACCACGTCCTTAGAATGAGCAAACATATTGGAGTTAAAAAAAAGATCCCATAAATATCTTTATGTAGGGAGCATTGGATGATGGATAATGGGTTTTATTCCTAACATAACTTTTTTATTAGATGCCATAGTGGACTTTACATGCTTTTGTTTATCATGACCGTGCATTTCAAATGAAGGGATAACATTAGAAATGACCCAGTGGAAAGAGTTATTCAAGTTCTCCTAAGAAGTGTGGTGTCTAGTAGCCTGTCTCCCTCCGGGCACAGAGGGTAGAGTGCTGGGGTGGGTGAGGCATGAAGGGATTTGAGTTCCTGTAGGTAGTTTCTCTCTGCCCCTTCTCTTCCCATCTCTCTCTGAGCCTGTCCTTTGAGAGATCCTAACAGTCCCAAATTGGGCCCATGGGATAAGGCATGGTAGTCAAGACCCTAACTGGCAACTGATCCATATACTATTTCCCTTTTATTTTTCAAATACAAAAATAAATTTGTTTCTTACTTATTTTTTTTAATTGATTCTATTTGCCTGTTATTGATATGGGGATGGGGTATGTGCTTTACTCCTTGCATTTACTTCTGGGCCTGATTGATGGAGAACAATGACCCACATTCCTTTGAAACCAAAGGAATGGTGGTGTTATATTTTGCCCCTTCTTTCCACTAGACACCTTTTTATTGTGTGAAAAGAAACCGAAAAATTCAGGGACTGCCTCTAGCATACAAGTCATAAGAACTTGAACGTTATATTGTCACCACCCACAGGGTCTCGCATTTTCTTAATTTTCTGGACATTCAGAGCTGTCTGGAGCTCTGACAAACAAACCTGCCTTATCTAGATTTAAGGTAAGCTGACCAGCCCTCACCTCAAAATAACAATGTACCAAGGTGGCTTCGTAGGGAATTGACTCAAGATTTACTATATCTGATAATTAAATACAGAAGAGGTTACAACTCTGAAAGAGAGCAGGTAGTTTTCCAGTTTTCCTCAGAGCTGAAATTACTTGTCTAGTGAAAATGAAAAGCAAGAGGAGATGAAGCCAGGGTCTCCTGATGAAAGGTGAATGAATGCTGATGACTGTTTCCTAGGGGAGAGCTCTAAGCCATATTTAATGCCACAGAAGATGAGAAAGAGGTGAAGGTCTGTCATCAAAACCATGACAATGATTTCCCCCAAAGGCATAATAAATCTTTAAATGCTAAAAATTTTAACGTGAGATAAAAAGTATTTTATAGGGAAAAAAATGCTGTCTAATGGTGTTCCAGTTATAAGAAGCACTTTTCAGGAATTAAGTTGAGAATCCCACACATTTCCTGTACTCGCCATAGATGGGTGATTAGCTTGGCAGGTGAAAGGAGGATGGTCCAGAGGTTTCGCATATACCCATTGCTCCCACACATGAATAGCCTTTTCTCAGTATCAACATCCCACACCTGCATGATACTTTGTTATAACTGGTGAACCTACATTGACCCGTCGTCATCACCCAATGTTCCTGGTTTACATTAGGGTTTGCTCTTGGTGTTGTACATTCTGTGGCTTTAGACAAACGTATAACGACATGTATCCACCATTATAGTATCATGCAGAGTAGTTTCACTGCCCTAAAAACTCTCTGTGCTCTGTCTGTTCATCCCTCCCTCCTTCCTTCTCTCCCTTCCTCCCTCCTTCCCTGCTTCCCTCCCTCCCTCCCTCCCTCCCAACCCAGGGCTGATCTTTTCAATGTCTCCACAGTTTTGCCTTTTCTGGGATGTCATATAGTTGGAATCTATATGACAGTGTATATAAAAGGCAGTGTATATAGCCTTTTCAGATTGGCTTCTTTCACTTAGTAATATGGGTTTAAGGTTTCTCTCTGTCTTTTCATGGCTTGGCAACTCATTTCTTCTTAGTACTGAATAACATTACTTTGTCTGGACATACCACAGTGTATCTGTTCACCTACTGAAGGACATCTTGATTGCTTCCAAGTTCGGCAATTATAAAGTCAATTATGAGTAAATCTTTATGCAACTGTGAATGAAGCTGTTTTATACAACTGTGAATAAAGCTGCTTTACACAATTGTGAATAAAACATAAAAGAAAGTTATGTTTTATTTTCAACTTTAAAAAATCTGAAGATTTCACATAAATATCTGCATGCTGGGTTCTTTAGAAAAAGTCAAAAGATCAGTCAGTGTTGGGCAGGCTACAGAGCAGTGGACAGATGGAGCTGAAGAGAGGCTCTAGCCCTTCCGTGAGGCCTCAGTTTTGTGTTCATCGCATCCCCATCCCTGTGCATCCAACGCCCACCCCCCGCCCCGCCCCCCACACTTAACTCTTCACGTCATCTGTTTTCTATAAGCATTTGAGTTTTGCATCCCTTGGAGGGGTGGAAACCAAATGGATGCATTGTTGTTTTAAGGTTTTTGGCTTTCGTTCAGACACCTCAGGGCTCCTGATGCATAATTTTCTATCTCTTCAGTTCATATTGCTAAGGTATATTATTTTGAAGGAGAAGGGAGGGGGATTGAGGGTCTGGACCTAGATTACAGAAACTAAAAGTCTATTGGGCAGGCCGTCTTGTTCCAGGGCTTTCTGAGGTCCCCTCCGCCCGCTTGCTCTGGCTCTCCCCTGGCCACCTGAGGGTGTGGCCAAGCCCTGACTCTCTCCTTCCACAGCTACTCCTCACTTCCATCTTTTCTCTTTCTTCCACATCTAAGTACAACCTGGGGGATCCCTGTCCCATCTCTTGGGGGATTTCTTACTCTGAGCTAAGTGACTACTAAGCATTAAAGCAAACTATGATATATTTAGGACAGAGCCTGAGGGTGCTCAGGATGTGGTGAGTTTTTCTGGAATTTGGTCCTCGTTTTGCCTCCTAAACTCTCTATGAAACTGTCACATCTCCATGCACCTCAGTTTCCTCCACTCTGCATTAAACACATTCAGTCAAGTCAAGCAAGGATCACATACACCCAGCACCAGCATGGCCTGTCCTCCTGACACCTTCTCACTTTACTTGCCCTGCGTCCCAGCATCTAAACCATGCCAAATAACATCCAGACTCTCTTTACCATGTATACCTCAAAAGTCACTGTACACGGCATATCTATGCCCAGCTGTCTTGAAGAGGCCACTGACCTTCTGTAAATGACTCGCGGATACGCTTCTCCTAACCAAAACCAAGCATGAATCCAGGCCTTTGGAGGCACTTGGGCGGGTGGGAGGCGCGGTCTCTTCTGGGCATGGTCTCAGTCTGGGTGCACTTGAGACGTCATTCATTCAAGTGAGGGTCTTACTGCTTTGAGCTGGCTGAGTTCGCTTGTTAAAATTGCAGCCACCAAGAAATCCGATTTAGATTTGGTATCTGAGGTATAACACAAAAATCTCCTTCGTGAAACTCAAATATTTCTTGTTTCATTTAATCCTTAGCTTGGATCCTCCATTTGAAATACTTAACAGAAAAGTTGCTTAGCCGCTTTAGAGAAATGAGAACTACTTGATTTGCTTTCCTTTTTGTTGTTCTAAGAAAAACACCTAGGCAGTCTAGATTACAGTGTTGCAAAATTAAAGCATTTGAAACATCTCAAAAAACATGGAGCATAGCTCCACTTCCCTAAAATACTGGGTCACGCATAATAATCTCGGTATTTAATGAGAAAAAGCTTCTAGTTCGAACTCGTTATTTTACGAATTAGGAAAGTAAAGCTTTGCACAATAATCTCGGTATTTAATGAGAAAAAGCTTCTAGTTCGAACTCGTTATTTTACGAATTAGGAAAGTAAAGCTTTCTTGAGGTGTGGTCAGTTACCCAGCTAGTGAGTCAAAGCCACGTTAAGGTCCATCCTTATGGTATATATTTATTTATATATTTATAAATCATACACTCAAGTGCTAGAATGTTAAGTACATTGTAAGGGAGCCCTGAGAGCTAATTTTAGGGAAGCTGTGTTTGTCGCCAGCCTGATTGTATGCCCTCATAACCTTACATCCTTCCTTGTAATTGCCATTTTTTATACCTGGGGAGAGAGTTGAGCTTTTCCTTCCATGCTCTAAAAGCCTTCATGTATCTAAGTAATGGGCAAAGATACTTTTAGTGTCTGCTTAATAATGCAGTCTTTAGCAAAGTTGTTTTCTCCCTTACTACCTGTCATTTATTTACACCATTTGTATAATTTAAAGACAAATTTATCATAATGACACATCTAATATTAAAAACATCATCTCATGCAATTTTTATTTTTGCACATTACTTTTCATATGTGTTCCTTGGAATCCTAAAATTCATATTTTTTTGTATTGTGCTTTTTTAGAGTTCAGAATGGCATCATGAAAACTTACTTGTGTTAACAATGTAGTATCATTTCAATGGCTTTATAATAATTTTGTGGACTTTAGAACCATAATTTAGCTAGTCTTCTAATTTTGGACCCATATGCGGTATCTTTTATTTGCTTTTGTTCTTCCTTTCATATTATCTGTCAGTGTTGGAATGGCATTAGTAAGGGAAGGTTGGAAATATTGCATTGCAATATTTCCAATAATGCAATAATAATGTTGCATTATTTCTCTGGTATGAAAGGCCTTAGTCAAGAGGTAGGAGGATATATATCCTTCTCATTGTAATTGTTCATATCTCCCTGAACTTTTTAAAATCCTGAGTTGGCGTATCCCTCAGATGTCAGTATCTGATCATTCCCAGGCCAAGGCCGCATGCTCAATGTCATTTCCCTTTTTTCTCACTTCTTCTCTGAGTTAGCTCCAGGAGATCACTGCTTCGCTACAAGGCTGTCAGTTGTGCTGAGTACCTCCATTCGTATGGCTCAGTGTAGGTCTCTGCCCAGTGCCCCAAGCTATAGCTCCTCTTCATACGGTAATGCCACCACTGCTTGAGACTCCATGGAAGTGTGCACTTGAGAGTGGGGTGGTCCTCAAGTCACCACACAGACTGAAGGACATATCTATTTGTATTGGAAAAATGGTATCATCAGGAAATGATTACTATGAGGAACAGATATTTAAATCAATTTGTTACATATGGCTGTTACCATGGTAAAAACAAAAGCCCTCCCTATCACAAAGGGGACCCTGTACATCTCAACCCTGAGCCTTGTTGCTCTGAAATGTCTCTGCCCTCTCTTAAGAGGATAGATTCTGCTTCTTCAAAATTCTTTAGGGCTAATCTCCAACTTCCTTTTGGAAAACACATGCTCTCCCAGGATGCATCGTGTCCCCACATGAAGCACATTGGAGGACACCACAATACTCCCAAACTGGAATATGTCGGACTGGAAGAATGCCCTGAGGAGATGCAGCTGACCATACAGGGTAGGGAGTGGTACTGCAATCTAGTTTCCATTTACAAATGCACACTGAGACCAAGGAAGAGTTGGATAATTGTTACAGGATCACAAAACATAATCTAAACCTGAAAGAGTTTTAGAATAAGTTGTTTATAATAGTCAAAAAGTGTCATAGTAACAGAACTGGAGTCTAAGTAGATGAGTGCGTCTGTGGGTACCTTAAGCTTTTCTTTCTGAACTGTCTCTACCAGGCATTTAAAGTAAGGAATCCATATTTTCCAGAGAACCAACAAACACTAACTGGAAAGAGAAGAACTTTTCATATTTCTAAGTATCAGATCTTGCCTTGTTCACTGTTTGAAATTATGAAAATCAGATTGTAATCCAGCTTTTTTACTAAGTCCACTTCTCTCCTCCGCCAAAGCCCATGCAAAGCCAGTAAAGCTAAACAAAAATTGATTTTTATTTTCTTTCCACTCTTTCAGCCCAACCTGGTTTTCAGTCGGGATGAAATCAGATGCACTTCATATTGATCTAGGTCTTGAACCAGTATAATCCCTGATTCACACAATTGAAAGAACCATCATCTTGCTTGTTCTAAAGACAGAGAGGAAACTGTGTGGACTTAATACATTTCTGCAGTTTGCTGTGGCTTCCTGCTTCTCTGAATTATGCATTGGATCCTGGGCAGAAAAAAATAGAACTGGATCCTGCCATCATCTAGTGAAAGTAGGGTAAATATTTGAGAGTGGCTTGCCCACAATTGACACTGTCACATCATTAGTCCATTTCAGAGTCTGGCAAATTTAGGTAGAAATGTCTGGTGTCATTATTGCCTTCTGATGTTCTTCCTTTCAAATTCTTTATCAGTGTTGAAATGGCATTAGTAAGAGAAGGTTGGAGAATTTGGGATAATGTATTAGGCTTAGCCAGGGTGAAAGGCAGGGCTATCAATTGGGTCTTCTGTCTATAAGCAAGGATGACCCTCACTAGATGGATATTCCTCATTTGGGCACAGAGGGCCCATTGAAGCAAAAAGGCTACTTAGGCAATAATCATCATGGCTTTGTAAAGGGCAGTTCTGTTAAAAGTACTTAATCTTTAAGGTAGAAGAACCGGTTTGTGGTTTTTATGAGAAAGTAACTAATCCATTTGACAGTCTTATTTTAAGACATTATGGACATAAGACCTAAGTCAGTTTTAAAGATGGTTCCCAGAGTCTCTGTGCCAGCTTGATTCTTAGTCTTGCGATTCCTTTATTGGAGGGTTAGCTACCTGCCTGCCTTGCAAACCCCTGCCTCTGTGTGAAGCTTCCCTGACTCTAGTGGTATCTGCGGATTTATCGTTTTCCCTAATCTCTGAACTAAAGGAGCATTTATTGAGGAATCACACACTAAACCTTAAATCCATGCCATATAAACTCCACTTTCTCCCAGACTTCCATGTTGTTTGTAAACTCCATTTACACTTATCACACCCCCCCGCAACAGTGTAGGTAGACACAGTGTCATGTATGTTTGCCCTCTGCCCAAGCCCCACCTTGAACTCCTTAGAACATCAGCTGTACCTTATTTGTCATCCCACTGCCCTTTGCCTATAGCATTCTGCAGTGCACATACTGCTGTTCAACACGTTATAGCTGAATTTGAAAGAATAATTTCACCAGGGAGATAATGAAATATGATATGAAATATGTAATAATTAAAATTTAGAAACTTTCTTTACCAATTCGAAACTTTCTTACCTCTCAGAGATCATCTATAATCCCAGCTATTCCAGATCCCCTCAGGATGTCCCCACTCCAGGCATAAGCCAATCAGCACATCATATTTCCCTGGCCATATTGATTGGTTTTAGAACTAGGTACAGAACCCAGTCAGAAACAATGAGAAGGAATGAAATCTTTCTTGGGATATCTGAGAAAAAGATTCTTAAATTTCCCAGCATATCCAAAACCTCTGAGTAGGTGGGGATTGGAGAGCCTGCTCTCTACCTGCTCTTCCACAATGGCTATGATGAAAACATGGCAGAGTGATGGAGAGAGACTGATTTATGATGATTGCTTGGTACCTGCCTTCAGCCTTGCCTTTCCAAGCCATAGTATTTTCTACTTCCCTATTTCCTGAGTTACATGATTCAATATATTCTTCTTTTTCTACTCTTTTCCACCTTTTCCTCTCCCTCCCCATCCCTCCCCTCCCCCCCCCTCCCCTTCCCCTTCTGCTGCTGCTACTTCTCCTGCTGTCTCTCCTTTTCCATCTCTTTTATTTTTGCTTAAAGCCTGCTTGGACTGTGATTTCTGTCAACTGCCACTGAGAGTCCTAATCATTAACCCACTTGAGATCATCCTGTTTCTCTTTGGTTCAGTAACACAAATGTACTTTATTCATATGTTGCTATTTTGACAAATTAATGTGTCCACAGCCCAACAGCAAACCATTGATACAAGTGAAGTATCTTCTGTTTTCTAAATGGTGTCCAGATTTGTAGAGATACATTTGTCTGTGTTGTGAGAATTGAAAGTCCTTCGTGCATAACTTGAGTGCTCTGTTTATGTAAGTAAGTTGGCATTTCTTTCCGAGTGCAAAAGAGTTCCTGTTGATTTTGAATGCACAGGCTGTGTCACTAGCAGAGGTGATGAGAGTCAGACCAAGGAAGAATAAATTTTCTTTGTGTGTGACTATTTGAAGTTTAGAAACTTTATCTCACTCAACTTGGTGTTTAATAGAGTTGAAGATAGAAGTGGGAAGCTGTGACTGACCATACTTGACTTTTCCCCGTCACAATTATTCAATTTCTATTGATGCTGTCCTCACAGACAAAATTTATTGATCGCTTCAATTTTAGTCATAAACAGAGTTAACTTTTTAGCTCGAAATGACTCTAAATCACAGTGTCAGCATTTTGCTTTGTGATATGCCCTTAAAATCATTATACCTGTGCCATAATCTGAGCCAGGCTCAGAGCTAATTACCATCCTTTCCTAGTGCGTGCTCAATTTAAAAACCGGAAGAGAATGTTTTTTAAGTAATCAACAAAGTATGAAAATAAAATGTGAAATGATGGAAATTATGTGACTCAAATTTGGGATCTTGGATTTTTATTTCCAGGGATTTCTTTCAAATACAGACATAGCAAGTCAAAGTGAATGTTTTAGAATTTTAAGTGGGCAATGGGCAAATAAGTTAAGGCTGGAAAAAGCCTTCTTCATATTACTGTATTATGTTAATGATAAGCAGCAAATTGATATATAAAGGATAGACACACTCTCCATTAAAATAGTGGCTTATATATATTTTATAGTATTGCTTTACTTTTTTTTTCCCCTTTAAGCCCCACAGTGCAGTGGCAGCTTGTTTCACTTGAGTATTTATATTGATTAAAACTGCTGAAATGAGGCAACCTGTGCTTCCATTGTATTCTCCCTAACAAAGGTTATTCCTTTGCCTGACTTGAAGGTGGATCTGGAGGAAGCTGGGCTGTCACGGGAAGGAAGTGAGAGCCAGAGAAGAGAAAGTAGGCTGGCAATGGAGCCATGTGCCTAATTCAGTTGAAAGAGATAGCTGGAGAGCATCCCTGCCTTCATTCTTGCCTGCCAGTGGTCATGGCAACGTTCAATCTAGAGGCCCCTTTTAGTTTTCTAATAAACCGGTTGAATGTTTGTTAAGGTTTATGTTTGTTTGTTTGTTTTCAGTATCAAATTCTCTTTGAGATGATCAAGCTGTAAATGATTCCATGCGCTACTGATCAGGCCTCTAGAAAAAGGCATTATGCAAAGCTGAAGATACGTGGATTTGAGCATTTCAGCTCTCCTTTTAAAATAATTTCCTCCACAATAGGAGAGAATGTGAGCAATCCTTTTATGGCCTTTACCAAAATAAGCATTATAATCACGGTGAAATTGGTCAATGCTCTCAGTTCTGCCTCAACAGAGGACCTTCCTCAGCTCTGTCATTCCCTTCCATGGCTTCTCTTCCTTCATCCATTGCATGGTGGCCTTGAAATTGATGGGGTCACGTTTCCCTTTTGGGGTTAAAGATCTCTGACTAAATACAGTTGTTCCTTGGCTTCTGTGGGAAATTGGTTCCAGGACTCCCACGTGTACCAACATCAGAGGATGCTCAGGTCTCTTATATAAAATGGTGTAGTATAGTCAGCCCTCAGTATCCACAGGTTCTGCATCCGTGGACTCCACCAACTGGGGATGGAAATTTGACATCATGGTTGGTTGAATCCACGGGTATAGAACCTGCGGATACAGGGGGCCGACAGTACATAAAACACAAGTGGGTTTCCCTTTTGACATTCCATAGTGTGTTGCACTACAGTCCTGCTACAGGCATCTGCAAACACACAATATTGTTACGTAGATTGCTGTGTAGTCCTGTCTACTTCATTTGCCATGGCTTCCAAGGATACTGTATTTTTTTGAGAACATTAATAGAGTATGTAAACTATGAAAAGAATACATAGTTCCAATAGGATTGGGTTAGCAACTGAGAAAATATCTTGAATTAGACCGTGCTATTCTATTGTTTATTATTTATCATTGTTATTTACTTATTATATATTTTTTGTCTTTGTTTGGCTATCAGAAAGTTCACCTGTGGAGAAAGTATAAAAACCTCTGTAGCACCTCTCCATGTGCTGCATTTTATTTAATTGGTTGGGATGCAAATCTGTGGATTAGGAATAAATTTTCAAATTTTACCAAGTTTGAGAAAAATAGAACTATGAGGAAAACAGATGCCAACAGCTAAAGCTGAAAAGCAGGTGAATTCCATTGTTTTTAATGAAGCATCTGCCGTCCTGCTGGGATTAGAATCCAGTGCACTAGCAAAGTATTTAGAGCATGATGCTGTCATAGTTTGACAGGGAGTGGACCAGCAGACTGCCTGAAAGGGATTTTAAACCATCTCAAGAGCACATAAACCAGAACTGAGTTGAATATCTAATAATGTTAAATCAGGGCAAAATAAGGCTTGTTACCATTTGAACTCTATGTATATCTGAGATGGGAATCCAATAACCTGGCAGAAATAACATTTGGTTTGAGATTTAAAAGCAGCCTAGAGTGTACCTAAGGGTTTGTGTTTATGTACTTACGAATTTTATTTTTTTTTATATTACATGTATTATTAGAAAAGACAAGAAAAGCAATGCTTCATGCTTGGTTGCAAAGATTCCCACCTTTGCCTCTTAACAGAGGGCACAGTGGTCCAGTGCAAAGAGTTTTGGAGAAAAGGGTTTTAGAGTGAGACCTGGGTAAAATCTGAGCCTTGACATGTATAGGTGTGCAACATAAGACTCATTTCTGCTGAGCGATGGTTTTCAAGGGTGAAAAATGATAGTAATTAGGATTGCCAGACAATTCAGTAAAGAAAAATAAATGATTACTGTAGTTAACATTTCTTTGGCACTTACTCTGTGCATGGTCTCATTTAACTCTCACACTAATACTGTGGAGGAGGCGTCGTTATTATTTCTGTTGTTCACCTAAAGACAACTCTCAGAGTTATCAAATATCTTGCCTGCTGTTCCAAAGCTAATAAGTGACAGAGGGCTGGTGCAAACCAAGTATGTCTGACATCAAAGCCTTTGGACCTGACTTACTATGCCAAATTGCCTAACACAGTGCCTATTTACCTAATAGGCTGTCAATAAGTGTTGATAATCCTTCATCTTCAACCAGACACACACACACACACACTTCTTAACTTTCAGGCTTCAACTCCATCCTAGCATGAAATGACAAAGTTCAGCCCCGCACCCCTTCCCAATCTTCAGCCGCTCATTATCTTGTTTTTTTTCACAGGGTACTTTGGTTAGGATTCCCTAAATTTATTTACACCAAGAAACACATCTTAATTAGGTCTGTTGGGAGATAATTCTACATGGGTGTCTTGTATTTCTGCATGTCTAGTGAACAGAAGCACTGATTTTTAAGAATCTTTGTAGAACAAGTGACCTTGGATGAGAGAGATGTCTCCCTTTAGAGCAGAAGGCAGATTTGTTTACTGTCCAGTATATTAAAGATAAGGTCTCCCTCTAGCTCAAAGGTCAGGCAGGTTTGCTTGCAGCCTAGTTTAAAAGATTCAGGCTCCCCAAGATTAGGGTTCCTCAGCTTTGACACAAATTCACCTTCTATTCAGCATCTACCTGGGCTGCTTGGGGCTGCCCCCTTTGGACCTAGAGAGGGAAGGGGAACCAGTGCAAACTTGAAGCTCATGCTACTTGCTGTGCCTTTATGTAACAAAGTCCCAGGCTCTTGTATCTTCTGCCTGGATTCAGGATAAATTGTTAGTTTACAAGTGACATAAAATCTCAGAACCATCATTGTTCATGACAAAGTCTAACATTTATTAATTGCTTTCCCTGTACACCAGAGACCGTGCTTTACACATGATTTTGAAATGGAGCAGGACCTGAAGATCTTCCCCCCCATCCCCCCGCCATGTTCTCCGCCTGCCTTTTGTCTGTGAAAAAACTTTAGCCAAATAAGTTTAATGAGAGAAGTGAGAAAATGCAGAAACAAGGGAAAACAGTCCAACAAGACTAAATAATAATAGTTTAGTGATTAAGTATAGTCAAGGACCATTAGTTCCTCTTCAAAGGCTATAGATAATATTCTGAGCCATATCCCGTGAGCTGTCTTGTAGATGCTGAAACCCCCGCCAGGTGGAAGAAGTTAACTACATGATGACCAGACTGTAGCCATGGCATAAGCTGCCACAAATCTGAGAACTGGCCTCAAGGAAATGGAAAAAAACAGACCCTAGAACTGAAGATTAACTGTACTTAAAGCAATCAAGATGACGCCGGTCAGACCACCACATGACCAATTTCAAGATGACTGTCAGAGCTGACTGTGCCGTTTCTGCATGTAGCCCACATGTTGCCAGGGGTGGGAGTTGGCCTTTGGATAGGAGTTACCCCCCGCCCCCCCAGTTGCCAGCATACAAAATTAAGCAAACTTTCCTCTCCATCAGCCTTGCCTCTTTATTGGCTTTTGAGCGGCGAGCAGCTGGACCCCACTTTCGGTGACAGTTTTTTGGCACCCAACGTGGGGTTGCTGTTTTCTCGCGACATCTGTCTTCCCTGGGTTTTCCGGCGTAGAGCCGCGGCCATGACAACGCACGGGGATGGCTGCGAGGAGCCCGCTGCTCATAGCTACCTGGCCCCGAGAGGGGGATTTGGGGGGACGTTCCTAGCAGTTGCCTAGACCATTTGTTTCGGGCATCCTCCCTGTTTCTCCCCTGCTCGGCACTGGCTGCCAACTTACGCTTTTCCTTGGTGGAACAGAAAGATGAATCTGGACAAGTTGACAAGCTCCCAAGACCAAGTAAGTCCACCGGTGTGCACCCGGGCAACCTTCTCTTTTGCTTTTGTTTTTTTTCTTGTTCTTTAATTTTTATTGGAGTATGGATGGTTTACAATGTTGTGTTAGTTTCAGGTGTACAGCAAAGTGAATCAGTTATACATATATCCACTCTTTTTTTTTTTTTAGATTCTTTTCCCATATAGGCCATTACAGAGTATTGAGTAGAGTTCCCTGTGCTATAATAGGTCCTTACTAGTTATCTATTTTACATATAGTAGTGTGTATATGTCAATCCCAGCCTTCCAGTTTATCCCTCCCTGCCCTTATTGCCTGGTAATAATAAGTTTGTTTTCTACATCTGTAACTTTATTTCCATTTTGTAGAAAGTTCATTTGTACCCTTTTTTTGTTATAGATTCCACATATAAGCGATATATGATATTTGTCTTTCTCTGTCTGACTTCACTCGGTATGACAGTCTCTAGGTCCGTGCATGTTCCTGCAAATGGCATTATTTCATTCGTTTTTATGGCTGAGTAATATTCCATTGTATATATGTACCACATCTGAGCACGAAGTGCTATTCGGGCGTTTTGCCAGTTGGTTCTGACGTGTGTCTACCTTTGAATTACACACAGTACTTATATGTCAAGTCTGGGGTCTCACAACAATTCACTGCTTGTATGAAATAATACAGGTATTAGACTCCATGAAACATGAATTTTTGTCATGTAGGAATCCTCTCCCTCTTTCAACAGAATATTTTAACAGATATCTGGCTGGTGAAACATAAGCCTTCAATGACAACATCCATGTGATACAACATATCAGAGGAGACATTTTGGGGGTAGGGAACCAATATTTCTTGACACCCACTGCTGATAGCCCTCCCCTCTGCTAGACTGGCTTTGTTTTGAGATAACCAAGTGTGGAAATTAATTCGATGTCTTTGAAATTGCAGAAAAGCCAAATATTAATTAGAATTTTAATCCTTTCCTTGGTTAACACAGAGACATTAACCTTCTGCTTTGTAAACTCCATGCAAATTGCTGCACAAATATAAAGTGTTATTACTGGGATTGATCGACAATGAAACATTTTACTTGTTCTTTTCCGTTCATATTGAAATAGACTTTGAGAGTCATTAACAGATACTGTAGAGACATCATTTGATTTAATATGTCTGCAGAATAAAAGCATGACATTAGAAGTATGTTGTCTCTTTAGGAGATTTGTATGTTTGTGATGTTGTTATATTGAATTGCATTATTTTTCCAACTGACATTGAAATGTTTTTTTAAGAAGCATTTTATTTTTAAAGATGGTATAGGGAAGCCAGATCACAATATCTTCTTCACTCAATCACTAATAAAATAAACACAAGAAATCTAAAAATCCGTTTAAATATTACCAGCATTAGCTAAATTTTAAAAGGTTGGTGGGGGTGATGACACAGAACAATGCTATGAACTTCAAGAATAGCTGATCAAGTAAACAAACAGAAGGTTGTGACACTGCAGTGACGTCAGTCCTATTCCTCACCTTTCTGTTCTTGAAGTTCACGAAAATCTGAGAATTCCTACCAGTGTCCCCAAATTTGAAGTGAAGTGAATGGTATTCCAATCTGACTTGAACAAGCTTCGGTGAAAAGACCAGTGAAACTGGAAACAAGAACCAGAGGGTAATTGTGAAAGAAGCAATTTTTCCAAGGCTTAAAAAAATCAGCAGAATGGTGCTAAACTTGAACTCCTGCCTGTGTGGGAATGGGTACCTCTGAACACTAAGCAGAATGAATGCAGTCCAGCGCATTAAATACATTCTCAAGAAGGGAGCAGAGCCAAGGTAGTCTAGCCAAAAATGAATTCACCCTAAGCTGAGCACTTCAACATTAGGGATCCTCAAGAAATGTTCAGCCCTCAAAATATAGCTACTAGGGGAAAAGATGTAAGTCATATACAAATAAGTAAAAAGAGACAAACAGAAACTACTTGCATGATGTCATAAAATAGAAAGTCTGGACAATATTGGCAGGATGAGAAGGAACAGAATGGAAACTGTAATCATAACTTGGGCCAGCAAGTGGGTAGATAGCAAAAAAAGCTGATAAAACATAGCATGGAATCTAGAAGAAAATATAACCCAAGGAAGAGAATTCTTCTTAAAGCTTTACACTAAAAATAAATAAATAAATAAATAAATAAATAAATAAATAAATGAACACAAATTAAACAAGAGCCCCTACTCAAAAAAAACAAAAAAACAAAAATACAAGAGAAAGCAATAGAAAAATAAAGGGAAGGGAAAATTTAGAAAATAAAATATTGAGGATAAAGACAGTACCAGTCAAAAATAAATTAAGTAAAAGTGACAAGTAAACTGAACAACATGACTGAAAACTGGTGTATTTACATAGAAGACAGGGAGAGGAATGAGTGAAAAGACAAAAATATAAAGCAGAGAGAAGATGGTAGATTTTTAGGACATAGAAAGATGAGCCAATATAACGAATCTGTTATCTGTGAAATAGAAAAGCCTACACATGAAATTTAAAAATGGATTAAAATATAATAGAATAAGCCTTAATTTATACCAAGACAATACCGGGTTAGGTTATTTCTTAGGAAGCTTTTTAAAATGTATTTTAAAATTTACATACTGTAAAATTCACTTTTTGTTGTGCAGATCTATGACCTTTGACAAATGAATGGAATCATATTTACCAACACCCCAATTAAAACAGAACAATTTTCTTACTCCTCAAATTTATCTTGTGCTGTCCCTTTATAAACAATTCCTCCCCCTTTCTCAATCTCTGGCAACTCTGATATATTATCTGTCCCTGTAGTTTTGACTTTCCCAGAATATCCTGTAAATGAAAACATATCATATATAATCTTTTGAGTCTGTTTTAACTCACTTAACATAATGCATCTGAAATTTGTGTTATAAATATTTATTTTTATTGCTGAGTGGTATTCTATTGTATCTTTGTTCCGTCATTTGTTTACTCATTCCCTAGTTATGGAAGGAAATTTAGATTATTTCTAGTTTCCAGTATATTATTTCTAGTATACACACACACACACACACACACACACACACACACACACACATATACACACATTAGCATACAAGATTTTGTGTGAACATTCATTTTCACTTATCATGATTAAATACTTAGGATCATTTGGTGCATGTATGTTTAACTTTACAAGAAGCTGCTAAACTGTTTTCCATAGTATGTGTACCATTTTGCATTACCAGCGTCAATGAATGAGAGTCGCTGTTGCTTCACATTTTTGACAGCATTTAGTATTACCAGATGTTTTTGTTTGTTTAATTTTATCCACTCCAATAGGTTTGTAGTTGTATCTTGTTTTGGTTTTAATTTGCCTAATGACTACTGATGTTGAACATATTTTCTTGTGCTTATTTGCCGTCAGTATATATATATATATTTTTTTTTTCTTTTTGCGGTACGTGGGCCTCTCACTGTTGTGCCCTCTCCCGTTGCGGAGCATAGGCTCCGGATGCGCAGGCTCAGCGGCCATGGCTCACGGGCCCAGCCGCTCTCCGGTATGTGGGATCTTCCCGGACTGGGGCACGAACCCATGTCCCCTGCATCGGCAGGTGGACTCTCAACCACTGCGCCACCAGGGAAGCCCAGTATATCTTCTTTTGAAGTGTCTGTTCGATTTTTTGGGCTCATTTTAAAAAACTGGGTCATTTGTTTCCTCATCATTTAGTTTTGAGAGTTCTTTATTGTTAAGTATGAAACTGT
This sequence comes from Stenella coeruleoalba, assembly GCF_951394435.1. Classification (NCBI taxonomy): domain Eukaryota; kingdom Metazoa; phylum Chordata; class Mammalia; order Artiodactyla; family Delphinidae; genus Stenella; species Stenella coeruleoalba. The sequence continues at coordinate 52,303,613 of NC_137162.1, read as the reverse complement.
GAGATCTTACCTTATGTGTAAACCCACAAGTTAGTCTGCAACAGAATATATATATTCTGACAAGAGACATGAGACTTTATGGGTCAGAGAATCAGATGGTTGTTACTCTTGGTAAAAAGAGCTAGAGCATCATTTTAGCACAGGTGCCTTGAGTCCTCAGAGTGATGTGAGAATCAGATGTTACTCTGCACATGCAGTGTGGAGAGGGAGAGCGCCTCACAGGATAGGACCCTCAAAATTATTATAGGAACCTCACATAGGAGCTGCTGGCATGTGAGCCCATCCTCTCCTGTGGAGAGAATGAAAGAGTGAGAATAAGAGCAAGAATGAGCTAGTGAGAGGGAGAGACTGAGAGACAAAGAGGTGTCTTTGACTCTGGAATTTAAACAAATCCTCTCTAAAGAGGGAAGCGAAAGTTCTCTTTATTATCTACCATGGGATGCAAGCAAGTGGCTCCTGGCAAATATGTGTGTATATCTTCACAGAGTGATACACTATCCATCTTCGTAGACCTTTTCAATTCAAACATGACCTTGCTTAGGAAGCCTGGACTGTGTAGAAATGTGAAAATGTTCAGGGAGTATTGTCTCCTAACAATTATATGTAAAATATAACTCAGATATGTAATTTGCAAATATTTCTCTCTGTATGTGCCTTGTCTGCCTTCCTTCCCTCCTTCCCTCTTTCCTCCTCCCTCCCTTCCTCCCTCCATCCCTCCCTCCATCCGTCCCTCACAGAGGAATAGTTTTTAATTTCATGTGGTCTTTCATGGATCATGGTTTTGGTGTCATGTCTAAGGGCTCTTTGCCTAACTTCAGGGCATAAAGATACTCTCTTGTTTTCTTCTAAAATTTTATAATTGTATATTTTACATTTAGATGTATGATGAATTTGAGTTAATTTTTGTATAAGGCTTGAGGTTTGGTCAAGATTCACTTTTTTGATGATCGATTGGTCCAACATAATTTGCTAAATACCTTTGCAGAAAAAAAGATTCATTGACTGTGTATACATGCGGGTTTATTTCTGAACTCTCTTCGTTTCCATTGATCTCTGAATCTGTACTTTTGCTTATATCATACTGTCTTTCTATGACAGCTTTATAGTAGTCTTGAAATCAGGTATTGTGAGTCCTCCCGCCTTGTTTATTTTCAAAATTGTTTTGGCTATTTTCATTTATTTGACTTACCATCAACATTTTAGAATAAACTTGTTGACATCTACAACAAACCCTCTGGTATTTTGGTTGGTATTTTGTAGAATCTATAGATCAATTTTTCAGACAATTAGCATCTTGTTGATATTGCCTTCTGATCCATGAACATGGGGTATCTCTTCATTTATTTACATCTTCTTTGATTTCTCTCATGGCATTTTGTCATTTTTAGCATACAGACCTTGCATATATTTTTTTAGATGGATACCTAAGAATTTCATTTTTGAGACGTTTTGTAAATGTTAATAAATATTTTTATTTCCAATTCTGCTGATAATATTTAGAAATATGAATTTTTAAAAATCCTGTAGCCTTTCCTGTCCTCACATATTAGTTCTAAGGGCTTTTTAAAATACATTCCTTGGGATTTCTTACATAGACAATCTTGTCTTTTAGGAATAAGAAAAACTTTTTTCTTTCTAATATTTATGTTGTTCCCTCCCCCGCTTTTGTCCTACCTTATTGCATTAGCTAGGACTCCATTTATGGTGTTCAGAAGGAGTGATGAGAATGGAATTCCTCTCTTTCTTCTTCAACTTAGGGGAAAACATTCCTTCTTTCATATTTAAATATGGTAGTAGCTTTTGTTTTTGCTTTCTTTTGTAGGAGTTCCATTATCAAGGAAATCTTCTATTTAGGTTTGAGATTTTATTATGAATAGGTAGGGAATGTTTTTTTTTCTGGCATGTTAATGTGATCTTGATTTTATTTAGTCTCTTACTGTGGTGAAACACACTGGTTTTAGAATATTAAATCATATTTGAATTTCCAGAATAAGCTACACTTGGTTGTGAAGTATCACCATTCATATTTATTACTGTTTTTGATTTGCTAATATTGGTTGTGACTTTCTGTGTCTATATATGAGGGATATTGATCTGTCATTTTCTCTTATGATAATGCCTTTGTCTGGTTTTATTATCAAGGTTTTTCTGGCTTCAAAAAATGAATTGAGAAGTGTTCTGGAAGAGAATATATAGAATTGTATTATTTGTTCTTTTAAATTTTTTGGTACCATTCTTCAGTGAAATTAGCAGGGTCTGGAGTTTTGTTTGTTGGAAAGTTTTGACAAAAATTCAGTTTCTTTAGTAGATATAGGACTCTTCAGGTTATCTATTTATTCTTGAGCGTGTTTTGTTCATTTGTGTCTTTCAGTGAATTGGTACATTTTGTCTATGGGCACAGAATGATTTTTAGTATTTCCTTGCTGTCCTTTTAATGTTGGTAGGGTCTCTAGTGATATTCCCTTTATATTCTTAATATTGGTATTTGTGATAGCTCTCTTCTTGGTCATCTGGGTACAGTTTCATCATTTTACTATTTTTAATTATTTTAGAATTATTACTTTTATATTTAATTATTATTTAGTTATTACTATTTTATAATTAAACCAGATTTTGATCTAATTGATTTTGTCTTTTGCTTTTCATTTTTGTATTTCATTATTGTCAACATGTTTTTATTGACACCATTGATATCTTTATTATTTCTTTTCTTCTGCTTGCTTTGGGTTTAATTTGCTCTTTATTTTCTACATTTTTATGGTGGTAACTTAGATTATTGATTCTTCTCTGATAGAAAAACTCAGTGCAATAAATTTGCTTTAAACACTAGTTTAGCTTTATGCCACACATTTTGATAGATTCTGTTTTCATTTTGATTCAGGTGAAAATGTTTTCCAGGTTTCTTTCGGATTTCTTACTTGGTCTTTGGGTTATTTAGAGGTGTGATAGCTTCTATATATTTGTGGATTGACCAAAGATAATTGTGTAATTGATTTCTTGATTAATTCTTTTATGCTAAGAGAACATTCTTTGGATGACTTCATTTCTTTAAATTTGTTAAGGTTTGTTTTATGGCCCAGGGTATGGACTATCTAGGTAGATATTCCATGGATATTTGAAAATTATGTATAGTCTGTTATTGTTGGGTGGTTTTGTAAATGCCATTTAGTCTAAGTTTGGCTGATATTGTTGTTCAAGGCTCCCATATCTTCACTGATTTTTGTCTATGCATTTTATTGATTACTGAGAAAGAAGTTTAGAAATCTCCATGAATAATTGGAGATGTGTCTATTTCTCCATTCAGTTATATCAGTGTTTGCTCTGTTTATTTTGAAGCTCTATTTTAAGGTACATATACATTTAGAATTGTAGCATCATCTTGATTAATTGACCATTTTATTGTCAAATAATAGCCCTTATATCCCTGATAATTTTCCTGTTCTAAAATAAACTTGTGTGACATTAATATTGCAATTCCATCTTTCTTTCAATTTGTGTTTACATGGTATAACATTCCCATTATTTTACTTTTAACCTATTTATATTATTATATTTCAAGAGGGTTTCTTACAGACACCATGTAGTGGGGCCTTTTCCTTTTTAAAAATAGAAAACTGACAATCCATTTATTTTATTTGCTGTGTTTAGACCATTTGCATACTGTAATTATTGATATAGCTGGATTTAAGTCTACAATTTTATTATCAGTGTGTTTTTGGCCTGCACTTCTGTTCCACTGTTCCCATTTTCTTATTTTTTAAACTTTTGACAGTATTTGAATGTTTTTAGTATGCTATTTTAATATAACTGTTGTGTGTGTGTGTGTGTGTGTGTATATGTATGTAGGTACTTTAGGGATTACAATATACATTCCTAACCTTTCAGTCTTCTTAAGAATTAACTTTTTCACTGAAAATAAAATCTAGATGCCTTCTAACCATATAGATCCCTCTTAAGCCTCTTGTTTGTCTCATAGTTGTAATATGTATTATAACTATGTACACTGAAAATTCCACAATGTGTCTTTTAATTTTCACTTTCAACACTAACACACACTTAACAAATCTGGCAAAAACATTCTAATATATCTATTCTGAGTTATCATTTCTGTCACTCTCCTTTCATGTTAGAAGTTCCAACCTTTCCTCTGGTACCACTTTTCTTAAGTGTGAAATACTTCTTCTAGCATTTCTTTCAGAACATGTTTAGTCTTGAAGATTTCTCTCAGGTTTCCTTTATCTGAGAATATCTTTATTTTTTCTTCCTTCTATAAAGGTTATGTTATTAGATATAGAATTCTAGAATTGACGTTTTCTTTAAAGATATTGTTCCATTGTCTTTTTGCCTTCTTGGTTTTTTTATTTTTAAACATCTTTATTGGAGTATAATTGCTTTACAATGGTGTGTTAGTTTTTGCCTTATAACAAAGTGAATCAGCTATACATATACATATATCCCCATATCTCCTCCCTCTTACGTCTCCCTCCCACCCTCCCTATCCCACCCCACTAGGTGGTCACAAAGCACCAAGCTGATAGCCCTGTGCTATGCAGCTGCTTCCTACTAGCTATCTATTTTACATTTCGTAGTATATATAAGTCCATGCCACTCTCTCACTTCGTCCCAGCTTCCCCTTCCCCTCCCCGTGTCCTCAAGTCCATTCTCTATGTCTGCGTCTTTATTCCTGTCCTGCCCCTAGGTTTTTCAGAACCTTTTTTATTTTTTTTTAGATTCCATATATATGTGTAGGCATACGGTATTTGCTTTTCTCTTTCTAACTTACTTCACTCTCTATGACAGTCTCTAGGTCCATCCACCTCACTACAAATAACTCAATTTTGTTTCTTTGTATGGCTGAGTAATATTCCATTGAAAATATGTGCGACATCTTCTTTATCCATTCATCTGTCTATGGACACTTAGGTTGCTTCCATGTCCTGGCTATGGTAAATAGAGCTGCAATGAACATTGTGGTCCATGACTCTTTTTGAATTATGGTTTTCTCAGGGTATATGCCCAGTAGTGGGATTGCTGTGTTGTATGATAGTTCTATTTTAAGTTTCTTAAGGAACCTCCATACTGTTCTCCATAGTGGCTATATCAATTTACATTCCCACCAACAGTGCAAGAGGGTTCCCTTTTGTCCACACCCTCTCCAGCATTTATTGTTTGTAGATATTTTGATGATGGCCATTCTGACTGGTGTGAGGTGATACCTCATTGTAGTTTTGATTTGCATTTCTCTAATGATTAGTGATGTTGAGCATCCTTTCATGTGTTTGTTGGCAATCTGTATATCTTCTTTGGTGAAATGTCTATTTAGATCTTCCGTCCACTTTTTAATTGGGTTGTTTGTCTTTTTGATATTGAGCTCTATGAGTTGCTTGTATATTTTGGAGATTAATCCTTTGTCAGTTGCTTTGTTTGCAAATATTTTCTCCCATTCTGAGGGTTGTCTTTTCGTCTTGTTTATGGTTTCCTTTGCTGTGCAAAAGCTTTTAAGTTTCATTAGGTCCCATTTGTTTATTTTTGGTTTTATTTCTGTTACTCTAGGAGGTGGGTCAAAAAGGATCTTGCTGCGATTTACGTTACAGAGTGTTCTGCCTATGTTTTCTCTAAGAGTTTTATAGTGTCTGGCCATACATTTAGGCCTTTAATCCATTTTGAGTTTATTTTTGTGTATGCTGTTAGGGAGTGCTCTAATTTCCTTCTTTTACATGTAGCTGTCCAGTTTTCCCAGCACCACTTATTGAAGAGGCTGTCTTTTCTCCATTGTATATTCTTGCCTCCTTTATCAAAAATAAGGTGATCATATGTGAGTGGGTTTATCTCTGGGCTTTCTATCTTGTTCCATTGGTCTATTTTTCTGACAGTGCCTTACTGTCTTGATTACTGTAGCTTTGTAGTATAGTCTGAAGTCTGGGAGCCTGATACCTCCAGCTCCATTTTTTTTTTTTTTTTTTTTTTTTGCGGTACGCAAGCCTATCACTGTTGTGGCCTCTCCTGTTGTGGAGCACAGGCTCCAGACGCGCAGGCTCAGTGGCCATGGCTCACGGGCCCAGCCACTCTGCGGCATGTGGAACCTTCCCAGACTGGGGCACGAACCCGTGACCCCTGCATCAGCAGGTGGACTCTCAACCTCTGTGCCACCAGGGAAGCCCCCTCCAGCTCCATTTTTCTTTCTCAAGATTGCTTAGGCTATTTGGGGTCTTTTGTGTTTCCATACACATTGTGAAATTTTTTCTTCTAGCTCTGTGAAAAATGCCATCCACAGTTTGATAGAGATTGCATTGAATCTGAAGACTGCTTTGGGTAGTATAGTCATTTTCATAATGTTGATTCTTCCAATCCAAGAACATGGTATATCTCTCCATCTGTTTGTATCATCTTTAATTTCTTTCATCAGTGTCTTATAGTTTTCTGCACACAGGTCTTTTGTCTCCCTAGGTAGGTTTATTCCTAGGTATTTTATTCTTTTTGTCGCAATGTAAATGGGAGTGTTTCCTTAATTTCTCTTTCAGATTTTTCATCATTAGTATAAAGGAATGCAAGAGATTTCTGTGCATTAGTTTTGTATCCTGCTACTTTACCAAATTCATTGATTAGTTCTAGTAGTTTTCTGGTGGCATCTTTAGGATTCTCTATGTATAGTATCATGTTATCTGCAAATAGTGACAGCTTTACTTCTTCCTTTCCAATTTGTATTCCTTTTATTTCTTTTTCTTCTCTGATTGCCATGCCTAAAACTTCCAAAACTATGCTGAATAATAGTGGTGAGAGTGGGCAACCTTGTCTTTTTCCTGATCTTAGTGGATATGGTTTCAGTTTTTCACCATTGTGAATGATGTTGGCTGTGGGTATGTCATATATGGCCTTTATTATGTTGACGTAACTTCCCTCTATACCTACTTTCTGCAGGGTTTTTATCATAGATGGGTGTTGAATTTTATCAAAAGCTTTTTCTGCATCTATTGAGATGATCATATGGTTTTTATCCTTCAGTTTGTTAATACTATGTATCACATTGATTGACTTGAGTTTATTGAAGTATCCTTACATTCCTGGGATAAACCCCACTTTATCATGGTGTATGATCATTTTAATGTGCTGTTGGATTCTGTTTGCTAGTATTTTGTTGAGGATTTTTGCATCTATGTTCATCAGTGATATTGACCTGTAGTTTTTGTGTGTGTGTGTGACATCTTTGTCTGGTTTTGGTATCAGGGTGATGGTGGCCTCGTAGAATGAGTTTGGGAGTGTTCCTTCCTCTGCTATGTTTTGGAAGATTTTGAGAATGATAGGTATTAGCTCTTCTCTAAATGTTTAATAGAATTCGCCTGTGAAGCCATCTTGTCCTGGGCTTTTGTTTGTTGGAAGATTTTTAGTCACAGTCTCAATTTCAGTGCTTGTGATTGGTCTGTTTATATTTTCTATTTCTTCCTGGATAAGTCTCGGAAGGTTGTGCTTTTCTAAGAATTTGTCCATTTCTTCCAGGTTGTCCATTTTATTGGCATATAGTTGCTTGTAGTAATCTCTCATGATCCTTTGTATTTCTGCAGTGTCAGTTGTTACTTCTCCTTTTGCATTTCTAATTCTATTCATTGGAGTCTTCTCCCTTTTTTTCTTGTTCATTCTGGCTAATGGTTTATCAATTTTGTTTATCTTCTCAAAGAACCAGCTTTTAATTTTATTGATCATTGCTACTGTTTCCTTCATTCCTTTTTCATTTGTCTGATCTGATCTTAATGATTTCTTTCCTTCTGCTATCATTGGGGTTTTTTTTTTTTGTTCTTCTTTCTCTAATTGCTTTAGGTGTAAGGTTACGTTGTTTATTTTAGATGTTTCTTGTTTCTTGAGGTAAGATTGTATTGCTATAAACTTCCCTCTTAGAACTGCTTTTGCTGCATCCCATAGGTTTTAGGTCATTGTGTTTTCATTGTCATTTGTTTCTAGGTATTTTTTGATTTCTTCTTTGATTTTCTCAGTGATCTCTTGGTTATTAAGTAGTGTATTGTTTAGCCTCCATGCGTTTGTATTTTTTACAGAGTTTTTCCTGTAATTGATATGTAGTCTTATAGCATTGTGGTCGGAAAAGATAACGTGATATGTTTTCAATTTTCTTACATTTACCAAGGCTTGATTTGTGATCAATGGTCAATTGATCACCGTATTAGCAAACTGAAGGATAAAAACCATATGATCATCTCAATAGATGCAGAAAAAGCTTTTGACAAAGTTCAACACCCATTTATGATAATTGATGACCAATCCTGGAGAATGTTCCATGAGCACTTGAGAAGAAAGTGTATTCTGTTGTTTTTGGATGGACTGTCCTATAGATATCAATTAAGTCCATCTTGTTTAATGTATCATCTAAAGCTTGTGTTTCCTTATTTATTTTCATTTTGGATGATCTGTCCATAGGTGAAAGCAGGGTGTTAAAGTCCCCTACTATGATTGTGTTACTGTTGATTTCCCCTTTTATCGCTGTTAGCATTTGCCTTATGTATTGAGGTGATCCTATGTTGGGTGCGTAAATAATTCCAATTGTTATATCTTCATCTTGGATTGATCCCTTCATCATTATGTAGTGTCTTTCTTTGTCTCTTGTAATAGTCTTTATTTTAAAGTCCATTTTGTCTGATATGAGAATTGCTACTCCAGCTTTCTTTCTATTTCCATTTGCATGGAATATCTTTTTCCATCCCCTCACTTTCAGTCTGTATGTGTCCCTTGGTCTGAAGTGAGTCTCTTGTAGACAGCATATATATGGGTCTTGTTTTCGTATCCATTCAGTGAGCCCGTGTCTTTTGGTTGGAGCATTTAATCCATTCACATTTAAGGTAATTGTCTATATGTATGTCCCTATTACCATTTTCTTAATTGTTTTGAGTTTGTTTTTGTAGGTCCTTTTCTTCTCTGTGTTTCCCACTTAGAGAAGTTCCTTTAGCATTTGTTGTAGAGCTGGTTTGGTGGTGCTGAATTCTCTTAGCTTTTGCTTGTCTGTAAAGCTTTTGATTTCCTCGTCGAATTTGAATGAGATACTTGCCAGGTAGAGTAATCTTGGTTGTAGTTTTTTCCCTTTTATCACTTTAAATATGTCCTGCCACTCCCTTCTGGCTAGCAGAGTTTCTGTTGAACGATCAGCTGTTAACCTTATGGGGATTCCCATGTATTTTATTTGTTGCTTTTCCCTTGCTGCTTTTTATACTTTTTCTTTGTATGTAATTTTGAAAGTTTGATTAATATGTGTCTCGGCATGTTTGTCCTTGGATTTGTCCTGTATGGGACTCTGTGCTTCCTGGACTTGATTAACTATTTCCTTTCCCATATTAGGGAAGTTTTCAATTATAATCTCTTTAAATATTTTCTCAGTCCCTTTCTTTTTCTCTTCTTCTTCTGGGACCCCTATAATTTGAATGTTGGTGCATTTAATGTTGTCCCAGAGGTCTCTGAGACTGTCCTCAATTCTTTTTTCTTTATTCTGCTCTGCAGTAGTTATTTCCACTATTTTAGCTTCCTGGTCATTTATCAGTTCTCTGCCTCAGTTATTCTCCGATTAATTCCTTGTAGAGAATTTTTAATTTCATTTACTGTGTTGTTCATCATTGTTTGTTTGCTCTTTAGTTCTTCTGGGTCCTTGTTAAACATTTTTTGTATGTTCTCCATTCTGTTTCCAAGATTTTGGTTCATCTTTACTATCATTACTCTGAATTCTTTTTCAGATAGACTGCCTATTTCCTCTTCATTTGTTTGGTCTAGTGGGTTTTTACCTTCCTCCTTCATCTGCTGTGTGTTTTTCTGCCTTCTCATTTTGCTTATCTTCCTGTGTTTGGTGTCTCCTTTTCGCAGGCTACAGGTTTGTAGTTCCTATTGTTTTTGGTGTCTGCCTCCAGTGGCTAAGGTTGGTTCATTGGGTTATGTAGGCTTCCTTGTGGAGGGGACTAGTACCTGTGTTCTGGTGGATGAGGCTGCATTTTGTCTTTCTGGTGGGCAGGACTGCATCCGGTGGTATGTTTTGGGGGTGTCTGTGACCTTATTATGATTTTAGGCAGCCTCTCTGCTAATGGGTGGTGCTGTGTTCCTGTCTTGCTAGTTGTTTGGCATATGGTGTCTAGCATTGTTGCTTGCTAGTCATTGAGTGGTGCTTTGTCTTAGCACTGAGATGGAGATCTCTGGGAGAGTTTCTGCCATTCGATATTACGTGGAGCCGGGAGGTCTCTGTTGGACCAATATTCTGAACTTGGCTCTCCCACCTCAGAGGCACAGGCCTGACACCGGGCTAGAGCACCAAGACCCTGTCAGCCACACGGCTGAGAAGAAAGGGAGTAAAAAAGAAAGAAAGAAAGAAAAATATAAAGTAAAATAAAATAAAGTTATTAAAACAAAAAATAATTATTAAAAGTAAAAAAATTGGGACTTCCCTGGTGGTGCACTGGTTAAGATTCCGCCTGCCAATGCAGGAGACACGGGTTCAAGACATGGTCTGGGAAGATCCCACATGCCGTGGAACAACTAAACCCATGTCCCACAACTACTGAGCCTGTGCTCTAGAGCCCGTGAGCCACAACTGCTGAGCTCCTTTGCCACAAGTACTGAAGCCTGCGTGCCTAGAGCCCGTGCTTTGTAACAAGAGAAGCCAGCGCAATGAGAAGCCTGCACACCTCAACAAAGAGTAGCCCCCGTTCGCTGCAACTAGAGAAAGCCCATGCACAGCAATGAAGACCCAATGCAGCCGAAAATAAATAAATAAGTATATAAATTTTTAAAAAAGGAATAAACAAAATAAAATTAAAAAGTAATAAAAAACAGAAAAAAGAAAGAAAGAGGGCTTCCCTGGTGGCGCAGTGGTTGAGAGTCCACATGCCAATGCAGGGGATACGGGTTTGTGCCCCGGTCCAGGAAGATCCCACATGCCATGGAGCGGCTGGGCCCGTGAGCCATGGCTGCTGAGCCTGTGTGTCCGGAGCCTGTGCTCTGCAACGGGAGAGGCCACGACAGTGAGAGGCTCGCGTACCGCCAAAAAAAAAAATAAGAAGAAGAAAGAAGAGAGCAAGCAAACTAAAAAACAAATCCACCAATGATAACAAGAGCTAAAAACTATACTAGAAATCAAAAACAAACAAACCAAAAACACAGACAGAACCCTAAGACAAATGGTAAAAGCAAAGGTGTACAGAGAAAATCACACAAAGCAGCATACACATACACACTCACGAAAACAGAAAAAGGAAACAAATATATATATCGTTGCTCTTAATGTCCACCGTCTCAATTTGGGATGATTCGTTGTCTATTCAGGTATTCCACAGATGCAGGGTACATCAAGTTGTCTGTGGAGATTTAATCTGCTGCTCCTGAGGCTGCGGGGAGAGATTTCCCTTTCTCTCCTTTGTTCACACAGCTCCTGCGGCTCAGCTTTGGATTTAGCCCTGTCTCTGCGTGTAGGTTGCCTGAGGGCGTCTGTTCTTCGCTCAGACAGGAGGGGGTTAAAGGAGCAGCTGATTAGGGGGCTCTGGCTCCCTCAGGCTGGGGGCAGGGTGGGGGAGGGAGGCGTACGGAATGGGGGGCGAGTCTGTGGCGGCAGAGGCCAACATGACGTTGTACCAGCCTGAGGCGCACTGTGTGTTCTCCCGGGAAAGTTGTCCCTGGATCATGGGACCCTGGCAGTGGTGGGCTGCACAGGCTCCTGGGAGGGCAGGTGTGGATAGTGACCTGTGCTCGCACACACACTTTTTGGTGGCTGCAGCAGCAGCGTTAGCGTTTCATGCCCATCTCTGGTGTCTGCGCTGATACCGTGGCTCGCGCCCGTCTCTGGAGCTCAGTTAGGTGGTGCTCTGAATCCCCTCTCCTCGCGCACCAGGAAACAATGGTCTTTTGCCTCTTAGGCAGGTCCAGACTTTTTCCTGGACTCCCTCCTGGCTAGCTGTGGCACACTAGCCCCCTTCAGGCTGTGTTTATGCAGCCAACCCCAGTCCTCTCCCTGGGATCTGACCTCCAAAGCCCGAGCCTCAGCTCCCAGCCCCCTCCCGCCCCTCTCGGGCTGGTGAGTGCTGGTCGGCACCGATCCTCTGTGCAGGAATCTCTGTGCTTTGCCCTCTGCACCCCTATTGCTGCGCTCTCCTCCGTGGCTCCGAAGCTTCTCCCTGCCACCCCCACCCCCCTGCCCCATCTCCTCCGGTGAAGGGGTTTCCTAGTGTGTGGAAACTTTTCCTCCTTCACAGCTCCCTCCCAGAGGTGCAGGTCCCGTCCCTATTCTTTTGTCTCTGTTTTTTCTTTTTTCTTTTGCCCTACCCAGGTACGTGGGGGAGTTTCTTGCCTTTTGGGAGGTCTGATGCCTTCTGCCAGCATTCAGTAGGTGTTCTGTAGGAGTTGTTCCACATGTAGATGTATTCCTGATGTATTTGTGGGCGGAAGGTGATCTCCGCGTCTTACTCCTCCGCCATCTTGAAGGTCCCCCCGCCTTTTTGGTTTCTGGTGACAAATCCACAGTTATGATATTCTTCCTGTACATGTAATGTGTTATTTTCTTTTTTGGTGGCTACCTTCAACATTTTTCTTTACCTTCGGTTTTTAGCAGTCTGACTGATACTTTTTTGTATCTCAAGTAATTTTGGATTATGTCCTGAACATTTTTCATTATTATACTGTGTGACTCTGGGTCCTGCTGAACAGTTTAAAAACAAACAAACAGGTAATCAACTTAGGTTCAGACTATGATTTTGGTTTCATCTTTTGTGGGCCATGAATCCGTTGTTAGTTTTGTTTCAAAGGATTTTGTTATGCTATTTTTGTCTGTCCTACAAGTATACCACTCATGGGTTATTCTGGGACTTGGGTGGTATTTATATCATAGTTCTGTTTTCAGAGCCTTTACTATACTTCCTTGGGTCTGTTACATGCATGTTCCACTTAGCAGTGAGCCCAGAAGTTTGTCATACACAGAATGAAGGCATCCCCATCTGTAACTCTCTCCTCTCCTGAACTCCCCTAACATTCTCAAGGGCCCCTCCCAGTTCTTTAGGCCAGAGAGATGGATTTTCTTTTTGGCCTCTAGATGCCTGTAACTGTCACTGCCATCATTACAGAAGGGCATTTTTTGCCCCTTGGTAAGACCAGGAGAGGAGGAAGATAAATAAACAATTAAATAAATACATAAAGGGAGAAAGAAAGAGAAAAGGAAAGAAGGAAGGAAGGGAAGGAAGTAAGGAAGGAAGAGAAAGGATTCCTCTATACTCTGTGGCTCCCAGAGGCCCCCTTTCCCAGTAATAGCACTAGAATAGATGTTTTCTTGGTTTTTGTTTGTTTGTTTCTCCCTGTCTGTACCCGCCGTACACTTTTTTTTTTTTTTTTTGCGGTACGCGGGCCTCTCACTGTTGTGGCCTCTCCCATTGCGGAGCACAGGCTCCGGACGCGCAGGCTCAGCGGCCATGGCGCACGGGCCCAGCCGCTCTGCGGCATGTGGAATCTTCCCAGACCAGGGCACGAACCCTCGTACCCTGCATCAGCAGGCAGACTCCCACCCACTGCGCCACCAGGGAAGCCCTGCAGTATACTTTTTCAATTCAGCTTGCTCTCATGTCAAAACTGAGGGGTAGAGGAGGGGAAAATAACAATAAACCCTCCCTCATACTGCTTGTTCCACAATTTTTTGACTTCTGTCTCTGTTCTGCCTGCCATTGTTTACATTTCAGAAGTAACCTGCTTTTGTATCTCTGTACAGAGATTTTAGTTGTAATCAGTGAGAGAGATTGGTGTAGTAGTGCATAGAGAAGTGGCCAGAATTAGGAGTCTTGATTAGGATACTAAATTTATAAATGAAAGAAAGTTTTATGAAATAGTAGGCACTTAATAGGTGAAAACTTGGGCTGGTCTCATACATTTCCACTTCAGTATCTTGTTCTAAAAATATGTATAAAAACATCTACACATTTCTGAGGAAAAGAGAGTGGGGTATGAAGTAATATATATTTAGCCAAACTATTATTTAGGAAGCAGAGATTTGTAATATATTTTTTAAAAATTCGAGAAAATTTGTGCCCTAATCCTTTTGAGTAAAACTACTCTTAGACAAGTTGAAATAATATTAAACTGTGAAATGCTATGGAAATTTGCCATGTGAAAAATGTAGTGAGCACTGAATACATACATAAAGAAATATAAAATAAAGAGCTATAGTTATTATGGCTACAGAAGAGAATATACATAGCAGAAATCTTGACATTGCTTGTTAAAAACAGCATGTGGTGTATGATTACAATTTTATACAATATTTGTACAAATCTACCAATTAATATGGCATCCATAAATAAATATAGATGTATGTGTGTATATACACATTCACATACACTATACACACACATAGAGATATCAGAATTGATGTTTAGTAATTCCAAGCCTTATGTCATATTTGATGCTTTTTCCATTGAGTAATGGTGACTAATTCCATGCAGCTGTGACCTGAAGGATATTCATTACAGCAAAGGTCAGTTCTTCTGGGGTCTGCAATATTTAGGCTTATGATTTAGTTAGCCCTCTATATCCATTACTTTCCACTGGCCGTACATTGACAGTTTTAGATCTGTTGAGTCTGATACATAGACCAACATTTCAGCCTAATTATCACAGTTACCTAAGGCAACCAAGTGTTAAACAGAGGGCCCTCGCCTTCAGTGCCGTTAGGGCATGGTAAGGTCAGGCAAAGGTGAGTAACCAGCATTAAAGCCAAGTGAGCCAACCTTGGAAGCAGTCAGACTAAGCTCCTGGCCTGGGGATGGAAAAACAGCTGTGAAACCAGGAGTGTACAGTCAGTAATACTAAACCAAGTGTGTGGATGATAGAAGTAAGACTAAGGAGGGTTTACCCACTAGGCCCACAGCCCAATTTCAACTAGCTGCGGGCCCTCACATACAATGGAGATTTACAAGCTCAACATTCCCTCAGAATCCTGATCATCTGCATATATAAGGTTGGGCAGTTTCTTAAGTTCTTTAACTCTGGACCTGCATCATGTGAGCTCATGAGTAAACATTTATATACATGGATCTACAAAAATGTTTTTGAGAAGATACACTCTGCTCTAAAGGAAAATGATCTTTCTTCCAAGTGTTCCATGTTTAGAATTCATGCTAGTCCTCCTTGATGTGGAAATTCAGTTCCTCATATATTTTAAGTAATGTCTGTGTGCTAGGTGACATACAGGGTGTGGTAGGGAATACTGAGATGAACTAGACACCGCACATCACTCAAGGCCATACAAAACAGTAATGCCAGACTAAACAGAAAAATGTGGCAACGTGTTAAGGCACTCAAAGGAGAGACCATTAAAATCTAGTTGGGAAGGAGACGCAAGAGGGAAGACATATGGGAACATATGTTTATGTATGACTGATTCACTTTGTTATAAAGCAGAAACTAACACACCATTGTAAAGCAATTATACCCCAATAAAGATGTTAAAAAAAAAAAAAAAACAAATCTAGTTGGGAAGACCCTAAAATGAAGATGTAGTTGATCAGGATCATGAAACATTGAAAGAACAAACTTTTGCGTAATAGCTCATGTCATTTAGTAAACATGTATTATATGCCAACTTCTAAGTGTTTTGAATATAGTATGTCATTTATTCCTTAAATTTTTATGGAAGGAAAAACTGAGAAAATAAATTAACATTGCCAGTGTATAGCTTCAGTTATACACCAGCACTGAGATTCAGGTGCAGAACTGGAGCAGATTCCACCTTGTAGGTGACTGGTAGGGGATAAACCCTGTTTTCTTTCCACTGTCATTCTACAGGGCTAGCCATTTAGTAGGTGTTTAATAAATCTGTCTCCATCCATACCCCTATTTTCCTTTTGTTGTTGAAGTAGTGCGATAATCGCTGTGGGAAATGAGGGAGAGAGTCAAAATGAGAAAAAAAATATGACCAAAAAACAAAATGAGTGAACTGTTGAGTTGAATGGTTTGCTTATTTCTCCCTGAAATGATGAAAATTTCCATATCAGCAGGGTGAGTCAGAAGAGCTGAAAAATGAAATATCGAGTTTATTTATGAATTAGGGTTATGGTTAGCTTACCGTTGCCACAGTGGGCCCCAGCCATCTGTTAGCTCTGCTTTGTCAATTAGCTCTTTAGAGATCATGTTTGTACATGCGCTTCTTGCCTGAGGTTGGATCTGTCCAACATGGCCTTGCCCTTTAACATGGTATCATGCCATTTTGTCAGTCCAGCTAAAGAGCAACAAAGTAATCAGGTAAGTTTACAATCACAATGCACAGTAAAGGGCATTTGTGGCCCTTACAGGTGATTTGTGTTCATCTATAATGTTAATATCGTTCTTCTTTAACAGTATTTGGTTAGCTGTTACTGATACATTTGCTAATATATCAACAGTTTTCCCATATCTGCTTTTTGGGTTGATTGTAGAGAAAACTGATTAATAGTGTGCTTGCTCAGACCTCCAGTGCCCCAGATTGAACGAATGAGTGCTGACTGAACGTCATCGTACTGGAAGTCTGTGAGGAGCTGTAGATAAATTGAAATGTCACCATGATGCATGGATGCCTGTCTGTCTACTAGTCTTCATTTGCTTTTTCCTAGCAATTTCCTTTCCTAATAAAATTGACCTTCCTATATTTAATGATTTGAATATAAATATTTCCTATATTTGCTAATATAGTTGGCTTTCCTGTATTTGACAATTTTTATATCAATATTGACAGTGTGCTCAGTATTGTAAGACTTATAAATAGAAAGGTTGGAGGTCACTTATGTTAATATCATAAGGGAAAAGCTAGGTGAGTAATTGAAAAAATAACGAAGGTAATAGTATTTGTAGTAGTAGAAGTAATTATAATAGTAGCAGCAAAAATAATAGTAGCAGCAGTACTGGTACTGGTACTGGTAGTACTGGTAGTACTAGCCAGCCCTGGCTCCTGAGTAGGAGATCAGTACTCTGGTGTTCATTATGGAATAGTTGCTTAATGATTAATGGAGGCCAGAGTAGAAGAACTATTTGTATCAAAGCCTATGTGTGATACAGATATAGTTACCCAGTGTGGCCTCTGTCCAGATCTCTTTGTCCCCAGTCAGTTTGTGCAATACTAACTATATAGGTTTTCTCTTTTAATAACAAGCCTTGGGAGGGCTAACTTAAGGCACAGTTACCCCCCAACTAGAATGGAAGAGCCTGGGCAGAGACTGGGTTTTAGTCACCACAGTATACCTAACACACACCTAGCACAGAGCCTGGCAAATGGGATTAGTGAATGTTTCTGGAATAAAATGTATCAATTATATCAGCCACTAATGTTAGAAGAATTATAACATGGTCAATTTATTTCCTGATGTCACTTCCATGAGAGCCAAGTTTCCAAAGAATAGGGAGGGCACAGGGCTCTTTTGTCTTAGAAAACAAGCTTGAGCTACAGAGATATGGACAATAATTGGTAAAGGCCACAGGAAAGGCGAAGGGAACAATCACCTCGGTAAATGAATATCCAGATTTTATAATAATCATGACATTTATGTAGTCATCACTTTAGTAATGCCAAGAATAGTGCTGAGCACTCTATACTGTTTTACTTTGTCTTCCCAGCACATAGATGAAGTGGGGTTACTATTCCAATTTATAGTTAAGGATTCCAGAATTTATAGAGGCTAATCGTGTGGCTCAGGGAAACAAGGCTAGATAAAAACAGAGCTAAGATTTGTACTTGGATCAAAGAATTCCAGAGTCCTGATCTCTTATACTGACTCACTGACTAGGCATTTTATGGTGATATTGTCTGTTGCTTCTTGCTTTCTAATCAATTAATGATAATATTTAGTGAGCACACAATATTTTTCAAAGAGTATATTATGAACTGTCACATTTAATTGACAACAATTATTGTCACATTAACAACTAGTCTGCAAGTTAAGTATTGCTATCATCACCATGTACTAGGTGCAGAAACTGAGGCACAGAAAATGTTGAACGATTTGACCAATACCTTGCAGGTTGTAAGCAATCAAACTGACATTTGAACTCTGTCAGTCTGATTCTAGAATAAATGCTCTTCTTTTATTATTATTATTATTTTTGCGGTACGCGGGCCTCTCACTGTTGTGGCCTCTCCCATTGCGGAGCACAGGCTCCGGACGTGCAGGCTCAGCGGCCATGGCTCACGGGCCCAGCCGCTCCGCTGCATGTAGGATCCTCCTGGACCGGGGCACGAACCCGTGTCCCCTGCATCGGCAGGCGGACTGTCAACCACTGCGCCACCAGGGAAGCCCTATTATTATTATTTTTTATTGAAGTATAGTTTATTTACAATATTACATTCATTTCAGATGTACAGCATAGTGATTCAGTAATTTTCCAGATTATATGCCATTAAAAGTTATCACAGGCTATAATTCCCTGTGCTATACAATATATCCTTGTAAATACTTATCTGTTTTATACATAGTAGTCGTATCTCTTAAACCCATATGCATAATTATAGTGATTCTTCAATTCTTTCATTTAATTAATTTTTGCTGAGCATATAATAGGTGCTGGAGAAATAGTAGTGAACCAAATAGTCCAATTCTCTTCCCCCCAAACAATGAACAAAACAGGTCAAGTATATCTGTTTGATGCTTGTAAGTGCTGCAGAGACAAAATTGGGGAGGGGAAAAGGGAGGTTACATTTTGGTGCAGGTCCAGGAATGACCTCACTTTGCCAAGATAAGAGGGTAAGATTGACTCAGCCGTACAAATATCTAGGGTAAATATATACTGGGCAGAGGGAAAAGCCAATGAAAAGTTCTTAAGATGGGATTGTGCCTGATGCGGAATAGCAAGGAAATGGTATTGTTGTGTGAAGTGATTATGGGGAGGGTGTTAGGAGATGATGTCAGAGATAAAAGAAGGCTGGATTTAATAAACTTCACAAGTCACTGGAGGATTTTGGCTTTTACTTAGAGTGAGGTCGGAAGCCATGGGAGAGTTTGATTAGAGGAATGAGAATATTTCCTGATTGCAGTGGATGCTGTGTTGAAAACAGAGCAGAGAGAGGCAAGAATGGAAGCACAGACCTGAAAGGAGGATATTCTATGAGATGATGCTTGGTAGATGTGTAAAGATGGAAAGTGGGAAGATCTCTGTATATGGTTTTAAAGGAAATAAGCAAGATTTTCTCATGAATTGGATGTGGAATAAGTAAGAGAGAGAGGAATCAAGGAGCAATTAGAAGGGTGGGGAGATTGCAGGAAGATCAGTGTGGCGTTGTGAGGAGTATTGTCAGATGTCTTCAATTTGAGATGTCTATTAGACATCCTGGTGGAGATGTCAAAGGGTAGTTGTGTATATGTATTTGGAATTCAGGGAGAGGTCTGGGATGGAAATGTAAACATTAGAGTCATCAGAATATAGCTGATACTGAAAACCAGTAGACCAGGATCACCAGGGGAGTAAGTTTGGATAGAGAAAAGAAGAAAAAGTGCTACTCTCAATATTCTGCACTTACCTGGTCCCCAAATCCTTTGCCGTCTTGAAGGCCCTGTTCTGAATGTGTCATGATTTGTTACTGTTGATCTTAAAATGTTGTTCCCAAGAAAAAGGAAATTAGTGGAAAACCAACAAAATCTGGGAAAAAAAGAGTCTTTAGTTAGGTTAATAGAGTTTTACCAATGTTAAATGTTTAGTCTTGATCTTTGTTCTAGGGCGATGTAAGATATGAGGGGAAAATAGAAATTCTCTGTACTACTTTTGCAACTTTTCTGTAAGTCCAGAAGTAATTGAAAGTCAGAGTTTTAAAAATATGTCCCCAAATGTGGGACACACTACTTTGAATGGACTGTGATCTCTTCAGAAGAAGGAAATGGGACCTTTACCTCTCTTGGTCTGAACACGAGACGTCATTCAGGAAGCCTAGACTTGAGTTACCTTCTTGAACATCTTCCAACTAATTAGCTCACACTACATTATGGTCAACTGAATGCCAGGACATTCTGATAATCGTTTCTCAAACCAGGTCTCTCTTATTGTATCTTTGGAAAACATGATTTACTTTTGACAGTTTCAAAACTAGATGAGACGTTATCCCTAATAAATATTCTTCAGATTCGAGACAAATACAAACCAGAGCACTGGCTCTGCCTTCACGTGTGTCACGTCATCCACTAGTTCCATTAGCATGCTCCTTATGCCATTTTCTGAAACTTCCCAAAATTCTGTCATCTTGTAGATCACTGGACAAGGAGGAGGGCGGTCCTTGGTCCTCACCAGGTCTGCCCTTTTGGTTGACAAAGACCCATCTATGAACTCTTCCTTCTTTCATCCAGCTGTGAATCTACTGACCCAAACTAACCCATAGCCCACATTTATTCTTTTCATTACCAAATATAAAGTTCTCTATTAAATTCCTTGGTGAAATCAATACAATATCTGACTCTAACATTCCTCTATCTACCAGCACAGACTAATTTGTAGTGAGCTTATGCTGGCGCCTAGTGATCAATGCATTTTGTTATTAAGTACTCACAAATCATCTTTTCAGCCATCCTCTTACAGATCCACATCGTGGAAGGTTACTCATCTTATTCTTATGCAAACATGAGAATGTGTAGTCCACCCTTTCTATATTTGTTTATTTACCATTATTTTATTAATGAGAAGAGAGTTTGTAGACCAAACACGGAGGAAAAGCCTTAAGAAGTGTACAAACTGTGAGGCCATTTCTTTTCTAGGAAAAGGAGGAAACAGGCTCTGTAGAAATCAAGCAGAAAATGTTACTGCCTTTGTTTCAGGTTTTATAGGCAGTAGCTGTTTTTGATGGTGTGGTTAAACTCCACAGGAGGCCATTTAAATGGCAAAATTAAATGTAATTTGGTGAAGATGTTTATCAGGTATTTTCTTAAACAGTTGATAATTTGCACATTTCTTTGTTAAATTTTGCTTCTTCATTAGTGAGGACTACCGCTTGCTACAACCTGCTAATGAATTATGACACATCTGTTATTTATGGAGCTTATAGATTTAGGTGACATTTTGAAGGTCACGCTATGGTTTAAAATCTCACGTGATCTTGTTGAAGTCACTCCACAGTGTCACCAACCATAACTATGGTAATCTGAAATTTGCCAGGCCACAGCCAGTGTTCTGTTTGCAATGACTGTGTCTTCCGGTGGTATCCTGGTCTCATTATAGAAGGGACATTGCTCAGACAAGCTTTAATGATGACTCTGTATAGCCACGTGCTGTAATGCCTAGTGAAAGTTGATGGAATAATGTGCCTAGATTGTTTTTCTCACTCAGACTCGTCTTGTTTTTTCTGTCTGTTACCCCCAGTATGTCCTTTCTGAAACACAAATCACTGCCTGCTTTGCTGATATTTATCAAGATTTTCATGAAACGAATGAGAACTGGAGGCACTTGGGATAATAGTAATAGAGAGAATGAAAGGCATCTAGGAAGAGATGTAGCAACAGAAAATTCGTTTATGTGCTGAATGCTTTCCATAAATTGTCTCATTTAATTCTTTGTTGGGAGGCAGAGATGCTGAATAGCAAGCATCCTTTGAACTGAGGAGGAACTTGGAGACCAAAAAATGAAGTGGCAACTCCATAAAGTGCAGCTATGAAGTTTATTGTGGGTAACTTACAAACAGGCAGGAAGGATAGGGCAGATGATGGTCCATAGGCATTCACTGCACTCTGCACACTGCACTCTGCACACGGAGCTGCACTCCGTGCTGCCAAAAGGGATACAGGGGAATTTAAAGGGGTCAAAACCAAAAATAGAATCTGACTACCAAGTGAGAAGCAAGTCTCTACGGAAGGAAGTGAGCGGTTTTCCTCCCCTGGGGGGAGTCTCATGATCATTAACCATCTGTGTCAGCAAAAGGCATCCTTCCAGTTTTCTTATCAGATGAAGGCAAGGGTAAAAGTTGATAGGAAGTTTATCCAGTTCGGGCACATTCTTCGTGAGGAGGCTAAAGTTCAGTCATGCCAAAAGGGGAGGGGGTAGGATTGGTGGCCTAAGATGAAGCTGACAAAATGGAATCAGTGTAGTTCCGCCACACATCCTCTCAATGATCGAATGGAGGTGAAGACTGTGTTTCCGATAAAATATTAAAGAGAGGGATGTTAATGAAATTTTCTGAAGTCACGGAGCTGTTTGGTGATGAATCTGGGATGTGAGTGCTGGCCATTTGGCCCCAGAGCCTGTGCTCTTGACCACAGCATTGTATTATCATGTTGTTACCTACTGATGGACGTCGTGATGAACTTGAATTGTGACCACACATTCACAGAGGTGGCACACAGACCATTGTGACGTTCAGCAACTTTAATACCATTAGGTTGAGCCGTACTGTGTTGCTGATATTTGACTGTTTTTACGTAAAAAGGTGATTTTGGGTTAGGAAAAACAGGAAAACTGACAAAATGACACTGATAGGAGGAAACTGGGGAGACACACTAAGTGCAACATAGTATCATGGATTGAATCCTGGAGCAGTAATGAAAATTCTGGCCACGTCTGAATAAGGTCTGTAGCTTGGTAGTATTGTACAAATGTAAATGTCTTGGTTTTGATAATTGTATTATGTAGGATGTTAACTTTAGGGGAAGCAAGGTGAAGGATATGCGAGAACGCTTTGTCGTATATTTGCAGTTTTTCAGTAAATATAGAATTATTACAAAATAAAATTTTATTAAAATTTTTTAAGTTAAAAATGGTGATTTCATTTTTATATAGATCTTTAAAAATTACAAAATTCCTTTTTATATGATGCTGGAAACATTAGCTTCTTTCCTCCCTGTCCTCCAGAAGCACTTTAGATTTACCTCTACTCTAGTGCCTGTCATTCTGGATATATTTATTTGTTTACAGTTTAGTTGCCCTAACAATATTGTCATCTTTTCAAGGCAGGGACTGTGTCCAAGTCTTCTTTGTACTCCAAGCAGTGTAAGACACAGAGTAGATTGGTGGGTTTTTTAAACAAACGAATATACTTACTAGTCCTTATGGCTGATAAAAAGTAATAATAATTTTTTTCTTGAATTTAGTTTTTATTTTGTCCTGGAATATAGTTGATTTACAATATTGTGTTATTTTCAGGTGTACAGCAAAGTGATTCAGTTATATATATATACACACATGTATCCATTCTTTTTCAGATTCTTTTCCCATATAGGTAATTACAGAGTATTGAGGAGTTCCCTGTGCTATACAGTAGGTCCTTGTTGATTATCTATTTTATATATAGTAGTGTGTATATGCTAACCCCAAACTCCTACTTTACCCCCACCAACCTCTCCCCTTTGGTAACCATAAATTTGTTTTCAAAGTTTGTCAGTCTGTTTCTATTTTATAGATAAGTTCATTTGTATCATTCTTTTAGATTCCACATATAAGTGATATATGATATTTGTCTTTCTTTGTCTTACTTCACATAGTATAATCATCTGTAGGTCCATCCATGTTGCTGCAAATGACATTATTTCATTCTTTTTTATGGCTGAGTAATATTCCATTGTATATATACCACATCTTCTTTATCTATTCATCTGCTGATGGACATTTAGGTTGCTTCTATGTGTTGGCTATTGTCAATAGTGCTTCAATGAATTTTTTTTTATTGGAGTATAGTTGCTTTACACTGCTGTGTCAGTTTCTGCTCTACTGCAAAGTGAATCCACCATACATATACATATATGCCCTCTTTTTTGGATTTCCTTCCCATTTAGGTCACCCCAGAGCACTGAGTAGAGTTCCCTGTGCTATAACAGTAGGTTCTCATAGTTGTCTATTTTATGCATAGTAGTGTATATATGTCAATCCCACTCTCCCATTTCATCCCAACCCCCCTCCTTCCCCCTTGGTGTCCATATGTTTGTTCTCCATGTCTGTGTCTCTGTTTCGGCTTTGCAGATAAGATCATTTATACCATTTTTCTAAATTCCACATATATGCGTCAATATATATTTGTTTTTCTCTTGCTGATTTACTTTATTCTGTATGACAGTCTCTAGGTCCATCAAGTGATAATAATTTTAATATGCACTCCATGTAGTCAATTCAGATCTCTGCTTGCTAGGTTGTCTCCCCAAATAAGAGAGAGAATATAGATGTCTTATAAGCATCATAATTAGAGCTAGAAAATATGGAAGAAGATCCTGTGGTTTGTAAATGAAGATAGCAGTAGTGACAAGAGGTGTTTTATCCATGGTTAGGAAATGGACAAGCTCAGCACCAAGTCCTTCATACTGAAACTCCTGGTTCCCTTTGGAATCGGCATGAAGATTCTGGGAAAGAGTAGGTCCAGGTGTGTTCGTGGACCTACCTTCACCAGCTGAGCTATCAGAAGCAAAGCAGTGTGCTGACTTTTGAGGAAGGGAGACCAGGGTGTGTTTTTAGAGTTTTCCTCTGAATACTAAAGAGTTTGTGGCTGGGGGAAGGATAGTATTAAACTGGATTGGGATATAGACATATCTTCAAAGTTAAAAAGGGGCCACTACCATGCTGCTTTCATGCTGGTTTATGTTTGCTTTTATTTTTTTTTAATTTTAACAACTTTATTGAAATACAGTTCACCCATTTAAAGTGTACAATTCAATGGCTTTTCGTATATTTACAGATATGTACAACCATAGCCACAGTCAGTTTTAGGACATTTCGTCACCCCAGATGAAACCCTGTATGCCTTAGCTCTCACCCCTTCTCCCATCCTTCTCCCCACTCCCCCGCCCTAGGCAACTACTAATCTACTTTCTGTCTCTATATGTTTCCCTGTTTTGGACACTTAATATGAATGTGCTCTTATACAATACTATGTAGAGTTTTGTGCGTGGCTTTCTTCACTTAGAGTAATGTTTTTAAGGTGCATCCATGTTATAGGCATCAGTATTTCATTCCTTTTTATGGTCAAGTAACTTTCCATTGTACAGATATACCCAATTATGTTTCTCCATTTATCAGGTGATGGGCGTTTGGGTTGTTTCCACCTTTTGGTTAGTGTGAATAACACAGCTATAAACATCACTGTACAAGTTTCTATGTAGACAAATGTTTTCTTTTCTCTTAGATGTATACTTGGTTTTAGTTCAATTATTCCTAACTTGACCCGTAAGGAAAGTCTCCTAGAGAGAAGGAATAAAAGAACCTCAACATGCTGAAAATTTTGAGTGCTCACTGCCCTTATGTATCTCAGTTTATGAGTATCCTTTGTAGATAAGCTGTGCCTACATAAAAAAGTTTTTAAGCACACACACATGCACATACATGCACACGCATGCACACGCATGCACACACATGCACATACATGCTTGCATAAGCATTCAGCTAAAAGTATCCCCCTCCAAGAAGCCATCTGGAGAAAGAAGTGCAAACCTTCTCATAATGCTGAAATTGCTCACGGAATGGGGCAACTCCTCTTTAGGAATCTCTTCTGATTGAGGTTTATGCGCCATACCAGAAATATAGACTGTGTATAACCTTATTTGCCCCTGATTTGTGGCTGTGCTTAATCAACCTTATTTCTGGCTCTTCCTAAAAGTCAAAATTTTCGCTGGGACGGTCTCCTCCTTGATGAATCATCAGAATGGCTGTGGTTAGGAGGGTAAACTCCTAAAGGGCCAAGTCTAGGTCTCTTGTAGCAGAGCACCTTCACACAATGCAGGTGCCCTGTGTGTTTGCTAAACTGACATGAATTGAGATCGTTGAAAAATACCACCTACTTGGAGGATTTGTATATATTCATAATTGCTCAGTTTTCTCGTGGAAAAAGGCAGGTCTGGAAATCCATTTATCATGTACCCTCCCAATATTCCTGCTTTTAATAGCAAAAGTGAGTTAAGACCTGGTCATCTTAACACATCACTTGCTGCATATGTGAGGCAGCGGAGGCTCAGAGCAGTCCTGTGGCTTCTTCCTCCATCTCTTCTGCACTTACCTTGTTCCCCAGCCCTTGCTGACCCTCTAGGAGGCCTGCTCACTCAGAGGATAGCCTTAGCTGATGCTTTCTCCAAGCAAGCTTTCTCCAAGCAAGTTTTCTCCCTGTTTTACCCAGAGCTTCCGTATCTCTTCATGGACATGGGGTAAATGCAAGGGCATCTTCAAGAGGCCCCTCCAGATATAACCACAACTCTTCAATTGTGTGACATTTTGTTTGTAGGGCAGAATTAAATTATGTAATCCAATAGGGACACTAAGCCTGATTGAGACTTGAATCACAGAGCCCAAGGAATCTAATAATTTTGAGTTTGACCTTTGTGCTGTTTTTAATGCGACTGATTTGAAAGGCTCTTTGAGAGACGTCAGAACCTTGCAGCAGCCTGTTTTCTGGATCCTGTGTAAGAGAAAATATCCTCTCCCTCCAGCTTGACACTGCACTGGTTATTCCAGCTCCCTTAGAACTGAGACCTTTGATTCCCTCAGGGGCTTGGTTGTTCAATGTGCGTAATGTGATTGGCTCAGGGAAGCAAAGCTTCAAGCGGATCTCAAAAAGACCGTCAAGCCCAGAAGGGGAGTTAAGGCCCTCAAAGGGAAAGAGAATATTTATACCAGAATTATACCAAATTCAAGAGTGGTTACCAGGTGTTTGGCCCACTATACAAAGATTCTTTTTCTGACATTTTGTTGGTGCCTTATCTAGCCTGGTGGACTCCCAAGTATTGTGGAATCACCCCACAACTCCAACTCCTGGGGAACTCTGAGTTTTGACTGAAGTCATTAAGGTGCTTTCCCACCAAGCACCTCTACCAGTCTACAATTATAAATTCTTGTAAATCAAATGTCATACAAGCAGGCATTTTTATAATTAATCGTTGTTTAACCTCAACATTGTTTAACCTCAACAAATTGGACTTCGTATATCCAGAAATGAAACAACAGTGGCTGTACTATCCTAAAACTTTAAATGGTTAGCTCCAGGTAAGTTGTCCCTTACATTTTGATATGCAGTATCCTTTTATTCATTTACCACGAGAAGAAACCCTGAAAAAGAGGGAAAGAGAGAATCTTTAATAGCCAAGTTTAAAATTAAAGGCAGCTCAGATATTAATTCTTAAACAGCCCTTTGGTTTGCTGAGTAGCTAACAAAGCACTATTTAGCTCTTAAATGTCTTTTTTTAGACTTTGCAGGAATAGGAAATGCTATGTATCAACATTTAATTTAGAAACTAGGAATGCTTTCAGATATGCCATTTTAAATGTTTTTACCTGGGGTGAGAGTTATTTCAGTGGCATTTATTTTCTTTTTGCATAATTAGAGGATGAGGATCTCATATAAGTACATTTTCAAATAACCAAATCTTGCCCATTTAAGAACGTATACTTTCTGTTCTCAATGTTTCTGAAGTAAATCTTTCTAAAATATAATTGTACAATCATTTCCCTTTGTAAACAAAAGTGTTCATATACATATAACTCTTCTTAGTGACTCATGCCATGATGCCCAAATGAGTCTTGGTATCTGGGAAAGTTAGATTTGGGGAGAATTCAAGTTCACCCAGTCTACCCTCCTTACCCACCCGATTTACAGAAGAGAGAGTGGGGGCTCTTGACTTCCTGTAAATTGCATAGCTACTCCCGATTTGATGTTCTGAGATTTCTGCACTGCTCTTTCCCTTCCAGGACTCTGATGGCCTGGAGGTTTGCTTTCATTATAGAAGCTCTCAGTGGACTCATGCCCTTGCTTTTAGCCCTGCCTCTCAAGCTCCAGCCCATTCCCTTTCTAGGATCACGCCTCACGGAGTGGCTGGCTGGTCCTGAAACCAGCCCCATGGTTTTACACCCCCAGCCCTTGCATACTCCCAGCCCCCCACTGTCAGGGATTCCTCTCCCTTCTGGTCTGTTTTGGGTGGGGGGCAGCCACCTAGCTTTATCTTTCATGGCTCACATTTAAGGGTAATTTCTTCTAGGAAACTTTCCAGTTCCTCCAGGGAGAAAAGATTGTTCTCTCCATCATACTCTCAATATTCTCTACACATTCTCCTCTCATCTCTTTGCTGTGTTTTTTTTTTTTTATCATAGTTTGAGTGTACATCTGTCTACTCTTTTTTTTTAATTGAAGTGTAGTTGATTTACAATGTTGTGTTAATTTCTGCTGTACAGCAAAGTGATTCAGTTATACATATATATACAACTTTTATATTCTTTTCCATTATGGTTTATCACAGGATATTGAACATAGTTCCCTGTTCTGTACAGTAGGACCTTGTTGTGTTTATCCATTCTATATGTAATAGTTTGCATTTACTAACCCCAAACCCCCAGTGCATCCCTCCCCCTCCCCCTGCCCCCGCCCCCCCCCCCCCCCCCACACCTTGGCCACCACAAGTCTGTTCTCTATGTCTGTGAGTCTGTTTCTGTTTTGTAGATAGGTTCATTTGTGTCATATTTTAGATTCCACGTATAAGTGATATCATATCTTACTCTCCCTGTCAGCTCAAGGATTATATCTTTGCTGTCCCCAGTTCCGGGTCTGCTCCTAGCAGCTCTCTAGGGGGGCAAATTAATTGATGGACAAGAGAATACTCTAAAATATATGTTGCTTCCTCACTTGTAATCCCTGTCATGTGCGTTTCTCTTGTGTTTTTATTTCATTCTTGTCAAATTCATTTTATATGATTTAATTTTGTCAAATTATTTATTTCTTGAATGATGAGATGAAGATTGGAGGGTCATTACGTGTGTGTGTGGTGGGGGGCATCCCACACATTGTCCCTCCAACACATAATATTCTTCTGCCAACCGAAGAGAAGCTGCCTGTAAGAGACTCCCCTCTTATTACTGGGTAGGACCTGACATGTGGCATTACCCAGAGGGTCTTGTGCAGGAGCTCAGGGGAAACACTGTGATCAGAGTCTAGAGCTAGCAGGAACTCCTGAACCTTGTGGAGTTTTGTAGCCCAACCCTATCTTCCCCACTCCTGGATGACCCCAAGCTACTTAATTTTAGCTCTTTTGTCCGCATGTCTGCACTGTGTGTGTGTTACTTGTTTTTTCTTCCATTGTCACCCTGAAGCCACACTGCTTGTGTTCAAATTCCAGCTCCATTGCTTGATCACTCAATCTTTCAGCTCGTTTGTGTCCTCAACTCTAAAAATGGGGTTGTAAAGATAAAGTCAGCTGGTACGTGTACAGTGTAGAGGGCCAATAGCATCCCCAGAGACTGATGCATGCTCACCAGCTATTATTATTGTTAGGATGTATGTCTAATCCTCACTTCTTGACTCACTGCCATTGTCTTGGGATTTGCTCTGCTGACCTTCCAATAGCTGTGAAACCAGATCAGCCAAATTGATTGTAATACGTATAAAGCCGGAGTGATTAGGCTCTTAGTAAGGACTTCTTTTTTGAAAAACCAGAAGTCCTATGTGCGCTTTGGTGCATATATATTTTTAGGCTGTGCCTTAGCCATTGAGCGGCCTTCTTTTTTCTTTTCTGATTCACGCCTCTGTTAAGAATAGTCAAAGTTGCCAGAAAAGTGATTTTTGGATAAGAAAGAGAGGTGAGATTATGTTAAATTAGGAATCAGAGTCAAGAAAAGATGAGAAGCTTTATTTAGAATGGGGTTTGTACTGAAAATGACTGTGGACCTTCTTCTTTTTTAATAGTGTGAGAAATGCAGCCACAGGTTTGAAATGGAACTATTTAAACATTTTTTTTCAGCCCAGTCAAGAAAAGGAGAGAGCCAGCCTCTCCCCAG
The DNA here is from genome assembly GCF_951394435.1 of Stenella coeruleoalba. NCBI lineage: Eukaryota > Metazoa > Chordata > Mammalia > Artiodactyla > Delphinidae > Stenella > Stenella coeruleoalba. The sequence goes on along the minus strand of NC_137162.1, from coordinate 52,273,934 downwards.
ACCTTAACATTTATCTTTAGGATGTAAAAAGAAAGTGAGAGACTGCATGACCTTGTTTTCTCTGAATTTTCTCTCTCTCGCTTTTTCTCTCTCTCTTTTGCCTTTTTGAGGGGTGATCATGTGTATTTTTAATGCTGAAAATAGAAGATTTTTTTCTTTGCAGTAGGCATGAAAAGTTTTTTTTTAAAAAAAGAGCATCATAGCCTATGCAAATGTGTTAGAGAATACAAGCAGGCTTCTCCATAGTTACGGAATTCCATGGACTAATCATCCTCAGATTCACAGTTGCGCCATAGTTGGTCCTTCAGATAGGCTAGCATCTCTGTGGACCACATTTAAAGACGCAGCTTAGCCATTAGGCCAAGTTCTCAACTTAATCTGTTGCTTAAAGGCAAACTGAGTTGGTGTTTTGACATTCTTATCGATCTATCTATCTGTCTATCTATCTATTTATCTATCTCTCATCTGTCCATCTACCTACCTACCTGAATTTTTTTTTCTGTTGGGTCTTATGCAGAGTGATACATAGGCTACAAAACGGTTGGAAGGTTTTATCTACCTTGCTTACTGAATCTACACAACAATCGTGTTAGATAGGCATCATTACCCTCAAGCTCCAGGTGAAGAAACTGCAGCATAAAGAACGTAAATTATTTACCAGTTTCACAGCCAGCAAGTGTTGAAGTGGTAGACGTGGAGCTGGGTCTTTCTGGCCCTGGAGAGTTTGTGTTCTTGACTGCTCATTATCTAGAGCCATGACATAAACTTTGTCCTAAATTTGTGAGATTTTTTGTCAGATGGTACATGGCTGCCAAAAAACAACCATTTGAAAAGTGACGAATTCATTCATGCAGTTACGTGGGGAGGTTTCTCTTTCTGTTTGCCTGTTGTTACCAACTTCATGTCATGTTGATAAAGTAGTGCTGTGCTGAGGCAGGGTGAAGAAGTGTCCTGTGTCCCCAGTATTTCTAAAATTTGGGGTGACATTTCTGAAAACATGAGCACGTCTCTTCCTCCTTTCTGCAGCCCTGGGATAGAAATGATGTGGTTGCAGACTGAGGGTGATGGCGAAAGGACCCTGTGCTATTTGTTAAGAATTCCACCTCTGCTGTTCCTACCGTGGAACACAAGGATACTGTTGTAAGGGAAGATGACATAATTACTGCCTAAAATAAATGAATACTTTTAATGTAAATGAAAGTATTATTTTAAATTAAGATGGATTTTGATAATTCTGTTGGAAAATAACATTTTGTCTGAAATATATCAGCCTGTTCAAGAAGCAGTGATATATATGGAACAGTTCTTCCAAAGAAAGTCCAAGCCATTTCTTCTCTAGTAAGTGACCCAGTATAAGTGCTATATATACACCCAGGTCCTCTCCCACTGTATAGGCAATGATGGAAAGGAATGACTCAGCCTAGTAACAACAGGAGACCCATGAAGATGGTTTCTGTTTCTGGATTTGGTCTAAATTTCTTTAAAAGATTTTAGGCTATTTAAAATCAACAGTAATATTTAATCTACAATTTATATAAAGGGAAATACATCTTTTAAAAAATAAGTCCAGGGCTATCCCATGAGCCACAAATGAACTTGTTAGCCTGGGGTCCATAAGAGAACCCCGAAATTGTATGCGTTATACGATACATGATGCCGTGTCGGTTTCTGTTTTCCTCTTCACTCAGAGAATGATGTAGGTCAAGTCAGGTATTAAATTTGCTTTTATACATTTATGTTTAAGTGAGCATTAAGGGATATTTCAAATGTATTAACTAGAAGTAACACCTTTACCAGTGAAAATTGAATTTATCACTTTTAAGGGCTAAATTGCACAGGGATTAAAACAGGACAAGAAGTCTAGTTACTCATACAAATGTATAAAAGTTTGATTGACATTTCTGTGCACGAATACTGAGAGTCATGGAGTCAGTTGCCAAGAGCCGTGGATTCAGGGCCATCAGTGCGCTTCCCACCACCCCTGCCGTGCCCATGGGGAGGCTCGTCATTGCGTGTCTGTTTTCTTGCACATGCATCCTAACTCATCCTTCTGCCATTTTCTTCTTCCACTTCCTCTTTCTTCTGTCACTGCAGTAATGGATGCCACCAGCTTAACCTACCTTGCTCTGATGCAGTGTGGATCAAAATCTGTGCAAAAGCACCAACAGAATCCCCACTGCCAGGTAGGAACATTTATCTCTATCATTCCAGTTTCTCTACAAGTAGTCCCAACTAATATACTTATGGGTGTGCCATGCTTCCTTAAAATTGACCCATCTGCTCTGTGTCCCTTCAAGAAAGCCCAGATTCCACCAGTATGCTATAGTATGGCTGCAGGGCCTCTTTCTTCTTGTCCCTCACTTGCTCCCCATGACACCCATGATTATCTTCTGACATCTGTGTCCAATTCCACCTGCCTCATAGGCATTTTCACGGGAGGTGTATAAGAGAGGGGAAAGGGCATGAACTCTGGAATTAGACTGAGGGGCACATATTGGTTCTGCCACCATTCCTGTAAGTAAGCGTCTTGGTTTCTTCATTTCTAAACTTGGGGGAAATACTTACTTCGAAGAGAAGATTCAGGGAGATACTCTACCTGAAATGCTTTGAACAGTCATCAGTGAATGAAGGGTCGATTCCTGTTTCCTTCCTGACACACACCAGCTTTCCTCATGCGTTTATATGTCTTCTAGTGTTACCGGAAAACTGTGTCGTGTTATATAGAGCTTATATAACAGATTTATAGTCCTTCGGGTCTTTGGGATGATTTTATTCGATCGTTCTATAAACTCCACTGGCAGGAATATGAAAGTTGTGTTTCATGTCTCTGGACCTCCTGCAAAGCCATTATATCATAGGCATTTAAAAAATGTTTATTGAATAGAATTTCGTCAGAGAGGCAGTAGAGCAAGATAGACAAAATCCTGGAGTCTGAAAATAGACTGCCTGTATTTACACCCCTGAAATATCTCTTACTAGCAGGATGACCTGAGTAAGTCACTCAACCTCCATGTGCTTCAGTTTCAGCATCTGTAAAATGAGGCTAATAGCACTGCCTCTTGTGCTGTTGGGAGAATTAAATGAATTCACATATGTATAGTATTTAGAATAGCGCCTGGCATTAGCTAAGTGCTCTGTTATCACTATTGTACTTCATAATAACTGGTTATTATTTGTTTTAACAGCTTGGTCCTTTGTGGTTTCTTACATCAAACTTCCCCCACAAGCAGGACCTTGATTTTCTTCATAGCAGCCAGAAATAACCATGTTTTAGACAAGCTAACTTGCGTGTTCTCCCCTTGGCCTGGAGTTGGCTCACGGCACAGTGTTTGCTTTGCTTGCTTCTGCTTGTGGCACAGACACGTGAGATCGCACGACTCGAGGGCCAGTTTGTTGGTGTGTTTTGCTCATTACTCTCCCTTTGCAGACACTTGGTCAGACTTGGCCTTTGCATAGTCTGATGCTCACTTTGTTTTCTTTTTATTATCTTTCTCTCAGTAATGAAGGTTGAGCTGCTTACCTTCCTCTCTCCTACCTCAGGTTCTCGGGTGACATTGCACAAGGGCAACTGCAGCCAATGGCTGGCTTCTGCAGCCAATTATATGATTGCTATTCCTGGATACTGTCCTCCGTGAATACTTGTCACCTTTCTGATCCTGGTACGCTGACCTGGGTGAGATAAGAGGAAACCTGACGATCTCCAGTATGTAGAATTATTTTACTGAAAGGAAACTTGTCCTGTAGTCCATGTGGCATAATCCTTACCTTCCATGAGTTCTTATAATTGTCATTAAGTCCGTGAAATGCAGACTCATATTTCTGACTCCAAAACACCCAACCTTTTTCCACTACACGATGTCCACCGCCATTATGACTTTCTCTTTCTCTCGCTTTCTCTCTCTCTCTCTCATTTATATCCTCAGTCCACTCTGTGATACCAGCTCAGATTTCTCTAGAATAGAATAGGTCCTGGGCCAAAGATCACTTTGAGGGTGAAAAAACACCGAAGAGCCCAAAATGGAAATTTGGTAAAATGGAGTCACATGGAAGTATGTCCAAACCTCGGCACCACAATTGCTTACCTCGTGTGTTAATGTGCTTTGTCTCCTCCTATGTAGAACTATTTTTAGGGCTGAGTACACCGAATACACAGAGCACCTAGCATGGTACCTTGTACATATAAACATGACTCAATAATTAAAAGGCATGCTATTAGAAATATTTCTCCAAATATTATAGTTATAACACTTGGAATAATTTTATAAACACCAGCATTTTTTCCCCCTTCCCTGAACTCCAAAGACACTCATTTCACCCCCAAAAGAGAACGCTTTGACCCTGCTGCTCAGTTTGTCTTTAATCTCTTCACTGTTCTTGCACCCGTTACCAAGCACCAGCCTTGAGTTTAGGGTTTCATTTGGGTTGAGGGGTTGAAAGCCCAAAGGATTTTGGAGCCCACCTTTCCTCCACTTACCTTACTTTCACTATGAGCACCTGTTTATTGTTAGGTAAACTAGACTTAACCCTTCACCATCAGAGTGATCACCCTGCTAACGGTGGGTACCGGCATCCTCTTCCGATAACCTCCTTCCGTGTTCTCGATGTTTGCCCTCAAACAACCTTCTTGGAACAGGAGGGGAACCTAAAACTAGGATTTAAGAGTTCAGTTCATCCCAATGTTCTGTTCTTCTAGCTACTAGTCCCATTAGTTTCTGAGGAAGTCTAAAGCTACCAAATGTAGGCCCTAGAATTCTAAAATAGTAGTTCTTAACCTTGGCTCTGCACTGAAATCATCTGGAAGATTTAGGAAATGTGGATGCCTGGGTCCTACTCCCAGAACTCTGGATTTAATCATTCTGGAGCATGGCTGGAACATCTGGTTCTTATAAACTAGGAAGCGGCAATCTATACTTTCTTCCTGTTGTGATCTCCGGGACTACCTGCATTCATAGGGAAACAAATGTTGACATCTGATATTCAGGACTATACACTTCATACTATACACTTCTCAATACTTCAGTTTTGCATATTAACGAGATGTTAAGGAAAGACTAGATCCTTCCCCCAGGCCCTCGATAAAACTATTTAGATGCTGTTTTCAATATTCATCCATCCATTCCTACATTCATCTCAGTGACCTCGTTTTTAATAAGCTGGACAAAGAAGGACTGCAGAGAGTTAGCTTTTGAATCCGTGAGGCCTAGGTTTGGAATCTCACATCTTGGGCAAGAGACTTAAACTTCTGGGGTTTTTACATCCGCATCTGCAAGATGGGATTAATAGAGCTGTTGTGATGATTAAATAAAATTAGATTAGATATATTCTGTGGAAATTCGCATATAATCCTTGCCTGACACACATGAAGTTCCCAAAGAACATATACTTCCAGCCCTCATTAGTATGGATAGAAAAGTTTAACAATTTTGGATGCCAAATAAATGTTTTCTAAGGCAAGAAAGACATGGTGTAATCTCTTGTTTCTTTTCAGTCATGTCATTCATCACAGACTATTGACTTGACACAGCAAAACATTGTATCATCCGATAATGGCTCGATTTTCAGCTTCTCAATAGACCAATTATCATCCCAGTTTGACAAACACATTTTACTCAGAAATGACATCAAAATGCAATATTTTTCTTGTCATGCTGAACTGTGCCATGCTTACTGACTCCCTCATATTCTCAGTTTTCATTACCCTTTTATTTGCTCTTACACTTTTGCTGTCAAATCTCCTTACTTTATTTAGAAATCTGACAAAGATGAAAGAAATATTACCATGAGCTTATGAAACAATTGAAATGTCCTTTACTGTCATCATTTTCATTTAGATGACAGAGGCAGCTCCCTTGCTATAAATTTAAGCAATGTCTGTGTATGATGTTATGTGTGTGCGCAAGTGTCTGTGTGTGTTTGCTTGCCATCTTCCAAAATTAGTTTCCCGAGGTAGACTTTATGTACAACTCTGAGATTAAATGATCTTCACTAAACTGCTGTTTATTATAGTCTGAGAACATTATTTTAAGTCAGCAATTGGCAAACCTGAGAAAACATCTACTCTAATTTTAAGCAGATCTAATTTAACTAACCCAGATCATGGCTTTACATTTAATGTGACTTATATTCTGTTGAAGTTATTCCAACAAATGATAAGTAACTGTATCTTTCTGATTCGTAAAGAGGTATTTCGAGGAAGCTATCAGGTAGGTGCTCCCTCAGCAACCCGGGATAGCTTGATGTCTAACCTATAAAAGCACCCATCCCCACCTCTGCCTTTCCTCCTCAACTTTTTCTATTAAAGGAAGTGTGCTTTTTCCATACTTTCCTTTTCTTCTTTCTATCACACCAAGTTGTAGATTCTTTTTATTCTTACATTCTCAGAAATATCATTCACACTGTCCTCTGGATCTTTGATCTCTCCCTATCTTCCTGATCAGTCTAACCAGTTAAAACAAACAAATAATTAAAATCCTTCCTAGGCCTACCACACCCTCCTCTAGCTGTCTGGCTTCCCCCCGCCCCCCCTTAATTTCTAGATTAAAAAACTTCATACGGCATTTCAAGTTCAGAAATCATTTGCTTAAGTGACTGTTAAAATATGCTAATGACATTTCACCCCTACTCTTCCATCATTTAATATTTTAAACTTTTTATTTAAAATGAATTTAAATTCACCGAAGATTTGCAAAGGTAATACAAAGATGTGTACCCTTTTCGCTGCTTCCCTTAATGTTACTATCATGCACAATCATCTTCCATTTATCAACTAAAAAATAACATTGTTACAGTACCACTAATTAAATTACAGACTTGATTGGGATTTGACCAGTTTTTCCACCAATGTCTTCATTCTGTATCAGGATCCAATCCAGATTACCACATTGTATTTAAAATTCTTACCGTTTTATTTGACTTCACTTCAGATCTTGACCTAGAGATCACTCTTGCATGTGGAAACAGTTTCTTCCCTTGATGACACTTGCCTGGGTTTCCTCCTGCCTTTGGCAAGTTCTTACTAATTTCCTGTGCTCCTTTCTCCTTTAAAGATTGAAATTGTCAATATGTAGAGCTTGGTCCTGGTTTCTCTTCTCTCCATGCTGTTCATTGCCCTCAGCCACCTAGTCAGTCACATGGCTTCAGATACTGTTGCTCTTTTTGGTAACTTGAAATGCATATTTTAATGTAGACTTCTTTCATAAGCTCCAGACCCATGTATCCGTCTCCATTCTACGTATTATTGACCTCATATTAGATGTGTTTGGAATCAGATTCATTGTCTTCCCTCCCCAAGTTGATCCTCTTCCAGTGTCCCCTACTCACTTGCTTATGCGAACACATGGTGCTCATTCTTTTCTCCAGACAACACACACCCAGGTATCCATACTTATGCATTCAGAATAATGTCCAGAAATGTTCACTTTTCTTTGTCTTCCCTGCTGCTAATTGAGGTCAAGTCACTGTCAGGTCTCTCTGGACGTCAGGCCGTTGTGGAAGAAAAAGTGTTGTTCTCTCTGTTTAGGTCTTACTGTGGTGGGGAAGTTGTTTGGAATTGCTGTTCAGTTTCTGTCAGGTCTCTCTGGACATCAGGCCATTGTGGAAGAAAAAGTGTTGTTCTCTCTGTTTAGGTCTTACTGTGGTGGGGAAGTTGTTTGGAATTGCTATTCAATTTCTGAGCAAAAGCAATCCTTTCCTAAAAAGTTCTCCTGCTGTGGTCCTAACTCTTGGAGGAGACCTGTGGGCCATGTGGCTTCAGCTCCGCGCAGGGGTGGCTGCGGGTACTGGAAGGGCAGTTGCACTGAGCTCTCAGGTCAATGAAATGTAAGATTGGAAGGCAAACCTGGGAAATGGATAGGGATAGACCTGAATACTTGAACCCTGGAGAGGAATCCTTCTCTTCAGAAGGCACACCTAGTTTTCTCATTGCTTTGTTTGCTGGTTAGTTCTCTAACTAACCATCTCTTGATGAAATGTTTATAATTCTTAGAGTATGACAAATAAGCCGGACCATGACTTATGTTCCATAATGCACTGAGCTGTTTGCCTATACTCCGGTACAATCTTCAGCCTTTTATTGTCCTGAGAAATGTGTAATCTGCATCTTTCCTACCCACACTCTCCCCAATTGTACAATCTCTGCTCTGACACTCTCATATTATGGCCAGAGATGTGATATCAAAACTCAAATAGCACTTTGGACCCAGGGGTTTTGGGAACTTGGTTGTAAACATGCCCAGTAAGTCTAGGTAGAAGGGGTGGGTGGCCCCCTTTCCTCCTCTTCAGTGAGTGCCAGAACTTATTGCAAAAATAATCCTTTCCTGAAGTCTTCGCCTGCTTCAGCCCATCTCAGCCTGCCCCCAGGGAGGACTTTCCAGTCTGTACTCTCAGCACAGCCACTGATCACCACAATTCAGAACACAGGATGTCCAGAGACACAGACAGGCATCCCCACGTCCCCACCCTGTTCTGCACTTACTCTCTCCTGCCTCCGCCCCCCACTGACTGGGGTCAGTGCTTGGAGGCTCAACTCCAGAGGCGAGGTAAGAGATAGATGCTCTGTCTCCTTCATTGTAGGCACTGTAAGTTCTTCATGTTCAAATCATGGAATGGTTTAGCTCGAAAAAACCTCAAAAATCACTTCAAATACTAGGAAGGTACAGATGAGGAAACTGAAGCCCGTAAATGGAAGGTGCCTTGGCCAAAGTCATAGTGTTAATTAGTGACAGAGCTGGACTTGTGTTCAGATCTCAGTCGTCAGTGGCCTTCCTTCTATACAATATACAAATGTGTGCTGGGACATATCCAGTTCCAGACAGTCATCCGTATTAATAATGTACCATCAGGTAAGGGTATGCACATAATGGCATTGCATTTATTTCCTTTATTGATCATTATTAATATTTAAGTGCTATTTCATTTTTTCTAAGAACTTTATCATAAATGGCTATGCATGTCTTAGGGATCTCACCTTAAAAATGTGTTTTTAAAAATTCACTTTGTGGTGCGAATATGGAGGAGACGCTTTTTAGTAGTTGTTAGGAAATGACATATGAATTCCTTACACTAAAACTCACTTTCTATGCTCCTCCCCAGTCAGTGCCTTCCGTGTATGACAGAAAACCATTTCTGGGTTAGATTATGATAAGGAAGTGCCTTTTGCATTTGTTGTGGAATGAATAAAGGATTTAGATCTTCAATTCAACATTGAACAAATTTGCAGAGACCATTAAAATCCTTTACCTTAACATTTCTGATGCCCATCATTTTGATACCCTTTGAGTCACAGATTGTTGACTAAAAATAAGTTATATGCCTCCAACTCAAAATGTACTCAGAAACATTTTTAAGAGCTATTTAAATTTCCAGTTTCTTCACTGCACTCCTACAAGGAGACAGAATAAACAGATTAGCCTTTCCACCTTGAGTTTACAGTTAGGGACCGGAACAATTCAGCCAATACCAAGCATGTCGATGGTAATAGCACACCATGCATATGTTGTCATCTTAATTTGCTTGAGACTTCAGTACTCTAAAAATTCTACATAATGTTCTCAATGCACATTATTCCTGCAAAGCCAGAGACTGCATTATCAGAGGGTTCATTTTATCTTCAGTTTCCAGTAATATTTCTGATTGTTTATCATATGCATGGTGAGTTTAAAGCTAGTTTTAGAACTCCCTTCATCCTGAATCCCTTTCTCCACATAGATTTCGAATTTCGGACCCTCCAAGATCATTGCATACCTGTAAGTAGGGATGTGTAGAAGAAAGGGGGTAGCTAAGACTCTTGAGATTCCCAGTCAGGACTGGGCTTTTAGAACCAAAAACCTGCTCTGAGCCTGTATGTTGTGAGAAGATAAAAATGTGATATTTGAATTCACACTGAGCACCTGGTGCCAGAGTATTAACCAGATGCATGAGACGTAACTACCTCTCACTTTGGATTATTTTAACTGATCTTAGGCATAAATGCAAATGCAGGTCTAGCTAGCATATTTCCTATATTTGAGCAAAAATTATGATGAATAAGTGGGTTTGTGCAGGAATTGGTCAAGTTCTGCAGCTGCTTTTGGGGCAGAAATAGCTGTTTGGTGGCCTGTCTAATCAGTTATTTAGATACATTAATAAACAGTACAAGTCATTGCCCCTTAGAACTAATTGATTTGAGAAAGCAGTCATTAGTGAGACTGAAATAACAGAATTCATGTCCTGTTTCAGGATCATTTGTGCCAAAATAACAACTTAGGTCATGGGGTCTCATGTAGTAGCAAGCATTTATTATGCACCCACTGCGTGCCTGGGGCTGTGCTGAACACTGTGGACACAGGGATGGGAAGTCACAGATTAAAAACTGATTATTGAAGCTTCATGATATAATGGGATTAAGTTAAAACATCAGAATCTATTTCACTCATCGACCAAATTTACCATTCCGTCGGTGCTTTCTCCATCTAACTCAGAATGATCCCTATTCTTAACTTGGATAAGTACAAACAAAATTTCAAATTTAGGGCTTCCCTGGTGGCACAGTGGTTGAGAGTCCGCCTGCCGATGCAGGGGACACGGGTTCGTGCCGCGGTCCGGGAAGATCCTACATGCCGTGGAGCCGCTAGGCCCGTGAGCCATGGCCGCTGAGCCTGCGCGTCCGGAGCCTGTGCTCCGCAACGGGAGAGGCCACAACAGTGAGAGGCCCGTGTACCGCAAAAATAAATAAATAAAAAAATAAAAATTCAAATTTAGACTCCTGATCTTTTTTATCATTTAAGAATGGATAGGGCTTCCCTGGTGGCGCAGTGGTTGGGAGTCCGCCTGCCAATGCAGGGGACGCGGGTTCATGCCTCGGTCCGGGAGGATCCCGCATGCCGCGGAGCAGCCTGGCCCATGGGCCATGGCCGCTGGGCCTGTGCGTCCGGAGCCTGTGCTCCACGACGGGAGAGGCCACGGCAGTGACAGGCTCGCGTAATGCAAAAAAACAAAACAAAACAAAACAAAAAAAACGAATGGATAAAGAGGTCAAAAGAAAACAAAACAACAATAATCGGCTTTCTGCCTTTTGTCCCTTAAAGTTCAGTTTTCACTGGGCTCTGTAGCAGATGATATACAATTTTCTAGATTGTCTCACAAATAGAACTCAATTATCTAGGCTTTTACTTTAACCAAATAAATTTTTTTCAATTATACAAAAGTGTGTGTTTGTATGTGTGTGTATTTTGTTTTGTTCTACTTATCCACCCCTGCCTACTTATTTAAAACATTTTTTTAGGGGAAGAAAACTTTTAAAAATGCAAAATGCCCAAAGGTAAGACACTCAATATGAAAGAAATAATTATTAACCAATTTAAACATTCACTTTCCAAGTTGCCTTATGACATTAGTTCACGTATAAAGAGAGACCTCTTCACATTAATGCAGACAAGACCATTTGGTGCCATCTCCTTGGCCTCCACTCACACTATTCCTAGAATGATGACACAGGCATACTTTCTTATGGATCTGAAACATGGTAGTAAATAAAACTGAACTCTCTATCAGGAAAATCCAAGACGAAGTGGAAATTTATTTCCTGGTAATGCTGGGTGTTTTCTGCTTACAAAGCAATGGCACTATGATGCGGACACTGTTTCTAATTAGCAAGCTTCTGAAATATGGTCTCTCATTGAGCAAAACAGTCATTCCATGCGTAACTGCAGTTTCAGCAGTAACTTTTTGTTTCTGGTTATTAATTTGTATTTAAGATACGTCAAAGTCATTAACGTATTGAACCAACATGGAAAATATGGAGCAGTTAAGTTTATAAAAGACACCATCATGCCTCACTATATTTGTGCTTAATGACATTACATCACATGAACGATTCTAATATCCTTGTACTTGATGTAACTGGTGACATTAGAATGGTAGGACTGTGGTAGTATTTGTTGCTTTATTTATTTTTATCCTTCGTCCATTGATTAGTTTCAAATATTTTCTCCCATTCTGAGGGTTGTCTTTTCATCTTTTTAGTTTCCTTTGCTGTGCAAAACTTTTAAGTTTCATTAGGTCCCATTTATTTATTTTTGTTTTTATTTCCATTACTCTAGGAGGTGGGTCAAAAAAGATCTTGCTGTGATTTATTTCAAAGAGTGTTCTTCTTATGTTTTTCTCTAAGAGGTTTATAGTGTTCAGTCTTAACATTTATGTCTTTAATCCATTTTGAGTTTATTTTTGTGTATGGTGTTAGGGAGGGTTCTAATTTCATTCTTTTACATGTAGCTGTTCAGTTTTCCCAGCACTACTTATTGAAGAGACTGTCTTTCCTCCATTGTATATCCTTGCCTCCTTTGTCATAGATTAGTTGACCATAGGTGCATGGGTTTATCTCTGGGCTTTCTATCCTGTTCCATTGATCTATATTTCTGTTTTTGTGCCAGTACCATACTGTCTTGATTACTGTAGCTTTGTGGTATAGTCTGAAGTCAGGGAGTCTGATTCCTCCACCTCCGTTTTTTTCCCTTAAGATTGCTTTGGCTATTTGGGGTCTTTTGTGTACCCATACAAATTTTAAGATTGTCTTGTTCTAGTTCTTTAAAAAATGCCATTGGTAAGTTGATAGGGATTGTATTGAATCTGTAGATTGCTTTGGGTAGTATAGTCATTTTCACAATATTGATTCCTCCAAACAAGAACATAGTATACCTCTCCATCTGTTTGTGTCATTTTTGATTTCTTTCATCAGTGTCTTATACTTTTCTGAGTACAGGGCATTTACCTCCCTAGGTAGGTTTATTCCTGGGTATTTTATTCTTTTTTGTTGAAGTGGTGAATGGGATTGTTTCCTTAATTTCTCTTTCTGATGTTTTGTTGTTAATGTATAGAAATGCAAGAGATTTCTGTGCATTAATTTTGTATCCTGCAACTTTACCAAATTCATTGATTAGCTCTAGTAGTTTTCTGGTGACATCTTTAGGATTCTCTATGTATAGTATCATGTCATCTGCAAACAGTGACAGTTTTACTTATTCTTTTCCAATTTGGGTTCCTTTTATTTCTTTTTCTTCTCTGATTGCCATGGCTAGGACTTCCAAAACTATGTTGAATAATACTGGTGACAGTGGACATCCTTGTCTTGTTCCTGATCTTAGAGGAAATGCTTTCAGTGTTTGACCATTGAGAATGATGTTTTCTGTGGGTTTGTCACATATAGGCTTCGTTACATTGAGGTAGGTTCCCTCTATGCCCACTTTCTGGAGGGTTTTTATCATAAATGGGTGTTGAATTTTGTCAAAAGCTTTTTCTGCATCTATTGAGATGATCATATGGTTATTATTCTTCAATTTGTTTATATGGTGTATCACCTTGATTGATTTGCATATACTGAGGATCCTTGTATCCCTGGCATAAATACCACTTGATCATGGTGTATGATCCTTTTAATGTGTTGTTGGATTCTGTTTGCTAGCATTTTGTTGAGGATTTTTGCATCTGTATTCATCAGTGATATTGGCCTGTAATTTTCTTTTTTTGTAGTATCTTTGTCTGGTTTTGGTATCATTGTGATGGTGGCCTCATAGAACAAGTTTAGGAGTGTTCCTTCCTCTGCAATTTTTGGGAAGAGTTTGAGAAGGATGATTGTTAGGTCTTCCCTAAATGTTTGATAGAATTCACCTGTGAAGCTATCTGGTCCTGGACTTTTGTTTGTTGGAGGACTTTTAATCACAGTTTCAGTTTCATTACTTGTGATTGGTCTGTTCATATTTTCTATTTCTTCCTGATTTCTTTCAGTCTTGGAAGGTTATACCTTTCAAAGAATTTTGGTCAGTCTTGGAAGGTTATACCTTTCTATGAATTTGTCCATTTCTTCCAGGTTGTCAATATTATTGGCATAGAGTTGCTTGTAGTAGTCTCTTAGGATGCTTTGTATTTCTGTGGTGTCCGTTGTAACTTTTCCTTTTTCATTTCTAATTTTATTGATGAGTCTTCTCCCTCATTTTCTTGATGAGTCTGGCTAAAGGTTTATCAATTTTGTTTTTCTCAAAGAACAAGCTTTTAGTTTTATTGATCTTTGGTATTGTTTTCTTTGTATCTATTTCATTTATTTCTACTCTGATCTTTATGATTTCTTTCCTTCTACTAATTTTGGGTTTTGTTTGTTCTTCCTCTAGTTCCTTTAGGTGTAAGGTTAGATTGTTTATTCAAGATTTTTCTTGTTTCTTGAGGTAGGATTGTATTGCTATAAACTTCCCTCTTAGACTGCTTTTGCTGCATCCCATAAGTTTTGGATTGTTGTGTTTTCATTGTCATTTGTCTCTAGGTATTTTTTGATTACCTCTTTGATTTCTTCAGTGATTTCTTGGTTATTTAGTAACATTGTTTAGCCTCCATGTGTTCGTGTTTTTTGCATTTTTTTTCCTGTTATTGATTTGTAATCTCATAACGTTGTGGTTGGAAAAGATGCCTGATATGATTTCAATTTTCTTAAATTTACTGAGGCTTGATTTGTGACTCAGGATGTGATCTATCCTGGAGAATATTCCATGTGTACTTGGGAAGAAAGTGTAATCTGCTGTTTTCAGATGGAATGTCCTGTAAATATCAATTAAATCTATCTGGTCTATTGTGTCATTTAAAGCTTGTGTTTCCTTATTAATTTTCTGTCTGGATGATCTGTCCATTGGTGTAAGTGAGGTGTTAAAGTCCCCCACTATTACTGTGTTATTGTCGATTTCCTCTTTTACAGCTCTTAGCGGTTGCCTTATGTATTGAGGTGCTCCTATGTTGGGTGCATATATATTTATAATTGTTATATCTTCTTCTTGGATTGATGCCTTGATCATTATGTAGTGTCCTTCCTTTTCTCTTGTAACATTCTTTATTTTAAAGCCTATTTTATCTGACATGAGTACTGTTACTCCAGCTTTCTTTTGATTTCCATTTGCATGGAATATCTTTTTCCATCCCCTCACTTTCAATCTGTTTGTGTCCCTAGGTCTGAAGTGAGTTTCTTGTATACAGCATATATATGGGTCTTGTTTTTGTATCCATTCAGCGAGCCTGTGTCTTTTGGTTGGAGCATTTAATCCATTCACATTTAAAGTGATTATCAATATGTATGTTCCTATGACCATTTTCTTAATTGTTTTGGGTTTGTTTTTGTAGGTCCTTTTCTTCTCTTGTGTTTCCCACTTAGAGAAGTTCCTTTAGCATTTGTTGTAGAGCTGGTTTGATGGTGCTGAATTCTCTTAGCTTTTGCTTGTTTGTAAAGCTTTTGATTTCCTCGTCGAATTTGAATGAGGTACTTGCCAGGTTGAGTAATCTTGGTTGTACGTTCTTATTCATCACTTTAAATATATCAGGCCGCTTACTTCTTGCTTGTAGAGTTTCTGCTGTGAAAGCAGATGTTAACCTTATGGGAGTTCCCTTGTATGTTATTTGTTGTTTTTCCCTTGTTGCTTTTAATCATTTGTCTTTGTCTTATTTTTTGTCAGTTTGATTCCTTTCTGTCTCAGCATGTTTCTCCTTGGGTTATCCTGCCTGGGACTCTCTATGCTTCCTGGACTTGGGTGGCTATTTCCTTTCCCATCTTAGGAAAGTTTTCAATTATAATCTCTTCAGATATTTTCTCGGGTCCTTTCTCTCTCGCTTCTCCTTCTGGGAGCTCTATAATGCGAATGTTGGTGCACTTAATGTTGTCCCAGAGGTCTCTTAGGCTGTCTTCACTTCTTTTCCTTCTTTTTTCTTTATTGTGTTCCACGGCAGTGAGTTCCACCATTCTGTCTTCCAGGTCATTTATCTGTTCTTCTGCCTCAGTTATTCTGCTATTGATTCCTTCTAGTGTATTTTTCATTTCAGTTATTGTATTGTTCATCTCTGTTTGTTTGTTCTTTATTTTTTCTAGATCTTTGTTAAGCATTTCTTGCATCTTCTTGATCTTTGCCTCCATTCTTTTTCTGAGGTCCTGGATCATCTTCACTATCATTATTCTGAATTCTTTTTCTGGAAGGTTGCTTATCTCCACTTCATTTAGTTGTTTTTCTGGGCTTTTATCTTTTTCCTTCATCTGATGCATAGTCCTCTGCCTTTTCATCTTGTCTATCTTTCTGTGAATGTGGTTTTTGTTCCACAGGCTGCAGGATTGTACTTCTTCTTGCTTCTGCTGTCTGCTCTCTGGTGGATGAGGCTATCTAAGAGGCTTGTGCAAGTTTCCTGATAGGAGGGACTGGTGGTGGGTAGAGCTGGGTGTTGCTCTGGTTGGCAGAACTCAGTAAAACTTTAATCCGCGTGTCTGCGAATGGTTGTGTCTGAGTTCCCTACACATTGGTTGTTTGGCCTGAGGCAATCCAGCACTGGAGGCTACAGGCTCTTCGTTGGGGCTAATGGCAGACTCCAGGAGAGCTCATGCCAAGGAGTACTTCCCAGAACTTATGCTGCCTGTGTCAGTGTCCCTGCGGTGAGCCACAGCCGCCCCCCACCTCTGCAAGAGACCCTCCAACACTAGCAAGTAGGTCTGGTTCAGTCTCCTGTGGGGTCACTGCCCCTTCCTCCTGGGTCTTGATGTGCACACTACTTTGTGTGTGCCCTACAAGAGTGGAGTCTCTGTTTCCCACAGTCCTGTCAAAGTCCTGCCATCAAATCCCGCTAGCCTTCAAAGTCTGATTCTCTGGGAATTCCTCCTCCCGTTGCAGGACCCTGAGGTTGGGAAGCCTGACATGGGACTCAGTACCTTCACTCCAGTGGGTGGACTTCTGTGGTATAATTGTTCTCCAGTTTGTGAGTCACCCACCCAGCGGTTATGGGATTTGATTTTATTGTGATTGCGCCCCTCCTACTGTCCCATCGCAGCTTCTCCTTTGTCTTTGGATGTGGGGTATCTTTTTTGGTGAGTTCCAGTGTCTTCCTGTTGATGACTGTCCAGCATTTAGTTGTGTTTCTGGTGCTTTCGCAAGAGGGAGTGAGCGCACTACTCCACTGTCTTGAGCCAATCCCCTCTCATTTTCCCTTGTCACATAGTTTTGTTGTAGTATTTGTTGCTTTAATTGTAGTGAACTAACTAGATACAAGTAGACGGTTAATAAAGCTTACAGTTACATTTTCATTGTCCTGGCTGTAAACTATATTACCATTGTTTTTGTTTTTCTTTCAGAGGCATCAAGCTTTCTCAATATTATGACAGTTACATTATTGTCGAAGTCTTTAAGGAGAGAATAAATATGCTAATAACATTCTGAAATAACATTCTGGAACAGACTAAGTCTAAGCCAAAGTGAGTAGTGCAGCACACACACAAAAAATATATGTATAATTTTTCCTTTGAAGATTCCATTTATTAGAAGCTAGGGATAGCACTGTACTCAAAAATACCCCCTCCAAAATTCACAACTTGTTTCATCCTTACTTTAAAATCCTTTATATTGGAAGGTTAGGCAAACATCAAGGCAGTGTGCAACTACCAGAAAATTATTTTCAATATTTATGTTTAGATGGATCACCAGATTTATGAGTTAATCTCTGAATTTTTTTTTTGTATACAACAGGATTTCACGTGTTATTTCTGTTTTAATAAGATTTTAAATTCTTGTTCAAATATGACCTAGCACCTGAATCAAAAACTGCATACGCTATTTTTCTATCAGGCTAACAGATCAACAGTGTTTTTGGTGGAATTGATAAAAATATTTCAAATACATGTTTCCATTTTTCATAGTCAACTTTCCTATTATTTCTGTTAAGATTCGAACTCCCTAGCTAACTATCTGCACACCTCCCTTTACTCGTTATTTTATTGATTGGCCCCTCATTTCAGATCTATAGAAACTCTCACTCTTTATCTGGTTTTAATCATTTTTATATTTTTCTTAGCTACTAGAGAACCCTCGAAGAATTTTCAAGGCAGAGGTCCCCTTTGACAATGGCTTCCCAATCAATAATTATATGCACAAAGCAAGGCACATGAAAGAGTTCACTCTTTAAATTGTCAGTTTGTTGAAACTTGGACAAATTGTCTTTAAGTTGGCTGATGCAATTTTGTTTGATCGTGGCATTTTATTTATTAATTCATTTTATTAAGCTGCTTTCCAAAAATTACGACGCAAGAATAATTTATGACTTCTAGCCTCAGCAGAAATAATGTCATTCTGTCTCTTGGCACCAGAACTCACACTTCTATCAAATGGATACCATTTTATACTGATAATATCACTATCGGAGTAGTTTTAAAAAGACCTTAAAATAGAGAACACTGGATATGTTAGCCTTGCATAGGTTTATTTTCATTGTGTATAAATGGATACAGGTCAATTCTATAATTTCTTTGACTCATCAGTATTTATTATCTTGAAATATCTGTACCCAAGAGTATGTATACACACATACATATGTATATATGTGTGTGTGTGTGTATTTTTTTTAATATAAGGAAGTGTGGTAGGTTTCAGGAACTGGCTGAAGGACTTTTCTGTCTTTCCAAAAAGAGAGAGAAAACAATTTTCCTGAAAAGTGATATTTACTAGAGTGAAGGATGGAGAATAAAAAAGGATTAAGCTTCAAACACGTAGACATTAACTCTGTTACTATCATAGGATTATGTGCGTGCATAATCCAGTTTGTGTTTATAATTCATATACTTCCTCTCTGTTCTTTTAATGATGCAAGGAACGAATTTCTACAGATTTCTCCTGATTTTTTCCATTGTAAATGTGCTTTTTAGGTGATTCGTTGGAACTAAACACTTGCCAGGCATTTGGGCCATCATTTTATGCTGAGTTGAAGGAGCTGTTTCGTTTCTGCGACCTGCAGACTGAACGCAGTCGGGATGCTTTCAGGGTCTCCTGCCACATGGGGCCCGTTTACCTCACCCTTTTGTACTGCCTACTGTAGAGTTGGGTTTTCCAGAAAGAAGGCTGGAGGAAATCATCACTTAGCAAACACTCTGCTGATCTCATCTTTTCCCTTGAAACTCCACAGCACAGGCCTTATTTTGTGACTCTAGTGGTGAAACAACTTGTCTATTTACTATACAACTGTTGAGTCCTGGGCAGTAGTTTTACAGTAATGGCCCCCACAAACCTGTCCTAATTTTTCACACACACACACACACACACACGCACACACACACATTCTATGTTTTTATAAGTTGCATAATTCTGCCAAATAATCCTGGATGCTAGAATTCCTTCTCATCACTTTTATTGTAAATAACAACTGAAATAAAACAGCAGAATTAGGTAACTAATTTTTTTCCCCAAAAAGCATTTACCTCCTTAAACTATGCCACTAACCAGACACATGAACGCCCTAAGTTGGCAGCATTGCAAAAGCTACACTGATGCACTTCATCTGTTCTTTTCCCCCCTCTTCCAAAGATGCATGCCTTTCTCTGGGAGATTTTCCAGCTGCTGGTGGTTTGTTACTTACCTAACCAGAGGTTCTCACACTTTATGGTGCTTAAAAAGAAAAACAAAGCGTATTTAGAAAGCCTACTGTCAAACCCTACCAAGATGAACTCTGAATTGGTTATTACAAGGTGAGGCCAAGAATCTGCATTTTATCCAGCTTTACTGGTAGTTCTTACCTAATTCATCTAAGAATATCCTATTACAGAGCACTGAAGAAAAATGTGGCTTCAGGACTGATTATCCCAAAGCCTTGTATTCCGGGAACGAAGCAGTTGTGAATGCTGATGATTATTGCATTAGTTGATCCTTTCAGATGTAGCAGTACTCAGTCTGCTGTCTAATGTCTGACCCTCCTGGGGGAAACAAGCAAACAAACAAACAAATGCATACACAGGGAGGAGAATTGGTTGAAATAATAGGTAGTCAGGTGGGACAGTGCCAGGCACCTGCAAGGCAGGCAGAAGTGGTCCTGAGAATTTTGGGGGTTCAGAATGTGGTCCTGGGCCGAGAGAGAGGGTGAGCGTAGGTGTACATTGGGAACAGTGGGAACATGTGCTTCCGGTTGCTGCCTCTCCTTTACATGTGAATTTCTAAGTTTATACTGGGCTCAGGGTGTATAGAAGTAGGGTCCCCTTGGGCATCTATTATTCTGTGTTCAGCTAAGTTCAGGGAAGGATCAGTAAACATGGCAAAGCATTATGGACAGTAAAGGAGAAGACATTTACAATAGAAAATTCTATGACAAAAATATTGTCTTTCTCTTGGAGGTGCTGGGGGCCGTCCTACTGAGAGAGGTTCCAGAGTCAGGAATAAGGTGTGTGCTTCCTCTTAAGACCCTGAAGACCAAAAGGCTCCAAAAGCAGAAGAGTAATGAATGAAATAAAATTAGATCAGGCCATAGTTGAAGGTGCAGACTGATATCCAAATGTTACAAAGACCAAAAGGCCAAAGGTAGGTTCTGGAGTCAAGGCATAGAGCGAGGAATCCAGAAAGCAGGGAGAAGAGACCAAATACCCATGAACTGAAGACAGTACGGATGAGCCAGGGATATTACTGAGAATTCGAAATGTCCCTTACTAATGTGTAGGGTTTGAAATAGAATGTATGCATACGTTTAAATGCCTCAAGCTGGACCAAAACTATTAGCCTTTTTGAGCACGATTAAGTGTGCTACTTTTCAGTGGGTTACTGTGATTACGTCATGTGCAATTCAATTCAATGGTTGGTGTAGTAAGCACAGCGGTGCCTATAGTGAAAGTTTCTGGTCCAAGTTCTGCCCATATTCTTCTTTAAAAGTTGCCTCTTGTGTCGTATTTGTTCTAAGCAGGTGAATCAATTTGTATCAGTAGTTGGTCGTCTGTTTGCCCATCGGAGTCAAAATGATTTAGTGGAAAGACATGGAATCTGGAGTCAGGAAGTCCTGGGGCCTTCATTTACTGCCACTTAGTCCATTGTCTGTATAAATGGGATAATTATATATATCTCGTAGGGTTAAATGAAAGGGCAGATGTACCAGACTTAGAAATACCCTAGGTATTGAGAAAATATTAATTGCTTTCTCCTTTTACACTCTGATATTCTCTGCCGTCATGAAATTTGACCCTTACGATTTCTTCTGTGCTCTTATTCACTTGGGACTTTTGCTTAATTACCTTGTCAACGACCATGTGGTTGATTTAAGGTATGTAAAACAAGCATTCATCTATTCCACACTGTGTTTCTACCCCGGCCACATCTATCTTCTATTAAGTGATCTTTGAAGCAGCTCTAATGGGAATTGGTCCCTTGGGTCAGGAAAGCACCTGCTTCAGATGTCTCCTGTGCTCACGTGTCCCAGGATTTGTGACCTGCGTATTGAAACGGGTAACAACACCCAGGACACATGGCCAACCTCCCCCTAGGTAAGAAATGGCCTCACTTATATTTGTGACAATTAGCAACTATTCTGGTATAATCTTCAGTTAAAGGAGAGTAGTTTCACAGGCTAATTAATAAAAAGAAGGAATGTAATAAAATTCCAGAGGAACAAATCAACTCCGTATCAGTCATTTTGAGAAAAGTAAATCTAGGAGAGCACTGCTCAGCCCCTCCCCCATGGACACACGTCATTTTTTGAAAAGGAAGTAGAAAAAACTTTGTCTCTGGGTTCAGATAGTCTGTGTGACTCTTGCTTCTGCCACTGAAGATGTGTGTGACATTTGTGACATAAGCAGATCAGTTACTTCTGATCTTTTGTTTCCTCATGGATGAAGAGAGGATAGAAAATGCTTCTAACTGGTTTCTTGGAAGGGCTGAATTGGATAGTAATTGTAATGCACCCAAGACAAAGCTGGCATACAATAAGTGCTAGCCCCTTTCTCTTTCCTATTCCTTTCGAGAATTGAGTCCATTCTTCTATGGAAGTAGTGTTTCCATCTTTCTTATCCCACTCTTTTTTTTAAAACTACTGCTGTACATATGGGACAGCAACCCAGTGGCTTGTGAAGGGGTATGGCTTCAAAAGGGAAGCAGTGGTGTGCATTGTTTTGCATTGCCCTGACACTGCTGGGCGCTAGTGTTGCAATCAGTTGCTGAAGCGAAGCCATTCTCCTTGGTGTGGCTGGCTCCATGTGTATGCTAGAGCTGAGTATGGTGTGTTTCCCCAGACCTCAGGCCACAAGGAATTGATAAGGTGAAATGCCATCTTTGCTAGCTCTGAATGGAAAACCGTGCTTGCTTTCGTAAGTGAAAGCAACTACCAAACATTTGCCTAGTTTCTGATTGGTCCCAAACTGGTAAATATCAACAAGAAATACACTTCAGCATACATATATAGTATATTTGACCTTCTTCTTTAAGCCTGAGGCTCTTCGGAGTACTCAGCTGTAAACTGGAAATGTCAAAGCTCATGCGTTCTCCCAAGATTTTTGTAAGAAGCAAAAGGATAATATATGTGAGAAGGAGCCATAGGTGCTTGTATGATGGCTTCAGCATCACCTTAAAACACCAGTGGTTTTATTATTGGTATTATTAATTTTGTATCACATAGAAATTTTTTTCTTTGATGTCCACTTTACATTTTTAAAAAATTTATTTATTTATTTATGGCTGCATTGGGTCTTCGTTGCTACACGTGGGCTTTCTCTAGTTGTGGCAAGGGGGGGCTACTCTTCATTGTGGTGCGCGGGCTTCTCATTGTGGTGGCTTCTCTTGTTGCAGAACACGGGCTCTAGGTGCGTGGGCTTTAGTAGTTGCGGGACGTGGGCTCACTTGTTGTGGTGCACGGGCTTAGTTGCTCCACAGCACGTGGGATCTTCCCGGACCAGGGATTGAACCCGTGTCCCCTGCCCTGGCAGGCGGACTCCCAACCACTGCGCCACCAGGAAAGTCCCAATGTCCATTTTACATTTATCTTGAAAAGCTCTATGATTAGTTTGATGTGTGCTGTGAGCTAATCACTTCATTAATACTGCTCTGGTACTATAGCCAACTCCAGCTGAAATAATTTGGCACGTGCAGTTCTGTTCAGCTAGTATAGTAAGTCTTTCATGGATAAAATGGAAATGTCTAGAGCAAACTTGGAATGATCCCAGAACACGGCTCTTCTGAATACACATCAAGTGGTATCTTGTTCGTATTCTTTAGTTCCCTCTCCGCAGGGAACAATGGTAAAGACTTAGATAACCTTGAAAGCCAATTAACCATACAAAACTCAAACATGACTAGCCAATGCCTTGTCACCGAGGTGGACAGCGTGTTAAAATCATATTTGCTTAGAGTGGCCACCAGGAAATATGTTATGACTGAGTTAAACTCCTCAAATCTTGACAAAGGGCATGTATCAAACTCTTTTTGATAGCTCCCTGTTTAGGAAAATACTTTTTTCAATATTAACCATCAATGCAAATACTTAAAGTCTAGTTCTGTTTCTACCAAAGAGAATGCAAAGACCGTAAAACCCAGTTATAGAACCTGCCTATTTCCAGATCCTATTAAAATTCTAACTACAAGGCTGGAATTGTTTATAAAGAACTGAATATTTCAGTATTTTAATATATATCCTACTTCAGATACCGTTCGGTGTGTCTGGAATTTTATCCTGGAAATAACGTTGCAAGTGACCTCTGTGTCATTCGTCTCGGCTCCTGAATTCTGACTTATCACCTCTAGGAAGTGAGCTGGTGAGCATCACGCAGGAGATTCACAAGGCTTAGCCAAGCAAGAAGAGTGGACTGTTGAAATTCAGCCTTCATGTACCATTTGGGTGACAAACTGTAAAGGCGTGTTTCCTGCCTAAAACTCTGCAGAACAATCGTTTGCCGTAAGACTCTCCGCAGTAGCTTGTGCCCTTATGCTTTACGGGGAGATGCAGGGTATATACTCTATTTGTCTTAGTTCTTAAAATTCCTCAGTGGATAAAAGGTAAGTCCAATAATAATATTGACCATAATATGCCTTGCTCATGCACACAAACACACAGCAATACTTTCTTTACCTTTGGTACTTGGGATATAGGAGGAGGTGGGAGATAGGGAAAGGGGAGAGAGTAACTCATAACCTGCCTGGTCTAAGCTGGTTATGACCTCACTGATGGATAACCCCAGGCTGCTTGCAAAGATAATTGTTTTTGGTCTTCATCACAGGGCCTGGGATGTGATTTACACAGTTGACCAAGAGAGTGGAGGCTTGTCTGATAGAGAGTGAAGCCTGGTGACAGAAGCTGACAAAAATGAAGAGACTCTCTGGGCCCCAGGCTGCTATAGAAGAAAAGAACAGAACAACAGTTACTGCTCAGTGGGAGTCGTAGTACTCACCCACATGGGTGCTAGACCACTGTCCTAAGCTCCTGATGTATTTCCAGGCTTTCTCAGAATACTTTAGGAACTGGGCAGGTCCAGTTTGCAGATTGAGGGTCATCAGTGTTTGTATCAGATCAGATTGGAGTAAGCAGACCCCAAGAACCACTTACAAATAACTAACATGTACTGAATGCTGACCATCCTCTCCCAACAACCATATGGAATAGGGATTACTATTATCCTTGTTTTATAGCTGGAAGATCTGTGATTTGTCTGAGTAGCTGTAAATGGTGCAGCTTGCATTTGATCTCACATTTGATTTCCTCTGGGATCCTTAAACACCCGATTCAGGCTTGACCTGTCTGCCTCTGTAACGTGGTAAGTAGGGCACCTGAAAGTCCATAAGGTGGCTACTTACCTAGTTGCTTTAGCTTAAGTTGACCTCTGGACACTAGAATCTTGACTCTAAGAGGCAAATCAGAGAAACATGGCCAACCTGTAAAGTTATCTGTGGAATTCTCTGGTTCAGCTTCTTAAAGAGACAAATACAGATCAATTGAGAATACTCAATTCCATCCTTTTAATAAGGATAATAGTTTACTACCGTGCTAACTTTAACGTGACTATATACTGCATCCAAAAATATTATACGAATGGCAATCGTTAGGTCCTTCTGATTAAAACTAATGAACGGAGGAGGCGTTGCCCCAGACTGGGATAGGCAGCTGTGCCTGTACCAGATAGCCTCAGTGGGGCCCTTTGTAGAGCACCCCAGATCTTTTGTGTAGGGATGCCCACTTCTGAATTCACAGTATTCACCAGTCATCATGCATATACAAACATTTCAACCTCTGTTTAAGGACTTCACTGATTTAGTTCTGTGAACGCTCTGCTTTCCTCCAAATGCTTCTGTGAGGTGGTGGCTGCAGACTGCATTAGCTCAACCTCCAGACTTGCTGCTTGTACTTACGTTCTCCATTTGTTCTCTCTTTTACGCAAACAGGTTTTGCCTATACTTGTGTTTTTTAATGGGCCCTCTGACAGTATATTCTACACAAAAGAAGATAATTTTCAAAGAAGTTTCACGAGGCTCTGAAATTAACAAGTTGTTAGCCTCACTTGTAGGTATTCTTACAGTGTGTTCATTTTTGTTGTGCTTCTCATGTGCTTTTATGGTTAACAGTGCTTCTTCTCCCCTGCTGGAAGTCAGAGCTGTGAGAACTTAAGATCCTGGAATTGTTGACTATTCTGATTAGAAAGTTCCTTTGAGTTCATCCAAGTCAAAATAGCACTGATATTTGAATCTTTTCTGGCTCTGGTTGACACTTTCAGTGTCGGGGAATTTATTCCCAATTCTTCCATCTGCCATATTTAATCTGGGTCATTTAAGAGGTTTTGACTGGGGCTTCCCTGGTGGCGAAGTGGTTGAGAGTCCACCTGCCGATGCAGGGGACAGAGGTTCGTGCCCCGGTCCGGGAAGATCCCACATGTCGCGGAGCGGCTCGACCTGTGAGCCATGCCGCTGAGCCTGCGCATCCGGAGCCTGCGCGTCCGGAGCCTGTGCACCGCAACGGGAGAGGCCACAGTGGTGAGAGGCCCGCATACCGCAAAAAAAAAAAAAAGGTTTTGACTGAAAGTTCTTTACCATAAACTGAAATATCTTGTCTTGTGATTTCTACCTATTTTTTCCTGGTTGTTCTTTTTGCATCTAGGAAAGTGGTTCTCAAACATTTATGTGCATCAGAATCACCTGGAGGGTAAAACAAGTTACTGTCCCCACCCTAGAATTTCTGATTTTCTGTAAATCTGAGGATAGGCCTGAAACTTTGCATTTCGAACACAGTCCTGGTTTATCTTGATGATGCGGATTCTCATTTTGAGAATCTCGTATCCGAATATGTCTTCTCTTCATCTTCTAAAACCTTTGAAATCCCAAGATGCCTTTTTGTCTCCTGGCTGAATAATCCAATTCCTTCTTTTGAATCTATGGCTTGTCAGCCGTGTCACCATGCACTTGTCTTCCTTTGCCTGTCAGTCATTGGACTTCAGGGGGCCGAACAGACAACACAAATGAGTGAAACCATCAAAGGTAGCTGTGGGATGGGTTAAGTAGCTAAGAACTGCTGACGTTTTACACAACTGAGCAGACCCCACCTAAAGCATTCTCCTGTCGTTTTTTTCAAGCACCAAACCTGCTTAATAAAATTTGCTTCCCAGCTAAATTTGACCCAGCGGATAATAGTTTGGGGCCTGAGGGCACAGTGATTAAAATGGAGCTTGAGACCAGAATGCGGTAAGTAAGAGTATCAAATTACTGTCCACAGCTGTCTGATTTTTTTCTTACATGAAACCAATTCTAAAAATAACTTTTAATACGTAAGAAATAATTTTCTAATTAAGGAGCTACCTAGCTTCTTTTTTAAAAATTTAGTTAATTAATTAATTAATTTTTGTCTGCGTTGGGTCTTTGTTGCTGTGCGCTGGCTTTCTCTAGTTGTGGCCAGCTGGGGCTACTCTTGGTTGTGCTTCTCAATGCCGTGGCTTTGTGGCTTCTTTTGTTGCGGAGCATGGGCGCTAGGTGCACAGGCTTCAGTAGTTGTGGCACACGGGCTCAGTAGTTGTGGCTTGTGGGCTCTAGAGAACAGGCTCAGTAGTTGTGCACGGGCTTAGTTGCTCCGCGGCATGTGGGATCTTCCCGGACCAGGACTCGAACCTGTGTCCCCTGCACTGGCAGGTGGATTTTTAACCACTGTGCCGCCAGGGAAGTCCAGGAGCTACCTAGCTTCTTAATTATGAGATCAATATGTATCTCATATTGATACCATCATGAGATAAATAAGAGAGTTAAAAAGCAAATACAATTGATTGGCTGGGCCACCCTAAATTTGTTTTTTGCCATTATTTAAAATTTAATTGCTGTATTATGTTCCCAGATGTTGATTTTAGCCATTTTATCATATACTTTATTGCCTGAAAGCAGTTTCTGTGTATTTATATGAGCCTTTTCTGTTTCTTGGATGTAGAAAAATCAATTAAAATGAAGCAAATATTTTTGAAACATAACCAGAAAGTTCCTCCGTAGAAATGTGTGGCCTGGAAGTTGAGCCTAATGCTTTCTGAATAAGATATTAAGAGTCTTGTAGTGTATGCTGGGAATTTAGAAAACTGATTTTTTCCCTAAAGCTTCTTAGGGGAATGTCAGCTTAATAAGTGGGCTACATGCTTCTGCAGGGTTTTTATGGCTTGGCATACATACCGTTTCTGCCCGGATATAGAAATTTCCTTGTCTACAGTCCAGTTCCGGCCCTCCCCTTAGTTTTACCTGTCTCTAGCTTGACTTCCGTTGTCCTAGGGTGGATGCAGAATGGAAGAGAATTAGCAGATCTTTAGCTACACTTCTTAAGTGAGGCGAAATCCACTCTGCATCAGCTTTGCCAGGAGTTCTGGCGAGATGCGACTCTGCTGCAGTATAGGCAGGGCTGAACTTCAGCTCAAGAGCACCTGTCCTTCTCTACTCCCTGCTGTTCCCACCAATTTAACCCCCCCTTTGGGGACCCTTGCACTGCCATAGGTCCAGCAACTAAAGAGTTAACATGCACCACAGTTACAAGCATCCAGGACCGTTTTCCAGTAGGTGTCTGTTCAGATGGGACAGTGGCTGGGCCACTGTGTGCTGGTAAATATTTTAGATATCATCCCTTGGCAGGAGATGAAGACTTGGAAGTACCCAGGAGCCAGCAGGTGATACAAATGTGTGTGTGTGTCGCTGATGGGGTACTCCTGCCCTGCTGAGAGGAGGCAGCTAGGCCCAGCCCCACTCCTTTTGTGGCTACGCTGGGGCGGCCCATTCTCTGATCTTTGAAGAGGCTCTGAGAATGTAGACTGCTTTTTGTTTGCTCTTTAAGTTGACATCACCTGATTTTCAAAACCTTGCTCATTAAAAACAAGAACCAGATACTGTAGCCTCAAATGCAAACCAGCCAAACATATGAGTTCATAAGGATGGACATCACACACTCCAGAACGCAGGGCACTTGCACACTCAGATCACTTTACAAAACAGTAAAATGCCTGTCTTTCATCTGTTTCTAATGCTAACCAAGGCTATCTATGCCCAAGTTTTAAGTCTTC
The DNA here is from genome assembly GCF_951394435.1 of Stenella coeruleoalba. Taxonomy (NCBI): domain Eukaryota; kingdom Metazoa; phylum Chordata; class Mammalia; order Artiodactyla; family Delphinidae; genus Stenella; species Stenella coeruleoalba. Next base: position 52,245,658 of record NC_137162.1, on the reverse strand, counting down.
AAGAGATACATGCCAAATTTCACAAAATACTTTTTCTAAGCCCAGAACTTTTCTGTGTTTTTTTTATCATTGTGTATATCAAAATAATGATACGTAAAGAAAAAGATTTTAAAAAACTACTTATGTTTTGAAGTAGTTCTATTTTAGAAAAGAGAATCTTAACAAAACCTGAGCCTTATTAGAAAAAAAGAAAAATGACAAAGCAATAACTTACAGAAAGCCTAGATGGGAATTTCGATCGCCTTGTGCAAAACACAGCAAAAATATATGCTAAGGATCAGAAGTATGTGGTGCTCAAAAAACCAAACAGATAAGCCCATGCACATATGGTCACCCAATCTTTGATAAAGGAGGCAAGAATATACAATGGAGAAAACACAGCCTCTTCAATAAGTGGTGCTGGGAAAACTGGACAGCTACAATGTAAAAGAATGAAATTAGAACACTCCCTAACACCATGCACAAAAATAAACTCAAAATGGATTAAAGACCTAAATGGAAGGCCAGACACTATAAAACTCTTAGAGGAAAACATAGGCAGAACACTCTATGACTAAATCAGCAAGATCTTTTTTGACCCACCTCCTAGAGAAATGGAAATAAAAACACAAATAAACAAATGGGACCTAATGAAACTTCAAAGCTTTTGACAGCAAAGGAAACCATAAACAAGACAAAAAGACAACCCTCAGAATGGGAGAAAATATTTGCAAACAAAGCAACTGACAAAGGATTAATCTCCAAAATATACAAGCAGTTCTTACAGCTCAATATCAAAAAAAAAAACAACCCAATCCAAAAACAGGCAGAAGACCTAAATAGACATTTCTCCAAAGAAGATATACAGATTGCCAACAAACACATGAAAGGATGCTCAACATCACTAATCATTAGAGAAATGCAAATCAAAACTACAATGAGGTATCACCTCACACTGGTCAGAATGGCCATCATCAGAAAATCTACAAACAATGAATGCTGGAGAAGCTGTGGAGAAAAGGGAACCCTCTTGCACTGTTGGTGGGAATGTAAATTGATACAGCCACTATGGAGAACAGTATGGAAGTTCCTTAAAAAACTAAAAATAGAACTACCATATGACCCAGCAATCCCACTACTGGGCATATACCCTGAGAAAACCATAATTCTAAAAGAGTCATGTACCACAGTGTTCATTGCAGCTCTACTTACAAGAGCCAGGACATGGAAGCAACCTAAGTCTCCATCAACAGATGAATGGATAAAGAAGATGTGGTACATATATACAATGGAATATTACTCAGCCATTAAAAAGAAACAAAATTGAGTTATTTGTAGTGAGGTGGATGGACCTAGAGACTGTCATACAGAATTAACTAAGTCAGAAAGAGAAAAACAAATACTGTATGCTAACACATAGATATGGAATCTAAAAAAAAAAACAACCAACAAACATGGTTCTGACGAACATAGGGGTAGGACAGGAATAAATATGCAGACATAGAGAATGGACTTGAGGACACAGGGTAGGGGGAAGGTAAGCTGGGACGAAGTGAGAGAGTGGCATGGACATATATACACTACCAAATGTAAAATAGATAGCTAGTGGGAAGCAGCCACATAGCACAGGGAGATCAGCTCGGTGCCTTGTGTCCACCTAGAGGGGTGGGATAGAGAGGGTGGGAGGGATACGCAATAGGGAGGAGATATGGGGATATATGTATATGTATAGCTGATTCACTTTGTTATACAGCAGAAATTAGCACACCATTGTAAAGCAATTATACCCCAATAAAGATGTTAAAAAACAAAAAACAAATGCCCAAACCCAGCTCAGCAAAGGGGTCAAGCATAGAGACATGTAAAAGGGAAATGGCTGAGGAAAGAGGTCAGGAAGCTGGAATCTTGCACAGGCTGGTTCTTGCTCAGCCTTGAGCTGTATTCTGCAGTACCAGTCATAGCACCTGACACATGGAAGTCATTGTGTACTGAAATTAAGATAATGCATGACCAAGGATCAATTAGAAAAAGCCTCCAGGTGTGATGCTCTGACTAGGACTTCCAATAATATGTGGGATAGGTGTGGTATGACTGGACACCTTCTCTTATTCCTGACTTTAGAGGAAAAGCTTTCAGTTTTTCACCGTTGAGTGTGTTTTAGCTGTGGGCTTGTCATATATGGCCTTTATTACGTTGAAGTATGTTCTCTCTATATTCACTCTGTTGAGAGTTTTTGTCATGACAGAATATTGTATTTTTTTCAAATTATTTTTCTGCATCTATTGAGATAATCATAGGGTTTTAATCTTTTATTCTGTTAGTGTGTTGTATCACATTAGTTGATTTGTGTAGGTTGTACCAACCTTGCATCCCAGGGATAAATCCTGCTTTTAATGTGTTGTTGAACTTTGTTTTCTAATGTTTTGTTGATAATTTTTGCATCTATATTCGTCAGGTATATTGGTGTGTAGTTTTTCTTGTGTCCTTACCTGGCTTTGGTATCATGGTAATGCTGGCTTCGTAAAATGAGTTTGGGAGTGTTTTACTCTTCTTCACTTTTTTGAGAATGATAGGCATTAATTATTTTTTAAACGTTTGGTAGAATTCACCTGTGAAACCTTCTGATTCTAGGCTTTTCTCTGTTGGAAGGTTTTCGATTACTGATTCAGTCTCCTTATTTGTTATTGTTCTATATTCTTTGTTTATTTTTTCTATTCTTCTGTTGTCTAATTCATTTATTTATGCTCTGATCTTTGTTATTTCCTTCTTTCTGCTATCTTTGGGCTTAGATTGTTCTTCTTTTCCTAGTTCTTTCAGGTGTAAAGCTAGGTTGTTTATTTGTCATCTTTGTTGTTTCTTAATATTTGTATTTACTGCTGTAAACTTCCCCTACAAACTGCTTTCATTGCATTCCACAGGCTTTGGTATGTTGTGCTTCCATTTTTATTTGCTTCAAGATATTTTTATTTTGCTTTTGATTTCTTCTTTGAACTACTGGTTATTCAGGATTGTGTTGTATCTTTTTACCATATTTGTTAATTTTCTAGCTTTCCTCCTGTTGACTTTTAGTTTTATATCATTGGCTAGAGAATATACTTGGTATAATTTCAATCTTCTTAAACTTTTAAGACTTTTTGTGACATATAATATGATCTATGTGGAAAATGCTCCATATGCACTTGGGGAAAATGTGTATTCTACTGCTTTGGATGGAATGTTTAGTATATATCTGTTAGATCTGTTGGTCTCAAGCATAGTTCAAGTGCAGGGTTTTCTTATTGATTTTCTGTCCAGATGATCTATCCATTGTTGAAAGTGGGGTCTAGAAGTCCTCTACTGTTATTGTATTGGCTATTTCTCCTTTCAGATCTGTCAGTGTTTGCTTAATATATTTATGTGCTCCAATGTTGGGTACATATATATTTATGATTGTTATATCTTCCTGATGAATTTACCCTGTTGTCATCATATAATGATCATCCCTGTCTCTTGTTATAGTTTTTGCCTTAAAGTCTTTTTTGTCTGATAAAAATATAGCTACCCTGCTTTCTTTTGGTTTATCCTTGCGTGGCATATCTTTTTCCATCCTTTTATGTTGAGCCTATGTGTGTTCTTAAAGCTGAAATGAATCTCTTGTCAGCAGAATATAATTGGATCCTGTTTTTTGGTTTTTTTTTAATCCATCCGATAGCTACTGTATGCCTTTTGATTGGAGAATTTAATCCATTTACATTCAGAGTAATTATTGATAGGGAAGCATCAGTAAATGCTTGATGTGTTCTTCTGTTGATGATCTCTATTGCATTTTGCATTTTATTTATTTTGTTCTTCAGCTCCAGAATTTCTGTTTGATTGTTTTTTATGATTTCTATATCTTTGTATGCTTCTCATTTTAGTCCTGTATTGTGTTCCTGATTTTGTTGGATTGTCTTTCTGTGGGTTTTCTTGTTTTGTTTTGTTTTTATGTTTTTGTAGCTATTTGAGCTTCCTTGGAAAAGCTATTTTGAATTCTTTACCAGGTAAATTGCAGATCTCCATGTCTTTGGGGTTAGTTACTCAAAGATTATTATGATCCTTTGTTACTGTCATGCTTCCTTGATTTTTCACGTTCCTTAAAGTCTTGCATTGCTGTCTTCACATTTGAAGTAGCAGTCACCTCCTCCAGTCTCTAACGACTTACTTTAGGGGAGAAATACCTTTTGTCAGCCATGGTAGTGACCTGTGTATGTGCTTGCTTCATACTTCTTGCTCTCTCTTGTGGCTGAATTCTTAAGCTTATATGCTTTCCCTTGATCCTGCCATGCAGTAGGTTGGATGCTGACAACCTCCCTTTTGCTTTTCCAGAGAAAGTGCTAAAGCTCAAGTTTGTGGTCTCTCCTTAACCTACGGTTTGGGGCAGGTTTTCTTTGCATACTCGCTAGCTATCTGCCAAAGCTGTCCCTCAGCACTGTACAGGGAGCTGGTCCCAAGGTGGGGTTGTGTATGGGTGAGGCATGCAGAATGCTGGGAATGCCCATGGGCCAGTTGGTGGGATCCACGGACAAGGTGTCTCTAGTGGCTCTTGGGCAGGCTTCTTGATGGGGTACACAATACCGTTGGTAGCATCTGCATCACTTTAATGCTTTCTGAGAGTCCTGTCTGCTTCTCTCCCAGGCTTTTCCCATCCCCCTGTAGTTCAGTAATGACACAGTATTCTGGATGAGATGAGAGAGGTATGGCAGCATTTTACACAGCTGCGGAACTCAGGGAGTCACTCACATGCTGTTACTTTCTTCAACGAGAGAAATTTGGGGCTGAGGAAGATCTGTTTTGGTACTGAGCTGTGCTGTCTTGTGGGAAAGGTGATGTGGATAAAGTTACACTGTTCTTCATATGCATCCAAAGTTTCCAGTGCATCCAAACTCGTATTATTTTGTTCCAGTGGCAGGCTGGAACACCTCTGCTGGGCGCCTCCCACAAAGTCTCTTTCATCCATGAGTGATTGTCTAAGACAGTGTTCTCCAGGGGCTCCTGGGTTGTGGCTGAGAGGGGCTGGTGCTGGTTCAGAGAGCACTGCAGGATTCGCAGCTGGAACAAAAATCTGTATGCCTGTCACCCAATACGCAGGTGGGTGATACTGCTCCCAGGTCCCTTGGCATGTGGTGTTGGATCCCACAGCTCCAACAAAGGCACTTTTGTTTGTGGGTCATTGCTGAATCGTTATTGCTGAGGGGGGGAATGCAATGTGGGATGTCTTATTCAGCCATGTTGCTGATGTCACCATCCATTTACCTTTTAAAAATAGGTATTACATAATATGTTATAGATAATGGAAACTGCTTTTTGAGAAGGTGGTTATTGCAGTGATGAAATATCCCTGATCTCCTGTCTACTGTGCCATATATTACTGTAATTATGAAAGAGACATAAGGAAATGCCATGAGCACTTCCATTGGGCCTCAGGCTTCACCAGCTCTCATATGGCTGTTGTATAAATGCTAATTACGAACATATGATAATAAAGAGGGAATGGCTACTGCTGACATGTACCTGCTAATTTGGTATCTTATTTATGATGGCAGAGTGAGGTGTATAATCAAAGATGGCGGAAGACAGAGACTGTTCGATAAAACAGCATCCTCTACTTTGCAGGCTGAGGCAGGCTGTGAATTTGTTTCAAGTTTGTTATACAGTAATTAATTTCATTAAAGCAATATTGACTGGTGACCCAAGACCATGTAGCCTTATTTAATATGTGTATGCTTTTCATTTCCATAATTTATATTTCATCCATTTATAAAAATAATAAAAGTTCAATATAGAACAGAGTATAGAAACATATGTAAATAAGGTATCAGAATCCTCTCTGCTAAGCTCAGCTGCTGCCATTTCTTCACTTTTATGCATATCTGTTTTACTCTAAAACTAAGTGATTATTTTCTGATTTACATGGTAGTAACTTCAATAGAAAAATACTTTTAAATACAGAAATATGGGAGAAATGATATTGCTCAGTGTTGAAGCAGAGAGTTTTCTTTGTTCATGAGATTTGGCCATTTCCATCTTGGGGGAGCTAAAGCAGCTTATTCTCAGTTTGTCTTCTTTATTACTGTGGACATGAAATGTTTTTAGACAAAGTTTAACTTTCTGGCTTCTCAAAAAGAAAGATCAATATTAATTCCTTACACTTCAACAGACTGTTTATAAAATTTGTATTTATTTTTCCTACAAATATTCATTATGTCCCCTTTTATCTTTAAAGTCAGATGTACCTGGATCCCAGTGTCATCAGTTCTATTCACCAGCTGGTGTTATGTCCAAGTAACATAATTCATCTAAGCCTCAGCTCCCTTATCTAAAAACTATAGAATAAAGTTTGCCTCATCAGATGATGTGAGCCTATATGAAGTGCCTGGCAATAGTTGATACTTGGTAACTATTAGCCAGCTTCTTTTCCCCTTAATTGATGTCGATATCATCTATTAATTCTGCCATTGTATTTGGCAAAGTGTCCTGTTATTGATAGAAATATCCCTTGGGTAAACATTTCCATAAAGAGGTCTATGAAGAAGAAGCTTCCAGTAAAGTTCCAGAATTTAGAATTGAAAGAATTTATCCCCTTACAAACTTTAGGTCCCAAGGTGTCTTCCTATCTGAGTAGTTTGGAAGAAGACCCACGGAGTTTAAGATGATGTTGGTATGTTTGAGATGCCTAATACTTTTATATTTTGTTACATTTTTCGTGGCTGTTAATAATATAGGTATGATCATCAGCGTGGAACTGCAATACACGTGAATTTAGGTTGGAAGTATCAATTGTTATTAATATCTCATGAGAAGGAACTATTTTAGAACTTCATAGTAGTTTATACATGGGGTTACCATGGCAACAATGGAATTATATATTTTACATTTATTCCTTAATTTTCTTTAAACTACTTTGTAACTGCCTCGGCAGGAAACCCTGTCTGTAGTAATGACAGTGATTTAATGGTCATTATGAAGTTTAGTGGTCATAATGAAGTCCAACATTCTTGTGATTTGCTTCAGGGGACACTGACTTTGGGTATCTTTGAATGTACTATTAAAGCAATGCTAAGCCCATTTAAAGTAGACAGAGTTTACAGGGAAGAGAAGTATATTTTCTTATTGCAATTTATCATCCAGTAATAATGGTGAATATTGCCACTCAAAATTTAAGGCCAAATGTAACTCAAGAGTGAGCTGACTAATGGCTGTCTTGCTCTTGAAGAAAGTATATTGTTTTTGCATTTAACCAAGCAGTCATTTTAAAGTATAGAAAGCTATTTAATAGCTACAAATCTTATTCCAGAAAGAATGTTCAATCTTTAATACAAAATGAGCCAAAGAAACAGCCTGCTGGATTGTTAAAGGAAATAACCAATATCTCATTTTTTTTTTCTTATAAATCTCTTGCTTCATTCCAAGGTCGCACTGATAATAGGTTAGAGGTTTGTGTGTTAGGAAATCTACTTTGCAAAATATGGCTATTCATAAATTAACCCTGAAGCATTTAAAATACTGTGGCATCAATTCAACACATCTATCGGATGCCAGTTCCAGGAGGTTAGGAAAGTCTGTTGAGAGAAATGTAATATTAACTGGGGAATCCCAACAGAAGAGAGGCAAGGAATGCTAGGTAGATAAAATGGCAGAAATGAGTACCACTGACAGAGTATGTATGGTGTGAATGCAGAGTAAGGTATATATAAGGGTGAGGGAGGTATAGAGAATGTCTTGCCAGGTAAGAAAGTTGAGCAGATGTCTATCTTCTAGGAAATGGGCCAGATGGAATAAAGATCTTTCAGTTTTGTAGTGTGATAGTGAGTGATGTTTAGGGCAAAGGAGAAAGTTATGCTCATGGTACTGTTGCTTCTGGGAGGATAACATCATGTGACTAGCGTTGGGAGCCTTGTGGGGTTGTTCAGGTCAGTCTCCTACCTTTGTGCCCAGTGATGATTATTGTAACAATAAACTACTTTTGCTTGGGCAGGTTAGAAAGTATGATCTCCATTTACTTGAAAGAGAATCCTTTGTCTTGCTGGGACGGTAACTGAATCATGCTGAAATGAATGAAATATGCAACCCAGTTGTATTTAGTGACTAGCAATTTATTCCCAATTCATTTTATAAAGGAAAATGGCTAATATATGGTTTGTCCATTGGAAAAAAAAATAATTTTTAATTAAGGCAAGAGTTAAGTGTATATTTTCTCAAAAACTATTCTAAATTTGTCATCTAAGTATTTGAATAACATAGTTTGGCCTTGTTTTTTAATTAGTTTCCTGTAAACATGTCTATGATGTCTGTTAGAGAGTACATTTGAATGCGTATTTGTGTGTATATGTGTGTATATTGTATTTAAGAGACTAAAAAAGGAGGCCTTTAAGAGAGGTGTTTATGGTGTTAAAATCTCAAGGCTTCCTAAAGTGCATCTGTTTGGATAAATTGGATGTATATTCTTCTCTAACTGGTCCAACTGTTGAGTTTAATGAGGCTACCGCTGATGCCAATTGTGAATGGAGACTTGGCAAATTTATTGTCAAATCAGCTCTCCTCTTACATTGTTCTGAGATCATTCCTTTGGGCTTATATACTTTTTCTTCCCATGTTAGTAAAATGCCACAAATGCTTGCTCTTGAAGTCCTGAGAGATGTGGCATATTTTTATTATTTTTATGGGAATCTCTCTCTCTTTTAACCACTCTCACTTGATTAAAATAAGAGGTTTTTTTTTTTTTCTTTTCTTTTTTTCAACCTGATCATTTGCACACTGGAAATGAAATCTCTCCTGGGGATTAGTTTAGATACTCAAGCTTTCCATTCAGGTGAAGGTGTGAAAAATACATGACAAGGATTTTACTCAAATAGGGCATGAGAAGTGAGGAACAAGAAGAAACTGAGAGGATCTGGCTGAATATTTTTTTTCTATGCTGCAAATTTCATTTTCTCTGAGAATTGGGAGGAAGGAAAACAAAACAGCAACAAGGTGGAACAATAGGAAGGCCATATATGAAAAACAAAGAAACATGATTTGGTTTAATCTAACAAAGCAAAGTCTTTCATGAAGGCTGCCAGTTACAGAACAGGTGTATCTCCTGAAAGTAACACTGCTGATTGCAGCAGCTTAGGAAGCTAGGGTCAATGACAGACATGCATATGCAGTGGTCCTTCATCATACTCAGGAACTTAGTCTGGCCTTTAAAGCCATGATCCAACTCCTGACTGCCGCTCCAACTTCAGATTCCCCCACTCTCTCATGACCCCTAATGCCTCTATCTTTTTGCAGTTTTGTGAATACATTGCTGGTTCTCATATCTCTGTAAATATGCTGCCTTTGTTTGCCATGCCCCTTTTCTGTTGCCGCATCTATTGGACTCATCCTTCAAGATTTAGTTCCAGTACCATTTTATTTCTCTGCTATCTCCCTCTGGGTTACTTAGATGACCCCTTATACCCCCATAGCACTCTGAGTTCACTCCATTTACAGTTCTTTTTACAGAGTATTTTAAGCATGTTTTACTTTTCTGCATCTATAGTTAAATGGAAAGAGCCTAAGAAATAGATGCCTTATTTAGGTTTTACGCCCCATAGCCTCTGGCACCATCGCTAGCACATAGTAGGTGTATAATAAATTTTGATTGAATATAATTTGCAAGTTGGGATACAGAATAGAAGGTGGTGAAAATGGAATTATTTAACATTTGCACGATATTGTCCTAGGCTTTCTGGGAAGAGAGGTAGAAATACAAATAAAAACAGGTCACTTTTCAAAATGAACTAGAAAGGGAAAGACACATGATTAACCCACATATAAAGCTATGTGTGAGTTCTGTCAGGAAGTCACTTGGGGGAGGGTCCTAGGAATTGAGTGGAAGGTGAAATCCAAATTTCATTTCACTGAGAGGTGGTGGAAAGGCTTCATAAATAAAAAAGCATTTGAACTGTGCCTAGAAGTTCCAAAAAGAGGTTGTTTATTGTTTTTATTTTTCTTGATCAGACATTTACTGAGCTCACAGAGCCTGCAGGAATTTAAACTCTATTTCTACCTAGGTTGACAAGCATGAATTTAATTAGCCTTCTCAAAAAATTAATAAAAAAAGAAAATCACATGTCACCACCTAAATACCATAGAATCATATAAGTATCTTATGCTGAGTGATTATCTGAAACAAGATAATGTACTTACTCTGCTGTCTCTTAGCAAAGCTTTGACTCCCCAATATTGCTGATGGCTTGGGAGAGGATGTGAACTCAATTTGGGGGCAAAAAAGGAAATTATAGAAATTTGGTGGAGGACCCAGTATAATTCTGTGTCCTGTGTCCTTCACCAAAGCAACAAGAAATGGGACCATAAGTGAGAAAAACACCGTTAGCAATTTAAATAACTCAGGGAACAACCAAGTATTTGACTCTAAATGCAGGGTTTTTCTAAAGTGTGGACTACTGAAAACAATGTTTCGGGGATAAAGATTAAAATTCACTCACCCCTTGGTCAGCGCAGGTGGTGGTATAGAAACAATTTCAGCATCTGATCTAGACACTGGTATTTGAATGGACTGGACTTATAAATGATCAACAAGAAGATGAAACTCCCTCTAAATCAGCGAAGTATAAACTAGAACAAATATAAATCTGGCAAAATTTAAAAATATGTACAATATCTGGAGTTTTGAGGGGTGTGGGGAAATATACACTATAATACACTGCTGGTGAGTTTAGACGTTGGTAAAACCATTCTGTCTTGAGCTCAGGATGAATTATGTTATTTGCTAAAAGAGAAAAACTGGAAAGGGACAGAGTATAGGGAAAAATTAAGAAATTATGAATTCTGTTTGGGACATCCTAAAAGATACCAGGAATTCAGGTGGGGATCAGGCCATGAGTATGTGAATTTGGAACTCCAGGAAGGAATTCAAACTGGAAGATATGAGAGTCACCAGCATAGAAATGGTACATGAAGCTATGGGACCTCAGTCATCAGTCACTCATTTCACAGCTGTGAATTAGTTGTCTGTTATATGGAATGCACTGCTCTCAGAATCTGTGTGGATGATATGAAAACACGAGCAATGGGTGGGTCCCAGCTCTAAGGGGGCACATATAAAGAAGCGCTTGCTCTATGGTAAGTGATCCGTAAAATACATAAAATGATCACATCATTTGATTTTGTATCTTTAGTGGCCAGCTCTTCGCATATACTGGCTACAGTCTTCCCATGGATTTGCCCAAGGTGGGTAATTTTTTCCTCAATTTTACTGATAAGGAAGCTAAGGCAAGGGGACTTTAAGTGCATTTCATGTATTCACTGGTAGTAAATGGAGTTACTGATGTCAGACTCTGGTCTGTTTCATTAAAAGCCTGTTCTCCTTTCAACCATCTTCACTCACTGCTTTTCAATAATAGTCCTGTTGTCACTAAATCCTAGGCTTCTTGACCCACACTGTCTGAATAATGATCACAGCATCCCTCTAGGAAAGAAAGGTATCAACTGCAATTAGTTCTATTTGATGGATGGAAATCCTGGCTTACTTTGAATTTAAGTAAAGTAAGTAAGGTTGCTCATGGGCTGGTCAGCCATGGGGAAGCTGGTTCTTTACATTCTTCTTAGATTCATATACTGCAATGTATTGATTCTTACATAAATATATTTAATGGCTTGATATGACAAAGTGGCCCATCACTCTGGATCATCCCCCCTACCAGTGATTCCCAAACTCTCCTATGAGCTGTACAAAACTTATATAGAGAGGGAAAACTTCCTTAATGGAATGGAAAACAAAACCTTATTTAACCAGAATGGATTTGTTCTTAAAGCAAAAGAAAATAGACCCGTTTTTCAAAGATCACTTCTTATTCTCCAAGACTTCTGCGATTATCTGTTGAATTTGAGTTTAGTTCAAGTAAAGATTGATTTCCAGGACAGGTTCAGGAGCTCAAACATTATAGCTAAAGAAGAGGTGGATAACCATTGTGCCTGCATACTTGTGAGCTTAAAGTTATACATAGAAAAGTGTCAAGTGACTCAACAACATTCACCAAGTTTTCATCTTTCGGGGGGGTTCCTGGAGGGGGGACATTACAGGGCAGCCTGCATTAATACCAAGTGCCCTGCCTGGTCTGAAGAGGTGTCATCATTTTGTTGATTATTTTGTATGCCAAGGACACTGTTCTCATTGCAAAAGTCAGTCACCTTGTCATCTCCTTGTTCTACTCCTCATCTCTTCTTGGACAGAGGAGACCCTCCTTAAGGTAAGGGCAAAGAGAAGGCAACAAGTTGCTAGCTGCCCTTTCTCACTGAACCCAGGTGAATGCACTGAGGTATCAAGTGAGTGAACATCCACTCGGTCTCAGTCTATGATTCTTGTTACTGGCAGAGAAGCCAGTAAGTAAAACCAAAACCTCGTGGGACATGTAACCGTGGGATTTATTCCTTTTCAGACTACTGGAAAGCCAGGAGCTCTTTCCAGCATATGAACTCAATTTAACCCTTTTATACATAAGCTAATGTCTTCCCTTCATTACTTAATTCGTACGATAAAGCTCTCCAAACCTCCCCATGGTCCCTTACCTAAAACAAAGTCAGCTAAACCATGTGAAGCTCCACTTCTAATTACTGGTTGCTTTATTCAAATGCTCTTACCCCAAAGGGAACCAGTTGGCAGGGCAACAGAGAATGGAGTTTGGGCCAAAGACTGTGGATCTTCTGTTAAATTCCTATGGTGCTCTTCTTTCCTCTCCCTTGTGGCTTAAAGTATGTAAATCTCTCATGCCAGCAAAAGAGGCCACTGTTCTCTCCCTGTTTTCCCCTGTCTCTTTTCAGGAGGCCTAATTAACCTGTACAGTTTCTTCCAGGTTTACCAACAGCTCTTTCACGTGATTTTCTTATCTTATACAATTCTCTCTTCTTGTATAATAAATTTCTCATTTGACCTTCCGCTCAAACAAAGATTATCTTAAAAATTGCCCACAACTGAAGAAATGACTTAATCTAATTCTCAAGGAAAATGCCTCCCTTCTTGTGCATCTTAAGCTTTGCTGTTGTTATTTTAAGTTCTGCGCATATGAACTTTTTATTCTGGCTTTTAAACAAATGTTTATCAATCATATAAAATTTGGATAATGTGGACAAGCACAAAGAAGAAAAAACGTATCTGAATATAAGTATAGTATCATTAATGTTTAAGCAATATAGTTGTTAAGGGCTTAGATTTTTGATTAGCTATCATTGCCACTCAGTGCATCAGTAGGCAAATGAGAAATATGAATTCAGCTAGGGCCATAAATGGCGGAAAGTCCCTGACATACCAGTGTGTAGGGTTAGGCGGAGGCAGGGAAGGGAGTGCTCATTTAGAAGTAGTCAGAGAAGACCTCTCAGATCAGAGGCCTGAATATTGAGAAGGAACATTCTAGGAAGAGCAAAAGCAACACCCTTGCTCGGGGACACTTTCGGCCTGATTGAGGCTAGAGCCTTCAGGTTAACGGGCAAGATGAGCAGTGGTAGGTCTAAATTCATTCTCTGGTCTCTAAGACCAGAGAATGGAGGCTCCTTGATGCCATGGTAAGGAGTATGGGTTTTAAGTGTGATGGGAAGTAATAGGTCAGTTTCAAGCAAGGGACCTATATGATTGGATCTATAGTGTTTTTTTTTTTTAAACATCTTTACTGGAGTATAATTGCTTTACAATGCTGTGTTAGTTTCTGCTGTATAACAAAGTGAAGCAGCTATATGCATACACATATATCCCCATATCTCTTCCCTCTTGAGTCTCCCTCCTACCCTCCCTATCCCATCCCTCTAGGTGGTTGGATCTATAGTTTTAAAGAATAACTCTGCGGACTTCCCTGGTGGTCCAGTGGCTAAGAATCCACACTCCCAATGCAGAGGGCCTGGGTTCGATCCCTGGTCGGGGAACTAGATCCCACATGTGTGCCTCAGCTAAGAGTTCGCATGCTGCAACTAAAAGATCCCATGTGCCGCAAGTGAGACCCAGCACAGCCAAAATAAATAAATATTAAAAAAAAAAAAAGAATAACGCTGGCTGCTGTATGTGGAATGGATTTTAGAGAGCAAGAGTACAAGTAGAGGTGGGGAAGATGAAAGGTCAGGTTAGCAATATGATTCGGAGGCAGAGATGGCAGTACATGGCTGAAAACCAGTAGAGAGAGAGAAAAATAAAGAGAGTCCAGAAAAACATTTTCCCCTACTCATAATGGAAAACTAGGGGAGGAGCCAATTTGGGGAAGGGGGCCAAAGAAGGGGAAATGAAGAGTTCTATTTTTGGACTTTTTTTTTTTTTTTTGCGGTACGCGGGACTCTCACTGTTGTGGCCTCTCCCGTTGCGGAGCACAGGCTCCGGACGCGCAGGCTCAGCGGCCATGGCTCACGGGCCCAGCCGCTCTGCGGCATGTGGGATCTTCCCGGACCGGGGCACGAACCCGCGTCCCCTGCATTGGCAGGTGGACTCTCAACCACTGTGCCACCAGGGAAGCCCCTATTTTTGGACAGTTTAACTTGAGCCTGGTTATAGTAGTCTGGGGTTCAAGGGAAAGTTGGAATTCAAAACATAAACCAGTAGTATTAGAAGTAGAGATACAAGTAGAGGTAGAAGCTATAGGTGTCATTATAGTATTTACTCTTCCAATCTTTTTCATATTTGATTTAATATATTTTTTCAAAAAAACCTCACATTTTAATACCTCTTTATACTCGATACTTGTTTATTTAAAAAATTATATGTATGTACTGTGTATATACATTTTTTTCATTTATTATTTGCATATAATACTGATTTTCAAACCATATATGCATCTGAGCTGGGTCTTAGTAGAAGGAGGGCACTGGCTGCTACTCTGACTCCCTGATTCTCCTTAGCAAGCTAAACCGGCGCTTTTATCTCAGTCAGTAGACGTACTGGAAGAAAAGGCCTGAATGATTTTAAGAAGTTTGATTAAAAAATATAAATTGCACTTCACGTCTGACACCTAGAACAAATAGATGCTCAGTAATTATTTATTTGAAGAGTGATTACAGTCTCTCTAGAATTATATGAAGGTGACTTTTCCCCTTTGCTTTGGCAGAACAGAATAGTGCAATTTATAATAATGTTGATTTGTAGGCAGAATAGCTTATTTTAATTTGCATTTGCAAAATCAGGGAACAGTTGATATTTTTCACACTTTCTTCAGATATTTGTTGTCCTTTTGTAAACATTCACTCACATTTGCTGCCTCCTTTTCTACTGGGATCACTTTTCTTTTTCTCATTGTAAAACTTGATATTTAAAGGATATTGAAATGTTTCTTTATCGTAAATATATTAAATATTTTTCCTTTCTGGTTTGTTACGTACCTCTTAATTGCATTTATGTGTTTCTTCTTTTTTTGAGGGTGGGTGTGGGTGGAGTGTGCAGAAGAGATTAATATTTTATGTTGCTAAATTAGCCTATCTTAAGATATGCTAAAGGAAAATAACCCTTGAAAAAACAAGGCTTCTTTTTGCAAATTGAAAGAGGTTTCAACGTTCCAAACAAATGCAAATAAATAACTATCAAACCTAAGTACATCTAGTCAACATTTTAAAATGATAAGTCAGCTTGCCAGTTGTTCTCTTGCTATTCGTTTTCTATTTGTCCCATCTGTCCTTTGTTCTCTTTTCCTCTTTTTCTGCCTTCTTTTGAATTAATTGAATATTTTTGATTCCATATTATCTCCTTTGCTGGCTTATTAGGTATAAATGTGTGCTTTGTTATTTTAGCTACTGCTTTAGGTTTTATGGCATATGTCTTTAACTTATCGCCATCTACCTTTAAGTGATATTACATCACTTCATGTGTAGTATTAAGAACCTTACACTGCTCTCTTCCATTTCTTCTCTCCTGGCTTTTGTGCTATTGTTTACATATATTTTAATTTTATGTATTGTAAGCCACACACTGCATTATTATTTTTGTTTAAACAATCAAGGGTCTTTAAAAAAATTAAATATTAACAAAAAAACTTACGTATTTACCCATGAGTTACTGTTTCTGATCTTTATTTATCTGTTTAGATCCATAATTTTATCTATATTAGTTTCCTTCTGCCTGAAGGACTTGCTTGAATATTTCCAGTTGTGTGGGTCTAGTGGTGATGGTTTTTTATGTCTGAAGCAATCTTATTTCACCTTCATTGTTGAAAGATATTTTTGCTAAGAAGTTCCATACCCTACCCCTCACCCAGTACTTTAAAGATGTTACTTGACTGATTTCTTGCCAGCACTGATTTTGATGAGAAATTTGCTGTCATTCTCACCTTCGTTCCTGTTTATGTAATGTATCTTTTCTTTCTTGCTGCTTTTAGGGGTTTTTCTTCATAGTTGATTTTAAGAAATTTGATTATGCTATTCCTTAGTATAGTATAGTATTCCTTAGTCCTTACTATAGTATAGTATAGTTTAGTTCTTTTATTCTTTTATTCTTATAATTCTAATCCCATTTTCGTACTGGGATTCCTTGAGCTTCTTGGATCTGTGAGTTTATAGTTTTATCAAATTAGGGAAATTTTCAGCCATTATTTTTTCAAATATGTCTCTAATTCAATTAACTGATTTTTCTCTTCATCATGTGTCATATTTCCCGGCTTTTTTTACAATCCTGGTAATTTTTTATTGGATAGCAGATATTGTGAACTTTGCTTCTTAGATGCGGGATATTTTTTCATTCCTGTACATAATTTTTAGCTTTATTCTGGGATGCAGTTCATTGATTTTGAAAGTATTTGATCTTTTTAGTTCTTGTTTTTATGACTTGTTAGGCTGGACTGGAGCAAAACAAGTGTTCAGTCTAGGGCTAATTATTCTTGAAGTGTTCAGTCTAGGGCTAATTACTTCCACTCCTGAAACATGACTCTCTTAAGAACAAACAAATGACTATTCATTTAACCCTGAATATGACTTAGTGGCAGTGGCATCCAAAGAGAACAGCAAGGGGAATGGTCCACCTTGTACAGAATTTAATAATGGCTGTGTTTACTGTCAAATTTTAATAAAATATATGTGAGCTTCAAATTAGTCCATTTTTATTTCCTGTTCTACTTTGTATTTTCATTGAGGTTAATTCAGAGAACTCCTAATTATGCAGTTGTCTCCCAACACGTGTGGACTCAGCCACATGTGTTTGTTTCTAGAGTAAGTTCTTAGAGGTTTAACATTGCTGAAACTTTCTTCAGAGGATATTACTTTTAGTTGTGGGATTGAAAAGTGCCCACCGAACTGAGGAGGTATCTTGAGAGCAAACAATGAGGCAGGCAACTCCAGCTAATCCATGGACCAGTTTATTATAGGGTAACTTACTCACAAGGTAGGATTGGGTGGACGGTGATCTGGAAGCATTCACGGCTGTACTCAGCACCGCTGAGGGGCCACTGGGAGACTTTTATAGTTAACCTAGGGTAGGGGGATATGGGCTTGGAAACAGGAAGTGCATTCGTAAGTCAAGATTTATCAATGAGTAACTACTTTCTTGGGTGTTGGGAATATGTCAGGGAAGGTCTTCATTATTGTTTGGAGACTCACTGGGCATAGAGGCCATCCAGACCTAATGATCATTCAACAATGTATAGTAGTACAAAGCCCTTGATGACAGAGAAGAGATTTACTATGCAGTACAGCCCTGGGTAGGGTCAGTGGAAGGACAGGAGGAACTGAATGGGCCCAGGATGGAGTCAGTTATGCTAACAGCCATACATTAGTTATTTAAAAAGTTCTTGCACAGCTTAAGATTCCTCCGATTGTTTGTGTTCTTTCTGTATTAGTCTCTGTTTTCATATAAAATGGGTTTCTTAAACGTTTGTCAGTATTTGCCTATCTGCTCATATGGATACAGTGTGCCCCAAACCTATTTGGAGGCTCCTTATGGGTGGATGAGAATGGTCTACTTTGGTCACTATCCTGGAAGATCTCACTAGGAACTCTTCCATGTCCTTTGGGGGTAGTCAGATTCCCCAGGGGGGGGAAAAAAAAACCTTCCACTGTACTATACAGGTGGAATATACACAATGATGAAAATATGGAGATAAAGGTGAGGGAAGAATGGTGAAAGTAAACCTTCATTTTATTCTCTAGTGTTTAGCATTTTGTTTTCACAATGCTGTATCAACCTCACCCAGTCAGATTACTCAGAATAATGATCATAGTTGACTTGTCCAATCCTCAACTGTGAGCGATGTGGTCCTGAGACTCTGTTTTACCTTCTGGGGACTCAAACTCAAATCTGCTTCCATAGTTGTGGAAGGTGAGTAACCCAGCTCTAAGGAGGACCCTAAAGTGAGAGAGGGATCTATATGTTTCTTAACCAGATTTTCAACAAGTCCTCCATTTTTTAATTTGCTTTTTATATCTCAGTTCCAGACATTTCATTTCTGTCATTTCTCCAGATCTGGGGAGGTTTTGAATGTAAATTGAGTTTCTTATCAGTTTTTCTAGCCTCTAGATTAACTATTCATCTTTCTCTGGCTGGCTGAGCCAGTTACATTACTCCCTCAGATTTCCAGCATCCAAAATTTTTTTGGTTTTGTTGCTTCCCAGTCCTTCTGTTTATGTGAATTCATACCTTCTTGAAATTCCTTTACTGGAGATAATTTTTAGAAGTTTCATTATGAAGCAGAGCTCAATGCTATGTTCAGCTTACCATCTTAAATACTGTGCATCTGCAAATGTCTTTCTATTTTATTCATATGTGTAAAATTTTATGTCAGCTTAATATTTGCATCTTCATTCATACCTATAGAGTTCTTTTATTCTTATAATTCGAAGATATCAGCTAGAGGTACTTAGGTTTGCATTGTTATTTGTGTGCATTTGTTTGAAATGTTAAGAACTCTTTAGTTTGCAAAAATAATCCTTCTAAGTGGTTTTCTTTTAAGATATCTTAATTATTTTGCCAATTTCCTTAAATCTGTTCTCGTGGTCAGGAACAACAATTACCTGTATTTCACGGTTCCATACTCACTCCTCTTTACATATTGATATCTCTTTTATAATTGTATCTCCTTTGTTTTTCACTTTCCATCTGAGTTCTGAAAGTATATCTCAAGCTTTTATCTCTAATAATAGCAGATTTATATTTCCGTAGATTTCATTCTACATTTTTCTGCTTCCAGTGTGAATTTGGACTGGACGATTTGTAGTTTGCTTAATATATTTCCTTAACTCATTTACCTTGCTTATCATTTACCCACTTGGTGTTAAATTTCAACTTCTTCTGTCTTGTGTACTTCTCCTGTTTCTTTATAAGTATGTAGTTTTGTTCCTTATTAAAGATTCTATGTAATTTCCTCAAATTTTCTTCTGATCTTTCAGTAGCTGATTTTTATAATTATGTTTTTCTTCTGAGTGTTCTCATTACTTTTCTCTTTACCTTACTCTTCAGAATTTCTTCACCCTCCCCCCCGCCCCATCTCTCTCTCTCTCTCTCTCTCTCTCTCTCTCTCTCTCTCATGCTTAAATGAGGTAGGATTTCATTACCTGGCAGATGATTTGGTAGATATTGGTTCTACCCTCTGCCTACTTGTGTGTAAACAAATTACCTTCTCAGCTTAGATCGTAAGCCTTAAATTTACCAGGTATTTTTCTGATGGACCAATGGTCCACAACAATTAGACTTATTTATGTCTTCCCTGATTGTTGTCTAATTCTCTGAACTACTGTAGGACACAAACAAATGTTAGTTTCTAGTTTATACTTCTGAATCCAAATTCTTCACTCAGCACATTACCAGAGATGACTTTATAATGGAATAGACTGCCTCAACATAGCTCTACCTGCTCTGAGCCTGTTGTGTATGAAATATACTACCTTTCATTCTGTGCAGAAAAATGACATGGGTGGGGGAAGGTGTGCCACACTGTTCAGCTCACAGAGTATATGTGAAAGGTAGAGAGTGCACGCGGCCAGGTGTTCGGATTAGTAGTCCCTTGACTTCTGAGTCAGTGAATTGTAAGTAGGTAAAGCTAAAATCAGAGGGTAACATTTTCCAGGCACTATCTGTGTAATCACATCAAACTTAATATGGTGCTTGCTAAGGCTGTGTTTTTATTTTCTCCATAAAAGCCCATATGTTTCGCAATCGGACCCCCAAATTTGAAACTCAGCATTTCATTTATTAGCTGTTTGACCTTGGGCAAGGTCTCACCAACACTCAAGTCTCTCATTTTTAGAAGGGGGAATAAGACATATTCCTCACAGCAAACCTCACAGAGGTTTGCTGTGAGGATTGAATGAGATAATATCTCTGAGATGTGTAGTATAATGTAGGCATAGAATACACACTTACTAAATGTTAATTACTAGCAAGCAGTGTGAGCTTTTCCAAGATTCTCATTAGATTTCTAGCCTTCATTTTTTATAGGGTTATGAGTTTTCATGTGTTTTCTCATTCCCAGCATGTGGGGTTGAGGTACTCTGTCTCGCATCAGTGGGCAGGTGGTGGTAGCGCCAAGCATGCTCTGAGCATCTGGCCTGGGGTTTCTGGTAGTGAAACCCAGGCATGTTGTTCTCTGCTGCACTCCATCTGAATTATAGTTCATGAACTGACATCCAAGACGCCTGTTAATAGGCAACATTTTGGTGTGAAATTGGGAAACACCATAGGAGAAAGAGCTTAAAATCCAAGTCTGCTCATGTGGCTTAATCATGTTGACCAAAAAGGCTCTGTGTATGGGGAAATTTTCTGACGGGCTTTAGAGCTGCTTTGACTTTAAAATTTGTACCCAAGGAAGGCTGTGTTTCTATCTGTCTTTGATTTGTTTTTAATATGGACAGTGAATCCCAAACTTGAAGAAAATGGCTTTAGCAAGCTCTTATAATATATGTCCTTTGGGAAGTGGCTTCATCAGCTGGAGGGTGTAACAAAGAAATCTGGGTTTGAATCTCAGCTCCAAGCCTCCAGGATCCTACATGGTGATCCTGGGGCTACTGCTAATATTCAGTGGGATCCAGCTTGATTATATCTAAAAATAGAGATTGCCTTCAGTCTTACCAGCCACAGAGCCCATCATGCCAGTATACAAATGTCACGGCTTTCTAATTCTGGCTGTCTGTAAGACTTGAGCACAAAGGTCTGCGTGGTCCTTCTCACTTGACCCATAACATATGCTACGGTGAACCGATTAGCACAGGCCCTTCCCTCTTCCTTCCGTTCATATCAGCCCCAGCAACAGTGATTCATCACAGTTATGGTACCAATAGTTGGGTTAAAAAGTGAAATTACCCCTCTCTTTAGTGCTTCTAGAATTTACCAAAATCAACAGGGAGTCTTCACCACAGGCCCCTAATGTGAAAGTTTCTGTACAGGAAAATCCATAAGCTGGGGTGACTTTTGTGTTAAATTACATTTTATGGCTCAAGAAAAGCTTTTCTTGGTTTTCACCACCATTATAAAGCAAAGAAGATAATTTCAGATCCAGTTTACACAACAGATCACTTCGGGTTGATATGGGCTTTATGTTAGTGGCATGGAAATAGTTGCCTCTGCACATTGATATGTAGTGAAATAGGCTGTAAAAGGTAAGATCAATTTTCTATTAAAAGTAAAAAGGCTAGTAGAGCGGGAGACAGTGGGGGCTTTTCCCATTTGTCATTCAGGACCGTTTGACAGTTTTACATTTGCTGCGGAAAGTACCAACTGGTATGCCGCAGTGAAGCTTTAGGAAGTACGCACAGGTATGCAAACGCACATACATACCGACGCAGATAGTGCAGACCTACGTAAATGGGCACAAAAAAAACAACACAGTTGTCACGTACATGGACATGTATTCAAGCATGTGAACACAGACACAGCCACGTAGCAAAGACATGCACTTACAGATGGGAGGGCATTTATTAGATGATACCGTGAGACAGCCAAGAGTGGCAATGGCAGAGTCACACAAAATCAAGGTGAAGGCTCATGCCTTTAGGAGCCCAGAGACCTAGAAACACTTAAGTAAATATATAGAGACACAAGTGTACTTGTGTGCAGACACACACAGTTACACACAAACAGAAAAAAAGCATACAAAGTGAGACCCAGAGACAAAGGCAGATAAACACAGAAAGATAAACATCGAGGTACGCATACCACAGATGTAACCCCACCACCTGTGCAGCTTGATGCTAAAAACATAAGCCCACGCTGACACCATATAGTTGTGGCCTCTGTACCTCTGGTTAACATTGTTTCAATTTTGTACTGAGTTCCTATTTCTGCGTGCCTGAAGTCTTTACTGAATTCTCCTTCTCCTTTATCTATTATATTAGGACTACTTTGAAGTTTAATTCCTTTCAAATTTTTCTTTTTTTTTTTTTTAGGTTTAATGACCTTTAGGTTTAATGACCTTTTTTTTAGGTTTAATGACCTTTAGGTTTAATGACCTTTAGGTTTAATGACCTTTTTTTTTAGGTTTAATGACCTTTAGGTTTAATGACCTTTAGGTTTAATGATCCTCATGTTTCATCTAGAATATTATAGCACTCACCTTACTTCCCTGGTACCCATCTTGCTCCCCTCCAACTCATTCAGAATTACCATTTGTGGTACATCATGATTGAATACAAGAATTCCTTCTAGAACCAAAGAAAAACATAAGGTTTATTGAGCCCCTCCTACATGTTAAGTGTTATAGTATCTTTTAGTCACATTACTGTAAGCGCATTAATTCCATATCCCTCTTTTCAATCTTGGGTAATTTCTCTTTTCTCCCTTTATCCTTATATCTTTCCTGTCATTTAACTTTAACCCTGGTTTCTCTTTATGTACATGTTTTTCCCCATCCCTATAATTTTGCTCATCATTACACCAATGTTTCCTCATTCTAGCCTCCTTTAATAATTCTATTATGAATATCTGTTTGGCCCTTTGTCCTTGACAATGAAACTCCATTTCTTCTATTTCCCATTGAGTTTAGAGATCCCACCTGTCCTTCAGTGCCTCATTTATTTCCATTTAATGCCTTAATTAGTATTCTGTATACTCTTGAAGCTATAATAAGTAGTACAGAGCTTAGCACTTCATTTTTCTTTCCTTCCTTTACAGTATATCAGTTTCATCTCCCTGCCTGAATTACAGTCCTTCTGAATGCAGCATAAATTCCACTTTATCCTTATCCTTTCTATGCATGTTCAACCTCCAGCTTATTACTCTGATAGGCTTTGGTGTACTCTGCACCCTCATTCAGGGTCAGGGCCTTTTCAATTGATCACTTTCAATGCTCCACCTTCAGTCTCAACTAAGATTCCAAACTCCAGACTGGTATGTCTAATTTTACAACGCTTGAAGTCACCTTACGCCTGATGGACTGTTAATTTCAACTTACAAACACTAAAGGGGACAATCTCTTCCCATTATCTTTCTCTAAAACCCCACAACCCCTTCATTTTTTTTTTTCTGATGGTGTTAATTGTTTTCCCATGCATCCAGTTATCCAAGTTAGAATGTCAGTCATTAGTTTTTACCTTCCTATCTCTCGATCCTTCCCTTCCCCAACATTTAGAACATGAAGAGATAACTTTATATTGCCTTTCTATCTATCACCACCTGCTGTCCTCTGCCTTTGAGCATTGCTCTGTCCCGTGCCCTCATCAGCGTGAGGACAGGCAAGTGGAGAAGACTGGCTTCTAGCTACTCTCTTGCTTCTAGTATGATTCCCCCAGGTGACCTCCCTGCTGGTATCAGAATCGTTATTCTGTAACGAAAATCTGATCTTGTCATTTCTATGTAAAAAATCTTCAGTTGTTCAAGAGTGCCCTAAGTTAAAATACAAACTCCTTCAGCAGGCAATGTCTGTTACAGCGTTGCCTCCTCTAGCTCTTTCAGTTGAGTGGTCTGGTCTCTTCCTCTTTATTTCTACCCAAATGGCCCCATATTCCTCTAAATGCTGACTGCATCACATCTCTGGGCATCAGTTAGCAATTTTCCCTTTGTTTAAATGCTGTATTTATATTATGCTGTTGTGCCTGGGAAACTACCATATATCCTTCAAGACTCAGTTCTGAAGTTTTCCTAGACTTGCCCTGGGAAAATGAAACATTCCCATAACACTTGGTACAAAAAACCCGCCCGGGCTTTCCTGGTGGCGCAGTGGTTGGGAGTCCGCCTGCAGATGCGGGGTGGGGCGGGTCGGGGGCGGGGCGCGGGTTCGTGCCCCGGTCCGAGAAGATCCCATGTGCCGCGGAGCGGCTGGGCCCGTGAACCACGGCCGCTGAGCCTGCGCGTCTGGAGCCTGTGCTCTGCAGCGGAAGAGGCCACGACGGTGAGAGGCCCGCGTACCGCAAAATAAACCAACAACCTCCAAAACAAACAAACAAACAGAAAACGTCTAGGAGAGGTCATGTGGTTAGCTGTTCATATGTCTTTCTCCTTAATTGAACTGTGAATCCTCAAAAGAACAGATACTATATCTTATCCATCGTGGTCTTCCCAGTACAGTGTCCTGTACTTAGTGAAGGTAGTTGCTCAGTACCTTGGATAATTGCTTCTGTTAACTATCAGGCAGGAAAAAAAACGGCACCACAGACTCCAGTACATGTTTAAGTGGAGGGATAACTGTTTATTACATACCTAATATAAATGCTACATTTATAAATATAGCATTAATAAATGTAACATTAATGTTACATATGTATTGTTTCATTTAATTCTTACAACACCTGTATGATGTAATTGTGATTAAGCCCATTTTCCCAGGGCAGAAAACTGAGCTCCAGAGAAGTTAAGGATCTTCCCAGGTTAGGTCTGTTTACTTCGTTTTAGCCCAGGGCCCTCCATGCTCTCTCATCTCACTGGTCCAAAATGTGTTCGTAATGCATTATCTCTGTGTCCAACTTGGAAAACTCTTGATTAAACCGACATACATAAGTATCTTCCCTGCACTAGTTCTCAAAGCCCTTGATACTATAATGTCATTCTCCAAGTTTGACTATACCACACGGTACTTCCCAGATCTACTTGACCTCAGAACTGTTTCATGAGTTTCCCATGCAGAATATACTTTGGGAAATGCAATATTATACCAAAATGCTGTCCTTAAATAACTTCTGGTGTTCTTAGTCTTTAGGGAGGCACTTCTCTTTTTCAATCCCTTTCAAGAGACTATATTTATCCCGACCCAACTCCTCATTCTGTTATACTTAGGTCAAGCAGAAATGGTTGGCATATGAATTCCTGGAATTCCAGAGACCTCACTACCTCTTATGTGCCTGTATTTGCCACCAGCATAGAGGAGAGAGGTAGAAATGTGTATCTGATGCTTCCTACTTATTTCTGTCCACACCTAGACACACTGGCTATGCCTCACAGAAAACACGTGCAAGGGAAGAAAATACTTGGATTGAGCCGACTGAACTCCATCCACACTGTCACTGTGACTGGCTTTCTGGTTGTGTTTGGTCTGGGGTGAGTGCTGTGGAGTTGCCTATACCTTCTGCACTTTACAGGACAAGTTTATTTATTTTTGTCTCCAGCTGAGAGCAGCAACCTGGCATTCCCTGAGCCCCATGGTAATTTCCCAGACTCAGTGATTCCTCTTTCTCTTGACCTGTTTCACAGCTGGTAGCAATGCTGCTGACCTGGATTTGCTCTCCTTAGCTCAAATGACATAGCAGCTCAGAAGATGCGTGCATTTGACAACACAAAACTCCATCCCTTTAAAGAATACACACACACACACACAAACACACACACACCCACCAGCTCTGAAGACAGAGGTGCCTCAGTTCTGGCTCCAGGACTCCAAATCTCAGCTCTACCACTTGCCAGCTTAGACAAATTAGTAAACCCCATAGCCTCACCTTTCCTTATCTGCACAATGATGATAATATTACCTACCTCACAGGGCTGTTGTAGATAGATCAGTGCCTGGAATATAGCAGTAATCATTTATTGTTTGCTCTGTTTATATTACTAGTATTTTTCAATTTTGTCTTTTATTGCTTTATATATTACACGTACTCATTTTTGCTTTATCACAAAATAACTCTCAGGGCCAGAGAGCTTTTTTTTTTTCACTGAAGGAAACCACTAAAAGAATAACCTATTGATCCTTTTTACAAAGAATTAGTAATTATCTGGAGAAATTAATCATAAACATAAGAAAATGTTACCAGTGTTACTTCATATTTTAATTATTTCTAAAAAATAAAAAACACTCGTAGACAAAGAAACTGAATTTTAGGTAAGTCCATTAACACTAATGTTTAAAAGCTTACATGTTGAGTAAGTGCAACCAACAATATATGAAAAAAATGTTTTGGGTGTGTGTATTATTGAGAGTATAATCTAACTAAGCTAGTGGATCTCAAACTTTTTGGTCACAGGAATCCTTTATATTCATCAAAATTATTGAAGACTCTGCAGGAGTCTTCAGTGAGCCATATCTTTCAATATCGATGATATTAAAAATTAAAATGAGAAACTAACACATTGTAAATCAACTATATTTCAATAAAAAAAATGAGAAGACACAAATATTTGATTGATTAATTTTGGAAATAAAAAGAAAACCATTGCATGCTAATATAAATTATATTCTTAGTGACAAATAAATTATTTTCCAAAACAAAAAAAGTGAGAAAAGTGGCATTCCTTTATATAATGTTTTTTTTTTTTTTTTGTGGTACGCGGGCCTCTCACTGTAGCAGCCTCTCCCGTTGCGGAGCACAGGCTCCGGACGCGCAGGCTCGGCGGCCATGGCTCACGGGCCCAGCCGCTCCGCGGCATGTGGGATCCTCGCGGACCGGGGCACGAACCCATGTCCCCTGCATCGGCAGGCGGACTCTCAACCATTGCGCCACCAGGGAAGCCCTAATTTTTTTTATTGTAGTAAAAAAAAAACACATAATGTGAGATCTACCATCTTAACACATTTTTAAGGATACAGTGCAGTATTGTTAACTCTAAGCGCAATGTTGTACAGCTGATTTCTAGAATTTTTTCATCTTGCGTAAATGAGATTTTATCCCGTTGAACAGCAGCTCCCTATGTTCCCACCCCCCAACAATCATTCTGTTTTGTATTTCAATGAGTTTGACTGCTGTGGATACCTCATATAAACGGAATCATGTAGTGTTTGTTTTTCTGTGACTGACTTATTTCAGTTAGCATCATGTCCTCAAAGGTCCATCCGTGTTGTAGTATATGGCAGGATTTCCTTTCATTTTACTGCTGAATGATATTCCATTATATGGATATACCATATTTTCTTTATTTATTCATCAGTGGACATTTAGGTTATTTAGACTTCTTTGCTGTTGTGAATAATGCTGCAGTGAACATGGAGTGCAAATATCTTTTTCCAAGATCCAGTTTTCAGTTCTTTTGGATATATACCCAAAGGTGGGATTTCTTGATCTTATGGTAGTTCTATTTTTAATTTTTTGAGGAACCTCCATACTGTTTTCCATAGTGTCCACGCCATTTTACATTCCTACCAACAGTGCACAAGTGTTCTAATTTCTCCACATCCTCCTCATCAACACACTTGTTACTTTCTGGATTTATTTTGTCTACTTTTTTTTTTTTTTTTTTTTTTGTTATACGCGGGCCTCTCACTGTTGTGGCCTCTCCCGTTGCGGAGCACAGGTTCCGGACGCGCAGGCTCAGCCGCCATGGCTCACGGGCCCAGCCACTCCACGTCATGTGGGATCCTCCGGGACCGGGGCACGAACCTGTGTCCCCTGCATCGGCAGGCGGACGGACTCTCAACCACTGCGCCACCAGGGAAGCCCTATTTTGTCTGCTTTTTGTTTTTTGTCTTTATTTTTGTTTTATAATGGCCATCCTAACAGGTGTGAAGTGATATCTTATTGTGGTTTTGAATTACGTTTATCTGATAATTAGTGATGTTGAGCATCTTTTCATATACCCGTTAGCCATTTGTAAATCTCCTTTGGAGAAATGTCTATTCAAGTCATTTGCTCATTTTTTAATTGGGTTATTTGGAGTTTTTTACTACTGAGTTATAAAAGTTCCTTATATATTATGAATATGGCTCTCTTATCGGATATGTGATTTGAAATATTTTCTCCCATTCTATAGTTTGCCTTTTCAGTGTTAATTTTTCCTTTACTGTGCAGAAGCTTTTTAGTTTGATGTAGTCCCACTTGTCTATTTTTGCTTTTATTGCCTATTCTTTTCATGTCATATTCAAGAAGTCATTATCAAAAGCAATGTTTTGAATGTTGTCCCCTATTTTCTTCTACAGGTTTTATAGTTTCAGGTCTTACATAAAAGTCTAACTCATTTTGAGTTCATATTTGTGAGTATATGATAGGGGTCCAGTTTCATTCTTCTGCATGTGGATATCCAGTTTTCCCGACACACTTTGCTGAAGAGACTATCCTTTTTCCATTGTGTATTCTTGGCACCCATATTGAAGATCAGTTGACTGTACATGTGTGTGTTTATTTCTGGGTTCTCTATTTTGTTCCATTGATTTATATATCTATCTTTTTACCAGTACCCATATTATTTTGATTACTCTAGCTTTGTAATATGTTTTGAAATCAGAAGGTGTGAAGTCTCCAGCTTTACTTTTCTTTCTCATCATTGTTTCGGTTATTTGCGATCCTTTGTCATTCCATATGAATTTTAGGATTTTTTTTCTATTTCTGTAAAAATTGCCATTGGCTTTTGATAGGGATTGCATTGATTCTTTAGATTGTTTTGGTAGTTATGGACATTTTAACAATGTTAAGTCTTCCAATCCATGAAAATAGGGTGTCTTTCCACTGATGTATATCACCTTTAATTTCTTTCAGTAGTGTTTCGTAGTTCTTAGTGTAGAAGTCTTTTGCCTTATAGTGAAGTTTATTCCTAAACTTCAATCTTCTTGATGCTTTTATTAGTGGGGTTGTTTTCCTAAATTTCTTTTTGGATTGGTCATTGTTAATGTATAGAAACATGTTTGATTTTTGTATTTTGATTATATATTCTACAACTTTGCTGAATTTTGTTTATTAGTTCTAGCAGTTTTTGTTTGGACATGTCATGGTTTTCTACATATAAGATGATGTCATCTGCAAACAGATAATTTTACTTCTTCCTTTCTGATTTGGATACCTTTTATTTCCTTTTCTTGCCTAATTGCTCTGACTAGAACTTGCAGTGCTGTATTGAATAGAAGCAGTGAGAATGGGCATCTTTGCCTTTTCCTGATCTCAGAGGAAAAGATTTCAGTTTTTCACCGCTGAGTATGATGTTAGTGGTGGGCTTGTCATATATGGCGTTTATTATGCTGAGGTAATTCCCTTCTATTCCTAGTTTGTTGAGTGTGAGTGTTTTGCTTTTTGTTTTCCATAAAAGGGTGTTGAATTTTGTCAATTACTTTTTCTGCATCTACGGAGATGACTATTGATTTTCATTCTTTGTACTTGTGATGTGGGGTTTCACATTGATTAATTTTATATGTTGAGTCATCCTTGTATCATGGGGATAAATCCCACTTGGTTGTGCAGTGTGATCCTTTTAATGTACTACTGAATTCAGTTTGCTAGAATTTTGTTGAGTATTTTTACATATATATTTATGAGGGATATTGGCCTGCAGTTTTCTTTTGTTGTAGTATCTTTTTTTGGCATTGGTGTCAGGGTAATGCTGGTCTAATAAAAAATGAGTTTGGAAGTGTTCCCTCCTCTTCAATTTTCTATAAGAGTTTGAGGAGGATTTGGTGTTAGTTTTTCACTAAATATTTTGTAGAATTCACCAGTGAAGCCATATGGCTTTGAGCTTTTCTTTCTTAGGAGGTTTTTGATGACTCATTCAATCTTCTTACTAGTTATACATCTGTTCAGATTTTTATTTCTTTGTGATTCAATCATGGTAGGTTTTTTTTTCTAGAAGTTTTTCCATTTCTTCTAGTTTATACAGTTTGTTGGTATATAATTGTTCTTTTATTTTGGTGGCATTGGTAGTGTCTAATCTTTCATTTCTGATTTTATTTGAGTCTTCTCTATCTTAATCTAGGGAAAGCTTTGTCAGGTTTTTTGATCTTTTCAAAAATGTTAGTTTTACTTATTTTATATTCTCTATTTTATTTATTTCTACTCTAATCTTTATTATTTGCTTTCTCCTACTAACTTTGAGCTTGGCTTCCTAATTTTTTTTCTAGTTCCCTGAGGTGCAGAGTTAAGTTGTTTATCTGAGATCTTTCTTCTTCTTTATTGTAGATGTTATTGCTGTAAATTCCTTGCTCAGTACAGTACAGATTTTGCTTCATCCTGTAAGTTTTGCTGTGTTGTGTTTCAGTTTTCTTTTGTCTCAAGGTATATTTTGATTTCATTTTTTATTTCTTCTTTGACCCATTGGTTGTTTAACAGTATACTGTTAAATTTCCACATATTTGTGAATTTTTCAGTTTTCCTTATATACTGATTTTTAGTTTCACTACATGTGGTTGGAAAAGATACTTGGCATGGTTTTAATCTTATTAAATTTGTTAAGATTTGTTTTTTTTACTTAATATGTGATATATCCTAGACAATGTTCTGTGTGTCCTTGAGAAGGACCTGTATTTTGCTGCTCTTGGGTGGAAAGATCAGTATATGTCTGTTTGGTCTATAGTGTTGGTCAAATCATCAGTTTCCTTATTGATTTTCTGTCTGGATGTTCTGTACATCATTAAAAAGCAGGGTATTGAAATCTATTATTTTTGTGTTGTCTAATTCTTCTTTCAATTCTGTCAATAATTTTGTCATATATTTAGATGCTCTCATGTTGGAGGCATATGTATTTATAATTGTTATTTAATCCTCATGAGTTGAATCTTTTATCCTTATATATTGTCCCTTTGTTCTTCTGAGAGTTTTTGACTTAAAGTCTATTTTGTCTGATATAAGTATGGAGACCTCTGCTCTTTTTTGGAAACCATTTGCATGGAATATCTTTTTCCATCCTTTTACTTTCAAACTATATATATCCTGAAGTCTAAAATAAGCTTCTTATAGACAGCATAGAATTGGATCTTGCTCTTTTTTGTTTTTATCCATTCAGCCACTTTATGTCTTTTAATTGGGAAGATTCATCCATTTACATTTAAAATAATTGTTGTTAGGGAAGGACTTACTATTGACATTTAGTTGTTTTCTCTCTGTCTTATAGCTCTTTTGTCTCTCTTTTCCTCTCTTGCTCTCTTCTTTTCCTTTGTGTTTCATTGATTTTTTTTATTGAGGTATAATTGAACTATAACATTACATTAGTTTCAGGTATACAGTACAATACTTTGATATTCATATATGTTGTGAAATGATTACCAATAAGTCTAGTTAACGTCTGTCATGTTACATAATTACAGAAAAAATTTATTTGTCTTGTGATGAGAACTTTTAAGATCTAGCCTCTTAGCAACTTTCAAATATGCAATACAGTGTCATTAACTATAGTCACCATGCTGTACATTGCAATGACTTATTTATTTCATAACTGGAAGTTTATAACTTTTGACCTCCTTTATCTGTTTTACACCCCCTCAACCTCCCACTTCTGGCAAGCACCCAAATGTTCTCTGTATCTATGA
This sequence comes from Stenella coeruleoalba, assembly GCF_951394435.1. NCBI lineage: Eukaryota > Metazoa > Chordata > Mammalia > Artiodactyla > Delphinidae > Stenella > Stenella coeruleoalba. The sequence continues at coordinate 52,214,153 of NC_137162.1, read as the reverse complement.
ACTTGTTTTATTATTTATTTATTTATTTTAGGATTCCACTTATAAGTGAGATTATATGGTATTTGTCTTACTCTGACTTGTTCCACTTAGCATAATGCCCCCAAGGTCCATCCATGTTGTCATAAATGGCAAGATTTCATTCTTTTTTATGGATGAACACTATTCAATTGTGTCTATATATTTTCTTTATCCATTCATCCATCCATGGACACTTAGGTTGTTTCCATATCTTGGCTATTGTAAATAATGCTGCAGTGAACATGTATCTTTTGATTTAATATTTTCATTTTATTGAGATAAAAGGAATTGCTGGATCATATGGTAGGCCTATTTTTAATTTTTTGAGGAACCTTCATACTATATTCCATAGTGGCTGCACTAATTTACATTCCACCAACAGTGTTCAAGAGGTCCCTTTTTCTACATCCTCACCAACACTTGTTGTTTCTTGTCTTTTTGATAATAGCCATTTTAACAGGCATGAGGTGATATCCCACGGTGGGTTCTTTTTTGAGGCATGCGGGATCTCTTCGCTATGGCATGCGGTCTGCTTGGATTTCTCTCTAGTTGCGGTGCACGAGCTTCTCTCTAGTTGTGGTGTGTGGGTTTTCTCTCTCTAGTTGTGGCACGCAGGCTCCAGAGCATGTGGGCTCTGTAGTTTTTGGCACATGGGCTCTCTCGTAGAGGCGCATGAGGTCAATAGTTGTGGCACACGGGCTTAGTTGCCCTGCAGCATGTGGGATCTTAGTTCCCCAACCAGGGATTGAACCCACGTCCCCTGAATTGGAAGGTGGATTCTTTACTACTGGACCCCCAGGGACATTCCACCAATTACCTTCTTTTGTATTGTGTATCCATTAACATATTTCAATATAGTTAGCTTTATCTTTTGTCTTTTAACTTCTATACCAAAATTAAAAGTGATTTATACATCCCCGTTACAGTATTACAGTATTTTGTATTTGTCCTTGTATTTAAATTTACTTGCAAACTTTATATTGATACTTCCATGTATGCTTTCATGTTGCTGTTTAGTGTCCTTTGTTCTAACTTGAAGGACTCCCTTTAGCACTCTTATAAAGTAGGTCTAGTTGTGATGAACTTCCTCAGCCTTTCTCTCTCTCTCTTTCTTTCTTTTATTGGCCAGCCATGGTATTTTCAGTCGGCAGTTTTGTTTTTTGTTTTTTTTTTTAGCATTTTGAAGATATTATCCTACTTCCTTCTGACCTGAAACTTTCTGCTGAGAAATCCTTTCATAGTTTTATGTGGTTCCCTTGCACATGACAAATTTCTTTTCTTTTGTTACTTTCAAAATTCTCTCTTTGTTTCTGACATTTGGCAATTTGTAAATTGTCTCAGTGTGGATTTTTTTGTATCTTAATTGTGATTTATTTTTAGGCTTCTGGAATCTGGATGTCTGTTTCCTTTCCAGATTTGGGAAGTTTTTAGCCATTATTTAAATAAACTTCCTGCACCTTTCTCTCTGTCTTTTCCTTCTGGGACTAATAAACAAACTATGGGAATCCTTATAGGATTTAGGTTTTCTTCACTCATTTTTATTTATATTTATTAATTTTGCCCCTCTGGATAATTTCAAATGACTTGCTTTTGAGTTCTCTGATTCTTTCCTTTGTTCAGGTCTGCTGTTGAACTCCTCTAGTTAATTTTTCAGTTCAGTTACTGTAATCCTCAGCCCCCCAATTTCTCTTTGATTCTTTTAAAATATTTTTTCTTTGCTGAAATTATCATTTTGTTCATTCATCATTTTCCTGAGCTCACTGAGCATCTGTATGACTGTTGTTCTGAATTCCTTGTCAGGTAATTCATATATCTCATTTTTTTGTAGGATCAGTTTCTACAGATTTATATTGTTCCTTTGCCTGGGCCATTTTCCTTTGCTTCTTTACATTCTTTGTCACTTTGTGTTGATATCTGCACATTTGAAAAAGCAACCACTTCTCTTCCTTTATGTACTAGCTTCTTCCAGGGGGAGACCTTCACCAATCAGCCTGCCTAGAGCTTCTGAGAGCTTTTCAAGCCTTTTATGTGGATGTATCTTCCCTGGATTTGTGCGTGAAGATTCCTAGTTAGAGGGATTTGCTGGTTGCTTATTTCAGGAGCTTATAATCCCTGTTCCCTGTGGTGTCTGTCTGCTGTACCATGGGTCTTCTCAGTCAGCAGCACACTGCTCAGCTCTTTTAAGCTCTCAGCAGCCTCCAGGCATCTGGAGTGCCATCTGTGCTCTGAGACAGGTGAGGTAGCAGCCACTCCTCAGGCAGGCTTCCCTGATCCTCCCATGAAAGTCAGAATGTTGGACATACGGTCCAGTCTTCTCTTTCCCTCCCCAGGAAGAAGCCAGGAGCTGGTAGTTTCCTCCCAATCATGTGATACTATGCCAGGGAGAGGGACTATGTCAAGAAGGTGCCGCAGATTTTCCTGTTGGTTTCACTGTAGCTGGTTCTGTGCAGTCTGGGTAGCAGGAGCTTCATAACTGTTTCCCAGATTTCTCACAAAGGATATTGGTCTGTGTATTGTTTCTGAATAAGTATCTCTGTGGGACGAAGGAAGATCTGGGGCTTCCTATTCCACCATCTTGCTAGCCTGCTATGGTATTGCTCTCTCTTTTTGTGAATCCCTTCAATGTCTGCCTTAGTAGAAGACACCTAGATTCTTATATCTGCTTCTGTAATCAATCCCTTGTCTTATGTTGGGCTGGTGGAAGTATATGAGGAAAACTGACCTCATGCAAATACGCGTTTGGAAAAAGAAGGATTATTTTTGTGGCCAAATCAAACGATTTTGCATGTTTTTTTACTAGACACCAAATCAAATGATTTTGCATGTTTTTTTATTAGACACCCTAACTCAACAGGTAGTAGTTCTTAACATTAATGGCAATGTGAAATCTGAAAGTATATAAACTTTCATATGCCATGACGTTAAAATCCATTGATCAGTACTCTGCTGTGAATGAGTCTTTTACCTGCACATCATTCCATGACATCATGTATCGTTCATTTGGAAAATATTACTTTATTGAGTTAAGTAGATCTTCTAAATATTGACTCATGATTATATAATACTATGAAAAATTTTAAAATTGATCTGACCACCAATCACGTCAGGAATGTCTTATGATGGCAAACTCATGGTGGTGAATACAAGTTTTCCAAAATTCTAATTTTCACTTGATTGCTTGAATTTTATCGTTAGCAACGACTAATGATTAACATAGTCTCAGTTGTTTTCTCTGGAATGACAGGTTCACTTCATTGTTTCTTGAGAAAGTATCTGATATATATCCTAGTTTGAAAAACCTTATTCTGTCCATCAAACACTCTGTCAAGTAAAATAGTGTCATGTGAAAAACGTAGCTAGTTCAGTTTGTAACTCAGTTGCATAAGTACTTTCGAGACAACAGTCGCAATTCTGTATCTATTAGAAGTGTTTTGTGCATAACTCTCATTTTATTACATAGAATATTTAAAAGATTTATACTCAGTAGTTGAGATTTATTAAAATTAAGGCTTATTGCCCTACATCAAGGACATTCTTAAATGGAAATGGCATTCCCCCGAAAAGAACATAGCTTTAAAGAATATGATGAATATTAATACAAATGGCTGTTGCTGCCTTGATTTCTACTAGGCAGGCAGCATTTTTATCAAACGTTGCTTTTACATTATCCGTAAAAATGTCAAGACAGTGAAAAGGAGAAGTTACATCTCAGCATTATTATGGGAATAGTTTTAACCTCACAGAGTCCCTAAAAGGTTCCCTGCAGACCACACTTTGAGAACTGCTAGTTTGAGCTGCTATAACAGATATACCCAAGAATACAGAGGATTGAATAAGATAAAAGTTTATTCACTCACTGAACTGCTTAGAGCAGTGGTTCTCATCTGGGGGCAAATTTTGCCCCAGATATTTGGCGACATCTGGAGACAGTCACGGTTGCCACAACTAGCGAGAGAGGAGTCACTGGTATCCAGGGATGCTACCGAACTTCCTACAATGCTTGGAGCACTCTCTCGTAATAATGAATTATTCTGCCTAAATGACAATAGTGCCAAGTTTCAGAAACTCTGATCTAAAGAAAGGAGGGCAGGCCAGGAAGATGGTGGCGTGCTCTACACCGTTGTTGAAGGGCTCAAGTTCCTTGTATCTAATTGTCCTGTTGTTCCACCAGGAGTTTTCCTCATCCACAGAGTCAATCCTGGCTCACTGGAACAATATCTCCTTTCTACGAGGGGCAAAGATAAGAAGTTGAGGGCAGGCAAGTGGCTCTTAAGAAAATGATGTGAAAGTTGCCCACATCCTTCCAGGTACTTGTGTTCCATTGGCAAGGACTTGATCAAATGGCCAGGTTAAGAGTGTCATAGAGGAAGGGATTCCATTTAGAAGAGATATGCAGAGGGTGGTTACTGGGGGAAATCAGCAGTATCCACCATGATAGGGAAATACTTAAAAACACTTGAAAGGGTGCTGAAAGAAGCCAGAGGTCTTTAATAATAGAACAACTTAAAATTCCTATTTATATATAATATAGCAATTGATTTTTAATATATAAAAAACCAAACACAATCCTTGTGATATTTTTCAAACACTGAGTTGATAAAAATATATTTTACCTTTCACCTTCTGGAAGCAAATGAATTCCTTGGGGACCTAGTAAATAGACTTGCCCAAAGGAAGAATGTGTTCTTTTGGGAAGTCACCAGCTCCTGCATAATGTTAATAATTGGCATCTGACTGGTTTATGGAACTTATCTTTGGGATTCATTAAAATCCTGCATCTCTTACTAGAAAAAGGATGGAGAGACACTGACTTCCTGTCAAAACCAGCAAGGTCTGGATGAAGGCCCCTTGGAAGTCTCATTCCTGTGAGCTGGTAAACATTTATTGCTAATTTGAAATGAGATGCTTAGTTACATAATTTCATTCCAATGAAGCTGCTAATTAATTGACAGGGCATCTTCGAGTGCTTTACACAGTGTGAGTAAAACGCAGCAGCATCTTGAGCCTGTTACCTGTGACCCTTTGGGAGAGATCAGTAAATAACTATTTAAGAGGCTGGAAACAGAGTTTGTTATAAATGAAAAGAAGAGGCCAGCCTCAGGGAGATCCAGGCTCAGGACCACCTCTGGCTCAAAGTCTTACAGCTTTCTCATCAGGCTCTTTCTTGAGAGAGAGTAATGAAAAGAAAGAGAAGAAAGAAAAAAGAAAGAAAAAAAAAGAAAAAACCCAACCTCTCAACCTCTTACTGAACATTTACCACATGCCCAATCATGTGCTAGGAAATTACAAAAGAAATGTAAGACATTAAAGCATCTGCCCAATTATTTTTTTGTTTTTTTTGTGGGTTTTTTTGGCTGTGTTGGGTCTTTGTTGCTGCGCGCAGGCTTTCTCTAGTTGTGGTGAGTGGGGGCTACTCTTCGCTGCAGTGCGTGGGCTTCTCATTGCAGTGGCTTCTCTTGTTGTGGAGCATGGGCTCTAGGCTCATGGGCTTCAGTAGTTGTGGCACATGGGCTCAGTAGTTGTGGTTCGCGGGCTCAGTAGTTGTGGCGCACAGGCTTAGTTGCTCCGCGGCATGTGGGATCTTCCTGGACCAGGGCTCGAACCTACGTCTCTTGCATTGGCAGGCGGATTCTTAACCACTGCGCCACCAGGGAAGTTCCCCCAATTGTTGTTTTAAGGCATAGTGTTTTTTTGGAAGTTAGGGGTTTGGCTTTGCCTCCGCTAACCTTTAACTCACCCCGCTCTTCCCTGTCTTTCTGTCTCTGATCCTCCTCAAACCTTTCCCTGCAGATGGATCATCAGTGTCCAGTTAATCTCTAAAGAGCACAGTTAAGTTTGTGTTAATGGTCAAAAGAATTCTAAATTGAAATCAATTTTTCAAATAAAATGCATTATTTTACTCCCTGCATACTCCAGCCCATTGGACTGGGAATATGCTACACAGGAATAAACATTTATTTGCACACAGGTACATGATCTCCTTGTTACTTCACTAGCCTACACTGAAGAAGATATTACTGGAACGAGAGTTTCATCAGTTCATGCAGAAGCAAAAACGTGTGGGGCAGGCAAGCTGGCTGTCTAGATATTCTACTAAATGTTAGCGTTGACTCAGGATCTTTCAAAATCAGTTCTGAAAAGGCTCAAAGGCTGCATTATCACATCTTTACATCTTATTATTGGTTGTATTTTAATAAAGAATAAAATAAGGTCAGGTATAGATTTATCACCCAATCCAAAGAGTTTCATCTAGTTTATGACCCTATATTACCCAGTCTCTAACTGGCATCATACGTCTTTATTTTTAAAATAGTCTTTTTTTTTTTAAATAGTCTATATTTTTAAAATAGTCTTTGAAAAGGTGTACTCACAGATGTATCAACTATTTTGCATATCTCTAGTTCTCTGTCACTGGGTAGCAGCAGAAACCTTATCACTTCATGTCTGAATGTCTCTATGGGCATGAAATTGTTAAGAATCACCTTAGTGAATAACTGACTCAAGAATTCATTGCTTAAAAACAAGATAATGTCTCTTTAGCAGAAGCATGCAGAACCCCAGAGAGATTATAATTCATAGAGAATTGTTAAAGGACAGACACTATCTCATTTCTCTTTCTCACATGTCCGCACATACCTACTTAAATCCTCACCAATAAAAAGGCATGCAACACGAATCAGAGGAGAAGCATATTTGCTGTCCTCACTGAAGTGATGGTTAACTTTTCTTCAGTCATGCCCAGTGCCTGGAATCACCTTAAAAAGCTTCATCCTACAGGAGCTGGGCAACTATGAGCCAGTTCTGTCCACTGACAGAAGGAGTTAGTCTGTGACCCTCCGAGGCCCACTTCCACCAACACCTCAGAATTTTAACATGAACCCAACAAGTCTGCATGACATATGTGCACATGTCCATTATGTATTGCAACCAGAATGCAAGAGCAGAGTGGACGCACAGGCACGTGATTAATACCTGGTTGTGGTCATGATTCAGCCCTTTCTATTTTGGGGCTACTGTTGACCAGGTTACTTAGCAGTCACAGAGTGATCCATATTGGGGCAAACATTTATGGACTTATATATCTATGGATTATAATATATATCTTTGGATATATAGAGATATAATAATATCTATGGATATATATATGTTATATGAGATTATATATATAAAATATATATATAATACATCTTTGTATATTGTAGACTTTCTGGACATTCAGGTCCCTTTTGTAGGAAATTCTGAGGCTTTAGAACATTGGCCTTCTGGCCTGTGAGATTGTTGTTTCTCTCCACATGGTAGATTCAGTTGAAACACAGGCAAACCCATTTATGAAGACACATAGGAGAAATGGTAATCGTTTTGCCAAGTCCCAGTTGCCCTCATGTCATGAGCATCATAAGTATTTTATCAGATCTTATTTCCAGTAGGTCAGGGTCCAATGTGGGCCCTCATTCCTACAGCTGGAGACCTTTTTGTAGGTATGTACTATAATTCAGTTTATTTTCATGTATTTATTTTAGCTCAGTGCAAAATATAAATTAATAAAATAAAATGTTCAGGATGCGATATTTTTTTAGACCCCAGATGTTCAGCATTTCTTAGTATGCATGTGATGGAACTAGAAAACATATATATGGACTGACATGTTTCTAAGGCTGTGAGTAGATATGGTGAAATGACTTAAGACAAAAAATGACTTATTCCTAACGCTCTTATTTGCTGTCCTCTTGAGGTGAGACAGTTTTAATTGGCTTCTGACATGTCATGAAGACATCCTCACCTCTGGATATTTATATCATGACTATGAAAACTTTATTTACAGTAGTTATTAATTTTTAACAGTTATTTTAAATTTCTTGGTGAACACATTTAAAGGTATTTCCAGAATCCATGTTTTGCTACTAATCGCGTATGTCCTGAAACTGTATGGTGAGATAAAAGTTTTCAGCGTTTGCTGTGTGAGGAAACAGAAGTTTGACTGAGAATGAGAATAATAAAACCCAGGGTTTGTTACCATCATTTTCAAACCACAGCCTGTAGTGCTGGGTTTTTCTATGAGCGGGTTTTCTTTTCTTTCCTTTTCTTAAAATTTTGGCCGAGCTGTGCACCTTGTGGGATCTTAGTTCTCTGACCAGGGATCGAACCCAGGCCCCTGCAGTGAAAGGGCAGAGTCCTAACCACTGGACCTCCAGGGAATTCCCTTCCTTGCTGGTTTTCTTATATGTTTACTAGCATCAATATTGAGGCTGACCATATCTCTGAGGAAGCCCATTATGAAGGTGGCTGGGACACGGACTCTGGCATATACTTAAGTTTATTGAAAAGACATAGTCTGTCATTGACAGTCCTGTACTTAGGTGGCGTTTCTGAATGTACATTTTCAGAAATTATTTGGAAGATTGAACTTCATTTTAAAAAGCTACTTTAGGATATTGTGCTAAATTTCAAATTTCAAAAGTAGCGGAAAAATCAAGTAAACTAGATGTGCCCACAATGAAATGGCAAATTTTGAAAATGACTAAGTTTTATATAAATATAATAGTTTTGAATGGCCCTATTCATGAGAAAATATATAAGAAATGATTCAATAATAATAATAATCCTGACCTTTAAAAATGTCTTTTTTCTGAAGTTTTCTTAATAAATGTGATTGTGGGCTTCCCTGGTGGTGCAGTGGTTGAGAGTCTGCCTGCCGATGCAGGGGACACGGGTTCGTACCCCAGTCTGGGAGGATGCCATGTGCCGTGGAGCAGCTGGGCCCGTGAGCCATGGCCACAGAGCCTGCGCGTCCGGAGCCTGTGCTCCGCAACGGGAGAGGCCACAACAGTGAGAGGCCCGCGTACTGCAAAAAAAAAAAAAAAAAAATATGATTGTATGTGTTAAGTATATACTTAAAAATTTTTTAAGGCAAGATAGAAAATTTTAAAATGGGGAACAATATAGCATGCAGTTCAGAGCAAGGACTTTGGAACAAAGGTGCTGACTGGTATTGCAGGATAAGTTCCTTGGACAAAACCGCTTTGCCCAATAACTTGTTAATAAAAGGAGATAATGATAATACCTACCTTATGATGTTGCTGAGAGGGTCACATTAGAGCATCCTCAAAGAGCTTAGCACATTGTCATGAAATAATATTAACGTACTTTCATATTATCATTTATAAATTTTTTGCTTCTCAAGCAGGAAAAAAAATCCAAATTTGGAATGTTCACGTAAGATTTTTAAAAATTTACAAATAAGGTAATGGTTACTAGTTTTTAATTAAAACAGATAAATTAAGCTCTTTCTTTTACAAATTTGGTAAAATGTATGGTGTTTTCCCATATGCAAGGTAGTTTATGGTTCTGTTTAGTCCCCCAAAGTAGTCATATTTTGATAGAAATATAGGCAAAAAGATACGATTCTTGCTTCTATACATATCCAAACATCCCTTCCTCATTTTTTTCCCCCAGAAATTGAAGAAGTGGAAAGTTGGGAGTTATTGATTTCACTGTTCAGGGACAAGGTTTCCTACTTGCTCTGTGACCTTGAATGAATCAGTTTACCTCTCTGTGCCTCTGGACCAGTGAGGGAGCTTTCAGCTGCAAAGCAGAGAAAACACTCCTGAAAATGCCTTTAACAATGGCACATAGAGGCAGAGTGGTTCTGGGCTGGTTAATTCAGTGGCTCCACGATAATACCTAAGATCTAGGTTTTCTTCCCAACCATCTGTCCTTCCATCCTCACTATCTCAGTTTTGTTCTCATCTTTTCCCCCTCGTGCACACACATTGGCTCTACAGGACCAGGCATTACACACAGACATAATCAGCTCCAGTGGAGGGACAACAGACATGTCTTTTCTGCTGTATCCTTCATAAGACTGAGAACTTCTTTCCCACAGCTCCTCACCCCCAGGACTTCCTTTCATGATGTTGGTCATATCTGGGTCACGTATCACCCCAGCGAGTCACTTGCAAGAGTAGTAACATTGCTCTGATTGATGCAAGCAGAGTGAGATCCTATGTTGGTTAGATGAATCCAGATTTACCCCTGAGCTGGAGCTGGTGGTCTCTTTGCAGAAGGTTGAGTACATGGGTGCAGCTTTGTTCAGGATTTAATGGACTTGGGTAACAATGTACAGTATCTGCTGAAACCTTAAATTTGTTGTCCTGTAAAATGCAGGAAATACCAATTCTATCTAAGTCACAGTATTTCTTAAATGAATTAATGTTAGTGCATCTACTTATAAGCAGGCCCATGGCTGTCAAATGAACAGCAATGGTTTTATGATGAGTCTAAGCCTCCTTTGTCAATTATGTGTAAGTATAATTCTAGTCTCTCCTTCACCTGCTCCTCCACCGTTCAGCCAGGACTCTGTAGAGTTCATCACCTACTCCTTGCCATAGCTATTCCATTGCTGACTATACTGATCTCCGTAATGGTCACGTTCCAAAGCCACGTGACGAAGAAAAGCACAAACTAGGTGACTTCTAATCCCCTTCCTTTCTCTGCCAGGAGCCATTAATAATGTACAGAAAATACAATATCAAATATACGTATACTACCAAGATTCATTTTATGAAGGTGACTCAACCAAAGACATGTTCATTGTATGTTGTAAAACTACTATCTGTTTCTTCTTTCTGAGTAAGAAAGGAGAACCCAAAGGGCTTATGGTTTGGCCTGCATGCTCTCTTGCCAAGCACTGTTCTCATCCCTTGTTCAGGCCACTCTGGTGTGAGATCGTTTATGCTAATGTGATCCACCAAGAAGGACTGATTTGCCCTCGGGCCTCAGCTGGTGCCCATTTTCTTACGCCCTGGGATTTGTTTCCTCCCTACCTCTGGTTCTGTGGTTGAGACTCGTTGCCAATTCAGTTCTGACATGGGAACACTTTCCCTTTTTTTTCCCCTGGGTTTGATTTTTCTTTGCATTTATCTGTTTCCATCAATGCAAAATACTGAAAGGTTCAGATTGATTTTCCTTCTCAAAACATGAAAGGTCTGTTTTTCAAACTTCAGTATTTCAAGAGGGAATATCTGTGATCAATATGTCTAAGAATTAAAGAGGAACTCCAGACTCCCCCTTCTGATTGTCAGTGACTCAAAGCAACCTGTTTACCCACTTGGATTCTTCCCAGCAGAAAATGTTAACAATTGTAATTATCACCATTATGCAGTATGTTCAATTGTACAATCAATATAATTGCCAAATGGAAATTATACAATAAATATAATTACTGCTTTACTCCTGTGCGGTATTTCACTGGCACTTCACATTTACTTTGTCCTTTAATTAGTAACAGGTGTAATTACAGTACTGTGCTTAGAGCTGAAGCTTGAGTAATTGGCAGGAGTGGGCACAGGGTATGGCTGTTGAGAGGGGCCATTGTGACTCATTATCCGCTGGAATTGCCTGAGGACACCACACAGCTCACCTAGTGGCCCAAAGTCAAGCTGACCTGTGGACACTCTTGGTATAAACTCCAGGTCAAGGATGCCCTGAGTCCTTGAGACACACTACTTTGTCAACCCTCCCTCTTGACTTCCGGTACCACATTGTACCTACTCTTTGTCTTTCTAGACAAACGTATCCTTTCATTAATTTAACAAGTATTTATTGAACAGTGTTTATGTGCCAAGTACTGTTCTATGTGCATGAGATATTCAGAGAACAAGAGACGCATGAAGCTTATAATCTAGTGGATAAAAGCGGACTCCACAAGAAAACAAAGAGAGGTAAGAAATGTATGGTGCTAAGTGCTAAGAAGAAAAACTACTGTAAAGTAATACTGTGTTTTGGTTGGGTGGTTAGGGAGACCTTTCCAAGATGTGACATTTGACTTGAGATACTAATGATGAAGCATACTGTTCAGGCGGTGGCTGTGGCAACTGCAAAGGTCCTCAAGGGGAACGAGATTAGGAACAAGCCTATAGTATTGCAGGGGGCGAGGATGGGAGAGAGAGAAGGAGAGGGAGTGGGGAGAGGGAGAGAGAGATGGAGAGGGAGAATGTGTGGTGTACTGAAAGAGGTAGATAGAAAGGGGTTTCAATTTTAGAGGGTTTTTAAGGAAGGTAGAGGGTTTGGTGCAGGGTTGTAGCATAACTTGATTTACATCTTGAAAGCCCCTGCTACCTGATATATAAAAAATGAATTGTTAGAGGAACAAGAACTGAAGAATACTAGATGGGGGAAATTCCAGGTAGGAGTTGCTGGTTGCTGGGCCTATAATGGTGCCAGTGGAGATGCAAAGAATGGAGGGATTTAAAAAAGTATTTGGAAGGTAGAGCCACCATTGCCTGCTGATAGAGTTGATGTGAACGTTGAGATGAAGACTGAAATCCCAATGGCTCCAGGCTTTAGACTTAGGACTTACTAAGGGGGAAGTCTGGGAAAAAGAAAACCAGTTTTAAAAGTAAGAAAACAAATCTTGTTCCATTTGAAATCTATTAGATATCCAGGTAGACAGTTGTATAAATATCCTAAAGGGAGCAGCCACTACTGTAGACATAAATGTGAGACTCAGCAGTATTGAGATAGAATGACTCATGGACCAGGGTGAGATAAGCATCAGAGACAGAAGATAGAAGAGGTCTCAGGATTGAACTGTGAGTTATTGCAGCATTAGGGGTCCAGTGCTGAAGAAGAGTCGGTAAAGAAAATTCAGAGAGAGCTGCCAGTGAGGTAGAAGGAGAGTTTGGACACTCTGGATGCCACACCACCCAAGAGAATGTATATAAGAAGAGAGGAGTTAGCAATATGAAATGTTGCTGAGAGACTAAGACGAAAGCAAAGACATGGTCTTTGGATTTGGCAAGGTGGAGGCTGCCGTTGACCTTGTCAGAAGAATTTTAATGGAGTGATTGGGATGTAAGTGTATGTGTGTGTTGAAGATAAAATGTGAGTGGAGGAAATGCAGACAGTATGCACAGATGACTTTGGGGGAGTGCTGTGACAAAGAGTGAGGAGCCCAGCTGTAGGTGGAGGGACACAAGGGTCAAAGAAAGGCAACTCGATATTTTTGTGCGCAGAGAAGTATGGAGGATGAAGAATGGATGCTGCAAGGTGGGAGGTAGATTTCTGTGGGAACAATGTCCTTAAGTAGATGAGACATGGAATCCAGAATATAAGTGGAGGGACTGTCTCTGACAGCAGTAGAGCCTTGTCTTCCCTCGTGGCAGGAAGGAAAGCTAGAGTGTAGGCACGGATTCCGGAAGGTCAGTCCATGTAGTGGTGGGAGGACTGTTGCTGCCTCCCAGTAGTTCGTGATCTAAGGAAAGAGACACCTCGTGCACATCTCCCTATATGAGTCAGACAGCAGTCTGAGCAGAGAAGCAAGTGCGGGGTGGGAGGAATTCTTCTCCAAAGTTTGACAGAGTAGGTGGCATTTGACGTGGGCCTTTAATAATACATATCATTATGCCGTTGTGAGACTTACACATCAACAGGTTTTAGTGCATTTTCTCTAGGAGGCCCCCTGGTAAAAGTTATTTTATCAAAGAAGACACAGGTTGCTCTCTTGTTCCTAGAAATGTTAACTTTCCTCAGACATTCCACCCTTTCTCGGGCGTCATTGCCTTTTAAGATGCCCTGTTCATCTGTTGAAACTCCCTTTCTCCTTTTCCTTTGGCCAATCTTTACTTGTCTTTCAAGGCTAAGTTGAAGGGTCAACAATTCCAGAAAGGCTTCCCGATTCATCCCGCAGCCCCCTTATCAATTTGGGTTGGATCCTTCGTGTATGTCGGTGGGGCAGGTATAAGGATTCTTATTTTGTGGGTGTGTTAGGATGGGCACTGGTCCAAGCCACATGGCTGGAAGAGAAGTGCCCATGGTGGGAGCCATCCCAGAACTCAGACAAAAGAGAGCCTGCAAGCTCCAGAGGGCTGGATTGAAGGCTGCCCGAATAGGACAGTGTTGGCAGCCTTGGAAAAAGTCCTTGTTCATGTCTCCATGTACATGTGCAGTAGGTCTAGCCTTGCACTTGACTTTGGTCAAAGACCATCTTTCTACTTATGATGAGACAAGCAATTAAGAATATGGGTCTTCTTTTCAAAGAGGTATTCTTTATCAAGGAACTAGATGAATTCAGTGGGTCAACTCAGTTCTCTGAGTTTTCATTTCTCCAACATGAGGGCTCCAGGATACTTTCTATGTAGACTATATGTCAGCGACACAAGCCACAGACCAAAAATTGTTCTGCAGAGTTTATAAAATTTGGTTATATATGTGAAGTGCTTGGAATAATGCATAATCAGTACAGTGTATTTGCTGTTTTTATTATTCTTTGGGATCTGGTGTGCGCTTATATTCTGGTTGATAACTTACTATAAACTCATTCTCTGGATGTTGTCCCATCTTTTTTCCCCCAAAAGATAATGCTGTGCCTGTAATCATAAGGAAAGCATGTTATCCTAGATAAACAGCACTCAAGGGCAAAAGGGTACCTGAAGTCCATGTACTTTTGATCTAAGGTAATACTAGAAAAATAAAGGTTGTTCTAGAATGTAAGCAATTCTGATAAACTTGAGAAACAAAGAAAGGTCTTGAGATCTTTAGGCTATTCATGTTTTCCTTTTTAGAAAAATTTGTCTTTAATTCTTTAGTCCCCAAACATGTAATTATAGTAAACAAAACAGAAGCAATAACTAAATTGTTCATTGACATATCTGCTTTGTCTAAATTGCTCTTGAGGTGTTTCAGAATTCTTCATAATATTGCATTGACTAGTCGATCAAAAGAGAGGACATTTACTTACAAATAGGTAAAAGCATCGAGAGTTTGAAAGTCAATGAATATTTGTCCAAAACTTACATACTTGTTCCACTAAAAGCCTCTGCTTCTAAGCATTTCGTTATCACTAATATATCACTTAGCTATCACTTCATAGTCATTGAAAATATGGGAAAGAAACACTGAAAATATTGCTTGAAGAAATACAGCTTATCTGGCTACTTTCATGATTTTTCAGATGCAATATGGAAGAAAAAGATACATAAACACTCTTTCCCTGGGTAGCAGATCAAACAAAGGGTAGATTTTTATCTTTGCAATAGCTCCTAGAGGAAGAAACAAAATAAAAGATGGTTTAGAAGGAAAGAAAAGCATTTATAATCCTTGGCTGTCTTATTAATAAGAAAATAGAGAAATTCTTGACATATGCGTAATAACATGACATGTGCTGACTGTCTGAGTCGGATATAATTCCAGTATGCAGTTCAGATCAGCACAGGAGATTTAAAATCCCCAAAACTTCTTACACAATCAGTCCTGATCAACTTACTTTAATCTGGGGAAAGGCTATATTTCCATATGAGGTTTAAAAAAGTGTTGGATCATTTATTTATTCACTCATTCATTCATTCCCTTTTCTTTTCCAGTTTGAATTTATAGAATATAGGTTGGGTGTAAGGTCCTGATTCTAACTGTAATGTACTTACAATAACTCAAGAAAGGGTAAATAAAGGTATAATACTAATTATTTTACTAATTTATTAACTTATTCCCTAAAGCCTAGTAGAGTGTATAGTGCCAGGCTTCTCAAACCTAAACCAAGAATACGAAGCAAATTTGTGACATTTCCTGGAATCTTCTCTCCCTGGAGTTCTGGGATGTTAGTTGCAGCTTTGCTTAATTCATGGTAGGACATGTTCTGGAAGTTGATTCACTGAATATAGTTCATGGTCTAAGTACATAGGTTGGGAAATTCTTTCATATGAAAATTTAAGTCAACAGAGAAACCAGTCTGTCTTTTACTACACCACTTTGTTTATGCAAATGTATATTTGAGCCCCTTTATCTAAAACCTTGATTTTCTCATTTATCTGCACTTATATAAACTTGTATAAGGACAGACAGCAAAGATAGTGATTTCTTACCTGCAGGGTCATATCTGTTGTGTAATATTAGGATGACTGCATAAAAAACTAGGATTTTAGATAGAGATCAAGGAAATAATCTATGCCTACTGTCTACAGCATTACCAGTTCTGCTGTATTAATCTAGTTTCCAAAATGCACTATTTTTTTCTTTCAAAAAGTTTACAGACAAGTGTCCAGAATCTTGGTTTCTGAATATGTGCGTGTGCATGTGTGTGTGTGGAGGTTGAATAATGAAAGAAGCATACTCCTGTTATGGCACTTAGGGAATTACTGTGGTGTACAGTTCCCTAAGCCTTAGTTTCCTCATCTGCAAAGTGGGGTTAGAAACTGTAAAAGGCAAGAAGACGGATGTGCCCTAAGAGCCTGCAGAAGGAACATAGGTCTGCTGACGCCTTGATTTCCTTATCTGCAGAAATGTCAGGGACTCTTGTAGGTGTTGGGAATACAATAATGAACAAGATAAGAGGTTGAATAAATGATGAATATGTGCATTCTTAGCTCTGTGCTTATACAGTGCTTGTTGTATTAAGACAGTTGGTGCTGTTGTTGTGGCTGGTATAGTAGTATATTACTAGTAGTGTGATGGTAGTAGCAGTAGTAGTGGTAGTAGTACTAGTAGTAGTGTAGCGTTAGTAGCAGCAGTGGCAGCAGTTGTTCAGTAATATTGACTCTTGTATCAGACTGGATATTTCCTGACACACTGATACCCACTTCTAATAACCAGTGCCTACCCGATCCGTAACACCGAGCAGATATTCACATACTTACTGAATGGAAACATTGAATAAATTTGTTTGTATATAATTTTATAATTAACAACTGGAAGAAAGACAGGCAGAAAGAGAATTTAGACAAACAACCATGGGATGGGATTACTCACCCTTATTTCTCACAAGGAATGAAATGATAGGAAAGTAGGAGGAGAGGAGTGGGGTACATTTCCAACATTAGCTGGAAAAATATATCAACTGTGTGATCTAATCCTGTCTTCACAACAGTCCTATGAGGAAATAGGAATAGAGAGGCTAAGTCGCTTTCCCAAAGTCACAAAGCTAGTATGGTGATGGGTTTAGCCATGGAATCAGGCTTGTTTGTCTCCGAAGCCCCTTCTCTTTCCTTATCCCCCTGAGGTAAAGCCGAGAACTTCTTTTGGGGTCAACTAACACTCAAGAGTTTAGAGTTTTGAGCTTCAGGGAAAGGCTTTGCAATATGTATGTCCTATTGCCACTGAAGGAGCAAAAGAGACATCGTGTTTAACTGAGCCAAGTTCAGTTTCAATTAAGCAAAAGAGACAGGCTGAACTATAGGGCTGTGGTTCAGGGTGGACAGCTTGAACTTGGCAATATCTAGATGTGGTTGCAGTTGCAACCCTCGGGGCCAGATGGCTTGCAGAAAGACCTAGACCCTGGGCAGGAAACCTAGCCTACTTTCTCTGGAGGGAAGTAGTTTAACGTATAGGATTTTGACAGTACTTTCACCAAAAGTTATTGGTGCTTTCACATTGTTTAGAATGATTTTGATTTCTTATAAGCAGTTAAATCATGAATTACCTGAAATCATTCCTGTCATGAACTGTCCATTCTCCCTTGTGGTGTTTCAATCAGCCCTCCAGGATTTCCAGGTCTATACTTAAGATTAAAAAGAAAAATCTTAGTGAAATTTATTTAAGGAGATCAACTAATTTCTTAAAGAGTAGTGGCCATTTTGATGGGAGACCTTTAAGCAGTGGTTATTGAGGAGAAAATCATCATTTAGGACTAAAAAAAGTTGACTTTTTCAGCAAGGAGCTGGTAAAGGAGGTGCTCTTAGAAGAAAGAGTAATGTAAGTAGGAAACATAAAAGTAATCAGGCAGGATACCTTTGAAAGGTAACTATTACGAAAGGGAAACTATAGAACCCCTTCAGTAGATTTTTCTGTGATATATACTAAGTGTTTTTTCTTAAAAAGGTGCAAAGTACATTTCACTTCACATAAATTCAGCATTAATCAATCAATTAATTAATTCAGTGTCTAGTATATAAGAAATTATATTCAGTTCTGCTAAAAATTTAGGGAAGAGTGAAATATAGGTCATGTTTCATAGGAACATAAAGCTTACAGAGCAAGATAAGAGTAAGTCATCCATATAGCAGTAATGAAAGGTGAAGGACCAAATATTTCCTGAAGACCCTCTATGTTACCCATCAGGAATGTTTAATTGTTTCCATTTTAAAGAGGAAGAAACAGAGGTTTAGATGGGTTGTACAGTTTCCTCAAGGTCACAGAGGTATAGATTCAGAGAGAAGACTGAATTTAGCGCTGTATCCAGTAAACCACTTGACTCACATAAGACGGTTGTTTGGAGGTGTAGGCTGAGGTGTCAGAACTTTAAGGAAGAGGTGGCATTTGATGTATGCATTGGAGATAGAATTGTGACAAATGGAATTTTAGAGTGTGGTCATTCTAGACTGGCAGCTTGCAGGGTTGAGGAGCAAACAAAGGGGTATGTGGCTCTTCATCAGTTTTCCCTGAGTGATTAGCATTTGAGAAACTGAAGGAAAACAAATCCAAATATCTAAGTTAGCACTGGCTTCACTGACCACTTTTGAGAGGACAATTCCATATACAGCTCTTTACCTCCTTCAGTCAATAAACAATTGTTACTGAGTGAATTCATATTCTTTTATATTGTACAAATCATATCATAATTACTTGGAAATCATATTATCTACACATACGTAGATGGAGCTGAGCCTTTCCTCTGGTCAGGATGCCCTGATTGAATCCATATGCCTCATTTGTTGAATCAAGATCAGTGGTTTAAATGTCAAGGTCTATACCAAAAGAGCTGACAGACTCCTGTCTTTTACTGAAGCCCCCTTGATAGATGAAAAAGGCATAGTCTTACAAGAGGGGTGGACATGGATTGAGCTGACTAGAAGAAAAACATATGTCAGAAAAATTACTGAATGCTGTCAGACGATATAAAAACATCCCTAAATGTCCTTTAGCCCAAAGCACATTTGTGGACAACAAACTGTTCATTTTGATTGATATGTGATATGCACATAGGGCGATGTTTTAGATTAGAGGAAGGCAGCCTGGGGAGGACATGAATATCAGGGTGAAGAAGTTGGATTAATAGGGGATGATTTGATTATTTGGGGCAGAGAAAATAATATTTGCAGCTGTGCTTTAGAAGGACCATCTGTGAGTCATATGTAGGATGGATTATAAAGAGAAGAGTAAAGACAGAGACACCAGCCAGAAGGCTGTTGGAAAAGTTCAAGCAAGACTTCAGATTAAGTCAGTGGTAATGGAAAAGAAGAGCTGGACTTGGATTCTAATGAGAATTCTGTTTCCACAGTAGGGGTCAGCATATTGGAAGTAGATGGTAAGGCAGCAAAAAACATCAGAAATGCCTTTCAGTATTTGAGGTTGAGAAATTCAGCTTGGTTTCGGTTTGGATATAGTAATTAACATTTTTATTCATTTATTTTTGTTTGTTATTGAAGTATAGATGATGTATAATATTATATGAGTTACAGGTGTACAATATAGTGATTCACAATTTTTAAATGTTATATTCCATTTATAGTTATTATAAAATATTGGCTATATTCCCTGTGTTGAATAATATATCTTTGTAGTTTATTTTATACATAATAGTTTGTACCTCTTAATCCCCCAGTTCCTCTCCCCACTGGTTTGTTGTCTGTATCTGTGAGTCTGTTTCTTTTCTCTTATATTCACCAGTTTGTTGTATCTTTTAGATTCCAAGTATAAGTGATATTACAGAGTATTTGTCCTTCTCTCTTTGGCTTTTTTCACCTAGCATAATACTCTCCAGGTCCATCCGTATTGTTGCAAATGGCAAAATTTTATTTTTTTTATGGCTGAGTAGTATTCCAGTGTGTGTGTGTGTGTGTGTGTGTGTGTGTGTGTGTGTGTGACACCTTTTTAACCTTTCTTCTGTTGATGGACATGTAGGTTCAAAGATGAAAGTGGGCTACTCTCTTCCACGTAGTAATGGAAAGATACAGTCACTCTGGAAGGTCAGGTCGCTGTCTTTGGAGATACTTTACATGGTAGCATTGCTTAAAACTATGACCTTGTCTGCAAATCAAGAACATAGCCATCTTTCACGGGTGGTCTAACATTCACAAAGATCGTAAGAGAGATATAAAATCAGTAGGCAAAATTAATAAATTGTAATACAAAATAAAATAAAGACTGTATTAATATGGTTATGTTTAGCCCCTTTTCTCCCTGGAGGTTATACCACCATGAAAAATCAAATCATAAGAATCAAAAGCAGAAGGCTCCTTGGCGGACAAGGAATTAGAACAATGCAAGTTGAATGGATCAAACATTTAACAACAGTGTGGTGCATTCATTTGCTCACAGAAATGGCTCTGCTGGTATGACAAGCAATTGAAATCTCTCTGTCAAGTCTCCATCTCCCTATGGTCAAGATAGGCTGGGTTATGCCATGGTAACAAGTGAATCCAAAAATCTTTTGTTTTGAATTTAATTTTATTTATCTTTTTATACAGCAGGTTCTTATTAGTCATCCATTTTATACACATCAATGTATACATGTCAGTCCCAATCTCCCAATTCATCACACACACCCCCCACACACCCCACCCACCACCGCTTTCCCCCCTTGGTGTCCATACGTTTGTTCTCTACATCTGTGTCTCAACTTCTGCCCTGCAAAGCGGTTCATCTGTACCATTTTTCTAGTCTCCACATATATGCGTTAATATACGATATTTGTTTTTCTCTTTCTGACTTACTTCACTCTGTATGACAGTCTGTAGATCCATCCACATCTCTACAAATGACTCAATTTCGTTCCTTTTTATGGCTGAGTAATATTCCATTGTATATATGTACCACATCTTCTTTATCCATTCGTCTGTCGATGGGCATTTAGGTTGCTTCCATGACGTGGCTGTTGTAAATAGTGCTGCAATGAGAATTGGGGTGCATGTGTCTTTTTGAATTATGGTTTTCTCTGGGTATATGCCCAGGAGTGGGATGGCTGGGTCATATCTTAGTGGTTTAAAATGCTAAAGGTTCTTTGTTGCTCAACCTATGTGTCCATTTCACATTGGCTGTCTGTCTGGCCCATGTTACGTTTACTTGATGATTAGAGTGGTGGGATGGCTTCTATCTAGTTCACTGCTGGTTGTCATGGCAGAGAGAAAAGAGACACGTTGAACCACATACCACCAGCTCTTCAAGTTGTTGCAAATGACACATCTCACTTCAGCCCATATTCCATTAGACAAAGCAGATATTATATACTCCCCGAGTTCAGGCAGGCAGGGATGAGTGAGAATGATCCTCTTATAGGGCATTGGGAATATTTAGCATTCTGGAATGCAGTCTGTTGCACTAGTTCAGGTTCGGATGATGACCGACATTTTATCTCTGACTTTTTCTTTTCTTCCTTATTTAACTAAACCTTTGATTGATTATTTTAATATGTTAAATAAAAATGCATCAATCAGGTTACAAGAAACTCTTTTTAGAGTGAGAAATTTTCTAACTCTTTAAGGTAACATTGTGTGTCTCTACCTTGATTCACTGAAGTAGACTGTACCATACAATTCAGGACAGTGCTCTTATATTTTGGAATCCACCTCACTGTATAACCCATGCATTAACAGGAACTTTATAGAATCAGAGGTGCTGACAGTCTATACAAGCTATGTATTAGTCAAGATAACTATTGGTATTTTGTAGTTATAGTAAACATCTCGGTGTCTTAATACAACAAAAGTTTCTTTCTTGTTGACATCATAGTCTGATGAGGGTCTGGTAGTTCTCTTTGATGGCTGTGCTCTGTGCCAGATATCTTCTCTTTGATACTCTATTCACACCCATCCTCCACCTTGGTGTGTGCCTCAGAGGCTGTCCTAATTAGACTTCATCAGGGGCTCCGTTGCTATCTATTTCTGGTTGGGTTTAGCCATTGGAGGACAATAACAGGAAATTACTGAAGAACAGAAGGGAATAGGTTGAAGTTTTTATTTCTGCAGTGGTCTCTCCCCTGGCAGTATGCTTCTTTTAAAGAGAAATTCTCCAGTCAAGTGGCGTCCTTCATGCAACTCTCCCTCTGGGTTCTGGAATCTATATCCTTCATTTACGTCTTCAGGCCTAGGAGTAAGAATGTCTCCCCATTGTTGGTAAACACCTGGGGCACTGCATCATTCTTCGTTGCTGTCAGTAAAGCTTGCCCTTGCCTATGTAATTTGTTCCTCTGCATCCACCTCAGTTTTTCAATCTGTGTGAGCCACATGGTTACCTACTAGGACTCTGACATATATTCTCAAAGCTGTCTGGTAATTCAAGCTCGTTCCACCTTGTGATGCTACCATCTTAAACACGTGAACTCTGTGGTTGCTGTGGAAGTAAAGGCAGACTGTGGACACTTGAACAGGGTCTTGTGGTCAGTCCTGTATGTGCAGATACTACCGCCCACATCTCATTGACCGGAACCTAGTCACATGGCCCCAGCATAACTGAAATGCAGTCTTCTCGTGGACCCAAAAGGTGGGAAAGAAATGGGATTTGCTGAGCACAGCATTATATGTGCCACAGGCGGAGGTGGACAGTAGGTAGATGGAATGTGGGCATTAACTCAGAAAGATGATATTAAAGACATATACAAGAAGTTTGGAGGATACTAAACATTGTGCCAAAGTCAACCAGGTGCATCCTCCCATCTCTCGACCAGATGTCCTTACATTTACAGATAACATCATCATTCTCCAATTTACTCAGGCTCTCTGACCTTCAGTCTCTTCCTCTATTTATATATTAAGTTAGGACTAAACTTGCAGATTTCAGTTCTGTGGTTCTTCTGCATCCCACCTGTTCCTTTTCATTTTAACTAACGGCGACCTGGCTTAATGTGCTAGGCGAAGCTGCACAAGTAAATGAGAATTGTTGGAGAAATGGTCTATAGAAAAAAAGACAACAAATGGCAGGCTCTCAGGTATGTCCACAAACATGGAAGCAAAAGGAGAAGTCATAAAGATAGACCAAGAAGGCTCAGTAAGAGGCGTAAGAATTAGCACAGTATCATCAAAGACAGTTCAAGAATGAAGTTTGTGAAGGGGGCATGATCAAAGGTGACAGATTTGGGCAGGTATGAGAGGACATGCAAAGGAAGTTTAGGCATTCATGCTTACGTCTCGACCAATATTGGATTGGACTGAGCAATCAGGAGGCACTGAATGCTGCATAGTGACGATGGAGAGGAGGATGTTTCAGAGCAATGAGTGCCTGCATTCCCATCACTATCATGCTTGCTTCCTTTCCATCCTCAGCACAACAGTTTACCTGGTACCTTCCCCAAAGATCTTACTTTCTTTACCTTCTACCACATCTATTTTTCAACTCCAGATATCACTATTTTCTCTACTCTTCCTGTCTTTGAAGCACACCTTATTTGTGTTATTTAATCACAGTTGGTTCTCAATCATTACTCAATAATACTTTGATTCTTACTGATTCTCTATTCCAATGTTCTGTTCTAAATCAAACTTATTAAGCCTCTCTTAACCACACACATACCCTTCAATGAAGCTCTGCTTTTCTTCCTTCTACCTAAAATTTCTTTGTTCCTTTGACTCCTTAGTATGTTTAAGAAAGTAGAGACTTTCCTTTCTAAGCAATATGTTGCTGTTTGCTTTTCTCACTCCCCAGAACACCTTAATTCCTCCGGTTTAATTAGCATCTTCAAATACTCAGTTTCTCCACTACTGCTTACTCCTTTGCTTCAGAGATTAAGAATAGATTGAGAACAAATCATTGAAATCTCCATGACCACCTTTAGATGATATGTGTGGCCTGTTCCCCACCAGACCCTGACAATTTGCTAAACAAATGATTATCATTGGCGTAATAGCCAGTTCTTTTCATTTTCCCCAGCTAACCCTCTGCTGAAATTGCTAATAAGCTTCAGAAATGGACAATGGCAGGCAGGCGATATGGCTAGAGTGGGAGGCCTTGCTAACCCACAGGCAGCAAATCTAGAAATGAGCACGCTGCAGGAATAGTAGTCCCATCTCCAGAGGTAGAGTCTCTTCTAATCTAGTCTTCTAGTCTTCTCTAATCTCTTCTAATCTCCCCAGTACTAGGGTTATTATGTACAGACTGAACCACGTTTGAGGACTATTCACTGCTTTTCATTTGGCTTTCCCTTTGGGCTGGCTGAAGTAATGGTTTGCTTTCCAACGTTCAGATGCTTTGAGTGTGTGCTCTGTATTGTAGCTATCGCAGTGACCTTTACACCGAGCTACATATTAAAATATTTTTGTCTATTTTTTATGTATTCTAAATTTCTTCTTTATCTGTAAATTCATCCTCATCTTTATGCCCAAAATAGGAGAAATAGTACATTTGAAAACTAATCACGTAGCACATTTGCAAGGTATGTTCCCATACTTCGTCTACTTTAGCCTCAAACCAAACTATAAGGTTGATATTGTTAATTCCATGTTACAAAGAAGGAAATTGTGGCTGGGACAGGCTCAGGCTCTTGACTAGCTGGCTCTTGTTCTTTGTAGTTCCTGTTCCTGGATGCTAAGTCCTTTTATCTGCATTTCTGCTTTCCTAATTGCTTTTGACAAAAGGAAACAGGAACATGCTTGAGAAGCAATAGACTTTCCAGATGAGTTGCCAGACTAAATGACCTTTAAGGTTTGTTCCAATCTGGATGTCTCTGATTCCCTCCTGATTATAGTGTGATAGTATTAGGCAATCATTGTAATTGTCCTAGCTGAATGAGAGAGTAGCTGACTGAGTGAATTATTATTTTCAGCAATAATTTTTAATATCTTCTATTTTTATTAATTAGGAAAGAAATCCCAAGGTCTCCAAGGGAAAATGTATATTCACTTGCACTTAGAGTTCAGTAGTAAGGAGCATGGGCCACTTACTATTAGATGATTTGGGGTAAGTTAACATTTCCTTTCTGCCCCTTAGCCCCTTATTCATAATATGGGGTGAATAACATACCTACCTGTAGAGTTTTTGTGAGGTTCAAATTACTGTGCACGTGTAAAGTGCTTAGAATGGTGCCTGGCACATAGTAAGTTCTCAATAAACAGCAGCTGACCTTATTTTTTGTAAAAATAGAAAAGATGTATAAGGAAACTGTCATTTTAAGAATAGTTAGCATCAATTGATTTACAGCTTAAAGTTGCTTATAGTATTTGACCATTGAATTTTTGCAAAACACCTTATATGCATTATCTCATTTAACCCAAACTATCAGAGACTAACAATTATTATTACCATTTAATAGATGAGGAAACGGAGGCATAAGAAAGTTATTTAACTTACTTCAGTCTCATAGATATGAATTACGTAAGAACGAATCAGACAGGTTTGTCTGGAGAAAGGCCATAGCTCTAACTAATGTGCTAAGCCTTTCTGGTATGTTTTAGATTAAACAATGATTAAATAAAATTGAAAGTCTTTTAAATGCAATTGGCAACGGTATCGTAGAATTACACCTGTATTCCATTTCTACTATAATCAGACATTTAAAATTGTATACCTTGTTAAGTCACTGGCGTGACCCGCAAAATTGTAAATAATGAAAGTAGATCCTTGCGATGAGTGTTCATTATGAAGCGCTTTACTTTCCTTCTCTCACCTAAAACTCTCAGAAGAGGCTGGAGCACAGAAGGGTATGTGCCACACCCTTAACCATAGTGCTTCCCACCTTGCTCTTCATCTTGTCAATTAGATAAAAGAACAGTCAAAAATATGTTTGAGGATCTTTGTTTTTTGTTCTTTCCTGAATGCATATCAATAATAGGAGGAAAAATATCTAAAATACATATGAGGGGAAAAAAAGATTATTTTCAAAAACAAAACCCTCTAGCTTTTAAGTAATTCATCACAGAGATAAAGCAGTACAGTTTCATGCCTCATAACAATTTAATAAATATTACTAAAATATGGCACCTGCTACCATGACTCATTAGCAAGCTGTTTGTGTAATATAAAGTTATCCAGAATTGTTTGGGGGAGTTGGTATGTTAATGTAATACACAAAGTAATCTCTGAAGAAAGTCAGGAACATATGGTCTCTGCTCATCAGCTAACCCCCAGGGATTGCGCCAGAATCTCTTTTCTTATAGCTCCATGACATTGAGAGGAGAGATGGGAAGAAGATAGGGGGAAAAAGAGCAGTGGGAAGAGAAACATTGATTACTCAAACCATCAAATTGGACTTGGAAGAATAAATCAAGAATCACAAAGTTAACATCTTCAAGGAATCTGTTAAAATACAAGTGGAACATTGCAGCATTGGAAGTTTTCAGAATATATGTTCTGAATCTTGGCACACGGTTAATCCTTTCAGCAACCACGATAAAATGCTGCATATAGCATGCCACTGGCCCACATAAATGAGTTGGACGCCATCTATCAAAATCAACATTCCTTTAAACATATTTTCAATGTTTTAAATTCCAAAGTTTACGCACATGTTAGACCATCTCTCTCTTAAAAGGAATATGATATATTTTCTAATTTAAAGAGGCCTATCTTGTCCCAATTAAATGTGTTTGAATAGAAAACTGTAGTGTTAACAACATCTGTCAGCGATCATTTACGTATAAGTAGAAGTATGTACTTTAAGGATTATGTTTACTTAATAATCATCCCTGCTCCCTGGAATTGGGAGATCAGAAACTTTTTTCTTTTACCCAATGATATGATATAACCACTAAATTTTGAATAACTCTATCATTGCAGGATAAGGCCTGGCTATTAGTTGGAACAATAAAATGATTGGTCAGTACTTTACATTCTGCAGCATCTTTTTAATGGAAGAATTATCTCAAGAGTGCATTTTTAAGACAGTTCAATAGGGCTCTTGTGAATGCGTTGTTTTTGTTTAGTTGGAAAACTTTTAAATGAGGTATTATTTTATCACTTTTACATTTGTGTTCTTTTGTCTTAATTTGCTAATCCTTTCAGTTTCACATTTTATCCTAAGTCTAGGTAAGATGCAGCCCCAAACCTTCCCCCAGGCAAAGTCAACCTTGGGTTATTTAAAGAGTGGCTTTATGACAATTTCATAAGTAAATGTAGTTAATGAAAAAAAGCAAGGATATATACTTAAAATAAATAAATATAATAAGTAATTCTTTCACTTAAGATTTGGATTGCTTCAAGAAGGAGTGGGATTAGGATATAACTATATTAATATTGATATTGGTACATATTTTATATACATATAAAGAAGATTTTCCTGAGAAAATAGAGAAGTAACAGGGAGAAAACTGAAATATGACTATAACATATCCAGACAAGAGGCTTTGTATAGAGGAAAAGAGAGCACTAAAGTTGCCAAATATAAAGATTTTATAGATAGAGTTAATATTTCTTTTATTTAGGCATCTGAGGCTTGGTCAGACTCTTCTCAATGAGTCTATTTTAAGGTGAAGTTATTAAAGGGTGGCTCCCATTTCACGGAAATTATCTGAAGTTGTTTTGTGTGGAAACAGCCTGCCTCATGTGATTGTACTCTGAAGCACTCCAGCTAGAAGGCGGCTCTGTGACTTGAAATTTAAATATACAACAAATTCAATCAGGTGCCAGGGTGCCTGCCTGCTGGCCGGCCATATTGAAAGAGGGGAGAAGTGAGGGGCAGGGGGTTGAATGGAGATTGGGATGTGTGAAAGGGAAGACTTAAACTTTGGGGCTGGAAGAGCGCAGGGTGCTGCAAGAAGCAATGTGTCAAGCTGAATAATTCATGGTGCAGTACTAATTTTGACTCTGGAGAAAATTGCCTTCTCGCTGTGCCAACAGCTAGGCAGTGAGACCAAAAATCAAAGAGGAAGCTAAATGGAAGGGGAGAAAACACCCCGAATCAACACAATATCAAATTGACAACCTGTTTAAGGTTGCAAGTATTGTCAAAACACATGAATACACGTTTTAAACCTTACCTACAATTGAGCATTCAGATTTATGCACATACTGATTTCTATGCAATAATAGGTAAATATTTTATAATTATCTTCCAAAATAACTCCTTGATATTAATGCAGAGACTTCCAGTAAGGAAATAAGCATTTGTGTTGTTCATTGGTACTTGGTAAAAACAAACTGCATGTCTTGGTATAGTGTAACGGATCCATCATCATTTTCTACTTACACAGTCATATGAGTGCCAGAAATGACCTTTTGAGTTAATTAACAAAGCTGCCATAAATATGGAACTTGATAAATGTTAATATTTATTGGATTTCTAAAATCCAGATGGTCTTCCTTCCAGTTTCCTGAGTAGATGGAATTAAATAAGAGTACTTCTAAAATACTACCTTAGGCTTCCTATCTATCACCTGTTCACTTAATTCTTTTCTTTAATGATCAGAATGAATTACGAATATTTCTAAAAGCAAACCACTGATTCAAGTTTAAGCCATTAACCAGGGTTTAAACTATAGGACTTTTTGCTCAAATATAGCAGCATTTAGAAATTTGGTCCTTCATTTCCTTTTCTTTAAAGAGTTCTTTAAGGAGTTCAGATAGCTTCTCAGAGGTAAATGCAGGATTAGATAATGAAGATATTTGAGGTGAAGTCTTTCCCATTTTGTTTGTTTTGTTTTCTAAGGAAAAGCCAGATTTGACTCCGGGTCGTAGAAAGGCATCCTTGGCAGAAAAATGCCATCCCATGAGTGGCTGAATAAGAGTGTGCATCCTGCCTGCTCACAGGTAGCCAAGCGAGTCTTCTGGGACAGAGCAGGGTTTCTAAAAATCACCTCGGGCAAAGATGAGGGCTTTTCCTTAGTGGTTTGCACTGTTGTATAGGGCTGATGAGACACCGTTCTTTAGGACTGGCTGGAAATAATAGTTACTTAAAACTAGGAGACCTGGAGTTTCCCTGGTGGCACAGTGGTTGAGAGTCCACCTGCCTATGCCGGGGACACGGGTTCCTGCCCCGGTCGGGGAAGATCACACATGCTGCGGAGCGGCTGGGCCCGTGAGCCATGGCCGCTGAGCCTGCGCGTCCGGAGCCTGTGCTCTGCAACGGGAGAGGCCATAACAGTGAGAGGCCTGCGTACCGCAAAAAAAGAAAAAAAACAAACAAAAAAAAACCTAGGAGACCATCAGCAAGCCAGTGTAAAATTCAGTTGAGTGTGCATAGCCTTCCAGAACGCGTTTAGCTATTGCTGTGGCACCTAGTATGACATAGTATTTCGTTTGTCTTAATATAGATTTTGGGGACAGGACGGCAGGCTGGCAGCACAGAGCGTATTTTGGAGGTGCCGTTAACATACCTGTTCCTCTGAAATGCAGTGCCCTGTGCCCCTTTAGCAAGGACCTAAGGTGCCAAAGAGTGCTGAGTTTGTCAGGATGCTTGCTGTCTACTTTTTAGGTCCCTGCAATGGCAAGATCACCGTGTGGGTCATCGTGCAGGAGGGGGCTGTGGAGACAGAAGACATGGGTTCTCTTTCTAGGTCCTCCACTTACTGGTTCTTCACTCTTGGGCAAGTCCCTTCAATTTGCTTGGTTTTCATTTCCTCATATGTAAAATGATCATTTTCCTATTAGTTGGAACCATATGAAATTGCTGATATTTAACTGACCTAGGAAAACAGCAGTTTCTTAGGGTTCAAACTAATAAGTCCTTCCGAGACTTGTTCTAAGGATCAAATGCAAAGCACCTTGTACATAAGCACACAAATGCAAATTGCATACTTGTCCTGCTGGAGTCAACATTTTGTGGAGACTCAGTGAGATAGTATCTGAAAAGCAATAATAGCATTCAGTAAGAATCAGTTCCCTTCATTGTGATTCCAAGCACTTTAATTCAAGCACTTTTTAAATTTCAGCGACTGTCTTAAACTTAACACTTTTATAGTGTTTTACAACTTAGAAACTGCTTTCACATAAATTAGCTTATTTGCTTTTTATAACAACTCAATGATAAGGAGATGAATTTTCTAGAGAAGTTGTGAGGTGAGCTGGGTTATCCAGGAAGGTAGAGGAATCTTGCACATTGCTGTTTACAGTATATGGTCATAGCCACATACTCATGTCCCAGAATTAGTAAAACATTCAGCCCGGGAAACAAAACATGTCAGTGAAAGGCATGTCACTTTCCAATCTGCAGTCAGAAACAATTAGATCGGTGATCTTAAAATATTTTGATCAGAAACTAACACAACATTGTAAAGCAACTATACTCCAATAAAAGTTAAAGAAAAATTTTGATCACACAACCTAAATGTAACAATGTTAGGAGTAGGAAACATTCATTCATGTGTGATTATCTATGAATGGTCTGTGCATGACAGAAGTAACACCTTGTGAACATTATAAAGTATACATAAACATCAAAATTTTTAAAGAAAAGATTTAGAAATGAATGTATTACAAAGTTCTAATATTTTCTCCCTGTATCCCAAAGGACTGCACAATTACAGCTGCTTAAATAGCAATACTGGTGGATTTCTATGAGTTCCATGACTCCCAGGCCCTGCTGAAGGCCCCAAAGACAGGGAAAGCTTTGGGATTTGTACTCAGGTCAGAATGGTTTCTGAACTTAGTGCAGCTAGAACCCGAACATGTGACTCACAAGCGAGGGAGCAGGTATGGGGGTGCTGGCAGCCTTACTTGGAATCAAAGGTCTTATCACCCAACACTCTAATTTTGGGCAAGGTGCAAGCTCCCTCAGCCTCAGTTTCCTAAACATGGGTTTATTTTGGGAAAAGAAAATAATGAAATATTGTGGGGAAAGTACTTTCCAGTCTATATTATAAAATATAAGGCATTATCAGTGTGCTTATTTTTGTTTTCTATACCAGCATTTTGGGTAATGTAGGCAACACGGTAGAGATTTGTTGAATGAATGAATGAGAAAAGAAATTAGTTAATTGGAAGAACACATTATCTTGCTATGTCACTAAAGATGTTTCCAGAAACAGAAAACATATGAAAATACATTGTCAGAGCAAGGTTTCTTGGGTTTTGTTTGTTGGGTTAATTTCAAATAATGAGAATAATGGAGATAAATGACTCCAGAATTGGTTAATTTAATAGCTCAAAGACATTGGTAAGGACCCACTGAGTTTTTTGAACAGTGACTCTCTTTGGCTGGATCTACTCAATTTCCAAGATGCTGCCACGGTTCTAAGCAGCTAGGAAGATGGCAGTGTCCATAGGCTCAGTGGCTGTTTTTATGCCACAGGCTCATTCTTTCAGGACAAGAGAAATGATACTGATAGGACTTCCTTGGCTTAATAGAGGTTCAACCTTAGGGTTGGAGAAAGGTTCAAGCTTCCCTTAAACCAAAGGACTTTTATGACCAAGAAGGAGAAGCAGCTCTGGCCATCGATTGGGTCATCAGCCAACAACATTGCTCCACTAGCCTGTCCATGGCTTGTTGCTCACCCTTGCAGGCAGCCCACTGTCTCTCCTGGGGTGTGCGACCACCCAATGTGTGAATAAGGCAGGTATCTGATTGTATTCTATCATGCTTTTTTATTTTCATTTTTGACAAAGACCTTTATTTCACAGTGACTTCTTCACAAGTTTCTTCAGATACTAATAGAAATAGGGAAGTAAACATGCACAGTTTCTGTTTCCTCCAGCTAGGGTGTCGCTCTGTTTCTCATTCATCTTACTAAAGTTCGTGGATTCTTGCTCATGACCCCCCCTTCCATGGCAAATATCAGTTAAGCACTTATATCTAGGGAAGCCCTCCTTTATTAATGTGAAGTTAATTAAGAATGTGTGCGTCTCCGACACTTATCATTATAGTGAGAAGAAATTAATTTTTTCAAGTCCAGTGAAATTTCATTAAGTGAAAAGCTTTTAACTCTTATAATAATACATGTGAAGAATTATGAGAAATAATTGGCTGTATTTCTGGAACAGATGCATTTAATAATAGGTCAGCTGAGCAAAATGACTGTAAATCAAATTTGAATGCAGGATTTCTCAGGTGATGACAAATGGGAAAATATGGCTTATTGGTAATATTTTGACTTCAGATCATTTAAAATACTCAGGACTCCTTCTTCTAGTTTCATTTCACCTCTTGCTTTTTTTTTTTTTTTCATCATTCTTTTAAACTTAATGTGTTAGAGGTCTCGCTTCCAGCTATTCTTTGTTCATCTCCAATTCAAAATCTATTTCTATTTTATCAGTAATCATCAGTGCTACTACCATGATTAATATGAGTATGTCTGTGTGTATGGATTGGTGTGTGTCATGTGAACTTTAAGACAA
The DNA here is from genome assembly GCF_951394435.1 of Stenella coeruleoalba. Lineage (NCBI taxonomy): Eukaryota > Metazoa > Chordata > Mammalia > Artiodactyla > Delphinidae > Stenella > Stenella coeruleoalba. The sequence goes on along the minus strand of NC_137162.1, from coordinate 52,182,014 downwards.
TTTTATGCAGAATCATCTTCTGTTACTACTTTTCAAGTCATTAGCATGACCAGCCAAAGTGTTCTGAATAAATTACGTAGTTCATGGCTGAAGCAAGCATTTGTTTTTCAACAATTTGTGTTCATACACCTCAACTTATGCCAGACAGACAGACATCTAGTTACGCCATCTGACATATATGGTACTTTGAAGCTTTGTACTTAAACATTTAAAAAAGTGTGGTATTTCTGATATTCTGTGGACCTAATTTTTTCAGGCAGTATGTCTTTTTTTTTTTTTTTTTTTTGCGGTATGCGGGCCTCTCACTGCTGTGGCCTCTCCCATTACGGAGCCTGTCCGGATGCGCAGGCTCAGCGGCCATGGCTCATGGACCCAGCCGCTCCGCGGCCTGTGGGATCCTCCCGGACCGGGGCACGAACCCGTATCCCCTGCATCGGCAGGCGGACTCTCAACCACTGCGCCACCAGGGAAGCCCCAGGCAGTATGTCTTTGTAGTTTTAAGAACTTTGGTAATTATCTAGATTTGGTGCTTTGTAAACAATTAAAATAATACTTAATCACTTATAGAAAATATGCCAATTCCTTACTGCAAACCATCTGACTTCCTGTATGGTTTGTAAGGAAAATCCTTGGGTATTTCTGTGTATTTTATGTTTCCTTCACAAGGCCAGATGATTTCCTTCAGAACCAAGGAAAAGGAGCACTTAGAAAGTGTTGAAAATCAATTATCTTATAATTTGATATCTACTCTGGTGCACGGTCTGAAATATCAGCGGTGGTTTACAGAAAAGTCTTTCACATATTTTTAACACTGTATCTTTCTAAATGTTTTAACCAGTTTATTGCTCTTTTGTACTCAAAAGTTGTGTTTCAGCTTAATGATTACAGGTACAGAGAGTGACGTGCTTTTCTTCCCTAGAAAATTACTGAAAAACTAGACGTCAGAAATCAGATTTTCTAATCTTCGTCCAGTCTACCGTTTAGCATAAAAAGGATTCTCATATTGTGTTTCTGCAGATCACGTACACTGAGCAAACCCAGACAAAGCAGTTCTGCTGCTGATCTTGAATTAAGATAGTCTTTCCACAATTCAAAGAAAGAAATTAATAGACATGATTTTTTCAATTAAAGTTATTCTTTATTCAATTTATTTCCTGAAATTGTTCATCTTCCAGGAAGGCCTAGGATGAGCTAAAAATAGAACTTGGAAACAGCAGCTTCCACTCCATATGACAGGGTTTTGGTGAGAGTGTCTGCAGGGGTGGTGAGCTTTGTCACATGTGCCATGTGGCCACGTTTCTGGTGGCTCCTAATGGTTAAGACCATGGACTCTGCATCCTGACTATTTGGGCTCCATCACTCTTAGCCAAATCCTAGCTCAGATGTTCTAAAGTGTCATTCCGGGACCAGCAGCATCAGGATCACCTGGGAACTTGTTACAAATGCAAATTCTCAGGCCGCACTCCAGACCTACTAAATTAAATCCTCTATGGGTGGGGCCCAGAATCTACAGTTTCACATGCCCTCCAGGTGATTCTGATGTTGCCTAAAGCCTAAGAACCACTGTCCTAGATCCAGCAGTGGACAAATTGCTTAATATCTTCGTGCTTCACTTTTCCCAGTTGTAAGTGTGGATAATAATAATGTTTATCTCATAGGGTTATTGTGATGATTAAAGAAAATCGTGTAGCGATTTCTGCAAAAGTGCCTGGCATATAGTGAGTAATCTCTAAACACACAGATACGTGGCTTCTATGTGCTCCAACATTTGAGCACATTTGAAAACCAGTGTCTAATATGACATTTCTTTCTTCAGTCAGTCACTGCAGAACTAGGGTTGCAAATTCTTGACACTAATGCATATTTTAGAAAGTGAAAGGTTATTAAAATTTCATTTCATAATGTCTTTCATTAGCTTTATATTCCTTAAAGTGCCTATCTTATTTTACCTTCTAAATGAAATTCATTTTTCTTTCAGTACAAATTCATTTTTTTCCCTTGGCTCTCATCCTCATTTCTTACTTTTTTCATTTTCTTTTTGGTATTCACTTCTTTTCAGTATTCTAATAATGTATATCAAATACTCAAGGAAAATACACTTTTGGAAAAATTGATCAGCTAAAATTAATGAATATGAATGAGTATCCTGTGTTTAACATATAAGTAGGATACCACCTTTTCTCTGTCACGCAAATGGGAAGGTAAATATAATGTGGTCATTAATTATAATGAAATAATGCCATTTTGTATAAGCATTTAGCTTATGTCATACATGTTAAGGAGGTAAAATTATATTAGGAGTCTTGCTGGTATACACATTTTCCTAATTTATTCTTTTTACCAACTGCATGAAAATTCACTGAAAAAATTCAGTCTAGAGTTGGAATAGGGAGCTAATGTTTAAGTTGGTTTGTTATCCATGAAGCAAAATTTTATTATGTTAGATATATTGGCAGGGAGATTTGGGATCCAGTTCAGTTCAGTCATTGAGGACACACTCTGCTTCACACTGTGGAAAATATGGCATCTCCAGCGTCCTCCGTTCCTAAGGAGGCTTTCATCTGTGGACTCGGCACCATCCTGTGCTATCCTCATTCAAGTCACTCCATAATCTGGCACACCTAGCCTCTGTATGTGGCTCTCACGTTTTCTCTGCCTGACTTCTTTGCTGTGATTGCTGTTTTCCTGATTTCCTCATGTGTCTTTCTTCTTGTGCATCTTTACTTAGGCTCTCTTCTTTACCTAGAAAGCCATCTTCTAGTTTTTTGTGTCACTCCCATAGTCTCGTCTATTTTTGGATTTTAATCTGAGTTTAATAAAAATGTTTCCTGAAGCTTTGTCTTGTGAACACTAGGATTAGAAATAAAGGGCTAGAAATGGGGGTCTACGTGATTTATGGGCTGATTGCATCTAGGGAAGTGAGGATTTAGACTTGCATTGCAAAGAATGCCCAAAAAAAGAACCCAGTCTATAAAGCACTTACAAAACAAAACAAAACAAAAAACTATTCAGCTTGAATATCTGAGTTCTCCCATTGTTAAGATTCTTTCTCTAAGGGCTTCTTGAAATGATGATAGAAGTATTTGACATTGTGAGAAAAACTTATAAATTGTCCTGCACACATATTAATGAAATGTGCTACATCAAAGGACATCTAATCTTGAGCAATCAGTAACAAATATGTCCTTAGTAGAATTATAGTAATATAGACACAGGTTTCTTAACCTCAACACTATTAAAATTTGGGGTTGGATAATTCTTTGTTGGAGCATGGGGCCACCCTGCATATGGTAGGCAGCATCCCTGGCCTCTACATACTAGATGCCAGTAGCAACATGCCCCTCCTCTCCATCAAACGGTGACAATCAAAAATGTCTGCAGTGTCACATGTCTCCTGGGAGGCAAAATCATCCTGACTTGAGATTCACTTCTCCAGACTGTAAACAATTTTTGGTAAAGAAATTAAATTCTTGAACTATTATTCTACATCTTTCCTTATACAACTGTGAAAGATGGATCCATTTTAATATGTTCTTGCAAACTGACTCTACACAAACATCCATTAAACGTCAGCAACTTTGACCTTTTTTTTTTTTTTTTTTGCGGTACGCGGGCCTCTCACTGTTGTGACTTCTCCCGTTGCGGAGCACAGGCTCCGGATGCGCAGGCTCAGCGGCCATGGCTCACGGGCCCAGCCGCTCCGCGGCATGTGGGATCTTCCCGGAACAGGGCACGAACCCGTGTCCCCTGCATTGGCAGGCGGACTCTCAACCACTGCGCCACCAGGGAAGCCCTTGACCCAATTTTGTATTCTGTTCCAAATGATTACTTCTTGGGCTCTCTGTATATAAATTTATTAATTCTGTTTCCTTAAATTTTCTAGATGCTTTTATCTAGCATAAATAGTTTACCATAGGAAATTAGTTCTAGAACCTCAATTGTTTTGATATTAGTGGGTACACAAGATTCTAATGAATTAAAATGACTTACTTTTAATGGTATCACACGAATAAAAATATCTTCCTTACCAAATTTCACCTCAATGCTGTGGATTTAAAGAAAGAAGGGAACAATATTGTATCACGATACTGGGAGGAAAAATTAGAAATACAACAATAAGATACGCAAACACATACACAAATTTAACTCAAAAGGATTATAAGTTAAATAGAATAATATATAAATGCATAAAGATCATAACAAAAAATTCACAATGAACAAAGACAACAGAACACATGCAGAGAAAAAAATAGAAAAACAACAAAGAAGACATACAAGTTGAAATGAGATAATCATTTTACTGTTAAAATAGGAGAAAAAGACAAGAGTGGGAAGACCTTATGATTCTTCATTCACATGGGCATGCACATGTTTTCTGGTATTATTGAATATATGTACCCAAACCTGCTGAACACCTTTGAATAGTCTTTGCTTGCTTAGGATATAGTGACATATACTTTATAATTCCCTGAACTATACAGATTATATTTTCAGGGATAAAGTAGGTGGAAAGGTTTTAAGAAGGTGAGTTTAAATCCAAGCTGCGGAATTCCAGCTGGGGCTAGAAGTGGATTTCTTATAAATGCAGATGTAGATTGAATAACAGCTTCAAGAAACCTTCAAGGTCATATTTATGGTAAATAGTTAAAATCAAGGGTGTTACGTTAAGGATCTTCTGAAGGAAGAAGATTCAGAAGATCTTCCTTGAGTTTGGGGGAATAGCTGAGGGTGGGAGTTGAGGAGAGTATGTAGGGCTTTTATTAGAAATATGCTTCCTTATCTTAAAAACAAAAAAACCGGGCTTCCCTGGTGGCGCAGTGGTTGAGAGTCCGCCTGCCGATGCAGGGGACACGGGTTCGTGCGCCGGTCCGGGAAGATCCCACATGCCGTGGAGCGGCTGGGCCCGTGAGCCATGGCCGCTGAGCCTGCGCATCCGGAGCCTGTGCTCCGCAACGGGAGAGGCCACAACAGTGAGAGGCCCATGTACGGCAAAAAAAAAAAAAAAAGAAAAAAAGAAAAAAACTCCTAAATATCACACCTGTTTCTCAATATCACATGCTTGATATATGCCATATAACCATATGTAATATTACATTTTATTTTTTAAAATTTATTTATTTTTGGCTGCGTTGGGTCTTCGTTGCTGCACTTGGGCTTTCTCTAGTTGTGGCAAGTAGGTGTTACTCTTCGTTGCGGTGCAAGGGCTTCTTGTTGCAGTGGCTTCTCTTGTTGCGGAGCACGGGCTCTAGTCGCATGGGCTTCAGTAGTTGTGGCACATGGCTCAGTAGTTGTGGCTCATGGGCTCTAGAGCACAGGCTCAGTAGTTGTGGCACACAGGCTTAGTTGCTCTGCGGCACATGGGATCTTCCTGGACCAGGGCTCGAACCCGTGTACCCTGAATTGGCGGGCAGATTCTTTACCACTGCGCCACCAGCGAAGCCCTTTATTTTGTTTTAATGCTATTTTTTTTATTAGTTTCTGCTTTATAACAAAGTGAATCAGCTATACATGTACATATATCCCCATGTCTCCTCCCTCTTGCATCTCCCTCCTGTCCTCTCTATCCCACCCCTCTAGGTGGTCACAAAGCACCGAGCTGATCTCCCTGTGCTATGTGGCTGCTTCCCACTAGCTATCTATTTTACATTTGGTAGTGTATCTATGTCCATGCCACTCTCTCACTTCGTCCCAGTTTACCCGTCCCCCTCCCCATGTCCTCAAGTCCATTCTCTATGTCTGCGTCTTTTTAATACTATTTTTAAATTATAACTTTTCAAGATCTTTAGGAACACATTTAATCCATGTCTTTTCATAAATTGTAGTTTAAAAATATTTAAAACTCACATAGGGAAAAAGCCCAAAGTAGAATTTTTGCTCTGGTGCTTCTGCTTCCTTCTCTGTCCTGCACACATGGTGGGGGTGATGAAATACTGGAACAGTACCAAGGGAAGACATTTTCACTTTGCAACATCTTTAATAGTTATAAAATGATTAGAGCTCTTGATTATGGAATAGACTTGATTTGGAACTCAGGGTTTTTTCTAGGCATATATTTTAACTTGAAATCTACTTATTTCCAAAAAAAAAAAAAAAAAATATTCGGAAGACCGAGGAAGAAAAAAATTAGGTCACGAAACATAAAAGTCGAAAGCATTCCTTCCAACCTTGTGTTTTATATATTCTCTCAAATTTTGCTTTCTTCTTCTTTATATCTCAACATCTTTCAAATAGTGTCAACAACATACAGCTTTCCAGTCCCCCTAAAATGCAAATTTTTGATACCAGAATCTGAATGCCTTCAACCGGTTCTTCTACCCATGCAAATTAGGACTCTCCAAAACCTGCCAGGACCCAATTTCTTAATTTTAGATACAAACAGATAGGAATTGGGACATAATTCTGCATGAGGCTCATCAGGGCAGAAGAAACTCAAACTAACCAACAGGGGTGAAGACACAGAAAAATTTAAGCAGGGTTTATACTGAAAACAAGAGTATGTAACAAATACAGAAGAAACAAAAGTAGTTGAAAATAAAGGAAATGAATCAATGTATATGCTAGGAAATCTCTGATTAACCAAACTCTGGGCTTCTGATGGATGACCTTAAAATTAGATTGTCAGATTAATGAGTTAACATTGAATGTCATGCCATTTAGCCTAATACGTTTTATGGCAAGTGATACGTTTTATTTTTATCAATATATGACTAATCTCTTTCCTTTGTCTTAAATTTTTGTCTATACTTTGAAAATATCTGAAGAGATAGTGGAAAACGGACAGGGTCCTCCTTCATGGAACTTATAACATAGTTTGAGTGACAGAATGGAACAATTTCTTAAATCAGTAATTAATATTAATTATGATAAGAACTGAGAAGTGGAAGTTACTTTGGAAGCAGAGAGCATAACTTGGGTGAGGGATTTAGGCAAGCATTCCATGCGGTATAGACACTTCAGCCATCTTCAAGGAAGGGTTGGGTTATTCCAAAGGTTGTCCCAAGGTTGGGTTTCCAGAACTGACAGGACTGTTGGAGATGTGGCAGAGTATCTGGGTTTGGTGGTTTTTCCAAGGGGATGCCTAAAATTTGAGTAAGACCTTTTTTTTTTTTAATATTTATTTATTTGGTTGTGCCGGGTCTTAGTTGCGTCAGGCAGGCTCCTTAGTTGTGGCTCCAGGGCTCCTTAGTTGCAGCTTGCTGGCTCCTTAGTTGCGGCATGTGAGCTCTTAGTTGCGGCATGCATGTAGGATCTAGTTCCCTGACCAGGGATGGAAACCAGGCCCCCTGCATTGGGAGCGCAGAGTCTTATCCACTGCGTCACCAGGGAACTCCCGAGTAAGACCTTTTGACCAAGAAAGTCTTCTCTTATAACTCTTCTTGAATTGTTTGGGTTCTTCTTTAAGAATAATGAGAAGTTGGATATAGTAAGCTTTCCATTTTCTGTCCTCCATATGCACCATTTTTTCTCTTATTTTTACTTCTTGGTTCTTTTCTTCTACATTGTAGGCGAGCTTTTAAACCTCATCTTCCATATCCTTAGCATTAATCCTGCTCTTCAGTGCCTCCAGTGTGGATTTTTAATATGGTTTTTCCATTGTAATTGTCTTTATATTCCATGTTCCCTTTCATAACCTATTGTGTAGCTTTTTTGTTGTTTCCTGATCTTTCCAGTTTGCTTTTGGCTAAGTTATATGAAAATCATGCTGTTTTTGCACATGTATAGAAGCCAGGTTGTTTTTGAATTGTAGTAAGATGGAAATTTTCTTCTCTAATAGATCATTTCCACAGAGACAATCTTTCTCCACAAATCATTGATATAAAGTATTCATTTTTGAGAATCTCAAGTATTTCCTCTCAGGATTTGTTTTGTTAAGAGTTCACTGGAAAACAGAACCCAAAACAATACTTAGTGCTGATACTTTATTGGAAGGTGCCTCCCAGGACAGCCAGAGGGCAGGATCCCCAGATCCACCGAGTGTCAGTCAGAGCAGCTGCAGCTGACATGGGCGGAGGTGTCAAGGGTCTGGAGCCTAGATGAAATTCAGAGGATCTCAGTGAGTGAGTGAGTGAGTGAGTGAGTGAGTGAGTGAGTGAGTGAGTGTGTGTGTGTGTGTGTGTGTGTGTGTGTGTGTGTTTTACTCTTAATTGATTAGAACAAAATTTCTCAAATGGTAGGTCAAAAGTCAGTCTGTCTGTCCATATATGTAATGTTCAACACCCTAGACCTATAGTTAGAAGAAACTTTTTCAGAACTCCAGGCCCATTTCTATTTCTAGTGGCGTTTACTAATTCATATTTGTTCCACTTCGGCAGCATATGCCCCTGCCCTACCCCCTAATTCTCAGGTAATCAGAGCAGGAGCTCTTGAACTGTGGAGAAATTTGACCTGTTAAATATACTGCCAGGATTTTTTGCTGCCTTTGCCTACTCAGAATGCAATGAAATGGTATAGTGACCACCCCCTCACACATGCCTGGGCGCACACACACACCCCACCAGCACTTCACACACGTGCCCCCATCACACATGCCACTCATGTTTCTATACATGCTCCCTTCCAACACATAATTCACACACATACATTCCACATATTCTGACTTATTTTCTTGTTTGTTCTTTCAGAAATTAGTCAGCTAGAGGGGGGCAAGAATGGCAAGGCAAAAGGACCAGAGTCCCAGGTCTCAGAGAAAACAGGACCCTAAGGCTGTCGGCACAACTGTAGTTTTCAGACGGAAGCACGCCCTGTAAGAGCTACAAATCCACTCCCTTTCCTTTTCTAATGGACTCTGTTTCATGTCGACAGTTATCAAAGTGCTCCAGGATGTTGGTATTAGGTTGATGATCCAGCTGAGTTTTTTTTTTTTTTTGCGGTACGTGAGCCTCTCACTGTCGTGGCCTCTCCCGTTGCGGAGCACAGGCTCTGGACGCGCAGGCTCAGCGGCCATGGCTCACGGGCCCAGCCGCTCCACGGCACGTGGGATCTTCCCGGACCGGGGCACGAACCCGCGTCCCCTGCACCAGCAGGCGGACTCTCAAGCACTGCACCACCAGGGAAGCCCTCCAGCTGAGTTTTAATACTTGTGAGTTTTCATCTTTTGTCTTGTGTTGCCGTGGGACTGGTAGGCAAGTACAGATTTATTTTGTTTATTTGTTTTTTCTTTTGCCTTGTTTTTCTCCCAAAGTCCCTGTACAGGCATACCTCGTTTTGTTGCACTTCACTTTACTGAGCTTCTCAGACACTGCATTTTTCACAAATTGAAGGTTTGTGGCAACCCTGCTTCCAGAAAGTCTGTTGACATCATTTTTCCAACAGTCTTTACTCATTTTATGTCTCAGTATCCCGTTTTGGTAATTCTCACAATATTCACACCTTTTCATTATTATTATATTTGTTATGGTGATTTCTGATCAGTGATCTCTGATGTTACTTTGTAAGTGTTTGGGGCAAACTTTGCCCGTATAAGACGGAGGACTTAATTGATAAATGTTGTGTGTGTTCTGACTGCTCCACCAACTGGCCGTTCCCCATATCTCTCCCTCTTCTCAGGCCTCCCTATTCCCGGAGACACAACAATATTTAAACTAGGCTACTTAGTAACCCTACAATGGCCTCTGAGCATTCAAGCCAAAGGAAGAGTTGTGTGTCTCTTACCTTAAATCAAAAGCTAGAAATGATTAAGCTTAGTGAGGAAGGAATATTAAAAGCTGAGATAGTCTGAAAGCTAGGCTTCTTATGCCAAATGGTTAGCCTAGTTGTAAGTGCAATGGAGAAATTCTTAAAGGAAATTAAAAGTGCTAGTCCACTGAACACATGAATGATGAGAAAGTGAAGTAGGCTTATTGCTGAGACGGAGAAACCTTCAGTGGTCTGGATAGAAGATCAAATCAGCTACAACATTCCCTTAAGCCAAAACCCAATCCAGAGCAAGGCTCTAACACTCTTCAACTCTATGAAGGTTGAGAGGTGAGGAAGCTGCAGAAGAAAAGGCTGAAGCTAGCAGAAGTTTGATCATGACATTGAAGGAAAGAAGCCATTTCCAAAATGTAAAAGTTCAAGATGAAGCAGCAAGTGCTGATGTAGAAGCTGCAGCAAGTTATCCAGCAGATCCAGCTAAGGTTATTAATGAAGGTGGCTACATTAAGCAACAAGTTTTTGATGTAGATGAAACAGCCCTGTGTTAGAAGAAGATGCCATCTAGGACTTCCATAGCTAGAGAAGAGAAGTCAATGCCTGGCTTCAAAGCTTCTAAGGACAGGCCGACTCTCTTGCTAGGGGTTAATGCAGCTGGTGACTTTCAGTTGAAGCCAATGTTAATTTACCATTCTGAAAATCCTAGGGCCTTTAAGAACTATGCTAAATCTACTCTGCTTGTGCTCTATAAATGGAAAAACAAAGCCTGGATGACAGCACATCTGTTTACAACATGGCTTACTGAATATTTTAAGGCAACTGTTGAGACCTATTGCTCAGAAATTTGTTTTTTCAAAATATTACTGCTCACTGACAATGCATCTGGTCACTTAGGACCTCCGATAGAGATGTACAAGGAGATTAATCTTGTTTTCATGCCTGCTGATACCACTTCCATTCTGCAGCCCATGGATCAAGTAGTTATTTATACTTTCAAGACTTATTATTTAAGAAATATATTTCTTAAGGTTATAACTGCCATAGATAGTGATTCCACTGATGGTTCTGGGCAAAGTAAATTAAAAGCCTCCTGGAAGATTCAGTATTTTAGATGCCATTAAGAAAATTAGTGATCCATGGGAAGAGGTCAAAATGTTAACATTAACAGGAGTTTGGAAGAAGTTAATTCCAACCCTCATGGATGACTTTGAGGGGTTGAAGACTGCAATGGAGGAAATAACTACAGATGTGGTGGAAATAGCAAGAGAACTAGAACTAAAAGTGGAGCCTGAAGATGTGATTGAATTGCTGCAATGTCATAATAAAGCTTTCATGGATGTGGTTGGCTTCTTATGGCTGAATAGAGAGAGTGGTTGCTTGAGATGGAATCTTCTCCTGGTGAAGATGCTGTGAAGATTGATGAAACGACAACAAAGGATTTAGAATATTACATAAACTTAGTTGATAAAGCAGGGGCAGGGTGTGAGAGGCTGGACTCTAATTTTGAAAGGAGTTCTGCTGTGTGTAAAATACTACCAAACAACATTGCATGCTACAGAGAAACTGAAAGGAAGAAAACAAGAGTCAATAGATGTGGCAGACTTCACTGTTGTCTTATTTTAAGAAATTGCCACAGTCACGCCAACGCTCAGCAACCAACACCCTCATCAGTCAGCAGCCATCAACATCGAGGCAAAACGTCCACCAACAAAAGGATTATGACTCGCCGAAGGCTCAGATAATGGTTAACATATTTTAGCAATAAAGTCATTTAAAATTCAAGTATGTACATTGTTTTTTAGACATAATGTTATTGCACACTTAGTAGACTATTGTATAGTGTAAACTGAACTTTTATATGCTCTGGAAAACCAGAAAATTTGTGTGACTGGCTTTATTGATATATTTGCCTTCTTGCAGTGGTCTCGAACCAAACCAGCAATAGCTCCGAGGTATGCTAGCAGATGTACTGATATTTGTTTGCTCTACCTTACCAATGTTAATATCTAAAAGGAGAAAGTACATTCTTTTTTTTTAAATTTTATTTTATTTACTTTTTTATACAGCAGGTTCTTATTAGTCATCAATTTTGTACACATCAGTGTATGTACGTCAATCCCAATCTCCCAATTCATCACACCGCCATCCCCATCCCCTGCCGCTTTCCCCCGCTTGGTGTCCATACGTTTGTTCTCAACATTTGTGTCTCCATTTCTGCCCTGCAAACCGGTTCATCTGTACCATTTTTCTAGGTTCCACATATATGCATTAATATACGACATTTGCTTTTTTCTTTCTGACTTACTTGACTCTGTATGACAGTTTCTAGATCCATCCACATCTCTACAAATGACTCAATTTCGTTCCATTTTATGGCTGAGTAATATTCCATTGTATATATGTACCACATCTTCTTTAAACGTTCGTCTGTCGATGGGCATTTAGGTTGCTTCCATGACTTGGCTATTGTAAATAGTGCTGCAGTGAACATTGGGGTGCATGTGTCTTTTTGAATTATGGTTTTCTCTGGGTATATGCCCAGTAGTGGGATTGCTGGGTCATATGGTAATTCTATTTTTGGTTTTTAAGGAACCTCCATACTGTTCTCCATAGTGGCTGTATCAATTTACATTCCCACCAACAGTGCAAGAGGGTTCCCTTTTCTCCACACCCTCTCCAGCATTTGTTGTTTGTAGATTTTCTGATGATGACCATTCTAAGTGGTGTGAGGTGATACCTCATTGTAGTTTTGATTTGCATTTCTCTAATAATTAGTGATGTTGAGCAGCTTTTCATGTGCCTCTTGGCCATCTGTCTGCCTTCTTTGGAGAAATGTCTATTTAGGTCTTCTGCCCATTTTTGGATTGGGCTGTTTGTTTTTTTAATATTGAGCTGCATGAGCTCTTCATATATTTTGGAGATTAATCCTTTGTCCATTGATTCGTTTGCAAATATTTTCTGCCATTCTGAGAGTTGCCTTTTGTTTTGTTTGTAGTTTCCTTTGCAGTGCAAAAGCTTTGAAGTTTCATTAGGTCCCATTTGTTTATTTTTGTTTTTATTTCCATTACTCTAGGAGGTGGATCAAGAAAGATCTTGCTATGATTTATGTCAAAGAGTGTTCTTCCTATGTTTTCCTCTAAGAGTTTTATAGTGTCTGGCCTTATATTTAGGTCTCTAATCCATTTTGAGTTTATTTTTGTGTATGGTGTTAGGGAGTGTTCTAATTTCATTCTTTTACATGTAGCTGTTCTGTTTTCCCAGCACCACTCATTGAAGAGACTGTCTTTTCTCCATTGTATATCCTTGCCTCCTTTGTCATAGATTAATTGATCATAGGTGTGTGGGTTTATCTCTGGACTTTCTGTCCTGTTCCATTGATCTACATTTCTGTTTTTGTGCCAGAGCCATATTGTCTTGATTACTGTAGCTTTCTAGTATAGTCTGAAGTCAGGGAATCTGATTCCTCCAGCTCCGTTTTTTTCCCTCAAGACCGCTTTGACTATTCGGGGTCTTTTGTGTCACCATACAAATTTTAAGATTTTTTTGTTCTAGTTCTGTAAAAAATGCCATTGGTAATTTGATGGGGATTTCATTGAATCTGTAGCTTGCTTTGGGTAGTATAGTCATTTTCACAATATTGATTCTTCCAATCCAAGAACATGGTATATCTCCATCTGTTGGTATCATCTTTAATTTCTTTCATCAGTGTCTTACAGTTTTATGTATACAGGTCTTTTGTCTCTCTAGGTAGGTTTATTCCTAGGTATTTTATTGTTTTTGTTGCAGTGGTAAATGGGAGTGTTTCCTTAATTTCCCTTTCAAGTTTTTCATCATTAGTGTATAGGAATGCAAGAGATTTCTGTGCATTAATTTTGTATCCTGCAACTTTACCAGATTCATTGATTAGCTCTAGTAGTTTTCTGTTGGCATCTTGTAGGATTCTCTACGTATGGTATCATGTCATCTGCAAATGCTGACAGTTTTACTTCTTCTTTTCCAATTTGAATTCCTTTTATCTCTTTTTCTTCTGTGATTGCCGTGGCTAGGACTTCCCGAACTATGTTGAATAATAGTGGTGAGAGTGGACATCCTTGTCTTGTTCCTGATCTTAGAGGAAATGCTTTCAGTTTTTCACCATTGAGAATGATGCTTGCTGTGGGTTTGTCATATATGGCCTTTATTATGTTAAGGTAGGTTCCCTCTATGCCCACTTTCTGGAGAGTTTTTATCATAAATAGGTGTTGAATTTTGTCAAAAGCTTTTTCTACACTACTAAGATGATCATATGGTTTTTCTTCTTCAGTTTTTTAATATAGTGTATCACATTGATTGATTTGTTATATTGAAGAATACTTGCATCCCTGGGATAAATCCCACTTGATCATGGTGTATGATCCTTTTAACGTGTTGTTGAATTCTGTTTGCTAGTATTTTGTTGAGGATTTTTGCATCAATATTCATGAGTGATATTGGTCTGTTATTTTCTTTTTTTGTAGTATCTTTGTCTGGTTTTGGTGTCAGGGTGATGGTGGCCTCACAGAATGTGTTTAGGAGTGTTCCTTCCTCTGCAATTTTTGAGAAGAGTTTGAGAAGGGTGGGTGCTAACTGTTCTCTAAATGTTTGATAGAATTCACCTGTGAAGCCATCCGGTCCTGGACTTTTGTTTGTTGGAAGATTTTTAATCACAGTTTCAATTTCATTACTTATGATTGGCCTGTTCATATTTTCTATTTCTTCCTGGTTCAGTCTTGGAAGGTTATACCTTTCTAAGAATTTGTCCATTTCTTCCAGGTTGTCCATTTTATTGACATAGAGTTGCTTGTAGTAGTCTCTTACTATGCTTTGTACTTTAGCGGTGTCTGCTGTAACTTCTCCTTTTCATTTATAATTTTATTGATTTGAGTCCTCTCCCTCTTTTTCTTGATGAGTCTGGCTAATGGTTTATCAATTTTGTTTATCTTCTCAAAGAACCAGCCTTTAGTTTTATTGATCTTTGCTATTGTTTTCTTTGTTTCTGTTTATTGCTGCTCTGATCATTATGATTGCTTTTCTTCTACTAACTTATTGTTTTGTTTGTTCTTCTTTCTCTAGTTCCTTTAGGCGTAAGGTTAGATGGTTTATTTGAGATGTTTGTACTTTCTTGAGGTATTATTGTATTGCTGTAAACTTCCCTCTTAGAACTGTTTTGCTGCATCCCAAAGGATTTGGATCATCGTGTTTTCCTTGTCATTTGTCTCTAGATATTTTCTGATTTCCTCTTTGATTTCTTCAGTGATCTCTTGGTTATTTAGTAAAGTATTGTTTAGCCTCCATGTGTTTGTGCTTTTTACATTTTTTTCCCTGTAATTGATTTCTAATCTCATAGTGTTGTGGTCAGAAAAGATGCTTGATATGATTTCAATTTTCTTAAATTTACTGAGACTTGATTTGTGACCCAAGATGTGATCTATCCTGGAGAATGTTCCGTGTTCACTTGAGAAGAAAGTGTAATCTGTGCTTTTTGGATGGAATGTCCTATAAACATCAATTAAATTTATCTGGTCTACTGTGTCATTTAAAGCTTGTGTTTCCTTATTAATTTTCTGTTTGGACGATCTGTCCATTGCTGTAAGTGAGGTGTTAAAGTCCCCCACTATTATTGTGTTACTGTCAATTTCCTCTTTTAGAGCTATTAACTGTTGCCTTATGTATTGAGATGCTCCTATATTGGGTGCATATATATTTATAATTGTTATATCTTCTTCATGGATTGATCTCTTTATCATTATGTAGTGTCCTTCCTTGTCTCTTGTAACATTCTTTATTTTAAAGTCTATTTTATCTAATATGAGTATTGCTACTGCAGCTTTCTTTTGATTTCCATTTGCATGGAACATCTTTTTCCATCCCCTCACTTTCAGTCTGAATGTGTCCCTAGGTCTGAAGTGGGTCTCTTGTAGACAGCATATAGATGGGTCTTGTTTTTGTATCCATTTAGCAAGCTTGTGTCTTTTGATTGGAGCATTTAATCCATTCACGTTAAAGGTAATTATCTATATGTATGTTCCTATTACCATTTTCTTAATTGTTCTGGGTTTGTTTTTGTAGGTCCTTTTTTTCTCTTGTGTTTCCCACTTAGAGAAGTTCCTTCAACATTTGTTATAGAGCTGGTTTGGTGGTGCTGAATTCTCTTGGCTTTTGCTTGTCTGTAAAGCTTTTGATTTCTCCATTGAATCTGAGTGAGATCCTTGCCCAGGAGAATAATCTTGGTTGTAGGTTCTTCCCTTTCATCACTTTAAGAATTTCATGCCAATCCCTTCTGCCTTGTAGAGTTTCTGCTGAGAAATCAGCTGTTAACCTTATGGGAGTTCCCTTGTATGTTATTTGTCGTTTTTCCCTGCTGCCTTTTTCTTTGTCTTTAATTTCTGCCAGTTTGATTACTATGTGTCTCCTTGGGTTTTTCCTGCATGGGACTTTCTGCACTTCCTGGATTTGGGTCACTATTTCCTTTCCCATGTTAGGGAAGTTTTCGAGTATAATCTCTTCAAATATTTTCTCAGTTCCTTTCTCTCTCTTTTCTCCTTCTGGGACCCCTATAATGTGAATGTTGTTGCATTTAATGTTGTCCCAGAGGTCTCTAAAGCTGTCTTCATTTCTTTTCATTCTTTTTTCTTTATTCTGTTCCACAGCAGTGAATTCCACCATTCTATCTTCCAGGTCACTTATCTGTTCTTTTGCCTCAGTTATTCTGCTATTGATTCCTTCTAGTGTATTTTTCATTTCAGTTATTGTGTTGTTCGTCTCTTTTTTTCTTCTTTAATTCTTCTAGATCATTGTTAAACATTTCTTGCATCTTCTCAATCTTTGCCTTCATTCTTTTTCTGAGGTCCTGGATCATCTTCACTATCATTATTCTGAATTCTTTATCTAGAAGGTTGCCTATCTTCACTTCATTTAGTTGTTTTTCTGGGGTTTTGTCATGTTCCTTCATCTGGTACATAGCCCTCTGCCTTTTCATCTTGTCTGTCTTTCTGTGAATGTGGTTTTTGTTCCACAGGCTTCAGGATTGTAGTTCTTCTTGCTTTTGCTGTCTGCCTTCTGTTGGATGAGGCTATCTAAGAGGCTTGTACAAGTTTCCTGATGGGAGGGACTGGTGGTGCATAGAGCTGGCTATTCATCTGGTGGGCAGAGCTCAGTAAAACTTTAATCCACTTGTCTGTTGATGGGTGGGGCTGGGTCCCTCCCTGTTGGTTGTTTGGCCTGAGGTGACCCAACAGTGGAGCCTAACTGGGCTCTTTGGTGGGGCTAATGGCGGACTCTGGGAGGGCTCACGCCAAGGAGTACTTCCCAGAATTTCTTCTGCCAGTGTCCTTGTCCTCACGGTGAGACACAGCCACCCCCGCCTTTGCAGGAGACCCTCCAACCCTAGCAGGTAGGTCTGGTTCAGTCTCCTGTGGTGTCACTGCTCCTTTCCCTGGGTCCTGATGCACACACTACTTCGTGTGTGCCTTCCAAGAGTGGAGTCTCTGTTTACCCCAGTCCTGTCTAAGTTCTGCAATCAAATCCTGTTAACCTCCAAAGTTTGATTCTCTAGGAATTCCTCTTCCTGTTGCCGGACCCCCAGGTTGGGAAGCCTGACATGGGGCTCAGAACCTTCACTCCAGTGGGTTGACTTCTGTGGTATAAGTGTTCTCCAGTTGGTGAGTTATCCACCCAGCAGTTATGGGATTTGTTTTCATTGTGCTTGAGCCCTTCCTACTGTCTCATTGTGGTTTCTCCTTTGTCTTTGGATGTGAGATATCTTTTTTGGAGAGTTCAAGTGTCTTCCTGTTGATGATTGCTCAGCAGTTAGTTGTGATTCTGGTGCTCTTGCAAGAGGGAGTGAGAGCTTGTCCTTCTACTCCACCATCTTAAACCAACCTCAGAAACTACATTCTTATGGAATTATAAAATGCTACACTATGACTGTATTACTAATATGGTTTTTAAATTATTCCTTTGACTTTTTATACAAAAAAATACATTTTCTTACTGAGGAACAATGACGGACTGACTACTGACTCTATGACTAACTTTGTGACAGTCCTGATTTCACCGTGGAAAAAAGATCCCAAAGCCATTTTAAGAACTTATTCATGATTGGTTGCTCAGCAAACCAGGTGGAAACCACTTAGAGTGGCATATGTGCACAGGAAACAGAGAATCATGCAGCCCACACCCGCAAAACTGCACCCATATGATGAACCTGTTTCCTGATATTCCAAAACACATGAAGAAATGTAGTGCTAAGACACTCAATAAATAAACTCTCTCCAAATGGAAAATTTTATAGAACATTCTGATAATTTAGGCTACGTATGCCTAGGATATCCAAAGAGATGAATGAAGAGATTTACTATTAAAAGAATAACTACCAATTATGGAACAAAGGCATGCAGAATTGATATTAGAAAACATAATTATTAAGTAAATCAATTTGGGATCTTGAATATGAAACGTACAACAACAGTTAAAGAAGAAATTAGTGACCTGGAAGAAAATACTATTTATACCCACATCTGATTATTTTACTCCACACATTTAATGAATTTTTTCCTGTAGTTCCCTTTGCTTTAAGATAAAAATTTAAAGTTCTCAGCTTGCATTGTCTATACACCCCTACAAATCCCAGCTGTACTTTCTGCATCTCTATCTCAGAGCCCTCTTCTCCCTTGTTCTCTGGGCTCCAGTTTTTCAGTTGTCCTCTTTTCTGGAGTTCTTTCAGTTTGCCATATTTTAGCCTTACACTTAATATTCTTTGAAATACTAGATGTTTCATCTTCCCAGGCAAGATTTCCAAGTGAGGTCAAGGGTTCCTATCATTTATACTGTTCTGGCTTCAGTGCAGGAGTATGTATACACTTACTTACATGCCATGAGAATATGAGCACCAAAATGGCAGAGTTTAAGCTGCTCTGTTCACTGCCACAGCCTCAGCACTTGAGATAAAGCCTAGTTTCTAGGAGGCAGGTAGTATACGTTTTGTCAGATATTTGATTAGCGTGGCTGTATGATTATTGGCTGTCTTCACTTAGACTAGGAGTTCCCCGAAGGCAGTGCCATGCTGTTTTCTTTGTCAGGTTATCCTCTGTTTTGAGTACCGTGTCTAGCACATAAAAGTTCAGTAAATATTTGTCCATGAATAAAATTATATTTTTAAGATGCATAAAGCAGGATGCCTAGTAGTATGGCTGTGTTTATGCCTGCCCTTTCTAGTAGACTGAGTTTCTAGACATTCTTCTCTTTTATTCATTTTTGAACCTCCACAGAGCCCAGCAGAATCCTTTCCAGTAAGTGCTTGCTTACTAATTATTTGGTTGGATAAGCAAATGAATGAAAACATCCACAATAATATTAGCAAATAGGATGTAAGATATGAAAAGGCTTTTTTTATTGAAACCACAGGACTTAACCCTAGAATGCTGAGCTGATATCACACCAGGAAAATTAACAGAACACATCAAAAGAAAACATTGTTAAAATCTATGTAATTATCTCAAATGCCAAGAAAGTATCTGATAAAAATTCAACAGCTATTTGACATAAACATACCAAAAGAGAAAAAATAAATAAAAGGAAGGAGAGCTGCTTTTTTCACAAGGCAGAAGTGCAAGTTTCAATGAGCATTACCTTTAATGTAGAAATACAAGAGACTTCCTAAAACAAACAGGAATAAAGCAGACATGCCTCACCTCATTGTTGCTGATAACATTATTTAAGTTTTAAATAATCATGAAAAATAATGTTGAAAATATAATTACTAGATCTCAAAATCTTTAGTGTGCTCCTAGGATGATCTTAAGGATAAATTAGCAGGTAAAACATTGCTTTAAATGTGTGTACTAGAAAAAGAAAAAGAAATACAATTGTTTCTTTTGGGTCATGACTAAGAGACCTAAAACACAAGTAAAAATAATACACTAAATGCTAATGGGGGAAATAGACAAAAAAGTAGCAAGTGAAAAAAATGACAAGTTATAACTACAGTATTAAAACCTAAAATCAGTTGACTATAATTTGCAAAGAAAGAACATGGATAACCTAAAAAAAAAAGCTACTGTTTGTTATTACCACTAGAAATTGCATTAGTTAGACACCGATACATGATATGATGGACTCTAAGCTTAAATTATTTCTCATGCACATAACACCTTGAATTGTAGGTATTATTGTCTCTTTTTCACCAATCAGAATCAAGGTGGGAGCATGGCTCAGCAGCTAAACACACTAAGCCAGGTTTGGTCCCTAACTAAGGGCTTTTTAATATTACAGCAGCAAGGCCAAGAAAACACAAGTAGCAATAAAACACTAGATGAGCATATACACAAGCTGGAAGCTCACACACACACATTTTAATCCAAATAATTAAGATCAAAGCCATTATCAATATGATGGTCTTAAGAAAGGAGTGAAACATATTCCAAAATGTAACAGCAAAAATGACAATGGACAGTCGTTAGTGACACAGGAAGAATTAGGGAAAACTATCCCTTATGATGATAACCTGCCTAAATGTGATCCCTGGGGAATTTCTTCCATGTCTAGCTATGGATACTCCCTAACCAAAACATTTTTTAAAAAATAAATTGGGCCTAGGGATGGTAATCAGTTCTTGTCCAAGTTACTATATCTTGATTGCAATAACTGAAAGTGACAGACACAAAAAACACCAAACTTGTAAATCAATATCATTCTGAGTGTTTTCAATTCTTAATGCACCATACATATACATATGATTATATGTGATATGACTAAATGATTTTATATATATATAAATACTTTATATATAAAGTATTTATATATATATATAAAATACTAACTGTGCAAAACTTTGAGTAAGGTCCTTAGGATACTCCTTAGAATTGAAATCTCCTCCCATCCACATTCCCACTTGTATGATCAACGTGTAATGTTTGAGAGAGAGTTTGTGTATATTTCTTTAGTGTTGGTCATTGAAGTCTATTTTAGTATTTATTTCTCTTCTGTTGAAGTATGTTGAGAGCATGTGGCATGTCCCTGTCACATGTCATTTTGTGAGCTCTCTCCGTACCTCTGCTACTTAACACGTTATTGTTCTGTTGAGATTTGTAATTTTATTTTTGTTGATTATTTAACTTGAGGTGTTTTGGTGGGGTCTTGTTTGTATCTCTAGGAACAATAATATTTCTAATTTTCTTACATTTTTATCGCAATAATCTATCCATGTATGACCCAAATAATTAAAAAAGGTGAAAACTTTCAGACTTAATAGGATCAAGGAAGTAAACACTTTAGCATCCAGTTTTCCCAGGAAGAGAAACAGTTACTCCCAGGATACTAACAGATCCTGTGTCTCCTCTTTGAACCCAGTTTTCCTCCCCAGGGACCACTTATTCATTTGTACGGCAAGGAGTTCTTAGTTTTATTACCACTTCTAGAAGCTGGGGACATTTAGTCATGTGTAGGACTTCTCTCTGTTCTGAACTGCATCTCAGAAAAACAGGTAGAGCCAAAGCCATCTCCAGAATTGCAGAAAAGCTTTGTCCAGCGGCACATTCTACAGTGCTGTTTTTAGGGTCATTGTAGGTTTTTTATTTGAATCCTACTTTCTTACTTACTAGCTATGTGACCATTGGCAAGGTCCTAAATCGCTATGAACCCCAGGTTTCTATTTTTCTAAAAAAGTGATCATCTTAGTGCTTACTTCCTAGACTTCTCATGAGGATAATTAGCAAGTCATAATGACAGCAAACATTCACTGGGTTTTTGACACACTTGAAATATTTTGAGTACTGTATTTTTGAGTCATTTTAAAAAATGTAATGCTAACCGTTCTATAGCGTAGTTATTTTATCTCCATTTATACGTAGGAAACCACGGCTCAAAATGCTCACCTAATTTGTCCAAAGTCCTACAGTTAGTTGATCCAGATTTCAAACCCTCATCTCTTGGGCCCTCAGTGTCTATATTTCCAGACTGGGCCTCACATATTATTCAGTGATCAATAATTTTTAGCTTTTATTAGGAAAACTTTGAAACACATTTTTCCAGAAGCTCTCAATTGACAAACATGGCAACACATCTCTTTCACACATAAATAACTCTTCTTTTCTTTTCAGTAAATGTTATAACCTATTGCTTGCATTCCCATGAATCCATTGAGTGCCAGATGTTGGAGGTACATATGATACTTTCTTATCTGTCACCTTTGTCACCTGTCTCCTGGTTCAGACATGAGAATGGGTTCTTTCCTTTATCTTCTCCATCAGTTCTGCCATCTGTAACCTCTACCTGGACTTTTGGTTTCTCAGCAAGTGCAAGAGTGCCCCAGTCTGTCATCACTGTTGCTTTTTCTTTTCTCCAACTGCTGGATCTTGAGTTAATAACTTTAAATTTGGAACCATCCATTCTTCCATAGCTGTTCTGTGCTTTTCCCATCTTTATGGAGACACACTGCAGGAATAATTCTTGCCACTGACTCACCCTTGTATTTGGTGACAGGGTCATTTTTTTTTATTGCATCACTTATTGATTTTGAACTTGATGCTTTCTTATTGAATCTAGTCATTCTTTGTTTCTCACATTTCTTTTTTTGACTGCTAGATCTGATCAGGAGGTGGTGACCTGAAATTCTATTTATTCTGCCATTTTCCTGGATGGTCTGTGACTCACTAGTATAGGAATGAATGTTAAAATTGTTATACCTTTGAAATCTTGAAATCACTCATAAATGACAGTGATAATTGAGAGCGCAGTGAACACTAAGTGAAGTTCCTGTAAGGCTTCTGAGGAATGAATGCTTCAGTATTGGATTTGATTCAGGAGAAAAAGATTAAAGCATTTTCCTTTCTCATCCTGATTATTCTTTTACCATATATCTAATTTTATCCCATGACAGAGAAGAGATTTGAAATTGTGTTTGAGATAGTACACTAATGTTTTCTTCTGAATATCGCTTTTTCACTGTTTTGACTAGAAGTACTCAATAAATGATCTTGATGGACGCTGGGAATAACTTTTATAATGAAAGGGGATGTTGAAGTGGAGAAGATTCAATGAAAGGTTCCTAAATAGAAACTCCTCTTGAATATAAAGAACATGGCATTGGCAGATGACCTTGTAAGAAATGTTACTCCAGAAGATACTATTGGACCTTTTATTCTTTCCACCTCTCTGTAACTTCTTGTCTTTCTTGTCTTGTCAACATCTCACTATGTTCCTTTATTAATCCCTACCCTTGAGCCCTAGTATTGAGGGCAGCCTTCATTTTCACTTCAGTTCAAGGGTCTTGCGTCTTAATTAAGTTGTCCTTGAGTCTGACTGTCAGCCCCCAAATTCAGCTCATTATTTCTCTTTTTGGACCAGAGACCACCTGTAAAATAGGATACCTAATGATGTTCCCTGATGTTCCAGAGGCCCCCAGCTGGGTGTGCATATGAGACTTGCTAGTAGGACCTTCCTAATGTAACTCTAGAGCAAAGGCAGACCCAGACTCCATAGAGTTCCAGAGAGAACTGGAACATTTTAAATTTATGAGTGCATTTAAAAAAGGCTTTAAAAATTATTTTTGACACAAAATACAATACAATGTGCCTGAGAGATAAACAAGATAGTAAAACATTTCTAAATATATAAATTCAGTATGCATTGTATAATTGTGAGGCACAGATTACATTGATATTGTGTTGTACCCTTAGCCCAACACTGTGAGGAATTTCCAGGGGGAAAATGACTAAATAAAGTATGTTCTTAATGGAAAGAAAAATTAATCTAGAAGCAAAAGCACATGATTTTTCATTCAAATATGATATTAGTTTGCTGTGTGGCCATAGATAAATCACAGCACTTTCCTGAACTTCGTTTTCCTTATTTTTTCTTCTTTTTGTGGATAATATTGGTTACCAGATTACATATAACTGGATAAGGTTAAAGTGCAAATTAATTTATAAAGTTTTTTTGTTGTTGTATTTTTGCGGTAGGCGGGTCTCTCACTGTTGTGGCCTCTCCCGTTGCGGAGCACAGGCTCCAGACGCGCAGGCTCAGCGGCCATGGCTCACGGGCCCAGCTGCTCCGCGGCATGTAGGATCCTCCCGGGCCAGGGCATGAACCCGTGTCCCCTGCATCGGCAGGCGGACTCTCAACCACTGCGCCACCAGGGAAGCCCTGTAAAGTATTTTTGAAATGTAGGAGACTTTGGCCTTTAAAATGGCAGAGTAAAGACAATACAGCCCCTTCTCGTGAAAATTAAAACAAGCAGAAAAAGACACCTTTAGTGAAACTAACCCTCAGTGAAATATATGAGGAAGGGCTCCAGATTCTAGTGTGCAGTTTCAAAAGTAGATGGTATACCCTTCTGAGCAAACAGTCTCTTATTTGGTACAGTAAAAGCTAGTTGGATTGTCCCTGTAACCCACTGAACATGATGGGACAACAGGGGGACCTGAGGCTGAAACAGGACACATTGAAACCCTCTACTGTATCGGAAGCAGTCAGGTGTTGGGCCAGGGCTGGAGGAGAAACTCCCATCTGAGCAGTCCTGAGTGGCTGATCTCTCTTGGCTGGGGAGAAGTAAAGGCTACACAAACCTAAACACAGAAGCTCATTGTAATGCATTTCAAGGTCAACCAGGAACAATTGCTTTTGTACTGGATCCCAGGGTGGGGATCCAGTGAATTCCAGATACCATATTCAAAGAAACTTCCTGCATATAGTTTAAGAAGACTCACCCTATTTCAAGGTGGTGAAAAGGAGGGAAATGTTATAGGATAAATACAAAGGTACTGAAAGAAGAATAAGTGGAATGGAATAGAAAACAAATGAAAAACATTCACCAGGAAAAATTTGCCATGAAGAAGATGAAACTAATGGCCAAATATATTACCATAAGTAAACAACATACCTTATTAAAGCAATGACCTTTCTAAAGTGTTGAAGCAGAGATCCAGAACACAAGAAATTAAGGAAAAGCATAGCAATAAAAACAAAAGATCACATCAAAGTACTCATTCACACCCATCATTATCTGTCCTAGGTCAGATAAACAAAAAAACCCAACAAAACAAATCCAACCCAACCCAACCCAAACCAAAACAAAACCAAAAAACAGAAGGAGATGGCATATAAGCAGATAAAACAAGGAAAATAGAAAAGAATGTTAAAACTAACAAAGAAATGAAAGTATATTGGAAGTAACACAAAGGAGAACAGAAGTTGCTGAAATATATCATGAAAGGCGTGGAAATTGAATAAAGTGAAACAGAAATTTTCAATAAACAATGAGTTAAAATGATCATAAGATTAGATGAAAATAAATAATCTGGAAGACAACAATAAATTAAAAAGTTTCAACATATCTAAATGGTGTTCCTGAAAAGGAGAAATGAACAACATGTAGAGAAGAAAAAAATATTGAAAGTTATTTTACCAGATACGAAGACATTTTGAGAAAAAACATTTTTGACTTGAACCTGTGGTATGAAAGCCAACACTCTGGAAAAATTGGCACACAGTAATCAGCATCAATGTCCTAATTGGCTTGACTTCTGAAATAAAAGGGAATCCTTTGGGAAGCTTGGAATAAGATCAAGTGACCTCAGAATTCCCCTCAGCAATATTCTGCATTAGGGGAGAGCAGATCAATGACTCCTGTGTCTTTGGGGAAGACCGTGTGACCTAGCTTCCTAAACTTAGCTAATATATTGTTCAAAGTAAAGGCAACTGACAAACATTTTCTGACATGTAATGATTCTGGGAATCTAGTTTTCAGATTCCTTTAAATGTATTCTTCCTACAAAAATGAATGGAGGAACTATGGCAAAAAGACTTGTGTATTTCTGTAGTAATGATTGATAATTATTGTAATAAACATTGTAATGGTAATACTTCTCTCAGTTATGTAAAGAATTAGATGCTCAATTTGTTGGACTTAGAAAGGGACAATAGAATCCTCTCTTGCAAAACCTTCAGTCCAGTGGAGAAAATACACATTTTATATTATAATAAAATGAATACTTAAGTTAAGTCCCAGTGTGTATAGGGGAGAGGAACTTTGGTGGCAGCAGCAATGGCCAACAGAATCTTATAAAAACATAAATCCAGTCTTATGATGCAATATGGTTTGGGTAACTTATCAGAGACCTAGGACGGATAATGATGGGTGTGAATGAGTACTTTTCTGTGATCTTTTGAACAAAGTTGTGATGAAAGTCTATATCCTCTCCTTGGCACACCCTCTTGATGTCTTTATTGTTCGCTGTCTGTTGCCTGTGTTTATAGTAGAGATGGATCTTCTCCTGAGGGACATTTGCTTACATTCCAGACTTTGCTCAGGAGCCTCTGCATTTTGACCCTCTTTCTAGTTACTGATATACAGACGTTTGTTGGTTTTTCTCTTTCAATAAATTTATGGACATGATTTCTCGGAAACTTGTTCTGGACCTTCTTTTTGTCTATACTTCCTCCCTAGGATGTCATTCAGTCCAATGGCTTAATACCATCTATATTCTGATGAGTCTCCTGAGATTCAGGTTTGTGTATTTCTGTATTTGTCTCTGTGTCTACCAGATGATTTTCAGATGCTTTCAGCACATAGCACTTTGGTCTCCTCCCCACACTCACTCCTCCCCCATTCTTCCTATTCATGATAAATGGCACCATTATACAATCAGGTGGTCACACCAGAAACCTTGTGGTTCCTCTTGATGCCTCTATGTCCCTTCCTTGTCTGTGCCACCACCACCTACTCACTCTCACCTATGAACCTTTAACTCATCCACCAGAAAACGTGTTTGTTCTTCCTCCAACATAAATCTCAACTTCAGCAACTCCTCTTCATTTCCACGACCACCAGCTATACCAGGCAAACCACCATTGTTTTACCTCTTGTCTGTTTCAGTGATCCCTACACTTTCCCCTTCCATAAACCCTTCTTCAAGGGCAATTTGAGTGACCTTCATGAACCGAAACACATGACTTCCTCGTGCAAAACCATCTTCACTGGCTTTTAGCTGCATGCAAGAGGACACGAGGAAACACCCAAACCTTACAAAGGTCCGAAGGTCATCTCAACGTAATGTGGTCTCTTCTTTGGTTTTTCCAATCTAATTTTTCACTCTTCTTCTTCCTCCTCCCGCCATTACCCCACTATACTCTAACTTAATGGTGTTTTTGAAATAATTTCTAGAAGTGTTCCTGGTCTCAATTTAAAGGAAATTTAATTACATAAAGGTCTCTGTAGAAAAACTTTCTCTGTACTCTGTCTAAATGAATGCCTCCCCAAGAGATTCTCCATCTCAGCAGCTTGTTCATTTCCTCCAGAGTAGCTGACCACAGGCTGTGGTTACGTTTTTTTGTGACCTTGTTTGTGTCCCCCTCATCTGGACTATAAGTTCCAGGAGGGTAGGGATGATGTGATTGGCTTCCTTACTCTCTGAGCTTCAGTTTCCACCACAGTGTAGTAACATAGTAGGCCCTCAAGAGTAGGCACAGAGTAGGTCCCCAATACATAATTGTTGAATGAATGATTTAAGTTCAGTTTGGTTAAAACTTTTGTTAAAAAATCAAACATTATTAGCAGCACAAAAAAAAAAAAGAAAAATGGGGAAAGAGAGAGGAGCCAGAGCATGGAAGGCATTGTAAAATTCACTGAGATTTGGGTTTCAATTAGTGGTTTCAACTGACCAAGTTCTTTCCACTGAGGCAAGTCAAGAGAGGCCAGAGAGAGAACGCTGAGGAGACTGATGCTGACAACGTAGCCCACGCTGCACTCGTCGCCACCTCACCCATGGTGGTTATTACTACACAATGTACTGGGTCTCCACACGCAAGTTTCTTCCTGTGGCTTTGCCTGCCATGTTGCTCTGTAATTGGAACTGTTTATATTTCCTTTCCTGGCAAAAACCCTGGAGAGAAAGGACTTTACTTCAGTCTTACCTTATATTCATCCTTTCCAAGATTTTATTTTATTTTTCTAAAGTGCCCTAATTAGACTCAGTTTCTTCCTTGCGTTCTCAGGAACTTGAGTGACAGTAATTCTGTTAAATTTGGGGAGCCATATGAGACCGGAGCAGGGATTAGCAAACACTGGTCTGCAGGCCAAATCTAGCCTGTTTTTCTAAATAAAATTTCGTTGGAACACAGCCACACCCATTCATTTATGTGTTGCCTTCTAGCTATAACTGCAGTGCGGAGTAGGTGCTGCTGAGATTTTGTGGTCCAGAGCCAGAAATATTTACTCTCTTCTAGGAAAAGATTGCTAATATCTGAACAAGGATATAATCTCCTTTATTCTAAGCCTTCGATGTAGCGTTAGAAGAGTTTAACTGCTTTTTTGATATCTCCATTTATATATTAATAATTAATTTGAGGGGAAATCAGATTTTGTTTATACCTCCCAATATCACCTAGTCCAGACCCTATGATGTTCCAGGCATTTGCTTAATCGATACATAAAGCTTTCTGTGACCTTTCCATCCCAAGGAGTCTGTTGCTGCTTTCAGCTTCCGTGGTGTTTTGCCTCACATAGCACTTTATCTCCCATAGTGCTGGAGCTCACCTGGTGCTTTATCTCCTGTGGCACTCACCATTTTGACCTTGCATGTGAATCATGTGTGTGCATGGCTACAGGCCTACTGGTGTGGCACTGTGTAAAGAAAATTGTAGTTTGAGTATGACAGATTGTTAGGCTCTGAGCTGCATAATGTTAGTTTGGCCAAAAAGTTCGTTCGGATTTTTCCATCCTGTGTGATGGAAAACCCGAACGAACTTTTTGGCCAACGAATAGCAAGGATTGTGCCTCTTTTGCTGACCTGGAAACTTGCCCAGTGCCTGCCACGTGGTAGACATTGGCATGAATACGCCTGAACCACACCTTTATACGAATAAGGACTTGCCTCCTTGTTTTCTATTGATGCCCATAGAAGTGGATTAAACCAAGCATTATTCAGCATACCCCACCCCAGGATATACATCCCCACGCCCCCAACACACACACACTTCAAGAACTTGAAGGTAACTTTGGGGCACTGTACTTTTATAGTCATTGGTTTGAATTCCAGCTCTATCATTTATCAAGGCACTTTGGACAAGATATAAAATATGATGTTTGATTTCATCATCTTTCACATGCAGCTGATTGTAGCCACCTCTCAGACCTGTAGGAGGAAGTAAATGAGGTATCGTCTGGAAGGAACCTGCAAGCCTCTAGGTCATGGTAGATGGTCAGTAAAGGTCAGTTGTGTCCCAAAGACCTGTGACTTCTATACCAAGCCACCTAGGGAAGTCCTGCTTCCCAGCCGTGTCCTCCCACTGACTCCTAGTCTCCTGGGATGTGGGAGCCACTCTTCTTGACGGCAGGTGACTTTCCTGCTCCCTGTGATTCCTGATCCCCTCATTCAATCTTTCCCACATAGCATTACAAGCTGCCACATTGCTGAAGCTAAAACTCTGAGTCATTATTGCTGTTTCTTCCATCTAGTCCATCAGCAAACCTCCCTAGATATATCTTTAATCTATCCATTTCTCAGTCATCTGATTAGCCCAAACCACTAGTTTCTTCTCCCTGGTCTGATAGGATAAAACCTTCTTACGGGTCTTCTACCTCCATCTCCAAAGGAAGTTGGATGATCTTTTAAACACACGTATCAGGCAGCGTCTTCTCAAAACTCCGAATGATTTCCCATGATGATTGTCATGAAATCAAATTCCCCTACCATGGTCTGCAGAGCCCTCATGACGATACTCCAACTAATTTTATATCCTGGAGATTTTTTGACAGTGTACCAGGCTTGAGGCCCCATGGACTGATGTCAGTGACTTCAAAAACCAAACTTTTTCCTGCCCCAGAATCTTTGCGCCTGCTGTTCGTTCTGCCTTTACACCTTTCTGCCTCTTTTTGCGTGGGTCTCTCTTTATATCTATCAGGAGACAGTTACAGTTCTACTGTCAGAAACCTCTAAGTACCCTGTGCTTCCTATCACTTTTCTTAGAATCCTGTTTTTCTACTTATTCTTATCACGATTTGTAATTCTATATGTAGCAAGTATTTACTTCTGTGTTTGTGTGGTGAGATCCTACTTCTTTATATATGTCTGCTTGGGTCATTAGTATATGTCCAGCCCCAGTGGATTATTTTACTATATAGCAGTGCTTAATAAATTATTTTTGAGTGAATGAGTGAACGAATGAACCATGACTTTAGGTAGATTTACCTCTCCACCATATGTTTTCCTTTGAATGTAAATGGCTGGCTGAAATTCTGCCCTGTGTATTGAAATGTATCTTTTCTGAGAAGGTTGTGAATATACCAGTGATTTAAAAAAATGAATGGAAGTCCTTACATGACTTTTACTCTAAGTCCCTTTCAAGATGATGCTTTTCTCAAATCTTGGAATAAGAAAAAAATAAATGCATTTTGTTGGTTTGCTCTTCAGCATTTTAATTTTCCAAGAGCTTGGAGAATTCTCTTTGAAGTTTAGTGCACCAAAAAGTGTAATAAAATGTAGTATTTCTTCCAGGTTTCAGCTGATAAGGAACATTTTAAAATATCTTTCGGCAATCTCACAATGTATTCTCTGTAACCTTAAATGTGAAGATATTGATTTTAAAATATTGGAAGTAGTCATAAAGCTAAGATTCTGCATTAGCTGCATATCTCAGAATGATTTTAAAAAAGACAAGGGTCTTGATTTTAAGTGGAATTATGAAATGTTTTATGAGATGTTTTTTTACAAAGCCTGCATTTTCTATAACTCATGAATATTCTCGTAGTGTTCTTTCACCATTTTAGACTCGAGCAAAACGAACTTGAATTCAGACTGTGTTCTAAGTATCACTGATGACATTAACTCTCCTATAAAATAAGCATATATGAATGCCTGTTTTAAAAAGCTTAAAAAATATTTTTGGGTTATGTAATATATTAATTATTGTACCATGAAGTGACAATTGTTATCCCAATTTTGCCAGCAAGGAAAGAATCTTACAGGAAAAGACCTTGCTAGAAGTCCCACTGAGAGTATAGGGCTGTTAGCATTTGGACTCAAGCTCTTTACACTGCACAGCAATATTCTTTCCATTGCTGATTGCCTTCTGGCTTTTTTATCGTCCAGTCTTGTCTCTTTTCTTTCTCCACCCCCACTACTTGATCCCAATTGCCATTCCCTTTCGCCTGTCTCCTGGAGGCCACCATTCTAATTTACATGATGTGTATATTTTGATTTCTATGTATTCTTGCAGAATGTGTATTATTTTGTATGCATGCATTTTTACTTAATGCTATTTCATGTTTTGTTTGAGTAAATACTCTATTTTTAAAGATTCCTCCATATGAGCATTCCTGTATGTGAGCATCTAAGCTTTTGCATCTCACTGTTGCGAGATACCTTCTTGGTGTGCATCTACCACATTTTCTTATCCTTTATCTCAGTGATGGAGAGCTAATTTTCTTCCAACTCCCTTCCATTTAAATGACTATGTAAATAACATACATACTTTCATACAGTATGCAACTTTTTCTTTGGGGATATATATCTAGGAATAAATTTCCTCTGACGTAATGCATATGTCACTTAATTTGGGTCATTAGGCCTGAGTTACATTATCTTACCTAGTGGTTTTCCTGTGTCTCACACCAATTTTTTCCAATTTAATTGGTGTACAGTGATTTAATAAAGTACAGTACTTTATTATTGTTTTAATTTTCCTGATTACTATTAAATTTAAGCTTCTCTTTGTTTACTTATCAGCATCAGGGTTCCCTCTTCTGTAAATTCTCTATTCATATCATTGCCTAGTTTTCTGTTTTGGCTCTTTCTCTACTTGTTGATTTGTAAGAGTTTCTTGTCATCAGTCTTAAATATTACAAATATTGTCTCTCATTCTGTCGTCTACTAAAATTTTTAGCTTATATTTTTTGGTGCTTTCCCCATGTCACAAAAATATTCTCCTATAGTTTTTCCTAAAAACTATAGTTTTACTTCTTATACTTAGATTTTTAATTCATGTTTGTATGTGGTGCTAGCTTATTTCTAGCTTTATTTTTGCTATAGAATGAACCAGTGTTTCTAATACCATCTATTAAGCAATAGAATATCTACCATATTTTCAGATTTATTTATGAAGAGAATTTATTTTTACATCTGGAGAAAGGAAAATAACTCTTTAATATCAAAATGCCTTTCCCACAATAGAAATTCAATGAACATTTTTTTCCTTATGGATACAAATAACATTTTATGTCTGTTGTGGATCTAATCAAAAATGCTTTTGGTATGTTTGTGAGTCTGTAAAGGCGCATTTCCTTTTGTTCTTCCTGCTTTAGGCTAGAGTTCTGAGTGGAACTGTCATGGGATTTTAAGTTGAGTATTTCAAACAACTCTTCTTTGTTCCTGGCAATTAACATACCATTATTGATACAGTTTTACATGATTATGTCAGTTTAAATGAGAAACTAAAATTGAAAGGAAATTCTCATTGATTAAGGATAATTTATTTGAATTTGTAAATTATATGCATTTGAGACAAATGGTCATCATTTGCAGGCCTTTATTTCATCTCCAAACACAAAGATGGAAATGCAGATTTATGATTAGTTGAAAATAAAAGTTTGATAATAGCACTGCATGAATTTTATAGATTCCTTTTTCTCTAAATGATGACTGCTTAAGTTGGAATTTTTGAACTAGAACTGAAGGGGAAGATGAAAAGTTAGAAATGTGTTCCTAATTCCATTTAGGGAAACAGACTTTCAGTCCACAGAGATCTCTGACACTATTTCAGGGAATAATCTAGTGGAGGAAGATGGACCAGAGTGAAGCATTTAGCTGATTATGTAGTTCATTCAAGAATAAATAGGCTATTTACTTTGTCCGAAAGTTCAATAGATTTGGATTTCAGTCAAATGGAACGACATTAGATCTTCCTTTATTAATGTTGATACAAGTGTGTTTAGAGAGGGCTTCTGTGAATTACTGCTAATAATTTCTTTATTGGTTGAGTTTTCTTGTATCTCATTTGCTCAGTGCTTCAATTTTGTAGAGATCATCTGATTTTTGACAACATTATGAGGTGGGGAAGTGTATTCATCCAACTTCATAATGCCAGTGTTTCACTCCTGTAACTTTGTAACTCTCTTAAGCGAATGCTGGAGAAGGAGGTTGCAAGAGGAAAGGTTTTGTTAAGGATGCACACACTTTTGGAGATGACATACTTTGAATTTGTGGTAGAATATATGAGATCTGCTGATTTTCTGAGCTAGAAAAATTCATACTTTCTATATATATTACAGCAGTGTCAGAAATGATCTCTAAGAAGTAGGTGTAAAAAACTTGTAAAAAAGACAATGTTGCATTTGAATTATGGATGAAATCCAAATTATAAAAACATTTAAATATATCCCTTGAAAATATAAATTCTTTGTCATAATTTGAGATTTAGTGGGAGCTCTAATATATAGGAGAGTGTGGCACATAGATCAGATCGCAGCTCTGACATTCCTATTTTGAGACCTTAGGCAAGTTACAACTCTAAGCTTATGCCCTTATCAGTAAAATGTCCATTTTTGATATCAAGCAAGGGGATATCTTTTGTACCTTGGGTCTCCATTTGCCTTTCTTTTTCTTCCCCAACCCCTGTTCCCAGATTCTTACATTAAACAGCTAAACTGAGCTTTATCCATAGGAAGACACATTGTTTATTTTAGCTGGTCTAGCACTTAATACGTTTTTAATTGTCTCCCTTTGACTAATGGCAAAGGGGAAAGCCCATATTTCTTTAGAGAAGTGAAATAATTTGCCTTTATTTACATGAATCTTGTAATCTTTGTTCTTTTATGCTGGTTGCTAATTATATGTGTCGAACCAGTTATCTTAAGTAATGGAAGTTAAATTCCCCTAGTGATTTAAAACAGAAGAATGGAACTTTTGTAAGCATTACAAGATGGTTGTTCTTTTGGAAATATGTCATGAAGTCTCCAGGATATATATATACACACACACACACACACACACACACATATATGTGTGCATACACACACACACACACACACACACACACACATATATTTGTGAATTACCTACTGTGTAGAAAAACAGACAGCCCCACTATAGCACTTTGCTGAGTAGTATGGAAGGATCTCTCTCACCATGCTGCTTTCAAACAAGTTAGAGAATCACAAAACTGAAGTTTACTTATATAAATTCATAGTACAGATCTGGTTGATAAAGTTTTTATCAGCATGTTTCTTCAAAGAAACAAAAAAAGAAGTTTTGTTTGTTTGTTTTCAATTAGGAAAAGTAGTTTTAGCTGTTAAAAAAAAAAGTACAACGTTTACATCATAAATGATGTTCTCTTAAACAATTGTTCCAAGTTATTCCTAACAATGGGATAGGAAAAATTAGAACCCGTGAAATGCAGGTGATATTTTAGAAAAGACACAAGGAGGTAAGAAACCTGTGGATTCCAGAAATATTTAAGTTCTAGCCACAGACCAGAAATAGTAGTAAATGCTAAGAACATTTCCATGAACAGAATAGAGAAGAATATTTGCCCCTATGTAGGTCTTTTATTTTTCTTTTGAGCAATTTCTAAGTGCTAAGTGAAACAATGAGAATTAAACATGATTTACTTGTGAAATAAAATTAAAAGAAAAACCTTATTTATAGGAGTGTGGATCTGGAAGGTCTCATTCTGCTGAGAACATGGACATATATTCCACATGAACATGTGGAACATGGACATATATTCCACATTTGGGAACAGAACTGGAAAGAACTGATTATTTGTGTAATAGAAGATGCCTTTGGAGTTCTTGTGGAGGAAATTAGGTATAAAGAAAGGATGGGACTGTGAGTGAGAGCAAGAGTGAGGGTGAGAACAAGGAAGTGAAGCAAATGTGTTCTCCAGATATTGAGTTTCTACACATCTCAGGTAAGGGACCATTCCCCACCCATCTAGCCATTTCTACCTTATTTATAATGTCTGATTTTACTGGAAAGGGGCTCTATTGACAAATGCACAGTCTACTCCTCACTGATACTTCTTCCCTGAGTTTTTATCTGTGCTTGAGCTTTTTGAGCAAGAAATGTTAAAGATCTTTCATTAGCCTTGTGCTTAAACCTTTGGCTAAATGTGCTTGATCCTCAAGAAAAAACAGACAATAAAGAACAAAACTCACCATGATAGAGGGTTTTTATGGAGTGTTAACATATATTCTTTGTTCAGCTTTTGCTTCACATTAGAGCAGCCCTTTTCAAAGTTAAAGTGATATGTTGGCAGAACATAAAATCAAACCAGATTTAAAACTACAATATGTGAAAAATAAAGCAGACTTCTAGAAAAATCAATATATTGGTCACAGGTGATCATCAACAATGACTCTAGAAACATCTCTAAAATAGCAGAAAAGAGAGAAAGAGAAAATGGAGGAGACTTAATCAAAGAAATAATAAAAGAAAATTTCCCCCACATTTACAACTAAGTGTTCCAGCACAATTTTAAAAAAAGCCATATCTGAGATACATTGTGATGAAAATTCACAATACTAGGGTTAAAAGAAAGCCATAAAATCTTCTCAGAAGAAAAATAGAGTCACATCCTAATGATCAGCACTCAGAATGACTTTAGACTTTTCAACACAGTTCTGGAAATTCAAAGAAATTGTAGCAGTGCATTCAAATTCTGAAGGAAAATAACTCAGTTTGAATTGTCACGTTAGGGTTAAAGTGGATAAACTACTCTTATTTTCCTGAAGTTGATTTTTTTAAAGTTTAGATCTTTAAAGTTTTGATTCAGTCTAAGTTTTTGACTTTGAAGAAGCTACAAACTGAACTGTAATTGTGAGTAAAATTTATATTTTTTTATTGTGCATATAATAGTTGTGTTGTTTATGGACAAGGAGAGAAATTGTTATGAGAGGCTGAATAATATTTTCAAAGATAACATTTAATAGGAGAAATTTCGATTTCAATAAAGATTTGCCTGAAAAGTCACATTAAGCTGTGGTTTTTTAATGTTAATTATGCTGCTGTATTTTTTCTGAATTTGCTGAATGAAATTAATAGATAAGAAAGAAGGTGTGCAAATACTTTCTTAATCAGGTCTTAGGAAGCAAACTTAGACTCTCATGGTCTTTTCATCATCAACAGGCTTTTTACATAAAAGCGTAGAAAGACCCCCATTGTGAATTTTTTCTTTTGTCCTATAATACTTTCTCACTTCTTGGACATTGACAATTGCATTCATGCTGTTAAACTGGCAGGGAACCTAATTATGACTTTTTATTTGAAGCTCACATAATCTCAAAGCTCTTTAAGAAGATTATTACCTTAATCTATCTGCTAAATTCTTCAATGCACTTATGAGATCTATGGTATCAACTCTGTAGATTATAAGAGAGATTTAGAGTTTAGAAAGATGGTGCAATGAGTAAAGTGAGCACTAGATTAGAAATCTGAGGACCAAGGTTGTAGCACTATCTTTGCATATATCCCTTTGGGGTGGCTGTTACCTAATTGGAAAAACAAAGGCAGATTTTCTTTTTTTTTTTTTTTGCGGTACGCGGGCCTCTCACTGTTGTGGCCTCTCCTGCTGCAGAGCACAGGCTCTGGACGCGCAGGCTCAGCAGCCATGGCTCACGGGCCCAGCCGCTCCGTGGCATGTGGGATCTTCCTGGACCGGGGCATGAACCCGTGTCCCCTGCATCAGCAGGCGGACTCTTAACCATTGCGCCACCAGGGAAGTCCATGGCAGATGGTTTTTAATGTGTAAACTAAATCTAAATTTCTTTGATTCTCCTACTCTTCTTCCATACTTTGAATTCCCACGTATTTTGCTTTGGTGGGGCTCTATATATGTATAATGATATAAAGGGCGTATAGTTTTATAAGCGTGGTAAAGAGGAGCGTATTCTCGTGGAAAGTTAGAATATTTTTATCTACTCTGATTCACATTTTTAAGACTGTGCAAATACCAGTGATCATAATATTAGCCTGATTTTGCCTATCTTACTGCTCTTCAACATACCCTGTGAATCGCTCAGGGATTTATTCCTGAGGAAAGCATGACATATGAATGAGAACTATAGGATAGACCTTGTGATAGTGAATTTTTTTTTTTTTTTTTTTTGGTTGGTGGCTTTATATCCTTGCAGTTTTTACATATGACCACTTAATTCTGTGGAGTCTGCAGTTGAAATTTGAAAGGCAGTCCCTGTGCTTAATTGGTTTATTTTGAAAGGAAAGAACTTGGTCCAGTGGCTGCCTTCCTTTTCTGAAGACAGTGATTTCAGCCCATTCCCAGACTCTGCCCTATTTTGCTCTCACATACTACAGAGCTTCTCATATGCCCCACTTGTGTGCCTTAGCAATCGTTCAGGCTTTGACATGCATTTCTTGAGGGTGTTACAACACGTTTTTGGATTTATTTTCTCCAGGAAGCACTCCGTGATGAATAATTTAGCTGGATAACTATTTATTAAAGAGAAAACATAAGGGATGAAAAGTCTAAACAAACTTTTTTCCTAGAGATGGATGACAAGGGTACCTACTCTTTTGGCAAACAGTATAGTTATTGCTTCCCTGGTTACCAAGCTGGGGTATGCTAATGCTTTGGCATGAAAAATTGAAAATTAATCTCAATAATTGATGTCTGACTAAAAGAGGTCAAACACAGTTATAGCAGGAAAAAAAAAATGAAAGGAAAATTATCTTAGTCCAAATCATGACATGCCATGTTTTTCTTTTACTGAAAAAAGAGGGCATTGATATTAACAAGGATTTTGTACAATAGCGAAGGGTTCAGAGTTATCTAGACATGAATGACGACCCTACCTACTAACTACCTTGAGCAAGGTACATCACACAGCCTTGTTGTCCTTATCTCCCGCACAGGATCACATCCTTAGCCTTGGCTACCTCAGGAAACTGCTAGAAGGCATACTAAAATGACATCCAGGGAAGTCTGTTGTAAACTGCAGTGTTATCAGGAGCTGTGATAATGCTGTTTGCCATTCAGCTGC
Organism: Stenella coeruleoalba; assembly: GCF_951394435.1. NCBI lineage: Eukaryota > Metazoa > Chordata > Mammalia > Artiodactyla > Delphinidae > Stenella > Stenella coeruleoalba. Next base: position 52,144,375 of record NC_137162.1, on the reverse strand, counting down.
AGTGCCAGCTGCTGGGGATTAAGAAAAGGCTTAGGAAGGTCTGATGTTGCCTTCAAGAGGTGAAGGGGAACATCCTTGATAACATTGTTATTTTCCAGAGAATCTGCTCTTCCACATCTGCTCAATTCAGCGAACATTTTTAGCATCTGCCTTGTGTATTGTACCCAATGAAGTGCTGTTCATATGTACTTTAGGGTCTAAGTTGCTTCGTGATCCCCAAGCTTCCAAAATCTCATATTTGATACACCTACAACCAGAGAAATGTTAGAATCCCAGGCATCTGTCTTACCCAAAAAGGGAACATATAGAAAAGTATTATACCTGAACCAAACCTTCAGATGAATTCTGGGATATTCAGACCAGAATATAAATGCTGGACTCTATTAATACTTGGATACTTATAATGATTCAATTTGAAACTATTTATTCAGGTATAGCCTGATACTTAAACTGAATTTGAATATTTCAATGTGTTTTCTTTTTCATCACCAATTACTGTTGATTTTCTCTCTGCCAACCTCCCCCAAAGATTTTTTTGCCTTAAATAATAACAAGAACAATAGTAACAATAGTGATAGTAACAATTGCAAAGCTATCATTTATTTAGCTCCTTCATTGTTTCACACACTATTATTTCTGATTTTGTGATTTATTTTACCATGAAATTGTTAGCAGCAGCATCTCTATATAGTGGTTCTTCCTTATTACTCATTTACTCTTAGCCCCTTGCAATCTACTCTTTTACCTGGCATTAAAACTGCTGCCCTGAAAAGCACCCCAGGGTAACTAAATTCACTAGCTTTCTCAGAATCCTAATCTGCTTTGGCTATTTTGTACCATTTGACTCTCTACAACAGCTCCTCTTTTTGACATCCTCCATGTCCTGGCATCTGTAACCTCTGCTGTCTTCCTGAGAGCTACTTTGTGGTCTCCTGTGTCTACTCCTCCCGTCCTGCATGTAAATTCTCTCCCTTCATCCCCACTGCAACTCCTTAGTTTTAGGTTCTCATGGATTCTCATGAAGATGGTGAGCTGGCATCTCTGCAAGGGAGTGGAGTGCAGAGGTTAAGGGAGAGTCTGGTGCCTGCCTTCCTGGCTCAAAACCTCTCTCTGTCCTTTCAAGCTGAGTGACCATGTGTACATAAAGTCAGTTTCAGCTCTTTTAGTGGTAAAGTGGGGATAATAATTATAACTACTTTATGGGGTGGTTGGGAGGGATGAATATGTCACTATGTGCAAAAGGCTTAAAATAACTTCTGGCCCATGGTAAGTGGTTAAGTGTTGCAATTATTGTTATTGCTTTCATATTAGCTATTACTGTCATCATTTTAAATAGTTTTTTTTTTTTTTTGGCGGTACGTGGGCCTCTCACTGTTGTGGCCTCTCCCGTTGCGGAGCACAGGCTCCGGACGCGCAGGCTCAGCGGCCATGGCTCACGGGCCCAGCTGCTCCGCGGCATGTGGGATCCTCCCGGACCGGGACACGAACCCGTGTCCCCTGCATCGGCAGGCGGACTCTCAACCACTGTGCCACCAGGGAAGCCCTGAAATAGTTTTTCCTGCCATTGGATCCATTGCCTTTAGTAGGTTCTGTGCAGGGAAACCAAATTACCCTAAAACAAAACTTAGTTAATGTTATTAAGCTATGTTATATTTATGTTTAATATTTATATTCTGTAGTGTCTAAAAGGTTTAATAAGCTCCAGTCTGTTATTCAGAGCCTCTCAGTGACGCTGGTTTGTCTTTCTAGCCTTATCTGCCAAAACTCACAGTATAAAATTCACTGTTGGCATCTCCCTTCCCTACTGTGTCTTCCTTACTTTGCTTCTACCTCCACGCATTTAAAATCCTACTTGCCATTCACAAGATTCAGAACAAAGGCTACCAGTCCCTTGATGCCTTTTGTGATCCTCTAGATCAAGAATAAGTCTATCCTCTCTGAAGCCCTTAAGCAAAGCTCTTTATTTTTAGGCTTCTTTCGGCCCTGTATCTTTCTATCTGATTCATGTACATGGTGTTATCTTTCCTCTTAGATTATAAACTCCTTGGGAAAGAGCTTTTGCCTTTATGCAGCCTTCCAGCTCCCAGCACAGGACATTACACCCAGTAACGTTCAATGAAGGACTATTGAATTCATGTTGATTTCAACATCAGACTAGAGTGGATATTCACTTCCCATCTTGCCTGTTTGCATAGGCCACTGGCCCTTTTGGCTTTGATGAATGGAGGAGACTTACGGAGGTTCTTTCTTTTTTTTCTCCTCATCTTTTGGGTTTTAGAGTTGTGTAATAAACTGAACAGTACAGTGCTTGGCTCACTGTAGTAAATATCTGTTGAATGATGAAGAAAGTAAATAGTAAACATTGCTGAATGAGAAAGAAAAAGTAAATAGTGAGTGACCCACACCCTATCCCAGAAATGGAAAAAATGGTAGGGAGATGTTTTTTGTATGCAAAGCACACACCCACACTTGCTTCTGAATGGTATAGAAAACACAGATGGAGTCTCAAGTTTGAGAGGCATGCTTACGTTTACTAAGTACACTGGACAAACCTATCAAAATACTGGCTTTTGCAGTACATTCTTTGATCTTTTTAAAATCAACCTTGTTTCTATATTGCGATAAGCTTTGGTTAAGATTCAAATTAATATACCCTTCACTTTGTTTGTGTCATTGGGGTAACCATATGAACAGTGTAATTGCACCAAAAAAAAAAAAAAATTGCTGCAGGAGTGAATGAGGACCCACAAGCTCAGTATAAATGTGAGCCGGTGCAGAAACTCCTCAGGGATGAGCGTGGAAGGTGCTTTCAGGTGACCGGCCAGAATAGGACAGCTGATTCCTCTTCTTCAGACGTCCAGGGCTGTGTGTTCATCTCCTGAGCACCGCCCTGGGGCCACAGAGCGACAAAAGCAAAACCCCTGTCCAAGGGGTGGAGTCATCTTGTGACTTCTGCTCCTTTGCAGAGGCAACTCCAGAAATACAAATTTGGGAGTTGAAAAGATTATTAACAAAAGAAGGGGAGTTAAAATATGTCACAAGAATTGTGGATTACTGTATTCATATCACAGCTTTTCTTTTTCTTTACTCATCTCTCTTTTTTGCTTGCACTTATTTGTGGTGTGTTTAGGAGTATGGGGAAATCATAATGATTTTCAGCCTTCAGTGTGTTAATCTGAGATTACTGGTAGCCCTACGAGGCGGGATGGAGTGAGGCCAAGAATACTAAGTTAGGTAGCCTCTGTGTATCCAGCTAAACATTTAAGCAAGTGTTGACATACCAATCAGAAGTCAGAGTAAAAATAAGAAGTACAGTTTTGCTGAGAGGTCAAGACCGCGTTTGTCTTGGCTCCTGTTTCCAGGAAGCCTTGCCTGACTGTCCATGACTGAATTTAATATTATCCCATAAGACCTTGTATTTGTCTGCGTTGTACATGTCACACAGCAGTGATTGCTTATTTCATAATCCATACTTGCCATTTACAAGACACACTGAAGGCAGATCACACCTCTCCAGCAACTTGCCCGACGTCTGTCGCAAAATATTTATTGGATGCTGTATTGAAAGGGATGAAACTAAGGCGTGGCCATTATTCACTCCAGGTATGATGCTGTAGCTCAGAAGCAATTGGACAGCTTACAGGCTGCATTTGACCCACAGTCTTGTATATTTGACTGAAGAAGTTTTGGTGCACAAGTTTTTAGGAACAACCAAATTTTAGTCACTAACATTTACACGCTGAGAGGTTTTACACACACACCCATCACCAGTCCAGATTTCCTGCTTCTCTTGAAATAACTGAAGATCTGACAACACTGAGCCCCCATTGCTACACAAACCTGGAGCAGAAGTTAATGGCAGTTGCTGGTGGAAGGATTCTGTAGTCTACCCCAGCCCTTCCACTTAAAGCTGGCTGGTTCCCACTTCTCTCTGACCCAGTTGGCCTGCAAGCATTTGAATTTGTTCCACTGAGCTGCAAATAAATACCTTCCTTTACGTTTATCCCTGGAGAGGGACGATCCCAAGCTTTTCCTTTCCCTCCTCCTACTGACTCCGTAAAAGGGAAAGTAGCACCCATGGTACTTCCCAAGAAGGCTGCTCTTCCAGGCCTCCATCCTGCAGAACGACAGGTGGCTCCACGTCTGCAGAAGCCCTGCAGACCCCAGAAGGGAATGGTCATGGTCGGGATTTCCTCACAGATCCACAGGGCTTCAGCCCTGCATGCCGGCTTGTCTTGGAGCTGCCCCTCGTCCCTGACTGCAGTCTTGCCACCTGCTGTGGCCTGAGCAGAACGAAGGTTGGCAGATCCTGGTTCTGCTTCTGACCACCCAGCAGAGAAGAGTTTGATTTTTCCTAAGTAGAAATTGATCAGTGTGGGATTTAGAGATTTTCAAAGGTGCCTTTGTTTAAACTGAGAATTGGGAAGTGAGGATCTTCATTAAAAAGCACCATACGGTCACCAGGGTTAACGAGGCATATCACAGCAGCCCTGACACTAAATAAAGGCCAATTAACTCCCATCACTGTGGCCTGGGTGCCTTCTGGCAGTTCAGTCTCCTTGTGAGGCAGGGTTTTCGAGGCATCCTTCTGGCATCCTTCCCCTAAATGGCTCCTGAGCCATGGGGCAATGGGGAGGTGGGTCCTGCCTCTACCTTCTGTGCTACCCTCACTGGCTACAGCTCCTCCCTGGAGGGCACTGCCCAGCAGGCACTGTGGACAGAGAAGCAGGACTGAGAGACTGGGGTTTCCTCTGGTCCACAGCTGGCTGAGGGGCCAAAACAGAGATTCATCCTCTTAAGGCTCTGTTTCACCATCCATAAAACAAACAGATTAGAAGAGAAAATAATTGACTCCTTCTTGTAGAAAAGTTATATAAATAAATCGATGAATGAAGACAAATGATGTCAGTACAAACATTGCTCACTTGGGGTCCAGGTGTCTTACCTTGTGCTTCCTTTAGTAATGAAAAATAGCCAGTGCTTCTGTAACCTCCAACATGTGCCAGACACTTCTAAGAACCTTACTTACACGGACCCAGTTAATCTTTACAAAATCTCTATGAGGCGAGTACTATGATGAGAAAACAGAGGCAGTCGAAGTGCTGTGCTGTGTGCCAGGTATTTTTCATGCATGCTTCTGTGTGGTTCTCCTAAAAATCCTCTGTGCAATGGATATTTTAGCTCTGCGCAACAAATGAGGACCCTGAGATTCAGAACATTTGCAGGTCATGTCTGAGATGATACTGCTGGTAAGTGATGAAGAAGGAGGATTTGGATTCACTTATTTCTGTTTCCAAAGTTTTATGGTTTAGAAGAGTTGACTGCCCAGGGTGAGGGATTTAAAATTCCTCCTTGAGATTTATTTATGATCCCTCAGGTATTCTGTCGAAGGTTCCTGGAATGGAGAGAATAATAAGTACCAAATACTGACAGTGATCTTGAAATAGTGGGTACAGAAGAATGTATCCCTTGTTCTGCTGAGCTTTAGACTTGGCTGTACCACTTCCTTCCTCCTGATTTCTCCCAACAACCAACCCTTGAACGCTCCCCCTCATTCATTAAAGACTGGAACTCAGCCCAGCGCCTTCTCTAATACGGCTATCACTATTAGCATAAGGGGCTTCAGCATCCCCAGGGTCACTTCATCCAGCACTCTGATCTCTCAGTCCCTTTGTCTCATCTCCTGTTCATCTGAGCCACTCATTTCCTCATTCATCATCACATCTGGGCACTTGCCATCACCAAGAACTACATCCCATCTAACATTATGTGTTAAAATGCTCCATTTATGTGTCAAACCCTGTCTCTCACAAGCTGGCTAGTTCAAATGCCTCCACAATTCTTTCACTCCACCAAACTCTCCATTTCGCCCTCGACTTGGCCTCCTATGAACACCACCTTTCTCTCTCCCCTGCTCGGATCCCATGATTCCACTGTCAATGACTCTCTTCCCTCTCCATGCCTACACTCAATTCTGAATGAGACTCGCTGTCAACCTCCTCCATGTTGACAACCAGAGAGGTGGAGGTAATCACCCAATTGGGGATATAGGTTGTATTGTTTATGATATTTATATACAGGGTATCATCATTAACTCCTAGCACAGCCCATCAATCTCACTACATTTTTCTATCCATTTTAAAAAATTACTCTATCACACAAATTACTCTCTAATCTTATCATTTCTTTTAATTCTCACTTCAAACATTCCAGACTGAGGTACCCCCATCCTTCTTAAATGCCGAAATATTTTCCTAATTGGTCTCCCTGATTTTGGCCTTGCCTCCTTTCCTCTTTATCTCGACACAGAATCAAAGTAATTAGATCCTATATTTTATCATTTCCTTCCCTTGCTTTAGAATATTTTTGTGACATTCCATTGTTCGTGGAATAAAATATTTAAAAAATTCTTACCTTACTTAGCCTGCAAGGCTTGCGTGGTTTTTGATGTGTCTAAATCTGTTCATTTGTACAGGTAGGAATTCGGCCTTACTTATGACACTACTTTCACGATCTCATTTTAGCTTTGTGAACATGCCTGGCTTCTTTCCAGGTCAGGACATTTTGCACATTTTGCTTACCCTTTTTCCTCTCTCTGGGAACCACCCCCAACCACTCATTACCTGACTATCACTCTTTCAAGAGCTCAGCTTAAATATCACATTCTCAATGCGTCATGAGGCTTCCTCCTTCCCTCTTCATTGTGGCTAAGGGCTGTTGTTATTCACTCTCACGGTACCCGTATCATGTACTTTTCCTTTAAAGGATCAATTGTTGTCGGATTAAATATTTATGTACTTACCTATTTAAAGCGTATCTGAAATTACACTGTAAGATTCAGAAAGGAAAGTTCCAGATCTGCTCACTCACTACTGTCATCCAGGTCTTAGGCGATGCCTGAAATGCGGGATATTTGATAAACATTCTACCGTAAACTAGAGTTGAGGCCTTGAACTTGGTGCCTCAGCCTCTCAAGAGACTTACTTTCCTTAGTGACACAATAGGAGCACAGTACTCCTTAGAGGACCATCATGAGGTTTGAATGTGATTATGGGTAGAAAACACACTTTGACAATTCTAAAATGTTATGTGGAAAACATAGCTGATGACCCGGTAGTCACAAACACATATATAAGTGGAGAGGAGGAGACAGATCTTCCATGCAGAAGAATTACAGGTCATTTATGTAAATTACAGGTATTTATGTAAATATTTTACCCTCAAGGAGGGGGAGCATAACTTCGTAGATAAGGGCTTATATAGTGACCTCCTTGCAAAGAGTACATATGAATGGGGCAGGGGTTGGTTTTCAGTAGAAAAAGGACTGAATTTACAGTAGAAAAACCTGACAGACGCTATCTTAGCCAGGTGACAAAGGTCAACACGAACAGTCATAAGTCACGTTGATATTTTGTACGCTAGATGTGATGTGACGAAAATGGCATTTACCTCTTTGGTCTTCCTCCCCCAAATGCATAAGCCCAGTCTAATCTTGAGAAAAACATGAGCCAAATTCCAACAGTAGGACATTCTAGAAACTACCTGAGCAGAGTCCTGGATAGGATCCTGGCACAGAAAATGGACATTAGGTCAAAGCTAAGGATGTCTGAATAAACTAAGGACTTGAGTTACTAATAATGTGTCAGTATCGGATCATTAATTGTGGCTAGTATACCATATAATATACGATGTAATATAAATACATACTATAGAGGAAATAATAGAGGAAACTGGATATGAAGTATAAGGGAACCTTCTGTACCAACTTCTCAATTCTTCTTTAAATCTAAAACAACAACAAAAAAAATATATATAGTCTCTTAAAAATTACTGTACATTGTCATCATCATCATCTTGACCATCACATACTTGCTGAAGTCTTAAGACTATTCAGATGCATCTGCTTTCTTTTCCCCAATCAATGTGGTTTTTTTGTTTTGTTTTTTTGTACTGCTAAAACATCTGAAGGTTCTAAAATTCTTATCCATTGTATTATGCATGGCGAGCTGAGATTTGCTTCTTGGCATGTAGTGGAGATCTCTTCTCTGGACTTCCCATCATAGCACAAATGTGTGAAGGTTTAATGAAATCACGCTACATTGAACGCTTTGCGTTTTGCAAAATGTTCCACAGATTGAGGACAGTCTTCTACAACTTGCCTTTCCCTTAAGGTGTCATGCTGGATGTTCTCAAGCATCTATGACTTTTCTTAGGCTTTCTTCTCCCTTCAAGTCCTGAGGCACTTTTCCATGCTCCCTCTCTCTGAGTCTGTCTTCACTCCCTTGCTCTCACTCCCCTCTGACTCTTCTTGTAGGATGAATATGAGAATTAAGTTCTGATTTCCTTTTCTAATACTCTGTGTAGCATCTTGCGCCAGTAAATATCAACTTCCTACATTTCTGTTTTCTGACTTTTCAAAATAAATATAGTCTCTTGGATTTATTAGGAATGTGTAAGGTCAAGTAAGGAAGTGGTGTTTGGAACCCTTTCAGCAGTGGAAGAGGAAGGACCCCAAAACTCAGCAGGATCAGTAGCTGAACTCTTACAGAGAAGAGAAGCAGGCAGCATTACATCTCTATCTCCAATGAAAGGCATGTTTTTCTACTCTCTAGGAAATGACTTTCTGCAAATGATGGCCAGATAAATCAGAAGTTGTGGTCTTTGGAATTGCTATTTCTCCCAGTTGACAATGTGTAGACGACATGGTTTATAACCAGTACTACTTCTCGTGCCATTTTCTCTTGTTCTGTAACAGAATTTAGCTCCAACAGTGGGCCCAATTGCAAGATCATCTTAAATTCTCAAAAGGAGCTAGAACTCTGGATTCCATGTGAAAATTTCTGATTTTTAAAATACTCTGAATGCCAAAAAGTGGTGTTTGAGAGACCAATTCAGTCTAAAGGCAACCACCTCCCTCTCTGGCAGATTAGGATTATGGGGAGAGGAAGATAGCAGGGAAGTGGGAGAAGGGAGAATGGAGAAAAATGTCTTTTCTTTCTTTCAAGAATCCAGCTGCAGTGAGTCCAGACTGCATTAATGTACCAATGCTTTATTACATCTTTCATAAAAGACCTTCCATTTTTGTTAATTGATTGAACGAAGGGACATATTTTAAACAATTTTATGCCTTTTTTGGAATGATTCGCAAACATTTATAAATATTGAGAAAAAAGTCAATAAGAATTCTGATTTTTCCTAGGAAGTCTATCAAACAAAATGAAATCACTATATTTTCTGTACCTCATCATGAAAAGCAGGGTATTCATATAGAGTGAACATTTTGGAATTTGGTAAATCTAAATTAAAACTCCAGTCTGTTACCTGCTGACTACATAACCTTACCTAAATGGTTAACTCCCAAGAAGTTTCCACATCCTGCATAAGTCCGTGGCTAAAACCAGTGCTAACTCAGTATTTAGATCATCCCTGTTTCCCAGCTCGTACCTAAGACACAGCCTTCAAGAGACAGCAAACTTGAGTAACCATCTCTCTTCTTAATAGCTTTGTTACTTAATAGTTGTCCAGGTGTGGCAGTGCTCTAGGTGCAGTACCAGAAGAAAACGCAGCAGTTTAAAATGATTCCAACCCGGTTTATTTTATAATGTCAATTATACTGGTCATGGATGGAAAATGGAATGCTCCTAGGGAATAGCTGATGAGTATAGGTAAGCTCAATTATGGCTTATCATTTTAAAGTGTCCTCTGTTTTTTGTGTGACTCGTAATTGGGATTCAACTTTTCTATATTTGATAATTTTATTTTTCATATTAGAGTCCATTATTTTACTGTGAGAGCTTGAGAGAGATATGACATATAAATTGAATTTGTGTATGTGATATGCTAAGTATGTATTTGAGGAATTGGAAATACGAATTCACAAATTAAGTAGGCATCCTTATTATATCTATCACATGGACTTTCATTATATAGACTAAATAATAATCATTACTAAAAAGGCCAGTGCAGCAGGGTAAATGGTGAACTTACTTGCTATTAATTAAGTGCTTTGCCGAATGATGTGAAGTTTTTCTAATGTTACATTAGAGGAAAAGGATCCATTGAGTGCCTGCTTTCAGCTGGACTGTGTATTAGGCCATACATTTATCTATTGCCTCATCTCACAGTTACAAGAGAAGAGTGGTCCTCATTTTAGATGAGGACGTTGAAGCTTGGAAGTGTGAAATGCCATTCTCAAGGCCACAAAGTTCCTTTGTGATAGACCCAGGATTTATAGCTGGGTAGATTCCCACCAATGACAATATCAATCATCTACTCTAAGCATACTATATACTTTACTTGGAACTTGGGAAAATAGAAACAAAAGCAGCTGTGGATTAGAGGATGAGAACTGTGAAGGTTGTGCCTGAAAATGGTACTCCCAGGAAACTAATTAAAAATGGAAGATAAAAGCTGGGGAGCCTATATAGCACCATGAGCTAATTTCAGACAAAGGAAATCATCTGCTGATGAACAAAAACCCCAATGTTTGACATTATAGAACAATTACTCTTCCTTTTCACTTAATTTTACTTTCCATATAAAACTGAAAATCAATCCATCTCAGGGTCTTTGTGTGTTCTTGGAGTTATACATTACATTTTGCTGCCCAAATCGTTGTCTAACGTTAGAGAAATCAGTAGTGTTTGTGGCAGGGTCCTTAACGGAAAGAATTCCTGGTTTACCTAATCTAAGAAAACCCAGGAGCACCTGACTCTCAGTCTCCGCATGGTAACCTTAGATTCAGAATGCCTATAAAAAGAATGAGGCTGTTCTTTGTTAATTATAAGATAGGCATTGTTGTGAACCACGGTAATGAAGAAACATAGAAAAAGGAATAAGTACAAAACTCAGCATAAGATGGCAGCAGAATAGCTAGAGAGACTGTGACTACCAGTGCTGAGCTCACTATGAAGTCAATCAGGCTGCACCAAAGTACTTCCTGTTGCTATGCCACACTTTCTTTCTTGTCTCAGAACTTATACACATGCATTCCCAAGACTGAGAAGGCGGCTACTTGGTGTTGATTCACATACTCCTTTCTCTTCCTCTTGGTTATAGCAGAAAGATATATACCTTTTCAAGCCATACTCTACATATCTAATCCGCCCTCCCCCGTACCCCCAAACAATGCTGTCTTGGGACAGAGGGCTTGTAATTCACCCTAGGTGTGTATCTCTTAAACAATCTAGGAAAGTCACTGAGTTTGGAACTTGCACCCAGTGCCCTGGCTTTGGTGGAACATATGGTAATAGAACAGTTAACACATGGAAAACACAATTCTAAGGGCACCTGTAGATGTAAGCAAACCATTATGAGAATAGAGTTGGGATGAATTCAAGTGTTTCTTGGAGTATCAGGAAGGGATTCTTACAAGTGACATGTCCACTGGATCGAGCAGAGGCCTGAGATATCAAACATCAAATTCTTCCCCCTGTTCAGGAAATCTCAAGTGGGCAGCACAGTTACATTTTGAAATAGATGTTGGGAAATAACATTGCAAAGATAGATTAGGTGAACACGATGAATGTGCATCCCAGAGGTTTGACATTTATCTTCTAAGCAATTGCATCTTCAGTGGGAATATGTCAGAATCCGATTTCTGGTTTCGAGATTACTGTGAAAGCAGAGTGAGGATGGACTGGAAAGGTAGTGAGTGTTGGAAAGGTAGTGTTTGGTTCTCTCCGTTTCACCAAATGACATTAGAAAGATAGTAGATATAAAAGAAATAGCCTCAGCAGAGTTGGGGAAATAGGAAATGACTGTTATAAACAGTATATATTTAGGTGTTGTGTGATGTTGTACACTCCTCATGGGCTAATGGAGTTCTGAGAAGTAGGTAAGAAGTGAGGGCTGGAGACATCAAAGTCAAGGTGAGATTGGAGTTGGCTATTAAAATGGGGGTAGGGAACAGCATGCTTTGTATCATAGACAAGGATTGCCTAGTGGGTCACAGGAGAGAGATGATTCTGATTTGCTCTGGGTTTCTGCTTTGGTTCTGAACCTTACAGTATTCAGCCCCATGCTAACAACAATGGCTGCATCCAGTAAAAAGAATCCATTCTGTCTGACATTTGTTATATAGAGAGTTCTAGTTCTAGCTCTTTTTTTTTTCCTGGGTGAAAAAGTGTTAATTTTGTTTTAATTTTTAAATTTTTTAAACATCTTTATTGGAGTATAATTGCTTTACAATGGTGTGTTAGTTTCTGCTTTATAACAAAGTGAATCAGCTATTTATATACACATACCCCATATCTCCTCCCTCTTGCGTCTCCCTCCCACCTTCCCTATCCCACCCCTCTAGGTGGTCACAAAGCACCGAGCTGGTCTCCCTGTGCTATGTGGCTGCTTCCCACTGGCTATCTATTTTACAGACGTAGAGAATGGTCCTTTTTTTTTTTTTAAAATCCACATGTAGCTACTTTTATTTTGTTCTCACCTTCTCCTCTCAATTCCTACATTCAGGAGCTAATTCCATCTGAGTTAGTGCAAAATTCAGTCACTGCCAACAACCAGCTCCCAGGGCTCGGGGTTGTGCTCAAACGACATATTAGGCAATACATTTTTCCCTCAGTATCGGAGGGCGATTGGGTCCTGGACTCCCAAGGATACCAAAATATGCAGATGCTTAAGTCCCTTATATTAAATGTCATAGTATTTGCATATAACCTATGCAATCCTCCCTTATACTTTCAATTATCTCTAGATGACTACCTAATGCATTGTAAATACTATGGAAATAGTCCTAAATACCATGCAAATGCTCTGTAAAAAAGTTGCTGGCTTGGAGCCAATTCAAGTTTTGCTTTTTGGAAATTTCTGGAATATATTTTTCTAAAACATTTTTGATCCACGGCTGGTTGAATCAACGAGGAACCCATAGATGTGGAGAGCCGACAGTACTCCTGTCAGCCACATGTAGCCTCTGTGAACTTACTTGGCACTGCCTCGCCAATAGAGCTTCTACTAGACCATCTGCTCTCTCAGTTGGGACCAGGACATAGGAGCTATTTGTAGTAGGAAATGAGTTTGGAAAGGAATGAAGGATATACTTCATGTTAGAGAAAGGTGATGGCGGAATCATTAAACACATATCTAAAATACAGATAGAAGCTGTTATATTTGTTTTTAAGAAACATGGAATCATGAATCATGGGTTGGGGGTATTTTGATGAAAGTGACACTAGAGCAAGATTCGTCTCACTGAAGTGCATGTAAGATGGTTTCTAGAAGGGTAAGTTTGGGGATTTATCAAAGCAACTAAGAAGCTTCTGCAATAGCAGTAACAGGAAGTGGGTGTAAATCAGTGGAAGATATTGGGAAGGGAAAGACAGGGATGGCTAAGAGAAGAAAAATTAGGAGGAAAAAAATGGGCATATACGATAGACATGATCGCAAAGCAACATTGAAGCTTGAATCCCTTATGGGATGGGAAGGAGAATATTGACCAGTTTGGGATTTTTGTCTCTGAACCCACAAAGTCTCTGCACTCTGAATGAAATTCTGGGCATTTTAAAACCTTTTATTTCAAGTTCTGTGTTGAACATTTTTATCCTCCAAATCATTTTCTTCCAATGTGCTAAGATTATAGCCTTTAGCTCATGGTTTTCTCTCTCAGTTATGCTCCCAGCATTTACAAGCATTAATTTTGCTGAACTGATACAGTAAAAATGTTCAAAATAACATCTGGCAGCGCATTTTAGTCTGACTACTCAAGTGTAACCTATAATCTTTCCTTCTTATACTGCATACACACACTCATACACACACATACACACTGATACCAATTTTCCAGACTTTACCTCGGTACCTGAAATTGTAGAAATTTCTTCCATGACTAGCCAAGGTGTATAATTTTACCTTTCCTCCCCGAAGAGAAGACGTGTGATCCATCTATTCCAATAAGGAATTTAAAGATCAATGTTATCCACAAGCCAAATACAGGTAACACTAAACAGTTTGCTGAATAACGGTGACCCAACTATTGTAACTGTTGTAGTTTTCAAAGAGTTTTTATTTGAAATCTAGCTTGAAGTTAAAGTTGATAGGATATGCTGATGACTTGCATGTAAGGAGTAAGAGAATAAAAAAATCAAAGTTGACTTAAAGGGTTTTTTTTCCTGGGCAACTGGGTGAATCATTTTCCCAGATGTGATGGCTTTAGATGCCTGCTGGTTGGCCGTGTAGAAATATTTTATAAAGCAAGGGAACTGGATGAAGGGAGTTTGTATATGTGGAGAAAAGCAAAGGAAGGACTGGACTTTGTGGTATGCCAGCTTTGGAAATCAAAAAGAAGAGGATGCAGCAATGGCGACAGTGAAGGGACAGCCAGTGAGCTGGGAGAGAAATCAGGAACTGATGATGTCCTAATGGCCAGGGAGTGGGGGTTGACCGAAGGAGTGATTAATCGTGACAAGTGCTACTGAGAGGTCAGATAGAAAGAGAACTGAGAATTACCAGCCGGACAACTGACAAGAATACCATCCAGAACTGTGAAAATAAAAGCCTGATTGGAACGGGTATAAGAGAGGGGAGGTGGGGAAGTGAGCCAGCAGAGACAGAGAAGTCTTGCAAGGAATTTTGCATCAGCCCTTCACTGGATCAGGAGGGAAGATAGAGAATTCTGTTACAGATGAATTTAAGTTAAGTTGGGTTGTAGGTGGCAGGTTAAGGAAATTCCCTCAGCAAGTTAACTGAGACTGAGGTGCGTTAGAGATGTGAGAAGAGAAGAAAAGGTGTGAAACAATAATCCTTGAAAGTGAGAGAGTGAATTCACCAGGAAAATATGCTGGAGCTGCCAGTGCTGAGAACTCACTTGAGGGCTGTGGATATAAACTTAAAGTAAGACTCTTCAACACAGTTGTTTACTTTTATCCACATCACGTTTAATCTTATGGTTCCTGTATGGAAGTGACAGATTGGTTTCAAACCAATTTGGGGTTTTTGACAGTGGAAGGAGGTGGGGGCAGGGATATTGAAGTGGATTCATGTAAGGTATGATGATGCTGGACAATGAAATGTAAATCAGATAAGGAGGGTGAGAGCATAAGGAAGATGGTGGGCGATGGAAATGGGATATGGTCCTAAAATATCAAAGTATGAGTAAAGTAGAAATAGAGATACTAGAGTGAGAGTGCAATTTACAAGGTAGTCACTAAACTGCCAAGTCTGTAATGTGGTTTTGGAAGTGAAATACTAATCGGTAATGATGCAGTCATACCTCAGTACGAATAATTAAATATAGAACGTGAATGTTAGAGAGCAGTTGGTTAACAAACCAAGCAACCATTATGGCAATTGGATGATCTATATGCATGCTGACATCACCAACGTTAACGGCAATAACCTTACTTATAAAATCAATGTCAGGTACCAGTGTCACTGATGAATGGGAGGAGGTTATCAGAAGACTATAAATAACAAAAAGAAGGAGGGTTCATTGATGGTGAAGATTTTAGTTTTACAGTGTAGGGGAGAAGAGAGAAAAAGTACTCTGGAAAGTGGCAGTAAGGTGTGTGAAGGACTAGACTATTGGTATATGACATATGAGAGGAATAGAAAAAAAATGATCATTCGATAGGGCTTCAGAGAATAGTTTCCAGGGGTCAGTGGATTTTCTCTTTCAGGAAGGGAAGGGCATATTCAGAGTGCCAGAGTGTTTGGGAAATCTAGAAGATGTAGGAGCTTGAGTCCCTTGGGCTCAGAACGGTGTCTGTATGTGAATCCTGGTGAATAAAGTTGACCTAGGACACTTGGGCTCCCTGCCAGGACGGAGGAAAACAGATATAGGGTCTAATGGGATTGGGACTGTTGCTCTCTTAGTTTTGGTGGTACAAGGACAGGAGGGGGATGATATCTCCTAAATATAACCCTACTGGGGTAACTGTCTCATAGTCATTTCTTAAAGGTGAGACAGAGAGCGTTGGAGGATGGGGTGGGCAGTAACCGTCTTACCGGGAGCTCCATGGGGCCTGGAGCATTTGGAGTACAGTAGGCATACCACTGACCTCCAGCTGACCTACATTTGACTCATTTGAGCAGTGTCGAAAACTGTGGAGGGCCAGCCTGAATAAATTGTCAGGGTCAGGACTGAGATTCTGAGCTCTAATTAGCTGAGAGCTATTGCTCTGCTGTCAGTGGAGGTGCCTTCATTTATAAGGTTGATCTAGTATGTCCCAACCAACCATAGTAAACGGGATCATTTGGGAGAATCTAGGATTCGGTACAATTTCCCCCGAGATGGGCAGGGGAGGGGGTTCCAGCTGAGTGATGCAAGCAAGAACCTGGTTACCTGCCAAGATCTTCAGCTGTGGAGGCAGTGGGTCACACAAAAGCAAAGCTCACGTGATGCAGTGTCCCCACAGAGAGAGAGGAAGAGTGTTGGGTAGGTGGGTGTCTTGTTTCCCAGCGGCCATAAAGGTAGTTATGCTAAGCCATGGAATAGCAGGGCCTGAAACCCTGTATTTCCTCTTAGTTTGAGATCCTGATTTGATCCTATGAACTTACTACTTACGATGCCCTTGTTCTAGAGTCTAGAGGAATGATTCTTAAACTTGGCTTCAGAGACAATCACCTGGAACATCAATAATAAATACCCAGATTCTATCTCAGAACAATTAAATTAGAATCTCTGGGGCCCTGGCATCAGTAATTTTCAAGTTTCCCAGATGATTTTATGTATAACTCTGGTTAAAAGCTATATTCTAAGACTCTGATTCGCTCAACTTCTTTGGTTTAACGAATAGGTCGGCTGCTGCTGCAGGCCTCTGACACCTAACTCCTTTCTAGAATTTGGAGATTTTTTTCAGTGACATAGAGTTTCTGCAGACTGGTCATTAGGTGCACACATACACACACACACACACGCACACACACACACATGCAACCGTGTCCTGCCCTTGTACAAAGTTTGTGATCTGGTGAGACCCAATCCAGGGGTACGAGTACATATAGCCTAGGAAATTTGCGGAGGCTAGATGCCTGGCTGGGGCAGACCCTTGAGGTCTTGGGTGTAGTCTGGGGCTCCCTACAAGGTAAACACCACATGCAGGCAGCCTCCTTGCTTCTTCTCCTCCTCTGGCTGCTGCTTCTAAGCCTCTGCAGACACATTCTTCATTGTTGAGAAGAACCACAGATGGAATGACTGTTATTGGTGCCTGTCAGTTCAGAAACAAGCCATGATTTGCTCAGCACTTCAGTCTTTACCACTGATGTGTTAGTTTAATTGAATTAGTTCTGTGCTGCATGAGGTCATTAAATTTGTATCCTAGTGGAAACGTACTACTCAGCTCTGCACAGTGAGGTGGGGTGCGTGTGGGGTGATTTGCATTCTCTCTGGACAGAAGGTGAATCCTCTCTCTACAGTCACGGTGGGCAGCTCATCCTTCTGTACAAAGTCATTTGAGATAACCCTAACTGAAGGAGCACCTGTCTCTTCAGAATTCTTTTTCCAGTTAAACAGCAGATTGGCTATATGCTCTGACAAAAGGATAAAAAGGGTCGTACTTATAAAATGCAAGTTTTGGGGAAAAGGTGTAGCATGATAACCGAAACTGTTAGGTGGATATTAGTGAGTTCTTTCTTGTCTGTTTGTTAACCGCTCTTCCTCCTGGAGCTAGATTTGAAGAAATTCCTCTCACTACCCACTGCTTTCTTCCCGAGCTCATAGAAAGGAAAGTGAAAAGTGGACATGAAATCACACCTGTTTCCCTCCTGGAGGAAGCCCTCATTTCATCCCTGTGGGAACGTTTATGAGATACTTTTATTTTACAAGGGTATGATTATCATTCTCATTTTCAGGTGAGGAAACAGGCTTCAAGCTGCCAAATACCTCTCCCATGTCATTGCTTGTAGTAAACAGCACGTATGGACTCAGACCCCAAAGCGGTTGGTCTGAATCTTCCCAGTTGCCTTCTTACACTATTGAGAACAAATTTTCTCACCCTGGTAAGATCTATGCCCCTGAAATCTCAAAGCCATCCTCGCTCCACATCCGTCCATTCTGAAATACTCATTTTCCCTTACAAGGAACCCCTTTTTGAAAATCACAATGTCTTCTTTTTAAAAAGCCTATCTTCCCTCCCTTTTATAGAGTTTGTTAAGGTTCCTTTTTTCTGGATTCTGGTGGTATTGTTAAAACAACAGAACCTAGCAAAATTATGTGGCAAACCTTAGCTGGTTTTATCTCTTACTATACATGTCTCTTTTCTCTCATTTTAGAATCACCAAACTAAAGACCCTGGAAAGCTGAGGTGCTTATTTATATTTTGATTTATTCCTTGTGTATCACCCTGTGCAAAACTAGACTCCTGACTCAAGGACTGAGTTTAGTGTTTCTCTTGGGCAGTGGGACAGGGGTGATAAATGACCCCGGAGAAGACCTTCCCAGTAGACTATGACCAATGCCATTTTCATGGGTGACACTGTGTGATATTCTTTGTGAACAGCGACCCTGAAGTTGTACAACTGGCCGTCCTTTTGCAGATTTAGCTCATCTTTCTTTGTCCTGATGTCACCATTCCCCTGTTAATTATTTCCTTTCACTGCAAAAGTTCTTAAAACCATTGTCTATATTTGCCACTACTACTTCCTTCAATGTACTTTGATGACAGTCCTTCAAAACATTCCCTCCCTCTACATTTTTCTGATATTATTTTCTCTAAGAAATTCATTGAAAAAATTTACAAGTTCAGTCATCTTAGTTTTCCTCTGGTGCTAGTCACTGATCATTTCTTTCTAGAACTCTCTTCTCCCTTTTTTTTCCAGTTTGACTTTAGCCTGCGTTAAGTGCCTGGTAGACTCTGGGTGACATGCATGGTGACGGCTGATTCTTCCTAAAAGTCTCCATCTTTCCAGTTCCGGATATTCTTTCTATTCTATTCCCTAAGTAAAAACAGACAATGTGCTGCCCTTGGACCTTTTCTGGAAGGCTTTGGAGAGTTCATCCGCTTCCGAGATTTCAGCTAATGCGCTCTGTGCATGTAGAGCTTATCTTTATTTCTAGCCTCATACTCTTTCAAGTTCTGGCCTTTCATTGCTCACTCTCTACTCATTGATCATCTTTAACTGGAAAGCCCTCTGGTGTCCCAGACTCAGCAGGGATGATGGCAAGCTCATCCTCTTTTCTTCAAATAGTTTGTCTTTTTAACTCTTCACTTTATGTAAAGTCTGTTCAGCCTTTTGTCTTCCAGGCATTACATTTCAGATTAAACCAGCTGTGAAATGTATAGAGAGTGGTCTATGGTGGCAATCATTTTGCAATTTTTAAATATATCAAATCAACACATTGTACACCTTAAACTTACACAATGTCATGAATCAATTATACATCAACAAAGCTGGGGTGGGAGGAAGGAGGAAAATTATATGTATAGTGCTTTAGTTCAGTGCTTCTCAAACTTCAGTGAGAGCAGAAGCTCTGGTGAGAAAGCGCATATTGGTAGAGCCCTTCTCTGGAGTTTCTGATTCTGCAGGTCTGAGCTGGAGCCTGAGGATTTGCATTAGCAACCAAAGCGATGCTGATGCCACTGGCCCAAGGAACTGTTTTAGTGGAGGAGTCTGCGGCCAGATTGAGTTAGGCGTAAATTCCTTCTCAATCATACTCATCATGTATCCTGGAGAATTTACCTGATGTCTCTTCAGATTCCTATCCTGTAAAGTGAGGATAATTAAAGTATCTACCTCACAAAATGTGACTACTAAACAAGTTAATATTCTAAGTGCCCACTCTAGTTTTTGGCAAACCCTTAAAAACCATTTGCTGTAATGGCATGACTTTTACTCCTCTTTCCTTTTCCTCACTCCCTGTGACTGGTTACCTCCCATGTTCTAACAATCCGGGCTTTGGAATATATCTGTTTCCTTCTCATTATTGCCATGGCTGGGATCAAGTGCGTAATCATATTGTCATTCATCTGACCCTAATCATCGCCATTTAACTGGTTAGTACTGTCGGCTTCTCTGTCCCTGCTCCCCAAACTTCATCCTGTTGCTAGGTTCTACCTTAATCCCTTTTAAGCAGCTATTATAAATAGGCTCCTCCTTGCTCAGAAAGCACATCTTGAATATATTAACAGGGCGTTTAGCACCTTCCTTGGCACCTGGACTGTTCACCCTTCCCTCTCACTACTCCATACACAGTATATATGATACAAAGTCTATGTTCTTCTGAACTCTTTGCTTTCCTGACTCTGTGCTTTCTTTTATAAAATTCATTTCATCTGATATATCCTTTCCTTCATTATCACAAAGTGGAATCGAATTCATTCTTCAAAGCCTGGTTAACTTTCATGTCCTCCATCCAAAGCTTTGGCAGGTTGGTTTCATTCCTCATGACAGTGCTGAATGATTGACGGTAGCTTCTTGGGGAAGTGATAAGGATCCTGAGGCCAAGATCTACCTGGGTTCAAGAGAAAATGATGTCATGATTCGTGAGCAACCTCTGCTACGAACCCAGGTTGAGTGTGTGGAAGCGTCTGTATCAAGTATTGTCTCCCTTGCCCTGCAAACACTGTAGGTGTTTGATGCATTTTGAAAAATTCAAAATAAATAGACATACCTTGAGTTTTCAATTTTAATTTTATTCTGATTATAATAGCCATTTTCCCCTTCTTCATTCCAAGATGAAAGCCAAACCTTACCTTAGAGAATGATATTAACAGGCAGAAAGAATATCAGAGCAGGAATGAAGACAAGTCCTCACCACTTAGATTCGAGAGCGTAACGTCAAGATCAGTGAAAATAATCTGGTTTGTACCGGTAGCTGCAGCCTTGGGGGTGAGTTCTTGGATTTTGAGGCATAAGGTGCCAGACAAAAGGATGAGGGGGAATTCTCCCACAAGACCAAGAAGAGCAAAGGGTTCTTGAGGATATCGATTCATGGAGTCTCTTCAATGTGAACAACTCTTGCTTTAATTTGTGCAGCTCAGTTAAGTGATACTTAGCTTCCAGCCCCACCACCTACTAGCTGTGTAATTTGGGCAGCTAATTAACCTCTTTGAGCTTCGGCTTTATCCTCTTAAAGACAGAGGTCACAATGCTACCTCACAGGGCTGTTGTAAAAATTAAAGGGAAATATGTATATAGAAGACTTAGTATAGTATTTGGCTCAATAAATAGTAGCTGTTCTTATGAATATTGTGTGGAATAGCAATCAAGACCATCCCTTTAAAGCTGTTAAGACTCCTTTTCCTCTTATCCCTAATCTCTGTCTTCACTGTTACTTACAAACATATGAGATGGTGAAATGACCCCTTGGCTAAATGTTATATGTAACATCACAACTACTAACTAATTAACTCAAATTGATCGGAGTCCTGTAAGCAATACTGCTGATTCACTGTTGTTCCCCACCAACTAGCATGAACTGATGATGTGAAGATAGAACCTTGGTGCTTCTATTATGTTTAGTGCATCAAATTTAATAGTGGAAGAGTGTGGATGTTATTTAGAACTTCATACCTTTCTAAAGATATTTATTCTCTTAGGTTAACATAGTTCCTATTTTAGGTATTTGGGGTTATCGTATTCCTTTCCTGACAGTGTTATTAAATACCTTGAAATACATGTTGTTCAGAAACACAGTCATTTATTCATTCAATAAATACTTGGGTATGTTCTGGGGCCAAGATCTATTCTAGACACTAGAGCCACGACAATGTAAGAAAGAGATAAATCCACTATTCTTATGGAGATTATCTTCTGGAAGTGGAAGTTAGACAAAGTGAGCAAGTGAGCTAGCAGACAAACGACGATGCTATAATTTTAGATGTTTGTATTTTCTATGAGGGAGGTATGATGATAAAGTTGAGGTGATCAGGGTGAGTTGAGTGACCATCTTTGGATTTTGGAGAAAGCTGTGGCCACATTTGAACTTATGCATGAATGATGATAAGGAATGTGCCTGGCAAAAAATGGGTTCCGAGTTCTCAAATCAGAGAGAAAAGCAAGTGACTCAACTCAGATGAGGACAGAAACAAGGGTCTAGCTGTGGATGCCCAGTGCTTGGAAGAAAAAAAAAACAACACATGCTAGAGAGGCTGACACGGCAATTATGTTTGTGGGGTAAGGCGTTTGGATTCTATTTGATGCAATGGGAAGCCACTGGAGTTTATAAAACTGGCAGTGAGACAAAGATTTTATTTGGAGTTGTACATGAACATTGAATGCTTGTAGATCTAACCATGTAAGGAATTTGATGGTTAAGTATGATGATAAAGTGGATAATCACTCGTGACTCATCTGTTTTCTAGATTCAGATATTTTGTTTGTTTGCTTGGAAAACAAGATGCAGGGTTTAAATGCTTCTAGTTTTTTGTTCCTGAATTCAAAAACCTTTGAGCTGGCCTCTATGATATCCTTTCACAGGTTCCCCTTATCCTGACAAGCACTTTCAATGCCAAGAAATAACTTTCTGCCAAGTTATTTTTTTCTTTCTCTTCCTCAAAACTGTGCTGTGCCCTCTTTGTATTTCTTTTTCTTTCTTTTTTTTTTTTTTTTTTTTTGCGGTACGCGGGCCTCTCACTGTTGTGGCCTCTCCCGTTGCGGAGCACAGGCTCCGGACGCGCAGGCTCAGCGGCCATGGCTCACGGGCCTAGCTGCTCCGTGGCATGTGGGATCTTCCCGGGCTGGGGCACGAACCCGTGTCCCCTGCATCGGCAGGCGGACTCTCAACCACTGCGCCACCAGGGAAGCCCCCTTCTTTGTATTTCTGTCTTTTAAGAACCTGAGATAAAATTAACATAGAATTTTTGGTGAATTGCCTCTGTTGTTTTGGGGTTACCTTGGTTTTCCTTTAGAAGGTCTGCTGTGACCTTAGAACTGTTGGCCTTTTAAGGTTTTGAGTCAGTTCGAGAGCTTGAGGAGCATTTATCATCTAGCTGAAGATTCTCCCTTCCAAGTACTAACGAGGCCCAACCCCGCTGAGCTTCTCATATCAGGTGTGTTCAGGCTGGGCCTTAAACTCTCTGGGTGAAGATTCTAATGATTTCACAGTTGCCTCTATGCCTCTTGCCCCCTCATTTTAAGTTGGAGTTGTCTTTGAATTTCTCTCACAGACTCTGAAATTCCATTTGAAATTCTATTTGAAATTTCATTTCAAATACGTTTTTCTAACTCTTGAGCACTGTTTCCTCCTTCATTACATTTATTGTATCTGTGTATTTTTCTGTGATATGTTACTCTTAACTGTTCTAAAGTGGTTTGCCTTTAGGTTGACCTATTGATTTCCATCTACACACATTAATTGCTCTCTGTCTGCATGCTTAGTCTTATTCTAACACATTTACCCCAAGCCAGAAAAATTCTTCTACAGAGTAGACATTAGTGTCAATTCTATACATGTAGTGCCAGAAAAGTATAAGAATGGTGTATTGTTCACACCTTCTGCTTTCCTTCACAAAACCTAGTCAAATTATTTATTTTTATTATTTTTTTTCAGATTATTTAATTTTAATAGTTAAATTATTTTTTAGGTGCCTCAAAGTTTTAAAAACATATTTTTAAAATTTGAAATGAATGTGATTCAGTTTTATTAATTGTAAACCACAGAAGCTGAGTGGCCCTTTGAAAGTGCATTCAACTGAAGAAAATGTATCAAAGAATAGCTTGAATGAGTTTTGAAATCTCTAACATACTTTTAGTATTTATGAACCTATTTAAAACATTTTTTCTTAATATGTTTATAATATATGGTTTATTTTACAAAAATACTATTTTCCATGTAAATTCACTGGGTGAACTTTGAAAGAATAGTAGTGATTAAGGAAAGCATTTAAATAAGAGGTAATCTGAAAGTAGAAGGAACTCAGTTCATAAAAGACCTTGGCAGAGAAAGAAATAAGTTCTTTGAAAGAACAGTGTGTCTTCCTCTCATTCCTGCATCCCTGCAAAGAAGAAAACTTGTTGGTGATAAAAATGAGCCAGACAGGGGTTCCAGGGTTTCCCTTGTGGCGCAGTGGTTGAGAGTCCGCCTGCCGATGCAGGGGACACGGGTTCGTGCCCCGGTCTGGGAGGATCCCACATGCTGCGGAGCGGCTGGGCCCGTGAGCCATGGCCGCTGAGCCTGCGCGTCCGGAGCCTGTGCTCCACAATGGGAGAGGCCACAGCAGCGAGAGGCCCGCGTACCGCAAAAAAAACAAACAACAAAAACAAAACAAAACAAAAAAAATGAGCCAGACAAACCCAGAAGCACTCTTTTCTCACTCCCCACCAATATTACTCACCCGCAAATACACATGATTGAGGTAAAAAGAACTTAATTATAAGGCTTTATTCAGAAGAATAAAGTGATAAGATTATTGCAACTTCCTTACAAACCAAAATATACTTTTGTGATTGTGTGGCTTTCTACCTCCTATGATGACCATGATTTCAGAGAGGATTGAGGAGGAGAAAGGGTTAGCTTCCTGGACATTTCATGTTAATTTTAAAATTTAAAAGAATGTATAATTTCCAAAATGTTGTCAATGAATATAAAATAAACTTCCATAGTTATAAGAAGAGAGCACTGACAAACTGTCTCTAATTTTATGTGCAGAAATTTTAGTACAGCAAAAACATGATGAAGTATCTAGAGAAATCTCTTCCCCAAAATTATAGAAGCTTTTTTCACTGGAAGTTCAAGGCTTGCTGGAAGATTAAGTGAACTAAAAAAAATCCACAACCTTTTTTTCAAGTCTGAATTCCCATGTTAAAGGAAGAATTGACAGAACTAGAATTAATGTTATTTTTTATTGATGCCTTCTTATAATTTTTACTTTAAGCACTTTAGGAACAAAATGAAACTGACTACTATATATCTGAGTTTGATTCTTTCACTAGGGACAATAATATGAATATGATGAGAAAGTACAGGTTACAAAAAGAGATTAATTTAAAAATTAAGAAATATTTCATTCATATTTCTTTGAAACACTAGAGAACTGAAACCAAATCTAACTGGTAATTAGTAAAAATGTTAAAAACTAAAAATTTAAATTATTGAGGTATGTGTATCTTACTGTTGTTGTTGTTTGTAAGGCATAATGTAAGCATTTCATAAGCTTATTTGATCTGCCCATCAGACTGTGCTACAATCTCCATTTATTACTCGTTTGATCAGATAAGAAAGAATAAACCTCTTGTCCAAAGCACCCGACTAGAAAGGATCACAGCTGCTTAGAAAGCCAGGCCTGTCCATTTCCAGCTCCCATGCTTTATACTTAGACTAGCCTCTGCCGCCTCTCTTTGAACTTCCATCTAGCTTTCTTGCGTTCCAATCTAGTTTCCTCCATGGAATATTTTCTCTAGCTCCATCTAGGGTGTTATGAAGCTTCTGGAAGATTGGTGTTTCATTCTCTTTTAAAGCTTTTAACTGGCTCCGTTGGAAAGCCTCCACTTCATCTAACTCATATCTCATTTCAACGTGTCTGAACATTTTCAGTTGTCTCCATTATCAAGATTCAAAAAATATCTGAAAAACCACCTGCTAGTTAATAGGAGACTGGGTAGACGAGATGATTTTTCAGTGTCCCTTCCAGCTCTCTTGTTATTTGAAAGCAAATATACATGGATATACTCTATTTTAAACATAGTATTTTATTTGAATAAAAATATAACTCACTCCTATGTTTTAAAAAAGTCAAATAAGTCAAACATTAAAGTTTCAATGCCCCACAACATCTCTGAATCCAACATCCCAGAGATAACTATTGTTAAAGTTTTTTTTGTGTGGTTTAAAAAACACACTTGTACATCTGTTCCTTAACTTACCGACATTATTCAATGTAGCTATACGAGTGCTGAATCCACACTATTCTGCTGAAAGTCGTAGACTTCTTTTTTGCTGAATTCTTTCCAGAGTTGACATGTGCACAGAGTTAGGAAACTTTAAAAAATTTATGTTAGACTACAGCTCCATAAACTGAAATTGCAGCAGAAGACAGTATCTATTTGAACTTCATTTTATCTGTAGGATACTGAAATATGAATTTTCTAGAAGGGTCGGGCACTGACATGACCTGAAAAGTCGGACTCTGCTTCTTAATGAGAGTCTAGCTTCCCTGAAGGCAAAAGGCCAGTGAAAGATACTGAAGGCTGGGTTAGTGTGACTTTCAGCAGAGAGAGATGGTGGCAGTCAGGGTCCCCAGAGTCTGAGAGCTGTTCGTTTCAGATTTGGGTAAGGAATTCTTTTTAAACAACAACAAAAAAGTACATGCCTTGTAAGTGTATTATTTATCAAACCCTTCATATATTTTCACTTTAAGGTCATCTTTCAAAAATCGCCACTGCGCCACCAGGAAAGCCCCAAAAGTATTATTTTAAAACCCTTAAAACATGTCAGTTAAAGAAGATGGTTCATTTTCTTTGATTAGGCTAAACTTTAAACTTAAAAAAATATTTTTTCTGGGGCTTCCCTGGTGGCACAGTGGTTGAGAGTCCGCCTGCCGATGCAGGGGACACGGGTTCGTGCCCCGGTCCGGGAGGATCCCACATGCCGCGGAGCGGCTGGGCCCGTGAGCCATGGCCGCTGAGCCTGAGCGTCCGGAGCCTGTGCTCCGCAGCGGGAGAGGCCACAGCAGTGAGAGGCCCGTGTACTGCAAATAAAAAAAAAAAATCTTTTTCCTGAAATGTCTTACATACTTGTAAAATTACAAAGACACTAATGTATTTTATTCTTAATAAATATTAAGAATATTTTTAATATTATTTTTTCCTTCCTCATTAGTGAAGTTGAAGTCACCATACAATTTATGTAATTTAAATTTCAGGTGCTCCATAGCAGATATTTATTTTCAACTTTCTTGCATGTCCAGCTTCATTCAAATTGGGCATTAATAGATATGTTTATTACAGGGACATGTGTTATTTTCATGTCCTTTTGAAACCTTCAGTCTAGAACGGGCCTTTAAGTGATTAGCAAATGCCTTTTTGAACCATAAAATAAATGGAAAAAGTGTGGATTCTTAAGTAGGGAAGCATTAGTTTGGAAAAGTTCCATTTTTTTTTCTCACTGAAATACCATCCTTGGCATGATTGCAAATGATTGCCACCCAGTTCAGATAATTCTCTTCCAGAATCGGGCATGCAATTTGAAAATTGAAAAAACTATGTCACTCTTTGAATCATGCTTGTTTTACTTACAGATAATTCAAGCATTAATGTGTATTATATATATATATATACACAGATACGTATATGTGTGTGTATATATATATATATATACAGATACGTATCTGTATATATATATACACACACACACATATATATACATATATATAACTAATATCTGTATTAGTTGCAAATGATCATTAAGCCTCTCTGTGTTAAGGGTAATGTTAATAATAATAATCATTTTCTCCCCACTAGGCAGCAAGGCAAAATTCAAGAAATAGTAGTCACTAGAATGACCTTTCTTCCTTGGCTCTGGTCGTGTCCATACCCCATTCCCAGCATCCTCAATGTAGTTCTCCAGCCGCCACTAAAAGAAGTTGGGTCCTATTACTCCATGCTGGTCTGGTTATATCATAACATTAAGGTTGCAGCGACCTTACAGGGAGCTCTCAGTATCTCTGTCTGAAGATCCTCACAATTTACCCTTCAGATATACAGCTTTTATGCTTTATCTGGTTCAGCCACAGTGAATAATAGTAACATTATTATTTTCTTCACAGTGAATAATAATAACATTATTATTGAATAATAATAATGCTATGATAATAATAACGTCATTATTATCACAGTGAATAATAATAACATTATTATTTTCTTCACCAGAATTCTGGGAAGTGTCATTCTGATTTTTTAAGGGAAGCAGAGAGAGAAGCAGATTGGTCTACCTTTCACATCTTTTGGAGAGCTTTGGGGGAGTCAGTAAGATGATAGACGTGGTGTTGTGAAATGTGATTTCTTGCCATATCACTTCTAGTCTTCAGTGAGCTTCAAACATCACTACGTGCCTGTGAAGACAAAGAAGGAGGGGTTGAAATTAGAGCACCACACAGATAAGAATGCAGAAATGAAGAGGACAGAAACGTATGAAGGTTTTGGGGATGAACCTAGACTTGACCATATTTTGAAATGAGGATTTGTACCAAGGTTATCTAAATCTCTAAGGCACTTATCAGTTCCAAGTAATGGTCTATCATCTATCTCTCTCTCTCTCTGTCTGTCTATCTATCTATCTATCTATCATCTCTTGGTTTCTTTATTCTTACTGAATGGAATTACAAAATCACACATCCTGAGACTGGGAGAAAGTGCATTTGTACTCATCAATTTCTTGCAGACCTACATGTCTTGCTGAGATATTCTTTTCTGCTTCTGTAGTGGGTGGTGCTGAAGGGAATATTAGGACCTTAGATAGAGAAAGGTTATCTTGGGGTCTTAGTGGCGCCTGGGGACCAAACCCTGATGACTCTTCCACACTTTCTTCCCTGTTCTCTCTCTTCCATTGAAAATGTCCACTGGCAGGACCCTTGGTTTCACTAATAGCAAACAGCTTTCTCTCATGCAAGCAGAATCGACACTGGTTTGTTTAACAAATTCATTTAAGAGCTGTCGCTGGTCCTGTGTGAAATAAGAAGCAGGTTCTTAAGTGACTGGAAGAGATGGTGTTTAGTTCTTGGTTTTGATCTTCTTTTTGCTCACAGAGCCGCATGTCCCTGCTTGTTTTCATTGCTCTGTATTCCACAAATGGAGTGACAATTTTGTTGTGTCTCATGGCTGAAAAATGTAAGGAGCCCTTCCATCTCTGATTGGAGCTATCCTCTCTCCTCTTTGCCTTGACAATGTATGAATTATCTTTAGATATAAACTTAAAAGTACTTCCATCGGGGCATCTTGCTTGCCTCCTAGATGAGTTAGGTGCCTGCTTCAGTCTCCTCACATAGTGCCCTGTGCTGCTCCTCCAATGATTCACAGCCCTCGTTATTCTAGTCATTTATTTAAAGGGTTGTCTTCCTCATGAGACTGTCAGCTGTGTGGAGATAGAAGCCATACCTGGCTTGTTTATTGCTGGTCTGACAGAACTTAGCTCAATGCCCTGTAGAGAAGGTCTCATAAATAGTCATTTCAGAATGAATGAATGAATGGATTTTTTTTTTTTTTTCTGGAGAGGTCATTAGCAAATAAAGCCTTGAGGTAGCAGTGCGCATGCTGGTCATCTGACTCAAATTGTGCTAAGGGAAATATCCCTGGCCTTGGAAGGCAACTCTCATTTTGATTCCAAGTCTCTAAGTTTTCCATCAGTGTCAGAACCTGCTGAAAAGAACCATCAAACTAAAGCCACTGCTGACTTGTTTGCAATCCTTTTTAAAAGTTTACCTAGAAAGAAACCATAAAGAAACCCATCCCATTCTTTCTCCAGAATCCACATAGACAATAAAAGCATTTATCTAAATAATGTTTTGGCTTCACACAACATCAATAAACACTTCATGGAGATTAAACTGACTGAAAATCTTTTATACTTAACTGATTTCTGTTGGCTGTGTTGATTTTCTTTATAAAGAATAAAAAAAGTAAAGTTGTTTTGCATTAATACATTTGGGGAGGCATAAATGATTTTCCGTAAATCACATTTTCCTGACAATGAACGTGGAGGGAAAGATTATTAAAACTGATCTCTCGCGATGTGGTTGCATACCTCAAGCAAATATGTGAGGCTGTCTCCATCAGTAAACTCCATGTGTTGGTGTGATTGATGAATTTTAATTAACCTTGGCAACATGTTTTACCGCTTAACTAGATCAATTGAAATTAGTTATCCTGAGAGACAGTAAAATCACTTCTATCCTCAGCTTACTGCAATAAGTAATGGCCTTTCCCTGGAAGACTTCTCAAAATATAGTGAACAAACACTTTGCTATTGAATCTGCTTCTTAAAGTAAATGAGAGGTCTGTGGGATTGAAATAACTTTGCTTGAATGAGAGAAGTCTCCAGACTGATATAACAGTAGTTCTCTCAGGAGCTGGGGATTGGAGTGGGGATTGGAGGCAATGGTGATTAACAGTTGAAGTAAGTACCTAATTAAAACTAAGTGAGGGAAAGGGAAGGAGAGGGAGAGACGTAGCATCGAAGAACTTCTCTTTCCCCTCTCCAGTCAAAGGGGAAAGCTAAGAAAAGCATCTTTATTTTCTAAATGCGTATTAATGAACGTGCTGCTGTGTATATTAACACAGAACTTTATAGAATGATATTAATCAGGGCAAGAAATGTAGATCATTTAAACAGTTGGGTTCCCTTTGGCACAGCATGTCACGTGACAGTGTCTTCTGGGACAGCTGTCTTTGATAATATGATGCAAGCTAGGAAAATCCCCTCCTGGAAGACTTTGTCCCCAGTGTTTCCTCATTGCACCCAACAAAATTCACTGTCAAATATCAGATGATGACTTTCTTTTCCTGGTCTGTGCAACACTGAAGAAGTGCTTTGGAAGATGACCAAAACCACTACTCTGAAAGTTATATAGTCATCCGACCATAGCCCTTGTGCTTTTAACAGTGGGTGTAGGCATCTTGGAGGTTTCACTTTGGAACTTCTGCAAAGTCTTCTTTCGGCAAGGTCTTTCACCTACCTACGGACTACACAGTAATAAAATAGCTTCTATACTCACTCTCCCTGCATAACCTCTCCCAATAAGCCTCCCAATAAGGCAATTGTTTATCTTTGTATTAGTAAGGAGTACTCTAAACGCTCCTTTGCCTGAGACATGGGCAATTAAGTGAAGTTGCAGTTTTTACAGCCCTCCAATGACCAGCCATCCTGTGCCAGCATGGCCACCCAGAGCAGACTCATGCCTGCTTCATAGGGAGACCCCTTGGACCCAGAAGCAGAAACACTAAAAATCACTAGTGTCGTATTATAACTGTAGGCTGATTAAGTAGCTCTTGTTTTTATTCTATTTTTTTCTTTCTGTGTAAGACGGCTCTTGTATGGAAACTTTCCGAGATAGTAAACTATGGAAATAATTATGAGTTTCAATTGGTGCTATTATGAAGTGGAAAACTTGGAGTGGCATCCTAGTGTTCTTACCAAGTTCTGGGTAGAGAAAGGAGAAGCCACGTGTTTCAATGCGTTGGTCCCAATAAGGGTGACACGTGGTGCTGTGTACAAATGCTATAGCTCGCTGGCCTTCAGACCCTTAGTGCACAATGTACTGTGCAAACACTGTGCCCTGAGATACCTTAGGGGAACAGACCTAGAAACAGGGGAGAGCCCTTTTTCACTCCCACCTCACTTTTATTTTCCATCAGCGTTTTCATTGAAGGAAGGTCATATGGCTTACTTTTCTTTAACTACTTGCATTGTCATAATGTAGGCTCCTGAGCTAGTCTCCATCTGGGATGGAGGGTGGGAACTAAGACATTCAGTCATCAATCCAGTCATCAATCCAGATGGAGTATGATTGCTGAATGGTGTGCAGGAAACAAAACAGGATTTAGCCTTCCCTGGTGACTCTGCTGCTTCCCCATGTGTGGAACCACTTGTAGAGCAGAGAGAGCTTGGTCTTTGGGTTCAGACTCTGGCTCACATATTTACTAGATGTGTTACTTTGGAAGATTTATAGGAACTTGTTAAGACAACAGGACTCCCTGCTGTGATTAAGAGTGGAAGTATTCAGAGAAAACTTGGAGTTCTAGGTATGACACATTAGCCTGGTGGAAATGACAGAAGAATAATTCTAGTGCCCAGCTGAGCTGCAGTGGTGTGAGAGGGTGGAGAGGTGTGGCAGTGGGGGTTGAACTGATTGCAGGGACACTGGTTAACACTCTGCACTGAACTCCACATGCAGTTTGCAGGAAGGAGAGTTGGGACACTTGAGTGGATCCTGGAACTGAGTCCTGGAAGTGATTATGAACTCCATCTTCTGCCGAGAGGGTGTGGATGGGGACTCTGTGCTTTCCCTGATATGGCCAGATGTGAGACCCCAGGGAGGTCAGCTCTCATCTCGTGGGCACTGGACACTAGGTTTCTCTTGCTCCTGTATTAGTTTTTAATTGAGTTTTAGATCATCTATCGGGAATATTTATAGAGATAGGTTTGACAGTGGAAATGGCTGTTGCAGAAGTTACATTAGTCGGTTAGCTTCATTCTGTAGTTTTTGTGAAGTCTTTTGGTAGCAAGCAGGGTGGGCATTTTCTTCCTTAACCCAAGTACTATATCCCAAGCCTGTTCTTGTATGGCTGCGGATCTCAAACTCCAACCTCCACAGGGGACAAGTAGGAATATAAGTGAGGGAGGCAGGGCGGCAAGGATTGTGATGAGCTGAAGCATGAACACCTGGTCTAGTGAAAGTGCCCCAGTGTCGTTCCAGCCAGTTTTTCCCCAAGAATGGATACATACTAGGCAGATGACTGGATTTTTTGGTAAGAAATTTTTAATTTTGTGAATTATAACTAATTTTTTTTAAAAAACCTGGATCATGTAGCTGGCCTGTAAGCCACCAATTCACCTACCCGTTCTGGTGTAAGTGATTGGGAGCCAGTGAAAGTTGTGGATTCGTGTTTAAAAAAGTCACTTCCTTGTCCCTGGTATAGATCCACTAGTGGTGAGTCCTCTAGAGGCTGGGACACTGTATAGGATTTAAGGCAAACTTAAAATCTCTGAAACACAGAGGTTAAAAGGACAGCTCAGGGCTTCCCTGGTGGCGCAGTGGTTGAGAGTCCGCCTGCCGATGCAGGGGACACGGGTTCATGCCCCGGTCCGGGAGGATCCCACATGCCGCGGAGCGGCTGGGCCCGTGAGCCATGGCTGCTGAGCCTGCGCGTCCGGAGCCTGTGCTCCGCAACGGGAGAGGCCACGACAGTGAGAGGCCCGCGTACCGCAAAAAAAAAAAAAAAAAAAAAAAACAAAAAAAACAGCTCAGCGCCAGCCTGCCTACCAGCCATGCGACCTCATACAAGTTGCTTAATGATTCTAGCCTTGGTTTCCTCATTTATAAAATAGAGAAAATATAAGCATGAGTTTCATAAGGTTGTTGAGATGATCAAATCAGTGAATACACATCAGTGGCAGAGGTATTTGCCTTTGCCATTAGGAACAAGGGAGCAAGGTGAGACGTGGTGGCCCTGAGTGGCAGCCTGTGGAACAGCTGTGTCAGCCCCCTGGGAGCTTTTCCACCAACACCCCAACAAATTTCCTGATTCCAAGGGTAGGACCCAGGTGACTGAGTTTGCAACGGACTTCCCAGGTGACTCTGCAACGGACTTCCCAGGTGACTCTGCTGCTTCCCCATGTGTGGAACCACTTGTAGAGCAGAGAGCGCTTGGTCTTTGGGCTTAGACTCTGGCTCGCATATTTACTAGCTGTGTTACTTTGAGCTGTTGTGTCACCCCCTCTTCACCTCAATCGCTTTGTTGTCTAAACGTTCACAAGTGTATCTTGTTCTGTGAGGATCCAACATCTCTAGTACAGCTCATGACACATAACACATACTCCATTACCTTGAGTTCTCCTGGTCTCAATCTACTGAAAGTCTTACCATTAAGTGTGGGAAATACTCCTAAGGAAGCAGAAAGGAAAAAACACGGGACTCCAAGAGTGAAGATTTGGTCCTTTGTGTGCTTGGTTGATTTCTGTGTTGGCCTCTGGTAAATCTGTTCCACATGCCATTCAGGAGTATATCCATGGCCTCTCGTATTTCTCTGCACAAATATAATTGAACAGCCTGAATTCAGGTTGCATTGTTTTTTGAGAAAATTCATAGCCGTGTTAACATGTGATGCTTTCTGGCAGTACACAAAGTCAAGCTTTCATTGGAAAAGAGCTATTATAACTTAGCAACCTGAGTTTCCTATACGTAACCTTGATTCATTTCTGCCAAAAATAGTTCAGCCTATAAATAGTCAGGAACAAAGATGTGGGAGAAAGAAATCTCCAGCTCAGTTGGTATGCCATACTCTCTCAGAGCCTAGGGAAACACACACCCAGCAGCAGGTTTTCAGTAATGAAGACACAATAAAATCTATTATCGTTGTGCTAAATATATTGATGCTTGTGAATTTCTCATGCCAAGAAATGTAGTTTTCCTGTTGCCCTGGATCTGACAGGTGCCATGCTGCCCAGGCCTCGGACTGGGTCATGGGAATCACGTGTCGTGCCCCCCATGCCCCAGTGCTTATCTCAGGGCATCATCTGTGTGCATCTCTCAGTGGTAAACCTCTTTAGGCTTGAGGCTGTTATTGTTTCATCTCTGAATTTTTGACAACACGGAGCATGCCAGGTCTCACAGTGGTGCTGAGGAAAGGGTTCCTGAATGAGTGCATAAGTGATACTGGGGTTATGATTAGGCTTTTCTGTGGCTTATAGTTTGTGTGCAGTTTGCTAAGGAGGAAAAACCAGAGGGGGAGAGGAGAGAGAGAGCGAGCGAGTGCCATTGCCGTTGCTAACATAGGCTTTCCTTATGAATTTTCCAACACAAAATACACGTGCAGAACCTTGAATGGACTGGCACTCACTGTATGCCACCTGATGGTAGTGACAAATGAACCCACTTCAGAACCGGAGCCAGTATCTGCGTATCAAGGAGCTGCAGAGGTGACAGTGGAAAGGTCCATGGCAAGTGATGAATGGTCAGATGTCTATGCCAGTGAGCCCCTTGCTCAAGAGATGTATGGTTTAATTGTTCCCAAGTTGAATTCACACCACAGACATCTAAATAACTTAGTTTAGTCAGCCAGAAACATGGGCTGTCATAGGTTTAAATTCATAGCAGGTCATGTTTCTGTATAGAAAGCTGTGGAGATGCTGGTTTCACCCAGACACAAGAGTGAGCTTGAAAGATACTGGGGTCTCCCCGTGATTGAGATGGGACTGTCTATTTGCCCTGCAAAGTGGACATTTTATTAGCAAGCAGTTGTGTTTATCAGACTTCCCATTAGGTTGAGCCTATTTTCCATTTAATCTCTTTCTTTGAAAAGGTCAACTTTTCAACAGAAAAATATTTCTGTTCCTTGTATGGTTTCCCTAATAAATTTCCGCACGTTCTCATTTATTTATAGGTCCTTTCTTTTCTCTAGTTTTTTATTTTTCCATCTGTTTTCTACATACCAATTTAATTTTAACATCCCTGAAATTCATGACATTGAAAATTCGGGGTTCATGAGTGGACAGTTTTCTTTTTTTTTTCTTTTCGTTGTTTTCTTTAAAAAAATCATTCTCTTGCCATTTCATCTTAGGATGTATTGACCTTCTCAAAGAGGCATATGCTCTGTAAGCTTGACTCTTGTGTTTCACTCTAATATCAGATCTCCTTTCTATTTAAATCCTAGGAACGTATCGTTCCCCAGTTCTATAATGTAAGCATTTTTCTTTCTTAATTGGTGCTTGCAGTTATACAGGAAGGCACACTATGTTTAAAGCCCATTTGGCTTTAGATTAATATTTTAGCTCTACCTAAAGAATCCCCCAGGAGACTGTGTTTCAGAAATAGATTGTGGCTAAACTGCTGTTTCTAACTTGTATTTGGTTGGTTGATACCATCCCTTTGTTCTGAAAAGGACTTAGAAGCTGCTCGCTTCCACGGGGCCTTGAATAGCAAATGCTTAGCCCTCAGCAGGAAACAGATCCTCCCTCTGAAATGTTCCAGGCTCACACTGAGTCGGTGTATGCTGCCATCAGAGGAAGACAGCAGCTCATGGTCACAAAGTTAGGAAAAGAGCACCTGGGTCTGGGGGTGGAAACTTGAATTACCAAGTTGTTATAAGATAAAGTGAATCTTTTGACTTTAACAGACAAGGAAGAATTCATAAATTCAGGTTCTTTCGTTCCTGTATAAATCTCATTTCTTTATATGGCCTGCGTTCTAAAGACTGCACTACCCACTCACCAAACTCATGATAAGAAAAGGGAGCTCACCTTTCCAGCTGACTTTTAAGATGTCCTTATTTTATTTTATTGATTTAATTTTCTTGTAACCAATTCCCCAGGATATCCTGGCCTAATTAATAAATTGATGGATTTTACAATCCATTATACAGCATTATCCTGAGATGGAAGTGATAGGTACTATTTGGCCAGGGTAGAGATCTTATCAATAATTTCTTGCCATGTGAACTTACAGCGTCCGGCCCAGGACACATGCCACGGATGGTGGCCGGAAGAAAGGGAGGGAAACTTCAACAGCTGGAGCCAATATGCCACTGTCTTCTGACCACCATGCTTTCTGCTCAAAGAAACTAGTTTGTCTGCCTCTAAATCCTGGCCTCCCAGTGACTTCCTGCCAAGTCACTCACCTTCTTTTCACATAGCTTTCCAACCACAGATCTAAACTGCCCCACCTTCAGGATAGGGCTTCTTTATTCCCTGAAATGCCTAGGTTTATTTTCATGGAAGGAACAATGCTGCTTTTTTGAGAAGAATGATGAGGAACTATCCTTGAGGTTCCTGAGGGTGGGACAGATATCAAGTACCAATTCCTTGGTGGTAGACACTCCTGATTTTCAAAATAGGTCGGCTGTGTGGGGTGGTGTGTGTCTGTTATGTATTTCTTCTATACACAAAGAGCTAAGCCCACCAATGTTCAGGTTTTATATCTTTATGGCCTTCATTTTCGCAACGTGGGGGGTGGAGTGGGAGGATAAGGGTCTAAAAAATTGTGCTAGAAACTCATAAGCTTTTGGTTTCAAAATGATCTGGCAAAGGAACTTATCCTGAAAGACCTCAGTTTGGGGTAAGTTTCAAAGGAAGGTAACGAAAAGGAAGCAGTTATAGATGGTTAGCTGCATTTAACATTTTATGATGGTGATGGTGATGGTGATGGGGGTGGTGGTGTGTGTGTGTGTTTAAGGTGAGAGTGCTTTTTTTTTTGGCCGCACCGCACAGCTTGTGGGATCTTGGTTCCCTGATCAAGGGTTGAACCCACACCCTCTGCAGTGAAAGCTCTGAGTCCTAGATAGTGGATCACCAGGGAATTCATAAGGTGGGAGTGTTTTGACTACAGGTTTTATCATTGTTCACAAAGAACATTGTTCATTGTTCACGGGCATAGGTGAAAACTGAAGCTGGTGGAGGAGAGGCCAGAACTGGAGGGACAATGGGCAGTTGGGTGGTGTATTATGAATGACCTGAGAAAGGACCTGTGTCTTCTGGTTTCTTGAAACTTTGGCCCAGCCCTAATGTTGAACCAGTGGTCATCATATAAGGCATAGGTGTTGGTCATGGTCATCAGGGCTAAATTCCAGGCCAGTAGAGCTGACTTGGCTAATTTTCCCAATTCAAAGTCAATACACAGGACTTCATTCTGGGACATTTCTGTGGACACAAAACCCACATACATGCGATTCTCTATAAGGAGAGCCCCAGTGGAGTCCCGTTCATTGCCTCATGGTTACTTGGAAAATTGAGAGATACGTTTTTCTTTGGTGCGCTGAAGTTTTCTTACTATCTTATTTGAGAAACCCAACTCCATTCAGATAAATTGCCTATATCTTTATTGAATAGTGAGATGGAATTTTACTTCTGTTTATTGAGAGGCTGTTGTACACTTTCCATTTCACTTACATTAGTTAGTCCATTTAATACTGTCAACTCTCCTGAGTTTCTATTATTATTCCTATTTTATTTCTGAAGAAACTGAGGATCAGAGAGGTTAAGTAATTTACCTGGTATCATTCTCTTAGTAGGTGGAAAGGGCTCCGAGCTCAGAAGTGTGTGTGGAAGAGACATTATTTTTGCTGGACTGTCGAGGGCTGGGAGTGCTTTCGCCGGTGCTCACGCAGTAGGAGTTGGGAAGGGAGGAGGAAGCAGCTGTACACAGGCCCAGATGCACACTGTGCAGGATGTGTTCATTCAGTTGACACATATTTGTGGAGTGCCTCCCACATGCCTGGCACTGTTCCAAGTACTGTGGTTAAAACTGTACAAAAGAAATTCGTTGCCCTCTGGAGCTCAATGCCAGTGGAATGCAGCTGTCACAGGGGCAGTGATGCTGACTCAATAACTTGCAATCATACCTAGACCCTTCCTCGTTCAGGTGTTTCACGTTCCCTTTGACGGATGACACAGTAGACATGCTGCCTTGTCTCCCCTCATAAGGTGTTGTGAAACACACTTGGGAAGTGGGTCACAAGTAACTTGTCACTTTCCGGTGTACCAGACCCCCTTACCAGCCTGTAAGTCCATATTTGGTCACATTAACAGGCTAGACTAGTAATGACTGTTGCCTGGGCACCTTTTCCCACCCCAGGGCAGTGATTCACATGCACATGTTTCTTTAGAAAAAGTGCGGTTACTTCTTCCCTTAGGAGGTCTTTTCAGGAGCAATGGACTTGCCTGATTTCATGCCAGTTGCTGAACTTCTCAGCTTCTCCATGGCTTGAGGTGCTGGGGAGAGTGGAGCAGTGGCACTTTCTCCAACTCTGGGTCCATTAACCTGGACTTTGGCTACTTCACTTTCTGACTCTACCTTTCACTCCATCAGCACTAGAGACCAACAGAGCAGGACCGATGGGGTACAGAAAGGGGTGAGTAGCGTTGCTCTCCCTGCCCCCCACTGCTCCTTCTCCCCAGGAAAAACCTCTTTCTTCCTCTTTCATCTACAGGTGACACCAGAGAAGTCCAATGGTTAACTAGTTATCTTATAAGCTGTTTAGGAAAAGAGCAAGCTAATCGCACCACAGGTACAATACTCATCATACAAACAAGTACATAAATTCCAATCTCTGTGAAAGATTTATTGAGGAAAAAAGTGATAGTAGAGTAGATTCAAGGTTATCCTTATAATAACATGAGTCTTCCTTGGATTCACATTTACTTTCTTGAGTTGGGATAAAAGATTAATTTATTGCCATTGCAATAACACAGGCTGTATTTGTGGGAGTTTGTTACATATGAAAATAATCTTAATTTCCTCCAGCCTTTTACTTTTTTGTCATGAGGTTTCACATAATAAATACCTTTATGTCTTTTTTGTCTTTTCCATGCATGTAAAAACACCAAATGAAAACATTTTTGCCTCAATATAATATTTTTAAAGTCAGAGTTCTCAAAATAATGATTCCTCAGTTAATGTTTTATAGTCAGAGTTCTCAATATAATATTTTTAAAGTCAGAGTTCTCAAAATAATGATTCCTCAGTTAATGCATACATATATTTATACAAAATGGAAAGTTCATTTAGTAATTGCAAAAGAAATAATGGCTTTAATAACCAATCCTCTACTTGGTGTCTGCCTGCAAGCATTGTTAGAACAACAAGCATCACCCAATTCCCTGTGGCCCTGTTTTCTTTGAAGGTTCTATTTATGCTTTTCTAATTTTGACTGTATTTTCACATTTTCAAATGAGTATATGGCATCTGTTGAATAAATGATCACTCAAAATGGATTTGCCTCAATTATGACTCCAATTTTAATCTCCTTGACTACCAGCTCACTTTTCCTCACTTCTGCCAACTGTGACACCTGTATTTTTGCTGTAACAGCATCCTCTGGAAGGGCTGTAGAGTTGCTGTTTGCCTTAACAGGGGTCCTAACCCCCTGATGTTTTCACAGTCCTCCTTTTCCTTCTCTTACTGCATTTCTATTGTATGCGTGGTTTTCTTCTCAGATGTGCACTCAGCGTTTTAGGAGAATAGTATTTGGATGTAGTCCATTTTAACTACTCTGATAAATGGCTAACAGTCACATTGAAGCCACCATGTTACAATTACTTTGCCTAATCATGATTTTTTGCTGTTAAACTTATATTAAACTTCAATAGCACCCGTTTTCAGGTTGTTTTTCTATTGCATTCCAATGGTAAAGTTTTCATTTTTTTGCCATATTTAATCATGAAGGACATTCTAGTGGAGTTCATATTTGTTATCTATTTTCACTGTGAATTAGTATTGAAAGAATGAATTAATGAAAAATTTCCTCAAAGACAATGAATTATAACTACCTGAACTCTAATTATTGCTGAAAAATTATTAATTTTGGTATATGTCCATCCCCCAATGATTGCAGTTTCTTGGATATATTTAATAAGCCGTAAATCTTGGGGGCTACCCTAGAACTAGCACTGCTCAAAGACCCACATTTAAATATTTTTAAAGGTTTTTTTACACAAACACACACACACCACTTTTGTTTCCCTTTGGACTAAGATGGGCGTCTGGTTTCAGTTGCCTCACATGTTTTATTTAAAATTTAAAATCTGCACCAATATGCCTGCTCTGTCCTAGGTTCCTATTTCAGCACATGAATTTTCCTCAAACTGAAGCTTACACATTTCCTTGGATTCTTCTGTGGTTTTCCCTGTCTACTTATATTTCTTTATTTTCTACTTTTAGAATATTTGTACTTGAGGAATGTAGATATTTGAGAATGGTAGCTATAAACCAATAAATAGTGATTCTATTTATTCCCTTCTGGTTTTTTATTCTTTTTTTTTTAAACAGTTCCTAAACATGGTAGTCTATAGCCATGGGTTTTTAAGAAACAGTGAAAGATAGAGATACAAGTTCCTGATGAATTTAAGTAATGTGTACAAATAAATCAAGAAGCTCTGAAGTGAAATTTAGATGATAAAATGTAAACATGTGATTCATGTGCTATCCACTGACTGATAAAAAAAGTGTTGCCATGTTCAACCTGTTAATGACTAATGTTGAATCTTATTTTTTAAAAATACACATGACTTTGGCCTATTTTGTTTCACTAAGAATATGACTAATCCTTCCCAAACTTATGAGAGTTGAACTAATGCGATGTTGACTATCAACAGTTGAATTCCTAACACAAAAACAAATACAGCTAGTTTCATTTAAAAATGTAGAGGGGATACTCTACGGAAAAGAACAAAGGTTAATGATCACGCTGTAATAGAATTGATTGGTCGCCAGCTATAAACTTCATTCAAGAGTGGCATGTGTATTGTAGTGGAATGAGCTTAGTGTCAAAATCTCTGTGTGCCCTCGATGAAGTCTGTTTTTGTTATCAAGGGTACATTTTTAATGGATGATACCACTGGGACCCTGGGTAAAGTGGAGAAAAGTCAAACAAATTTTGCTAACAGGATCTCAAGGAATCTCACTGTCATGCTATCTTCCACATCCTGGGAGGTAGGCCATGGAGTCTCCAACCTAGTTCCCAAAACGGACACTCTAAAAATATGTCAGGGGAGAAATAAATAAAAACTCTCCTTCCTCTGAAACCATTTAGCCCTCTCCAATTATTGTACACAGTGATTTTATTCAGGAGGCTTCAGTATGTTATTTTAACCTCTTACCTTAGTTTGGAGAAGTCTATTCTCATATTTATATTAGCAACATTTTCTCAGCATCTTCTACCAGTCAGTAGAATACCTTGGTATTTATTTTTCTCTCCATATTTATTCACTAATTCAACATATATTTGTTGAATTTCCAATGTGGCAGGTGCAGTGCTAAGCTCTCAGAACCCAAAAGTGAACAAAATTAGGGGGACAAAAAAACACCCACCTGCCTTCAGGGAGCTTAAGTAATTACCTCAAGTAATTTCATAGATAAATGTAAAATTGTCACTATAGTAAGTGCTATGAAGAAGAGACCATGGTGCAATCGATGCATATAAGTGTGGCTTTTACCTCATCATGGAGTTGCACTAAGCTTTCCTGAGGAAATAATCATTAACCTGGTTTCTAATGAATGAGCATGCTTAGCCTGATGAAAGGTAGGAGGAGGGGCATTCCAAGTGGAGGAAATGACATGAGTAGGTCTTGTGTTTAGGAAGGAGAAGGGTTAATGGAGAGTCACTGTGGCTGGAGTTGGGAAGGGAAGAAGGAGGCTGGATAAGCAGTGATGAACAGATGTGGTACCTAGCAGTTTGTGCATCTTAGAGTTTATCCTCAAATCAACGAGAAACCATCTGAGTTTATTAAGCAGGGTTGAGAGTGGGTGAGGTGATGTAATCTGTTTTGTAGTGGAAAAGACCATTTTACCTCCTGTGCGGTCTACCTGGATGCCAGTAGACCAGGTCAAAGGCTATTGAAGTCGTCCAGATGAGAGATGCTCATAGCTGGGGTGATCATGGGGGAGGAAAGTAGATGATTTGAGCTATTATTAGAGGATAAGTTTAACAGGATTTGAAGAGTGAGAGTTGAGGGAGCTGTTGATAAGCATCAGGGCAGAAGATGAATGTCAATATTGTTTAGAATACGAATATCAACTAGTAAGAGGAGGATAACGTTTTTAACATAATAAGAGTTGT
The DNA here is from genome assembly GCF_951394435.1 of Stenella coeruleoalba. Taxonomy (NCBI): domain Eukaryota; kingdom Metazoa; phylum Chordata; class Mammalia; order Artiodactyla; family Delphinidae; genus Stenella; species Stenella coeruleoalba. The sequence continues at coordinate 52,102,231 of NC_137162.1, read as the reverse complement.
GCTGACAATTCTTTCTGTTTAGTAGAGAAGAGAATGTGGGGTGACCAAGAGTAGTTCCCCTTAGTCTGACTAAAGTTACCCATAAGAAAGTCCCCAAACCTTTCTGACCTTTCAGCCTGATGAAATAATGCATGTGAAAAGTCTTTGTAATATATACGTGCATACGTATACATACATATGCATTGGATTGGATTATATAAATATATGTGGTTATAACATATATTATAACATACATATGCTCTTTATTGAATTTTATATATTAATATATGTGCTATCACATTTATTTATTGTATGTATTGTTTTCTTTCTTTCCTTCAAGGATATTGTAGTCTAGCAAGTGTTGAGCCAATACACACACCAATACTAAGAAAAAATCTGGAATCTATTCCCTAAGTCTATTTCTTAACTATCTAAAAGTGATGTGTTAGTGGTTTGATGCTTGTTTTTTAAAGTTGAATGGATCATAACCATGTTAATATATGGCTTTTACAGTCTATTGAATATGAGTTCATCCTTATATGTAACATGTTTACCATTTATCATTTTGCTAGGTTTCTTCTTGAACTCTCACCTTTGTCTAACCTTGGCAACATTTTAAAAATGAGGTCAAAATCCATCAAGAAGGAATATAAAGAGAAAGTCCCAAGTTTGTGTTTAGCTTTTGACACATTGTTAGAGTACGCAAGAGGATAGTAAGCCTTGTCAGCCAGGATCTATGATCAGCGTCCTTCCAACTCCACTTCTGAAATTCCTTTCTCTTTCCTTTTAGCATACCAAAACCACAGAGTAATTTTATGGTGTAGATAGAATGCCCCATCTACTTAGGGTAGCAAGGCTAACTCTAAGGATATTGTCTAGTGGAAGTAAAAAATAATGTCTTTACTCGAGTTTTAGGATGCTGTGAGAAGGAGATACTGAGAGAGAGTGAGAGAAATGTGGATTCTGTCTTCTCATATCCAGACATCTATTGGGGTAGTGGGAGAGGCCTTAGATAAGAAAGGGATCAGGTGGACTTCTCAAGGATACTGCATTGCAGGCTTTCCAGAATTACCTGGGCACAAAGATGCCTGAGTGGACCAGAATGATCATGATCATGCAGAGGGAGACTTCCTTGGTTTTTCTGAGCCTTGACGCGAGTTGAGATCCAGTGGCATGCCATATGGCCTAAGGATGGCAACCACGCTGTGGAGACTGGGTTGAAACCAATGGGCTAGTTTATAGATAAATGACCTGGCAAAAACTCAGAACTCTGCAGTCAAGTAAGAGTTACATGAAGGCTGAGCCCATGAGGACCAAAGGGCTGACACTCCCTAGCGTCATAATAATAGAAGTAATAGCTGATGTTTATTGAGTGCTCTTCTAAGAGCTTTACATGTATTTGGTAACTTAATCCTTATTTCATACAATACCTATGAGTTAATTACTTATATGGTCTCCAGTTTACAGATGAGGAAATTGAGTACAGAAAGGGTAAGTAACTTTCTTAGCATCACACAGCTAATAAATGGAGAGCCAGGATTTGATGTAGACAGTCTGGTCCATAGACTGTGCTGTACCCCCTCTCCATGAGCAAGCTACCCGGGGCTACAGCAAGGAGGCCAGAATGGTTTAAAATGGCCAGGGCTCCAAATCTGGCTCTCCACCTATTTTTTTGGTAAATGTTTTATTGGAACATAGTCATGCTCATTCGTTTATGTACCTTCAATGGCTGCTTTGATCTAATAACACCAGAGTTGAGTAGTCGTGTGGCAGAGACCATATGCCTGCAAGACCTCAAATATGCCCTGTCTGGCCTTTAGCAGAAAAAAGTTTGCCAGCCCCTGCACTGGACAAAAGGTATCCAAAACTCCAACCAGAGGTCATCTAAGGAGTGACATAGATCCAAAGAAGTTCCCCAGTTACATGAGGATAAAAAAACCACCCAAGTCTTTAATGAATATCTAGATGCCTTTTTAGCTGAAAAAGCAGAAAGGAGCATTTTACCAAAGAGCAACCCTATGCTGCCTGAAAATACTATTTAATTATTAGCTTGGCCTAAACTATAAGCCAGATTAAGACATTTAGTCAGCGGCTCTGGAAGAATGCCAGGTAGTTATATACAAATAAAGAAGTCTAAACACATTAGTTTGGGGATTAATAGATATTAGAAGTTACTATTTCATTTTTTTGTTAATAAAAAGTCTTTTTTCCTTGAGATACCTACTAAGTATTTATAGGTAAAATGGAATGCTGTCTTGTATTTACCTTAAAATGTTACAGAAAAAAAAATGGGGAAAAATATACCCAGATAAATGATACTTGTTGAAGCTAAGTGATTAATATATTAGGGTTTCTTATACTTATAGAAATACTTATACATTATTTTTACTTTTGTGTGTTGGAAAATGTCCATAATCAAAAGTTTACAAAATTACTATGTAAGTTATTAAGGCAGTTGCAATATTTTCTCATGAACTGAATGCAGAAAAACTCAGTATTTTCGTCATATGCTTCTCATGATGTTCATCCCTTATTTTTTTTGTCCTATCAGAAAATGAATGATAAGTTGACTGTAAGCATAAATGGGAAAAGGAGGATAGGACACCTGTTGGGCAGTTACAAATTGTTTGACAACTTTGTTTTGTCATCACTGCCAGCGTGAACTAAAGTATGACGGTGGCAAACAGCACGGGAGAGTTCCCACAAATGAATACACAGTTCTCTTCTTGATTCTCTAGTTTCCCCAGTGGATAGATTATGAAGTGCTTGGGCTTCACATCAGCCCCTCTGAAAGGCAGGCAGATACACCCTGACTTAAAAAAACACCTTTTGAAGAAATTTCCCTGTTATTAAAAAATGAGGAGGTAAATATGCATAAAATACCTTTTACAGAACTTAATTTGAATATTACATTTCATCAGCTTAGTAATTGTGTTGTGCTTTAACAATCATATCTAACACCTGTTAAAAACAAGGTTTTAGTATGTCAATCAATCTGACAATTCTGAAAAAAAATTACAAAACAACTTTTTTACGTGCTCCTCCACCCATTCATTCCTGACACTATAATTTTCATTTTGATTTCCAATTTGATCTAAAAATTATATACCTTAGTGCCTTCTTAATTTTCACATATTTCAGATTTTTGATATTTCAAAATATATAATCTATATTTTTATATTTGAAGGAAATAAGGTTCCTATATAGCCAATCATTTATGCTTTGAATAATTACTGAGTGCCCTGTACCAGGCGTTACTGCAGGCATGAGAGAAGTAGCAAGAAACAAGAGTCCTGCTGTTACCAACTTTACATTCCAGACTTTTAAAATCAAATTGCTGCTGTTGTATTCATCTACATCCTAACGTATTTTTTTTCTACTAATTCTAACCCATTCTGAAAGAAGCAAATTAAAATGCCCCCTATAATTATATATTTTGTCACAGTCTCCTTGCAATTTTATTTTTGAATTGTACTACATTTAGTTTCTATCTTTATTAGTAGGAGTAGTGCTAGTAGTAAATCTTTGCCTTTTTTTCTATTAATGTACCACTTTATCCTGATTGGTAGTTTTAGGCTTAATTCTCACCTTGTCAGACATAGATATTGACAGTTTTATCATGATTATTGCTATTATTGTTATAATTTGGGGGTTTGCTTTTGCCTGCTATCTTGTTGCTTTTATTTGCAGCTATTGATGATGACTTGCTTTAAGGTTTTTGGTTGTTTTTCTTTCGGTGTGTGTAAACAGCATATGGCTTGAGTCTCTTTTATAATTCTATCTAATACACTATTTTTAATGTGAAAATTAACTCCATTTACTCTGAACATGATAATATGTGTAATTTCATTCTTTCCATCTTTATGTTTATTATCTTACTTTTTACTTTTTGTTTCTTTCTTTTTGTCCTTTTTCCTTTTTTAAAAAAATATTGACCAAGTTATTATTTACTTTCTTTTCCCACTTCATCATTTAGGAGTTCTGTTTTGTAACTTTATTAAAGATTACTTTCTGCAGAAGAAAAAACCCATGTTGAACTTTAAATGATAATTTTATTATAGCCTACACTTATTATATAGCGTTGTTTATATAAGGAAGAAAAAAAGTTATTCCAAGAAAATCTATTCCATACTCAGAGTCACATGTGGCTATTTATATTAAAATTAAAGTTAAAAACTCCATTTCTCAGTCCCACTCATCACATTTCAATTTATCAGGAGTCATATGTGGCTAGTGGCTACCATATGGGAGAGTGCAAATTTAGAGAACATTTGCATCATCGCAAATATTCTACTGTACCGAAATGGTTTATAGATTATGTATATATTTTATATATTACCTATATACATTTTGAGTTCCATGTAATAAGATTGGTGAGGTCATTGTCAGGTTAAATATTAAAGATTGATATATAAGTTCAATTTCCTAATTCAGACATAAAAAGAGCGATACAATTTCACACCACCAACCAGTTAGAATAACATCAGTGTCTTAAGGGAAGGGTTATTTAACAATAAATCATTTTAGTTAAGTCAGGATGTCCCAGGAGAGCTTCTTGCAAACAAACTAGCTAAGATTCAATTTCATGTTGACAAGATTTAGAATAAGTTTAAATCTGACAAGAAAGGACCTTCACCCCAATGTTCCTAATGTATGGAGACTTAATGTCCTTAAGATACAGGACTTGTAAATAGTCTGAAGCTTTTACCATTATCTCAATAACGGGTTGTAATGGCTGGCTTAATGCAATGTATTCTGTGTGAACTGTCTTTCTGTTTTTTAAGGTTCTTCATTAACTTTCAATGAAACATGTGGCCTTCAGGTTCAGCCGCAATTTTATCTGAGGTTGAATTAAATAATTTGGACACTCAACATTTTATTTTATTTTTCTCGCATTAATAATCAATCATATATATCTCTCTCTACCGTTACACGGGACTAAGATGTACTGTATTTTTTTCACCATGACACTATCAAAGCACTACTGTTCTCTCTCCTACTCAAGAAAATAAACCCTAGAATAATCTCAATGTTTCTTCCCACATACATGCACACACATACACATGCATAGAAGGACATGTCCTCTCTTATCCTTTCCAATTCACCTGGTGACTCATTATTATAATTTATTTGGAGGCTCATATCATACCTTGAATATTGTTATCAGATGGGGCATATGACTTACAATTTGTTATGTCATTCCAATATTCTTTGTAATAGCAAAATTAGAAAAACACTGTAACACTCTTCAATGGGAGAGGGATACAAATGAACTTTGTCCCCATTTATAAATATTTAGGTTGTTATGAATTTTGCCATTACAAGCAACACAGTGGTGATTAACATTGTCCTTTCTCATATAAGCAAGTGTGTCTATGATACATTCCCAGAAGCAGAATTGTAATATCACAGTACGTCTTAGTGTGTTTTGTTGGATAGTGCCAAATTGTTTCCCAAGTGTTTCTACCAACAGTCAACCCTCCTACCAGAAATGTATGGAAATACCTGTCTTCCTGCAGCTTCACCAATAGCCTACATTGTCAAAATTTTGGAATTTGGGATTATTTTTTTTGGCCAACCTGACAGGTGAAAAATTGTACCACTGTGCAGTTTAAATTTATTTTTCTTATTTTGAGTATGACTGAGTTCTTTTCATGTCTAAGAGTCATTTGCAATTCCTGTTTCATAATTGACTATATAATTAGCTATATTTTAGCCCATATCTTCTCTCTGCTCGTTGTCTTTTTTTAAAATTAATTTATTTTATTTTAGGTATTTTTGGCTGCGTTGGGTCTTCGTTGCTGCGTGCAGACTTTATCTAGTTGTGGTGAGCAGGGGCTACTCTTCGTTGCAGTGCGTGAGCTTCTCATTGCAGTGGCTTCTTGTTGCAGAGCACGGGCTCTAGAGCGCAGGCTCAGTAGTTGTGGCGTGTGGACTTAGTTGATCCACGACATGTGGGACCTTCCTGGACCAGGGCTTGAACCCGTGTCCCCTGCATTGGCACGCAGATTCGTAACCACTGCGCCACCAGGGAAGTCCCTTGTTGTCTTTTTTCTTATTTTCTAGGAGCACTTTACATGTTAGACAGAGAAGCTCCTTTGGCTAATTTATAACTAAAAATTATTTTTCCAGTTTGTCATTTGTCTTTTGATTTTTCTTAATGAGTTCTTTTCCCACAGACATTAAAAATATATTTTTGTAGTTGACTTTTTTTTTTTTTTGCTTCTGAATTTTCTGGATTTTGAGTTATTGCATTGGTCAGAATAGGTGAGGGTTATGCTATTCCTAGTTCACATGGTTGTTGGCAGAATTCGATTCCTTGCAGCTGTTAAGGCTGAAGTCCCTGCTTTCTAGCTGGAGGTCAACCTGAGCTACTCTGAATCCCTGGAGGGCCTTGCACTTCCCTACCTTATCTCTTTGATTAACCTAAAGCCAATTGATTAGAGACCTTAACTACATCTGTAAAACCATTCACCTTTGCCATATCATATACTCTAGTCATAGCATGACATTCCTCATATTCACAGGTCCCACATACATTCAAGTGGAAGGGATTACACAGAGAATCTTGGAAGCGATTTTTAAATTCTGCCTACCACAGATCTTCTTGGGATTTCTCTTCTGATATTCTGGTTCACATATCTGTTAAGTCACTAGTTTTTTAAAAAAAGATTATAATACATTTTACTGTCTGGAAGGACCAATTATCTCTCATTGCTCTTTTTTTAAAGAGCTTTAATGGTTTATATTTATTTGATATAATTTCCACTTTGACTTTAGAATAAGCTTATCTTATTGAAAAAGAAAAACCTTTAGGGAATTCTATGAGGACAATGAGAATGTATAAGTTAACTATGGAGAAGTGGCATGTAAATGATGATGAGTTTTCCTCTTCAAGACATATTATGACTTTCCATTTTTTCAAGACTTCTTCTGTTTCAATTTATAGTGTTTTAATGTTTTCCTATTATACTTCTTACATATGTTTTATTGGGCTTGATATAGTTTATCTTTTTGTTCTGATTATAAATAGGATCTTTTACTAATATCTCTTGTAGTAGTTATTATTTCTTCTATGCAAACTACTGATTTTAGTATATGAACTTTATACAGTAATATTTTCAGATTTTTGACATGTACAATTCTAACTTCTATAAATAGTGATCGTATTTCCTCCTCCTTTCAAATTTTGTACATCCAATTTCTTTCATTTTTCTAATTGAATGTTATTTGATTTCTAATTAACTGAAATATGATTTTAAGGAATATTGATGACAGGGGACATCATTTCCTTATTGTTACTATACTGGGAATGCCTGTAATATTTCATATTTAGCATAGTACACTTTAGGCTGACATAAATATATTTCCCTAGGAAAGGCTACTATCCATCCATTAGTTTTTTCCAGTTTTATTGATATATTTGACATATAAACATTGTATTAGTTTAAGGTGTACAACATAATGATTTGATATGTGTATATATTATGAGATAATTACCACAGTAAGTTTAGTTAACACTGATTATTCTTTTATTGACTTTTTAAACTAAATAATTAAATTATATCAATGTATGGTTTTTTTTTTACATGAAACATAGACAAGGCTTTGCTTTATTTTATTCTATCACAGCACAATCCACATTTAATGATTCATAAGATCTGAGAGAACAGATTCTTCAACTTAAAGACACTGATGATGTTCCAATAATAAAGTGTGACTTGGCAGATGACAGAGTTGTAAGAGAGGAGCAAGGTCAAAAATCCAGCAAGAAAATGGAACAACTGTGCGTTCTTAGACTCCTTGGGACCAGCTGGTATCTGTGAGTCATCCTTGAAGTTCATGCTGGAGTCATCCATGTAGGCAAAAGGGTCTGGCTGGGAATTCTCCTGGACTGTTCTGTTCAGCAGGGGTGCTGACATCTGGCAAGGAAAGCTCAGCAAGTATTTATTGCCTGCCTTCTACAGCCCATGCTTATCTTGGTGATTCTGTCATGAATTTCCTTGGAGTGCCCATTTTCAAGCCCTCTTGATGTGTCTCTCTGGAATTGCAGTTCCTTTAGTGTCTCAATGTACTTTTTAGCATCCATTATATGATTTTCTCTTTGGACTTACTAATATGAGTGTTCATATAAATAGATCTACTATTGAACCATTATTACATTCCTGGTATTAGCATCACTTGATCCTGATGTATTGTTCTCTTAACATGCTGCAGCATTCAATTTCCTGATATTTTGTGGGGGGCTTCTACATTACTAGTTGTAACTAACGTTGGTGTGTAGTTTTATTTTCTGTACTATCTTGATCAGGTTCTGGAATACACTCTTCTTTATTTTTATTTATTTATTTAACATCTTTACTGGTGTATACTTGCTTTACAATGGTGGGTTAGTTTCTGCTGTATAACAGAGTGAATCAGCTATATGTGTACATATATCCCCATATCTCCTCCCTCTTGCTTCTCCCTCCCACCCTCCCTATCCCACCCCTCTAGGTGGTCACAAACCACCTAGCTGATCTTCCTGTGCTGTGCATCTGCTTCCCACTAACTACCTATTTTACATTTGGTAGTGTATATATGTCCATGCCACTCTTTCACTTCGTCCCAGCTTCCCCTTCCCCTTCCCCGTGTCCTCAAGTCCATTCTCTACATCTGAGTCTTTATTCCTGTCTGCCCCTAGGTTCTTCAGAACCTCTTTTTTTAGATTCCATATATATGTGTTAGCATACAGTATTTGTTTTTCTCTTTCTGACTTCATTCTGTATGACAGTCTCTAGGTCCATCCACCTCACTACAAATAACTCAGTTTTGTTTCTTTGTATGGCTGAGTCATATTCCATTGTATATATGTGCCACATCTTCTTTATCCATTCATCTGTCGATGGACACTTAGGTTGCTTCCATGTCCCAACTATTGTAAATAGAGCTGCAATGAACATTGTGGTACATGACTCTTTTTGAATTATGGTTTTCTCAGGGTAATGCCCAGTAGTGGGATTGCTGGGTCGTATGGTAGTTCTATTTTTAGTTTCTTAAGGAACCTCCATACTGTTCTCCATAGTGGCTAAATCAATTTACATTCCCACTAACAGTGCAAGAGGGTTCCCTTTTGTCCACACCCTCTCCAGCATTTATTGTTTGTAGATTTATTTATTTATTTTTTTTTTTGCGGTACGCAGGCCTCTCACTGCTGTGGCCTCTCCCGTTGCGGAGCACAGGCTCCGGACGCGCAGGCTCAGTGGCCATGGCTCACGGGCCCAGCCACTCCGCGGCATGTGGGATCTTCCCGGACCGGGGCATGAACCCGTGTCCCCTGCATCGGCAGGCGGACTCTCAACCACTGCGCCACCAGGGAAGCCCTGTTTGTAGATTTTTTGATGATGGCCATTCTGACCCGTGTGAGGTGATACCTCATTGTAGTTTTGATTTGCATTTCTCTAATGATTAGTGATGTTGACCATTCCTTCATGTGTTTATTGGCGATCTGTGTACCTTCTTTGGAGAAATGTCTATTTAGGTCTTCTGCCCATTTTTGAATTGAGTTGTTTGTGTTTTTGATATTGAGCTGCATGAGCTGCTTGTATATTTTGGAGATTAATCCTTTTACACTCTTTTTTAAAACTAATTTGAAAAAAATCATTTAATTTTATATTCTAGCACAATTTAAATATTATTAGGATTATCTACTTTAAAAGTCTGATAGAGGTCTCATATGGAAACATCAGAGCCTGTTGCTTTTTTGATGGGGGGGTGTGTTCTTTTCCAGTTTCATCTATTTTGTCCATTTAGATTTTTAATCTTGGTTTAATGACTTTGGTAAATTATGTTTTCTTAGACTATTATTCATGTTATTTAGCTTTACCTATATGGAGTTTCTGATTTTCAGTATCATCCTTAAAAAATATCATGATTTAAATTTGTTCCTTTTACTTACACAAAGTTAAGAATTTTTTTGGGGGGGGAGAATTCTTTGTCTTTTTATTTAGTCATTAATTTTTTATCATATTATATTTTTAAATTAAAGAATACTCTGTGCACTTATAAATGTTGTGTGCTATTATATGGTCAATTTTTGTGGCTCTCCCATGGGCACGTAAAATTGTACTATTGTAGGACAAATGTTATTTTATACATATAAGCACACATACATATATATGCGCATAATTACATACACATAGGCATGTATATTATATATCAGTAAAATCTGTCACATTAATATGTTATTTAGACTTTTTATATTTTAATTTATTTACTTGATCATTGTTGGTGAGAACTGAAAGTCCCTTATCATTGAATATTAAGAATACTCACAATAATAATAACAGTATTAAGTTGAGTCTTCCATGTTCAGACGTGTGTACTTTTATGATTAAGTGAGAGAACGAAATCATTGGCTTATACTTTTTTTCCTGGAGTATCTTCTGTGTTGTTGGTTGTGAAGAAACCTAAGACGAGTTTGGTATATTCCCTTTTAAAAATTAAGAAAAATATATTTTAAGCAATGAGGCAAAAAACTATGAAATCATTAAAAAATTCCAGTACTTTTACCTGGATATTTAACAGTGTGACTACATGAACAAATTTTCTCTCATACTTAATACTTTTTCAATTTTGAGTCATTTCCTTGTTTCACATATCTAAAAATATATTTGTAATATTTAACTTACTAAAAATAATGTTTGTAATATTTGTCCTGTCTCACTGTGGCTTTATTCTTCAGAGACTTGCATTAAATATATTGAGTGTCTTATTGGTATTCTACATTTCTCGTTTTTCTCTAAGCCGTTTTAAGTTTTTTAAGAAAATTTCTGCTTCCTTTTATTTTTCTGCTTCAAGTTCCTCTTTTATCTGTCATAAATTTTAATCTATTTCTTTCCTAACTTTTGCCAGCTCGTATTTATAGTTCATCTTTTTCTGTGTTAACACTATCTTTTTCACAAGTTTTTCATTTATCCTTTTTGGTTTTTCCTTCATAAGTGTGATTACTTCATCAATCCATTTTTTAATTCTTAGCTAAGTATTTGATCATATTTTTCTCTGTTTCAGAGCAATAGTTCTCTTTTGTGAGTAGATACATTTTGTTGCTATTTTTGAAATTGTTCTTCTTTTAATATCTTAAGCTCTCCTTGGTTTAAGAGAGTGCTTCCCCACGTTCCCATCTCTTATTCCAAACAAGAAGTATCATTTTTCAACTCTGAGAGAGCCTCTTACTTTCAAGGAAGGCATTTTTGTTGAGTTCTTGGAGATTTTTCTGCTTCTGGGCTCTTTGGTGTGTCTCTTTTGTGGTTTCTGCTTGATCTCAGCTACTTATGCAAGCCCTTACTTATATTTTTGAATATGAATATTATAATTTTTATGAGATTACAGAACAAGGGAAAAATAAATTGGTACAAGGGTTTAGCATACCTCTTTGTATTTATAAGCTGCCATGGGTAAGACTTGAAAAGAAAACACCTCCCACATTGCCACTTGCTATATTTCAAGGTCCCTTAGTTGAATTGAAGGTGACAGTGCTTCATTTCACAAATTGCTTTGCATTAAAAAGAAATTGTGGGAAGCCTCCACTGATTGGCTAATGGTTTCTGATGCCCTGTAGGGTCCAAGTTTGTGTATCTGGGAGAATTCCGATTTCTATATGCAAGCTGTCCTGCTGCAGGGAAGGAAGGTAGGCAATAGTCTGACTTCTAGGGAAATCATGTGTATTCCAAGTCACAGGCCAAGGGAGGTCAGTAAGAAAAGAGAGGCTAAATAATTTACCAGAGCAAAGAGACAAGCAAGCAGCACTCAGGAGTAAAAACATGGAAACTTTGACTGAAAGTGTCAGAGAGGTAAGTGTCAAGGGTGGCAGTTTGAACAGGTAAATTGGAGGGTGTCCTAAGCAAGCACATAATGTCAGCACCTTTCAACACAGATTGTTCTCGATTCTCTTCTTTGTTTAATAATTTCTATTATTGCATTTATCTATCTATCTATCTATAACGGTAACACCAACCTCAAACGCTCCGTCTCCCTCAGTCCTCTTAACCAATATGTGGCCATTCTATCTCCAAATTATTTGTGCAATCACATTCTCTCCCCTTCTCAATCCTTCATTATATCTCCTGAACGATTGCCATTGCTCCTTAACTGGCGTCTTTGGAAGCCTCCAATCTCTCCTTCAGATCAGCCCCCTCTCAGTGCCGTCAGAGTAATCTTTTCATATAAGAGTGACCTCCGATTCTGAGTGTGGCATTGCTGCAATATCATTTATCTCCTTCATTTTTGCACTTTCTTTTTTGTGTGTAGAAGGGCTAGAGCAGGCACCAAAAAGGTGCTGTTACTTGTGCTATGTTTCCTGAGTAAGTCAAAGAGGTGAATTATGGCTTTTTTCTATCAGGCAGACCCAGATTGAATGCTCCTCATTCCTAGGTTTATGTCTATTATCCGTCAAATAATGAATACCCCCCAAATGTTAGTGTGCTATTATGCGTGGGGATAGAAGAATTCTCTACAACATAAAACTATTTTTATGCAACCATCAAAGTAGTCTGGAGATTTCAGCTTTTATTTAAATAAAATTGAAAGAAAATGAATAACATTGAGACAGCTGAGCGCAAAAGAATAATATCGTATTTTCCAAAATATACACATCAACCACTTGAGGCTATTGTATGTGAAAGGGCCATAAGGGTAGCTGAGTTGAATATGCCAGTAATTTCTTTCAATCATTCTTTCCCACTTGCAAAATACTGTAAGAAGTGTATCCAGGGAGGGATACATTTTGGCAGAGGCAGGATACAAAAACTGGAGAGACAGATGTTCATTCTTTCACCACCAACAAAAAATTCTCCCTCTCTCTCATCGTCTACCCCTTCCTCGCTTAGAATCTAGATAGGAAGGACCTCATTTCAGGAAATGTCAAATCTCAGACAAGCACCAGCACGAGAAGTTAGATAGCCAGTGTAGCAAACATGGGGACACCTGTGTTGCTCCCCCTAAAGGTGGGTCAAATAAAGGCGACATTTCTTTCTAGCTCCTCCCGTGACTACTGATCAGATGTTACTCTCTGAGATGCCTAGTAGGAAAGAGTGGGGTACCTTCAGGGAAGTGAGATCATCTGGCATTATTATTTTTAAATGAATTTTAAGTGGGATCTCATTGTTTAAGGCAATTGTTTCTTTTTCAGGTTTATGGGATAGCCGTACTTTTAACTTAACTACTCCCACGCAGCATAATGAAGTGATCTCTTGGCTTGCTCTCTTCTCCATCTATATAGAGTGGAGACAGATCAAGTAAATAGCTGTGAAATGAATGTTTTCATGATTGATATAGTACTTATTGGCTATGCCCAAAAATGGGTATTGTTATTTTTTTATTACAGTTAAAACAAACAAAAAGACTGTAGGATATGGACATGCAAAGCCAAGTTGGATCAGGAAAGTAGATGAACAAGTGTGGACTTGCTACTTGATAGTTACCAGAAATTTACCAAGTTCTTTCCATGTGCCAGGTATTACGTATACCCCTGTGTTATCTCATTTAATACTCACACCAAATCTGTGAAGGTGGTACTATCATTTCCAACTGCTGTCATATTTCAGACAGGAAACTGAGGCATGGAGAAGTTTATCATCTTATCTACAATCATTCAAGTAGTCAACAGTAGACCTGGGATTTATTGCTGCCATCATGATCTCCTTGATAGTCTGAACTCATTTTTACAGGTTCTATCCCAGCCACCTCATCATGATTACAGGACATTCTGGCTGTATTACTTGGAACAAATATTTGTAGCTTCTCTGTGAAATTAGGACAGTAAAACATATATGATATAGGTATGTGAGGAGTCAATGATGTAACATGTATAAAATGCCAAGGTAGGAAAAATGACTTACTGCTTTGTTTCCAGCATTCTGATATTGACATCAAAAAGAGACTGAAAACAATAAAATACAGAGTTTGTGGGAGGTGAGCTACCCAGGTTCTTTGGTTCTGACCAAAGTTTGTGTCACTGGGTGTATCACTGTCAACTTTCTGGGATTTAATTTCCTGAACTATAACACAATGCATTTGGATTTGACTCTCTCTAGCTGAATATAAATGTGTGTGTGTGTGCGTGTGTGTGTGTGTGTGTGTGTGTGTGTGTGTATTTATCCCAATTGAAGTAATGGGTACCCACAAATTTTTGTCTCTCCATGCATCATCAGCATAATGGAATTTCCATACTGTATATATGGTCCCTATTTAAAATGATATGTGTTGACTTACGAAGTTTTACTATAATAGAGTTCATTCAAAATAAAAGCAGTGTGAATTCTGTTATTAGCCTTGTGTGAGGTCTGTTAAAAGTAGATACCTAGGGGACTTCACTGGTGGTGCAGTGGTTAAGAATCCGCCTGACAATGCAGGGGACACGGGTTCAAGCCCTGGTCTGGGAAGATCCCAAATGCAGTGAAGCCCTTGTGCCACAAATACTGAGCCTGAGCTCTAGAGCCCACGAGCCATAACTACTGAGCCTGCGTGCCACAACTACTGAAGCCCGCATGCCACAACTACTGAAGCCCGCATGCCTAGAGCCCATGCTCTGCAACAAGTGAAGCCACAGAGACGAGAAGCCCATGCACTGCAACAAAGAGTAGCCCCCACTTGCCGCCCAACACAGCCAAAAATAAAAATTAAAAAAAAAAAAAGAAAAGTAGATGCCTGGTGAGCCAAAGCGCTCACTGCTCTGAGCACTTCTGAAACTTCCTTTCTGAGCCCTTTGTAGAGCCTGAGGCACACTTGGTCACGTGGTGGTCCGTGAACACGAGGGCTCATCTTCATCTTTGAGGAATGATTTGAGTTTTCAAAGTGGCCTGAAGTAAAAATGAGCACGGCAGTCAAAATGGGCGAAACCACATTTAGCCAAAGGCCAGCTGTACCTAGCCAGTAATATGATTCGCTTTTCTTATCTGGATCAGACATTGAAGTTGGCAGGAGACGAGAAGGCAGTGGCTGCTCCTGTAGGGATGGTGCCTCTCAAGGTGACCCCTTTGAAGTATGACGTTATTTTAGATCCATGAATGGATTCTGCTGAACGTATATGATTATTTATCTTATAATCAAGTCTCTTTGTGTCAAAAACAAAGCAATCATATGTATCAGTGGTTTCTACCACTGTGTCGGTAGTTGTGGTAGGAGAAGTGAGGGAGATTTGGGCCTAGAATAATTATAACCTTTACAGGAAATTCAGTACTGGCCCCAAGTAATGATGGTGTTAATATAAGAACCTGGAGCCATTACTGGGACATGTACTCAGAGGCCTCTCCTATCTCCATCTAGTTAGAACATCTCAGCCCCAACGAGAAGAACACACTGCAGTTTTACTTTGAAGAAGTGTAACGGGAAATTATTTAAAATATTATTAAGAACTTGGAATAATGTTCAAGACACTTCTATGACTATCATAAGACTATAGAGATTCAATCTGCTGTTTTTATAACTAAAGCAATATGGGGGCTTTTGTAATGGAAATGACTATATTAGCAGTCATAAAATTAAGCAAATAATGTGTTTTGTCTCCCAGTGCATCTTGTGAGGACGTATTAAAGGCAGTTCTGTTGAAAATCCAAGTGGGAAGTAAAAAGTGAGCTGATCTGGATTCCAAATCGAACTCAAATGCTGTTTTTAGGTGAACAAATATTTTTGCCTTGATGGCCTTTTTTTTCCCCCCTTATTGATAAAATGAAGGGGTTGGACTAGGAACCTACTTTATGATTCACTCTGGGCCCCTTGACGTAGCCTCATTATTGGTACCGCTCACTCCCCAGCCACACTTTCCTCCTCTGCTTTATTTTATCTGACATAAATGGGATAAGATTTCATTCCATCCGAAGTTTCTATTCCTCAAAAGGAAAAGGTTGAAACCTCTGCCCAATTTCACTTATGTACTTGTCTCCCTATGGAGAATGTGGCACTTTCATCTTTCTTCAGCAGAGTCGTCAGTTCAGTTTTCTATAATTAGCAGAGCTGAATTTACCTATGGAGGCTATTTTCATGATGGGCAGGGGAACCTAATCCAGATAAAATCATGGAACAGATTCTGGGCCGCTTGCTCAGCATCGTCAGGCAGAAGTAACTGTCACCCTTCAGTTACTCTTACTTTGACTTTAACCCATGTGTGTGGCGTGAGGTCATTTTTGCTAGTTAGCTTGTCTTTCTCATCAGCTGGCTATGACTTCTTGTTGTCACCAGTTCCTGAAAGTCAGAAGGTTTTGTTTCTGAGATATCATTCCTGTGCTTTCCAGAAAGGTACAGAACGTGCACTGTCTTCTCTTAATCTCCTGTAGGTTGTGTAATCCCTCAAATAAGCTTAGAGGCAGATATCAAATTCTGTGTATCTAAGGCAGAGCAGATTTTTTTTTTTTTTCTGCAACAGATGTGAATTTCCTGTCTCAGGAATACAACAGTAATCTGGTTTGCCAAACTGGAGATTTGGAAACTATTTTATTTTCCTCACCTAAAAGTCAGATGCAGAAGGGGAAAACAAAACAAAACAAAACAAACAAAAAACCTCTTTTTTGTCTGTTCGTTTAGTTCTGTCCTCCACACCTAGAAAAGTATCTGGTATACAGCTGGCATTAAATATTTGGTGAGTTAATGAATAAATGAATATTCCCCTAGATCACCAAGAATGGGTGACATCCAATGACCAAGAATTGTCTAGTTAGTTACCTTTCTTGTTAGCCTGTAAATCCTTCCATCTTCTCCCTCTTCACGGCTGCTCACCTGGTTCTGCCCTTTATTATCTCTTATCTCTTACTTATATTACCATAATTTTTCCCTAAGTCTCTTATTTCCAGTTTCTTCTGGGCAATAGACTCTCCACACTGATTCCAGAATACTCGACTTAACATAAACATATGGTCATGCTTGTGGTGTCACAGGTCGTTTTTGTTCTTAGAGTTTATTTTCCACAATTCCTGTGATTTATGTATGTAAATGGCAGCAACAGGAGAAAGAAAAAGAGGTTTTAAGATTGTCATGTTTCACTTCCCTGTAGAATTCTTAGTAATGTCCTATGAACCTCGTTATAAAAGCTAGACTCAACACGGCATGGAAGGTTGTTCATGGCCCGGCTCCCTTGCATCCAACCGCCTTAGAGTTTATGTTCTATCTCCCAAAGCTTCTCACACATGAGCACCTCCCCGTCAACCTTCATACTTTAGCAACTGTTGAGCTATGCCTTCTCTGTTTTTCTGGCAGGTTCACTGTTCTTTCAAGACCTCGCTCGTTCACTGTTCTTTCAAGACCTCGCTCCAATGTTACTACTCTTCCAGCTCTTGCATCTGCTTAGTGCCCAAGGCAAAGAACACAATGTATTGTAACAGAGTTGGCCTGTTTACTTCACAAATAGATCGTGAACATTTTGAAAGCAGGACAATATCTAGTTTGTCTTTCAACTCCAGTTTTCAGCTGAGTGGCAGCTCAATAACATTTGTTGAATGAGTGAAAAATTAATCTAGCAACAGTATCATTCCTCTTGGGGAAAGTAACTCCTAAAGGATGCCTTTATAAATAATAAATACTTGGCTTTGTCTTGTGTGAAAAAAAAGACCTTCCAAACATGTTTATTTTGTCTTAATACCGGAAAGGATATGTTAGCATGAGAACAAAAGGTCCACCAAATATTGTTACAGGAAACATCTCTTACTGCAGCCCAGCTGCATGCATTGCTACTTTAGAATAGTGTTTTAAAATGTTTTGTAAAATTGCAGCATCTGAAAGAGAGGCCTGGGACTGCGGTGCTTACAGCGCTGAGTCTGTGGTGCTGGCTGCTGCAGGGAGTCCCCTCTGTCACATCTTTCCCATCTGTATAGGCAGCAGCAGGTGGAACCAGAGCTGTTCCGTATGTGGATTAGTCAATCGCTTTTTCTAAAGACTCCGAGAGGCAAGTTTACGTTTTGTCTTCAGATCTTTATATGAAAATACCACTGTGGATAATGAGGCTGTTGTATGCATAATTTAACTTTAGGAAGCCTAAATTCCACTGCAAGGCAAATTGGTACCTAGAGGCATGCAATTTGCACTGGGATTTCAAGCCCTCCTCCCGTCTTTTGTCCCTGGCGTCCCTGGCGTGGTGTTGCTTTTCTTCTAAATTATCTTCCCGTGTTCTTCGAATGCCAGATTCAGAGACTGTAACCAGATTACCGTGGTCTCCCTACTTAATAGTGGTTTCAGAAACCCTGTAATGCCTGCTCTGACCAGAGTGTAACTTCGAGTTTGGCAAAGCCTAGCGCCAACACTCACAGGCAGTCTTCATCGTGAATCGGCTCCTTTGCCTGCCACCTGCCTCCTGGAGAGGGGTTAGGACCAGCCAAGCCTGCGTCTGTCCAGAGTGGGCGGTGCTTATCGTCCGTGGCTGACTTCACAGCTTGATCTGTCAATCTGTTTAGAGACAGACAGTTAGAGAACTGTCTGTCTGAGTTGCCTCAGGAAGAATGTGGCACCTTGACTGAATCTTCTAGTGACAGACTGCTTTGCTCTTCTCTGGGCTGGAGAAGTTGGCTGTGTTGTCATGGGTACCGATTCCATTTTTCAAAGCCTTGAGAGTAAAGATACGTGTAAATGGATCAAGGGCTCGGGAGAACAACCTGCCAATTGTCTTCTAAAATTTCATTTGTCATCTGACAGGCAGTGTTGATTTTGCAGACAGTGAATAGGGGCTCAGGTGTTAATAAATGCTAGCTCTTAGGAAATTATTTCTTCCAAGTATAGCGTGTTTTTATATAAGATAAACCTTGGAAACATAAAGACTTGTCAATATGTTCACTACAGTCTTATTGGATGATTTTGGTATTTGGGGACCAGGCCAGTTCACAGATGATTGGAAAACTTCTTCATGATGCTTAGTGAAGAAACTTAGTCACTTCCAGTGTCAACTAGGAACTAAAGAGGAGAGAGAGAGGAAGTAGGAGAAAAAGAGAAAAGGAAAGCCTACACAGAGAGATGGCATTTTAGCTCAGTGGTAAAATTGGAGATCAATTTCAGATCAATTTTTAGATCAGGAGATTTAAACCAGGGTTAGGATTCATTGAGTATTTAGCTGGGGGAGCAGGAACAAGTCACTGCTTCATTCTTTAAAATAAATACGTTGGACTTGATCATTTATTGATTATCTCCTTGACATCTAACATTCAGGAAATCTTTAATTTGTCCTCTAAACAAGGTAATTGTGATTAGTTTTTAGCTGACTGGGATGTGTGTATTAGTCAGAAGCAGGATAGCATGTCCTGGGCAGAGAGAGATCCAAGGTCCCTGCAGCCCCCAAATCAGCTGTCATTCTTTGAGTTCTCACAATGCCACAGAAACTACATCAAGATCCTTAAATGCATTGCCTTTGTTATTCCTTAAAACCATGAGGTGGTTATTAATTCCCCTCTTTTATAGTTTAGGAAATAACTAACTTGCTTCAACTTCCTCACATGAGAAATGGGAGAGCTAGAATTTGAATGTAGGACCTGCATTCTGAATTCTGCTTTATGCTACCTCTGTAACATCCCACTTGCCTACTAGTGATTCCAAAGTTTAGGCCTTGAGGAGATAGGAATCTTCCTGCTACATCCTTGACTCTTCCACAGTTGTATGTTATTAGGAGATGCTAAAAATGTATGTATTTTATGTATGTATGTATGTATGTATGTATGGTGTGTCATGCTAGGAAGAAAGCATATTTGCATGGCTCATACATGAACACTAATTAAAACAGACATGGCACCTTGCACCCAAAGACAGGATTTAAAAGGCAACAGAGATATGTCTTTTGACTGATGATGTAGAACTTTTTCTCAGTCTAGTTAGCGTGACTCTTCTTTTCTTGTCCCAAGACTGACAGTTGTTTCCTTGTTGGGGCAGTCACTAAGATTTGTTCCTATTACCAGATCTCCCAGGGCATCCAAGTGCTATCTGAGCTGGAGATTAATGGTATGACAACACCAATGACAGCTATGACAGTGATATGTTGCCATAGTGGCTAGAAAATTTCAAAAAGATAAAGAAGTCAATCATAATATTTCAGTAATATATATTCTAGCATACTAGAGAACCACTTTCATTCTTCGGTGCGTCAGTCAAAAAGGATCTTGCTGTGATTTATGTCAAAGAGTGTTCTTCCTATATTTGCTTCTAAGAGTTTTATAGTGTCTGACCTTCCATTTAGGTCTTTAATCCATTTTGAGTTTGTTTTTGTGTATGGTGTTAGAGAGTGTTCTAATTTCATTCTTTTACATGTAGCTGTCCAGTTTTCCCAAAGAAGAGGCTGTCTTTTCTCCATTGTATATTCTTTCCTCCTTTGTCAAAGATCAGGACACCATAGGTGCATGGGCTTACCTCTGGGCTTTCTATCCTGTTCCATTGATCTATATTTCTGTTTTTGTGACAGTACCATACTGTCTTGATTACTGTAGCTTTGTAGTATAGTCTGAAGTCCAGGAGCCTGATTCCTCCAGCTCCGTTTTTCTTTCTCAAGATTGTTTTGGCTATTCGGGGTCTTTTGTGTTTCCATACAAATTGTGAAATTTTTTGTTCTAGTTCTGTGAAAAATGCCATTGGTAGTTTGATAGGGATGGCATTGAATCTGTAGATTGCTTTGGGTAGTATAGTCATTTTCACAATGTTGATTCTTCCATTTCAATAACATGGTGTATCTCTCCATCTGTTTGTATCATCTTAATTTCTTTCATCAGTGTCTTATAGTTTTCTGCATACAGGTCTTTTGTTTCCTTAGGTAGGTTTATTCCTAGGTATTTTATTCTTTTTGTTGCAGTGTTAAATGGGAGTGTTTCCTTAATTTCTCTTTCAGATTTTTCATCATTAGTGTATAGGAATGCAAGACATTTCTGTGCATTAATTTTGTATCCTGCAGCTTTACCAAATTCATTGATTAGCTCTAGTAGTTTTCTGGTGGTATCTTTAGGATTCTCTATGTATAGTATCATGTCATCTGCAAACAGTGACAGCTTTACTTCTTCTTTTCCGATTTGGATTCCTTTCATTTCTTTTTCTTCTCTGACTGCTGTCGCTAAAAATTCCAAAATTATGTTGAATAATAGTGGTAAGAGTGGGCAACCTTGTCTTGTTCTTGACCTTAGAGAAAATGCTTTCAGTTTTTCACCATTGAGAACAATGTTGGCTGTCGGTTTGTCATATATGGCCTTTATTATGTTGAGATAAGTTCCCTCTATGCCTACTTTCTGGAGGGTTTTTATCATAAAAGGGTGTTGAATTTTGTTGATAGCTTTTTCTGCATCTATTGAGATGATCATATGGTTTTCACCTTCAATTTGTTTATAGGCTTTATCACACTGATTGATTTGCGTATATTGAAGTATCCTTGCATTCCTGGGATAAACCCCACTATAGCATGGTGTATGATCCTTTTAATGTGTTGTTGGATTCTGTTTGCTAGTATTTTGTTGAGGATTTTTGCATCTATGTTCATCAGTGATATTAGCCTGTAGTTTTCATTTTTTGTGACATCTTTGTCTGGGTTTAATATCAGGGTGATGGTGACCTCGTAGAATGAGTTTGGGAGTGTTCCTCTCTCTGCTATATTTTGGAAGAGTTTGAGAAGAATAGGTGTTAGCTGTTCTCTAAATATTTCATAGAGTTCGCCTGTGAAGCCATCTGGTCCTGGGCTTTTGTTTGTTGGAAGATTTTTAATCACAGTCTGAAGTTCAGTGCTTGTGATTGGTCTGTTTATATTTTCTATTTCTTCCTGGTTCAGTCTCAGAAAGTCGTGCTTTTCTAAGAATTTGTCCATTTCTTCCAGCGTTTTATTGGCATATAGTTGCTTGCAGTAATCTCTCCTGATCCTTTGTTTTTCTGCAGTGTCAGTTGTTACTTCTCCTTTTTCATTTCTAATTCTATTGATTTGAGTCTTCTCCCTTTTTTTCTTGATGAGTCTGGCTAATGGTTTATCAATTTTGTTTATCTTCTCAAAGAACCAGCTTTTAATTTTATTGATCTTTGCTATTGTTTCCTTCATTTCTTTTTCATTTATTTCTTATCTGATTTTCTGATTTCTTTCCTTCTGCTAACTTTGGGTGTTTTTTGTTCTTCTTTCTCTAATTCCTTTAGGTGTAAGGTTAAGCTGTTTATGTGAGTTGTTTCTTGTTTCTTGAGGTAGGATGGTATTGCTATGAACTGCCCTCTTTGAACTGCTTTTGCTGCATCTCATAGGTTTTAGGTCGTGTTTTCATTGTCATTTGTTTCTAGGTATTTTTTGATTTCCTCTTTGATTTCTTCAGTGATCTCTTGGTTATTTAGTAACATATTGTTTAGCCTCCATGTGTTTGTATTTTTTACAGATTTTTCCTGTAATTGATATCTAGTCTCATAGCATAATGGTCAGAAAAGATACTTGTTACCATTTCAATTTTCTTAAATTTGCCAAGGCTCGATTTGTGACTCAAGATATGATCTATCCTGGAGAATGTTCCATGAGCAGTTGAGAAGAAAGTGTGATCTGCTGTTTTTGAATGGAATGTCCTATAAATATCAGTTAAGTCTATCTTGTTTAATGTATCATTTAAAGCTTGTGTTTCCTTATTTATTTTCATTTTGGATGATCTATCCATTGGTGAAAGTGGGGTGTTAAAGTCCCCTACTATGAATGTGTTACTGTCAATTTCCCCTTTTATGGCTGCTACCATTTGCCTTATGTATTGAGGTGCTCCTATGTTGGGTGTGTAAATATTTACAATTGTTCTATATTCTTGGATTGATCCCTTGATCATTATGTAGTGTCCTTCTTTGTCTTTTGTAATAGTCTTTATTTTAAAATCTATTATGTCTGATATGAGAATTGCTACTCCAGCTTTCTTTTGATTTCCATTTGCATGGAATATCTTTTTCCATCCCCTCACTTTCAGTCTGTATGTGTCCCTAGGTCTGAAGTGGGTCTTTTGTAGACAGCATATATATGGGTCTTGTTTTTGTATTCATTCAGCCAGTCTATGTCTTTTGGTTGGAGCATTTAATCCATTTACATTTGAGGTAATTATCAATATGTATGTTTCTATTACCATTTTCTTAATTGTTTGGGTCTTTTCCTTCTCTTGTGTTTCCTGCCTAGAGAAGTTCCTTTAGCTAAAGCCGGTTCGGTGGTACAGAATTCTCTTAGCTTTTGCTTGTCTGTAAAGTTTTTAATTTCTCCATCGAATCTGAATGAGATCCTTGCTGGGTAGAGTAATGTTGGTTGTAGGTTTCTCTCTTTCATCACTTTAAATATGTCCTGCCACTCCCTTCTCGCTTGCAGAGTTTCTGCAGAAAGATTAGCTGTTAACCTTATGGGGATTCCCTTGTATGTTATTTGTTGTTTTTCCTTTTAATATTTTTTCTTTGTATTTAATTTTTGATAGTTTGATTAATATGTGTCTTGGCATGTTTCTCCTTGGATTTATCCTTTATGGGACTCTCTGCACTTCCTGGACTTGACTATTTCCTTTCCTATGTTACGGACATTTTCAACTATAATCTCTTCAAATATTTTCTCATTCCCTTTCTTTTTGTCTTCTTCTTCTGGGACCCCTATAAGTTGAACGTTGGTGCATTTAATGTTGTCCCAGAGGTGTCTGAGACTATCCTCTATTCCTTTCATTCTTTTATCTTTATTCTGTTCTGTGGTATTTATTTGCACTATTTTATCTTCCAGGTCACTTATCCGTTCTTCTGCCTCAGTTTTTCTGCTATCGATTCCTTCTAGAGAATTTTTAATTTCATTTATTGTGTTGTTCATCATTGTTTGTTTGCTCTTTAGTTCTTCTAGGTCCTTGTTAAACATTTCTTGTATTTTCTCCATTCTATTTCCAAGATTTTGGATCATCTTTACTATCATTACTTTGAATTCTTTTTCAGGTAGACTGCCTATTTCCTCTTCATTTGTTTGGTCTGATGGGTTTATACCTTGCTCCTTCATCTGCTCTGTGTTTCTCTGTCTCCTCATTTTGCTTAACTTACTGTGTTTCGGGTTTGCTTTTTTCAGGCTGCAGGTGTGTAGTTCCCGTTGTTTTTGGTGTCTGTCCCCAGTGGCTAAAGTTGGTTCAGTGGGTTGTGTAGGCTTCCTGGTGGAGGGGACTGGTGCCTGTGTTCTGGTGGATGAGGCTGGATCTTATCTTTCTGGTGGGCAGGACTGCATCCGGTGGTGTGTCTTGGAGTGTCTGTTACCTTATTATGATTTTAGGTGACCTCTCATCTCATGTGTGGGGTTGTGTTTCTGTCTTGCTAGTTGTTTGGCATAGGGTGTCCAGCATTGTAGCTTGCTGGTCGTTGAGTGGAGCTGGGTATTAGCGTTGAGATGGAGATCTCTGGGAGAGCTTTTGCTGTTTGATATTACGTGGGGCTGAGAGGTCTCCGGTGGACCAATGTCCTGAACTTGGCTCTCCCACCTCAGAGGCACATGCCTGACACCCGGCTGGAACACGAAACCCCTGTCAGCCACACGGCTCAGAAGAAAAGGGAGAAAAAAAGAAAATAAAGTAAAATTAAATGAAGTTATTAAAATAAAAAAATTTAAAAGTTACTAAAAATAAAACAGAAAGTAATAAAAAAAGAAAAAAAACCAGAGAGAACCCTAGAACAAATGGTAAAAGCAAAGCTATACAGACAGAATCACACAAAGAATCATATACATACACACTCACAAAAAGAGAAAAAGGAAAATAAAATATATATCTGTATAAAAAAAAATGAAGAGAGTAACCGAATCAATAAACAAATGTACCAATGATAATAAACTCTAAATACTAAACTAAGTTAAACATAAAACCAGAAACGAATTAGATGTAGATAGCAAACCCCAAGTCTACGGTTGCTCCCAAAGTCCACTGCCTCAATTTTTGTATGATTCGTTGTGTATTCAGGTATTTCACAGATGCAGGGTACATGAAATTGATTGTGGAGATTTAATCTGCTGCTCCTGAGGCTGCTGGGAGAAATTTCCCTTTCTCTTCTTTGTTCGCACAGCTCCTGGGCTTCAGCTTTGGATTTGGCCCCGCCTCCGTGTGTAGGTCGCCTGAGAGCGTCTGTTCTCAGCTCAGACATGACAGGGTTAAAGTAGCGGCTGATTCAGGTGCTCTGGCTTATTCAGGCCAGGGGGGAGGGAGGGGTATGGAATGCGGGGTGAGCGTGCGGAGGCCGAGGCAGGCATGACATTACAACAGCCTGAGGTGCGCCGTGTGTTCTTCTGGGGAAGTTGTCCCTCGATCATGGAAACCTGGCAGTGGTGGGCTGCGCAGACTCCCAGGAGGGGAGGTGCAGACAGTGATCTGTGCTTGCACACAGGCTTCTTGGTGGCTGCAGGAGCAGCCTTTGCATTTCATGCCAGTCTCTGGTGTCCGCACTGATAGCCGCAGCTCGAGCCCTTCTCTGGAGTTCATTTTGGTGGTGCTCTGAATCCCCTCTCCTCGTGCACCCCGAAACAATGGTCCCTTGCCTCTTAGGCAGGTCCAGACTTTTTCCCGGACTCCCTCCCGGCTAGCTGTGGCACACTAGCCCACTTCAGGCTGTGTTCACGCAGCCAACCCCAGTCCTCTCCCTGGGATCTGACCTCCAAAGCCAGAGCCTCATCTCCCAGCCCCCACCCATCCAGCTGGTGGGTAGACAAGCATCTCAGGGTGGTGAGTCCTGGTTGGCACCTATCCTCTGTGCGGGAATCTCTCCACTTTGCCCTCTGCACCCCTATTGCTGTACTCTCCTCTGTGACTCCGAAGCTTTCCCACCACCACCCCCGTCTCTGCCAGTTAAGGGGCCTACTAGTGTGTGGAAACTTTTCCTCTTTCACAGCTCCCTCCCAGTGGGGCAGGTTCCACCCCTATTCTGTTGTCTCTGTTTTTTCTTTTTTCTTTTGCCCTACCCAGTACGTGGGGAGTTTCTTGCCTTTTCGGAAGTCTGAGGTCTTCTGCCTGTGTTCCGTAGGTGTTCTGTAGTTGTTCCACATGTAGCTGTATTTCTGATGTATTTGTGATGAGGAAGGTGATCTCCATGTCTCATTCCTCTGCCATCTTGTAGGTTTCCCCTTTAATCCATTTTGAGTTTATTTTTGCATATGGTGTTAGGGTGTGTTCTAGTTTCATTCTTTTACATGTAGCTGTCCTGTTTTCCCAGCACCACTTATTGAAGAGACTGTCTTTTATCTCTTGTATATTCTTGCCTCCTTTTTCATAGATTAGGTGACCATAGGTGTGTGGGTTTATCTCTGAACTTTCTATCCTGTTCTGTTGATCTGTATTTCTGTTTATGTGCCAGTACTATGCTGTTTTGATTACTGTAGCTCTGTAGTATAGTCTGAAGTCAGGGAGCCTGATTCCTCCAGCTCTGTTTTTCTTTCTCAAGATTGCTTTGGCTATTTGTTGTCTTTTGTGTTTTCATACAAATTGTAAAATTTTTTGTTCCAATTCTGTGAAAAATGCCATTGGTAATTTGGTAGGGATTGCATTGAATCTGTAGATTGCTTTGGGTAGTATAGTCATTTTCACAGTATTAATTCTTCCAATCCAAGAACATGGTATATCTCTCCATTCTTATTGCTTAATATGAAAGCTTTCCAATTAGTTGCATACACATTTACAATTGTTATGGATCCTTGGAGAACTGACCCACCCATTTATCATTCTGTAATATCCCTCAAATTTTTCTGCTTTTGAAGTCCATCTGCCTGACTTTAATATGATGACACTAGTTTTCATTGGTTATTGTTTGTGTTTTTACCCATTTACTTTTAACCTATATATAAATTTTATGTTTAAAGTGAGCTTCTTTTAGGTAGCATGTAATTGGGTCTTGCTTTTATATCTAATTTGATAATCTCTACCTTCTAATTTATATTTGCATTTCGTTTGTTGTCTTATTACTTTTAGCTCCTTGTTTCATTATTTTCATTGTTGCTTTACCAGTATTTTGTGGTTTGTAGTGTATTCCTTTAACTTTCACTGTCTACCTACAAATGATATTATACCACTTCATACATAGTATAAGAACAGTACACAGTCCACTTTCATTTCTCCCCTCTTAGCCTTTATGCTGTCATTATCAAACATTTTATTTCTAGATATATGATAACCCTCACAATACTTTGCTATTGTTTTTGCTTTAAACAGTTCATTATATTTTGAATATTTAAATAAAAAGAAAAAGTCTTTATATTTACCCACATAATTGCTAGTTCCAGTGGCCCATATTCCTTTGTGTAGACCCAGATTTCTGGCTAGTATTTTTCTTCTGCCTGAAGGTCATCTTTTATTATTTCTTGTGGTGCAGCTCTGCAGCTGATGAATTCTCTTAGCTATTGTATGTCTGAAAATGGCTTTATTGCACCTTTGTTTTCAAAAGGTATTTTTGCTGAGTAAAGAATTTTAGTTTAACTATCTTTGTTTGTTTCTCTTTGTTTTTTTTCCTTTCATTTTCTTAAAGATCTGCTCTACTGACATTGAAATTCTACTGTTTCTGACAAGAATCCTGCTGTGACTCTTATCTTTATTGTTCAGTACATAATGTATGTTTTCCCACTGGACATTTATAAGATTTTCTGTTTATTGTGTTATTGTAGAAAGTTGATTATGATATGCCTTTATATGATCCTCTTCACCTTTCTTATGCTTGGAGTTTGTTAAGCTTCATGGTACTGTGGCTGTATAGTTTTCATCAAAATTTTTAAAAAATTGGCTATTATATTAAAAATTGTTTTCTCTGTCCTCCTCTTCTTGGGGAACTCCAATTACTTCTGTATTGGTTAAAATCCTAATATGCAGTTTGAAATGTTCTCAGACTTTTTTAATGCTCAGTTCTTTCCTTTTCCTTTAAAAAATATTTTCCTATTTTGATAGTTTCTACTGCTACATATTCAAGTACTCTACTCTTTTCTTCTGACATGTCTAATGTATCTTTAATTCCATCCAGTGCATTTATTATCTCAAACATTGTGATTTTCATTTAATTTGTTTCCCATTTCTCAGGGATCCATTTCCTTCTTTGCCAGATTTCTAAAATCTTGATCAATGTTGCTTCACATATTTTTAAAATTTAAGTATTTTACATTTTGACCAGGATCAGATATCTGTCATCACATTTTAATTTGTGACTTTTGCCAAATGACTTAAATTCTCTAACCCTCATTTTTTTCTTTCAAATAGTGTGGAAAATGATACCTGCTTCAAAGAATTATTATTTTTTTAATAAGGTAATCCCTAAAGACAACTTAGTGTATTTTCTGATACTTATTATTTAGTAAAGGCTAGTATTTTTAAAGTTAGGAAGTGATTCTTGGAGTCATTTTAGGCATTGGCACCTTGTTCTATGGGATCAGTTAATTGGAAGGAAGACCCTAGACTAAGAGAAAGCATACAGGCAGCATAGTATGGGAAATAAGCAAGAGCTAAACAGAGTGTCAGATTATTTGGATCCTGGGCATTTAGACTCTTGTCCCGGAAGCAAAATTGGAGTGGGGATAGCACATAGGACTACAAACCCAGTACATGGGCTGAGAATCAGTGGTAAGACAGGAGAAGCTACGAGGGCCAGATGGATGCCCTTCATTTACCATAGGTAGCCTGAATGTCATTCCTAATTTGCCTGTGGAAAGGCTGACTCAGCAGTAGGTGGGCCTGAGCTTTTAATTTGAAGATACTTGGGGCTACAATTAAGAAAGTCTGAAAAAGACAGGGATTAAAAATTATCTCTTTTTTAAAATCTATCTTTCATCTTCATTAATACAATTTTCCTTCACTATTGGAATAATCTTCCATGCAGTGACACCCCAAATTGGTTAGCTTTGGAGGAGGCAGAGATATGAGTTACATTATGGAGATTTAGGGACCATCATCTTCCAGATCTCAAAGCAATTATGCCTCAGGTATGACTGCAAAGCAAATACAGTTGCCTTCTGTACCTTTCTTTGTGTCCACATGATGGCTAACATTTACTAGATATGTTCTCTTACATAGACCAATGTATACAACATGCAAATAGCCATAAGGTATATTGATTATCTAGGGCTACCATAACAAAATACTGTAGACTGGGTGGCTTAAACAGCAGAAATTTATTTTCTCACAGTTCTGGAAACTGGAAGTCTAAGATCAAGTTGTTGGAAAATTTGGTCTCTCAAGAGGACTCTCCTTGGCTTACAGAAGGCTAACATCTTGCTGTGTCCTCACATGGTCCTTTCTTTGTGTATGCTTCTGATGCCTCTTCCTCTTCTTATAAGAACACTGGTTTTATTGGAATAGGGACTCACCCCTCTGACCTCATTTAACCTTCATCACCTCCTTAAAGGCTCTATTTCCAATACAGTCACATTGGGGGTTAGGGCTTCAAGCCCTTCAATCTTGTTTGTTTGTTTTTTACAGGAATCAGCATTCTAGCTCAGAAGTTCATGAAGAGGACATTTGCTAGAAGGAGAAGGGTCATTTTCTTCACTAGTATTTTAAACTAGGATTCTCTTTGGCTGTTTCTCATGTGTGTGTCCTGAAGGGGTGAGCCCTTCAGCCACGCCCCTCGGTGATTAGAGAAGCATTCTAGACTCAGGAGTTAAGTCTATGTTTTTTTACTGTTTGGTTGGCCAATGTCTCTACCATCCATGAATGAAGAGCAAAGTGGTTTATAGACCACCACTCCCACGGGCTCTTGTCAAGTCTGAATGGATTGAGCAATTTCTCTTTACCTCACCATGAATGTAGGGTTTGGGGCCTGTAGCTGCCTTGGAGTGATTTCAGGAGGTTTCACTATGTCAAATCATCTCTTATTCTCACACAGAGCTTCCATGATGCCTGGCACATCATTGCTCAATAAAATCATTTGAATAAATGAAAGAACAGATGACACCTATTTAAGTGCCCATGCTGGAGGAGAATGTGTGGGTGCATACTAGAGGTTGATGAGCCAGGAATTTAAAGTTCGAATTTATTTATCCCTGCAGATTGCTTTATCACTGCCTTGAAATTCCATAGATTCCTTTGTTTGTAGTACTTTTTTGTAACCGATCTGTTTTAAGGAGTGAAAGTAATTCATACAGACTGAAAATTGGAGCCATTTTCTGCACACTTTCCCTTGCCCTAAGAAGCATAGATATGAAACAGAGTAAAGGATAAAATGATTGGACAGCTGAGGGCCATGCAGTCCCAGAGATAGCTGTTCCAGGAGAATGGAAGGAAATGTCAGCTCTTTCCATTTTTACGGAGGTATTTTTAGAGTGGCTTCTTTTCTCCTTGGCTGGTGTCAGGGTGCTGCCTTCTTATTGTGGAGCTGCATGCTACTGAAAAATAAGCTTTTTAAAAAACAGTTATTCCTATCAGAGAAGAATCTATGTTACTTCTGTATCCATCATACTCTCTTATGAATGTCTCACCTTTTCTGGGAGTTTAATTAATTAACATTTCTGTTGCAAATGTTTTTCTTTCTTTTATCTCCATCATCTACAATAAAGGTAAGTGATTGCTTAGTTGGTTTTTTTTTTTTTTAATAAGAATAATTTGAAATTACATTTTAGGGGCACATTATTAGTTTGGGACAGATTGAAATAGAAGACCTCCAGAACAGGAGTTAGAGAGTCCATCATATATATTTCTAGAGCAAAGGCAAGGCCATTTTTAGATCTCTTGTCACATCAAGAGTGATCTAAAGAATGAGACTAAATTTATTTGACCACGTAGGATAATCTGTCTTATTCCTTTACAGTAACCCCTCAGGTACATGACATTTTGGACTCCAAGACCAAAAGTCTAATGTGCCTTCACCTTGCCAATGTCACTTACATCTCCTTCCAAATCTTTCCTGACATGTCATCAGGTAAACTAGACTTCTGGAAGCCAAGATTGCTGACCATGGAAGCCTCACTGTGGGCAACCCCCTATAGGAAGCTGGAGATCTGTGCTCTTGGCTTCTGGTTCTATAGGACCTGGGTCTCTACAGCTATGGACCAAGGCCTCCACCAACAGGCTTTTGACACTCAGAGTGTACCTGAGTTACATTTCCCTCAGTGTTCATTTGTTCTGTTTCTCCCACTTTCCTGTTGATATTTCTTTACAGCTATGAAATTTGGGGGCTATTATTATTTTCCGCATATGAGATTGTTTCCTAAATATGCATCTGTAGTTGAGGAACACCTTAATAGGAAAGCCCAGTTCTGGCACCATTATTTAAAGACAGTATTTTCCAGGACTAACATATTTTATATTTTGTTCCATAAGAGTAAATGGTAGTGGTAAAAGAAAAATTTGAAAATTTTGAAAAAATAATTGAAAGAGAAGTGTCAGGTACAATTATGTTTAGGCACACAACCTTTACACTGTTGTTAGTGTTTTGCTACATTTTCAGTCATTTTTCTCCTACTTACCTTCATTTTTTCATAATCATAAATATATAATACACTAATATTATTTTTAATATATCTAACATTATATTATAATCAGGTTAACAGATCCTTCATAAATATCACTTATCATAACTGCATAAAATCCCACTGTGTGACTCCTATATAATTTATTTAATGATTCCATTATTGGAAATGTGTGTGGTTTTAACATTTCTGCTCATATAGATACTATGGCAGTACATGTCTTTGGACAAAACATTTTTCCATATTTAGGATACTTTTCTCTATGCACATTCCATGTAGAATTACAAGGTTAAAAATTAGAAACATGTTGAAGCCTTTTGAGAAATAATGCTTTTCTAATCTCTTGTCGTGTTACAGGCACCAGATCCTTGACTACAGTTGCAGGTTTAACCATCTGGCTTCTTAAGTAGTCAATCTAATATACACCAAGTTAACATCTGAAGTATAACAAGGTACATCGGGATTCTTAGCATAATGTATCTCTCTCTTAAAATGGCATTGTTGATGACCTTCAGCAGATGTGATTGAGGGAATGAGTCTTATGTCCACTCCTCCATGGAACATCCTGGCTCTGGCCATGAACCAGTCCAATCTGTGTTTTTGACTGAACAACATCCGAAGCTTGTTTCTGTTGCCTCCTGGCTTTTGTATTTACTGCAGAGTAATCTCATTATCTGCAGTGGTTAGATGTGTACAACAGAATCGACTATATGCTTAAATGGCTCTAAAACTGAGCCCATTTCTGTTTATTGCTGTCCTAGGGATTCAGCTCTGTCTCAATGCAGATATGGCAAAACCCTTACTATCAGGGCCTGTGCCCAGGAATACCGGCTGGACCTGGTCACTCTTTGTTCATGCTTTGGCCTCCAACACCTCCCTCTCCTTTCACTTATTCCCTTCTCTCCTCTTACTCTTGGCCTGGCACTTATGCAAGTAGAGGTGATTTTATAGCTTCCCTGAGCTTTTCATGAAAAGGGAACCATTTCCAGACTGAATGCTATTTTTACCAGCCTCTGAATTGTGTAAAAGGCTTTGCTTCTCTGATACTTTCCGGACCACGTTATTAACATTCCCCTATGTTACAGACCCATGGGTTTGATTCTAACTCAGCATTTCCTAAACTATGTTCCTATGGAACTGAAATTTCAATGGGAGCCAGGAATAAAGGTTCCCATGGTCAAATGCGCTTCCAAGATTTCTGTCTTGAAGATTCGCATTCACATTACCGTATCCAAAGGGTTGGAGACATCAGAAGGAAAGAAAACATTTTAACCTAGTCATTCCTAACTGAAGACCTGTTTTTATTTGTTTTTGTTTTTGTTTCTCTCTCTCTTCTTATGTTTTATAACTACCCCTAGAGTAATTTTTCCTGAAAACCTTTTTGGAAAAAGCTGCTTTGATCATTCAAGCTGTTTATGGATGTGGCTGAAAATAAATGTTCCCCACAATCGGAGCTGGAATGTGTACATACTGCTGTTCGTCCCTATCAGAACTCTTCAGACATTTGGACAATATAATCTCCATGCAGTACTGCCTGACTGCAGTGCAGAAGGGAGAAAGCTGGACATGGGGAGGGCACAGGAGCGAGAGCAGACAGAGGCCTGGGCCTGTGACCTCCGTGCTGCTCTGTTGGCACAGAGCCAGTGACTACCTAAGTCCGAGAAGTGTGTGAGTTTCATGGGCAATTGTTTGCCCCCCGGTAAGAATGCTTGAGGTTTGATTTATCCGAACAGTGTTACTATAAAGTTGTCTGTCACCCAGAGGGAATCATAAGGATGCTTTAAGTACTAGAGAGGGCTCACTGATTTCTCTGAAGCCGTAGTGCTCATCCTTTCACAGCTGGGGAATTACTTTGCTGTGAAATAGAAATTTAGTTGGATGCAAAATTAATCAGCTTTCACAGCTCTAATTTTTGACTAGGATACTGTGTCAGTGTGTTTGGTACATGCTGCGTTTGAGCCTAGAAGCCTACGCCTTGCATTTGTGTAACATCATGACACTACCACCTGCCTATCGGATGCCACAGGGAACAGAGGACTGGGGAGCCGACGGTTTCTCTTCTGCCAATCTGGCTCTTTTTCGCAGCTTAGATCCAGAGGTGCTCTGAAAGGGACAGTAGTGGCTGTCTACTCCAACCCTCTGCCCAGTAGAAGACATCCCTTCAAACACCCATGATTTGAGGCCAGTCTCCCCTGTGCTTGCATATACCTGCAATGATGGGGATCCACCACCTTACGAGGCAGCCCAGTGGTATATTTTGAATCACATCTAGGCTTTGAAGAATATTTTCTTTCCTGGATAAGCCAAAAAGAGGCAGATTCCATGTTGCCTTAGCTCTGTACTAGCATGAGATCAATATCACAGAGACAGTTACTTTTCTTATCTTTGATGTGATTGATTTGTGATATTTTGATCTTGGATGCTTGGGAAGGCCATTTATAGAGAAAAACTGACTTTTGTGATCTGACAGTATCTGCCAAAACCCAGTCTCTTTAGGCAATTTTAAATGAGTAGGATATGTACGTCGTCACAAAAAACAGGATTAGGCAAACATAGGCATTTATATTTGGTGCAGTATCCTCACCCTAACAAAAAAAAAAGAAGAAAAAGAAGACTCTTTTTCTTCTTATCTAGGCAATCATACAGAAAGGATCAACAATCAGGTTCTTTAACATAATTTTTTATTTTTCAAAATCCTACTTGCATAAGGGAAACAGTCTGTTTACAAAGAAGCTTTCAGTTTTGTAGTAAAATGTAATGGGAAGAACATTTTCAGATGTGTTTATTCATGTGATATATTCCTGCCTTTGCTTCTAGAGTAGGTTAGATGGTCTGTGGCGATGAGGGAGAGAAGGTGAGTGAACCATGGCCCCTGCCCTCAAGGGGCTCACGATCTCCCTGGTGCAGAACAGGAATGACAAACACCCACCAAAATAGCTGTCGCTCAAGATGGAGGGTGATGTGTGGTATAATAAAGAAATCAGCCAAACGCTGAGGAAGCAGGGAGGAGGCCGAGGTTAAAGCCAGGTGGGAGGACTGGGGAAGAGTGCACAAGTGAACTGACTCTGAGTTGTGTGTGGGGAAATGGATGGGATTTCAAAAGGCAGAGCTTAATGGGAGAGCACTGCCACATGGGGGCATCTTCCTAGAACATCTCCCAGTTTGGGAGATGGGAGCTTTCCAATCTCTGCAGTCAACATTCTCCAAGGACATTTTCCGCTGTATTGTTCCTGATCACTGTATCCAGAACTAAGGTTTGAGGCCAGAACTAAGGTTTGAGGGATTTGTGTGCTTACGTTATTGGTAGGATAGGTTTTTTTCCTTAAAGATTGTTTTGATGTGGAACATTTTTAAAGTCTTTATTGAATTCGTTACAATATCAGTACTGCTTCTGTTTTATGCTTTGGTGTTTTGGCTGGGAGGCATGTGGGATCTTAGCTCCCCGACCAGGGATCGAACTGGTACCCCCCTCACTGGAAGGCGAAGTCTTAACAACTGGACCGCCAGGGAAGTCCCTTTTTTTTTTTTTAAGTTGTGGCATGTGGGATCTAGTTCCCTGACCAGGGATTGAACCCGGGCCCCCTGCATTGGGAGCGTGGAGTCTTAACAACTGGACCACCAGGGAAACCCTGGATTGGTAGGATAGCTTTAAATATCTCATAACATTGCAATTTTGAGTTCCTGGGCTGTTCTCTCACCTGCTCAGAATATCCACAGGTAGGCCCTCCTGGTTCATATCTACCCGCTGCCTTGACTTTTTTTTTTTTTTTTTTTCCCGGTACGCGGGCCTCTCACTGTTGTGGCCTCTCCCATTGCGGAGCACAGGCTCCGGACGCGCAGGCTCAGCGGCCATGGCTCATGGGCCCAGCCACTCCGCGGCATGTGGGATCTTCCTGGACCGGGGCACGAACCCGTGTCCCCTGCATCGGCAGGCGGACTCCCAACCACTGAGCCACCAGGGAAGCCCTGCATTGACTCTTAATTTGGGGTAGGGTCTCAGTCTGTCTCCCTTTGTGGAATAGTGTCTTGACCAAGACAGGAGGGGGGAAAAGAAAAACAACAACGGACCTTTGGATGGCTCCAATTGGCCTGCCTTGCTGAAAACACTAGGAGAAGGAACCAGGAGAGGGAGGATGGGCCTATCAATCTGTGAGTGCAAACAACAGTTCCCCCGTGGCAAATAGGATGTGTAACTAAGAGTAATAATCCCTCCATGTGGAAATTCTCAGTGGGCATTCACATTCATTCGTTATTTTTCCCCCAAAGCATGCTGTGTATCAGGACTTGCCCTTTCAAAGTTCACAGGCTGCTGAAGGGGAGAGAAACTTGTAAACTACCATTTACAATGCAGCGCCGTAAGGGCTGTGACAAAGGGAATGTGGAATGCTGTGCCTTTGAGGGCAGATAAGAGAGGCTGCAGATAATAGCTTGAGAAGAGGATGCCTGAGCCAAGCAAGAATTAGGGGGCTTAAGGAGGGGGGCTTCTTTCTTATTAATTACGGGCATTCAGCGAGTGATTTTTGTGAAGAAGATGGCACATTTACCTTAATTAAGTTTACTTTGCAGTTAATTACACCGAATGACCTTGGGGATATATAAATGTTTGATACACAATATGAGATGGACACGGATAATGCTGGTACGTGAGTGTGCGCTGCAACAAAGATGCAGAGATGTCCGTGTTTGAATAATGATGTCCATCCAGTCTCACTAGAGCCTGGAAAGTTTTCAGTCATCTAATGGAATGATATTCATTTCTTCTAAAACTCTCAATACAAATTAATTTAAGTTTACTTTTAAGGTATGCATTTTGGAAGGACACTAGCAGCAAATCCAACAAAAAGATCACAGCCCAAAGGAAGAGCTAACATTTCTTGAACATATACTTGTGTTCTGTGTGCATGAATTTTTTGAGACCTCATAAAAACTTATCTGATATTGTTGGCTACCTGCTCACATCTTCTCCTCTATGGCCTCCCCTCCTTACTGAATTCCAGGTTTGTTCTGGCAATCAGCCCGCTCTCCACACGGCCGTGTGCTTTACTAAGCCACTTAGAGGAATGCCAGTCCCCATGCTGGAGGCTGCTTAAGAGATGGGCAGGTGGTACAGGTCTATGCAAGACTCTTTCTAGAATTGATGTCTAAAATCATGGCAGCTACCGGTGATGAGGGAGCCTAGCCTAAGGAGAAAGCCAGTGATGGCTGAGCAGGGTTATTCCTGGGTCCTTAGTGATCCCACTTAGACACTGTTTGACAACGCAGGAACCACCTCTTGTTAAGTGGGATAATGTTATTTTCCTTCAGATTTAAGCTCTTTGGAGTTGAGTTTTTGGTACTCTCAGTCAAGATCACTGTAATTGACATAGGTGCGAACTCTCCTTATCCGCATTCACAGGTGAAAGGAACTGAGGGTTAAGGAACTTAAGTAATCTATCCAAGCTCATACAGCTAGTTAAATATCAGAACCAGGATCAAATTCAAGTCTGTCTTCTTCCAAAACCTATCGTTTAGTTTTGGGCTATGCTTCTCCTGCATATATATATTGATTTGAAATATATAACACCAAAGTACTTCAATCAATGTCAAACATTTTGAATAGTTCAGATATATCAAATATATAATTTATAAGAAAGCTACCATCTTCCATCTTTTATTTAGGAGTTGGGGAACTTTCTCTGTAAAGGGCCAGATAAGTAAATATTTTAGGTTTTTTAGGCTTTGTGGTCTCTACTTAACTAATTTTAGCTCAAAAGCAGCCATGACAATGTATAAACAAATGAACTTAGCTGTGTTCCGATACAATTTCACTTACAAAAACAGGTTGTGGCCCAGATTGGGCCCATGGACCACAGTTTCCTGACCCCTGTTCTTTATGAACTAAATCTGATTCTTGGTTAAGGCTCACCGACTAGGTTGGATAAAAGGGGATGTTACTAGGTGTGTGCAAGAAAGTCACACCAGAAAGGAGACAGGGAGTCCCAGTGTGGGAAGGGAAAGGAATCCCCCCCACATGCCAAAACTTAAGGTGTCAAAAGGGTGATTATGTTTCTGCTTTGTAGTGCTGGTTGGGAAACAGCTTAAGCCAAGATAAAGGGAGGGGAATCTTATGACTTCCACCATTAGAGAAGCAAAATTTGGAGGGTTGCTAGCCTTTTATCTGTACTTTATTTGGAATTTCTGCTAAAAATTCCAAATTGTCTCTACCTTCAGAACCCACCATTTTCGCTAATACTTAAATTATTGAATGATTCACAAACACTTGAATACATAGCAGCTCTTTCTGCAAATGGAGAGAGAAGGGTCGGAAATGAGCAGATGATTATAGCTATTTGATTTCAGCTTTAATTGCCTTCCAGCAGGCACAGAGAATGGACTAATTTTCTCAAAACAATATTTGTTCTGAAACAGGTCTGAGGGCAAAGTTTTGTCAATAATGCAAGATTTGGGGAAGTACGTGATGGGTTTTCCTTCTTTCTCAAATCGTTTGCAGTGTGTGTTCCTTTTCTTTGAAAAGCATAGCATGAAATCGACGGTGGTTTTTTTGCAGAATCTAAAATATTGAACAATATTTGTCTCCTTTTACCTATTAATACACTGAAACTATAAAAGAGTATATAGAAGACCAAGGTGGAAAGACAGGAAGAGAAAGTTTTCCTCCTGCCCTCTGACACCCGCTGATTTACATTATGTCTCTGGATTTGATTATCCTAGGCATTTAATATAAATGAAATCATACAGTATAGCCTTATGTCTAGTTTCTTTCATCAAGTATTACACTTTAAGGTTCATCTATGCTGTAGCGTATATCAGTACTTTATTACTTTTATTGGTGAATAATATTCCATTGTCTGGATAGACCACATTTTTTTAATCCATTCATTACTTGACGCTTCCGTTTTGGAACTATGAATAATGCTTCTATGAACATCCATGTACAAGTATGAACATTTGTTTTTCAGGAACATTTCTTTTCAGTTGCCTTGGGTATACACCTAGAAGTGGAATCGCTGTTTCATATGATAACTCTGTTGAACATTTTGAGGAATTACCAAACCATTTTTCAAAGCAGCTGCGCCATTTTTCTTTCCCACCAGCAGGATATGTCTCCAGTTTTTCCAACTTCTCTTTGCCAACACTTGTCACTGTTCATTCTAGTGGGAGTGAGGTGGTACTTCAGTGTGGTTTTGATGTCTGTTTCCATAATAACTAATGATGTTGAACTTTTCATATATTTATTGGATATATGTGTATCTTCTTTGGAGAAATTTCTAATCAAATGGAAAGTGAA
Source organism: Stenella coeruleoalba (assembly GCF_951394435.1). Lineage (NCBI taxonomy): Eukaryota > Metazoa > Chordata > Mammalia > Artiodactyla > Delphinidae > Stenella > Stenella coeruleoalba. The sequence goes on along the minus strand of NC_137162.1, from coordinate 52,063,613 downwards.
GTTTTCAAGGAGAAAATTCATAAGATGAAATTAATATTTACTAGAAGTCAATACTGCATCGGGCCCTTTCAACTGTTATGAAAATGAATAATAAGTAATATTACAATCATATTTTATAAATAAAATTTAGAAAAATTAAGAACTGGCTGAAAAGCAGGTGATCATGGTTGAGCCAAGAGTCAAACAAAATCCATAGACCTTTCCTTTGTGCCATGTGCGTTCTAACCATCTATCTCTCGTCCACATTTTCACAGATTAGCAAGACAATCATGACTGAATGAAACATGAGTCCCTCTCTTCTCTGGCAAAAGAGAAAAACATAAATAAAACTTTAAAAAATTTTTTTGTGGTGCATGGGCCTCTCACTGTCATGGCCTCTCCCGTTGCGGAGCACAGGCTCCGGACGTGCAGGCTCAGCGGCCATGGCTCACGGGCCCAGCTGCTCCGCTGCATGTGGGATCTTCCCGGACCGGGGCACGAACCCGCGTCCCCTGCATCGGCAGGCGGACTCTCAACCAGTGCGCCACCAGGGAAGCCCATAAATAAAAACTTTTAAGGAGTAATGCAGAAAAGTCTTAATTCTTGAGAGCCGTGCGATAGTAGAGTTGCAGGCCGTGTACTTGTGACATCATCGGGTCTAGTGATTGGTGGGGACATCCTTCACTTTATTTATCTAGTCTTTTTAGTAGTAAATGGGAAAAGTACAAACTGCCCTATGAGGAACATATTAATATTTGAAATTCTGTAGCCATATCCAGTCTCCAAACAAGTGCTAAGAAGTCAGCAAACTCAGGGTGTTATGAGTACGTTTGCCACCCCTGTCCCCTGTCCGGCACTTAGCGTGGACTGGGTGCCTGACAGTCACACATGCCTGGGAGTTCCTGGGAGGCAGCCACGTGCCTTATGATCTCTGAACTGAGTTCCTCCCTTTCACCCCAGGAACCAGTATGGTACTCGAGAGTCTCATAGGAGGAACCCAATGATGGCTTGTTAAATAAATAAATGATTGTAATTGTAGAGACACTGTAGTATTAGAGACATTGTAGAATTAGATATGTTGACGCTTAATAAATTATCTGTTGACTTAGCAAAATGTAAATGAGGGAAAGAAGTGCTTGGTGCCCCGTACTGCGAGACCCATTACCATGCATTGTTCCTTTTTCTCATTCAGGTTTCATGGAACCTCATGAATTATACATTTTCATATATTCAATTGATTCAAAATGCCAATAAGCAGCAAAGTTTGAATGCAAACCCAGATTTCCAAAGGTACATTACAAACGTGAGATATTTAAGGCTAGGCACACTTAATTCCACATACTGGGGCCAAAGTACAGAGTTCCAGCGTGGCAGAAGGAGCCAAGCCTTTTCCCCTTTTGCTTGGGACAAACCCTACACTGTTACTAAGAAGATGAGCAGGGGTGCAGAGGATGAGACTTTTTAAGGGAGTGAAATATAACCTGATTGCATATCCCCGAGACCTGGAGGTCGTCAAAATGATAAATAACTTAGTGACTGAATGAATTCTAGGTTGTCTGGTTTGAACAACTGGGGCATTTTAGGGGTTAACCCTGCATTATTGAGTCCCTGTGTTTTTGGGTAGCAATTATTCTGTCTTTTTTCTTTAGCTTTTCTTTTTTTTTAAGTTTGGACATGTTGACATTCAAGTGCCTTAAGTTTCCAAGGACTCAACTTTCAGTGCGTTTCTGCTGACCCTTCATGTCTTCTTGGTCCTAATACTTTGGTCGCACATTTGTGTTTCCTCTCCTCATTACCGCGTGTTCTAGGAAATTGTAGCTGTTCCATCTGATTTAGCATTTCTTTATCGTCTCTTGTGTGTCTAGCAATATGCCAGCTAAGGTGGGGCCTGGAGATGCAAGACAGCTTGAAGCCATAGGCCTGGTACTTGAACAAGTAGCACTACACTAGTCTTTTACAGTCCTTTAATATCATTTTCATAATTTTTGTTATCAGCCAGAGTGAGTACTCCCTAAAGTCTCTTTGACAGTTTCTTTGGGAAACTTCTTTTGATTGACTTTTCTTTACACCCAGAATTATAGGCAAGATCCCAAGGGATGGAGGTGGTGGCAGGGTAGGGGTCAAGATTGAGGGCATTATGCTAAGTGAAGTAAGTCAGACTGAGAAAGACAAATGCTGTATGATATCACTTTTATGTGGAATCCAAAAAATCCAAACTTAAAGAAACAGAGAGTAGAATGGTGGTTGTAATTTCCATCTCTGGAAGGATCCCAATTAAGCGCACAGTAGAAGTAGCAACATGTTTCCTATGCAAAGGCAGCATTAAGGTAAGTCTAGTTCCCACCTGAAGGCACTCTCCAAGCCCTTCTTACACGGAAGGGGGGGATGTGGAGCATCAAGCCACTGCTGCCCTGTCTTTGAACTCTTACGTTTTTTTTTTCTGCTTCTGCCGTGACACAACACAGCAAATGCATAAGCAGGGATTCAACCTAGGCCTGCAGTGCCCATGTAGCTGTGGTGCCCATGCCTTCTTCATGACCCATACAGAGGAGGAAGTGCTTGGATTTCTGAACACTAACGAAGAGGATCCAAATAAGATCTAGGGCTATTAGGGGGGAAAAGAAGCTTTCAACTAAGTAAAGTGAGTGATGTTCATTTCTATGAAGGAATTTGGAGAATCATGTCAATGTTTAGACATGATTTCAAAGCCATAATAGCATGAAAAGGAAATGTGAGAGTAAAAGAAACCCCCAGTGTCAAGCACTGTCTTTATTTTAGTTTTTGTACCCACCTACCTTCTCCCAGTAGCTATCTGACAGTTTCAGTATGTGCTCAAACAATGGGTGTGGGGTGGATGGGTGAGAAGATGAATGGATTCCCGAAAGATATCGCTTCCTAATTGCTCTTGCATTGACTCACAAAAAAGTGACTAACAGCATTTGGCAAGGAGAGACTTGACTATACATACCTTGAAAGAGACTGGGACTCGGAACAGGTGGAGCTGCAGAGGGCTGAAGGACATTCACTGTGGAGCTGGGCTTCTCTGGGTTTTATTTCTGCCTTTCTGTTTATTACCTGTGAAATCCTAAGCATATTGCATGGTCCCCCTGTGCTTCAGTTTCTCTTCTGCAAAATATTTATATCTGATTAATAGGTTTATTCCAAGCATTATTATCACATGTTGACCTCCAAGTTCTGTATTATCCTAAGATTGTCCGTTTCAGCTGTTACAACTAAAAGAGCTAAAGACAAGTTTAGACTACGAGAAGGTCTGATATATAGCAGGGTACTTCATTAGGTATATTGACTGTTAAAGTATTGCAATGATTTTATTCTGGTTGGTAAATAGCCACTGCTCACATCCCCCTGAATAAATTCCCTCCATGACATCCAGGATGTCCTGCACCAGGGCTCCTCAACTTCCTCAGAATTAATCCAGAAACCATAGAGTTAAGATCTGGCCCCACTAGGTTACCTCCAGGACCCTGCTCTAGCTATGAACTGATTTATTCTGATGAGACTTGTCATTTCCATACTGCTTATTAAATATTTTAAATATCACCTCTGTGCATACTTGACAGGCAAGAAATTTGAAACTAGGAGAAAGTTCGTAAGTAAACAAACATGTTTATCAAGAAACAGACTGTTTATTTTTCACCTGAAACCAATGAACATTAAACAAACCCCTGATTATTAGCAATCAGCCTCAGGTGCGTTCACCTGGGCATAGATATGTTTTTCATCATTTAGCTCCAAAAACATTATTATGATACGGAGTTACAAGGTGGTGTTTACCTTATTATGCTTAAGGTATGTGTGTGCCTGTGATGTTGGTGTGATTATCACTCGTGTAACCATTATAATACTTATTCACTCTGAAAGCATGCATTAAGCATCTACTATCTGTCAGGCCCTGGGATAAATTATAAGGATTCAGAGATGACCTTGCCAGGTCCACAGGAACTCAGAGTCTGGTTTGGGAGAAGGGTGGAGAGTAGACATGTAAAGATTTAAATTGCAATTCGGAATGCTTATCCCTGTATTAGAAGGAGGAATGAAGTGTTATTGTAATTTCAAATACTTGTATCCTGAGGACCTGGAGAAGGCTTCAGTAGGAGCTCTCATTTCACATAGGTTATAAACAGTGAGAAATGTTTTGCCAGGCAGAGACCTATTGACTGTATAGGTCAAAGGAATAGGAGATATAAAGTCACAAAGTCATAGAAGGCCTGATCTGTTCCAGTGTTATTGGAGCCCAAGAAACGTGAGAAGAACGCGGGAAAGTGAAGTCCCAGGAAGCCTTTTGAGTTTGGCTTGTGTGGTGAATTGCAGGATGGAGAAGTGTTTGTTAATTTCGTACAATGACCCGAGGGAATTTTAGGTAGCTGGGGCGTGCTATCAAGGTGGGCGTGTCACCTGTTGCCTGCAGAAAACTCTCCCTGGAGCACAGAGAGGGCAGACGGGAGGCTCTTGCTGCACATGCAAGGGTGTCTCACCCAGTGTATGTCACATAAAGGTGCTTCAGGGCAATAAAGATATCACAGAGAATGAACATACCCCAATTTGAAAAGCATTCGTACATGGAAAATCAAAAACCAATTAGAGGGTTGTTTAGGGAGGAGCCTGGTATGGGAAGGAGAGCTGGCTAATTAAGGTCTAAATTGGCGTCTCATTTAAATTCCCTGCTGCACCTGACTTGGAGGAGAGCCTCAGACCAGAAGTCAGTTAGCTGGGGTTCTGTGCTCGAGAAGCTCCGAAGGCCTCTCCGATATAACCTCGATGCTCTCCTTTTTGGAAGCCAAAATTGGCGAGTCCCCTACAGAGTCATGTTCTTTCTTGGGCTGACGGTACTGGAATTTCTCTGTCCATGCTGATGCTGCCATGTAAGTAAAGGAACATCTGAAAAAGCAGGAAGTGGTCCTGCTGGCAGCCAGACGGAGATGTTTCCAAATGAGCAAACGTGCTCTTCCACCAAGCTACTCTGTGACTCTGTCTGGAACCAGACAGACACAACGCCGCTCTGCAGAGTGTCTAAGAATCGCCGTCTTCGGACCAGTGTGAGTAAGTGACTGCTGTTTCTGTCCTCTTAGAGTCCTCTCATGTCCTGGATGTTTAAGCTACGCATTCACAGTAACGTGCCCCTGCTTTTTCTTAAAGGTTAACTCAGCCTATGGGGTAGTCGCCTCACAGTTCAAACTCCCCAGCCAGGCTGTTTTATTAGAAGGAATTAAGTCTCTATGGGGATTTTAAACATCTCATTTCTAAGGAAAAGTCTCTAATGCAGGGTTGGTGTGGGGATATTCTCTGCTTGAAAAAATGAAAGACAAAAGAAAGGAAAACGAAGGGAGTAGCGCCTTGACCTAAACGAGGGAAGCGCCCATGAGAAGAGCCCCTGTGCTTGGCGGTACAACCCAAGGGATTTTGTAGAGAATAACTGTCTAATGGGAATTTATTTTTTGCTTTATGTTTCGCCATCTCCTAGTATGTGCTCTGGATGAAATGTGTAGATGACCGTGAGAGTGTGTGGGGTTCAGGGCGCCCCTCTTCAGAGAGGAGCATGTGCAAAGGCTTTAGGGGATGTGGAATGGGCCGTTTGAACAACTGTAGCCAATGCACTGAAAATGGGGGGTGGGGTGGGACAGGTGTTATGTATGAGATGAGGACAGAGGCAGGGGCTGGGAAGGATTTTGATTTTCTTCATAAGAGGCAGGGATAGCCACTAAATAATCTTCCAAAAGGAAATGAACCATCCTTATGTGTTGTGTACACACTGTGCAAACTGATTGTAATGTGGATGATTCATTTTAGCCTGGCGAGCACGCATGTAGGCAGGCCTATAGTGAGTATTCCAGGTGAGTTAAGATGGAAAGAAGTGGTAGATTCCAGAGATACGTAGGAAGTAGAGTCACCCACTGATATCTCGTGATTCATGTGGAGGGGAGAAGGATGGCTTCTTGGGCTTCTGGCCTGCACAAGGGAATCAGTAGTGTGACATTCGCTGCGCTTGAGAATCCTAAAGGAAGAATAGGTTTGTGGAGGAAGAGCAAGAGTTTCCCACAAGTTAATTTTTAGGTGCCTTTGGCATAACCATCAGGAAGAGAGAGGGAGGCAGATTGAGCTCAGGTGTAACTTTGAGAGTTATTGGCATGTAGGTGATAGCAGGCAGGCTCACCCGAGGCAGCTGGTTCTGAGTTCAGCGTGTCTGAGAATTACCTGGAGAGCTTGTGAAAGCCTCGTCCCTCCACTCGCCTCCAGAGTTTCTGATGCAGCGGATCTGGGGTGGGGCTCATGAATTATCATTGCTCCTGTACACCTAGATAATGCTGATACTGCTGGTCTGAGGACCACACCTGTAGGAGCACTAGCCTAGGGAATAAGTAAAAGTGGGAAAAAAAAAAAAAAGGTCTACGGGTCTATATTGACTGTTAAAGTACTGGAGTGATTTTATTCTGGTTGGTAAATAGCCACTGCTCACATCCCCCTGAATAAATTATCTCCATGACATCCAGGATATCCTGCACCAGGGCTCCTCAGCTTCCTCAGAATTAATCCAGAAACCATAGAGTTAAGATCTGGCCCCACTAGGTTACGTGCAGGACCCTGCTCTAGCTATGAACTGATTTATTCTGATTAGACTTGTCATTTCCATACCGCTTATTAAATATTTTAAATATCACCTCTGTGCATACTTGACAGGCAAGAAATTTGAAACTAGGAGAAAGTTCGTAAGTAAACAAACATGTTTATAAAGAAACAGACTGTTTATATTTCACCTGAAACCATGAACATTGAACAACCCCCGATTATTAGCAATCAGCCTCAGGTGCGTTCACATAGGCATAGATATGTTTTTCATCATTGAGCTCCAAAAACATTATTATGATACGGAGTTACAAGGTGGTGTTCACCTTATTATGCTTAAGGTATGTGTGTGCCTGTGATGTTGGTGTGATTATTACTCGTGTAACCATTATAATACTTATTCACTCTGAAAGCATGCATTAAGCATCTACTGTCTGTCAGGCCCTGGGATAAATTATAAGGATTTAGAGATGACCTTGCCAGGTCCACAGGAACTCAGAGTCTGGTTTGGGAAAAGGGTGGAGAGTAGACATGTAAACATTTAAGTTGCAATTCAGAATGCTTATCCCTGTATTAGAAGGAGGAATGAAGTGTTATTGTAATTTCAAATACTTGTATCCTGAGGACCTGGAGAAGGCTTCAGTAGGAGCTCTCATTTCACAGAGGTTATAAACAGTGAGAAATGTTTTGCCAAGCAGAGACCTATTGACTGTATAGGTCAAAGGAATAGGAGATATAAAGTCACAAAGTCATAGAAGGCCTGATCTGTTCCAGTGTTATTGGAGCCCAAGAAACGTGAGAAGAACGCGGGAAAGTGAAGTCCCAGGAAGCCTTTTGAGTTTGGCTTGTGTGGTGAATTGCAGGATGGAGAAGTGTTTGTTAATTTCATACAATGACACGAGGGAATTTCAGGCAGCTGGGGCGTGCTATCAAGGTGGGCGTGTCACCTGTTGCCTGCAGAAAACTCTCCCTGGAGCACAGAGAGGGCAGACGGCAGGCTCTTGCTACACATGCAAGGGTGTCTCACCCAGTGTATGTCACATAAAGGTGCTTCAGGGCAATAAAGATATCACAGAGAATGAACATATCCCAATTTGAAAAGCATTCGTACATGGAAAATCAAAAACCAATTAGAGGGTTGTTTAGGGAGGAGCCTGGTATGGGAAGGAGAGCTGGCTAATTAAGGTCTAAATTGGCGTCTCATTTAAATTCCCTGCTGCACCTGACTTGGAAGAGAGGCTCCGACCAGAAGTCAGTTAGCTGAGGTTCTGTGCTAGAGAAGCTCCGAAGGCCTCTCCGATATAACCTCGATGCTCTCCTTTTTGGAAGCCAAAATTGGCGAGTCCCCTACAGAGTCATGTTCTTTCTTGGGCTGACGGTACTGGAATTTCTCTGTCCATGCTGATGCTGCCATGTAAGTAAAGGAACATCTGAAAAAGCAGGAAATGGTCCTGCTGGCAGCCAGACGGAGATGTTTCCAAATGAGCAAACGTGCTCTTCCACCAAGCTACTCTGTGACTCTGTTTGGAACCAGACAGACACAACGCCGCTCTGCAGAGTGTCTAAGAATCGCCGTCTTCGGACCAGTGTGAGTAAGTGACTGCTGTTTCTGTCCTCTTAGAGTCCTCTCATGTCCTGGATGTTTAAGCTACGCATTCACAGTAACGTGCCCCTGCTTTTTCTTAAAGGTTAACTCAGCCTATGGGGTAGTTGCCTCACAGTTCAAACTCCCCAGCCAGGCTGTTTTATTAGAAGGAATTAAGTCTCTATGGGGATTTTAAATACCTCATTTCTAAGGAAAAGTCTCTAATGCAGGGTTGGTGTGGAGATATTCTCTGCTTGAAAGAATGAAAGACAAAGAAAGGAAAACGAAGGGAGTAGCGCCTTGACCTAAACGAGGGAAGCGCCCATGAGAAGAGCCCCTGTGCTTGGCGGTACAACCCAAGGGATTTTGTAGAGAATAACTGTCTAATGGGAATTTATTTTTTGCTTTATGTTTCGCCATCTCCTAGTATGTGCTCTGGATGAAATGTGTAGATGACCGTGAGAGTGTGTGGGGTTCAGGGCGCCCCTCTTCAGAGAGGAGCATGTGCAAAGGCTTTAGGGGATGTGGAATGGGCCGTTTGAACAACTGTAGCCAATGCACTGAAAATGGGGGGTGGGGTGGGACAGGTGTTATGTATGAGATGAGGACAGAGGCAGGGGCTGGGAAGGATTTTGATTTTCTTCATAAGAGGCAGGGATAGCCACTAAATAATCTTCCAAAAGGAAATGAACCATCCTTATGTGTTGTGTACACACTGTGCAAACTGATTGTAATGTGGATGATTCATTTTAGCCTGGCGAGCACGCATGTAGGCAGGCCTATAGTGAGTATTCCAGGTGAGTTAAGATGGAAAGAAGTGGTAGATTCCAGAGATACGTAGGAAGTAGAGTCACCCACTGATATCTCGTGATTCATGTGGAGGGGAGAAGGATGGCTTCTTGGGCTTCTGGCCTGCACAAGGGAATCAGTAGTGTGACATTCGCTGCGCTTGAGAATCCTAAAGGAAGAATAGGTTTGTGGAGGAAGAGCAAGAGTTTCCCACAAGTTAATTTTTAGGTGCCTTTGGCATAACCATCAGGAAGAGAGAGGGAGGCAGATTGAGCTCAGGTGTAACTTTGAGAGTTATTGGCATGTAGATGATAGCAGACAGGCTCACCCGAGGCAGCTGGTTCTGAGTTCAGCGTGTCTGAGAATTACCTGGAGAGCTTGTGAAAGCCTCGTCCCTCCACTCGCCTCCAGAGTTTCTGATGCAGCGGATCTGGGGTGGGGCTCATGAATTATCATTGCTCCTGTACACCTAGATAATGCTGATACTGCTGGTCTGAGGACCACACCTGTAGGAGCACTAGCCTAGGGAATAAGTAAAAGTGGAAAAAAAAAAAAAAGGTTTCCGGGAAGCGGTCTAGTGGAACAAGTCAGACTTGGCGTTGGTTCGAGTCCAGAAGCTGCCAACTCAGAGCCATGTGACCTACGGCCAATGACATAAATCTCTAAGAATAAATTTCCTCTATTTGTAAAGTAAAGATAGTAAATAGTAGCATAAATTCATAGTGTTATTTGAAGACTAAAAAGTAGCTAAAGGAAAATGCTTAGAGCCCTACTGAGTATATGTTAGGAGTTATTTAAAAACTGGTCCTTAAGTAATCTAGCTTTTAAATAGAAATTAGATGAGACAGGTGACAAAAACCAAAAAGAAAGGGGAAAGTCAACGTTTTGTGACAGTGGGAGCCAGTGAAAGGTTTCTTATGAAGATGAGATTGACTAAGAGTATTAGATGCTTCTGAGAGTTCAAACAAGATGAGAAAAAAGAAAAATTTCAGGGCTTCCCTGGTGGCGCAGTGGTTGAGATTCCGCCTGCCGATGCAGGGGAGACGGGTTCGTGCCCAGGTCCGGGAAGATCCCACATGCCGCGGAGCAGCTGGGCCCGTGAGCCATGGCCACTGAGCCTGCGCGTCCGGAGCCTGTGCTCCGCAATGGGAGAGGCCACAACAGTGAGAGGCCCGCGTATTGCAAAAAAAAAAAAAAAGAAACATTTCAACATCCATTCGATTTAGAGATTGCTAGTGACATAGACCGGACCATTTCAGTAGAGTGATGTGGGGAGCAGAGATGGTGTTCCAGTGACAGCAGCTGGTATTTTAACTGTTGTCACTGAAAGCAGTTTGTATAGGTATGTGTATGTGTGCAGGCAGAAGGAAATATATTTAGCTTTAGGATAACTGCAGTTCCCCAATAAGTGCACTTCCATTGAACAAGCTATGTCCAATGCAGGTTTACTTAAGCTGGTGCAGTTTTTAAAAGCAAGGTTTCAAACCGGGTGCTTCCCTGGTAGTGCAGTGGTTAAGAATCCGCCTGCCAATGCAGGAGACACGGGTTTGAGCCCTGGTCCGGGAAGATCCCACGTGCCGCGGAGCAACTAAGCCCATGCACCACAACTACTGAGCCTGTGCTCTAGAGCCCGCGAGACACATCTGAGTCTGCGTGCCACAGCTACTGAAGCCAGTGCGCCTAGAGCCCGTGCTCTGCAACAAGAGAAGCCACCGCAGTGAGAAACCTGTGCACCGCAACAAAGAGTAGCCCGCGCTCGCCAAAACTAGAGAGAGCCCACACACAGCAACAAAGACCCAACACAGCCAAAAATAAATAAATAAATAAAATAATTAAAAAAAAAAAAGATTTCAAACCGCAAGGTGGCCCAGGTATGTCACACAAGTTTGGTAAGGGTCCTTTCTACATTTGCTGCAAGAATTGATGGCTCTGGGATACCTCAGGAACTGTCATTTCTCACAGCAGTCCCATGACTCAATTGAACTTGTAAATTCCTTGCCCAACACTCCCTGTTTCTTCCACACCAGCAAAGTGAACAATTGTCTGATCTTTGACAGCGGGGAGAAAGCTATCTCTGCTTTTTGCCAGCTGAGAAATGGTTTTTCCCTTTCAAACACCACTGCATTCTTCTTGCAATTTTCCTTCACCATTAAATATTTTATAACTCAGTCTTATGTCGGTGTACCTTCCTGGGTGCCTGATAAATGGCATATTCTATAGGGGATTTTAAGGTATGGAAGCAGGTTTCATTTACACAGCACTCCGCCCAGGGAAGACCCTGCTGGAGTCGACAACATTATTTATTTATTAGTTTGCTTAAAACAACACAAATTTATTAGCTTAACACAAATTTATTATTTTTTTAGAATTTTTTTTATTGGGGTATAATTGCTTCACAGTACTGTGTTAGTTTCTGTTGCACAACAAAGCAAATCAGCCATATGCATACATATGCCCCCATATCCCCTCCCTCTTGAGCCTCCCTCCCACCCTCCCTATCCTACCCCTCTAGGTCACTGCAAAGCACCGAGCTGATCTCCCTGTACTATGCAGCTGCTTCCCACTAGCTATCTAGTTTACATATGGTAGTTATATATGTCGAGGCTACTCTCACTTCGCCCTCCCACCCCATGTCCTCAAGTCCATTCTCTATGTCTACCTCTTTGATTTCTGCCCTGCAACTAGGTTCATCAGTACCATTTTTTATTTTTAGATTCCATATATATGCATTAGCGTACGGTATTTTTCTCTTTCTGACGTACTTCACTCTGTATGACAGACTCTGGGTCCATCCACCTCACTGCAAATAACTCAATTTCATTTCTTTTTATGGCTGAGTAATATTCCATTGTATATATGTGCTACATCTTCTTTATCCGTTCATCTGTCGATGGGCACTTAGGTTGCTTCCATGTCCTCGCTATTGTAAATAGAGCTGCAATGAACATTGTGGAGCATGTCTCTCTTTGAATTATGGTTTTCTTAGGGTATATGCCCAGTAGTGGGATTGCTGGGTCATATGGTAGTTCTGTTTTTAGTTTTTTAAGTGAACCTCCATACTGTTTTCCATAGTGGTTGTATCAATTTACATTCCCACCAACAGTGCAGGAGGGTTCCGTTTTCACCACACCCTTTCCAGCATTTATTGTTCCTAGATTTTTTTTTTTTTTTTTGTGTGTGGTACGTGTGCCTCTCACTGCTGTGGCCTCTCCCGTTGCAGAGCACAGGCTCCAGACGTGCAGGCTCAGTGGCCATGGCCCACGGGCCCAGCTGCTCCGTGGCATGTGGGATCTTCCCGGACCGGGGCACGAACCCGTGTCCCCTGCATTGGCAGGCGGACTCCCAACCGCTGTGCCGCCAGGGAAGCACTGTTTCTAGATTTTTTGATAATGGCTATTCTGACGTGTGTGAGGTGATACGACATTGTAGTTTTGATTGGCATTTCTCAATAATTAGTGATGTTGAGCATCTTTTCATGTGCCTCTTGGCCATCTGTATGTCTTCCTTGGTGAAATGTCTATTTAGGTCTTCCACCCATTTTTTAACCTGAATTATTTGTTTTTTTGATATTGAGCTCCATGAGCTGTTTGTATATTTTGGAGATTAATCCTTTGTTGTTTCATTTGCAAATATTTTCTCCCATTCTGAGGATTGCCTTTTCATCTTGTTTGTGGTTTCCTTTGCTGTGCAAAAGCTTTGAAGTTTAATTAAGTCCCATTTGTTTATTGTTGTTTATATTTTCGTTACTCAAGGCAGTGGGTCAAAAAAGATTGTTCTGTGGTTATGTCAAAGAGTGTTTTTCCTATGTTTTCCTCTAAGAGTTTTATAGTGTCTTTATTAAATTATTTATCTAAATAATTTATCTAAATTAAGTCTTTAATCCATTTGGAGTTTATTTTTGTGTATGATGTTAATGTGGTGTTCTAATTTCATTCTTTTACATGTAGCTATCCAGTTTTCTCAGCACCACTTATTGAAGAGGCTGTCTTTTCTCTGTTGTATGTTCTTGCCTCCTTTTTTGTAAATTAGATGCCCATATGTGTGTGGGTTTATCTCTGGGTATTCTGTCCTGTACCATTGACCTGTATTTCTGTTTTTGTGCTAGTACCATATTGTCTTGGTTACTGTAGCTTTGTGGTACAGTTTGAAGTTGGGGGACCTGGTTTCTCCAACTCCATCTTTCTTTCTCAAGATAGCTTTGGCTATTCGGGTTTTTTTGTGTTTCCATACAAATTGTAAGACTTTTTGTTCTAATTCTGTGAAGAATGTCATTGGTAGTTTGATAGGGATTTCATTGAATCTGTAGATTGCTTTGGGTAGTATAATCATTTTTCACAATATTGATTTTCCAATCCAAGAACATGGTATATTTCTCCACCTGTTTATGTCATCTTTGATTTTTTCATCAGTGTTTTATAGTTTTCTGAGTACAAGTCTTTTCACCTTCTTATGCAGCTTTATTCTTAGAAATTTTATTCTTTTTGTTGCAGTGGTAAATGGGACTGTTTCCTTAATTTCTCTTCCTGATTTTTCGTTGTTGGTGTATAGGAATGCAAGAGATTTCTGTGCATTAATTTTGTATCCTGCAACCTTACCAAATTCATTGATTAGTTCTAGCAGTTTTCTGGTTGCATCTTTAGGATTTTCTAAGTATAGTATCATGTCATTGGCAAGCAGTGACAGTTTTACTTCTTTTCCAATTTGTATTCCCTTTTATTTATTTTCTTCTCTGATTGCCGTGGCTAGGACTTCCAAAACTATGTTGAATAATAGTGGTGAGAGTGGACATCCTTGTCTTGTTCCTGATCTTAGTGCAAATGCTTTCAGTTTTTCACCATTGTTATGATGCTTGCTGTGGGTTTTTCACATATGGCCTTTATTATGTTGAGGTAAGTTCCCTCTATGCCCATTTTCTGGAGAGTTTTTTTTTTTTTTTTATCATAAATGGGGGTTGAATTTTGTCAGAAGCTTTTTCTGCATCTATTCAGATGATCATATGTTTTTTTTCCCTTAATTTGTTAATGTGGTGTATCACATTGATTTGCATATATTGAAGTATCCTTGCATCACTAGGATGAATCCCACTTGATCATGGGGTCTGATCCTTTTAATGTACTGTTGGATTCTGTTTGCTAGTATTTTATTTAGGATTTTTGCATCTATGTTCATCAGTGATATCTGTCTATAATTTTCTTTTTTTATGATGTTTTTTTCTGGTTTTGGTATCAGGGTGATGGTGGCTTCATAGAATGAACTTGGGAGTGTTTCTCCCTCTGCAATATTTTGGAAGAGTTTGAGAAGTATCCGTGTTAGCTCTTCTCAATGTGTGATAGAATTCACCTGTGAAGCCATCTGGGCCTGGACTTTTGTTCGTTGGAAGATTTTTAATTATGGTTTCAATTTCATTATTTGTGATAGGTCTGTTTATATTTTCTAATTCTTCCTGGTTCCGTCTTGGAAAATTATACCTTTCCAAGAATTTGTCCATATCTTTGTGGTTGTCCATTTTATTGGCATATAGTTGTTTGTAGTAGTCTCTTATAATCCTTTGTATTTCTGCAGTGTCAGTTGTGATTTCTCCCTTTTCATTTCTAATTTTATTGATTTGCATCCTCTCCCTTTTTTCTTGTTGAGTCTGGCTAAGTGTTTATCAATTTTGTTTCTCTTAGAACCAGCTTTTACTTTTATTGATGTTTGCTATCGTTTTCTTCATTTCTGTTTCTTTTATTTCTGCTCTGATCTTTATGATTTCTTTCCTTCTACTGACTTTGGGTTTTCTTCCTCTTTCCCTATTTGTTTTAAGTGTAGGGTTAGATTGTTTATTTGAGATTTTTCTTGTTTCTTGAGGTGAGATTGAGTTGCTGTTAACTTCCTTCTTAGAACTGCTTTGGCTGCATCCCATACGTTTTGGGTTGTCGTATTTTCGTTGTCATTTGTTTCTATGTATTTTTTGATTTCCTCTTTGATTTCTTCAGTGATCTCTTGGTTGTTTCGTAGCACACGGTTTAGCCTCCATGTATTTGTGGGTTTTTTTTTCCTGTAATTGATTTACAGTCTCAGAGCGTTGTGGTCAGAAAAGATGCTTGATATGATTTCAATTTTCTTAAATTTTCTGAGGCTTGACTTGTGACCCAAGATATGATCTATCCTGGAGAATGTTCCATGTGCACTTGAGAAGAAAGTGTATTCTGCCACTTTTGGGTGGAATGTTCTATAAATATCAATTAGATTTATCTGGTCTATTGTGTCATTTAAAGCTTGTGTTTCCTTATTTATTTTCTGTTTGGATGATCTGTCCATTGGTGTGAGTGGGGTGTTAAAGTTCCCTACTATTATTGTGTTACTGTTGATTTCACCTTTCATTGTTGTTAGCATTTGCCTTATGTATTGAGGTGCTCCTATGTTGGGTGCATAAACATTTATAATTGTTATATCTTCTTCTTGGATTGATCCTTTGATCATTATGTAGTGTCCCTTCTTATTTCTTGTAACAGTCTTTATTTTAAAGTCTCTTTTATCTGATATGAGTATTGCTACTCCAGCTTTCTTTTGATTTCCATTTGCATGGAATATCTTTTTCCATCACTTCACTTTCAGTCTGTATGTGTCCCTTGGTCTGAAGTGGGTCTCTTGTAGCCAGCATACATACGGGTCTTGATTTTGTATCCATTCAGCCAGTCTGTGTCTTTTGGTTGGGGCATTTAATCCATTTTCATTGAAGATTATTATTGATATTTATGTTCCTATTCCCTTTTTCTTAATTGTTTTGGGGTTTTTATTGTGGGTCTTCTTCTCTTGTGTTTCGCATTTAGAGAAGTTTCTTTAGCATTTGTTGTAAAGCTGGTTTGGTGGTGCTGAATTCTCTTAACTTTTGTTTGTCTGAAAAGCTTTTGACTTCTCCATCGAATCTGAATGAGATCCTTGCTGTGTAGAGTAATCTTGATTGTAGGTTTTTATCTTTCATCACTTTAAGTATATCCTGCCAGTCCCTTCTGGCCTGCAGTTTCCATTGAAAAATCAGCTGATAACCTTATGGGTATTCCTTTGTATGTTATATTTTTTTTCCCTTGCTGCTTTTAATATTTTTTCTTTGAATTTAACTTTTGTTAGTTTGATTAATATGTGTCTTGGTTTTTCCTAGGGTTTATCCTGTACGGGACTCTTTCTGCTTCCTGGACTTGGGTGACTGTTTCTTTTCTCATGTTAGGGATGTTTTCAACTATAATCTCTTCAAATATTTTTCAGACCCTTTCTTTTTCTCCTCTTCTTCTGGGTCCCCTATAATTCGAATGTTGCTGCATTTAGTGTTGTGTCCCAGTAGTCTCTGAGATCGTCTTCAGTTTTTTTTCATTCTTTATTCTGCTCCTAGGCAGTTATTTCCACCATTTTCCAGCTCACTTATTCATACTTCTGCCTCAGTTATTCTGTTATTGATTCCTTTTAGTGTCTCTTTCATTTCAGTTATTGTGTTGTTCATCTCTGTTTGTTCTTTAGTTCTTCTAGATCTTTGTTAAACATCTCTTGTATTTTCTGAATCCGTGCTTCCTTTCTAGTTTTGAAATTATGGATCATCTTTACTATCATTCCTCTGAATTCTTTTTCAGGTAGATTGCCTATTTTCTCTTCCTTTATTTGGTCTTGTAGATTTTTACCTTGCTCCTTCATCTGTGACATATTTTTTTGCTGTCTCAATTTTTTTTTTTTTTAATGAGTGGGATTGTGTTCCTGTCTTACTGGTTGTTTGGCCTTAGGCTTCCAACACTGGAGTTTGTAAGCTATTGGGTAGGGCTGGGTCTTGGTGCTGAGATGAGGACCTCCGTGAAACCTCAGTCCAGTGAATATTCCTTGGGGTCTGAGGTTTCCTGTTAGTCCAGTGGTTTGGCCTCAGAGCTCCCACCCCAGGGGCTTTAGCTGGACACTGGGCTCAAGAACCAAGATCCTGCAAGCTGCGTGGGGCAGCAAAAAAAAAAAAAAAAAAAAAAAAAGAACAGTAAGGTTAAAAAAAAAATTAGACTAGGAAACTAACAGATATGTTAGAAAGAATATAAAAATAAAAATATAGATGAATCAACATCTGGAAGGTACATCAGTACCACAATAGTAAAAAAGAGGCGGGAAAAGAAGAAAAAGGGGGGCGGGGAGAAAGGCCTTTGCTTTGGGGGGCAGGGCCTAAGTAAGGGCGAGGGTTGGGCTGTGGGCAGGGCCAATGCTCAGGACCCACTGGGTTGTAAAAGGCCCTGGGGGTTGTGGGGTGGTGAGGCTTAGGCTCAAGGGACAGAAGGGAGCCAGGCGTGCCCCTCACTCCTCGTCTCAGAGGGCAGGGGACCTCACCTGGGGTCCCAGCAGGCTCCCCAGACCCGAGTGGGCTGGGCAGTTGCCCTCTGCTCCTCTCCCACTCCTCCCAGAGGGCTCCTGTCACCTGCCTCTCCTGATCTCCCCAGCCTCCCTCCTATGCCCCCAAGGACCCATGCGGCATGGATGGGGCTTTGGGGGGTGGGCGGGTACCGGCTTGGGAGCTCAGCAGGCTCCCTGTGCCCGAGTGGGCCAGGCGATCGTCCTCTGCTTCTCTCTTGCTTTTCCCGGAGAGTCCCTCCTGCCTGCCTCTCCTGATCTCCCCAGCCTCAGGGGTGCCGATCCTGTCTGGCCTCCACTTCTCCTCCCACCTCAGTCCCCCTACATCCTACCGGTTCCTTTTGGGGTTCCTCCCGTCTCCTTCGGCGTCAGAGTCCCCCACCAGCAGCTGGCAGGCGCCCTACTTGTGGGAAGATGCTAACTCCATATCTTCCCACACAGCCATCTTGACTCTGCCTCAACAACCATGTTTAAATAGCTTCTAGCCTGTAAAGGTATTTTGCTAATCCTAAAAGCTTGCATCACCAGATTCTTAACTTAGAGAATTGTCATGTCATGAACTCAGTGGGGGAAGGAAAAAACTGCTTCATGAATCTGACATTTGCAAGTCAGGCATGTGAAGATGGATTTAGGGTCTAAGCTGGGCCTCACCTTTCCTTCCTTAGGTGTTTCTGCTCTTCCTATCTAGAATTCATTTTCCTCTGCCAATTAAATCATGCCCATTCAAGATGTAACTCCAATACCAACCGTTTGGGAAGCCTTTAGAGATAACTATAGCGTGAATTAAGCTCTCCCTTTCTTTGATTATCTACTGCAATTATTATCTGTAATAGCCCATTTAGCACTCTTGTTCCTACAACAAAATCTGTGTTCCCACAGTGTGCAGTGTTGTGCTGGCAACAGAGAAAACCTCTATAAGTAACATTCAGGTTCAAGTCAGTACTTAAGGGGGAAAACCAGTCATTGTTTTAATTCATTAATAAATTAACTTTCATTGCAAAATCTGCAGGGATTTCTGTCTTCCAGCCTTACATTTTCTTCCCGTTTTGCCTTTAATGAATTAACCACCACTAGTTCCCACTGTGCGTTTAATGACTGTACCGATTGCTCACTATATATGCTACATGATGTGGAAAAAATACAGAATTTACAAGCAAAGCTCTCTCCCTGACCTCCCTGGGGAGAGACCAAAACCCATAAAAATATAAGAAAACACATTAAACTACATATAACAAGTGCCAGATGAGCGGTCTGGATAATTGCACAGCCTTTGTGGTCCCAAGTTGAATGGGCACTATTCCTCAAGCCAGCAACTGCACTTCCTTGTCCTGAGACCTTGAACTTTGCTCATGGTGCTTGGAATCCCTATCCTCAGCACTATCTCTGTTCATCTTAAGCCTAACATTCCTTTATCCTTCATGCCATCTCTTTCTGAATATTTTCCCTAATTATTGTTTTTTTCTCTTCCCTTTGCCTCCATTTTGTGGAGTTGATTTTCTGCTCTTCTTATAAAATTCTAAGCACTTTACCTAAAATTGCTTTTGGAACTCATCTCATGGCCTAACTTATAAACATTATTCATATAGGGTTTTTCTTTTATGATGATAAAATGTGCACACTTGACTCTACAGAACATTTAGAAAAACACTCATGTTATAAAAAGATCGTTCTTCTATAAACATCTATTGTGTGCACCTCTGTGTCAGACTGTAAGACTGGATCAGCGATGTTGAAGACCTGCTCCACCCCCACAAGCTCATGGTCCAGTAAGATGGGAGGTTCATGAGCTGACGTGGTGGGAGAGTGATGCCTGATAATGAGGTACTGTGGAGTAAGGGAGAGCCTTGGAAAACAAATGAGAATTCATGGGAATATTTGGCCCCTTCTAGTTTACTTACTTGGACCTTTATCGATGTAATTTTTTGAAGAGAGCAGGGAGCTCTATAACGATTTTATTTACCAGATATCATTCCTAGAAACAGAAGGTGCTCCTTGAATTTTAAAACCATGACAAAAGAGTACCATATACCGTAGCCACCTTAGTGTATTAGACTGTCTTAAAAGTGATGCAGTTTTAAAACATAAACACTGGGTTCTGAATATGTTGGATAAGTTTATAGATGAGAGTTCTACGTCTGATTGTTAAGGTACCCCAAGGATATTTAGGGCCATAAGTTTTATAGTTGGGAGTTAGATCTTATCTGTTATCTCGGTCTCACAAACGTCCCATGTTTCCCCTTCAGAACAAAGCACTCAGCTGGATATATTAGGCCATACTGTGTCACCTTAGGGCACAGAAAGAAAATCAGGATTATACCTTATTTATTTTTATCTCATTTTTACTTATGCTCTATTTTATATGTTTGCAATATATTGTATATGTTAAACATTAAATGTATACATACATGTACTTATAAGCAGATCTATAAATATTGGAGGCTGTTATCCAAAATTATTACCATCTCTTTGGACTGTGTTTGGTTGTAAGTAATAGACAGGCTAACAGTGACTTAGACACACTATACTTATGATTTACCTTACAAAAGTGTGTAGGTGATCTTAGGGTTAGTATAGCAGCCTAGTGATTTCATTAAGGAATTTTTCTATATTTCCACTTACATATTTGGCATGATGCCTTACAAGTGTAAAATTTCACCTCATGGTGAATTTTATTTACCTTTCCCAACACCTCTGTGATTTTAGGTGAGTAGTGCTATATGGGTACTATATAGTGAAATGCATGGGTAAATTCTTAAGATTTCAAATTTATTAATAACTGCATTTTATTTATCTATAGAAGAATCAGGACTAATATTCTGTTGTGTACTGAATCAAGTTACTTAAAATATTTAATAAGGATGTTCTCTTAGAATTTCGTCAAGTCATTGTGAGGGGTAAGCATGTGGATCTTAAATCAATTTTGGGATTCTCTAAGCTATGGAAATAGAAAACGTGAGGGCGTGTTAGACTTGACATCTCTGTACTCCCCCACCTTGGGCCTTTGCAGAGGCGTTTTACTTGGTTCTGATCCTGTGTATTGTGCGCTGATGGATGGTAAAGCAATGGAGAAAGTGGTTGGTAGGATAGGGCGGTAACCACCAGAGACAGTTGTCAGATGGAAACTAATTGATTGTGATTGCTTTGCCATTGTATTGCTCTTGGGGTCTGCAGCTTGTTAAAACCACTGATTATAAAATAAGGATGTCCCTTTTTATGCTGTAGTTTATGTTAATGAAAAGCTGTTTTTAGAGGAATGATCAGTGAATATCAATAAATGGATAATAAGAAACTAAAGGAAAACTTAACTGATCATGAATTAATATACTTCAGAGGTCAGAGTAGTAGTCAACTGTGTGGTGGTTCATATTGAATTTTTGGCTCAGGGCTCTTGAATTTTAAATATTTCCCATAGAAAGAGAGATTGAGTCTGTGTAACTATTTATCACATACTGTCTTGAATAACAAATCTTCCCTGTAGAGGAGATCTTCTGGAAAACAAACAAACAAACAAAAAATGTGTCTGTTTTGCAGAGCCTTTATTTCATGCCAAAGTATTAACAGGCAAATATTTTGAAGTAGAAAAAATGAGTTCCCATTGTATGATCAAGAAAGAAGATTAGAAGTGGATTTTTCAATGCTCACAGTATATGAATAGCATATGAGTAGGGTCTGTGTGAATCTGAAGGCAATGTGATTATTTTGCAATATTTATCAATATTAAAATGACTATACATTATGATATAATGTATAGTCATTTTAATATACAGTCAAATGATATTATACAGTCAAAATGATATACATTAATATACAGTCAAAATGATAACATTAATGTGAAAGTTATGTCTAACTTTTTATTGTAAGATATACATTAACTTTTAGATGATTATAGTGATATCTTTAATGATCATATCTTTCATCAATGGTGTTTAAACTTTAGTGATGTTAGCGTTATCACATTTTATTTTAATTGGGTCATAGTTGTTTTACAATGTTGTGTTAGTTTCTGCTGTACAGTGGAGTTCCCTGTGCTCTACAGCAGGGTCTTATTAGTTATCCGTTTTATACATATTAGTGTATATATGTCAATCCCGGTCTCCCAGTTCATCCCACCCCCACCCCCTGCTTCCCCCCCCACCTTGAGTTATCAGATTTATTGCAGACATTTTTACTGAGCACCAATTCTGATTAAGGCTCAACCTCTGACCTCAAGGAACTTACAGACTAAAACAGATAAAGGTGTAAACAAATGGTTACTTGCAGCATTGAATACAGTGATACAAGTAATAAAAGGTTCTGGAGGACACAAGGGGAAGATGACATAAGCTCTGAAGAATTGCTGGATGTTATCCAGCAAAGAAAAAGATGGTCCAGGAAGAAGGATCAGTATGATGGTTCCTGGTATTGGGGAAATAGGATGATAGTTGGAAATGAAGTTGTGTGTTTTAGGATGCAAGATGAGGCTAGACAGGCAAAATTCTACCTGGTCTATGTTTTTCTTTGCTCTACTTAGGAATTTGGAGTTCTTCCTATGGGAAAGGGGCCCATTGAGGCTTTCTAGGTTTGGGGAGAACATGAGTGAATTTTCTTTCTGGATAATAACTCTCCCCTCCATTCGGATGGTGGGTAGGAAGAGCCTCATTGTGACCTCCATTTAGTAAACTGGTACAGTGGCCCATGCTGTGGAACATTATTATTAATCTATATCCATGTAAAGGAAATAAAAAGAGCTTACATGCTGAATCATGTATCCATCTTTGGCTTTTTAAATATATGTTTCTTGAATAGTGCAATGAAATTGGTGCTAATATTTTAGTTGCTTAAAACTCTGAAAGAAGAACGTCTACATGTTATAACAGATTTTTCATCTAGTAGAGCGTATATGCTTATTATTAGTTTCATATTTAGGAAGCTGATATGATATATAACTTAATTTAAAAAGTGATTATGATTTAAAAAACACATGTTTAAGAGAATGCTAAAAAATGACAGTAATTTAGTCGTGTTAAATATTTACCAGAATCATTCCTCACATTTGAGATTCTGTTTCAGCATTTGGAACATTTGCATTTTAATTACATAATAAAAGGAAAAAATGAAAGAATAATTGGCTTAGCTATTAGCGAATTAACAGCCATAACTTAAAAAAGATAAAAACACACACACACACAGAAACTGACATTGGTTTCCATAGAAGAGTTACAGTATATGTACGTTGATCAGATATTTAATGACGTTTGACAACAGTTACGGGAAGAGAATGTTGTTTCAATCCTTTAATACAACATGTTGCTTAACACTGCAATTAATGAAAGTTGAGATATTTGACTGTAGGGTCATTCAACTTTTACTGGTAATGTGTCCTCTAATGGGACCTGTCTAGAGTGATTCCAGTTGTTAAAATCTTGTGGAGAAATAAGACAGTTGGATCCAGTAGTTGTCTTAGTCCTAGCTGCCATAACAGAATACCATGGACTGGGTGGCTTAAAAACAACAGAAATTTATTTCTCACAGTTCTGGGTGCTGGGAAGCCTAAGATCAAGGTGCCTGTGGATTCAGTGTCTGGTTAGGACTTCCTAGTTCATAGAGGGCTATTTTCTTGCCGTGTCTTCATATGACTAGAATGGGCGAGGGAGCTCTCTAGGGTCTCTTTTATAAGGGTATTAATCCCACTCATGACCCAAAGGCCCCACCTCCTAATACCATCACATTGGGGGTTAGGTTTCAATCTATGAATTCTGGGGGGACGCAAACATTCAGTCTATAAAATGGTCATATCCAGTTGTGTTTTTTCAGTACAGTGAAGGTTCCATCCTGTCTGGCTGGAGTCAGCAGCCATAAGAAGGTCTCAGTGCCCAGGTCCAGCCCAATGACAGGAGCTGGTGGTGTCAGAATGAACTTCTGACAGCCTTTCTCTGTGTTTCTCAACAGATACGACGACATATTCCACGGAGCGGTCTGAGCACTTCAAACCCTGCCGAGACAAGGACCTTGCCTACTGTCTCAATGATGGCGAGTGCTTTGTGATTGAAACCTTGACTGGGTCCCATAAACACTGTCGGTAAGTCACTGCGGCGACTGGCACTGAGGGCAGGTCCTCAGAGAGGCCTGGAGGTGGAAGGGGGTGCTGAGCTCCAGGAATATGCAATGTGATACATGTAGTCCAGTGTTTGAATAGCAGAATCAATAGTTTTAATGTGGGAAGGAACAAGGCTGGTATCTTTAGTATTTGAGGAAGGAAAAATGAATTAAATTAGACAAGATGTTTCACCTGATTAAGTAAAGGAAGGTTTACTTTTATATGTAACGACTTAATAGAAATAATTATTTACTCACTTTAGAAGCCTGTATTTTTGGTGTGGGATTTAGGCACATATACTCAGAAATAATCTCTTCCTGCAGACCTACAGGTTGTGGCGTGGCAAGGAAACTGCTCAGCTAAGATCTAGAGTCTCAATGTTTACTGTGAACCAAACCCCAGAGACTGTAACTGTGTCCAAAGGAAACTGCATCTTATTTCGATTCTGCCCTCGTTTATTAATTTCAGTCCTTTTTTTTTTTTTTTTTAAACACCTCTGATGATGAAATACTCTCCGGCAAGGTGTTGTAAATGAAATCATAGTCCTGTTATAGTCTAGGTAGAGAACAGGGAAAATTCCCAGTGGAGATCAAGAAGGTGTTTAATGGGTTTTTAGAAACAAAAGGTTAGATAACTGCTAAAAATAAAAACAAGTGGAGGTAAATAGTGGTCTTGTAGACACTGTAGCTTTAAGGCTCTGTAGAAGAATCAAATTAGCATCTAAAAAATATTTCCCACCAAGCTTTTATTTCCAGCGCTACCCTGGTAATTTGTTTTTCCTTGCAATTGTATATGCTTCAGTGATCATATATATCTACACCCCTTTCCTTCTCTTTATTTACTCTTCTCATATGACACAGTTATTAAATTAATTATTCCGAATCATGAAGCATGGAAAATTATGACTTTCTTCTCTCGCTCTTGCTATTATAAAACTTTATTCCATGTTGTTTTATTAAGATGGCACAGAGAAATGTGCCTTATAGTTATGAACTTAGAATGTGTCAGCAAATCCTGCCTGGCTCCACAGGCTAGCTTCAGTTCACAGTGGACAGTGACACAGGTTTGGAAGAGCTGATCAGTGATAGTGGCCGATCTCCGTGAGAGCCACTGTGTATCCCGTCGCCTTGCATCACCCTTGACATGGTGGCTTTCATGTGACTTGGGCAGTGCCGTTACATTGACTTCATTTACAAAAGTCACCACCCATTTCTGTCCTCTGAAAACCTGAGTTGGGGATCAAGGGCAGTGGGAATGGTTCCTCCCCCACATTTCTCTGTTCTTGTTATGTTTATTAGATCAATGCAGACACAGGTAGAAAGCACACAGGTAGAAAGCACGCAGGTGACTTGAAGACCTCAAGGGAAAAGCCAAGAATGAGGTACCATTTCAAAGCACGAAGTGCATCCATGCTCTTATTGGTGATCAGCTATGTGTTAATGTTACTTTTGTCAGTCCAGTGGCGTCATATGTGGAAGTGGGCAGTGCCGTCAAATAGGTTTGAATTTATAATTGATGAAGGGATGAATCAGAAGCCTTACCTAAAGCAGTGACTTTTGCGATGGTGTTTTACCCCAGGGAAGTTTCAACTCAGGCCCCACCACTATACGCAGGCAGGTCTGATTCATCATTTCAAAAACTGAGAATGTTGAAAAAACAAAAGAATTCCTATTTGTTTTTAACATACAGCCTCACTATAGTCTCTGTTAAGTTCACAGGTGTATTAGTTTGCTAGGACTGCTGTAACATAGCCCTGCAGATTGGGTGGTGTAAACAACAGAAATATATTTGATCACAGTTTGGGAGTCTAGAAGTCTGAGATCAAGGTGTTGGCAGGGTTGTCTCCTTCTGAGGGCCACGAGGCAAGGATCCCTTTCAGGCCTCTCTCCTTGGCTTGAGGGTGGCCATCTTCTCCCTGTGTCTTTTCATTTTCTTTCCTCTGTACAAGTCTTTATTCAAATTTCCTTTTCTTAAAAGGGCACCTGTCATACTGGATTAAGGTCCACCCTAATGACCCTGTTTTAACTTGATTGCATCTCTAAAGACTCTTTCTCTAAATATGGTCACATTCTGAGGTACTGGAGGTTAGCACTTCAACATTGGTTATTTGGGAGACACAATCCAGTCTATGACAGTAGATCTCAGGTCCAGAAAAATAATTCTTTTCTTTTGCACATATGTACATGTCTGATTTTTTTTAACATAGACAAGCAGAGATATATCTATGTTTTGGCTGGAATGATGTACATGTATAATAATTTGGGCCTGTCTTCATAGTTCATGCATATTTCAGCACAGACAACCTTTTATTTATTTAACATAGAGTCACAACATAGCTAATCATGACAAAAGACCAGCCTAGACAGAACTGGAACTCCAGTAGGTTAATAAGTGCATATAAATCTCCTACTAGTGCATACGAAGAAATCACACATTGTGTGTGTCAGCTATTCATCTCCCAGGCTTTGCTGTGAATAAAAGGCTTACCATTTGTTCTTGCATCAGCCACTTGTAAGAATTCCAGTGTAGTTATTAATAATGTGCCATTTTATACAGTACTCTATTTAAATAGTATGTTTCATTTATTCTCCTCCATTCGACAAATGTTTATTGAACATCTCCTATCACAAAGATACTGTTGAATAAATACATACAGATATGAACTTAGGAATTAAATGGCACTGCGCTTTGTAATGCACTTGGAGTAAGTGAAATACTTCATCTCCAGGAAACCAGGAAAACAAGGGAAATGACTTTCGTGTGATTGGCATGCTACCAGGGCTATCCTTCTGATGCATTACTAACTGGATTCTGTTGCAAGTTAAATAAACCACAAGTTAATAGATCAGAGCAGCAATATTAAGGGGTGTACCTGAATTTAGCTCATTAAATAGTTTGCTTTTTACATGTCTCCAAAGATTAAACATTCAAATCTGAGAGAAGTTAAGATTATATATATATATATATATTTTTAGTATTTTAAAAATAAATTGCAATCCAATTGTGAATTGGATCAAGATATCTTTTCCATGTTGTGAAAAATCGATCGTGCTGAAATGCTTATGTTTCCTTGCCGAGGAAGAATAGTAACAAAGCTACCTAGATCGTCCCTGATAGAGATCCTGAGAGTGTATGCCCCAAAATGTTAAAAGTGCAAATCTCGGGATAAGGGAGGGAGGTTTCATGGTTTTCTGTTGTTATTTTCTCACTCTTTAGTGCATTTTCAGATCTTTCAAAAGACTGTTTATGGTGAGAATAGAAAGTATAGAGCAAGCTGATGAAAATTTAAGAGGAATACCAAGATCATAAAAATAACTGGATAGATTTTAAAGAATAACAAATAGGCAAACTTGGTGTTGCTAAATTTACAATATAATCATTGATTATTGGTTGACTGATTAGGAAACATAGAACCTGGTATGTTGTGGAACTTAGTGTAGAATAAGGAGAGATTCATAAATCGGGGAAAATGAGAGTCTGGTTGTTTGATAAACTTGGTTGACTGTTAGGTAAAACAAAGTTGGAGTTTTACCTCTTCCTTATATACCAAAAGTTGTTCTTAATGAATTTAAGAGTTAATGTAACAAATAAAGTATTAGGGGAAGCAGTAAATAACATGTTTCTTTACATCAGCAATTGAAAGGACCTTTTGAGCAAAAAGCAATGAAAGGAAAAATTAACAGCCTTGACACAACATTGCTTTTTTGATCTGAATATCATAAATCAGAAACAAAATTGAAAGACAGATAAAGTGTCAGTAAACTGTACAACAAATATGGCAAAGAATTGATATTCTGAAGAAGTCATATAGATCAATAAGAGTAACACTAAAATTAAATCTCAATAGGAAAATGGGCAAAAGAGAGGAACATCCTCTTCCCTTGAAAAGGAATCCAAGTAACCCGTAAGCATGAAAAATACTCAGCCTCACAAAAAAATGCAAATTAACTTTTTTTGTTTGCCTATCATATTTAATGATTTTAAAAAGCAGATAGTTTCGTGAGGGTGCAGTAAAAAGCACTGTCTTATTCACTACTTGAGGGAGCGTATTTTGTTAAACATCTTCTGTAGGTGATGTTTCAACATCTTTGAATTCTTTCTAAGAATTCAGCCTACAGAAATGTATATGTAGATTTATTTTTAAGGATGTTTACCACAGGATTTGTAACAGCAAAACAAACGAACGAAGGAAACCTGAATTTAGATGTCTATATAAATTAGAATATATCTACACCTTGGATGAATTCAACGTAACTGGAATTTTCAAAATTTTAAGGATGTGAAAATGCTCATTATATCATATTATGTAGAAAAATCAGAATATAAAATTGTAAAGTTGAACATACGATAGCAATCCAGTTCTGAGAAAAAGCTGAATAAAAAGGCTAATCGGATTTACAGCTATTGTCTTCTTTGAACCTTATGAGTTTTCCAAGATCACTACATTGTACATGTATTTCATTTATGTAACATCTGGTTAAGACGCTTGACCCCTGCTTCTCATCTTTCCATTGAGAAAGATAGCGTCCCTGTCTCTGTTAAATCAAGGTCATTATAATTCACTATTATTAGGCTGATAAGAGGACTTTCAATTAAGCCATTCCAGATTAAACACTATCAAGTCCATTAGAATGTGCCTGTTCCTTTTATTAAAAAAATCATTTATGCTCTTTATAATAATGATTTTCCATGCTGAATTCATGTGTTTTGAAACATAAAAAAAAATGGATTGAGTAATAGGAAGGTACAATGAAGCTGGGTAGGGAAGGAAAGCAAATCACTAGAAACTCCTTGAATCAAAATATCCTGAATAAAAGCAGGATATTCTCTACTATATTTATTTTTATGCCATTTCTAGAAATTTTAAGAACTTTGGGAATGGTGCTATTTGTAGCATATTTCACTAGAGTTGAAAGAGGTAGCCAGTTGTAACTGAAAAGATTGCTAGGCATTTAAATGGGCCAAGTGTGTTTTCAGGCCAAATTAAGTGAAAAGGATGTATCTCTTCTGAATTGAAGTTCATTAAATGTTGTACCAGCCTTGCTGCAAAAATGGATTTTCAAAACGTTGGAAAGGATAGCATTTGAGCTGAATTTGACCTGTGGTGATCATTTTGGAAATCTATCAGGCAATTCATTTGAAGATGCTTGGATCACTTGAAATATGGAACTGCTGGAAAAAGAGGCAAACAGTCCAATAGCAACCACTGCCTGAGGCAATACTTCCATAAAGCGGCTGATGGACTGTGCAGCTAGCTGGGTAAAATGCTCGTAGGAGTTGGTGAGTGGAAGGTGGGGAGCATTTGAAAGGGGAAGAGAGCCCTACCAGGAACTGCTGTTAATCACTGTGTCTAGTTCTGCTTCAGTAGGTTTTGAAATCAAAGTTTCCATGTTTAAGAGACTTGATTGGGCACAATGTAACGATATCCCTATGATATACTGTATAAAATTACAGGACATCCCTGTCAGTGCTTTGCTCCATCACTTTGGAGGTCCATTAGCTCTTCCACTTAAGGCGGGTCCTCTTTATCCAAAGCTTCTCCAGTAAGTGCTCTGAGAGCGGCCACTAATGACTTCCTGTGGTTGTAGCAAGTTGGGATGGAAATGGGGTTTTGGCAGAAGTCCCTGAGCTCCATTGACAGCAGAGGGTGGATGATGAAACGTCTATAACTCCAAGCGTAGTGTCAGAATCTCTGTAGAGTGGAATTGAATAGCAGGGTAAGAGTCTCAGAAGAATTTTCAAGTTCATCTGATAATTGTTCATGAGAATGTTTGCTGCAGCCCAGATGTAATTTGAGTAATGTGCAACAGCTATGTTCATACCAGGTGGTCTACCGACTGCCCTTGAGAAGAAGTGAGCCAGATTATAACCATGCATCTTTTTCTGCTCTGTGGATGACGTTCGTCAAAATCGTCTTATTAACTCAGAAAGCAAACAACACAGTGAGCATAATTTGGCAACTTCATGACACTTAGGCAGTGGTTTACTTCTTCTGGTTTAAATTGGTTGCATTCCACCCGAGCTGGTTTTTCTTAGAGGGCTACTGAAATATCAAAGGACTGGGAAAGCACATTTGATAAAGAATAATAACACATCTTTTAGTTAATGGCCAAAGGTTTCTTAACCTTATTTTAATGTTTTCTAACTTGATTGGCAGCTCTCCTTGAAGCATGAAATGGTGTTTCTTGAGGTAGTTGTCAGGATTTGGGTTTTTTTTGTTGTATCGAAGAACTGATATACGTTTGTGGTTTTAAATCGCTTCCTTATATGATTTGGGGTAAGAGGTACGTGAGGCAAATGTGGGTGTTCGAGATGAAAAGACTTGAGTTAAAAACTCTACTCGGCTTTATACTGGCTATGTGAGTTTTTTGGCAAGTGATTTAATCAGAACCTTCAGTCCTGTGTTTAAAAAAAGAGAGAGAGAGCCAGACACACTAATACCTGCCCTACAATGTTGATGCAAGAATTGAGAACAGCAACATATAGAAAAATTCTACATGTATAATAGACAGTATGTATAATAGTTCTTTCCTGTTCCTCCCTTCTGCTCATATTGAAACCTAACAAAAGCATGTGTGCTGGAATCCTGTGAGAGAAATTGAGTGGGTATCATCTCCCTATTTAATTAGGAGACTTAGGCTTAAAAGGGGTAGATCAGTTGACTTGTGCCAGGGCTTCAAGCTGGGTACTCAGAGTTTCCCAGCACACAGTATTCAGCTTTGACCCACCAGTGCAAGTTAAAGAAAACTCACCCAGAAACTTATTTAAAAACACAATGATACCTGATCATGGGCGAGAACACTTTTCAGAATCAAGGATCATTGTAGCTCTTCAAGCAGCAAGTTTAGGAGCAAAGCAGGAACAAGAAGCCACCTTTGGTTAGGGGAATTCTCCCTGTCGACAATTTGTGAAGAGAGGAATCCCCTCTTACTCTTCAGTCCATACAGGCTGAGGGCCCTTCAGGTGTCTACTCTACGGCAATGCTGGTTCTGCCACCCTGGGCACCTTCCTGCATGCAGGGCTCACAGTCCTGTTATGGCAGGGACAGTCTGGGAGCTTGCACACACAGTCAGAATGCTGTGATTGCATACGCTGCAGTTCGAGTGGAGTATACATTATTTTTACCAAGTTTATTTAAACAACTAAGAACATATATCCATAAATATCATTTTAGATAGTGATGGTCTTTTTGTATAGATGTGAACAGTACTAACTGTGGTCCCACAGACCCTGCTGGGCAGGTTCCTCAGGCAAACATTCCAGTGAAAACCTTCTCAGGTCAGGACAATGATGGGTCGGATGTTCTGCCTCATCTTCTGTCACGGTGAGGGAGTTTGCAGCGCTCTGCCGCACTCTGTCTACTATTGAAAGTTCTCCTGCTCTAGCCTCAGTTTTAGAGCATTGGGCAGCATTTCACATTCCTGAGGATGGTATTTATTTCCAATTAACTTTGGTCTGGGCATTTTTTAAAAAGTATAAAAGATGATTTAAGGACCTGATCACATTGTCTCTGTATATACCGAAGTGTCAGTCTTTGTGTACTCTGATCATTATACTCCCCAAAGGCAAGAGCATCGGCAAATCTACCTGATAGAATAAACCCAGGGGATGTCTCTATGGTGTTTCCTGTGTGTCAGGCACCCATAGCAGCCCTGGAGAGAGCTTAGTAATGACTGAGGCCAAGGGCATTTCTCAGGTTATACAGCGATGGACCCAGGACTCAGACTAAGCAGGCTGACTCCAGGGTCTATGCACTGAACCTCTCCACTAACATCTTTCCTTTAAAATCCTAGTGGTCCAGGAATCCTAAAATCCCAACTGCTTAAAAATAAAACATATAAACTCTGGTTATCTTTCAGGATACCACAGTATTGGTTAAATATATACATATATTTGTAATTATATATAAGTAATATATACATATTTAAATTCCCCAACATATTATAATCTGAGGGACCATATAGATTGTCTTCCAAACCCAAAAATGTTTGAGATGTAATGGACAGTTTTAATAATTTCTTCTGTAAAATAAGCATAGACCAAGAATGCCCTGAGCTAAATAGCGTCTATTATTGCTCTAATTTTAATTTAGACAAAACTCAATTTTCTAGAAAAGCAGACCATCATTTGCTATATGTATGCTATATGTTTTTCATAGTATAAATGTCACGATATTACACAACCTCTGTATTATTCCCACTTTCCCCCAGTCAGCTGAGAGCTCCCTGAGTCACTAAGTACCTGCAGGGTCTGGATAAGAAGGCAGAGCAGGGTCTCTCCACTGTACCCCAAATCTGTGTAAGTACACGCCAACATCCAATTAGTGTTCTCTTCAGTTACCAATGTACCTAGCTATTATTTGTGAAAACTAAAAAAATTGATGGGAGAACCAAGCCCTCCTTGTTTTACAGAAAATAGTCAGTGTTTCCGAAGTTTATCTTGTAGTGCATCTCTAACTCTGTTTAACTTTTTATAATTACAGCTATTCTGGTGGTTTTATGAATATCAGGAAAACAGCTTGCAGCAAAAAACCAATCCTATATACAAGTGCACACACAGACAGTATACATACATGCTATACTTACTAGGTAGTCGGTGCAGGGTACTGAGATTCAATAGCAAACAAAACAAAATGGTTCCTTCCTTTACAGAACATTCTGTTAGTTGGAGCACCAAGCAGTCGACACAGTCTAGCATTACAGGATGCCCTGATGGGCAAACACTGACAGTCCCTGGGCACCAAAACTCATACTTGGGATAATAAGGAAATCCTTACCAGACTGGTAAACTTGGAGGAAATAACTTCAGCAAGTATGTATACATACAATCCCCCCTTGCAAATTAAAACAAACAAGAAATCAAAGATAAAATTAAAATAAGGAATAGGAAAAAAATGAAAGTAGTAAACATGAGTTGAGGAATATCTTGTTTGGAGATATGTCATATTTGAGTGATATAGAATGTGTTTTTAGATATATATATATATGCCATATGTGAGTGGTATAAGATTTAGTCCTACATACACTAAAAAATAAGTGTCAGTTTTATACATTAATCCCATCATTCCACCAATATTTGTTAAGCATATTCAATGTTTCAGGTCCAGGTGGTAGGAATATAGTGATGAATGTTCTCAGAAAAAATCATAAGAAAACAGTTAAGGGCATTTTCTAGTTCAATTCAGTGTGACAAGTTCTGTGATGTGTATCATCCAGTCTATTTGAACTATATGTGCATAGCTCATATCTGCATAGAAGAATCCAAAACCCAGTGGTCCTGAAGCCAGGGAGAGCTTCTGAGAGGAAGTAACATATGAATTTGCATTTGGAAAGATAAGAGCCTACTCATTTCTTATTTTGAAGCCTGCTCTTGGCTTGCCAACAAAGGCACGGAGAGTTGAGCTGTTATTGGGAAAAATTCCCTTCAAACCACGAGGAGGAGATTTAAAATTATTTTAGATGCAATTAAGAATAATCAGTTTCATATCATAAATTCTTTATGCAATTGGTCACTTCTTTTCTGAATTATTTCCTTGAGTTATTTCCTCTCTTGTGTCCAGGTAGTTCTCAAAAATATATCAAGGCATGATGACATTTTAAATTCCATTCCCTCAAACTCAGAATTTTTATGGTTAGTGAAAAGAGCAGACAAGAGTATGGTTTTTCAAACTTAATACGTGTCACATTGTTTAAATTATGAAATCAAGATTCATTATCTTTATCCAAAATTAATTTATGATTTGTATCTACATATATGAAATATTTGCAGACTATTTAATAGCTACAATCTAAAAATCAGTTTATTAACATCTTAGGTATAAGCAATGATTTTCCAGCACTACAATTTTCCTGACAAATTAAACACATCCATTCAAGGATGCCTTGACCATGGATCATTGTTGAATTATTCAGGGAAAATGTAAGGAAATTACATTTAAAGTTACTTACTATCATGTTCAAGTAAAATGTCCTACATTTTCCCAATTTAAAAAGTATTTCTTTTCTCTAGGAGAGCTGTGAGGCTCACAGGAGGTCAAAGTAAGGTAGACATGTAGGGTTTCCCTTATAATGAGTCAGGTAGCATTTTGGCATAAACAGTGACACTTATATAAGGCAGAAACCAGAAGAAGAAAGGTCGTGAGAGTTCCTCAAATGGGGCAACTTTCTAGATGATTAAAGACTAGTTTCTCATTTAAACACATCATAAATGCAGTTAGAGCTCACATTGGGGAAAGGAGTTATCATTTCAACAGCAGCCTTCATTAAACAAACAGGCCCCAGGCTTTGAGGCAGATGAGTGCTCCAAGACAGAAGTATGAAGAGACTAAAATGATGCCAAGAGGCCAGCATGCCCTGAGCCTGGCCTCCCTGGAGTCCTCTGACAGCACATTGATCCCAGTGACCCTGTACTCCTGAAGGGCAGAAATTCAATTAGGAACTCTCAGCTTTGGGTCCTGGGAAGGAGGGACATGTGCGTCGGGGGGAGGCTCCACTGCTAGAGGAAAACCATTTTCCAGCAGTTATAAAGCAGAGGCTAATAATAGAACGATGGAGAATGAAAAACACTAAGTTGGAAAGAACTGGCAGAAAGGATGAGCTGTTAAGACATCAACTTTAAATAAGGTAATAATTTTGCTACACTTTGTGGTGTTCTAGGCTAATTTACAGCCACAATTGAAGTCACGTGGGAGCCTTACTCTGTGACAAGGTTTGCTTTTCAGTGCTCTGGAAAGCTCTTTTCTTTCTGCTTGGGTTAGCATATGTGAAAGAAATAATGATTGTTTTAATGATATTAAATAGTGGCTTTGACCTCTTCCCCCCACAAGCTAACCAGAACATTATCTGGATGTATGAAATGATTCATTTGTGAACAAAACTTGTGTTTCTATTATAATATTCCTGTTCACCTGCCTGACTCTCCCACTAGGCTGTGAGTTCATCTTTGCTTCTGGAACCTGCCACCTACTCAGTAAAAATAAATCTTATGAATGAAAAGAACCCTTGACAATACCTACCACCCGCATTTTTGAGAGGACAAATGTGAGGTGTTAATAGTGAGACAAAAATGCTAATAGCCATCTTCCATTTCACACTTACTAAGTGCAAGGCAGAAGTTTCCAGCCTTTGTACACTACTTCCTGATTGTCTGCCTAGTTCCCATGTTAAA
The DNA here is from genome assembly GCF_951394435.1 of Stenella coeruleoalba. Lineage (NCBI taxonomy): Eukaryota > Metazoa > Chordata > Mammalia > Artiodactyla > Delphinidae > Stenella > Stenella coeruleoalba. Next base: position 52,029,084 of record NC_137162.1, on the reverse strand, counting down.
TATGCAAAAGAATGTCCTATCCCCATTTGATGTCCGGAAGGAACCTTGGAGAGGGGAAGTAGCTGCTTCAAGGACATACAGCCAGTAGGTGGCAGGATTGAGCACCAATCTCAGTTCTGTTGGACTCAAGCTCTTGGTCTTCTAACCTTGTCAGGCTTAACACTGTTGTAAAATCATCAAGGTTGAAGGTTAAAAACGTAGATTCTCAGGCTCCTCCTCTGAATTTTCCAGTTCAGGTCTTGAGACAGCCCCCAGGAAGCAATTGTGCATTCAGATGATTCCGTTATGGAGACAAATTTGGGAAGCAGTGAATGAGATTTGTGTTTCTCAAACTTTAATGAGTGGGTGAATCCTCTGGAGATTTTGTTCAACTGAAAATTCATGTAGAGTAGGTCTGGGGTGAGGCCTGAGAGTCTGTATTTCTAATCATATCCCAGGTGATGCCCATGTTGCTGGCCCATGGGTCATACTTAGAGAAGTGAGGAACTAAATCAGTCGTGCTGCCCGGCACACGATGCAACCTTACCCCTATCCCAGGGGGCTTTTCATAATTCTGCCACTACGATGTGTCCTCCACCCATATGCAGCTCAGTAATTATTTCGGAGCAAGATTTTCTGCATATACTTGAGAATATGTCTGTGAAGCCTTGGAAGCCCTTATTGATCTCTACTAGTTAGCTTGTTAATTCATATATCTGCTAAACGAGAATTCCTGGGTACCAGCAACATGATGTCATCCTATGCCCATCCCATCCACAGCAGTTTTATAAGCCAGCACCTCATCAGGCGAATTTTATATACCACATCTCTGACTCATAGGTTTAGGCTAGACAATAGTATTCTTCCCAAGGAGCAGAAGGTTCAAGTTGGGGGAAACTGTTCTCTGCAACATTCTAAGAAATGGATACAGCACGTGTTAAAAGTTGGCAATAATCCTATTTCCCCAGGAATTTAGTTCAACCAAGATAATTCATCTAAGGCTTTTAAAAAATATATTATTTTCAAACTAAGAAAGCCATCACATGTAAACATGACAAAATGCTAAGCAGGTTTTACAATGGAAGACTAAATTTTCAAAAGGACGGCTCTGATTTGTCAAAAATGATGATGTTCTAAATCTAGGCTCTGCTGCTTCCTCACCATGTGACATTTGGTAATATCTTACCTTCTGTGGATCTTAATTTCTTCATTGTAAAATAGCGTGATTGGAGATAATTTCTCAGGTCACTTCCAATTTTAAGATCGGGTGAAGAAACTGAGTGATCTCTTGCATTTTCACCTTTGTCAGTAAACATTACGTGTTTTACTGAATTTCTATCAAAGAAAAGCAGAAGGATTTCAGAAAGAGCAAATATTTCCAGAAGAAGACATAGCTATTCTGTCGTTTGAGGTACAAAAGATGAAATTCTAAATTAAGAAAGGCATGATTCTCGCAGAAGAGGCAGCACAAAGCAAACCTATTACTTACTGCTGCCAGTGCTTTCCGCACTGGCGTGTCCATGTACTCACCTGTGAATTTTTTTAAAAATTCAGGACAAGAATAAAGACACAGACGTAGAGAATGGACTTGAGGACATGGGGAGGGGGAAGGGTAAGCTGGGACGAAGTGAGAGAGTGGCATGGACATATATACACTCCCAAATGTAAAATAGATAGCTAGTGGGAAGCAACCACATAGCACAGGGAGATCAGCTCAGTGCTTTGTGACCACCTAGAGGGGTAGGATAGGGAGGGTGGGAGGGAGACTCAAGAGAGAGGGGATATGGGGATATATGTATATGTATAGCTGATTCACTTTGTTATACAGCAGCAACTAACACACCATTATAAAGCAACTATACTCCAAAAAAGATGTTAAAAAATAAAAGGAAAGGCTAATATAGGAGAGAAAAATAATGCCAACAAATTTGTCATGCTTCACGCTAAAACTAAGATTACAATATAAAAATTGAAAAGGCTGCATTGGTTAGGATTGCTCTTGGATGCAAATTAAAATTTAACTAGAATGTGTTAAAAAAAATACGAATTCTGATTCAATAGGTCAGGGGCGGGGCTAAAATTCTGCTTTTCTAAAAAGCCTCTGGATGCCATGGTGTTGCTGGTTGTGGACCCGGCTTTGGGTAACAAAGCCCTATGCCCATGTGCTTCAACCTTAGCTGCGTGGTAGAACCACCCAGGGAGACCCAGCATTCACATGCCCAGGCCACACGTAGAACAAACACATCTGGATTTCTGTAAGTGGGACTTAGAAATCTATATTTTTAAAACTCCAATGGGCAGCCAACACTGAGAATCACTGATCTGTTAGCTGTCATAAGCCCTCTTCTTTGCTTCCCTGATCACTGACAACTTTGGGTTTATCAAAAACACTTTCACCACAGTGTTAGTAGATTCAAAACAGGTACTTTACCCTCACTGCTACCATACCAGTAGATCAAATCAACCATGCCACGAGATGGCGCTATTCCTCTAACAGTGTTCTTTCCAGTCCGTGCCTATATACTCAGACAATTCCGTGGTAGTCTCTAAAAAGCAGGCCAACCTTGTATTCTATTCCCCATGCCCCCACACCATCACCCCTTATGGGCATATTTCCATGTGGCTCCATGTGTCTCTACGATTGTCACTTTCAAGTTACTTACTATTGTCCTGGTAGTCATGGTACCCATATTTAGCAAAGCCTTCCATGGAGGCATGTTTAGAAAATTTCTAATTGTTCTTTCCCTTTCATTCTCTCTCTTTGATTCTCTCTCTTCCATCTAGCCTTCCATACACATTGATTGGGCGCTCATTCTCTGTCAAGCCTGTGCTAGGTGCTTCAGTGAAATTTGTGCATAGATGGAGTTCTTTTCCTGTGGTGCTTCTTTGGAATTGAAACCTAGAAGTGAAATTGCTTGGCCCAAGGCTATGACCGTTTTTGTGGCTCTCGACCCAAGAATATCTTGCCTGCATCGGGTAGTTGAGATTCTATTTGCTAATTTAATAAGTGTAAGCTTGCCCCTTATTATTATCTAATGCCTGTGTCTTTAATAAGCACTTTCCTTTATCCTTGATGTGGCTATTATGTGAATTTATATTTTATTTTTACTTAACAAGTAAATTTTTGAAGGCAACGGCAAAGCAGTAAGAAACATTAAGCAAGTGAGTAGCGTTCATTTTATGCACGTATTATATACCTTGATCTGTAGAAGCTTCCATTTCATTCTCGGTATGTGCAAAGCACAATAAGTTGCTTTGTAGAAACATTCTTTTATTGAAACAGGCGCTCTTAATTTTGTAAGTATGAGACAGTCTGGTAGGATGAGGATAAATCATCTGTATGCATCTGTGTGTGCTTGTTGGGTGTGTGTGTGTGTGTGTGTTTGTATGTGTGTATGTGTGTGTATTAGCCTGCCCCTGCCCGGACCCCTTGGAATGCAGAATTCTCAAGAAGAATAAGCAGTTAATATAATAAGGAGCTCAAGGCGTTTTAGGAGAGAAGAGATCAAGAACCAAAATCATGCTCCTCCAAATTCAAAATGACGGGGACTTGTCTGGGTAGGAGAGAGTGATCTGGTTAAGATTCACTAAAGGGACACTGAAAGCTCTAAAGGTGAGCTCCCAAGGAGAGGGCAGAAGAGTAGTGGTGACCCAGGCTCTAATTTACAGCCTAGAAACTAAGCTGATTTTGTATTATCATATAGTGGAGGTGGAACATTCTATTCTGGCTCCTCTACTTTGGGATATTGAGTGGGAGTTAAAAAAAAAAAATAAAAAATCCTGTCATCATGGGAAGCAGAGAGACTAACACCTCTTGGTTGGAATTTCTGCAAACAAAGCTTCCAAGTCTTGATGGAATAGGATACTTTTGAAGGGTTACCGCTTTCCTCAATGGTGCCACCTTGTGGTAAAGACTACAGTAACGATGCTTGTAGCTGATAGAACTTAGCCTTCCTCCACCAGGTGTTTGAACTAAGAAGGGTGGGGGAGGGGGGGGGCAGAAAGATTTGGCCAATCAAATGAAAGGGAAAATCTTGGGCTTTCAGCCACTAATGCCGCTAATAGTCGTTGGGGACTTGAGAACTTTCTGTAACTGTTTATAGAGGATTGTTTTGTTTGTTTCTCTGGTTTGTTCAGAAAGATCAGTTTAGTTGCAGGGGAGAGAACTAATGGAAGGAGGAGTTATACTTGTAACTTCCCTCACATTAGCCTGGAGAGACAACATCAACATAGGGAAAACACGGTGAGCAAGCCCTGTGGAAAACCGCTGATGGGAAGAGAGGATTTTGAACTTTCCAGTATGTGCTGTCAGAAGCCTAGAGTAGGACACAGCTGGGATGGCTGTGGGGTAACCTGGGAAAAGAGCTGCTGCAAGCTTGCTCTTGCTTTTCCCCATCTGTGGTGGTGCCTGGTGTACTGGTATTCACACCAGCGTGGCTCAAGCTCTAAGGCTGAGGTCGCTGATAAAATCAGGGCAGTGCACGTGGCTGGGGAACAGAAGGAACATAGGTGAGTACTAATTAGGCTCAGGCAGTCATTCCTGTGTCTTTCTTTCTTCAAACCCCCAAGAGTGATGGGTTACACTGAAAAGAGTGGTTCTTCCTAAGGATGCTTCCCCACTGGAGGACTGAGGATGAAACCTGGATCTGAGGAATGGTTTGGTAGGAGGGAGCACAATTAACTGTGGCTTCCTGGCACCTGGGAGTCTTGCTTTCAAGCTCATTTTACCTCCGTTCTAATTCTTGGAGGTCTGTAAGTCTGAGAATGTCTAGCCTTTGTCCCTGCTCCATTTTCATTGCCTGAAAAGTGAGCTAACACCTTTGGGGGAAAATGAGCTTCACATCCCTCATCAATGACCCAGGAGCAAAGCTGTCTTAAAAGAGCATGAATTAAGGGAAGCCTTTAGATTAAGAAAGGAGGCTGAGGCAATGATCTAAAGAAATATTGGTAGTGAGAATTTAAAGAGGAAATAAAGATAGATTTGAAGGAAGTAAATCACAAGATTTATTTGCTAGTGGAAGAAGAAAGGTATGAGGGAAAGAGGAGATTCAAGGAGACAGACAAGTTTCTGGTTTGGGCATCTGGGCAGCATCATTCATTGAGCTAGCAAAATGAAAACAAAAACAAAAAAACCAGACATGAGAAAAAATTATCACTTCATCACTTACTAGCTTTAAGAATAGCAAAATTCATTTAACTTTGCTCCAGTCAGTTTTCTCATCTGTAAAGCGGGTATGATAATAGCTACCTGCTCAGTAAGATTGTTGTGAGGATTAAACTTGAACTATCCTGGACATGCCAGAACACATGCTCATTTTGTATATTGAACAAATGATAAAACAGCCAAATCATTTTTGAAGAATCCTTTCCTTTCTTGTGTTAATGTGTTCCTTACTTTTGTATCCGTGTGTGTATGTGTATAATGTATGAACTTTTTCTTGAGTGTGGTTTAAATAATATTTCCTCTTGTATGCCATTCCACATTGCTTTAATTAACTTTGCTTTTGAGTGGGTTTTAATTCCTGGTGCTACAATTTATTTTTTCTTTACTGTTCTACTTTATCCGACTATACTTTGATATCCTTAAATCATAACAACCCATTTATTAAGTTTTATGTTTATTTGTATTACTTTTAAAGAAATACAGGCCCATTTTGTTATGTTTATAGAATGCAGATTAAAAAGAAAAAAAAAACAATACCAGCAGGCAATACCAGCCTCCAGGGAGAAGTGCTATTAATATGTTTGCCCATAGACTTAGAGTCTTGGCTAGAGATATTCATTTTTATAATATTTCATTTTTTCATCCACGTAAGTGGTATTTCTATGCATTTATTCAAGTGCTTCTGCAATACTCTTGATAGTCCATAGATTTATTTTTGTTTTCATCCACAGTCCTTGTTGATGATTTTAAACCTATATCTTTTTATTGCTTAGCTAGTAGTATACAGTAGCCCTGTATATATATTTATATATATATATGTATATTTTTTTATAATGATATAGGAAAGGTACTAATTTTTGTATTTTTATCTTATATCTAGATACCTATGGACTAAACATTTCTGTTAGATTTAATTTGAGTTGCCATCTGCAGGCTTGTAATCATGCAGGATGAAAATAATTCATCTTTTGCCTTACAGACTTCCATTATTAAGTTTTCTTATTTGTTTTTCACATATTATTGTATTGATTTAACAGTCCAAACTGATACTAAATCAAATAGTTTATTAAAAATATTTTTATTTTGTACCAGACTATAAAGAGTTAGTCCATATATTTCAATATATTTTTATTGGGTATGGATAAATATTTGTGCATAGACCTTTTTATCAAAACACATCTAATGGAATGCTTTATTCTTATTAACCTATTCATATGGTGTATTAAACTAATAGTTTTGCCTGTATAGAAATATCCTCGCATTCATAGCATAAACTTAATCCTGTTGCTTAATTGCAACCACTAATAATGTACTTAAGATTTTAATTTAATATTCATTAATGAAATTGGCCTGGCTTCAATTTTTATTAAAGTTCTATTATGTTAGATATGTTTTACTTTTGTTTCACAGAATACCTTAAATAAGGCTCCATTTATTTCCCAAATTTCAGAGCAATTTGTGCAACAGCTATGTGTGCAACCTATATATATATTGTGCAACCTATATATATATATATAGGTTGTTTTGTATTTTAAATGAATTTACCAATAAATGAACCTACCAGGATCCCTTTCAGTAGCATAGTTTTTTGACAGTCTTGTTGCTATCTTTCTCTTTTCTTTAACTCAGGAAAGTATTGTCCTTTAATTTCATAATTTTATTGTACAATTTAAATATATATCTCCTTCTCTTCTAAATGTTTTTCCCCCAGTTGAGTGCATTTAGTAGGCACTAATTTATTTATTAGTGCATTTATTAGGAAATTCTCAGAATTTCAATGAATTTTAGCTATTTTTTTCACTTATGAAAATTGTTTTTATGTTTTTTAAAACTTTTTTAGCATTCACTTCATTATTTGTGTAATTTTGGTTAAATTAGGTTAAAAGCTTTATTTTCTTTTTCTTTCTAATAACAGGAGTACTTCACACTATGACTTTTTTTGCGTGAGCTGCATGTAATTTTTTTTTAAATAGGACGTTACTATGCCCCAATTTCCATCTTGACCCAATTGTTATTTGGCAAAGAGATTAAAAATATAAAAGGAGAGAATATTGTTTAAAATTATATTTCAAAAGTTTACATCACTGTTGTCTGAGACTGTGATCTTTATAGATCACATATAGACCATATTTGTACATCCACATGGCTAAATATGCCGATCTTGGAATAATTGAGGATTTTCATCATGGACGAATTAATAGCCTTTTTTCCTAAATGTTTCATTAAAAAGGCAATTTATTAACTCAAAGATGCAACATTCAAAATCTTTCGATTTAATTCCCCTTGTTAATGATGCTGCTCATATCCTTTATGCCATTATTTTTACCAATCAGATGTGTTTATGGTCATTTGTCTCATGTGTACTTAAAAAATGATTTTACAGTGTAACTAAACATTAATCTGCTATTCATTTCAAATAAAACCTTTTTGACATAGTTAATTTTGAGTATAATTTTATCACTATAAGCTGCCATCATTAATTTGCTTAACACCTTAATTCTATTATATTAATATTGACAGGCTTATTTAATTTTATTCACATTTGAGTGGTCTTTTTTTTTCACCATTAAAAATACTTATTTCTATTTTTTTAGGTTTTTCTTTATACATGGCTCGTGGGATTTTGTTTTGTTTTAATAAACTTTGTACCTGTTTAGATGTGTGTGTTTATTACACCTATTTTCTCCTCAATCAAGACTAACAGTAATAGTTACAAATTCTCTTGGAGAAAAGATATAAGAAGTAATTCTGGAACAGGAAACACATGGATAATACACAAAGTGAATGGAATGATATTCACTTATAGGTGACATTTCAAAAACCACATGGACCAAGCTTCTTTCCCTTTTCCAAAACATTGCACAGAGGTTCCCCTCATCACTGAGCTGAGTCAGATTAGGCATAATTAAAATGGAGAGAATCCATTCAAAGAAGGAGGGGCAATGTTTCATAAGCAAGTGAATCATAATACTTCACTACTAATGGAAATTGCTACTATAAAATTTTTTCTATTTATTTATTTTAATTTTTAAAAAACTTATTGGAGTATAGTTGATTTACAGTGTTGTGTTACTTTTTTGCTGTGCAGCAAAGTGAATCAGTTATACACATACATATATCCACGCTCTTTTAGATTCTTTTCCCATATAGGCCATTACAGAGTATTGAGTAGAGTTCCCTGTGCTATACAGTGGGTCCTTATTAGTTATCTATTTTATATATAGTAGTGTGTATATGTCAAACCCAATCTCCCATCCTTCCCCCCCTTTTCACCCTGGGAACCATAAGATTGTTTCCTACATCTGTAACTCTATTTCTGTTTTGTGGACAAATTCATTTGTACCATTGTTTTTAGATTCCACATATAAGTGATATTGTATGATATTTGTCCTCTGTCTGACTTACTTCACTTAATACAACAATCTCTGTGTCTATCCATGTTGCTACAAATGGTAATATTTCATTTTTTCATGGCTGAGTAATATTCCATTGTATATATGTACCACATCTTCGTTATCCATTCATCTGTCGATGGACATTTAGGTTGTTTCCATGTCCTGGCTATTGTAAATAGTGCTGCAGTGAACATTGGGGTGCAGGCATCTTTTTGAATTATGGTTTTCTCTGGGTGTATGTCCAAGAGTGTGATTGCTAGATCATATAGTAGCTCTATTTTTAGTTTTTTACGGAACCTCCATACTGTTCTCCATAGAGGCTGCAGCAATTTACATTCCCACCAAGAGTGTAGGAGGATTCCTTCTTCTCCACACCCTCTCCAGCATTTATTGTTTGTAGACTTTTTGATGATGGCCATTCTGACTGATGTGAGGTGATACCTCAGTGTAGTTTTGAGTTGCATTTCTCTAATTTTAAGTTGATGTGATTTTAGATACAAAGATAGAATACAGATTTGTTTAAAAATGCTTAATGAGGTATGTTTATAAAGTGAATTGCCCTAATGGAAATTGTAACGAGATAAAGAAGGAAGGGAGGGAGGGGGGACAGGCGGGGAAGGAAGGAAGGAAGGAAGGAAAGAAAGAAAGAAAGAAAGAAAAAAAAACCCTAAATATCATGTTTTAGGTATTAAACCACATTTCTACTTCTCAAATTGTCTTTCACTGAACATCCATTAATTTTTGCAATAAGAAGTATTTTATTTTAAAACTACTTTATCTAACTTGAATATATATTGAGCAATAGTAGCAAATTGTGATTCAGCTAGAGGAAAAAAAATTGTGTGAGTAAAATTATTTTTCCACAAGGCTTATACATGAGATATAAATTGTTATAATAGTTTAAGCACATTTGTTTACTTTTATCTCCCATTAATCTACCCTTTCTGTTGTAGAACAGTAAGTCTAACATTTTGGGGCATTTTTTAAAGGCCATGAAAAAGAAAAGGTTTTCATTAATAATTGTTTATAAGCAGCACAACTTCAACTATCTAAATCCTCAAGCATAGAAATATTCCTTTGGTGTTTGGATATACGGCTCCTTATTAATGGTCCTTTTATGCAAGGAGATAAGGAATGCAAACATTAACAATAAAATGACATGAATTTATTTGGATATTGTTAGTTGTGTATTTGCCTAATATAATGAGGGTGTGTTGACCTTGAGAGTGAAATATTCAGCCTAAATCTTATTATGTCATCATAAATTTTGGTTTAAAACATGGAGTATAGACAAAGTCTTCATAGATGCATTTTAAAATTTTTTTCCTCTTCTTGAACAGTTTCCCATTTTATCTGGAGAATTCTTATAAAATGTTTAATTTAGAGGTCACACAAAAGTATTATTGACTCATTTTGAAGATATTTTCACTATTTGCCTTTATACTCTGAAAGATCCACTTTTTCGATGTCCCATCAAACAGAAATTAACTGTCCAGCAGTATGTTTTATAAAATCACTTCTTTGGAGCTGTTGTTCTAAACACAGGAGTTAATTCAATCTTGGCAGTTTTTTCCTAATGTGCCACATCATATTTCATCTTCCCCAGTTACTTCACCAGCTTTAGCATTATTCTTTTTCTTTGCTCATAGGAAATAAAAACCATAACTTTTTTTTACTTCTATATAAGTATTGACTTGTTTTAAACAAAGTGATATTTTTTCATAAAACAAAAATATAAATATGCTGTCATTCGAATCTCTTCATTGTTGAAAAAATTGTATTTTCAAGAAAGATTACACACAGGTGCTTTGATTGACATTGCTATTTCCACTTATTCATATAATAGCGCTGCCAGGCTGATTGGCTGACATGTGCATGGACAGATACAGTGTCTCCTGCCTTCCAGCTGTTCTCACCAACATCCCTGCTTTTCAGGTCATGTGCAAGGAAATGAATGTACCTTAACAAACAGGGAAAGGAAAGACTGAACATTTTGAAAGTTCTTTTAGCTTGCAAACATATGCAAATATGATAGTTTTAATAGATGAACCTTCGCATTTGCCTGTGAATTGCCTTTTCCTGCAAAATCCATCAGATGGGAAAGTTAATTCTGGACATGCATCAGCAGTGGATACAGAAATCGCTGATCATCAACTTTTGTGACTTATAAATACTGCCATCATTTTTCTTCTAGAAAGATTTCTCATTTAAAAGTAAATCCATAATTAAACTAAGAGAAAATAATTATCATAGCATTAATATAGAGCCAGTAACTTATGTGTGTGTTTGTGGGGAGGAAGGCTGTGTCTGCTTCAGAAAAAAAGTCTCACTCATTTATACTGAGATACCAAATTTTAACCCATCATTATGTCAAAGAACAGAGTTTGATAATATGTTGATAAGAAGGTAGGAAAATAAACATAGGTGTACATTGTGGAAGTATAAATTGCTACAGTAGAGGACAATTTGTTTCTAAATTAGAAATGTACCTATCCTTTGATCTAGTACTTCCCTTTCAACCTTACAGATACCCTAGCAAAATGAAAAGTAATTTCCAATAAAGATATTCACTTCATCACTTCACTGAAACAACAAAAGGTTGGAAACAATGTCCCTTAGCAGAAGAATTGTTAAATATGTTATGGGACCCACATCAATGCTAAACTAATGTGTCATAAATATAGAACAGAGAAGCTTTTTAGGAAAAAAATGTGGAATATATTCTAATTTTTTTTAGTTTTAATTTTTTTATTGATTTACAATGTGTTAATTTCTGCTGTACAGCAAAGTGATTCAATTGTACATATATACACACATTCTTTTTTTAATATTCTTTTCCATTATGGTTTATCATAGGATATTGAATATATTGATAGTTCTCTGTGCTGTACAGCAGGACCTTGTTGTTTATCTATTCTATATATAAAAGCTTACATCTGCTAACCCCAGGCTTCCACTCCATCCTTCCCCCAACCTCCTCCCCATTGGCAACCACCAGTCTGTTCTCCATGTCCATGATTCTGTTTCTGTTTCATAGATAGGTTCATTTGTGTCATATTTTAGATTCCATATATGTGATATCATACTGTATTTGTCTTTTTCACTTACTTCAGTTAGTATGATAATTTCTAATTGCATCTCAATAGCTGCAAATGGCATTATTTTGTTCTTTTTTGTGGCTGAGTAGTATTCCATTGTATATGTGTACCACATCTTCTTTATCCATTCATCTGTTGATGGACATTTAGGTTGTTTCCATGTGTTGGCTATTGTGAATAGTGCTGCTGTGAACATAGGGGTGTGTGTATCTTTTAGAATTATAGTCTTCTCTGGATATATGCCCAGGAGTGGAATTGTTGGATCATACGGTAATTCTATTTTTAGGTATTTTGTGATCAAAGAAAACCAAGGTAAACAAAGGTATATAATTATTTGTATAAACATAGAGGGTAGTTGTTTATATATGCACAGAATTAAATGTAAGAATTATATCTCTAGAATTATTTATGAGAAGCTAGAAATATTGGTGTCTTGTAGGACAGGAAAATAGAGGGCAGAATGAAGTTATGAGGCAGAATTGCTATATGCTGTTGGATAACACTTCAAAAATTAATGAAATTACTAAAAAATGTAATAAGGCAAATATTTCAGAGGCCGATATTTCTTTAAGAAATAGTAACCTCTGTATTATGTACATTTGTAACATTTTGGCCTCTAAGTATGTTAAGAAGTGATAGAAATCATAGTAACAATAACAAGAGAATCAATCAATGATTCTGTCTTAGAGAATCTAGAAACCTAGCCTGGTAGAGAGGCAAGAATTGACCTTTACTTAAATGTGAAGTAATACATTCCCTGTCCCCACACCCCCAAGACAGTATCATCTTTCTAGCCTCCCAACCAAACGTTGATTCAGAGGGATGTTGTAAGGCAGTGTCCCACAAAGTATGCTCCACAAATTACCTGCAGCTGAGTCACTTGCGGAAGCATGTTACAATACATATATTGGCGCTTCAGTCCATATTTGCTAAGTCAGTGGGTTGGGGACAGGGACCCCATAAATCTGTGTTTTACAGAATATCCCAGGGTTATTCTTAAACAAGAGTTCTAATACCACTGGTATGAGGGCTGGGGAGTGGAGAGGAGGAAACAAGAAATATTTTTGAGCTGCCTAGCATATCACGGTTTTTCCAAACCACATAGTAAAGTTGGCATTAAAACCACATTTTACAAGACGGGAAAACTGAGTCTTAGTGTCGTAGTGAGTTGCTACAGGTAATAGAGCTAGTGAGCGTGCATCATAATCGACTCACAAATACGTGCGTTTTCCAAGCTGACAGGAAACAGAAATAACTGTTAGTATGGTTTTGAAGAGTCAAACCCTCAGTAATCATTGCTTCATGGTGAAGGGTCCCGCTTCATCCAGGCTTTCACCACCTTGAGTCACCGGAGATCAAAAATTTGTCTCACAAGAGATTTTGTCTTTTTTACTTTACATTCTCATATCTTTATGCATTGCTCTGAGTTATCCCTCAGAGAACATTCTGCTCAGATTAACATATAATCAACAAGTATCCCACACATATTTTCAGTGGCCAGCTACTTATTTTTAATAAGGAAGAGCAGTATAATACATTGATTTGTACTTTTTACATAATTGATGGATATGCAAACTAATATTCTGAATTAATAAAATGCAAGTGGCTATTGAAACTCAAAATTACAGATAATCAATAAATAGTTTTATGCTTATACATATATTCAACCACATATATATGGGTAGTTTCTGGACATAAAATGGTTTAGAAAAGTTTTGGTTAGGTCAATAGCTGGTCTTATGGAGATAAAAACGTATGTAGGGTGTGACTTTCTGAAATCACTGGCTTTTAAAAAGTAACCATAATTCTCAATTGTCAAAGGTGCAGCTGTCGGAAACTCTGTCTGGCAGGTACATTTGATGGGCTACTTGGGCCATTTATTGTCCTTTGGACTGTGTCCAGTCACATGGACCTGGATTTGAATCTCTGGTCAGCCAATCAAATCACTTAACCACACTGAAGTTCAGTTTCTCTTCTATTCAATAAATATAGGGATTTTTATAATGCCTACTTCACTGGCATATTAGGGAGGAAAAAAAACCTAGAATATCTATGAAACTCTCTATCAACAGTGATGTTTTGTATCTTAATTCACATTCTTTCCCCACCAGTAGTGGTAAGTTTCTGGCTCTTACCGACCTCCTCTCAGAAGACCATTTAGAAGATTTTGCCTCTACTTCCTTTGATGACATTTCTCGATGTCACTGGTTGGGTGAAGTGACCTAAGGTGACTTCATTTTTCAGCCTTTTTCGTTAAAATTGATCAAAATTCTCCAATAAGCTTTTAGAATATTCCCAGAGTGGCAATTTAAATACGAATCCTCAAGTAGAATTATATTCCTCACAAGTTATGTTAGGGAAATTGCTTTACATAAAAGGGGACCATGTATCTGATTTGCCCGTGACAATCCCAATTTATACCTACATAATTATTAATAGTGTTTTTTTCACTTTCAAAAGTATGTAATTTGGATAAGGTATAGGAACCACCTTATTGCAAAAGTGATTTCTCTAGACCTAGAATTCAGCTAGTATTGGGAGTTCAGGGAAAAGCAAGGTTAACTCTCTAAGAGATAAAAAGATAAATTAGTTCGTTTTTCTACAGAGGGGGATTGGCAGAAAGGCCTAATTTTGCCTTTAGGTTGTAGTTGGGCAAAAGAGAGAGTGCAATGAAGGGTGCAAGAGCCTAGGGGCAGAAGGAAGCACCCGTGAGTCTGCAGATACCCATGCCCTGTAGCTTTGCTATGGCTAGGGCTGTGGGTGTCAGTTCTGAGGAGGATGGATTCAGAGCAAGGGTAAAGATGACATGGATGGGAGAGTCCTTGGCTTCTGGGTTACAAACGCACTTTTGGAGAAACACGATTTTTAATGTTTTGCGTGTATCTGTGTAATTACTAAACAAGGTCATTTTTGTTAGCTTTTGGTCATGGTGACAAATATTTTCCCTCCAAAAAACGTTTTGCAATACTGAAATCTAATCATGCACATTTGATAGCATTACTACTTGCAATTCACTCAGTGATTCAGTACATCTATTTATCGACTATTTCAAAGCACTGTCTGAGATGCCTGGGTTGGGTATGAGTTAGAGTTTTGAAAGGCTTCTCCTACAGTCTTCTCTGTCTGAGAAGGAATATCCTGCTACTTATATCATCCTACCATGAAAGAGGACCTGGAAGAGAAAAGAACACAAAATGGGTGAAAGAAGTTAAATGGAACCTGGGGCGATGTTTGGAAGTAAATAATCTATCTGGAAATACCCTTCAAATGTCAGTGAATAATAAACAGGCAAAGTTTAAGCTGGCTACCTGGCCTCCCAGGTAGGTCACATTGCATGTCCTCTGCTGTAGCTTGGTAAGGCTATGTGCCCTAATTAGAGCCAATGGGACATGAGTGGGAGTGATGGGTATAGTTTGGGGGCATCTTCCACATAAAAGAAAAGTCCTTTGCCTTGGAATCTCTTTGTCTTTCCCCTTCCTACACGTCAGAGCACAGAAACGATCGTGACCTGCCTTCCAATCATGAAGATGAGAACACCCAATAGGATGAACATCTGGAACAAAATTGGGTCCACTCATTAACCCAGATCGTTTGTCCAAGGATGGTTATACATTAAAAAGAAAAAAGCTTTTATCTTTTAAAAAAATGACTTTATTTGGGGACCTCTTTATTATAACAGCTGAAATAGACCTTACCTAATACGTACTGTTTCTGGGTACCTACAGTCTTCTGCAAAAACAACCATAAAATCTTCAGGTTGGGACTAAGTTGCTCTTTAAATTCTCATCCAGTTTGCCTCCTTTCTCTTTCTCTGCTATAACAATTCTCATCAATAGTGCTGCCAAAGTTGAATTCTTTTTCAAGTGCGTGCAAAAGGTGAAACTAGGAAAAGCATTAGAATTGCCCCATGTGAATTCCACTCACATTTCTAAGCCAATACATTTAAAAGATTAAATGAAAATATCTCATCTACTGTTATCACACTCTGCTGTCTTCACCAATGTGAACTGAGAATAAGAGATGGCAGCTTTTCAATGTATTGGCTAGATTCCTCTGGCTTTAACTGCTCCTGTCATTTCTATTTCCTACCGCTCTTCTGTGATAAAGCGACAAATAATATTCCAAAATGCCACTAACATTCAATATAGGAGATTCTGTCATCTACAATTAGCATATTTTTCTGGTAGACCAAGTGTTTAGAATACAATGATGTATGAGTCCAGTAAAAATATAGACAGTTGCCTGGATATAAGAAGGATGTGTGGGAAGTTGACTTTGTGTACTAATAAATGCCAAAAGGTACACTCATTTAAGGGAATTATGTATGGAGGATTCCGGTTATAAATTTCTCTTGCATTTTCTGAGTTGAACTGCTTATGTGTCTGTATAAATTGCTAAGCAGAAAATAGGCTAAGAGCATTAAAACTTCAGTTAACTCTATTTCCTCGGGTATATATAATTTAAAACTTATTTAGGACAATAGCCCATTTGTTTAATAAATCACAGTGTTCATTGCAATATCTTTCAAGCTGAAAGCACTAAATCATTTTATATTACTGAGCCCTGGGAGAATGCGGTATTATAGCTTGGCTGGCAGAACATACATCAGTGTGATATGGATCGAAACATGAAAAAGAAAAGCCGTGCTGAACGGACTCCGAACTGGAAGGGGTGTTATCTGCAGGCTGCAGTGTTTGTTCAAATCACATATTGCTTGGGGTGAGGTCGTATTGCTCTTTTTGCAGGCTTTTTATGATTTTGGTGATAGTTATGACCATTTCTTTAATGTGCAAGATTGAGGAAGTTGTTAGGTGAGGAATGTCTGGAGGGTAATTATTTGACATCGTGAGTAGCTCACTTTTCTGTAAGGAATGGGTTAAAAGGGAATGCAGGTGAAATGCTCTCACTTGTTAAGTAGAGTTTATCTATAGCTCCAAACCTGTTTCGTGGAACTCCATTGAACTCCTTTGGTGATCGGTACTAAGAGCAAAGGCATAACTATGGGTAGCAAAGGCATATTGTTCTGCAAGACAGGAGTCTTGATGGGATGCTACTAAGCTAGGATCATCTCACATCCCAAGATCCAGGAAGAAGCTACATCATCTAATTTGCATGAGGTCCAGGAAGGAGCCCTCTGGGAGAGAATAAAAATCCTGCATACAGTTGGCATTCAGGCTGTCCCATCATGACTGGCATTGACTGGTTGAAAGAAGGGAAAGGGGAAGGTCCTAGAAAGGGTGTGCAAAGGAAGTCATTACTAGAAGGAAAATGGTATTCCAAAGTGGGGAAAAATGTGGTAAACATTTTGCAATGTATACATGTATCAAATCATCACATTGTACACTTCAAACGCACACTTCTATACATCAATTATATCTCAATGAAGTAGGAAAAAAAAATCTAAGGAAGGAAGGCACTTGTCATGCTGAGGACGCGAGGACTATAATTAGATCTGTCTTTGTCCAGTTGCTGAAGAATGCATTGTTACCTGGAAGGAAAAACCAGAAGAGCTGTATCACTAGGAACATAAGCAAGATGGCTGCTAGATTCACCTCTCCTGCCAAGGATAGGGCTGAGAAGAGATGCAGATGTGTGGACACTGGACCTCTGCCTCTGGCGGAGATGGAGGCATCTGGTCAGTTCTCATAAAGGCTTATGAAAAGGACAAAGTTAATGAAAAAACTAACCTCCCTGTTAAGGGTACACTTTAAACTGCATTCCCTGTGCCTGCTGCTTCTATGATAGTTTTTATTCGGAATTTTTTTCTTTGTGCAGAGGATGTTTTGAAGGGTTAGAAATTCTCCTTGGTGACCTCAGATCCCACAAATTCTGAAATCAATAATGCTGCCTGCCATGTTCATGTCAAGTGGTTACTAGTCACCACTTTTCCACATACCTTTATCCTATTTCTAAATTGCACACACACGCTTGCCTCACAAATCCCGCTACAATGTGTAAATTGTGCACTGCTATTCGAAGATTGCATTCTCTCCGGTCGCTTCTTTGAACCCAGGTCCTCCTTCATGGCACTGTGTTATTTTTGTAATTTGCTGGCTGATGTCACCTCTGTAGACACACAGTGCCAACAGGAAGCCCAGACAGAGCACTTCCTCTTGGGTTGAGAGTGAGGGGGATTCTTCCTCTCTCATGTCACACCCTGCTTGGCAGGCTCTCCATCCCCTAAGGAACAGATGTGGGAGCATATGTACAAAGCAGGCCTGTGAAGAACAGACACCCATGAGGCCTGCGGTGTGTCCATTCTCCTCCACAGGCAGGCAGCTGAAGCTAGCGAAGCCTCCTCATGCATCAGCTGGGCAGACGCTGGGACCACACGGGAGGAACGAATCAGGATGCAATCCCCCTGTGGGCCCGGTTCCCATTCAGTGGGTGGGACATCCACAGTCTGGGCTGGTGAGCAATGTGTGGCGTGGGCTCGTCTCTCCAGCCCTCCTTTCTTCTGTGTTGTGCTTTGTCAAGCACGACTGTGTGCACAAAGCTAGGGAAAAGCAACAGAGCCTCTGAACTGGCACTTGGCTGCAAAACCCAGCCAAAGTTGTTTTTTTTTTTTTTTTAATTTTTGAGTTTTATTTTATTTTTATACAGCAGGTTCTTCTTAATCATCCATTTTATACACATCAGTGTATACGTGTCAGTCCCAGTCGTGCAATTCATCACACCCCCACCCCGCCCACTGCTGACCCCCCCCCCTGGTGTCCATACGTTTGTTCTCTACATCTGTGTCTCTATTTCTGCCCTGCAAACCAGTTCATCCGTACCATTTTTCTAGGTTCCACATATATGCGTTAATATGCCGTATTTGTTTTTCTCTTTCTGACTTACTTCACTCTGTATGACAGTCTGTAGATTCATCCACGTCTCTACAAATGACCCAGTTTTGTTCCTTTTTATGGCTGAGTAATATTCCATTGTATGTATGTATGTGTGTATATATATATATATATATATATATATATATACACACCACATCTTCCTTATCCACTTGTCTGTCGATGGGCATTTAGGTTGCTTCCATGACCTGGCTATTGGAAATAGTGCTTCAATGAATATTGGGGTGCATGTGTCTTTTTGAATTATGGGTTTCTCTGGGTATATGCCCAGTAGTGGGATTGCTGGGTCATATGGTCATTCTATTTTTAGTTTTTTAAGGAACCTCCATACTGTTCTCCATAGTGGCTATATCAATTTACATTCCCACCAACAGTGAAAGAGGGTTCCTTTTTCTCCACACCCTCTCCAGTATTTGTTGTTTATAGATTTTCTGATGATGCCCATTCTAACTGGTGTGAGGTGATACCTCATTGTAGTTTTGATTTGCTTTTCTCTAATAATTAGTGATGCTGAGCAGCTTTTCATGTGCCTCTTGACCATCTGTATATCTTCTTTGGAGAAATGTCTGTTTAGGTCTTATGCCCATTTTTTGGATTGGGTTGTTTGGATTTTTTAAATATTGAGCTGCTCATGTATTTTGGAGATTAATCATTTGTCTGTTGATTCGTTTGCAAATATTTTCTCCCATTCTGAGAGTTGTCTTTTCATCTTGTTTATGGTTTCCTTTGCTGTGCAAAAGCTTTGAAGTTTCATTAGGTGCCATGTGTTTATTTTTGTTTTTATTTCACTCTAGGAGGTGGATCAAAAAAGATCTTGCTGTGATTTATGTCAAAGAGTGTTCTTCGTATGTTTTCCTCTAAGAGTTTTATAGTGTCTGGTCTTACAGTTAGGTCTCTAATCCATTTTGAGTTTATTTTTGGGTATGGTGTTAGGGAGTGTTCTAATTTCATTCTTTTACATGTAGCTGTCCAGTTTTCCCAGCACCACTCATTGAAGAGACTGTCTTTTCTCCATTGTATATCCTTGCCTCCTTTGTCATAGATTAGTTGACCATAGGTGCATGCGTTTATCTCTGGGCTTTCTATCTTGTTCCATTGATCTATATTTCTGATTTTGTGCCAGTACCATATTGCCTTGATGACTGTAGCTTTGTAGTATAGTCTGAAATCAGGGAGTCTGATTCTTCCAGGTCTGCTTTTTTCCCTCAAGACTGCTTTGGCTATTCAGGGTCTTTTGTGTCTCCATTACAGATTTTAAGATTTTTTGTTCTAGTTCTGTAAAAAATGCCATTGGTAATTTGATAGGGATTGTGTTGAATCTGTAGATTGCTTTGGATAGTATAGTCATTTTCACAATATTGATTCTTCCAATCGAAGAACATGGTATATCTCTCCATCTGTTGGTATCATCTTTAATTTCTTTCATCAGTGTTTTATAGTTTTGTGCATACAGGTCTTTTGTCTCCCTAGGTAGGTTTATTCCTAGGTATTTTATTGTTTTTGTTGCCGTGGTAAATGGGAGTGTTTCCTTAATTTCTCTTTCAGATTTTTCATCATTAGTATGTAGGAATGCAAGAGATTTGTGTGCATTAATTTTGTATCCTGCAACTTTACCAAATTCATTGATTAGCTCTAGTAGTTTTCTGGTGGCATCTTTAGGATTCTCTATGCATAGTATCATGTCATCTGCAAATGGTGACAATTTTACTTCTTCTCTCCCAATTTGTATTCCTTTTATTTCTTTTTTTTCTCTGCTTGCCGTGGCTAGGACTTCCCAAACTATGTTGAATAATAGTGGTGAGA
Organism: Stenella coeruleoalba; assembly: GCF_951394435.1. Classification (NCBI taxonomy): domain Eukaryota; kingdom Metazoa; phylum Chordata; class Mammalia; order Artiodactyla; family Delphinidae; genus Stenella; species Stenella coeruleoalba. The sequence goes on along the minus strand of NC_137162.1, from coordinate 52,008,797 downwards.
GTGGACATCCTTGTCTCGTTCCTGATCTTAGAGGAAATGCTTTCAGTTTTTCACCATTGATAATGATGTTTGCTGTGGGTTTGTCATATATGGCCTTTATTATGTTGAGGCAGGTTCCCTCTATGCCCACTTTCTGGAGCATTTTTATCACAAATGGGTGTTGAATTTTGTCAAAAGATTTTTCTTCATCTATTGAGATAATCATATGGTTTTTCTCCTTCAATTTGTTAATATGGTGTATCACATTGTTTGATTGCATATATTGAAGAATCCTTGCCTCCGTGGGATAAATCCCACTTGATCATGGTGTATGATCCTTTTAATGTGTTGTTGGATTCTGTTTGCTAGTATTTTGTTGAGGATTTTTGCATCTGTATTCATGAGTGATATTGGTCTGTAATTTTCTTTTTCTGTAGTATCTTTGTCTGGTTTGGGTATCAGCATGATGGTGGCCTCATAGAATGAGTTTGGGAGTGTTCCTTCCTCTTCACTTTTTTGGAAGAGTTTGAGAAAGATGGGTGTTAACTCTTTTCTAAATGTTAGATGGAATTAACCTGTGAAGCCATCTGGTCCCGGACTTTTGCTGGTTGGAAGATTTTTAATCACAGTTTCAATTTCATTACTTGTGATTGGTCTGTTCATATTTTGTATTTCTTCCTGTTCAGTCTTGGAAGGTTATACCTTCCTAAGAATTTGTCCATTTCTTCCAGGTTGTCCACTCTATTTGCATAGAGTTGCTTGTCATAGTCTCTTAGGATGCTTTGTATTTCTGCAGTGTGTGTTGTAACTTCTCCTTTTTCATTTCTAATTTTTATTGATTTGAGTCCTCTCTCTCTGATTCTTGATGAGTCTGGCTAATGGTTTATCAATTTTGTTTATCTTCTCAAAGAACCAGCCTTTAGTTTTATTGATCTTTGCTATTGTTTTCTTTGTTTCTATTTCATTTATTTCTGCTCTGATCTTTATGATCTCTTTCCTTCTGCTAACTTCGTGTTTTGTTTGTTCTTCTTTGTCTAGTTCATTTAGATATAAGGTTAGATTGTTTATTTGGTATTTTTCTTGTTTCCTGAGGTAGGCTTGTATAGCTATAAACTTCCCTCTTAGAACTGCTTTTGCTGCATCCCCTAGGTTTTGGATTGTCGTGTTTTCATTATAATTTGTCTCTAGGTGTGTTTTGATTTCCTCTTTGATTTCTTTAGTGTTTTCTTGGTTATTTAATAACATATTTTTTATTCTCCATGTTTTTGTGTTTTTTACGTTTTTTTTCCTTGTAATTGATTTCTAATCTCATAGTATTGTGGACAGAAAGGATGCTTGATATGATTTCAGTTTTCTTAAATTTACTGAGGCTTGATTTGTGACCCAAGATGTGATCTCTCCTGGAGAATGTTCCATGCGCACTTGAGAAGAAAGTGTAATCTGCTGTTTTTGGATGGGATGTCCTATCAATATCAGTTAAATCTATTTGGTCTTTTGTGTCATTTAAAGCTTGTGTTTCCTTATTAAATTTCTGTTTGGATGGTCTGTCCATTGGTGTAACTGAGGTGTTAAAGTCCACCACTCTTATTCTGTTACTGTCAACTTCCTCTTTTATAGCTGTTAGCAGTTGCCTTGTGTATTGAGGTGCTCCTATGTTGGGCGCATATATATTTATAATTGTTATATCTTCTTCTTGGATTGATCCCTTGATCATTATGTAGTGTCCTTCCTTGTTTCTTGTAACATTCTTTATTTTAGAGTCTCTTTTATCTGATATGAGTATTGCTACTCCAGCTTTCTTTTGATTTCCATTTGCATGGAATATATTTTTCCATCCCCTCACTTTCAGTCTGAATGTGTCCCTCAGTCTGAAATGGGTCTCTTGTAGACAGCATATATATGGGTCTTGTTTTCGTTTCCATTCAGCAAGCCTGTGTCTTTTGGGTGGAGCATTTCATCCCTTCACGTTGAAGGTAATTATCGATATGTATGTTCCTTTTACCATTTTCTTAATTGTTTTGGTTTGTTTTTGTAGGTCCTTTTTTTCTCTTGTGTTTCCCACTTAGAGAAGTTTCTTTAGCATTTGTTGTAGAGCTGGTTTGGTGGTGCTGAATTCTCTTAGCTTTTGCTTGTCCGTAAAGCTTTTGATTTCTCCATCGAATCTGAATGAGAACCTTGCCAGGTAGAGTAATCTTGGTTGTTGCTTCCTCCCTTTCATCACTTTAAGTATATCATGCCACTCCTTTCTGGCTTGTAGAGTTTCTGCTGAGAAATCAGCTGTTAACCTTATCGGTGTTCCCTTGTATGTTATCTGTTGTTTTCCCCTGCTGCTTTCAATAATTTTTGTCTTTAATTTTTGCCAGTTTGATTACTGTGTGTCTCGGCGTGTTTCTCCTTGGGTTTATCCTGTATGGGACTCTCTGCACTTCCTGTACTTAGGTGGCTATTTCCTTTCCCATGTTAGGGAAGTTTTCAACTATAATCTCTTCAAATATTTTCTTGGGTCCTTTATCTCTCTCTTCTCCTTCTGGGACCCTTATAATGTGAATGTTATTGGGTTTAATGTTGTCCCAGAGGTCTCTTAGTCTGTCTTCATTTCTTTTCATTCTTTTTTCTTTATTCTGTTCTGCAGCAGTGAATTCCACCATTCTGTCTTCCAGGTCACTTATCCATTCTTCTGCCTCAGTTATTCTGCTATTGATTCCTTCTAGTGTAGTTTTCATTTCAGTTATTGTGTTATTTTCTCTGTTTGTTTGTTCTTTAATTCTTCCAGGTCTTTATTAAACATTTCTTGCATCTTTTTGATCTTTGCCTCCATTCTTTTTCCGAGGTCCTGGATCATCTTCACTATCATTATTCTGAATTCTTTTTCTGGAATGTTGCCTGTCTCCACTTCATTTAATTGTTTTTCTGGGGTTTTATCTTGTTCCTTCATCTGGTACATAGCCCTCTGCCATTTCATCTTGTCTATCTTTCTGTGAATGTGGTTTTTTTCCACAGGCTGCAGGATGGTAGGTCTTCTTGCATCTCCAAAGTTTTCTTTTTATTTAATTATAGTACCACCAGGATTTTATTATAACCATTAGGAAAATATAGAGAATATTTTTAGAGTTCAAGGGCTCAAATCATTTTTTGCAAACTGACATGAGTCATTGTGATTAGTCATAATTGATGGACTTTTTTTTTTTTTTTTTTTTTTTTTACTGCCACATTAACATGCCTAGTGGTAGGTGAGGATCTGAGGTCTCCTCTTCCAAAACTTACCTGCTGCCAGGTGCTATGTTATAATAGAAATAAGTCTTAGCATGAGCTCCCCTATGCTGCAGTAGAGTGAGTTATTTGTCCAAATTCTTCAGGTACAGCCTTGCCATGGCTTCATTGTGGGTGGAGTACTTCACCACCTTTTGATTTTGGGGTCATATGTATGCCTTGTTTGTTCAATGGGATGTCTGTAGGTAATTGGAGGAGAGGCTTGAAATGGACTTGTGAGGTTGAGGTTGCTCTTTTGGCATCTGCTATCAATATAAGGAGAATATATTCCATGTAGTTACTGCCCTTTCAGCAATATGAGACCGCAAAATGAGTCCCATGAAGCATAGGATCACCTGACCCCCAAGTGCCCAATAGCTCCAGTGGGTCATTGTTATAAATAATTTGTAGACAATATAACATCTGTCTGTCTACCTATCCATCCTTTTCATCTGTCCATCCATCCAAGCAGTCCTTGCTTTCATGGCAGTGTTGGGCTATAAAACAACTATGCAAGCTGAAACTGCTCAAACTGACTTTAATAATGAATGGACTAAATTCGTATTGCCCTGTGTCCTTTAAAATTTTTTGTTAAAATAAAAACACTAATTAAAAACACTTTATGTTAAGTATAAATTTATAGGGAAATGTAAAAATAGTAAGGCTGATATTTATTTAATATATTTTAATTTAAAACATTAAAAATTTAAATGTATTTTTTTGTTAAAATCTTATCAGAGGTAGTTGGACAGGCCTTGCCTTCTTCTAGTTATTTAATTTACAATATGGAATGAATGACTTTTCTATACCTTGGCAAATTGACATACTCCTTTCTAAGTTTGGATAAGCTTCTAACATTTTATCCTTTGAGTTTTCAATGGTGGGAAATGTCCCCAAGAGTTCTGTTAATGTAAAATTTTTTTTTTTTTGATAGACTCACTTCCTCTGGAACATTTTCGTCCTTTTTATCACAATTACTTTCCATATTTACGTCAATTTTGTCTTCACGAAGTTCCTCCAGCTGTGTAACAAGTTCTCTCAACTGGCAGAAGTGTCAGTATTCCCATGGTCAGCTGTTGCTCCTATCACTTTGTTTATGTTCCGTTTGAATGTCACGTCCAGCTGTATTACTTTTTTTTCTTCATTGTACTTTCATCTTTGTTAACCAATTCACTTTTTTGACTTTCAATTTTTTAAAAATGCCACTTGTGTTTATCACTAGAAGAAAAGGAGGCAACATGGCTACACACTCTGCTATGAACTGACGTATGTGCAGTGACCAATCATTGACAGACTTTGAAAGGAGTGACATGATTCATCAGTGATCATGATGTCTATATGTTATGCACATGGTGATTTGTGAACTGAAGAGCTTTGCAGGGAAATTTGTAGTTTATGCAGATACTCATAGTTAAAACTGAAATGTGAGCTGTATTGTTAGGATACTGGTGTTGTTTAGTTAAGCCATGGTAACTGAAATCCATGCCTATTGGAATTGTGCAAAGTGAGGAGTGACTGTGTGTGTGTGCACTGAAACCATGAATATGTAAGGCTTCTTTGTTCCTATAAGTGTAACAGGGATATTGCCTAGGTCTTATACTTTATAGATGCTGGATATAGTCACTTGAATTTGCTATTAACCTCTCAAAGTCTGTAGCCCTTGCTTGCCAAATTTCAGACCCTCAAACTTGTCCCATTCTTGTCTCTCTGTGTGTCCCTGAAGACGGAAGAGCATGGCCCCTCATATCATGTTTGTGCCTTTTGTTGTGTCTGTCATCCCTCTAACCAAGTTGCTTCACTCAGTGTCCCTCTTGGTTGTGGTCAGATGGTTGCTTGCTCATCCTGCGAGGTGAGGACCTGCTTTTGCCTCCTTACTTCCCTCAGGTGTCTCTTCTCTCCCAATTTCTAGTCAATTTCTAGACTCTTGTAGCTACTACCTTCATTGCCTGAATGTTTTAAGCTGTTTAATCTGGTTGAACACATCTCACGCCAGGATAAAAATGCTCATTGGGAAGAGAAAGGTGCTCCCAAATTATGTGGCTTATAGTATATTGATTCTTGAAGTTGAATTGGCATTTAGAGTACAAAAAGTATTCATTAGAAAACAAAATCCTCTTGTAATGAAGGGAAATATCATTTGAATTTCATAATGAGTGCATGGTCCCGAGGTCTTTCTTTGTCTACGCAAGAAATAGAATTAAAGACAGTGATCCAATTAGGAAGAAACAACCTAAATATGTCCTGACAATATTCAGTCATGGCGGTTTCTGCTCATCCTATTTAGTTCAAATCTTTTGAACATTTGTTATTCAGAGAAAAAGTAAAAGCCACTGGCTAGCTCCTAAATGCCATGGTTTTATCACATCTGTCAAAAATGAATTTGCTACCTTATTTTTACAAGTACACTTTGTAATGCAAAAGGGAGAAATACCATTCTCTTTCAAGAAATATGTGGTACGGAAGCTAAACCAATATTTTTCTTTTTAAGACATATAACACCCCTCTTCACAAAGAGAGAGTAGCTGCTGTCACCTCCACACTACCTTTCAGACAGTTAATGAGAACCATCTTAGCCCAGAGAGTAAAAGTCAAATACATCAGCTGCCTTCTGATAGAGGGGCAAAGAAAGGCCGAGGAAGACCTCCTGCCGCCAGCTTTTGAAGACCCTGCTATTATCCTTACCCACAAAGGGCAGTCTGTCTTCCAGTACATATGGTGTATGTGAGGAGAGGAATCCAGTTCTGACTTGTCACTCACTGACAAGAGTTCTTCCTGAAATTCCCCTCTGGGCAATGGTGGATAATCTCTGAAACAGGTAGGGTGCCCTGCAGAACTCCAGGGTGTGGGCAAGACTTGCTGGGCTGGCTGGGGTGGCCCTGGGGCCTCAGGACCAACAGAACTAAGGGAGGTAGGAAAGACAAGATCAAAGCCAGCAAAAGCATCCCTGTGAAAGTGCTGAGCAAGGGGAGAGAAACAAAATACAAGCCAATAGGCCCACTGGAGACACCAGGAGAAAGGGGAGTGGTTTGGGAATTAGGGGAGATGTTTAAAATCTAGAGAAAGTCTCTGAAAAGGTAGGACCTATTTTCAGTACCTTTTATTGGGTCATTGTGGCCTTCCTCAAGTTCTGAAAGGAGTTGAGAAGGTGACTAAGCTAATTTGAAAAAGTGAGCCCAAATCAGCGACTTTGGCTCCAGTTGGGATCTACCAAATTTTGCCATCATTGTGATTTTAGTAGGAGGATAACAAGCACTTTTTAAAAGATAATTGAACTTAGGCATCGTAGGTAATGAAACTCACATTTTAAAATGGACTTTAGATTACAGGAAGGGGAAAAAGTCATCTTCTAAAAGGCCCAAGAAATATGCATTTTTACTGCAAAGCAAGGGAGGAGAGAGCTTGAACAAATAAAATAGAGAAGCAGAGGAGTCCAAGAGAGACACCATTAAGTCGTGCTGCTGATCACTTTGGTCTCTAGGACCTGTCAGAGCACCTTGGAAATGAGGCAGAAGCAATCTGAATGGACTTGAGCTGATTTCTCACTTGACAGTAGTGCTTCTCCCACTGCAAATTTCTCATCTGCCCCTTAGATTCAGAAGGAAACAGGATGAATCAGTTCAACACAGGACTGCTAAGGGATGTAATGCAAGACTGCCATTGCAATATGCTTTGACAACCTACCTCAGTTTCTGAGATGATGACTAGTGGTAGTTAATTTTGACATTGATGCCTGTTTGGTCACCCTGTTTATTCTCAGCACAGTTTATTCATCTCACTATCTGGGATTCATGGCTTCTTTTTTAGTTTAATTAGAATCAGTCTTTACCAAGTCCATTTAATTGAAAAATGCATTCAGCTAATAGGTAAACGATAAAAATAAAGGGCCAAAACAACCATGGCTATGTTGAACAGCAGAGTAATCCTTTTTTTTTTTTTTTCTGGACATACCAAATAGAGTAGATATACCAATTCAAATCCAGGGCATTTGTAAATAAATACAAGTACAATACAAAATGCTTTTATTAAAACATTAAAGGAAAATTTAGCTATTGTGAAGTTCAGTAAAGAAACTTTTGATTTCCCATGCCTGAGTATTAATGACCAAGGAACTGAAGCTAGGGATTTATATGAGCTAAAGAAACATCGATGAAAAGTCATCACATTTTGCTATGTGCACATAGACGTTTGTTAATTATTTCCTCCATTTAATTTAGCTTTTGGAAATCTATAGGACTGTCTGCAGAAATAGGATTATGTAGGCACCTAAAACACCCTCGATGTGTTTCTGTGCCACTCATCAAATGCCTGCTCCCTGAAAGCTACTGACAGTGTGCAAAGAGGCTTCAAATTGATGTCTGCCCCTAAGCAGGAGGGTTGGGAAAAGGTAATGAACATCACGCACCATATTGACAATTTACAGATATTAAATGATTTACTCCTCAGAAAAGGACATCATAGAAAACATATATAATTACCCCAGTTTTAGAGATGCATCTCAGAAAGTTTAAGTGATAAAACTATCTAGTAATAATACACAGCATTGTCAGTAATATTAATAAGAAAAAGTAAAATTACAATTCATCAGGCCCAAATCACACGTCAGGTACTAAGATGAGCATTTTACGTATATAATCGATCCTCTCAGCCTCCCTGGGAGTTAGCTACTAGTATGTGAATTTTGTAGATGAGGAAATGGAAGGTTCCTGAGAAAAGTACTTCTCACAATTTAATCTGCATACAAATCAAAGATGGATTTTGATAAAACGCAGCTTCTGATTCACTGGGTCTGGATGGGACCTGAGGGAGCATATCTAACAAATTCCAGGTGAACTGATGCTGCTGGTCTATGTACTATACTCAGAGCAGCAAGACCTGAGACGTTAAATAACTTGGTCCAGTGTATGAGGTTGATTCTCAGTGGAGAAAAGATCAAACTGAGGTTTGTCTGGCTCAAAATTCCAAGTCCATATCTCACCTGTGCTATCTCTCCTGAAGATCTAGCAGTTCTGACCTAGTGGGGGAAAAGATGTGCATGAGGATAAGTCTGAAACCAGGTACTAATTACTGTACCCTCTCAGACAGGGTCATAGAGGAACTCCATCATTATTCTCACCACCAAGTGTTTCCTGGAGAAAGAAGGATATCAATGAGTTATCTCAACAGGATAAATCAGGGTGATTCCTGGAAAGAGTTGGCATATAAGCTAGACCTAGAAGACAAATGATATATATATATGATTTACAATATGAGATTATGTATAACATTCATCTGTCTATATCCATATATATCTATACTTACATAGATACATAGATATATATTTACTTCAACGCAGAGGGAATAGGGGGCAGAGATTCCACACGGTACAAGGCAGGATTGGGACAACTCAATATTTTGGCCTCTGGCTCTATAGATCACAGAGGATTTTTGCTCCCCTCTCTTACCTGAGGGGTACCTGGATGTAAGACACTGGGAGTGGCTTTCAAGGTGTTTCTTTTCGTATTTGATAGGGGTCTAATACTAGGGGCCTCAAAGCTCTTGATCTTAGGACATTAGGAGCCATAAATCTAGTCAATTTACAAATAGAATTTATTTGAATTGTTTGTTGTTATTTTCTGTTTTATTTGGATTAAGTTACCTTTTATATTTACCTCTAGATAATTCAACCCGATTTTCTCAAGGTTTATTAAGCTTTTCTTTTGCGTCAGGTTTGGAAAAGCAGATATTAGATGCCACTTAAAATTATGGAAAACAAAATATGGATGAGAGAGCCTGAAAGTTTGTGAGATGAGGTTCTGGTTACTTATAGGCTTTATTCAGTTATTTAAAACAATGTTCATATGCAAGAGATTAAAAAATTATCTTATATAGTTGATATTGAGAAATATCAGAAATTGACAATAAATTAGATTTCTGTGATTAAAAACCCCATGATTAAGTCATGATGAGACATAGCCATGTTGATACTTTTTGAGAGTATTTGAAATCTTCTGAGTATAGATACTTTAATTATAAATCTGCCTTTAAGTTATTATTAGGTATTAATTAGTATGTTGCATATCTATTTTTAAAAAAGCAATTGTGAGGATGTACATTAAGAATAAACAGTCAGAGAAATAAAGTGTGCTGGTGGTTATTATTCCCCCAAATAATTAACCACTATTTTTAGCCATGAAATTCAAGACCAAGAAGAAAATAAACTTGTGTATAGAGTTGTGCTTCTTTAGTTATTGTAGGAAGGTCTGTTTTGTGGGGAGGACCGGCACATCTCCTTTTATAACTGAACAGATGGTTTTTGTTCCTTTCCCTATTTTGTTTATTTTCTGTTGTTTCTCGGGAAGGCCCCCCAGGCAAAGCTGTCCCAACTCAGTGCTCATGAACAGGCCAGATCTTATGATCTTGACACTTTAAGTGATATTTTCTAAGTGAGAAATTCTTTTACTCATTTATTTCTCTCCTTATCCTTCCGGGCACTGCCAGTGCATTGTGGAGTGTAAAACTTCTTTCAGCATCATTAACCTGAAGTTTATTGTAATACAGATCCTCCTCTACCTACAATGTAAAAGAAATCAGTAACACTTTCCGTCATTATTCGACATTCACTATAAGGTGCAAAAATGGCTGCATCTGTGTGTGTGCTCGTGCATGCACCAGTAGTGACATACTGAATAAATCATTACGCAGAAAATTGATCACTGTGTTTGCTCGTGTTGGTCCCAGGCTATTTTCTCTGAGATTCTGTCTCTCCTTTTTGCTTTTGATTTTGACAAAGATGGCAGTTGAATTGTATCTTAATCATTTAGTTTTTCACTGTTTTTAAGAAGATAGCTGGCGCCAAGTACATGTTGTCCATACCTATTGTTGTTATTTAAAGGGATCTATGTGATCTTTAACAGAAAGAATCTTCCCAGCTTGAGGCCAAGAAATGGTAATGCAACCACAGGAACGGTCTGACAAACCCTTTCATCTGAAACATATGAAAACACGAGAAGGCATTCATGTTGAGTAATTACTTTCAGAACAGTTTCCATGGGACTTCATAAAACCATTGACTTAATGTTGAAATATTGACCCTTTTCTCCCAGTGAAAACTCTATTCATTTGAGCCTCCCATCCATCAAGCCCTATAAATCCTTTCATAGTCTATTTGGAGTTTCCAGATTGTCCTCAGCAGCAAAAAAGAACACACCCCTCCCCCATTCAGAAAAACTGCCCTTTAGCCAACATTTTATGTCATTTAATTGTTTGCAAGATTCATTAATTGGCAACAGCCCTAACAGATACTCATTAGAATTAACAAGATTCCACTGTAATTTATAGATTATATGTCACTCTTCCCCCTTAGCTGGAAAAGGGCATGCATATTTCAAAATCACTTTTCAGTCTTGAGATTTAAACGTTTTTCCCCAACGACATCTATTTTCATGCACATGATTTAAAACATGAGCTTTTAATATAATATATATATATATATATATATATAAAAAGATAACTTTAAAGGAAGATAGCAGCTTACATATCATAAGTTTTCATATGACTCTGGCCGTTGCAGATATTTCTAGAACTTAGGACACTTAAGAGTGTGCAGAATTCTTTGCTTATATAAAAATGCAGGGGGGATGGTAGAAAGAGTCAGAGACTATTGATCAAAAGACCTGCGTTCTAGTGCTCATTTTTATTTCTTGTCAGCACTGTGGCTTTGGACATACTATGCAACTCTCAAGGTCTCAGCTTTCCCATCTGTGAAATGGGAATGATAATCCTGACCTCAACATATTTTTTAGGATTTAAATTTTAACTAATACTTGAGAAAATTACCTTGTATGCTTTGAATTATATATGGCATTTTGTGACCTCAGGTTTGCTGACCTAAGTTGACTTAAGGGTTAGATATAGGGAAGAATTACACTAACCCTGAGGCTGAATGAACTCTCCCACTAATGCTTAAAATTGCATTCTGATATTTGAGGGTTTTTTTCTTCCTGAGTATATATCACAGGTAGAGAGAAGGCATTTAAACCTTGGTATAAATGTATAAATGATTGATCTGAGTACAGAAAAGAAGAGTTGGGTCCTTCAAATTCATAAACCCACCTAGGGCTGCATAGCTCACCCTTTCAAGAGGATCTTGGACCTTCCTGGACAGCAAGGGCTGGTGGGGTCCTATGCTGCCCCATGGGGAACTCAGAGGCCTGGGCAGGATGGAGTTGTCCAGGGCTTGGTCAGTGCTGGACACCGTCAGGTCCGAACATCACCTAATAACACACTTCTATTGTCTGATTTTACAGCCAGGGCATCTGAGGCACAGCCTTGCTGAAGTCACACAACATAAGTAGAGAAGCTGCAATCTAGATCTGCACTCTCTTACTCCAGATCCTACTACTATCTCAATCCCTGTTTTGTGCTATATTTGTTGGTTGGATGGATGGAGGCAGGGAGGGATGGATGGATAGATGGGTGGATGGATATTAAGCAGAAGTAAACGTTCTTACGTAAGAGCTTTTTTAGGCGATGGGGAAATGTTTCAGAGATGACTCTCTGTATATTTTACTAGGGAATTAGTAATTTTGAAGGTTAGGATGCCATTTGCCATAGTGAAATCTAATAAAGTTAATTTTATAGGGTCTGAGCTAATGTATAGGAAGCATAATTATAGGGGGAAAGGGGACCGATTTTTGCATTCAATATCATTAACAAGTCTGCGAGCTCCTTGAGATTCTAATAGGCTCCTCATTTTTCCATCCCCGTCAGCACAGAGCATAGGTTCTGGCGCAGAGAGGGTGCTTCATAAAGACTTGCTATGGATAGTGAATTAAAGTTTTCTCTCATCCATCCAATAAATACTGTTTAAGTGTCTGATGCACTGAGTTAGAAGCTGGATCAAGAGTGGTAAGTGACAGACAGAAACCTCTGTCTTTATGAAACTTAGAACCAAGTGATGAAGTTCTCCAAAGGAAATTATGATGGTATTGTGGTTGAAGACGGAGAGGGTACTAAGCAAATTGGGCAAGTCCTCCGACAAGTGGTCCAAAGAGTCCTCTCTTGGCAAGTCAGTAATATGATACGTGAAGGTGAAACATGAAGGCTGAGAAGAAACTTGAAGGTTGTGTGGACAGCAGTGGGGAAGAGCATCTCAGGCAGAGAAGTCTGTGCAGAGGCCCTGAACTGGGAGCAATTTGGCTTATTTGGGAACCTGAAAGATGGCCATGGAGGCTGGAACACAGTGAAAGAAGGCAGGAGTAGGAAGAGATACTGTTTTAAAGGCATGAGAAAGGGGTTTTTTTTTTTTTTGTGGAGACAGCTTTCCTAGCTTTGATCTCAGCCTTATTGTTTTGAAGAATTATTAAAGACGTTTGCAAATAATTGGACCCTGTAAGGTTAATTTACAAAACTAGGTTTGAGAGTGGTGTTCTCCTGATGTGGATAGATATTCTTGAGCTCAGTTTTTCTAATTTTGTCCAACCATTAGCTTTGGAGCATGGTGCATTAAAAATAATTTGTATTGCTCTGTTTCTGATAATACCAAGATCAGTGTTGTCAAAATGCACGAAGATAGGGCAGCAAGGTGACGCTTCAAATAGTATTAGTAATTTTGGCCAACCTATCATTATTCAGGATATTTTAACATTGGGGTTGGATGAATTAGATGCCAAACCTACCTTAATTTTCTATCTAGCAATTATACTGTTAAATCATATATTCATAGTATTATAAGCCTTGGGTAATAGCAGGTGAGGACAAAAACCCTTCTGTTCCTCACTGGGAATATCTGTCTTCTGAAAAATCAGAGTACAACAAACAGAAAGTAACTCAAATAGCAGCCACAATGATAATACCTCATATCTCTACAGCATATTGCTGCTTTCAGAGCACTTTCATGGATGTCATTTTACAAACCAGGGAGGTGAAAAGAGATTGACTCAGGAAAGTTAAAAGACATTGTCAGGGTCTCACTCCAAGTTCATGGCAAAGTAGGTCCTCTGTTAATTGTGTCTTCACCTCGTTCAGTAACTTGTGAATTATGCCCAGGTGCTCAGAGGTAATGCTCATCAAAGTGAGAGTGACAGACTTTTAAAGGTTTTGCACCTCTCTGGATGCCTTGATGCGTTATGTACTTGGAATCCTGTAGTAGCCCTGGGAGACACACAGAGCAGTTATGATTGCCCAATTTAGAGACAAAGAAAACAAGGCTTAGAGAGATACAGTGACTTGCCCAGTGTTATGCACCCAGTTAGAGGGAGGATGGAATACTGTATTCTGACTTGAGGATTTTTTTCTTATTAATATTTTGAGTATATAAAAACTGTCACCAACTGTGTGAGCTTAGAAATTTGTTGACTTGGCAATTTGGTCTATTTTACGTTGAAATAGGTACTGTTTTAATCGATCTAAGTACTAAATTGAACTATTTTCTCCTATGACATCTCTCTAGGATGTAATTAATTTTCATGGACCTTTCATTTCCAGAACTCAAATGGGAATCTTATCATTATTTTTGTGGTTAATTTTTACATTCAAGACCTCTCTATATCCTATTCCTTTTCCTTGTTCTGCTTTACCCAACAGCCTTCTTCAAAGACTTCCACTGTTTTTCTTTTCAGAATCACTACAAGAAATAGTTTGGGGAAAACAGCTTAGCTAGTGGCTGGGAACCCTCATTTAGACATAAAAGGGAGATAGAAGAGAGCAGTTAAAATTGGAATCTCACAAGTATGAACTATTTCTATATACTTTTAAAAGTCTTAGCCTTTTTTATCCCTAAATTGTCTTGAACAAGAATTATCTTCTTAGAATATGTGCACCATGGGGGGGATGCAGAAGCAATCTGCCCTAATAGAAGGGCACAGCGGTGATGAAATTTGTTTTTGAAGCAGATGACCATGAGTCTAGAGTCATATTTTTCACTTATTAACTTGTGATTGTGTGAAAGTTAAATAATCTATGTGTCGCAGTTAACTCATCTGTAAAATGAGGAAAATGATTATGTGCCTTGTAAAGCCAGTATGAAGAATACTTGAGGTAACCCATTAACATGCTTAGTTTAGCTCTGTGATTGGCTTAAGTCGGCTCTATAGAGCTTCCTCGACTTAACGATGAGGTTACGTCCTGATAAACCCATCTAAGTTGAAAATACTGTAAATCAAAAATGCCTTTGATGTACCTAACCTACCGAACATCATAGCTTAGCCAAGCCTACCTTAACCATGCTCAGAACACTTATATTAGCTTACTATTGGGCAAAAATCATCTAGCACAAAGCCTGTTGGATATCTCAAGTATCTACAGATGTTCCCCAACTTACGATGGTTCGACTTAGGATTTTCTGACTTTAAGAGGGTGTGAAAGCCATGTGCATTCAGTAGAAACTGTACTTTGAATTTTTTGATCTTTTACTGGGCTGGCTACGTGCGGTACCATACTCTCTGGTGGCGCTGCAAGCAGCAGTCACAGCTCCCAGCCAGTCACTCAGTCGCCAGGGTAAACAACCCATATACTTACGACACTCCTGGACCCATAAAACCGTTCTGTTTGTAAAATCTTTGCCCTTCTCAGAGGTATTTTTCTGACAGTGGCGGGACCTTCATACTTTGGTCTAATAATTGATGAAAAATAATATAAGGTGAATGAGAACCATTGTTCTGGAACAAGATAGTCTTTTTCTAAAAGGCTAATGTTAAAAGCTACATAAGTATTTTCCTTGTTTTCTAAAACTCCTTTGGGTTTGCTTAAGACTGATGTTTTCTCAAGGAGTTCATGGTTATAAGCCAGTCTTCTTCAAAGGCTAATGGATGTGCCCTTGGCAGACATGATCTTTTAACTAGTTCATGAAATGGATCAATTTAGCATAAGAGGTGTCTTTTCACACAAAGACAGATACATTTACAAAATTTACTATTACAAAGTTATTATATATTACAAAGCTTCATTTCTTGATGAAAATTTTAGAAATATGTTGACTACTCTTATGGAAGGAGGTAGACAAAACTGAATTCAGCATTTCATTGATTTACACCCCTTTACATTTGTTCTTTTGTGGTTTTGTTCAGTGGCATTTGCTAAGCGTTTGTTCCAGGAAAGCATTTGGGACAAATATTTATGTAGAATGATAGAAATAATACAAGAGAAAAAATCATGCATGTTAGGAGTGGTACTCTATTTCCAAGGAGGAAGATGCTATTTATAACTAAGAATCTATAGGAAACTTTAAAGACTACAAAATCTGTAAGCTGATGAAACCTCAGTCTTGCAGATATGGTGAAGACACTTTTCCACACGTGGAACTTCAACGTTTGGAAATGGAATAAGTGACTGTGTATGATAACATCTGCCAGGTTTTTACTGAAACTGGTATGTAGTGTATCTGGAGGGAAATAATAGGAAATGGGAAAACTAAGGTGGCACCATATGATAGGGGACCTAGTATATCAAGAAGAGAAATTTGGGAATTTTTATGGGTAATGAGAATTCAGTCTAAAAATTATGGAAGGCTTATTGTCAGAAAAAAAAATGTTCAGAGTAATAAGACTGTTTACCAATTACTGCAATAATTAGGTCCAAAGTAAAGCATTTCCAAATTAGGTAAGTCCTTTTTATTTGCACTGAATCAGACTTCACTAACTGAATATCAAACACATGGCAGGTTTACAATTTATTTAATAGTAGCACATAAGCATACAGCAGTTGAAAGAAACCAATGGTGGTTTAGAAAATGCCTGTATTTATGTTTTGAAATGTATTTATAAATAATAACTTAGCACTCCATTAAGAATACATAAAAGCATATTTTGACAGAGGGTAAAGGAAAGGAACCAGAGCCTGGATAAGCGAAGGGCTGAACTGGATTAAACAACAAGTCAGAGCCTATTAGTATATAGTAGTCCACATTCTGTTGTGAGGCAAGTGTAATAAAAATGTGCTCTCGGTTTGTGCCAGCTGCTGAGTCGCCTGGATGGGTTATTATCAAAGAAAAGATGACCTTCTTCACTGTATCTTGTTCTAGTTACTATTGCCACATAACAAATTACTCCAAAACTGAGGGTGTGAAACAACCACTGTTGAATTTTGCTCATGGTTTTGTGGTTCAGGAACTCAGGAAGGGTGCGAGTGGGAGTTCTCGCCTGGGATGCCTCACACCCGTAGCGGTTAGGTGTGGTCTAGGCTGCCGTTATCTGGAGGTTTGACTGGGCTGCACATCTGAGAGGCTTGCTCAGATGGCCGGCAGCTGGTGCTGTCAACCAGACACCTGCGTGTGACCTCTTCAGTTTGGTCGTCTTAAAATAACCAGACTTATTTGGCGATTGGCTTTCCCCTGAGCAAGCATCCTAAGAGAATCAGGGGAAGCTGCGTGGCCTTCTCTGACCTTGGAATTCACCCAGTATGGCCGCCTTTATACCCTATTGATGGAAGCAGTTACAGCCACCCAGACACAGGAGAGGGAATATAAAGCCCAGTGCCTATTGGGAACAGTGTTAAAGGATTTGTGGCTATTTAATCTGCCACAGTTCTCCTCTTGACCAGACAAAACTGATTACGTACTGAGTAGATTTAGTTTAAATATTTTGAAGTAAAAAAGCCACAATTGATTTCTTTACAGTAACAGTTCTTTGAAATATAGATTTTTCAATAGTTTGTACCTAGTGGTAAGTAAAATCAGAAATATAGTCATATTTTATTGAGTCTAAGATGCAGTCAATTTTATGACACAATATTATTTTGTTTATTACCAAGAAAGAAAGCAATCACACATAACTTTTTATTTGAGACTAATTCCATGGTGCTGATGTACGAAAAAATATTATTAGAATTGATAAAACAATATTTCTAAGTTTCAGAACTATATCTGTGAACTCTTTTTTTTTGAGATATAATTCACCTACCATGAAACTGACCCTTTTAGAGTGTACAATTCAATTGTTTTAGTATATTCACAAGATTGAACAGCCATCAAAACTACCCAATTCCAAGACATTTTTGTCACCCTCACCCCCCAAAAAACATACCCATTAGCAGTCACTTCCCATTTCCTTCTCCTTCCAGCCCCTAGCAAGCGATAATCTACTTTCTGTCTCTCTGGATTTGCTTTTCTGGGTTTTCCATGTAAATTGACTCATATAATATGTAGCCTTTTCTGTCTGGCTTCTTTCACTTACCATAATGTTTCAAGGTTCATTCATGTTGTAGCATGTGTCTGTGTACTCTCATGGTCTTCATTATCAATTCTTCCATTAGGAAACAGTCCTCATTATATAAGTGTAGAATACAATAATGAATAAGATGATATGCACATGAGCATATTCAGTAATTGCTCACAAAGCTTAATGTGAGTGGAAAGATAAGAAGGAATTAACCTATGTGGCAAAAATAGAGAAGTGAAATAGTAGATAGTTTGATTCCACATAGTAGGAGAAATTTTCTTCTATTAATCAAATGAAGGGAAGAAGAGAAGTGAATGCAGGGTATGCTTCCCTAAAGTGGTATAGGAAGCACCAGCATGATTTCAGGTTTCATGTGGATGACCATTTTAAAATGTCAATAGTTCTATATTAATGTGTCATAGAAAAAAATTAACACATCAAATTGGTGACTTTACGGTTCTGTTCCTTAGGATTAGGCAACTATAATAAGGAGTTACTTTAAATTCAATTTAAGGAAAGATATTGTGTTAATAATAGATAGGGCCAAAATCATAAAGAGAAGAAGGTATTAAATGCAAATATATCAGTAAGGGTCCTTCAGAGGAACAGATCCAATAGCGTATGTGTGTGTGTTTGTGTATATTTTTAAGTAATTAGCTCTTGTGATTGTAAGTCCAAAATCTATAAAGCAGGCCAGCAGGCTAGAAACTTAGGCAGGATTTCTGCATGACAAACTTGAGGTAGAATTCCTTCGTTGGGGAAACTTCAGTTTTTTACTCTTAGGACCTTCCACTGATTGGGCTGAGGCCCACCCACCTTATCAAGAATAATCTCCTTTATTTAAGTCAACTGATCATAAATGTTGATCACATCTATGAAAGACCTTCACAGCAACATCCAGACTAGCATTTGACCAAATAACTGGGCACTGTAGCCCAGCCAGATTTACATTATAGTTAACCATTGTGAGAAACAGTCATAGATCATAGGGAGTTTGGGTTTAATGTTGAATTGCATGTACTGGTAGATCATAAGGTGGGAATATTCAGCAGAGTTTTAGGAATGAAAGCAATTTATGAGCCATCAGTCTGCCTTCACATGCTCACCCATTTTTTTAATTCATAAAATCATTTAGTCTGGAAATTTTCCTTCATATAGTTGCATGTCCTATTGTTAAGGGAAGAAGTATTTCAAGGCCTTTCCGATTAGGTTCATTTCACATAGCTCTGTTGTGGCATTACATTGTAAGCATCCACCATAAAGATTTGTATTCAGATGAAAGCAAAGAGAACGAAAAATACACAAGCAGCAGTCTTGCAATTATGTTACATAAAATTATTAGTCAATATAGAAAATTGTTAGTGGGAAACTGCCCATCATGCATAAAAATAATTTTGATTTTGACATACAGAGTTTAATGTAGGAATGATTGTAGGGAGACCACATTATTATTTTTTCCCTTAATTATTAAAGCACATTTGAATTTGTTTTAAAGAAAGTGATTTCTTTATGAATTTGAGTGTTTCCAGTCAAGAGAAAACTTGTTTTGGCTCTGTGACAAAGTCCATTTTGCAATGCTTACTGTGAACTGTAAAATTGTTAGAACAAGAAATAACCATTAATTATGTCCATTTTTTCCTCTCGAACATAACTAAAAAAATAGTGAGGTATTTTCCTGCAAACTGAAGTCTGTGCTGTAGGCATATTCAGGTAATTTGTGGGCTTAGGTCTTCCCTTAAATATGGAAATACTTGTAGCTCTCATTTTTGGTGTACACAATTGTTTATTCTGCTAATTCTCAATATACTGATAAATGTGTTCTATTAAAAGATCACAAACATGTTACCTCCCAGTTTCTGTGTTAGATGGTTTCTTGCGAATTTTAAGCTAGATACAATCAATATTTAATCACGACACATCTTCCAAGAGTTCAAAGAATACTAGAATACTACATTGACTGTTCAGTGTGACTAATTTGCATAAATCTATTGCAAATCAATGTTCAGCAGTATTTTAGGAACTGTTAACCTAGCTTTCAGGATAAAATTCAAGCTCTTTAGTATGGCATATCTAGTTGACCTACTTTTGGAATGCCCGTTCTAACTCAGAGCCGCCCAGAAGGGAAATTAATTTTGCCCCTTGACCTCTCTTTGTACTCTGTGATTCTGCACCCTCTAGCATAGCACAGAGGGTGAAGGACGGATCTGCTCTAACAGTAGATCTAACTGTGAGACCAAGCAGTTGCAGTCCGTTTGTGTAGGGTGCCAACCTGTGAGGGCTGGCAGACATGTTAGTTCATGAGTAAATATGAAAAGGTGGTCCTGAGAGTGGAGAGAGAGGGGAGAGGAGAGGGCCATCTGGGTTCCCAGAGAAAGTGAGTCCACTTCCTGCTGGGCCTGTTGAGAAGACAGCTGCCCTTTGCTTGACTTGCTTCGATGAGATCCTTCGCTCTCACTGGGAACATATAAAACTCTTTATGCTTTTGTCTTGACCTGTCTTCTTAGCCTCATTTACCAATGTTACTTCTAGCCTGCCTCCACCTACCCTGCTGCCTCAGTGGTTTCTCAGTGAATCTTTTTCTTTCAACCCTACCTGCCACTACATATGGAAGGGTGCCTTCAGTGCAAAGATGATGTAGGAAAGTCAGATCTAAATTCACTTCCAGACCCTGCGTTTTGTAGGCTGTGGGATCTTATGCACATTACTTCAACCTCAGATTTCTCACATCTAAAGTGGAAAAAATAGTACTTAACTTGGAGCGTTCGCAGGACTTTTAAATGAGATATTATCCTCATGGCCCCCATAATCATGCACAACATTTTGATCAGCAGCGGCTTCTAGCCCCATTTTTGTCTTTTTGAGACAGATTCCAATTCCAGTTCAGTCATTCCTGGCTTTAGTCTCCAGAGTAATTCATTCTTTCCTCCTGGTTCCTTAAAAATCCAATTATAAATATTTTATACACTTAGTTACATCATAATTATCTGTTCACAGATTTCTCCAAAATTAAAATACCAACATTTTCTGGTTTTCTGAAGGTGTAGGTAATAAAGTTGCAGTGCACAGGGGTGGAGCTGGTTCAGTCAGAGACACATGCTCTGAGAAAGTGATGCTTGCACTGAGAGCCAAGGATTGAGTAGTGGTAAAGGATGAAGAGAATAGTATCCCAGGCAAAATACATGGAAATACAGGGAAAACATGTGCAAAGAAGGAACATAGTGAAGATAAGTCTCTGGAATCAGGCTAACACGGTTGAGATGCGGACATTGACCTCAGGAGGGGTGTGGCCTTACAGTGTTTGTTTACACAATGTTTGTTTCACTGTAAAAGTAATACTGATAGTACCGCTGATGGAGTACTTCTTACATGGAGGCACTCTTTGAGGCCTTCAATATATTAACTTACACAATTGTCAGTAGCCCTCCACAGTGAATGCCATTATAATCCCAATTCAGAAGGGGAAACTGAAGCAGCAGTAGATAAAGTGACTCCCATAATATTTATATTCAGTGAATTGTGGAGACTGGATGCAAATGAACACAGTCATGTTCCAGTCTGGCTGAGGAGTGGAGAACTCTTTGAAAGAGGCCTGAGGGACGCTGGTGGACTAGTTAGGCAGTTAAATGCAGATGTCTGAATGAGGGATGATGGTAGGTTACACTAGAAGAATTAGAGAGCGTTATTTTTTGAAAGGAAATTTTTAATTTAACCAGGACATCTTGAAGTGAAGGCTTTGAGGTAGAAGGAAGGTTTAAAATTGCTATCAGAAGTTGTCATTTTGGTGATTGCAACATTTCAGGGCCAAATATGCCCTGAAATGTAACTCTTTGAGGGAAATAACTGCTAGCTCCTACAGTATATGTGCTTAAAATATGGGGTTAAATGAAAAGGCAATTCACCTTATCTCTAAGTAGGGTCTGATTGATGTTATGAACAACCAGGTTTGGGGGGAATCTTAATTAGCTGCTACAAATGAACTAGTAAGATCAAGTCCAATCCCATGTTAGATGTTTGAGAAGCTTTGCATTAATACGGAAAATATGACTTTATATTCCAAAGATATAGTGGACACAATTATTAATTTATGAAAGTCAAAAGAGGATGTAAGAAGCCATGTTTGCATCATTCATTGGGAACATTTGTGTTTTGCAGATTAACTTTGTTGATAGAAGATGCTATAATGTTGACAATATGCTTTATGCTTATACCCCTATCTTTAATTTGTGATATTTTTGAAAAAAGCTCAACTGTAAAGACCTCTTTAATGCAGTTGGATGTTTAAGCCTAACAAACGTTCTCTGGAGATTTACTGAGCTTCTTCTTCAGATGAAAAAGAACTTTTGTAATCAATGGTCTCTGGAAAAACAAACCAAAATAAATTGTGCATTTTTATAGATATAATTAGGTAACCAAACACACTGAACTGGATACTATAGAGATAAACTAAGAACATCACTGATGTTTAAAAGGAAGTACAAGTATTATTTCTTAAATTAGACTATTTGCCATTTTTAGACTACCCAGAATTTAATGAAATAATCTGTTTTGAAGAAGAAAAAACAAACAGAAATCCACTGATTTTCTATTATAATTTCAGAAACAATCCAGAGATTTAAATTTTTTTCCTAATTTTAAGGAAAAGAAGGCCCCAAGAAAAGAGAGTGTCTTTGGATGACTGAAGTAGAGTTTAAACATTCCAGAAACATCTAACTGCATTTCCAAATGTTGAGCCTGGCTGGGTTTGGAATAATGCATTTTCTTTGACCACATGCCTAAAATAGGAACTGAGAGCCATAAAGCCCACTACCATTTTTTAGGTGTTGACACTGAGGCTGAGAAAAACTAAATAATTTTCTGTACTCATAAAAGTTACTAAAGTCAATAATCTTTCAATTAAATAAGTTGGTTTTAATTTTTTTCTTCTGCACATAAAGGCATTAGTATTCAATAAGTTATGATTGACTTGTTACTGCGTATTCCATCATTGTGGAATTAAATGTTCTTAAAGAAGTACAGTCCTTCATGGAAATACGTGTATTTTGAAATAATATATTTTAATCTGTGTGTTCAATAAAATAATTTCTCTTTCATGAAATAAAATGTGGAAGTAAGGATTTTAAAAATAGAAGAATACAGCCATACAGTTCTACCATCCAAAGACAGTAACACAATATTTTACTTTATCTTCAACCTGTTCGCCCCAACTTTTGTCACTGCACTTTGTATTATTTTAAGTTTGCTTATAGAGTTGTAATATAACATCTATATAAGGATAGTTTGTATGTCAAGTGACAGAAATTCAGCTCAAACATACTAAGGTATTTACAGGAACTACTGGACCATGTTGCTCTTCTGGCAAAGTTTGATCCAGCAACTCAAAAGAAGTCACCAAGAATTCAGTTTCTTTCCACATTTTTCTTCCTTTCTAAGCAAATGGCTTGTACACCTGTTTCTCCTTTCCCCCTCTCTCACTGAACAACTTGGTGGAGAATTTACCTACTGAAATAGCTGGCTGCAGTCAACTTGGTGGAGAATTTACCTACTGAAATAGCTGGCTGCAGTTGACTTATGGTTCAGTCTTGGTTTCTGACTTGATCTATGCATTTGTTTTCTGTGCTTACTTGGGTCCTCTTTGCCGCTATGTCCTAGAAATGGGAGGGAACAATTCCCAGTGAACCTGTCTTGCTGAGTCTGTTGCCTAATTTAAAACATTCAGTAATATCAGCTGTTCTTAGAAGAACAGAAATCATAGTTAGGAATGCAGTGATTTCACACTAAACTGTAGTTATGCAACACATAACTACACTTTAGTGTTCATCAATTTTTATTTTATACTGTATTTATCTTCAAAGAACAAATGAACCAAGTAAGTTGGATTTAAGATACACAGAACTGAATTTATTTAATATGCACTGTCTCATCTTTTGCTATTTAAATAATATAATTCCATCTTATGTAAACTACCTATGAAAAAAATCATATCCTTCCCAATATCGTATCTTTGCCTGTTTGTTCAAATTCAAAGGATGCAAAATGGTTCAACCACTCTGGAAAACATTTTGGCAGTTAATTATGAAGTGAAACATACTATTGCCATATGACCTCACAAGCTCACTTCTAGGAAATTAAAGAAATGAAGGTTATGTTCAAATATAAACTTGCACAGTAATGTTTATAGCAGCACGGTTGCCCCAAATTGGAAACAATCCAAATGTCGTTCAGTGGGTAGATGGATAAAAACTATGGTGTATGCATACAATGGAATGCTATTCAGCAACAAAAAGAAACAAACTATTTACATAATACAATCTGGATGAATCTCCAGAGGCATTATTCTAAGTGACAATAGCCAGATTAAATATTCTGTGTTTCCATTTATGACATTCTGAAAGTGCAAGGGACAGATGAAAGATTGTTAGAGGCTGGCAGTGCAGGTAGGAGGTTGGCAGTGGTGATTAAAGGGGCAACATGGGGGAATTATTGGTGGTGTTGGGATGGTTTTGTGATGGTGGCTACAAGAATCTTCGCATTTTTTTGAAACTCATAAAACTGTACACCAAAAAAGTGAATACTAGTAGATGTAAAAAAAAGCCAAGTTATCAGTGAACAAACTTTCACTACTTCTATCACATACAAATAAAATAAATATATAATAACACTTGTGACTCCTATCTGTTAACATTTCCCAAAGCTCTGAAACCTAGCATGACATCATGCTTCATTTTCCAATTAAATGGTGCTTTTGATTTTTATGTGACACGTACGAAAGACTTGGGGAATTTAAGGAAGGAGAAAATCAGTTCAGATACTATGTCGGGATAAGTTAACATTTTTCTGTTAAGCGTTACAGAGAAGGATATGTGGCAACAATGATGTAATCTCTGCATGACATACAGAGGTTTATGGGACTAGCCTAAATGGAAAATTATTAAAGTCTTTGCACTTGGTTACAAAAAAAAGAGACAGTTATGTAAGAGATCTGGATCACCTCCTAGGAGATACAGGACTGAATTGTTGGATGCTGTCCACCTGTAAAAATTGAATTTCCCAAATGATTCTGTAGTGCTTATTCAGCTCAAAAATACAGGTTTTTTTCATTCCACTTATTTTTTATGTCTTTTCATGGCCAGAAATAAGGATGGTATTAAGGCTAGTGCTGCGGCCTAGTTCTGTGTTCACTTGCTTCTTTAAATTAGAGAGAGCATGCCCATTCTATACTGGTCCCCAAGTTCCTGTGGGTAATGCTTTGTGGCATTAGTCTGACTTTCATACAGGACCTCCTTTTCCCTTTGGAGCACCTTGAAACTTCCTGGAAGAGAGCATGTAGAGCTTTTATAGAAACTAAGTTCCGTCTGGGTACGTCATTGCGACTACTGTCAATTTAAATTCAAACTTGTCCTAGGAAAACATTAATTAAACCGTTCCATCAAGCAGTGCCTATATTGGTAGCCTGAGCACCAGAAGGAATTTTAGCCACATTTGCTTTTGAGGATATAATTATTTACAGGTTATGCATGATTCTTTGGCTAAACAATAGTACTACAGAAGATCTTCAGCTTGGCCTCATCCTTTAATTATGCACCTGTGATTTCAATGCACTTGTTTAAGCATTGTGGAAATGTCATTTGTTCAATCAGCAAACGTGTACTTTTGCCTGTCCTGAATCAGACATAACTTAGAATATTCAAAGATGCTTTGCCTGTGTGTTATGGAGAAGGAGATAGGAAAAGATAAAGAAAAAAAGAGAAGTGGATATCAAATGCGTTTGATAAAATCTGGATTAAGGAAACAAACAGGATTCCTCCCAGGGTGAAGGCTGAGAACTCGTAATATACATATATGTGCTATGACCTTGCGAGGATGAAATCTAATGTGTGCTCGTTTCCAAACCTCTCTGGCTTTAAACCTCTCTCACTCTTAATTTTTCCCAGACAACTTTATAGTCTTAGTGTTCTGCTCTGCACACTTTATAAGATGCTTGCTTGGATGATAGTAAAAAAAAAAAAAAAAAAAGATCATCTTTCATGTCTTAATTATTTAATATTGATTATTATCAACCATGTTGCATATTGCCTTAGAGCCAGAAAAATTGTAAGCAGTGACCGCAGTGCTATTTGCCATATTGTTGGTAAAATATAGCCTTGTATTTCTGAATTATGTTTTTCAAATTGGAATGTAGCAGTGCCAGTGGTAATCCCCAGACTATTTTAGGATTCTGGAAATCGTATAGATACCAATTTGTTTTAATTTTTGGAAGAGCTAGATAATGAAGGCAGCTTTGCTATGTGGTAAATTATTTTCTATGCTTGGGTAAAAATTGTCAATTAAAAATGACAGATTTGCAGTCAGAATTTGGTGAGAATGGCATGTGCACTGCATAAGTATGTTCCCTCCCCTAACTAAACTGAATATATGAATCATATAAATTATGTATGGGTTTTTAGTAATCTGAAGAGAAATCTTCAATGTAAATATATAAATACAGGTTTATTTGTGTAAATACAGTTTTCTTTCTGTTAATTATCCCATGTGTTTGGGATACATTTAGTGTCAGATATATAGTAAGTGCTCTTTGATGAGTGAGTTAACTTCTTAATTCCAGGTAAACACTTTATGCACATCATTAGAATCGTGTTCAAGTAAATAAATCACAATCAATCGAATGTTCATCTTTTCTGGGGGCTAGTGATATGTGGAACAATAACTCTCTTGTGATTCTGGGCAGTGGCAGCGAGCTGCAGCTCCCAGTCACCCACGTGGTCATGAGTCAACACCCGAAACGTTCACAACCATCTGTATTTCACTTTCAGTACAGTATTCAATAAATTACATGAGAGATTCAATACGTCTTTATAAAATAGGATTTGTGTTGGATGATTTTGCCCAACTGTAGGCAAGTGTAAACGTTCTGAGCACGTTTAAGGTGGGATAGCCTGAGCTATGATGTTCAGGAAGTTAGGTGCATTAAATGCATTCTTGACTTACGGTATTTGCAACTTATGATGGGTTTATCGATGGGTTCATGACAACATAACCCCACCATAAGTCAAAGAAGATCTGTATTTTTATTGAAAGTGAATTTAGAATACATAATTGGTTATATATTCATACATTCTTGGTATTCTTTATATTCTGGAAGGAGTTAAAACCTAATAGATCATTTGATTGAGCTGAAACTTAAAATTAATATTTAAATTTTCTCAATTTGACCAAAATGGCAATTTTCCCCTGAATCTTATATGTGGGGAAACACACACACACACACACACACACACACACACACACACACACACACACACACACACACAAAGATTAACTGTGGTTCTGAAAGGTTCATGACATTGTCGTGGCACTTATTTTTAGTCTATTTTTAAACAGCTTTTCTGAGATACAATTCACATACCATAAAATTCATCTTTTTAAAGTCGACAGTTCAGAGGTTTATATCATATTCATCCCACACAGAGTTGTACAACCATCACCACTATCTAATTTCAGAATTTTACATCACCCCCCCAAAAACCCCTCATATCCATCAGCAGCCTCTGCACTCCTACATCCCCCCATCCTCTGGCAAATACAAATCTATGTTTTGTGTTTATGGGTTTACCTTATCTGGACAATTTGTGTAATTCAAAATGTGGCCTTTTGTGTCTGGTTTCCTTAAATTAATATAGTGTTTTTGAGTTTCATCCATATTGTGGCATGGGTCGATACTACATAACGTTTTATACTTGAGTAACATTCTGTTATTTTAGATATACCAAATTTTGTTTATGTATTCATCAGTTGAAGGACATTTGGCCTGTGTCCACTTATGGGCTGTTATGAATAATACTTCTATGAACACTTAGGTACATGTCTTTGTAGGGCATATATTTTCAGTTTGTGGGGCATATACCTAGGAATGGATGTGCTGGGCCATACGGTAACTCTATGTTTACTACTTTGAAGAACTGCCAGATTGTTTTTCAAAGTGGATGCATAATTTTACAAGTCCATCAGCAAAGTTTGAGGGGACCAATTTCTTCGCATCCTCACAAACAGTTGTCACAGTCAATCTTTTAGGTATTAATCATTTATTGAACGTGAAGTGGTACCTCATTGTGTTTTTGATGTGCATTTCCTTAATGATGGATAATGTTTAGCATTTTTTCATGTGCTTATTGGTAACTTATGTATTTTTTGAGAAATGTTTATTCAAATCCTTTGCTAATTTTTATTTGGATTATTTTTCCATTTATTATGAGATTTTTTAATGTATTCTGGATGTAAGTCCCTTATCAAATATGTTTTCCAAATATTTCTATTTACTGAGTTATATTTTTAATCTTTAATATTATATCTTTTGAGGCACAAATGTTTTAATTTCAAAGTTCAATTTATGTATTTCTTTTGTAGCTGTCCTTTTACTGTTATTTCTAGTATACCATTGCCTAACCCAAAGTCACAAAGATTTACTCCTATATTTTCTTTTAAGAACTTTATTATTCTAGCTCTTACATGTCTATGATTTATTTTGAATTAACTTTTTATACGGTGTGAGGTTGGGTTCCACATTTATTCTTTTGCATGTGGATGTCTATTTTCCCTTCCCCAGCATCATTTGTTGAAAGAATTGTTCTTGCCTCCATTGAATTGTTCTATCCTCCATTGAATTGTTCTATCCTCCATTGAATTGTTGTATCCTCCATTGAAGCACCTTTGTTGAAAATCAGTTGATCATAAATGTGAGGATTTATTTCCAATCCTATTCCATTGAGATATATATTTTATATATACTATATACCTTTCCTTATGCCGGTACCCTAAGTCTTGATGATTGCAGCTTTGTATAAAGTTTTAAAATCAGGAATTGTGAGTCCTCCAACTTTACTCTTTTTTATTCCAAGATTGTTTTGTCTATTCTGGATGCCTTTCATTTCTGTATGAGTTTTAGGATCAACTTGTCAATTTATGCAAAAAGTCCAGCTGGGATTTTGATAGGGATCACACTGAATCTGGGGACTCTTGTCATCATAACAATATTAAGACTGCTGATTCATAAACATGGAATATCATTCCATTTCTTTAGGTCTTCTTACATTTTTTTTTAACAGTGATTTGTTGCCAAGTAGAAGACTTGTACTTTTTTGTTCAATTTATTTCTAAGTATTTTATTTTCAGTGGTATTTTAAGTGGTATTATTTTCTTAAATTTTCCATCTCTCTGCTTATATGTGTTCTTGAATGTTGTCCTTTTTTTCCCCATTAGAGCTCTTAGCAAATTAATTATAGCTATTTTAAATTCCTCATCTGATAATTCCAAAATCTCTGTCATCTCTAAGTCTGGTTCTAGTGCTTGGTTTGTCTCTTCAGACTGTTTTTTGTTTGTTTGTTTTAGCATGTATTAACATTTTTGGTTGAAAGTCAGGCATGATGTATTGGATAAGAAGAACTGAGGAAATTGGTCTCATACTAATATGAGATTTTATGCTCATCTAGCTAGGAGTTACGCTGTGTTTACTGTTTGCTGTATCTATGATGTTGGAGACTAAAATTTCCTCTAGTGTCCTTATTCTGGTCTCCCCTGTTGTTTTGGGTTTCCCTTCTTTAAATAGAGTCTGAGCCTTGAAGTTCTTTCAGCTCTAATTCCTTATTATTATTTAGGAGCCTTATTGATGTAGTGATAAGGAATGGGGAAGCATTCTATCATCCCATTATCAGGTCTCAAACCCTTAGTGAATCTATATACCTGGGCTGAGACCTTCACAAATACTTCTTAGCATAACCCCTTTCTCTCTGGTGAGACAGAAAGTCTAGAGTGGGATAGAGTTGGTCTTTCATTTCCCAAAGTTTGGTTAGGCTTTAGTAAAAATCAAGTTAGTTAAGCTCTGGTAAAATAATTTTCCTTGACGACATGCTTTTGTTAAGTGTATCTGAGTATATTTCAAAATATTGCACAAGTGGATATTTCTCCCATCTTCACTTTGAGAATATGGTGGGGCTCCTGAAAGTAAAACTCATGAAAGTGTGAGGGAACCACCTAAGGCTGGGCCATTGGGAGTTTTTATTTCTCAGTCTAGTTCCAGCTCCATCTCCACCAATGAGTCAATTCCCCTTTATTTGTTTATAACAGTTGCTAGTTCCAGCAGTGACTTCTTCTCCTAGTATGCTGTGATTCTCTGTAATCGACCGTCTCTCCAATTTTTATGGTGGCCGTTCGCTCTGTGACCTCTATTCTCTGATGGGTCTAAGAAGAGTTATTGGCATTCAGTTGTGAGGACAGAAGAGGGATGACAGCTTCTAAGCTCTTTACATGTTGGATTGGAAGATGGAAGTCCTCGATGGCATTACTTTCTTTATTTCATTTTCAGATTGTTCATTGCTACTGTATAGAAATACAGCTGATTCTTGTATACTAGCATTGTATCCTACAAATTTGCTGAGTTCTTTTTATTAATTCTAATAGGGTTTTGTGGATTCTTTAGGATTTTATATATACAAGATCACACCATCTTCAAATAGTTTTACTTTTTCATTTCCAAACTATATAGCTTATTTAGTTTTTGCCTAATTGCCCAGGCTAGAACCTATCGTATAATGAATAGTAGAGGCGACATCTTGTCTTCGTATTTCTGATCTTAGGAGAAAAGTATTCTGTCTTTAACCATTAACTATGGTGGTGTGGGTTTTTCAGACTGCCCTTGTTTTTCAGTTTTTCAGACTGCCCTTGATCAGTCTGTAGAAGTTTTTCTTTATTCCTAGTTTGTTAAGAGTTTTTATCAGGAACTGATTTATATCAAATGCTTTCCCTATCACCATTGAAATGATTAGGTGTCTTTGACCTTTACTCTAGTAATATGATGTATTATATTGATTGATTTTGGATGTTAGGCCAACCTTAAATTTCTGAGATAAATACAACTTGTTCACATTGTATAATCCTCGTTACATATGCCCAGATTTCATGTCCTAGTATTTTGTTGAGATTTTTTATGTCTATATTCACGAAGAATATTGGCCCACAGATTTTGTTTTATGGGTTTGTTTTTGTTCTCTTCATTATATCTCTCCTTTGTTTTGGTATCCAGATAATACTAGCCTCACAGTATGAGTTGAAAAATGATCCTCCCTCACTTCTCCACTTCTTCCACTATCTCCTCCTCCTCCGTTTTTTTAAGGTTCTGTGAGGACTGGTATTAATCTTAAAACATTTGCTTTTCTTTGTGGGAAGTTTTAAAATGACTAAAATGACTAATTCACTTAGTTGTTATATATCTATTCAGATATTGTATTTCTTCTTGAGTCATTTTCTATAGCTTGTGAATTTGTAGGAATTGGTTTATTTCATCTAGGTTACCTATTTGTTGGCAAAAGTTGTTCATAGAATTTCTTATAATCCTTTTTATTTCTCTAAGGTCAGTAGTGTTGTCTCTTTTAATTCCTGAATTAGTGATTTGTATCTTCTCTCTTCTTTTTTTGATTAGCTTAGTTAAATTTTGTCAATTTTGTTCATCTTCTTGAAGAACCAACTTTCGGTTTTAAGGTTTTTTAATTTTTTTCTACACTCTAATCTCATTTCCAATCTGAGATTTATTATTTATTTGTTTCTGCTTATTTAACATGCTTTTATTTCCCTACTTTCTTAAGGTGGAAGTTTAGGTTACTGACTTGAGATCTTTCTTCTTTTTTAATATAGGCATTTACACTGATACATTTCTCACTAAGCACTATTTTAACTACATCTCATAATTGTTGGTATGTTGTGTTCTAATTTATCTCAAAATATTTTCTAATTTCCCATGTGATTTTTCCTTTGAACCATTGGGTGTTTAATTTCCACATATTTGTGAACTTCCTAAACGTTTGTCAGCTAATAGTTTTAATTTCATTCCATTATGATCAGACAGCATACCTTGTATGATTTCAATACTTTTAAATTCATTGATGATTAATTTATGTCCTAACATATGTCTATTCTAGAGAATGTTCCATGTACACTTGAAAAGAATGTTGGCTTTTGTTGAGTGGAATAATCTATAGAAGTCTGTTAGATCTAGTTTGTAGTGTTGTTCAAGTCTTATATTTTCTTATTGATCTTCTGCCTAGTTCCATTCATTATTGAAAGTAGGGGATTGACGTCTCTAACTTAGCGCTGAATCGTAAATTTCTCTCTTTAATTCTGACATTTTTGCTTCATTTATTTCAGGACACTGTTGTTCAGTGCATATATGTTTATAATTGTTATATAATACTGATAGATTAAAGATTTACCATTATACATTTCACTCTTTTTCTTGAGTAATGAGTTTTGTCTTAAAGTCTCTTTTGACTGTTGTTAGTATGTGTGTGTTTATTTTTAGTGGTTGCTCTTAAGATTATAATTAATATTTTAAAGCAATCTAGTTTGTGTTGGTATAAACTTAATTTCAAAGCTCAGCTTCTCACCTCCTTTTGCTATTATTGTCATACAAATTACATATTTTACATTAGTCCATCAACACAGTTCTATAATCATTGTTTGATGCAGTTTTTAAATTAGGTAGGAGAACAAAAGAATTACCAAAAAAAAGTTCTTGTGTACTGTTTTTGATATCTACCTGTGTAGTTTCTTTAATACTGTATTTCTTTGTTTGAGTTTGTGTTCAGTGTCTTTTTTTTTCAGGCTGAAGGACTTTATTTATTCATCATCAATCTGTTAGATACCCCTTATTTATTATAAAGCAGGTCAACTAGCAATGATATCTTTTAGGTTTTTGTTTTTGTGGAATGTCTTAATTTCTCCTTAATTTTTTAATGGCCATATGGATGGTTATAGAATTTTTGGTTGGCAGTCTTTTCTTTGAGCACTTTGAGTATATCATCCCACTCTTTATGGTTCTCATGATTAACTATTAATTTTAAGATCCCTTGTGAATGATGGTTCATTTTTTTTTCTTATTACATTCTCTTCGTCTTTGGCTTTTAACAGTGATACATCAAGGTACGAATCTCTTTATGTGTCTCCTACTTGGCGGGTTTTGAGCTTCTGGAAGTGTAAACTGATGTTTTTCATCACATTTGGAACGTTTCAGTTATTATATCTTCAAATATTCTTTTTGCTACATTCTTTGAGTCCTCTGTTCCTAGGGCTTTCATTCATTATGCATATATTCGTGTGCTTCATGGTGTCCCATGGGTCTCTGATGCTCTGTTCATTTTTCTTTATTCTTTTTTCTTTCTGTTCCTCAGACTGGATAATCATCAATGGATTTATCTTCAAGTTTGTTGATTCTTTCTTCTTACAGTTCAAATATGCTATTGTCCCCCTGTAGTGAATTTTTCATTTCAGGTATTTTCGTTTTTAACTCCAGAATATCTATTTGGTTCCTTTTTATAATTTCTATTATAATTTACTATTAATAATCTTCTCAGCTTGGGGAAATCATTCTCATACTTTGCTTTATTTCTTTAGGCATGCTTTTCTTTAGTTCTTTCAGCATATTTATGATAGCTCATTCAGTGTCTTAGTGATTCCAATATCTGGTCCTCCTCAGGGAGAGTTTCTATTGAGCCACACCCTCACCCATGTTTTGGCCATACTTTCTTGTTTTAGTGTGTATCTAAAACCAAAATGAAACAAAACAAAAAACACTAGACATTTTGAACAATATAGCAGTCCTGTAAATCTAATCCCCTTCCTTTTAGCTTTTGTTGTTGCTACTTTTTCTTATTGTTTTTGCTGTTGTTCATGTTTGCTTTTTATTGGCTTTTGTAGACTAATTCTTTATAGTCTGTATTTTTTTTTTTTATCTTGTGTGGCCCCTGAATTCTGGATTTATTTATTGGTCACATAATTATTGGATTATTGATTTCCTTACATTCCTTGCACCAGTACATTTCCCACCCTAAGCCATAAGCTTCTGTGTTTGTGTTGGGGTATGCCTTAAAGATACGTCTGTTTACAAATCTGCTTTAGCCTTCACTTCTTATTTGTGCAAAAGATCAAAAAAATCAGCCAAGATGAGAGGTTAGGTCTTAGATCTTTCCTGGTTATGTACGCAGCCCTATATGTGCGTGTCTAAATCCCCAAGAATATGTTGGAGGTTTTCAAAGTCTCCCACTTTGAGCTTCCCCATATTTAAGTGTTTGGGCTAGCCTTTTGTTTGCTCCAACTTGTATCACTATCTCAGAAAATTGTCATTTAAATAATTGTTTCTGATTGTTTTCAACAAATACCCAGTGAATAGGGTTTCTCAGTATATAAACTCTGAGTCAGGGAAAATAAAGACCAACCTTATGAATGGAGCTTTTCCGCGAAGAAAAGCCAGAGAGGTCAAATAATGACAATTCTATGGGTTTGGAGCTTTTGCGGAGAGCTCCAAGCCCCTTCAGCCCCTTCCAATGTCTCTGGTGTTGATGTTTTCACAGTTACCATAGTTTTGAGCCTGCTTATTTTCAAGGCTACCATGTAGCTGAAGAGAGGGAAATGGGAATAGAATAAATTAAAACACCACAAAGTTCACTGTTGTTACCAATACTTGTTTATTTTTCTTTTTTTAACATAATTTATTTATTTTTGGCTGCATTGGGTCTTTGTTGCTACACATGGGCTTTCTCTAGTTGTGGCGAGTGGGGGCTACTCTTCATTGTGGTGTGCGGGCTTCTCATTGCGGTGGCTTCTCTTTGTTGTGGGGCACGGGCTTTAGATGCACAGGCTTCAGTTGTTGTGGCACACGGGCTCAGTAGTTGTGGCGTGCAGGCTCTGTAGTTGTGGCACACAGGCTCAGTAGTTGTGGCACATGGGCTTAATAGCTCTGTGGCATGTGGGATATTCCCAGACCAGGGCCCAAACCTGTGTCCCCTGCCTTGGCAGGCGGATTCTTAACCACTGTGCCACCAGGGAAGTCCCTGTTTATTTGTCTTGAATAAAAAATTTTCTAGCATTTCTGCAAGCCATTAGTTGATTTCTAGAGTTACAAAAAACTTGATTTTCCAGTGTTTTCATACCTTTTAAGAAGGAGTAGATTTCCAGATATCCTTACTCCACCATACTGGAAGTGCTTCTAAGACTTCATTACCTTGATACCAGCAATCAAGCTGCATTTATAAAAGTGAAATAATTTTTGACCTACATGCAAATCTTAGTTAAATTAAAACATTAAAAAAATACTAATATCTCTTCCTCTCTGACATAATCATTTTAGTATACTGGTATTTATCTTTCTGGTCAAAATGTAATGGGTATTTTTAAAAAGAAATAATAGACAATACATATTATTCTACAACTTGGATTTTTTACATAACAATCATGGACATTCCTCCAGGGATAAATACATTTACCTATATGTATCTCCATATCAAACTCATTCTTCTAATCCCTCCCATAATTCCACAGAATGGATCTGTCATTTCTCTTGTGACCAGATATCTAGGTTTATAGTAATCTTTTTAAACCACTAAAAACAAAACAGCAAGTAGATTTACATACTACTGCTTTTATTCCTACAGGAACGATTCATTAGCATGGGAATGGTGAATCAAATACATTTGCCAGTTCATACTATGAAAAGTTCCTGAATCTAGTTTTATGCCTTTCTGTAAATCTGATGCTGAAAAAATGTATATCTTTTTAAAATAACATTGTTTTTGGCTAAAAATAAGAGAGACTATTTTCTTATTCATCTCCTTACTGACAGTTTACATTTCTGTTTCAGCCTTCATCTTCCTTACCTGTTCATATCTTACACTCACTTATGATTGACTAGCTTCCTTTTCCTTATCAATTTATAGAAGTGCTAAAAATATTACATAGTCTTTGTCACTACTTCCTTTCCCTTACAGCTTCTCAAATTTCAATCCTGATTTAGATTCTGTAATCCATTCCAGGTTTATACAGAAATCTCATACATATGCTTCTTATGTATTTGATATTTTACTTTTAAATAAAATTATATATTTAGAACTTAGCTTTGTATGTGGTTTGTAGTGGAATTCTAAGCTTTGTTTTCTTTTAGATACCTAGCCAATTATACCCACACTATTTATTAAATATTTTCCACTCTACTGAAACATTACTTTTTTGTACATTAAGTTCTAATATGCATTTGTGTTTATTTCTGGTAATTTTTCTTCCCTTCCTCTTTTGTTCTCTTCTCTTGTGATTTGATGGCTATCTTTAGAGTTGTGTTTGGATTGCTTTTTCTTTTCTGTGTGTATATCTGTTGTAAATTTTTGGTTTACGGTTACCGTGAGGTCTTGATATAACAATCTATATATATACAAGATTGTTTTAAGTTGCTGGCCTCTTAATTTCGAATGCTTTTCCGATATCCTGCATTTGTACTCTCCTCATGATTGCTTGTTTTGATATCATATTTTTGTGTGGATGATTTCGTACCTTTACTATATGTTTGCCTTTACCGGTGAACTTTCCCATTTGTAATTTCCTTGTTCCTGGTTGTGTTTATTTCTGAAATTTCTTTTTGTTTCTTCAGGACTATTAGTCTATTTCTGTGTCAATATGCTATTTTGATTGTACTTGCTCTATGTTTTAAAATCCAGAAAGAAAGGGTGTTTTTCATTTTTATTCTTAAGATTTTCTTGCCTGCTCACGGGTATTTGTTCTTCCATATACATTCTAAAGTCATTTCTTGGGTTTCTTTTTAAATTGAGATTCTGTTTAAAATTGCATTACTCTTATATACTAATATGGGAAAATGATTAATGATATGATGTCTTCTTTGGAAATATGGAATATTCTCTATTTGCTCATTTTTTATAATTTTATATATATATATATATATATATATATATATATACACATATATATATATATTTTTTTTTTTTTTTTTCTTCCCCCGGCGGTACTTGGGCCTCTCACTGTTGTGGCCGCTCCCATTGCGGAGCACAGGCTCCGGACACGCAGGCTCAGCGGCCATGGCTCACGGGCGCAGCCGCTTTGCGGCATGTGGGATCTTCCCGGACTGGGGCACGAACCCGTGTCCCCTGCATCGGCAGGCGGACTCTCAACTACTGCGCCACCAGGGAAGCCCTAATATATTTTATCATTTAAAAATTATGTTCAACTTTTTAAATTAAATTTATTCTTATTTTTTTGAGAGCAGAATCACTATTTTAAATGAAGTTTCCTTCGCTATATATAATTTACACAATTTACCAAATTCTCGTAGGAATTTTAAAACTCTTTAGTAATCTCTGGGTTTTTCTAGGTGAATTATAATATCTATAAAGAAAATTTACTCGTCCTATGAGATATTCTTATTAATTTACCTGTCCTGTTGTATTAAAATTCTTAAGGCAATACTAAGTGTTAACTGAGAGTTGGCATCTCTGCCCTGTTTGTCATGTTAGAGTTTTATTAAATTTCTGTTTTACCCTGTTTTAATTAAAGACAATTTCTAATTTTATCAGTTGCCTATTGGTTGTTCTTGCTTAATATGTTTACTTACCTAATTTTGGCTTTAGATTTCACAAGGTTGAATCAACCTTGTGTGCTTGGAATAAGATATATTTTGTCATGGTGTTATATTCTTTTGATACACTAGTGGATTCACTTTGCATGTATTTTATTTTGTATTTGGTGTTCGTGTATACAAGGAATTGGTATATGGTTTTTTTGTATTATGTTTATTTAGTTTTGGATATGAGGGATTTATTTTTATGTTTCATAAAGTAATTTTCACAGCTTTGTGTATTCAGTTGTTTCATATTATTTACATAAATAGATGTAATCTCTCATATTAAGGTTAGTAGAATGCATCTGGAAAACCTTCCGGGTCATGAGCCACTTTATAATGGCAGATAGTTTTAATTCTATTTCTCATCTTTTCTATGATCATTGGGCTCTTCAGGTTCTCTACCTTTTGGCAGTCAATTTGGGAACACTATAATCTGTTGAGAATCATTTTCTTCCTCTAGATTTTCTAAATTTATGCTACCAAATTTGCCCATACAGTTTTTGTAATTTTTATAAATATCTCCTCTATGCATCTTGTTACATCTCTTTTAACATACATAATACACATTTTTGCTTCTTCCATTTAAAAAAAATCAATCTGTCTAGGAGTTTACCTGTTTCATTATTTTCTCAAACAGTCCCCTTTCAGTTTTATTTTATTTTATGCTATAATCTTGGCTTTTTATTTCATTAATGATAGTTTTTCGTTTCCTAATTATCCTTCCTGTTTTACTATGTTTTATTTTAATGCTTTCTGTGTCTCAGAGGTTTTAGAGTGAAACATGTTCATTAAAATAATTGGGATTTAGAGGCAATTATGTGTGACCGATATCTTTATCTGTAATCTTGCTCAGAAATAACTTTATGGAATTTTTGTGGAGATGCTATCTTTTCCCTAAATGCTTGAATCAGCTTTGAACCAATGAAATCCACTTACCTTAATCCAGATGACTGCAAGAGGATAGTTCCCTCGGCAAATGATTGTAATTATTGCATCTGCAGTTATAGAATTAATGTGGTAAACACTTAACACAAGAGATCATATATTAGCTTGCAGTAAGCAATTTGGTTTTCCATATTGTCTCCCGCTAATTATTAAGCCTCTGTTGCAAATGTATTTTAAATTTCAAGAGTGATTAAAGTGGCATTTTTATTGTTTACTGTGGTCATTGCTGACTAGAGTAAATTGCTTGCTGACTCAGCTTAAATACAGAACGTGCATACATATTCTGGATTTCTTCCCAGAAAGGAATGTGACTTCAGGTCATATAAATGCAGAACAAGTCCCTTTGGATTTAGAAATTTGTGAATTTCCTTAGGCACAGCAGATTAGCAGTTAATCTTTCTTCCTTAGCAAGGTTTAAGCCTGGGGCAATTTTGTAGACTCTCAGAATTGTTATTTTTATCTGGACACTGGTTATTTTGCTGGAGACCAAGAAATAAGGATGACAAAAGAATGCTTGGCTGGCATTAAGGAGAGGAATAGATGAGAATTTTAAAAAACAAAAGAATAAATTATATAAGGTTTATCTTATTGAATATTTGCGCATCTGATAGTCAGGTGGAAGCAATAAACCATTAATGCACATGGAAAGGTTTTCAGAGAAAATGGTGTTGGTAGCAGATTCCTCTCAAGGTACCTGTGGTTGAAGGAGAATGATTTGTTAGTCACTGGACTGCAGTAGAAACAATACTGGATTTGGTGTCAAATCTAGGCCCTGCTATTTAGTATTTCTGTGAACTTGATAGTCCCTTAGCCTCTCTGAACATCCAATTCCACAGGTATAAAATGTTTTATAAATGTCAGGGGACAGTTGATTGACTCTCATGGTTCTGCAGGGAAAATGAGCAGGTCTTAACTTCAGTGAAACTGGGTGTCCTAATACCATGTGATTTGGAGGAGGATCCTGGCAAGACTTTATCAAGAAGA
Organism: Stenella coeruleoalba; assembly: GCF_951394435.1. Taxonomy (NCBI): domain Eukaryota; kingdom Metazoa; phylum Chordata; class Mammalia; order Artiodactyla; family Delphinidae; genus Stenella; species Stenella coeruleoalba. The sequence goes on along the minus strand of NC_137162.1, from coordinate 51,970,067 downwards.
AATGATACTGTTGAAATGTCCATATTACCCAAAGTGATCTACATATTCAACACAATTACTATCAAAATTCCAATGTCATTCTTTATAAAAATAGAAAAAAACAATCCTAAAATTCACATGGGATCACAAAAGGCCATGAATAGCCAAAGTAATCTTGAGCAAGAAGAACATGCTAGAGCCATCACACTTTTTGATTTCAAAGTAGCACAGTAGAAAAAAAAGACATGGGGAAAGCCTCTTGATGTTGGTCTTGACAGTGATTTTTTGCATATGACACGAAAGCAAAGACAGCAAAAGCAAAAAATAGACAAGTAGGATTGCATCAAACTAAAAAGCAAAAGAAATGATTAACAGCAAAAGAAATGATTAACAGAGTGAAAAGGCAACCTATGGAATGAGAGAAAAAATTGGCAAACCATATGTCTGATAAGGGGTTAATATCCAAAATATTAAGGAACTCCTACAACTCGATAGCAAGAAAACAAAAAAAAAAGATTTGAAAATGATAAAAAAAAATGGGCAAATGACTTTAGACATTTCTCAAAAGAAGACATACAAGTGGTCAAGAGGTGTATGGAAAGGTGCTTAGCATCATTAATCATCAGGGAAATGCAAATCAAAACTACAGTGAGCTATCATCTCACATATTAGAATGACTGTTCACAAAAAGATGAAAGACGGGTGTTAGTGAGTATGTGGAGAAAAGGGAACCCTTGTACGCTGTCGGTGGGAATGTAAATTGGTACAGCCTTTATGGAAAACAGTATGGAATTTCCTCAAAAATAGAACTATCATATGATCCAGCAATTCCACTTCTGTGTATATATCCAGAGAAATTGTAAACAGGATCTTGAAGTGATAATCTTCACTCTCACGTTCGTTGCAGTATTATTCACAATAGCTAAGACATGGAAACAACCTAAATGTTGGTTAACAGATGAATGAATAAAGGAAAATGTGATACATATATATACATATATATACACACATGTATATCTGACATATACACATATACCTATAATGGAATATTATTCAGCCTTAGCAAAGAAGAAAATTCTGATGTTTGTGACATCACGGATAAACATGGAGGACATTATACTAAGTGAAATAAGTCAGACATAGGCAGATACTGCATGCTTTCACTTATATGTGGAATGTCAACCAGTCAGTCTCATAGAAGTGGAAGTAGAATGGTGGTTGCCAGTGGCTGAGGATGTAGTGAAAATGGGGAGAAGATGGTCAAGGGGCACAAAGTTTCAGTTATGCAAGATGAATTAGTTCTGGAGATCTAATGTACAGCGATGTGACTATAGTTAACAATATTGAATTGTATACTTGAAATTTGATAAAAGGGTAGATCTGAGGTGTTCTCATCATGAAAGAAAGAGATAATTACGTGAGGTAATTGATATGTTAATTAGCTTAATTATGGTGATTATTTCACCAGACCTATGTATACCAAAACATCAACTGTACGACTTAAATATAATTTTTGTTTGCCAATCTCAGTATAACTGGAGAGGGAAGAAGCATAAAATTCATAGTTTACAGCTCAATAAGTATTTAAATATAAAAATAGCCTATTTCTTTTTAAAAATAAAAATCAGTTAATAGTGTTAGTAAAAAAAAAGAAAGAAAGAAAAAAAGAGAGATTGAACTCAGTACCAGATGGAGAAAACCAAATGTGATGTTTTCATAACAGAAGAAAATGAAGAAAGGAATTAAGTTATTTTGGTATTTCTAAGCAAAAGGAAAGGCTTCACCATTTTCTCAGGATCACACACAGCCAATAGTCAGGACTGACCACACAATCCAATGAAGCTCTCATACTAAACTTTGAGGATATTTGCAAATTTCATCGAAGGATGCCTGGCATAAGAGTAGAGTTCTTATCCTTACAATATTCTTCTCTTTCCTAGTTGGAGAATTTAGCTCTAATACCTCTTATACTGGGATTGCTGTTGTCTTGTAGACAAATGACTCTCTTCTTTGGACCCCCATTTCCGCATTTGTAACAACATGGTGATGACACCTCCTTGTTAGTCAAAGTGAGAATGATATGAGATCATGTGTTTACATTCCCTAACCTGCTGCCAGCATTAGTACATGATTGATGCCTGTGAATTACCTTTTCTTGTCTACTTGTTACGTTTTTGTCAGGCATTCATTCAGCAAATACTGACACTGACTCAATGGTAGAGACAGTGCTAAATGCTACAATATGCAACAAGAACCTTTGTTTCAGAATTGTGGAGTGACAGGTGAGGTGTAGACATCAATCCAACAGTCATGTGAATAAATATAATTACAAACTGAAATGTGGGTTATGAAGAACTGATAGAAGATGCTAGGACCTGCTATTAGGAGCTAAGGATGGCTTCACAGAGAAATAACATTGAGCAGATCTCAAATGTTAGTATGCATTAACTTGGCAAAGGATGGGTATGGAGTAGAGAGAGGATTTCCAGGTAGGAGCAGTAGTAGGGCATAGGACTAGATTCAGGAGGGATCCTGGTAAATTTGAGTTGCTGAGGAACTTCAGGGTGGTTGGAATTCACAGAATTGGGAGGGTGGTGTAGCACAGTCTCCATGCTCTTTGGTTTTGCTGTGGTTTCAAAGCTCAGTGTTACCTGTTTAAAAAAAAAAAAAAATTGTCAGAGTCTTCAGATTATGAGGTTCAATAGCCAGAAGTCATTATATCGGAAACAGAGAAAAAAAGCATCACCAAGTATCAAAGATTTTATTTCTTTGTGAATTTCCTATGAAATCAGACATACCTAGGAGGGATGTGCATAGAAGTTGCTTCGAAGCAACGTCTAACAGGTGTATTTTTGCCAGCTGGATTTTGGTGTTCTAGGCTGAACGAGAAGTTGATAAAAATTAGGCTTAGTGTAGGTCTTTCTTCACAGGAAGACAAGTCACTAGAATAATAAATCAGCTGTGGAGCCTTCACCTGTTGAAATCTCTTTGACGTTTACATATCTCCCTGACATTTACATTGGAATACGATACTCAGAAAGTTGAGGGTATAGATTACAGGGTGAGCCTCAAACACCGTGTTTATAAACCTGAGAGGAGAGAGGTGTGGGGGCGGGAGAAAGAGAGAGAACTCCCCTTGGATAATATCTGTGATGTTCGGATTCAGTGGGTGCTCTTGGGTTTTCCCTCCTCTATGATATCCCACTTGACATATCACTACTACAAGTGATGAAGTGATGAATAACTTGGGATGAAACTACCAGCTTGGGTAAATTGAGTTGTCATTCATGTAATAAATATTTATTGGATAGCTCTATTGTTCTAAGTGGTTAAAAAAAAAGAATTATTATATTTCTTACCTTTAAGAGTTCATGATCCATTGAAATACTAGGCATACGAACAATTATAATTGTGTTGATTATGAGTTTTTGATAACATCCAATGCCATGCACTTTGATTAGTGACTTATACCCATTCTCTCATCAATCCTTTTAACAACCAGGTTTTAGGTAGGATCACCAAGACTCCAAGGTCTTTAGTAACTTGGCCAAGTATCCACAGTTCATAAGTGGCAAGCCTAGGATTAAACTTAGTTTTCTCTTCTCCTACAACTCATGCTCTTAACCACCACTCTGTATTATTTCAGAAGAATAATTATAGAAGCATATGCAAAAATTTAAGGGAGGCTCTAGGAAGGATTATGTGATTCTGACTGGAAAAACCAAATAGGCTTCAGGAAGAGGTGATGTCTGAGCTCTGGCTTACTGCTCTTGATCTGGGCCAATTGTCTTCAACTCCTGGAGGACCACTGTGATGTTAAAAATATAGCCTCCATCCATGGTGGTTTTGTTATGAAGAAATGTAAGGAGTGAATCGGTCATCTTTGGAAGCTAATCACGGACACATTCATTATCTTAAAAACTGATGAGTAAAAGGAAAGAATCAAGCATCAATGTACCTTTTTCTATATTAAAGTATTCTACCTCATAAATGAAAGAAGAAATAACGGAATAACACCATTTTGACACTCTCCAATAAATTAACATGTACTTTGCCTCAAAAAGCTATTCTTATGTGACTGAATAAACAAGAAGTTCAGAGGAACGAATGAGCTACAATCTGGGGGATGAGGCAATTGACAAATAACAATATATAATTTTAACTTGTGACTAGTACTGCAAAGAAGATGAACTGATAGCAAATGATAAGGTGTGGGTGGTGGCGGAGAGGAAGGGAGAGGCTTACCTGGATAGGATGTGCTGGACAGGCCTTTCTGATGAAAATGAACCAACGAGAAGTCACTGTGCATGTAAAGAGCTACTGAGAAACTTTCCAAGGCAGAAGGAAAGACAAGGTGTGAAAATCTGAAGGCATGTTCAGAACATGGCAGCAGAAAAGTTATTATTGAAAAGATATTGTCAAAAACAAAAGAGAATTGGAAGAATTACCTCTGTTTTCATGTATCTTAGTCCCTTTCCCTTCAAAGATTTGGAATGAAGAGGGCGACTAACAAAGATGGATTTGCATAAGCAGTGACCTGAATGCATGTAATATGTGAAATAATAAAGGCTATGTAGACTGGTCAAATAAGAAGAATAAAGTATCTAATCTAGTTTCAAAAGCCATGCTACAGGGACAGTTGAGAAGGTAATTAGTATTATCTATCTCACTCCAACAAACAATACACTTCGAAGGTCTAAGTTCCCTCTCTTTTTTTTTAACATCTTTACTGGAGTATAATTGCTTTACAACGTTGTGTTAGTTTCTTCTGTATAACAAAGTGAATCAGCTATATGTATACATATATCCCCATATCCCCTCCCTCTTGCATCCCCCTCCCACCCCTCTAGGTGGTCAGAAAGCACCAAGCCGATCTCCCTGTGCTATGCGGCTACTTCCCACTAGCTATCTATTTTACGTTTGGTAGTGTATATATGTCCATGCCACTCTCACTTTGTCACAGCTTACCCTTCCCCCTCCCCATATCCTCAAGTCCATGCTCTAGTAGGTCTGTGTCTTTATTCCCGTCTTACCCCTAGGTTCTTCATGACCTTTTTTTTCCTTAGATTCCATATATATGTGTAAGCATACAGTATTCATTTTTCTCTTTCTGACTTACTTCACTGTACGACAGACTCTAGGTCCATCCACCTCATTACAAATAACTCAATTTCGTTTCTTTTTATGGATGAGTAATATTCCATTGTTTATATGTGTCACATCTTCTTTATCCATTCATCTCGATGGACACTTAGGTTGCTTCCATATCCTGGCTATTGTAAATAGAGCTGCAATGAACATTTTGGTACATGACTCTTTGAATTATGGTTTTCTTAGGGTATATGCCTAGTAGTGGGATTGTATCTTCGTATTCTGTGTGACACTAAGCAGAGTTGTATTGTTCTCTAAATAGTTGTTGAGTTGAAAATTACAAAAATGTAATTGAATTTTGAAGATGTCTATGACCTCTGTGTGTCAGGAGAGCTTAAGGTTCTTCTAAATATGGTCCTCTAATGGGCAGAGAATTGTTCAGTGAATATCAGAACACTCCAAGGCCTTCTGTTATGCAGAATATGAATGACTCGTCCTCTTGTCACTGAGTCCTCTATACTCCCACTTGGTGCAGTACTTAGCCAGTTACTAGATATAATTCTATTGTGTCTTTTAAGTGCAGCTTGATGATAAGGTAAGGTTTCTTTGAGGGATAGATGGTATTCATAACAGCATTTCTTTTAGCCCTAAATAGAAGGAGTTGGTCTAATTTCCCTGAGAAATTTCCCATGAAATTTGCTTCAATAGGAAAGGTGGAGCTGCAGAGGAATTACAGTCAGTGTTTGGGAGTATCCACAGCCAATATCATCATAATCTAATATTGAAGAGATTTCTTTTTTTAATTAATTAATTTATTTCTGGCTGCGTTGGGTCTTTGTTGCTGCGCACGGGCTTTCTCTAGTTGTGGCAAGTGGGGGCTACTCTTCACTGCGGTGCGCGGGCTTCTCATTGTGGTGGCTTCTCTTGTTGCAGAGCACGGGCTCCAAGCACATGGGCTCAGTAGTTGTGTCACGTGGTCTCAGTAGTTGTGGCTCATGGGCTCTAGAGTGCAGGCTCAGTAGTTGGGGCGCACGGGCTTAGTTGCTCCGCAGCATGTGGGATCTTCCCGGACCAGGGCTCGAACCCACGTGCCCTGCATTGTCAGGAGGATTCTTAATGACTGTGCCACCAGGGAAGTCCCGAGAAGATTTCTGAAATTTAACAAGTGAACTGTATATTGTATGCTGTGATTTTCCTAGAGAGGGATGCAGTGTTCAGTATTTTCCAAGAAATAGTCCCCTTTCTTTGTGCAGCCTCTGCAGAAAAGCTGCAGTTTAACTAGGAAGAAAACAGGAAAAAGGAACCCTGTTTGGACTGAGTTATAAGATGTGTATTTTAAAAATATTTTTTAAAATTCTGCATATTCAATTCTTCACATCCATCTACAGAGTGTTTCCTTTGAACCAGGAACCGAGTATGCTACAGTGAGCAGTTAGGGTCTTTGCCTTTAAGGGACTCACATCTTTAGATGTTAATGTACTTCGGTGGTTGTTATAAATTTACTTTTTAAAGAAGATACACATGAAGAGATTTAAAATTTGTGTTCAAGGCACCCAAATCCTGCTTCTCTGCTACAGATGGCTGCTCGTTTTCCCAGTTACTCTGGGTTAGAATGATTTCACCTTCATCACAGAAGTGATTCCTGCTGGGTCCTGTTAATGATAACTTTTTACAAAACTGAGATAAAATTGACATGTAACACTGTGTAAGTTTAAGGTATACATCATATTGATCTGATACACTTGTATTTTGCAATACGATAGCCATGTAGCCTTAGCTAACACCTCTATCAGATTACATAATCTTTGTGTGTGTGTGTGGGAGGGGGTGGGAATAATGAAGATCTAGTCTCTTAGCAAATTTGATGTTTATAATACAGTACTGTTGTCTGTAATCAATACACTGTGCATTAGATCTCTGGACTTACTTATCTACTAGTTTCAGGTTTGTACTTTTTTTTTTTTTTTGCTGTACGTGGGCCTCTCACTGCTGTGGCCTCTCCCGTTGTGGAGCACAAGCCCCGGACACGCAGGCTCAGCGGCCACGGCTCACAGGCCCAGCCGCTCTGCGGCATGTGGGATCTTCCCGGACCGGGGCACAAACCCGGGTCTGCTGCATCGGCAGGCGGACTCTCAACCACTGCGCCAGCAGGGAAGCCCCCCAAGTTTGTACTCTTAACTAGCATCTTTCCTATTCCTCCACCTGCCAGCCCCTTGGGAACCACTATTTTACTCTTTGTTTTTTATGAGTTCAGCTATTCTAGATTCATATATAAGTGATATCATACAATATTTTAATGGTGACTTAAAAAAAAGTTTTGTTCAACTTGTATTACACTGTACTATATACATATATATATATATATATATATATGTATGTATGTATGTTTCCAAATTGTACCATCAAAGGAACCAAAACTCTATTAAACTCTAGTGTCTGCCCCTAAGGTCAACTGTCAAGCCTTAGCTCTGTAGTTTCTCAAGAGTAATACGAGCCATGCTGTGTCATTCACTGTGTAATTACCTTTCACCCTGAATCAGTAGGGAAAATAGCAAGAGAGTGAGGAGCCCTGGAATGCTGCAGCCAGCAGCCTCCTTATCCTGTTCCCAAGCACAGACCCTTCCTGAGACCGGGGCAGCTGAGAAGGAGATGGAACCATCTGGATCGTGAGCTGCTGTTTGGAGTAGCACTCCCAGGGGATATTGTAAGCTGGAGCCAGGCAGCGGGCAACTGCCCTGGGAGTAGAGGAAGGTTTCTCAGAGGAGATGTGAGTTGAACTCGGGTCCCAGAAATGGGAATGATTGTCTAGTGGACATTCTGCAAGGACAGGAAGTGAGCTGACAGATATCAAGAAGAGCTCGTGAGATCTTGAGAAGTAAGGCCAGAGTTTTATCATCCTTGCTGCCTTGCACTGGCACAGGGCCCGGAACATAGTGAGTCTCTCCTTTTTACTGGCCATGTGAATGATTGCAAGAAAGCCTAAATGAAAAAGAAACCTCGTTTTCCAAGATGAGATCGTCTTTGCATTTTCCCCAGCTTGGGGCTGGTCCAGCTCTCCAGATTGCTGTGGATACTAAGGAAGAAAATAAGAGATTAGTAAATGCAATCAATAACAAAGAGTGAATAGCAGGGAGTCTGTGGTGGGTCAGTCTGTGAAGGCATTTGTGCCTTCTTGGGTTCATCTCAGTTAGGAGGGACTTGAGTGGCCCAAAGAAACCCAGTCCCAAGGAGTCACATTTTCAGCACATCAGGAGCTCCTCACACTAGATCACATAACACATGAGTTGTCTTGTCCCAGGCTCCCATTTCTTCCCCAGATTCTTTCAGGATAAAGCCTGCTCCACTCACTGTATTTGCTCATTCACATGTATTTTTTTGCGTGTCCTCTCTCTATCAAAGACTGTGTAAATGGTGGAGATTAAAATAGTAAGTAAGGAAGGGTTATAAGAACTCATGATCTGGTGAGACAGAGAGGGACACACAGCAGAGAATTGCCTGGAGGCATGATACATAGAATAGCGATTCTTCACACCAGTTAGAGCAGAACTGAGCCTCTGATTTCCTGGACTCGGTGCTAGAGATGAGCTTGGAAAGAAGCTCTGTGAAACTGGTTTCTGTGTATTGTTGTTGTTGTTGTTTGTTTAACAGCAACAGCTCTGCAAAAAGCTGCACGAAAAAGGATGGAGGGGTCTGTAGGCAAATCAGTTGGAGAAACACTGAATATTACACCCCTTTCTACTAAGTTAAAAAAATATACATTAACACACTACAAGTTCTCAGAAATCCTGCAGTACATAAACCTACTTCAGCACCTTCAAGGATGTTTTTCTTTAGGGAATGCTGGTCTGTATCATCCGGAGGGCTTTCCTTAGTTGTTGAGGGTATGTCACAGGCATAGCGGGAACAGAAAAGACTTTTAATAGAGTCTAAGTCAGAGCATCTCCCAGATGGAACCAACCTCAGCTGTCATTTTGGCCAACTTTCCAGCCAGCCAACCAGTTAAAGACTCAACACGGTGGCCCTGGCAGCTGGCTACCCAGCTTTTCCTTGATGGGAACCTCAGTTCATTACATGTTAAACTAAAACTTATAATCCCTGACTTCTCTCCTGGATGTTGTCTTCTGAAGAAATCTGCCCAATACTCTCTTCCAGAGGAGATATGAAAGCATTCATCAAGTCTCTTCTTGCCATGTCTTCTCAGAACCTTGACTCTTTAAGACCCATTACTGCTGTAGAGTCAAATTTTTCTCATCCTCTGCTTAGGTAGATTTTTAAAAATGCACTTGGGCTTCCCTGGTGGCGCAGTGGTTGAGAGTCCACCTGCCAATGCAGGGGACACGGGTTCGTGCCCCGGTCCGGGAAGATCCCACATGCCGTGGAGCGGCTGGGCCCGTGAGCCATGGCCGCTGAGCCTGCATGTCCAGAGCCTGTGCTCCGCAACGGGAGAGGCCACGACAGTGAGAGGCCTGCGTACAGCAAAAAAAAAAAAAAAAAAAAAAAAGCACTTTAAATGCATTTATTGATTGAATAATTAGTGTGGATTTAATTTGGTCAGTACAAAATCATTTGTCAAGTTTTATTAGCATTGCCTTTTTTTTTTTTTTTTTGGTAAAACTTATACAATCCAACAGAGATCATTACGTAATGGCAGCCTAAGAAAGTACTCACCAGGTGAACTGCCACAGCTGAGGGCGTTGCTTTCCATAGTCACTCTGTTAGAGAACATGACTCTGTGTTTACCTCTGTGTTTTCTCCAGTGTTGAACTCAACACTATCTTTAAATTGGTATCCAAGTTATTTTTTTATTATAAGCCTTATCAACCATGCTAACTGCACAGTTACTGATGAGCTCTTTCTTCCTTGAACAGAAAGAATAGCAATATAGTAGCCAGCAATTTTATACTATTTACTATGTGCCAGACAGTGTTCTAAGTGCTGTAAACAATTTAGCTCATGCAATTCTCTGGACAACTCTGTAGGAAGATGAAATTTTTATCTCTATTTTGTAGAAGAGAAACTGAGATGCAGAGTTTAAATAACTTGCCCAGATGGCTCAAAAGGCAAGGACTGGAGCTTGGATTTGAACCCACGCAGTCTTGCTCCGGAGTACATGTTCCTAACAGTTATATAATATTACTTGTCTTGGTTGAATTAATATAGACTTGATCCCAGAAGGGGCCTACCACAATTTATTTGATTGTCAATCATTTAAAGAAATGAAGGATCACCCGTGAATGTGAGAAGTAGAGTGAATTCATGTAAGCAAATGTTAACATTAGAACATTTACCTGATAAAAGCAAACTATTTGGCAAAAACCCAGGAGTGGTGGCATGGGGAGCTGGGTTGTTTGTTTCCCATTTCACAAAATAGAGCAGCCAACCTTGTGCTTGTCTCAACAAGTAGTTTGTTTAACTTCTCAGAGGAATAACAGTGAATGTAAATAAAATCAATAACAACTACTGAATAATCTTAACAGGTGATGTATATCAGCTTTCCTCTGTGTGCCTCAGCTTGTCTGTTTTATTTCAAGATACTGCATGCATGATTTCTCACTTGCGTTCTGAGCTGTAGTGTGCTTCAGTAACATATGCACCAAACATTTTGAAAGTCTGCCCCAAGAGGCAAAGACCGCTTGAATTATACATTGCCTTGCAAGGTGATGACAGCTTAGACCTGTGTGCATGGTTGTCTGAAGAATTCTATCCAGGCCTGCAAAAAAACATTTTTTAAGTAATTTAAAGAGAGTTCTTTGTGTTTGACAATTCAGAACAAAAAACATTAGTCCTATGAAATGTTACAGTGGGCAAGTAGGGTCCACACCTTCTTTATTCAGTATCCGGCATGACTTCTGCTAATGTTTTGCCCACCAAACCTGTGAGTGTCCCCAGATCTAAGATGTTTTGCAAAAATCAGAGTTGTTATCCTTGCTGATGTTTCATAATCCTATTTGTGGCCCAGCCACAGTGGAAGTAATTATTAGTATTCGAAGCCTTGTTCTATAAACTTGTAATGGTGTGTTTCATTGTTTGTGGCGTTAGCCTTGGGATGTTAGACATAACTCTTTTTAAGGCTATGAAGTCAGGCTGTCCATCCAGAACATGACAGATTATATATTTACTACATCTGCTGAATCAGCTGGGTTTGTGCCATGAATACCACATGCTCATTTGCAGAACTCAATGGGCTTCTCAGTGAACATCGATATAGGCTTTGACTTGTAATGTTTAGAACACAGTTTATTTAATTTTCCTCGGTTTAATTTATCCCTTATGGTTTCTGTTACGTGTAACGTGTATTTTGCTTTATAGGTTGAAACTCCAATTTGTGTTTACCATGGTATAATATCTTTTTTTCACCTTGGTTGGGGAAATCCAAACAACTGTTTTATCTATCAGAGGCTGAGATAACACATTTCACAAAGCAGGATCAAAACATGTTCGTGGTCAGCTGTCCTATTGTGTGTGTGTGATTTTTTTCTGCCACAGTTGGAGTTCTACACCCCTTATAAGAAGCACATGTGTTAGTTATGATAGTGCCTTGATTGAAGAACCGGTTTCCTTTTATCTTTGCCTCTGCCATATTGATCATGTATCTTTCACGTCTCCCTGATTATCAACATCCATTGGCAAATGATGAGGAGAAAACGTGGAAGATCTTATGGGCCAGGTTTGTAGAGGATGTCCATTCCTTTTCATTGGCCAGAGGGGTTCTCGCTAATGTAGTTCCTGGCTTAGGGATGTTCAAGCAGAATTCTATAGTGTAAAAGAGGAGTGTGAATCTTCGTAGACACCATCTCTACTACACTATATGATATTAGAGAGCCTCTCTGAGCCTCAGTTTCTCATATTTAAAATGAAGAAAATGTAACTACCTCACAGATATTATCATTAGGTGGAATTATGTACCTAAAAATAACATGTGAACTGTAAAATGGCACACAGGTTTATAGTATTTTAATGTTATAATTATTATTAATGCTATTAGTGTGAAAAAGTTTTATTTATCTTACCCTAGCCTAGAGAATGGAGAATGCTGGGAGCTAGCCCATATGATAAACATAGTGTCTTTATTTTCAGAATTTTCTTGGGAGGTTCTTTCATGTGTGCACAGGGTATGCCAACATAGCTCACAGAGTCAAATATTACAGGTAAGAAGGAAGAGTGTAGGCAAACCAGTATGGTTGGTTACCATATCTACAAATCAATTTTGATCCCTTCCTAGAATAGTTTCTGTAATCATTGCATTAATTCAGTGGTAAAAATTACAAACCAAAAAAAACCCCCCAAAACCCTAAATTAAGCATCACACAAAATTGCCTTCAAATAACAATAGCTCCATGTGAAATGAAACCACTGTGTAACATATAAATGACACCTGGCTTCTGTGCTGTGGCAATGCATGTAGGTTAAAAGCAGGAGGCTTTGAGGTCAGAGAAACCTAGTTTGAACTTGACTCTGCATTAACCACTTGCATGAATCTCAGGAAGTTAACTGTCCGGTCCTCTGTTTTCTCATTTATTTAACAGAAGGTTAAAAACTCAAATAGTTTTGGGCTTCCCTGGTGGCGCAGTGGTTGGGAGTCTGCCTGCCGATGCAGGGGACGCGGGTTCGTGCCCCGGTCTGGGAAGATCCCACGTGCCGCGGAGCGGCTGGGCCCGTGAGCCGTGGCCGCTGGGCCTGTGCGTCGGAGCCTGTGCTCCGCAGCGGGAGAGGCCACAACAGTGAGAGGCCCTCGTAACACACAAAAAAACAAAAACAAACAAAAAAAACTCAAATAGTTTTGATAAGAATTAGATTTGATGATAAAATGTGAGCTGCAAGGGAGGGTCACTGTGGGATTTCTCTGCGTTCTTGCCATTGTCATAGCCGTACTCATCACAGAAATGCTATAGACCTCTAAAGTCACACAGCTGGCTAGTAATAAAACTGGGACTGGAACCCAGGACTGTCTGAAGCCAAAGCTCATTCCCATAATCGCTACATTTTATTGCCTTTCTGGCCTTGGCACTGTGCCTGGCCCATGGTAATTGCTCAGTAGATCACAGTGATTACCGTTATCTTTCGTGTCTGTGTCGCAAGGCAGTTGGTAGGTGATAGTAGGTTTTCATTCCTTGGTGATCCAGGTATTAGGTATGAGTATTCCCCCAGTGCGAGTGGATCCTTGACAGCTCCACACCCTTTGAGATCATGGCTCGTCTGTGACCTTCTCTTCAATGATACAGACTCCTGACAGAGGAAAATCAAGGAAATCGCATTTCGTAGATATGCATAGAGAGCTATGTGCTACATCCTTCAACTGTATTGTGTATTTTCATGTACTTGTAATAGTTAGTTTTGTTTTTCTGATTGTGAAGTTTGGATAGTGAGATACCTCCCTTTGTAAAATTGATTATGAGGAAGAATAAAACAACAGACAAGAGCACTTTGGAAACAAAGAATGGAGGATAGTATCTGCTATCCAAATATTCAGAAAGCTAAAAAATGAAAATCCTGCCAAGGTAATTAAAAAAATAGATCAAGGAGACAGAATACGAAGCCTCAAGTATAAAATATAATGTATTATTAAGGTGGTTTTTCCAGTCAGTGACGAAAGAATCAATCACTTGATATATGCTGCACGGCCATTCAGATGAAAAAAAAAAAGTTAGCTCTTTTTTTCATCTCACATCATTCAGGAAACACAATTTCAGATGGATTAAGCATTTAAATGAATAACGTGAAACTACAGAGGAAGCAGAAAACACAGGTAAATCTCTCTTTGATCTCAGGGAAGGAAAATGGTATTGTAAACAAAAAAGTAATGAAAGGAACTATAGAGGCAGGTTGTATATTTGGGTACTTCAATATTAAAAGAAATCTGTATGTCAGGAGACACATTAAACAAAACTTGAAAGGCAAACACAAAAATTGGGGAAAACATTTGCAACATACCCTTCATCTAATTTTCACAGTATTCCTGTGAGGTAGATAATATTATCTACATTTATACATGACAGAATTGAGACCCAGACACTTTAAGTAATTTAGTAAGTTGCCCAATATCCCTCAGCTAACAAGTTGGGGGACTCGAACTTGAATGCTTGAAAACTGAACTCTGACAGCTCTTCACCTCACCAACTAAGAAAATAGCCAGGAGACATAGTGATCAGAAAAATGCCTAATAGAAGAATCAGAGCCTTACTAGAGGAGCTGAACAGAGGAATCAGTTTGGTGAAGAGAAAATTACAGTCTATTGTGATTTGCTTTAATAGATGCACGGAAGCTATGTATAAGGAATGGTTACTTCACTTGGGGGTGATTTCAAACAGATCTTAATACTATCTAGATTCTTGAAAAATAAGTAGGATTCTAGGTACCCATGATGGTCAAAGGTATGCTAGCGAGAAGAAATGATACACTCCACAGCACAGACTCCTGACACAGCTAGCTGGCTGGGGAGGAGGGTTAGCATAGGTTGTCTGCAAAGATATAGAGGCTGGTGAGGAATGTAAGTCACATAGATGGAGCCATATGAAATTGCTGATACTTGACCATGTTTGACCATTTCACCATTTCACATGATTCAAGCTAGTATTTGTGTACCCACCCCATAAACCAGTAGTTACATGAGAAAAGAGCAGGGGGAACTTCTTTTACTCTATTTTGGCAACACTGGGCACAGTGCTTGGTGCATAGCTGATCTTGAATACTATTATATGAAAGTGTTTAATAGACTATGAAGCCCTATTCAAATGTAAGAGATTGCGGTTGTAAAACAGTCAAGCATATCACAGATCTTAGCATTAAAATATGACCTGTCTTTAGATGCTGAGGTGGAGATGAAGAAAGGGGAACCAACATGAGACTTTGCATCATCTAAGTTGAAATATTTTCCTGAGCCCTTAGAGGTAATTCAGGGACAGTCATAGGGGATGAACAGGTAACACTTGAGAGAGTACCCTTTGCGTCTTCTACTCTGCTGTTCTGCTTTTATTACTTTTCTATATTGATGCTCCAAAAAAAAGATTTTTTAAAAAGTTTATGCTGCTTATAAAATTGCCTGAATAGATGTTGTAGCACCACTAAAGGATCTCAGGCAGGGGAATGCGCTGTTGGGACTTGTAGTTTATGGGCAGTACCCTAGCAGCAAGCATGAGTGATGGAATGGAGAGGTCGAGGCTAGTAGCTGGGAGACCAAAGAGGAGATGATGCCAGAGATGCTGCTGAGTCATGCAGGTGGGAGCTGCGAAGAGGAGATGGACTGGAAAGACAGTGTGGATGTTTCATCTCATACTGGCAGGGGAGGGGTAGTAAAAGGGGCTGAATACACTGATCCCCAGATTGGGGATGTTTGGGGGACCAAGTAGATAGCAACGCCATTCTCTGATATAGGTGCTTTAGCAAGGACAGCTTTGGGGAAAAAGATGGTGAATCTGACTTTGAGCATATTGAGTGGGAAATATCATTATACAAGTTTGGATTTGACCTTGCAACTTTGTTTTTGTTTTGTTTTCGTATTGGACTGGTGTGGAAATTATGGCTCAGGGAAGTTGCCTGAATGGCCAGAATGGAAAAAAATCCAGGAAGAGGTAGGGCTGGGTCTTGAACCCAGGACCACTACATTCTTTCATCTCTTCATTGTCTGTCCACCTACTAGAAAGCACTACTGGATTTTAGGACTCCCGGCCATTCTTGGCCTCTTGGATTGAATGCACTCAGAAAATGACTAGCGAGCGCTACTTTTCGAATTTTAATTAATCCTTAACTGGCTTGCCCTCTGAGCACTGTTTGCTCCTGCTTTGAATTTTTAGATAGATGGCAGGTAGTTATTTCCTCAGCCCTGTCCTCTATTCACACGGCAGTTGAAATATCAAGCACAGACTTGGAGAGGGATCCTAGTCCGTTATAATTAGTCTTCTTTGATCACTTGTCCTTTGTCCTAAGTACAGTAGCTACATTTAATTGTGGCTGAAGTATTTGTCAAGAATAGCATCCGAACTGTTCTCTCTCTCGCTGTAAACGCCCAAGGACATAACCGAAATGGAGAAACCACATTCCTAATTCTCTTTTGAAATAGCTACCGAGTAGTAGAAGAAAGACTGGATTTAGAAGCAAAGACCTGTGTGTGGCTTATTCCTTGATCATGTCACATAGTATACTATTAATTAAGCAGCCCTGTGACGATTTAGAGAGAAAAGGAGCTACATTTAAATGAGGGCCTACTGTGTGCTTGGTACTTTACTGATATGATCTCACTTGATCTTCAGGACATTCCAAGGCTGAATAGCTGGGCAACATCATACAGCTACCACGTGGCAGAGCCAGGAGGCATAACCCCTCATCTGCCTGAATGAGGGCCCATGCATGTGTACAGGGTAGTTCAGCTGCATCTCCTTCGGGTGGATTTATTTGGCAAACCAAATTAGATAGTGAAAGAAAATATATACCATCACATCACTGTGCGAATCTTGCAAAGGGTTGACCTGAGGGGTGACACGGTAAGGAGCCGGGGCTGGGTGACATGTTGCAAATTAATTCCCTGTTCTGCTGATGAAAAACATTTTATCAAGTAATAATGCTACCTTACATCCGTAGTGTGAGGTAGACTTTAATAGGTAAAATAATTATATGCCTTAACACTCTGTCTTTATCCTTACTCACCTGAGTCTTGTGAATTAGGTGAGGAAAGGGGTATTAGAACCATTTTACAGATGAGGAAATTGAGACTTAAAGGGTGCTACTACCATTGAGGGTCAGGTAGCTTTTAAATCATCAGATTTTGGACACATAGATTTATATGTCCTTCAAAAATAAGATCCAAGCAGGAGCAAACATATATGAGGAATTAGGCTCAGGAACATTTTTCTTAGAGGCTGACACTCACCTCTAAGTCATATGGTTAGAGTTTGCTTCTTTCCACTTTTCAGGTTTTGACACTAACTGTTAATTATAGAGCTGGAGAAGCACCCAGTGCATTTGCAGGAGCTAATTGATTCGATGGAGGGAAGGCTGATTGTGCAGCAGAATCCAAACTACCAATTAAAAGAGAAGGAATCCACACACACATGATATCCAGGACATTTATATCACGGGAAACAAAAAAAGCCAGCCTTCCCTGCCGCTGTAAGTCAAAGGGCCTGGCCCCTGGGTGATCAGTTTGAGCCCTGGGCCAGGCCAAGACCACAGCAAGGACCAGGAAGCCCACCCTCTCGGCAGCCTTCCAGCCGTTAATGAGTGTTTCAGAGGCTTCCCTTCTCTAGGGTAAAATGAAAAATCTTGGCCAATGAGAAGATTAGATTCAAGGCACAATGAGGCAGAAGTATTATCCCAAACTTAGAGGTGGTAAATGCCCGGCCCTGTTTTCCACATGTCCTGGTGCTAGAGGAGCCAGGACATGAATCCAGGTTTCCGACTTGTGTGCACAGCCCCAGAGGGCTGCCTACACTGATGGGGGCTGAGGACAGTGGTGGGGTGTGTCTTGTGCTGTGGTTTGTGGTTGATTCTCCCGGGAACCCTCTTAAACAATTCCATCTTACCGAAGAGTGTCTCTGCAGTGGTGCACGGGAGTGGCCGCAAGGCTAACAGTAATGGGGCCATTAACTAAATAATAGCCCTAGCACAAAGTGACGGCCATGCTGGGGTCTTAATTAGGCTCTGGCGGAAGCAGAGAAGGAACACATTCGTGGGAGATTTCTGGTTGACTAATTAGGTGTCAAGTTAAGAGTCTCCCTCTGGGATGTCTCAAGTCAGTCAGCATGTGATTCAAAACATTGTTCGATCTGGGAGTTCCAAGTGGGCCAGTTTCTCAGGAGAAGAGAGGACTTCCTTCCCCGAGGGCTTGCTTCATGGAGGAGTTTAGTACAGGATTCCTTTATTTTCCCTGACTGATAGTTTAACTTTAGAGACTTGTCAACTGTGAGTCCAATGTTTCTGTCCCACTGACAAGAGCTGAAGGCTGGCTGTGTACCTGGGTACCCAGGGCTGAAAAGCAGTTAGCAGTCCCAGCTCGGCTGTTTCGGCAGCAGATGTTAAATGATGCCAAGGAAGAAATGAGGATCAAAGACCAGGCTGAGACCCAGGCCCAGAACCTGGGAGAGAGGCTAGAGGACCAGTCCAGAGTAGTGGGGACAGCACTGAAATCGCATGGACCTTGTATTAAATGTAACCTCTGCATTCCATTCATTAGTTGTGGGAACAGGGCTGTCATATTAATATTGCTGAGCCCTTTTCAATACCTTTAAAAGGTACAGAATCCTTTCCTCCTCTAAGGGAAATGATACAGATTAGATGAGGTAGAGCGTGTGACAGATACCACTGTGCCGTGCATACAGTAGAAACTCAGGGAACATGACCTGCTTCTGCATCTGTCTAGCCTGGGGGGCTTCTATAAGGGCTGGTCCTGTCCATCAGGATGTACATCTACACAAAATGATTGCCCAGGCCCATATGTCCCTTCTGTTTATTTATTTATTTATTGTTTTGCAGTACGCGGGCCTCTCACTGTTGTGGCCTCTCCTGTTGCGGAGCACAGGCTCCGGATGCGCAGGCTCAGCGGCCATGGCTCCCGGGCCTAGCCGCTCCGCGGCATGTGGGATCTTCCCAGACCGGGGCACGAACCCGTTTCCCCTGCATCGGTAGGCGGACTCTCAACCACTGCGCCACCAGGGAAGCCCCATATGTCCCTTAGACTGAGGTTCCAACCTGCCTGACTTCATTGGCTCTGCCCCCTACTCCATTCCCTTGACCTCCTCTGTTCTTGCCTTCACTGCCAGACACCTGCCTCTGGCCTGTTTGATGCGTGATCCAAGCCCTCTTATCGTCTGACTCGTCCTCCTCTTCTCCTCCAGCCTCTGTCTCTCCCATTTGGTACAACAATTCTGACTGACTTTTCTGAGATCAACCACCACCAGCCCTTCTTTCCGGAAGAGGGTATGCATCATGAGAGGCACTTGGGTAGGGAGAGAGGATCCATAAAGCTACGTCCCGGTCTCTTTCTTTGGCTCCTCGATACGTTCTGTTGGGAAGAGGTCAATGTCAACATCCACCTTCTAATGGAAGCTTACTCCTCTGACTGCGACCAGCTAGACAAGGGCTAAATGAAATGGAGACTTACTAGACAAGGCAAGCCAAGACCTAGAAATAAACTCCTTCTGAGAGGAAACAGGCAGTGGAGGCCTGGAAGCTGGAAGAAGATAGATGATGAATGACAATCCGGCAGGGAGGTGCGGTCAATGGATCCCAGACCTGGAAACCAGGAACAGGCAGATTCTCAAGGTGTCAGACAGAAATATACTTCTGGAAATAAGGTCAGAGTCCGGAAGAGTAGTTCCTTAAGGGACCCAGAGAGGAATATGGTGTGGCCTCCGGGAAGGAGCTGAGACTTAAGCAGGGTGTTGACGTATAAGTTTAGACAGAGAACGCGGGAGCCATTTAACAGAGCAGCCCATGCAGTGAGGAGGTGGGGGCAGGGGAGGGAAAGGAGTGTGTCACTGGGTTGCAGTATTCTGGGCTCTTGCACCCTGACTCAGGGCAGTTGACCACAGAAGCCCAGATGGAGATGTGTCTGCCAAGAGCTCTAGGGATGTGCAAGCTGGCAAGTCCACAGGTTAACTGTGCAGAGCCTCCAAAAACTTATCAAAAAAAGGCACCATTATCCCACTTGTGCCTATTTCCCAGAAGATAGGATCAACTGAGTGGCGTGTGAAGGAGCCCTGTAAGCGGTAAAGCACTGCACTTTATTTATAAGTTTAGTCACTAATGTAGAACTGCTGGTATTTTTTGAGTTCATCACGATGCTCACTAAATGTTAGCTATTAAAATATTGGCACTTATTATTGTAGCAAGACAAATTCTGAGATAATTTATGTTTCTGCGTGTCCTGTTTTCCTCATTGGAGAAGGTCACAGGCTCTAGGCTTCCTGACCTACAAGATGCTTTTGTTCCTAATTTTATCTTCTCCAAGCTACTAAATTTGTGATGAAGATTTTAGAGGCAGAGTACCTCTGAGGGAAACAAGTAAAAATAGAAAATGTTTTCCCTTGATCCGAAGACAGTCTGCAGTCCTGGGAGGAGGAAGAAGGATTGTGGGTCCTATGAAAGAGGGAACTATGTCTCATTGCCTAGACGTGTACCAGGCAGGTGGCTTGCCTTCAGAGAGGGAAGTCTGCACATCTACAGCAAAGGTCCCTAGGTCCCTGACTGTTGGATCTAAAGGGGAAGAGTAGGACAGGGCAGTAGAACACACATTGGTAATCCACGTGACTTATGAACTGGTATATTGCGCTACCAGAGAGCTCTGGACCTTACACCACCATGGGGCTTAGGGGCACGTTGGAGGAAGGAACTTAACCTCAATCATGAGTATGTTTGATTTTTTTTTTTCCTCCGTAACAGAGAAGGATATTTGGAGTTAAATTTAAGTAGATTTCAAGGAAACAAATAATATGATCTTTCTGTGCATATATATGTGTGTGTCTTGAGTGTCATACCTTTTTTTTTTTTTTTTTTTTTTTTTTGCGGTACGTGGGCTTCTCTCTGTTGTGGCCTCTCCCGTTGTGGAGCACAGGCTCCGGATGCACAGGCCCAGCGGCCATGGCTCATGGGCCCAGCCACTCCGCAGTATGTGGGATCTTCCCGGACCGGGACACGAACCTGTGTCCTCTGCATCAGCAGGCGGACTCTCAACCACTACGCCACCAGGGAAGCCCTGTCATACCTTTTTTAATAATTGTTCTGTGACCACAGAACTCCTAAGGAAATGGAGAAGAACATTTTCCCAGTAGCTACTATATGCTGCTGCTTGTTCTAGCATATCACTAAGGCAATCACATTGAATCCTCAGAGTAACCTATGAGGTATTAGAGTCCCCTTTGTGTAGATAAGAAGACTGAACTAAGTAGGGGTTAAGTGACCTTGCACCAGGATTTGCAGTTAGTATCAGAACTGAGGTTGGAACGCAGGTTGTGTGATTACAAGGTCCAGCCTCCCTCCACCACATCGCACTGCGTAGATGTGGCAGTGCTCATCCCTTGTGAGGGAAGGGCTGGCGGCCCTGACAGCAGGTTTAATAACTGTGAACTGTGATGTAAAGTAGTTCTCTTGAATGTATATGTTAAGTGTCAAACTTTCAGAGAGGATGGCTAAGGGGCTGAATCATTGAGGTTACATTTTAGAGAACTTCAGTGTGACCTAGACCTGTTTCACTTTGAAAAACAGTTATCATCCTCCTCCCTCCTTTTTTAATCTCAGCATTGGGAAGGGAATGTCTGTAGATACGTTGGCATTGTCCAACAAGCGACAAGTGATACAAAAAGACCTGACAGATTTATCCTAGGCAGAGAATTATGTGAGGAGGGTGCTGAATTATAGCTAGGGATAGAATGATTGCAGGTGCTGCAGGTACTGGGAAATGCCTTGCTGAATATAGGATCGAGCTTTAGATTTATTTCATCTAATTGAATCTTCAGCATGGCTAGGAGAAGTAGCTATTCTGATCACCGTTGTTCTGGTGGAACTCCAAGGGCGTGGGGAAGGGTGAGCAAGAGATAGATGGTGGATGGAGAGATGGATAGATAGATAGATAGGTAGATAATACCATGTATTAAAATCAATGCCAGTGTGATGATGGGAGGAAGAAAACAAGCAAGGTTCCTGACTTCTTGCTGTAACTGAACAAGATTTCTTATAGTTCAGGAATACGAGCTTCAGGCCAATGAGTCTGAAAGTCTTCAACGTCTTTGTGAAATGAATGAGCACATCTGTGACTCATCACATCTGTTCTTAAGTTTGTAAGGCAACTAGTCATTCACTTGCCCTGTTGAGTTCTTTTTCATTT
This sequence comes from Stenella coeruleoalba, assembly GCF_951394435.1. Taxonomy (NCBI): domain Eukaryota; kingdom Metazoa; phylum Chordata; class Mammalia; order Artiodactyla; family Delphinidae; genus Stenella; species Stenella coeruleoalba. The sequence goes on along the minus strand of NC_137162.1, from coordinate 51,948,184 downwards.
TGCTTTTCAAAGTCAGTACTTAGGTGGAAGGAGACATGTCCCTTTCCTTTGTTCCTGCCTTCCTGCCCGCCTTTGTTCCTGCCTGCCTTTCTTCCAGGTTTGTTCCTTCCATTTTTCCCTTCTTCTCTTTCTGCTGTTGACATTTATTGAACACCTGTGTGTACCAGGTACTGAGATAAATACCAGCAATATAACGATTATCCGACACAAAGAGCCTATGTTCTATGCTGTCAAGAAACCCAGGCCCACAGAGTATGTCAAAGAAGGATCCAAAAGTTCAGATTCAGAAGCATTTAAAACAGACCTTGAAAGATGGATAACATTTCAAGAGGCAAATACTGTCTCTTTTGGGGGGAATATAGGACACTGTCTTTGAGGAACCTGAATGAGTAAACTGATAGAGACAGAAACTTCAGGGTGTGATCATTTGTAGGCCATGGTGATCAGGAGTGAGTGGGCACAACATGTCATGGGCTGGCTGTTCGTGTGGAAATTGTGGTCTCTGAATGTTTAGGAGTCTGGCTGTATCCTCTGGGCACCAGGCCTTGTTGAAACTTTTTTTTTTTAAAGTAGTTATGTATTCAGTATTTTATTTATTTAGTTTTGGCTGTGTTGGGTCTTCGTTTCTGTGCTAGGGCTTTCTCTAGTTGCGGCGAGCGGGGGCCACGCTTCATCGCGGTGTGCGGGCCTCTCCCTATCGCGGCCTCTCTTGCTGCGGAGCACAGGCTCCAGACGCGCAGGCTCAGTAGTTGTGGCTCACGGGCCTAGTTGCTCCGCGGCATGTGGGATCTTCCCAGACCAGGGCTCGAACCCTCATCCCCTGCATTGGCAGGCAGACTCTCAACCACTGCGCCACCAGGGAAGCCCTGTTGAGACTTCTTGAATGGACAAGAAGCCTGGCCAGCTCTGGCACAGGGACATGTGCTCATGTGTGTCTGAAGGCACATTAGTTCAAGATGTTTACTTACTGGATAATCTAATCAGTTCAGATTAGAAAGTGAAAAAGCTGTGTGTTATCATTATTATTATTCCCTCCTAATTATTCTCTTGGTTAAGGTCAAAACAGAACCAGGAGGGATCATTTTCTTTCTTTATCTTTGATTGTACAAACCAAGAAATTCAATGAAATGGCAAAGTAATTGCTTTTGTCCTGTCCCTTTTAGTCAATTTTGTGAAACTGGGCCCTGGTTCTGCCCTTTCAGACTGTTGAAGAAGGGGTCCTTGAGGGCCTGAGTGTATTCTGCTCTCAGGTGAGAACCCTCCCTCTGGCTTCTTAATACCCTGATTCTGAGACTTAAGCCTTAAATTCTATGCCATGACAAGGCACAGCATAAAAAAAGGCCCGTGGGTTTCTGAGATCCCTTCTAAAAAGTCCTCTTTCAATGCTTTTAGGGTTAATTCATGATTAATATTTTCATATCTTCCAATAAGAGCCAGGTAGCTTCGTAGAAAGCATTGAAACCTTGGAGCCACGTATAGCTGGGTCAAAGTTCTAGCTTCACTTCTTATGGCCTAGGGAACTTGAGACAAGTGGCTGAACCACTTAAGCCTTCAGTTTTCCCCTCACCAGAATGTTAAAAGGATAATATGAGCTAGGATGTGTAGAACATATAACGTGTGTTCAGTAAAGAGAATGATCGTTATTTAATAATGGTCATGACAAACACAAACATAGTGGAGAGTTCAGCAGTACTTTGTTAGGATAGAAGGCTTTTGCATCCTCAGGATAGACTTCATCAGAGACCTATGAGCACCAAGTAGTACTTTACAGAGGAAGCTCATAATCTTGTGGCAGGTGCAGACAGTGCATAGAACCCAGCTGGATGGAGCAGCAACCCTGAGTCCCAGTCCCAGGGCTCAGTGTCCTCTAGCCATGGTCACATTCTACCCTTAGCCTTAGGCTCACTGGCCACCACTACTCAGCCTCAGCTTCTGCAACCCTCCTTTTCACCATGGTTGTGTATCCTGAAATCGTCTTTACTCCAGTTCCTGGAAACAGCACTTAGCTGAGGTGAGAGACACCTTGGTGTCCTCCTTGGTTTGTCCTGCCCTACTCAGCTTATCAGGGACCTCTGTTTGGGTATCCAGGCCTACCCCATTCCCAAGACTGCTGTCCACACAGTTCCCAGTCTTCCAGTGCCCTGGATCTGCAGCTGTCTCTCTCTTTTGCCGTGATCGCCAAGCCTCTCTGCTCAAGATCCGACAGGGACTCCAGGTTCCTCTGGGAACCAGAACTCGTGTTTCTCCTTTCTAACCTTCTGCTCAGCCCTGCTAAAATTCCTCTCTGGTACCTGGTTGCCTGCTGGCTACCACCTCGCCTGAACCATTGAGAGATCATGGAACATTCTGAAGGCATTTCCTAAGGTTATTCCTCTGGTCCAGTTTGAACACATCTTCTCCACAAGGTATGTGTATATATGTGTATATGTATGTATACACATACATACATATATATATATGTATATTTGGCACCTATAAGTCTAATATTCCCCCCAAAAAAGTTGCTAGCATAACTTCAGGGAAAATTAAAACTGAAAGAATTTTATTAATAATTGAGCTTTGCATGTTTCTTAAAGTTTGGAGCCAAATTATAATAGATTAATTCAGCAAATAACTGTGGAGCATTTGCTATGTGAGGGGTAGGTACGTGCCAGGTATGGTAAATTACTTAAAAATAGTGGACGGCAGAAGTAATATCATATTTGAATTACATATATATATATATATATGTTTACTAGAGCAAATACAGTGTCTCACTTCCATGTAACCATAATATTTTACATCTTTAAATTAACTGTAGCCTAATTCTTATGTTTTTGCTATCTATAAAAAAAGAATTGTTAAGTATTGGAAAAATCAAATAGATAATTGGGAACCTAAACCTGGGACTCTGAAAGCATGATATTCAACATATGTTTATTACGGATATGTGCCTGACACATATAGATACATACATAACAAGATGGATATACAACACGGGAGACTCTTAAAATACATTAGTTGAATGATGAGAGATTCACTTTCTGTGAAAAACAGATCCAGAGTGTATGTGACAATCAGTGGTCCAGCTATTTTTGTTTTGGGGGTGGGGAGGGAAAGGTTGATTTAGAAAATTTATGCTGACTTTCAATAAGTCTTCTTCCTTGAAGATATTGCCTATGATAGAGGCTACTTAATACAGTATTTTCTAACGGGTTATCAGACATTTCCACTTTTTGGCAAGTCCCCTTTGGGTATCCATGTCCAAATAATGTGCGTTTCTACTTGACTAATTCACATAGGAGGACAACAGACACCTCAGGGGAGACATTTAACGTCTTTTTTCAGAAGGACTCCTGTGAGTGGTAATGAAAGCCAAGAATGTTTTCCCCTTCCTTTCCTTCTCTCCCCATTATCTCAGATAACAGGAATTAATTAGCATCCATCAGGCTTTTACTTTAAACTCTACTTTGAGAGACTCATGTACTTAGTGATTTTTGTTTTAGTTTTTGATATTTCCCCTTATTTTTTGAAAGTGACAGAGCTGTTTCTAGAATCTCTTGAATAAGCCAAATGAACAATAGGAGCGATGCTGCCTTCTCTCTCTGAATAAATACCCACTTTTCACTGAGGGAAGGGGTGTGGTTGCAGGCATTGTAGAGCAGTGGTGTGCATTTTCCTTCTGAGCTGATGTGCAGTGCCTGCTGCAATTTCCAAAAACAGTCTGCTAACGTAACAATATACCAGCTACAGAATTTCAACAAAATCAGTGTGGGCTTTCTGTGAACATACCCAACTGTTGACACACAGTCTAAAGCAATGGTGTGATTGTACAGCTAGGGAAAATGGTGATGATACACATGGTGCTAGATGATGTGATGTCTACGCACTTAGGCTTGCTTTTCTATAGTACTCAATTTATCAAGCTAAAATTGAGTGCCTAGTAAGAACCAGGCACTGAGTTATGTGTTGTATGAAGGAAGTAACTTTTCTGTGCTCTTGAGGAGTTTACAGGGTGACAAGAGTAGTAAGAAAAACAGAAAATTAATGAGCTGTTTTGGCCATCTGTATGTCTTCCTTAGAGAAATATCTATTTAGATCTTCTGGCCATTTTTTGATTGGGTTTCTTTTTGTTTGTTTGTTTGTTTTGATACTGAGCTGCATGAGCTGTTTGCAATATTTTGGAAATTAATCCCTTGTCGGTTGCTTCATTAGCAAATATTTTCTTCCATTCTGAGGGTTGTCTTTTTGTTTTGTTTATGGTTTCCTTTGCTATGCCAAAGCTTCTGAGTTTAATTAGGTCCCGTTTGTTTATTTTGGTTTTTATTTTCATTAATCTAGGAGGTGGATCGAAAAAGATCTGCGATTTATGTCAAAGAGTGTTCTTCCTATGTTTTCCTCTAAGAGTTTTATAGTGTCTGACATTATATTTAGGTCTTTAATCCATTTTGAGTTTATTTTTGTGTGTGGTGGTAGGGAGTGTTCTCATTTCATTCTTTTACATGTAGCTGTCCAGTTTTTCCAGCACCACTTATTGAAGAGACTGTCTTTCCTCCACTGTATATTCTTGCCTCCTTTGTCATAGATTAGGTGACCATAGGTGCGTGGGTTTATCTCTGGACTTTCTATCCTGTTCCATTGATCTATATTTCTGTTTTTGTGCCAGTACCATACTGTCTTGATTACTGTAGTTTTGTAGTATAGTCTGAAGTCAGGGAGCCTGATTCCTCCATGTCCATGTTTCTTTCTCAAGATTGCTTTCACTCTTTGGGGTCTTTTGTGTTTGCATACAGACTGTAAAATTTTTTGTGCTAATTCTGTGAAAAATGCCTGAATAGACATTTCTCCAAAGAAGACAAAAAGATGGCCAAAAATCACATGAGGAGATGCTCCACATCACTAATTATTAGAGAAATGCAAATAAAAACTACAGTAAGGTGTCACCTCACACTGGTCCGAATGGCCATCATCAAAAAATCTACAAACAATAAATGCTAGAGAGAGTGTGGAGAAAAGGGAACCCTCCTACACTGTTGACGGGAATGTAAGTTGGTAAAGCCACTGTGGAAAACAGTATGGAGGTCCTTAAAAAACTAGAAATGGCGTTACCATATGATCCAACAATTCTACTCCTGGGCATATATCCAGAGAAAACCATAATTTGAAATGATACATGCACCCCAAAGTTCATTGCAGCACTATTTACATAGCCAGTACATGGAAGCAACCTAAATGTCCATCAACAGGAATGGATAAAGAAGATGTGGTACATATATACAATGGAATATTACTCAGCCATAAAAAGAATGAAATAATGCCATTTGCAGCAACATAGATGAACTTAGAGATAGTCATACTGAGTGAAGTAAGTCAGAGAAAGACAAATATCATATGATATTACTTACATGTGGAATCTAAAAAAAAGGGTACAAATGAACTTATCTACAAAACAGAATAGAGTACAGATGTATAAAACAAACTTATGGTTACCAGGGGTGTGACGGGACGGGGATAGGGATAAATTTGGAGATTAGGATTGACATCTACACACTAATATATATATATATATATATATATATATATATATATATATATATATATATATATATATATATATATATATATATAAAATAGATAGCTAATGACCTACTGCATAACACAGGGAACTCAACTTAATACTCTGTAATGACCTATATGGGAAAAGAATCTAAAAAAGAGTGGATATAGGCATATGTATAACTGCTTCACTTTGCTGTACACCTGAAACTCATACAACATTTTAAATCAACTATATGCCAGTAAATTTTTTTAGAAAGGAAAATAAATGAATTATAAGACAAAATATAGCCAGTAACATGGAGAGACACGTCAACTGTCTTTGTCTCAAAAAAATTATTTTTCAGTATATAACAGTCAAGAGGTTGAATGATATCAGCAAGATTCTTCCATAGAATTAAAAAACAACAACAACAACTAGAAACTAAAATAACTGTATAGTAACTCTGGAAATCAGTCAAAAGATCTACAGCAATGAGGTGATCACCCAATCAAGAAAAAGCCACATTCAAAATGGTAGGAAATTTTGTGCAGGTTTTATTTGCCCTTGTTCCACCCCCTTCTCAGCAGGGTGCGGAAGCACAGTTTGAAGAAAATGGTGGTTTAGTCCCCAGTTCCCGTCTATGAATCAGAGAGAGCAGAGAGAACTGAATTTGCAACATTATAATCTGCGTGTGGACTGCCTGAGAGAGTGGTCTCCGTTTCACCTTTATTGGAGGTAAGACAGCCGAAACAGCTTGGATCTCAGACAAGAGGAAGGCATGGGAAGCAGCAGGCATGGCTCATGAAAATTACTACAGAGCTCCAGACATGCAGACTCCTGACACAAGAAATTACTGATTGAAGAATACAATAGGCAGCTAAAGCCCTAAGAGGAAACAGGGATGAGACTATTAAAGTGTTATATTTAAAAATAGTTGTGTATATGGGGGAATTGTAAAACACGCACACTCACAGGTCAGGAATGTGAATAGCCAGAAGAGGCCAGAGAAGAACGTAAGCCTTCATACTAGGCTGAGGCGTGAATGTCTTGCTCTGCATGGAGCCAGTCTGAAAAGACTGGGAAAGATAACTTTTTTACAAGTACCCAGATTTCAATAAAATATTACAAGGCATACAAAGAAACAGAAAAGCATGACAGGAACAAAATAGTCCCCAGAAACAGACCCCAAAGAAACAAAGGCATTGGACTTACTAGTTAAAGACTTTAAAACAGCTGCCATAAATATGCTCAAAGAGCTAAAGGAAAACGTGAATAAAGAAATAAAAGAAATCAGGAAAGTTATGAAAAAAATGAGGATATCAACAAAGAGATATAAATTATTAAAAGGAACCAAACATAAATTATACAGGTGAAGATACAATAACTGAATTGAAAAATTCACTAGAGGGATTCAATATCAGATTCAAACAGGTAGAAAAATTATCATCAAATTTAAGCCAGGTCAAAAGCAATCTACAGATTCAGTGCAATCCCTATCAAACTACCAATGGCATTTTTCACAGAACTAGAACAAAAATTTTCACAATTTGTATGGAAATACAAAAGACCCTGAATAGCCAAAGCAATCTTGAGAAAGAAAAATGGAGCTGGAGGAATCAGGCTCCTGGACTTCAGACTATACTACAAAGCTACAGTAATCAAGCCAGTATGGTACTGTCACAAAAACAGAAATATAGACCAATGGAACAGAATAGAAAGTCCAGAGATGAACCCACACACATATGGTCACCTTATTTTTGATAAACAAGGCAAGAATATACAATGGAGAAGACAGTCTCTTCAATAAGTGGTGCTTGGAAAGCTGGACAGCTACATGTAAAAGAATGAAATTAGAACACTCCTTAACACCATACACAAAAATAAACTCAAAATGGATTAAAGTCATAAATGTAAGGCCAGACACTATAAAATTCTTAGAGGAAAACATAGGCAGAACACTCTATGACATAAATCACATCAAGATCCTTTTTGACCCACCTCCTAGAGAAATGGAAATAAAAACAAAAATAAACAAATGGGACCTAATGAAACTTAGAAGCTTTTGCACAGCAAAGGAAAACATAATACAAAAAGAAAACCCTCAGAATGGGAGAAAATATTTGCAAATGAGGCAACTGACAAAGGATTAATCTCCAAAATTTACAAGCAGCTCATGCAGCTTAACATCAAAAAAACAAACAATCCAATCCCCAAATGGGCAGAATACCTAAATAGACATTTCTCCAAAGAAGATACACAGATTGCCAACGAACACATGAAAGGATACTCAATGTCACTAATCATTAGAGAAATGAAAATCAAAACTACAAGGAGGTATCACCTCACACGAGTCAGAATGGCCATCATCAAAAAATCTACAAACAATAAATGCTGGAGAGGGCGTGGAGAAAAGGGAACCCTCTTGCACTGTTGGTGGGAATGTAAATTGATACAGCCACTATGGAGAACAGTATGGAAGTCCCTTAAAAAACTAAAAATAGAACTACCATACGACCCAGCAATCCCCCTACTGGACCTGTACCCTGAGAAACCATAATTCAAAAAGAGTCATGTACCACAGTGTTCATTGCAGCTCTATTTACAATAGCCAGAATAAAGAAGATGTGGCACATATATACAATGGAATATTACTCAGCCATAAAAAGAAATGAAATTGAGTTATTTGTAGTGAGGTGGATGGACCTAGAGTCTGTCATACAGAGTGAAGTACGTCAGAAAGAGAAAAACAAGTATCGTGTGCTAACACATATATATGGAATCCAAAAAAAAAGGTCTGCATAACCTAGGGGCAGGACAGGAATAAAGACTCAGACGTAGAGAATGGACTTGAGGACACGGGGAGGGGGAAGGGTAAGCTGGGATGAAGTGAGAGAGTGGCATGGACATATATACACTACCAAATGTAAAATAGATAGCTAGTGGGAAGCATCCACATAGCACAGGGAGATCAGCTTGGTGCTTTGTGACCACCTAGAGGGGTAGAATAGGGAGGATGGGAGGGAGATGCAAGAGGGAGGAGATATGGGGATATATGTATATGTATAGCTGATTCACTTTGTTGTACAGCAGAAACTAACACACCATTGTATACTCCAATAAAGATGTTAAAAAAAAATTAAGACAGGTCACTTAAATGGTGAAGTCAGAGGAGCAAAAAGAAAAAAAGAATGAAGGCAAATGAACAGAATATAGGAGACTTATGTAACACCATGCAGAAGATTAATGTATGTATTATGGGGGTTCCAGAGGAGAAGAGAGATAAAGGGTGATTGGGCTTATATAAGAAATATTGGTGGGCTTCCCTGGTGGCACAGTGGTTAAGAATCTGCCTGCCAGTGCAGGGGACACGGGTTTTAAGCCCTGGTCCCAGAAGATCCCACATGACGCGGAGCAGCTAAGCCCGTGCGCCACAACTACTGAGCCTGCGCTATAGAGCCCATGAGCCACGATTACTGAAGCCTGTGCACCTAGAGCCTGTGCTCTGCAACAGGAGAAACCACCAGAGTGAGAAGCCCATGCACCGCAGCGAAGAGTAGCCCGCGCTCGCCACAACTAGAGAAAACCCGCGCACAGCAGCAAAGACCCAATGCAGCCAAAAATAAATAACTTAAAATTAAAAAAAAAAGAAATAATGGTGAAAAACTTCTGAAATTTGAGACGAGAAATGGATATACAGATACAGGAACCTCAATGAACTTCAAGTGGGATAAATCCAAAGAGACCCAAACTGAGATAGATTATAATCAAACTGTCAAAACTCAAAGACAAAGAGAATCTTGAGACCAGCAAGACAAAAGCAGCAGGAGGAAAGGGATAATAAAAATTAGGGCAAATATATAGAAAAAAATTTTGTTCTTTGAAAAGATCAAAATTGTCAAATCTTTAACTAGATCAACTAAGAAAAAAAAAGAGAAGACTCAAATAAATAAATTTAGAAATTAGAGAAGGCATATTACTACCAACTTTATAGAAATATAAGGAATATATGAGAATACTATGAACAATTGTACATCAGCAATGGAACAGGATAGAAAGTCCAGAAATAAGCCCCATGCCTATGGTCAATTAATCTACAACAAAGGAGGCAAGACTATCCAATGGAGAAAAGACAGTCTCTTCAATAAATGGTGCTGGGAAAACTGGATAGCTACATGTAAAAAAAAATGAAATTAGAACATTCTTTAACACCATACACAAAAGTAAACTCAAAATAGATTAAAGACCTAAATGTGGGAGCAGGTACTATAAAAAAAACCTTAGTGGAAAATATAGGCAGAACACTCTTTCACATAAAGAGTTTTAAATTCACATAAGTTTTAAATTTCACATAAAGAGTTTAAAATTTTTTTCTATTAATCTCCCAGAGTAATGGAAATAAAACAAAAATGAACAAATGGGGCCTAGTTAAACTCAAAAGCTTTTGCACAGCAAAGGAAACCAGAAACAAAAGAAGACAACCCACAGAATAGGAGAAAGTATTTGCAAACCATGCGACCGACAAGGGATTAATCTCCAAAATTTACAAATAGCTCATGTGGCTCAGTATCAAAAAAACAAACAACCCAATCAAAAAATGGGCAGAATACCTTAATACACATTTCTCCAAAGAAGGCATGCAGATGGCCAAGAGGCACATGAAAAGGTGCTCAACATCACTAATTATTAGAGAAATGCAAATCAAAATTACAGTGAGATATCACATTACACCAGTCAGAATGGCCATCATGAAAAAGTCTACAAACAGTAAATGCTGGAGAGGATGTGGAGAAAAGGAAACCCCCCTATACTGTTGGTGGGAATGTAAATTGATACAGCCTGTTTGGAGAACAATATGGAGGTTCCTTAAAAAATTAAAAGTAGAACTACCATATGACCCAGCAATCGCACTCCTGGGCGTATATCTGGAGAAATCAATAATTCAAAAGGATACATGCACCCTAATACTCATTTCAGTACTGTTCATAATAGCCAAGACATGGAAGTGACCTAAATGCCCATTGACAGAGGAATGGATAAAGAAGTGGTACATACATACAATGGGATATTACTCAGCCATTGAAAAGAATGAAATAATGCCATTTACAGCAACATGAATGGACCTGGACATTATCAATACTAAGTGAAGTAAGTCAGAAAGAGAAAGACAAATATCATATGATATCTTTTAAACGTGGAATCTAAAACAGTGATACAAATGAACTTATTTACAAAACAGAAACATACTTAGAGAATGCACTTATGGTTAACCGGTGGCGGGGTGGGCGGGGGGAGGAGGGAAGGGGGAGATAGGTTGGGAGTGGGAGTTTGGGATTGACATGTACACACTGCTATATTTAAAATAGATAACCAACAAAGACCTGCTGTATATAGCACAGGGAACTCTGCTCAGTACTCTGTAATACCCTAAATGGGAAAAGAACTTTGAAAAGAATAGATACATGTATATGTATAATTGAATCACTTTGCTGTATACCTGAAACTAACACAGCATTGTTAATCAACTATACTCCAATATAAAATAAAAAATTAAAAAGAAATTGCTCTGGTAAGACAATTTGGCAACACAAATATGAAATAAAAGAGAAAACCAAGGCTGACATTGGGAGGTCTGTTAGGGAGCAGAGAGCGGCAAGGTCTAAATTAAGACTCGGGGACAGGAGAGGAGTGTGTGGAATGATTCAGAAAGCTTTGAGGAAGTTGAATTTAACTGCTAATTAGTTATGGAGCCCAAGACTCTGGTAGAGTTTACAGTGACTCTGGAGCTTCCAAAACTGTGTTGAGGCCAAGAATTCAGTGATGTAAGGAAGGATAAAGAAAGGAACTATTCTGAATTGGTTAAAATTAATTGCAGAAATCCCCAATCAAATCTCCTTTGGGATTTGAAGAACACATTTTTTAAAATGCATGATTAATCTGAAAGTAATAACATGAATTCTAAATACTTAGGAGGCTCTGTACTACCATGGACTCTAAGCTCTTTAATAGGGCACAATAACGTCTGTTAACTGGGTGAGACTTTAGGTTTTCAGAAATCACGAGGCTGCTCCAGCCATTTGAGATCAGTCCAAGTGCTGGCTTGTGTTCCTGAAAATTAATTTGAAGTTCTTTAGACTTATCCTGTTATGTCTTTTTATATGTCATACCAATGTAAACTTAGAAATAATTAAAAACAATAGACAAGAACCATCTAATCTTTTTTTTAGTGTTCTTTTATGTAAGGAATAATTGATTGGGTGAAGTGGATTACATTTCAGTATCCAGACAGGCTCCTTTTGTTACTACTTTTGACTTTTTATCTGCTTTTTAAATTACCTTGCCTGTTTCGAAAGCACCGTGCAGTTCTCTTGTGTTTCTTTTTAGGTGCAATACAGTGTGGAAAGGCTCTTGGCATAAAGTTGAAGGATATCCACTATGCAATTTAATATCCTTAGATAACTGACATTTTTAGAGAAACAGTCCTTTGAAATTCATATGAGGTAATGTGATAGAGAGGAAAAAAGCATGGAAGTTGGAGTCAAAATGACTTGGTTTTTAATACTGGTGCTGACACTTAATAGGTATGCAACTTTGGGAATTGAATTAAATCATTGAGTCTCGGTTTCTTTGTCTGAAATATGGGAATTATAATACCTCTGGCTCAGGTAAATGTATATAGTAAAAAACACACAGATAGTAAAAATACATAGTAAATACAGACAGTAAAAAAGAGCCTGCCATCAAAAAAGGTGCGTCTGTCTTGTCCGAAAAAAGGATGCCTAATGTTATTATTGAGGTTCATCTATTAGGATAAATGAAAGAAGCCAGACACAAAAGACCACATATTGACACACTGTATGATTCCATTTATATGAAAGGTTAAGAATAGGCAAATATATAGAGACAAAAATTAAATTAGTGGTTGCCTAGGACTAGGAAGCAGGGTGCAAAGTGGCTGTTTAAGAATACAAGGTTCCTTTTGCAGAAGATAAAAATATTCTACAATTAGATAATCGTGATTATTGTACCACTCTGTAAATCCACTGAAAACTATTGAATTGTACACTTGCAACAGGTGAATTTTCTATGTTAATAATATCTCAATAAAGCCCTTTAAAATAAAAGGCATTTCTGTATGCTGACCTGAATATCCTAAATAAAATAATCTGTGCCTGTGGAAAAATGGGAAATTTTATTTGTCCTGAGCGGAGGGGGGAAAGGAGGAGGGATCTCTTGTATTTCTTTCTAAGTATCTGTCTTTGTGTTGCTGTATTGGTCAATTTTGTTTGTTAATAAATAACTCCCCAAATCACAGTGGCTCATCATTTTTTTCTTTCCACCATTGCATGGTGGCCTTTATTCAGATCTGTTTGTTTCTTGTCTGCTATGTCTGCTCTACTCAGCTCCGGTCCACATGTCTTTTCGTTCCTGCAGCAGCTGCTATAATGGGACATGCTGATTTTCCTGCCATAGGGACTCAGAAGACTGAGTCAAACCATTTAGCTCTTAAAGCTTCTGCTCAGATAGAGTATGTTTCACAGCTGTTCATATATCATTGGGCAAAGCCAGTCACATGGTCAAGCTTAGTGAACGTGCACTCCTTCCGTGGAATAAAGTGATTATGAATATTTGTGATCAATAAGACAAAAAGCCAATCTATTATACTATTGTATAATATATACTATTGGAGGAAGACCTGTCTCGCATCCTTACTAGAGCTTAACCTTCCATCATTGCCTTCCATCCTTCTACTTTCCCACCATCTGAGTGTTTATCTTGTTTTCTTCTTTCCCCTCTGAGATCGCTCCATTGGTTTAAATCAAGGGTAAATTTATAAATTTATGAATCTGTTTCTCCCTTTCCATGAATATCTCTTCTAAGAGTCTGCTGAGATGTCTAGTTACCACCTTATGCCTTTCATTCCATTGCCGGACTTTAAAATTACAGCCAGTTGTTGTCATTAATGTTTCTGTATCAAATTTAACTCTTCACATTCTGGCTTAAACTCTCTTAGTCCATTGAAATTGCTCTTTTTAAAGACTTCAGTGACGTTAATTGCCAAATTCAATGACATTTTCTTCAGCCGTTATTTATTTTGATGGTGGTGACATTTGTACTGTAAACTTCTAAAATGCAGAATGTCTGATCCCCAGCCCCCCCCCCCACCAAATTTCATATTCTCTCCCTACACTCCCTTCCTGATGATCTCATATAGACCCTTGGTCTTCAGTTTTTACTTATTCATTTATTTATTTACTTATTTTTAATTTATTTTATTTTTGGCTGCATTGGGTCTTCGTTGCCGTGTGCGGGCTTCCTCTAGTTGCTGCGAGTGAGGGCTACTCTTCGTTGTGGTGTGAAGGCTTCTCATTGCCGTGGCTCCTCTTGTTGCAGAGCACAGGCTCTAGGTGCGTGGGCTTCGGTAGTTGTGGCACGTGGGCTCAGTAGCTGTGGCTCACAGGCTCTAGAGTGCAGACTCAGTAGTTGTGGCACACGGGCTTAGTTGCTCCACAGCATGTGGGATCTTCCCGGACCAGGGCTCAAACCTGTGTCCCCTGCACTGGCAGGCAGATTCTTAACCACTGCGCCACCAGGGAAGCCCAGTTTTTACTTCTGAGCATGTGACTTCCATATTTACATGTTTATTTAGCTTTCTTGGGTAAAAAATGATTTCTATGTTTAATCATTCACTTTGCATATTAATCCTACAAATCTTTTCTTAAGCAGGATGGAAATAGAAAGGTTTTTATTTCCTGAAAAATTTAAAAATAATCTTAGGTTTAATGATTCTACTCATAAGTATTATCTTGTGTAGCCAAAAGTAGTTTGCAAATTGTAAAGTACAGCTCTAGGGTGCAAATATAACATTCTAGATGAAGTACAGCTTGCCGTAAGCACTCAGGAGCCCAGTTTCAAGCTGATAAAGAATCAGTATTTCTGGACGTATTTCGCAACATTTACATATTAATCAGGGAAAGAAGGGAAGAAAATGGGGTAGTAAGGCTAAGCATCCTTTATTTCTCTGCCAACCGCTTTATAAAACTTTATTACTTATTCCTTTAACAACACCATGAAGTAACTAGTATAGCTTCCATTTTAAAATAAGGAATAGAGAACTTGAGAACTTAAATAATACATATGAAGTTATAGCAATGTAATTGTCAGGGCTGCATGTCTTCCCAGGGCTGTGCAACTTGCTGCCGTGTGTGTGTGTGTGTGTGTGTGTGTGTGTGTGTGTGTGTGTGTGTGTGTGTGTGTGTGTGTGTGTGTGTGTGGAGGGGGGCATTTCTGGCATTGTAGTTTTCTCAATAGCAAGTAGACGTCACAGGTAAGAAGAATCCAGCATACATGGAAAGTTGCAAAATAATAACCAATAGGACCAAGGCAGAAAAATCTTTCAACTGAAACAGGTGTTTCAATTGCATCAACCTGCAAGTTGATTAAGGGAAGGAGCATTCAGTCTCAGGGGCTTCCAGAGCTGAGATGGGGCTCTTTAAACATGCATTTCACCCTCTCTGATACAGGCCTCTCAGCTGCCACACTGAAGCTACCAAGGTTCTGCCATGTATGTGACCAAACCAAAAATTCAGTGCTTGGTTAAGGCTTAAGTCCAAAGCTGTCACAAGAGTGAACCGTAACACTGGGCTGTGAGCAATCTGCAATGATGGTCCCATTTCACATGAGCAAAGCTTGGCTGGTCTGCCCTCCTGTCCACACAGTGTCGACTGCCAGTTTCAGCACAGAGTAGCCTGCTTCCTTCTTGAGACGGCTGTGTTATTTAGGAGAAATTCTGTGATTGTCAGTAATACGGTGTAGCTACGCTTTAGCTTTTGGCCTTCCCTTGTTATTTATAGTCTCGGTCAGATGTCAGCTCTTGACTCTTGAATGCAGGATCTCAGTGAGTGGAAGCGAAGTGTCCTCTTCACATCTCTCTTTGCCCAAAACACAGCTTTCTTGATGCCAGGTACCTCCTCCCCTTTTACATCTTTTAGTGTACTGTATGCTTCCTTATACTATGCCTTATATTGGGAAGTGTTGGAGTTTTGCAATTATGAACTTGGACTCTGTTGTCACAAAGACTGGGATTGATCCTCTGTTTCACCACTACGGACTTACCTCTTCTACTGGTATACAATAATTCACCTCATCAGGTTGTTGTGAAGACTCAATCCTTTCTGTAAAATAAAGCATGATCAAAGTATTTAACAAATAGTGAGTTGTCAATAAATGTTAACTTTTATGATATTTATTATTATTAGGACTCTGTGCAAGTCTGTGTAGTTGTTTTTAAGGAACATGTGCATTTCTATTTTTTTCTAATTTCACTTTATTTTTTATACGGCAGGTTCTTATTAGTCATCCATTTTATACATATGAGTGTATATATGTCAAACCCAATCTCCAAGTTCATCACACCACCACCCACCCCCATGCCACTTCCGCCCTTGCTGTCCATACGTTTGTTCTCTACATCTGTGTCTCTATTTCTGCCCTGCAAACCGGTTCATCTGTACGATTTTTCTAGGTTCCACATATATGTATTAATATATGATATTATTTTTCTCTTTCTGACTTACTTCACTCTGTATGACAGTCTCTAGATACATCCACGTCTCTACAAATGACCTAATTTCGTTCCTTTTTATGGCTGAGTAATATTCCATTGTATATATGTACCACATTTTCTTTATCCATTCGTCTGTCAGTGGGCATTTAGGTTACTTCCATGACCTGGCTATTGGAAATAGTGCTGCAATGAACGTTGGGTGCACGTGTCTTTTTGAATTACGGTTTTCTCTGGGTATATGCCCAGTAGTGGGATTGCTGGGTCGTGTGGTAGTTCTATTTTTAGTTTTTTAAGGAACCTCCATACTGTTCTCCATAGTGGCTCTATCAATTTACATTCCCACCAACATTGCAGGAGGGTTCCCTTTTCTCCACACCCCTCCCACATTTGTTGTTTGTAGATTTTCTGATGACGCCCATTCTAAGTGGTGTGAGGTGATACCTCACTGTAGTTTTGCATTGCATTTCTCTAATAATTAGTGATGTTGAGGAGCTATTCATGTGCTTCTTGGCCATATGTATGTCTTGTCTTCTTTGGAGAAATGTCTATTTAGGTCTTCTGCCCATTTTTGGATTAGGTTGTTTTTTTAATATTGAGCTGCATGAGCTGTTTATGTATTTTGGAGATTAATCCTTTGTCCGTTGATTCATTTGCAAGTACATTCTCCCATTCTGAGGGTTGTCTTTCTGTCTTGTTTGTAGTTTCCTTTGCTTTGAAAAAGTTTTAAGTTTCATTAGGTCCCATTTGTTTATTTTTGTTTTTATTTCCATTACTCTAGGAGGTGGATCAAAAAAGATCTTGCTGTCATTTATGTCAGAGTGTTCTTCCTATGTTTTCCTCTAAGACTTTTATAGTGTCTGGCCTTACATTTAGGTCTCTAATCCATTTTGAGTTTATTTTTGTGTATGGTGTTAGGGAGTGTTCTAATTTCATACTTTTACATGTAGCTGTCCAGTTTTCCCAGCACCACTTATTGAAGAGACTGTCTTTTCTCCATTGTATATCCTTGCCTCCTTTGTCATAGATGAGTTGACCATAGGTGTGAGGGTTTATCTCTGGGCTTTCTATCTGTTCCATTGGTCTATATTTCTGATTTTGTGCCAGTACCATATTGTCTTGATAACTGTGGCTTTGTAGTATAGTGTGAAGGCAGGGAGTCTGATTCCTCCAGCTCCATTTTTTCCCCTCAAGACTGCTTTGGCTATTCGGGGTCTTTTGTCTCTCCATACAAATTTTAAAATTTTTTGTTCTAGTTCTGTAAAAAATGCCATTGGTAGTTTGAAAGGGATTGCACTGAATCTGTAGATTGCTTTGGGTGATATAGTCATGTTCACAGTGTTGATTCTTCCAATTCAAGAACATGGTGTATCTCTCCATCTGTTTGCATCATCTTTACTTTCTTTCATCAGTGTCTTATAGTTTTGAGCATACAGGTCTTTTGTCTCCCTAGGTAGGTTTATTCCTAGGTATTTTATTCTTTTTGTTGCAGTGGTAAATGGGAGTGATTCCATAATTTCTCTTTCAGATTTTTCATCATTAATGTATAGGAATGCAAGAGATTTCTGTGTATTAATTATTATCCTGTAAGTTTACCAAATTCATTGTTTAGCTCTAGTAGTTTTCTGGTGGCATCTTCAGATTCTCTATGTATAGTGTCATGTCATCTGCAAACAGTGACAGTTTTACTACTTCTTTTCCAAGTTGAATTCCTTTTATTTCTTTTTCTTCTCTGATTACCATGGCTAGGATTTCCAAAACTATGTTGAATAATAGTGGCAAGAGTGGACATCCTTGTCTTCCTGATCTTAGAGGAAATGCTTTCAGTTTTTCACAATTGAGAATGATGTTTGCTGTGGGGTTTTCGTATATGGCCTTTATTATGTTGAGGTAGGTTTCCTCTGTGCCCACTTTCTGGAGACTTTTTATCATAAATGGGTGTTGAATTTTGTCAAGAGCTTTTTCTGCATCTATTGAGATTATCATATGGTTTTTATTCTTCAGTTTGTTAATATGGTGTATCACATTGATTGATTTGTGTATACTGAAGAATCCTTGCATCCCTGGGATAAATCCCACTTGATCATGGTGTGTAATCCTTTTAATGTGTTGTTGGATTCTGTTTTCTAGCATTTTATTGAGGATTTTTGAGTCTATATTCATCAGTGATATTATTGGCCTGTAATTTTCTTTTGTTGTATTATCTTTGTCTGGTTTTGGTATCAGGGTGATGGTGGCCTCATAGAATGAGTTTGGGAGAGTTCCGTCCTCTGCAGCTTTTTGGAAGAGTTTGAGAAGGATGGGTGTTAGCTGTTCTCTAAATGTTTGATAGAATTCACCTGTGAAGCCACCTGGTCCTGGACTTTTGTTTATTGGAAGATTTTTAATCACAGTTTCAATTTCATCACTTGTGATTGGTCTGTTCATGTTTTCTATTTCTTTCTGGTGCAGGCTTGGAAGGTTATACCTTTCTACGAATTTGTCCGTTTCTTCCACGTTGTGCATTTTATTGGCATAGAGTTGCTTGTAGTAGTCTCTTAGGATGCTTTGTACTTCTGCAGTGTCTGTTGTAACTTCTCCTTTTTCATTTCTAATTTTATTGATTTGAGTCCCCTCCCTCTTTTTCTTCATGAGTCTGGCTAATTTTGTCTATCAATTTTGTTTATCTTCTCAAAGAACCAGCTTTTAGTTTTATTGATCTTTGCTATTGTCTTTTTTGCTTCTATTTCATGTATTTCTGGTCTGATCTTTATAATTTCTTTCTTTCTGTTAACTTTGGGTTTCTTTGTTCTTCTTTCTCTAGTTCCTTTAGGTGTAAGTTTAGATGGTTTATTTGAGATTTTTCTTGTTTCTTGAGGTAGGCTTGTATTGCTATAAGCTTCCCTCTTAGAACTGCTTTTGCTGCATCCCACAGGTTTTGGATCTTCGTGTTTTTATTGTCATTTGTTTCTAGGTGGTTTTTGATTTCCTCTTTGATTCCTTCAGTGATCTCTTGGTTATTTAGTAATGTATTGTTTAGCCTCCATGTGTTTGTGTTTTTTACGTTATTTTCCCTGTAATTGATTTCTAATCTCATAGCATTGTGGTCAGAAAATATGCTTGATATGATTTCAGTTTTCTTAAATTTACTGATGCTTGATTTGTGACCCAAGATGTGATCTATTCTGTAGAATGTTCCATGTTCATTTGAGAAGAAAGTGTAATCTGCTGTTTTAGATGGAATGTCCTATAAATATTGATTAAATCTATCTGATCTATTGTGTCATTTAAAGTTTGTGTTTCCGTATTAATTTTCTGTTTGCATGATTTGTCCATTGGTGTAAGTGAGCTGTTAAAATCCCCCACCATTACTGTGTTACTGTCAATTTCCTCTTTTATAGATGTTAGCAATTGCCTTATGTACTGGGGTGCTCCTATGTTGGGTGCATATATATATATATATATATATATATATATAATTGTTATATCTTCTTCTTGGGTTGATGCCTTGATCATTATGTAATGTCCTTCCTTGTCTCTTGTAACATTCTTTATTTTAAAGTCTATTTTATCTGACATGAGTATTGTTACTCCAGCTTTCTTTTGATATCCATTTTCATGGAACATCTTTTTCCATCCCCTCACTTTCAGTCTGAATGTGTCCCTAGGTCTGAAGTGGGCCTCTTGTAGACAGCATATATATGGGTCTTGTTTTTGTATCCATTCAGCAAGCCTGTGTCTTTTGGTTGGAGCATTTAATCCATTCATGTTGAAGGTAATTATCTATATGTATGTTCCTATTACCATCTTCTTAATTGTTCTGGGTTTGTTTCTGTAGGTCCTTTTTTTCTCTTGTGTTTCCCACTTAGAGAAGTTCCTTTATCATTTGTTGTAGAGCTGGTTTGGTGGTGCTGAACTGTCTTAGCTTTTGCTTATCTGTAAAGCTTTTGATTTCTCCTTTGAATCTGAATGAGATTCTTGCCAGGTAGTTTAATCTTGGTTGTAGGTTCTTCCCTTTCATCACTTTAAATATATCATGCCACTCCCTTCTGGCTTGTAGGGTTTCTGCTGAGAAGTCACATGTTAACCTTATGGGAGTTCCCTTGTTTGTTATTTGTCGTTTTTCCCTTGTTGCTTTCAATAATTTTTATTTGTCTTTAATTTTTGTCAATTTGATTACTGTGTGTCTTGGCATGTTTCTGCTTGGGATTATCCTGCCTGGGACTCTCTGTGCTTCCTGGATTTGGGTGGCTATTTCCTTTCCCATGTTAGGGAAATTTTTGACTATAATCTCTACAAATATTTTCTCAGGTTCTTTCTCTCTCTCTTCTCCTTCTGGGACCCCTATAATGCAATTGTTGTTGCATTTAATTTTGTCCCAGAGGTTTCTTAGGCTCTCTGCATTTCTCTTCATTCTTTTTTCTTTATTCTGTTCCACGGCAGTCAATTCCACCATTCTGTCTTCCAGGTCACTTATCCGTTCTTCTTCCTCAGTTATTCTGCTATTGATTCCTTCTAGTGTATTTTTCATTTCAGTTATTGTATTGTTCATCTCTGTTTGTTTGTTCTTTAATTCTTCTAGGTGTTTGTTCTTTAATTCTCCCAGATCTTTGTTAAACATTTCTTGCCTCTTCTCGATCTTTGCCTCCATTCTTTTTCCAAGGTAGTGGGTCATCTTCACCATCATTATTCTGAATTCTTTTTCTGGAACTTTGCCTATCTCCACTTCATTTAGTTGTTTTTCTGGGGTTTTATCTTGTTCCTTCATGTGGTATAAAGTCCTCTGCCTTTTCATTTTGTCTCTCTTTCTGTGAATGTGGTTTTCCTTCCAGAACCTGCAGAATTGTAGTTCTTTTTGCTTCTGCTGTCTACCCTCTCAAGTCTGTTTACTTTTTTTCCCCCAGAGAAGCTACTCCTCCTGTGTTTACTGCCATCAATTATATTTTTGCCCTACACAGTTTCCTGACTTGCCTCTAATGTAGATATTTTTCTCTCTTTTTCATCTCTCACATCCAAGTCTATCAATTTTATTCCCAAATATTGTACTCCTGAATGTTTCTCTCCTTACTGCACTGTGTTTTTTTGGCAAGTAATTTGTGCTTTTTACCGATATGTAACGTGGCCTCCCTGGGATGCTGTGATGAACAAAACACGTCACAGATTTAAAATGTACTAAGTGCTCTTTGGTTAAATGAATGACAACCTAATTTTACAAGATAATGTAGACTTAAATGATTGAAAACATTCACTTCTAGAAATACTGTGTACTAATCTTTATTTTCCTCTTGGCTTATAGTGCTGAAGTTGTTTTATTCCATGGAAACGAAAAAATAATTACCATAGATGAATGCAAATGCTCTGAAAAGATTAGTTATTCAATATTGATTATTACTCTATCAGGAGCTAATTAATATTGGCGTTATCCCTAATTGGCTGCTGTGTTCTGTTGTTTACCGAGATGGGTATCACCATTTCCACTCTTGGCAGTCAATTTGCTGTTGTGTTTCTATCCTTTTACCCCTGAAATCTTTGATGTGATTACTCCCAGGAGATGAACTCAAAAACACAACAAAAGATGAATAAATAAAATATAGGCATCCCTTCAATGCAGTGGTGTCCTCTCCATTTCTAAAGTAAAAAACATAAAAAATAGGAAATATTTAGAGACTGTATGGAAAGAATCAGAAGTACCCTCTTGGCAAAGAATCCACATGCAAAATTCTGCAAAAGGATTTGTCAAATATTTATTAGTATATAACACCTGTAGTTCTTAAATTATTGTTTTTAATTGTCACTGAGCCTTTATGAGAATTAATCTTGCTTAGAAGGAAGGCAGCCACACTGAGCCCAGCCTTGCCATCCTGGGCCAAGGTTCTTATTCCTGAATAGACTGATGCCAGCACTGGTCCTATAGTATAGTTCTGAATTTCCTGTGTATGTTCATTGTTCCAACTGTGTTCTGTTATTAAAAGAAGATGCTCAGTTTTGTTTCTTTTTATGGCTGAGTAATGTTCCATTGTATATATGTGCTATATATTTTTTATCCATACATCTGTCGATGGACATTTAGGTTGGTTCCGTGTCCTGGCTATTGTAAATAGTGCTGCAGTGAACATTGTGGTACACGTCTCTTTTTGAATTATGGTTTTCTCAGGGTACATGCCCGGTAGTGGGATTGATGGGTTGTATGGTAGTTCTATTTTTAGTTTTTTAAGGAATCTCCATACTGTTTTCCATAGTGGTTGTATTAATTTACATTCCCCCTAACAGTGCAGGAGGGTTCCCTGTTCACCACACCCTTTCCAGCATTTATTGTTTCTAGATTTTTTGATAATGGCCATTCTAACCGTCATGAGGTGATACCTCATTGTAGTTCTGATTTGCATTTCTCTGATAATTAGTGATGTTGAGCATCTTTTCATTTGCCTCTTGACCATCTGTGTGGCTTCCTTGGTGAAATGTCTATTTAGGTCTTCCACCCATTTTTTAACTGGATTGTTTGTTTTTTTTTATACTGAGCTCCATGAGCTGTTTGTATATTTTGGAGATTAATCCTTTGTTATTTCATTTGCAGATATTTTCTCCCATTCTGAGGGTTGTCTTTTTGTCTCGTTTATGGTTTCCTTTGCTGTGCAAAAGCTTTTAAGTTTAATTAAGTCCCATTTGTTTATTTTTGTTTTTATTTCCATTACTCTAGGAGGTGGGTCAAAAAAGATCTTGCTGTGGTTTATGTCAAAGAGTGATTTTCCTATATTTTCCTCTTTTGTAGTGTCTGGTCTTATGTTTATGTCTTTAATCCATTTGGAGTTTATTTTTGTGTATGGTGTTAGGTAGTGTTCTAATTGGATGGACCTAGAGTCTATCATACAGAGTGAAGTAAGTCAGAAAGAGAAAAACAAATACCATATGCTAACGCATATATATGGTATCTGAAAAAAGAAATGGTACTGATGAACCTAGTTGCAGGGAAGGAATAAAGAGGTAGAGACATAGAGAATGGACTTGAGGACATGGGGTGGGAGGGTGAAGTGAGAGTAACATCGACATATGTACGCTAGCAAATGTAAAATAGTTGGCTGATGGGAAGCAGCAATATAGCACAGGGAGATCAGCTCAGTGCTTTGCGAAGACCTAGAGGGGTGAGATAGGGAGGATGGGAGGGAGGCTCAAGAGGGTGGGGATATGGGGACATGTGTATGCCTGTGGCTGATTTGCTTTGTTGTGCAACAGAAACTAACACAGTATTGTGAAGCAATTATACTCCAATAAAGAGCTATTAAAATAAAAGTAGTTGCTACTTCCTCTTTTCCCATCTATTAACATTTAGCTGAAATTATGAGGATCTTGCTGTCATAGCATCGAGAGTTTGGAGGCTCGGATTTCTAGTCCTGGTACTAACCATCAAGCTGGGGAACCTGGGAGAAATGAGGTGCAGAGAAATAGTCTTGTTCAGAGTTATCCAAAATGTGGTCCTCATATAGGCAGTCCCCATGGCACCAGGGAGCTTGGTAGAAATGCATGTTCCTAGGCTGTTCCTAGACCAACTGAACCAGAGTCTCTGGGGGTGAAGTGCAGCCCTCTTAGTGATTCAGGGAAGCACAGGACGAGTGCCTAGACAATAAGGTTTTGTAAACCTTCCTAAGGATGCACGCATGAGGGGAAGTGGGTAATGAGTAGGGAATGGTAGCACATGATGAGAAACCCATAGTATTCGGATGTGGGGGCAAGTGTGAGAGAGTCATAAATCCAGAGTCCAGGTTACCCTAAAATAAGCCCTAGAGGGAGCAGACCTTGCTATAAACAAGCATCGACTTCACCAGCCAGCACAGGTCCTAACAGCTGCAGATGTGGGGTGATTTTTTTTTTCTAATGAATTAACAAGTTCGGGTAAATTCCAAAATTCAAAGTTTCTGTCCCGGAAAGGCAGGGCAGAAGGGCCCTGACACATGAAAGTAAACTGGTATGGGGGATTTCTAGGAATATATTCTCTCCCTATCTGGGGGTTTAGAACCTGGCTCAGAGGCCAGCCTGGGCTTCACTAGAGAACTGGACTTCACAGTTGAAAGAGGCTAACAGGAAGATGTGCTTCCTACGAAACATCCATGATGAGCTTACAGAGTCAGGTCATAGTGGCAGGACAGCAGTGAGTGGGTCTCCCAGACAGAGGGCAGCTCTTCGCTCTACCCCGTAAAGGATGCAGTGACTTCTGACTCCAAGCTCTCAAGGCAGCTTACTGGTTAGTGGTCTCAAACTCCATGGACCTTTGTAAAACGGAGCCAACAATCTCTGCCCCTCAAGTGAGAGTCTTTGTGAGTATTCTTAAAGATGATGGTGATAATGTGTAAAGTGAGGGATACTGGAAGTAGGTGATTCTCTTTTTAATGTAGATGACTTCCCAGACAATTACAATGCAGCTGCAGCTTTTTACAAAAAAAAAAAAAAAAAAAAAAATCAGACCCATTCCCTTTTTAAAGAGGTTTCCTTCCTTGTTACTTATGGGCATTTCCTAGAATCTTGGGTTGTAAAGTATGGACAGCACTAATTCCTCAGGATCAGTTTATGGCAAGTAATCTCTGGTTACCCCAGTACCTGAACAGCCTGGTGGATTTGCATATTGGGTGTACTGCGCTCAATTTGCCTGTTAGTGTTTAGGCACAAGCAGTGCTCAGAAATTTAGAGACAGGACCAAATTCTGCCTTTTAACTCCCATGAGTATTTCTAAGAAAATTTAAAAAATACTGTATGCATTGGATTTTAATTTGCTTTTCACATGTGAAGACGATCTGTAAATGTAATTATAAACTTCTGATCCCCAGCATCTAGCAAAGGTTTTTATTTTCCTTGTATTTCAATCTGTGAGCATACATGTTAGTCATTTATAATGGCTTCATGGTCCATAAAATACAATGTAGTGATTTGAAACAGAGTCATATGCTTGCCGGTTTCCACCTGGATTGACACTTTGGATCTTGGATACAGTCTGGTTGTTTAGTAAATGGTTCACCTGCTTGTTTTTCCTTCCAACTTTCAAAAGCAAGCCGTGTAGCGTAGTGGGTAAGAATTGAATTTCAGAGTCGACCTAAGATGTTTCTGACTCCAGGCATTGCCACCCTTTGGCTTTGTGCCCTTGGACAAACTGTTTTAACTTCCTTGAGCCTTAGTTTTGTTGTAGAAAATGAGAATTACAGTAGTTCTATCTCAGGGCTGTTTTGAAGATTAAATGAGATGATATATGTAAAGAATTTAGCCCAGTGTGTAGCACCCATCAACACTTAATAACTATTAACTTTTGTTATAATTACTGCTATTATTACTTTTTAAATTATAACTGTTTATAATGATTATTATAGTTATTATGTTTAAATTCTTGCATTCGTATCCCTTAAATTCGTCACCCTTGGTGTTACTATCGTACGCTGACTCCCAGTTTTCCCTTGATCTGATTTTCCTTGCTTCCAGTCACAACAGTCCCCACTCCAGAGGATCTAGGACCTCATTTGTCAGTGGTTTCCTTGTGACATTTCCTTACGCCAAGCCAGATTTGAATATGAAGATCTTGTCATGAGAGCTGCATTCCTAGTAGAACCACAGTGTTGGTCTGATACAGAGTTGGATTAGAGCTCTTTTCGGGTACTTTCAGATTTGGGATTCCCAGACTCTAAGCTCTCTAAGGAGTGTCTTGTCCTGGATTTTGTATCCAGGTGTGATGTATGTGACTGTGCCAGTTTTTCCCAGAATACCTTCTGCTACAGGCCTCAACTTCATTTAGCCTTATTCATCTAGAAAAATAGAAAATAATGTCAGTTTACATATGTAAAAAATGGGAATGATATCGTTGAAATGATATGCTGCAGTACAAATAACGTAATGTGGTTACAGCGTCTTTCACAATTCATCTTGCATCTTGTGTCTAACAAGATGGTCTCTTGAACGCTCTTGTGGTACTTGTTCCTTAAGACCCCAGCATAGCACCTGGAAGAATTTGACTCCACCGCGTCCCCATATATAACCCTGCTCTATCCAAATGGCCTAAAAGCCTCTATCGCCTTAATTGAATCCAAAGATGAGCTAATTTTTAGATAAACACGAATAAGTCTACATCTTAAATGAATTGCCTGTTTATAAAACACCCTTATACAAATTGATAACGATGTATGTTTGAATAATTCAAGAAACAGGATGTCAATAGCTTTTAGCATCAGGTACCAAGAGAGCTGTGCTTTTGAATATTAATTTGACTAATTTGGGATATTAGGCCATTTAGTATGGTAAGCACATAAACACAGAGCAGTAGGATTCTTGAAGGGTAATCTAATCAGGCACAGGGGCATCTAGCATTTCTTTAAAATGTAACAATTATCCGAAAGTCTCATAAGGAATGTTCTGCAGCTGAGGAAGAAAAAGATACCCCAAGTAAAATGTAAATGAACATAAAGTGATTTAGTGGGACTAATTCTGGGAAGAATCAGTACCAGTATGCTTCGTTTGTTTTGTATTTTCTTCCCATTTATTCTTATAGTCTGAGTGGTTTTATTAAAAACTAATTTTGTAAGTCAGTATAAAACCCAGGAGTTTTATCTTCCTTTAAACATGTAAATGCATTTAAGGTGAACACGTCAGAAAGTGGAATTGTGGATTTAGAGTTTTCAATGACTAAGTTATGACCACATTGCATAGAGTGTGAGTGTCTAGTACATGCCTTCCATCATTTGTCTGTTTTAATTTTCAAAATTAACATGGCTGGTACTATCATTATTTCCTTCTTATGGATAAATAAATGGGAGAGCAGAGACCTAAAGTAACTTTCCCAAAGTCACACAGCAACTAATGAGTGCAGCTGGCGTGTAAAGGCAAACCTCTGACATCACAAGCCATGTTTCGTGCACCACCAGCTGAACCAATTTTTCAACCCCGAGGAGAGACATTCATACATGGCTAAAAAATAGTTAATGGTGAATACATTTCAGACTTCAGAATCCAGGTTAAGCATGTCAAAAGACCATTACTAATTTAAGTGTTCATGTACATCATTATTTAGGCTTAATACCCAGGTGTGATTATTTGAAATTGGACAAGACTACGGTTTTTATAAACCATTTATTCCAAAAAGAAAAGGCATTCACTTTTATCTTAGCGATTCATCTACTTGTGTTTGTTGTAGGACAAGAGGAACAGACAAAATATAGAGCCAAAGCAATATCATTTCCTATCACATTCCCCAGGGTGTCTCATGAAAATCTTGCACACTGAATGTCAAAGTCCAATTTGTGGAGGCCAGAATGACATTTTAGTATATTATAGGTTGTGGTCAATATATGGATTGCAGCCTCCTTAGGCTCACAATAATTAGGGACTATCACATGGATTCAGTATTTGTTTAGCAGATAATTCTCAAGACTTTCATGTATGATAATGAAGGCCTAACTATTGTACTGTGAATCAAACCTATTTCAAGTCTAGTGAAAATAATAAAATTTAATTAACATGGTACGAATTCATTTAAATTTATGTGAGGAGAATCAGGGACATAATTATGAGCCTATTGTTTTTTTTTTTTAACAGGATGAGGTTGGCCATTTGATAATTTGAGCCCAAGGTAGGTAAGGGTTATTTAGAAGTTATCAAAGTGTGAGAAAACATAAATCATACCGGAGAAGAACTTCCAATTCTTAAGCACTTTATATATGATGGATGTGATATACATACAATCTTATTTAATCTTCACAACCACCCTCCAACCAAAATGCTGTTATTTCCAAATGTGGAAAAGGAGACCTACAGAGGGCTTGTTACTTGCTAAAGTCTATACAAATAGTAGGACTAATCTCAGCATGAGACCTCGCAAACTCCAAATAAGAGTTAAGCACAAAATAAATTACCTTTGATTAAACGTGGGAAACATTGGGGAAAACCCTTATTCTCACAGAAAATTAAAGTTTTTTTAATCTTAAATTATGATGTGTATAAAATGGTAGCTCTGGGCTTCCCTGGTGGCGCAGTGGTTGAGAGTCCGCCTGCCGATGCAGGGGACACGGGTTCGTGCCCCAGTCCGGGAAGATCCCACATGCGGCGGAGCAGCTGGGCCCGTGAGCCATGGCCGCTGAGCCTGCGCGTCCGGAGCTTGTGCTCCTCAACGGGAGAGGCCACAACAGTGAGAGGCCCGCGTACCATAAAAAAAAAAAAAAATAAATAAATAAAATAAAATAAAATGAAATGGTAGCTCTATCCTTAGTTTGATTAGATACAATATCTTTTGAGGGATTTCTTTCCAAAAAGTGTCTCGCGGAAGTGGGGTTTACTTTCATGGTTGTACGTAAAACTGGCCTTCAAACGGAAGGCTGTCTCCTTTGCTCGGAGGTTCACTACAACTTGAGGGCTGTGAAGCCAACACCAGGAATGGCATGATCAGCTGTGTCTTGGGTGGAGAATTACATAAAACCTCAGGAATTAATGATTTTGTGCCATATTCTGTATTTCTTTCTCTTTTTTTTTTTTTTTTTTTTCCATGGAGAACTTCATACTACAGGGTTTCAAATATTTAGGAAATAGTTTGGATTGAACCCTCCATGCCATTACCCTTGTCTTGAATTGTGAATTTTTAGTGTTGAACTCTTCTGTGTCCAAGTACCTAATATATAGATGGGCCTACTCATTGATAAATGTACTATTATTTACACATATCAAGTGCTCTGTGAAGAGCTCTTAAATTATTTCAGTTTTCATTCACATTACATTAGTTGCAAGCCCCATTTACAGATGAGATAACTGAGGTTTAGAAAAGCTCACTAGCTTTCCCAAGTTCACCCAACTAGTGTGATTCAGATTGGATTTGAATGCAGATTGAGTTAACTCAGAAACTGGTGCCTTAACTGTTTAATTACCATAGTTCTCTACGTACTCCCACATGGTGTATTTTCATGTTCTTAGAGACAGGAAAATATCTCTAAGAAAATGGTCTAAACAGTTATACCAGGGAACATTTAGTGTAAC
Organism: Stenella coeruleoalba; assembly: GCF_951394435.1. NCBI lineage: Eukaryota > Metazoa > Chordata > Mammalia > Artiodactyla > Delphinidae > Stenella > Stenella coeruleoalba. The sequence continues at coordinate 51,919,136 of NC_137162.1, read as the reverse complement.
TTTCATTTAGGTCCAGTTAGTATTTCTGTTGGTAGTTTTCTGAAATAAGCTTCCCTGTGCCTAGCTTTGCTTTGGCAGCAAACTCAGGAGGGCACGGCCCGTGTGGCTGGAGCTCATGGAATCAGAGACTGGGTCATGGGAGGATGGGCACAGGTTGAGGCACCAAAGTCACTGTTAGAAGTGAAGCAATAATCTAAGCCAAATAATAGTCTCAGGAGAGCCTCAAGCTAAACTATTGTTACAAATAGACTGGAGACCAGATTCATCAAGCAAAGAGCAAGGTTGAAGTTGATTGTGCCAGTGTCCATTTAGAGAATCTGGATCTTCATCTGAGACACAGAGAGCAAACAATGAAGGCAAATCACATTTATTGGGTACCTGATATGTGCCAGATGCTATTCCGGGCAATTCATTTGCACCATTTTATTCAATTCTTACCAAATCCCAGTGGCACAAGTATTATTTTCCCATTTCAAGGTGAAGATGCTAGGGATCCAGAAAGGTTTTTACAAAGGTGCTACAGCTTCTAAGAGACCTAGAATACAAATCTTTCTCTCTCTGAGTCTTTACATAATCCAGTGCTGTCTCCCTAGAGATTGCTAACTAAAGGAAATGCAGCCTCATGTCTGGTAAGATAGAAAAATTGAGGTACAGAGTTGAGTAACTCATCTGGGGTCATAAAACAGTTAAGTAACAGAACCCCATTTTACACCCAGTCCTTCTGATTCCAAAACTCTATCGGACCATTTCCATCTCTATATTAACGCTCATGAAAAGAAAATCATCACTTTACCAAACTTCCCTACTACTTACCACCCTGCTTCTTTGCCCCTATTTGCTGCAAAACTCTCCAAAGATGGGTCTACACTCAGGCAGTCAATTCCTCTACTTCCATTCTTTCTTCCATAACTTTCTCCAAACTGCCTTTCGCCTCACACGGGTCCTTTCCCAGTCCTCAGTGATCTGTCAGCAAGGTCACCATGCTCTGCGGAGTGTAAACTTTCTGAACTTAGACCCCACTGTCTTGCACACGCTGGATTTTCGATTTTCTCCTACCTCACTGGTCACTCACTCTCGCTTCCCTCCAAGCTCTGAACATGGGAGCATCTCAATCCTTGATGCTTCTGTCTGTCTGTTCCTCTCTCTCCTCATGACTGGTGAATCTATCCCAGTGTCACGGCTTTAAGTACCACTTAAATTTTGACAACTTCCACAATGATAGCTTCAGCCCAGACCTCCTTTCCAAACTCAAGACTTGTATTTCCAAGTGTCTGCTTTATATCTCTGTTTGGATTTCTCAAAGATACTTCAAACTCAACCCTTTCAACACTTAATGCCTGTTTCCCTCAAAACCTTCTTAACCAGCTACCTTTCCCATCTCAGAATCTACCCGTGTCTCATTATTGCTACTACTGTTATACTTAACTACACCACTAACATTTCTTGCCTGTAGTATTTTTATAATAAATAATAAAACAAATATTTAACAGTTTTCCCGCTTCTAACTTTATTCATCTATAGTCTGTTTTCAATATGGCAGCCAGAGTGACTAAAACATGTTAGATCATATTATTCTTATGCATAAAATCCAGCTCACCATTTCATCCAGAGAAAAAGTGTTTATTACCTCTTATCTCCTCTTTCCTTCTCTCTTGCTTTCTCTACTCCACTCATACCATTTCACTCCAACTGTGGACTCTAGAATTACCCCCTGATCGTATTGCTCTTTCCTCAGATGTTAGCATTACTAACTACCTCATCCATTTCAAGTATTTGGTCATAGTTTACACTCTCAGTGATTCCTACTCCAACGAGTTTATTTAACACTGCAATTTGCCTGCCACCTCACTCAGTGCTCCTGATGCCCTATTCTCAATTTAAAAAAAAAAAATTGTCATAGGATGTATTACCTTCTCACACACTAGAAAATTTACTTATTTAGCATGATTAGTGTTTATTGTATGACTTTCTCCACTAGAATGTAATATCAGAGATTTGATCCTTTTCTCACTGGTATACTCCCAGCACCTAGAATAGTGACTGAGACATAGTAGTTTCTGAAAATACTTGTTGAATGAGTGAATGAAAAGAAGTATAGAGCAGACCTTTTGTACTTGTTTTAAATTTGCAGAAATTTAGGGTTCTCTGAAGTATTTAAGGGTGCAATCATTTTCCCCTATTGTTTTCAGATGCAGTCTCAGCTATCTAACTAGACTCTCGTTTCCTACCTATTAGTCATAGGTTTATGCAAATTTATGTCAGCCTGCATATAAACTACCAGGTAGTTCAACGGTATTGATCTTTGTTACCGTTTAGTGAGGCTGGTCTGTTATCAACTCCAGGCAAGGTCCTGAATCAGCTTTTGCTTGTGTGCCCCTGGCTTGTAAATAAATGGAAGAATGGCTTTTGGCTTTGCTTCTGAAAACTCAGGAGCCTTTTTCTTTCCCTTAAATGTCATCAGATGCCTATCTACACTCTCTTTGCTTTGGTTAAGAAAATAGAAGGGATTTAAAATCATTGAGATCTCAGAATCAAAATCATTCTTAAGCCTTTTCTTCAAATTTACTCTAATTGCCCTGAAATTAATCTCTTATTATGGCAGCAAAGCCTAGCCCTTCTAGGATTCTTTGAACACTGGATTTCAATATTTGATCTTCATGGACAGTGAATCTATCTGTCACACTCAGTTGTCCTTTCACTCTTTGAACCAACTGACATTTACCCATATCAAACTCCATTTGTCCGTCACTTTTAAAACCCTCTGTAATTTCCAGTTGCTCTCATGGAGCTGAGTTTGAAGGTTGACATGGATCATCCATTCTTTCCAGAATGACAAATAGCTTTACAAGGTGATCCTTACATTTTATCTTAATTTCTTGGCAAACTTTAATTTAATTTTCTGCTAAATGGTTTCAGTCTCATGCAGAACCAAAGTGAACTAAGGAAACCATCTCAGAAATATTCCCTGTCTTGTCAGGATAATTCTTTCTTCCATTTAAATGAAAATTCAGTTACACTTAGTGGTGATTTTTTAAAAATCATCAACATAATTACTCATGTCTTTGTGAACCTCTGAGAAACCTTAAGGTTGAATTTCCCACTAGGCTCAGAATAGTTATAAAAACTTATTTCTTCAAGACAGACTGGATAGAAACCTAATATAGGCTGAAGGCATCTTGGAGCTAGAAATAGTCTTAGATATTATCAATCCCAATCATGACGGAGTTTGCAGTTAAAGAGATTGAGGCCCAGAAATGGAAGACGAATGTGTGAATTCACATTCTGTCCTACTGGTCAGATGAACTACTAACCTTGGTCTTTTGATTTAGTCCAGTAAGCTCTGAAATTATATGCAAACATTGGTGAGCATTTACAGAAGAATATTTCTTTGAAGATAGTGTCCATTGCAATTTATCAAAAAAGTCAGTGATCTCCCAAAAGTTAAGCATGGGGATCCTCCTTGGCACTCCACAGGTGCAATTGATCCCTTTTATGCATTTAATCCCAGCATCCATGTAAAAGTAAATTGAACTTTGTACTTAGTTTTAGACTATAATAATTCTTTCCCCCTCAAAAGCATTTGTGGTTTAGTTTGGTGTCATCCCAGGGCATTGGATTGCTGTGACTTCAGCGTTTCCTGAGCCCAAGTGTAGTCCTTGGAATAAAATGCTAAATGTATTTTCAGGTGCCTCTGTGGAATACGAGAAAGTACCTAAAGTTATTTCTAAAGAGAGAAGAGAATTAGTTTCATATCTTCTTCTGACTTCTACCTCTTCTCTGCACAATTTATGAGTAGTAAAATGAGAGCAAAGACACAAATAAGGAAGAAAATCCAAATACAGTCTCTCTTTGTAAAACTTGTATTATGGGACTTTGAAATAATAGGACAAGTAATAAAATATAATTTTCTTCCACTGTGTTTGTATTTGTGTGTATGTGTGCAAGAGAATCAGATACTAACGTTAAAGGACTTTTATTTTTTTTCCATAACGTATCAGAAAACTGGCTTTTCTAAAAAAATGTGTCATCCAGTATGCAAAGATGAGCTCTATGGAAAAAGCATTGATATCTCCACTTTGTCACTAAATCCATCACCCCAGGCATGCCGCTTCTTTCTAAGCTCTGTTTCCATCTGTAAAAGAAGGAATTGAACTTGTTTGTTAAGCCACCTTGTTAATAATCAGTGTCTCTGTGATGCTTGCTATTAAACTCAAACTGCACGTTCCCCCCCACCATTTTCTGAAATGGAATTTTTATGAATGGTTTCTCAAGTGCTTCAAAATAACATACTCATCTGAGATCTTGGCAACTAAGAATTGGCTGTTATAAGCATATCAGACACAGAGATAGGCTAATCCCTGTTCTTTCTTAATCTGAGTATTGAACAATTATAGCGCCAAGGCCATTCCTCCTGTGGTCCCTGACTTGACTCCCTCAGAGTCATGATACATCATGGAGGGCTGGGTTTTTCCTCCTGGGACACTGCCAAGACTTGATTTTAATCTTAGGAGCATTTTGTCATACTTGATCCTTTTCTGTCTCACATCCCTTTCCCCTCTATTTCTCTTCTGCTCTTCTCTCCCATGATTTCTTCCCTTCCATTTGACCAACTGGGTCTCACATTTCAAAAGGTAATGTCACATCAGCCATAAAAAGAAACGAAATTGAGTTATTTGTAGTGAGGTGGCTGGACCTAGAGTCTGTCATACAGAGTGAAGTAAGTCAGAAAGAGAAAAACAAATACCGTATGCTAACACATATATATGGAATCTAAGAAAAAAAAAAAAAAGTCATGAAGAACCCAGGGGTAAGACGGGAATAAAGACACAGACCTACTACAGAATGGACTTGAGGATATGGGAAGGGGGAAGGGTAAGCTGTGACAAAGTTAGAGAGGCATGGACATATATACACTACCAAACGTAAAATAGATAGCTAGTGGGAAGCAGCCACATAGCACAGGGAGATCAGCTCAGTGCTTTGTAACCACCTAGAGGGGTGGGGTAGGGAGGGTGGGAGGGAGGGAGATGCAAGAGGGAAGAGATATGGGAACATATGTATATGTATAACTGATTCACTGTGTTATAAAGCAGAAACTAACACACCATTGTAAAACAATTATACTCCAATAAAGATGTTAAAAAAAAAAAAAGGTAATGTCAGAAGAAACAGAGATCTGTGTTGCCCTCCAGGTGCCACTGAGAGTACTCTGGGAAAGTTGACCATGTCCCTGGGTCAATCAAAGTTGTGTGGAACATCCATTTTACACAACTTGAGGGGCCTTTGCAAGATTACAAATTCAAAACATATGAAGGAGCCCCAGGCAAGTGGGGGCCCTTAAGCTCTGACCACCTCTGGCCAGCTGTGTTTACCTTTGTCTGTCCCAGTGTTTCAGCTCAGAGAAGAAAATGCGAAGTGCTTGGGTTCTGCCACTTCCCCTTGGAGGGATACGAGAATAAAAACATTCTCAGTGAGTTTTGCCTAAAGAATGCAGGACTATTTTGAAGTCTCCAGAGGACAATTGATAAGATTTTATTTTCCTTCTTTGTTAGAATTGGTATTTATTGGATTTCATAAAGGAATTAAGAGCTGCTTAAAATACAGACTCAGATGTAGTCTCCCTAACAAGATGCCCTCATGAACAAAATGTTGCCATTAGAGTTATGCATATAATTTTTGTATTATATTCAGAATAATTCTGAGACAAGAAGAAAATGTTGTTTTAAGAGGGCGATTGATTCATTCAAACAATTTTAGGCTTACAGAGTGGTAGTTAGTGATAAAATTTGGAGAAGAATTAAAGGTGAAAGACAAAGTAATTGGCCTCCAGTAAACACCAGTGTCAGTACATGGCAAGGAGACAAGGTCAGCATTCATATTTCATAAACCTGGTAATAGCACCACTGTAATCTGCACAGCTGCTTTGGATGTGAGATGATATTCTATTTCTGAAAGACTCAGCTTTTCTTTATGTAAGGTATCCTTCCCTTCCCATTTAAAATTTATTTGTGTTCATCATGAAAAAAAAGAAATAAAGAATTACAAAACTATTGCCCATATTTCCAACAATTGGCACAAATGTTTATTTTCTTCCAGTCTTTATTATCTTTTTGATATTTATTTAACATATTTGAGAGCGTACTTCCATATATTTTTATCCTGTTTTATTCTCTTTACATATTCCCATGTGGACATAACCTCCTTGTAAATAAGCTGTTTTGCAGATATTTATGTTAAATACCAAACAAAGTTTACTTAACCTTCCCACCAATGATTGGCTATTCAGGTTAATTCCAATTTTTTTTCCTTTAAACATACACTGCAATGAATATTTTGTGCATAAACTGTTTCTCTATTTCTGATTCTCTTCTTAGGATAGATTCCCAAAAGCAGAATTACAGACTCCAATGGTTTGAATCTTTTTTTGTCTTTGTTGCTTTGTGTGTTTAAGGCTTTTTTAGTACAGGGTGCCAAATAGCATATCAAATGGGATGCATTAATTTTCACGTACAAAATCTAAATTTATGAAACATTCTGTTAAATTAACTTTGGCATTTTTTTCTCAGGCTCTAGCTAAAGGTTGCTGTCTCTCTCAGATATAGGACCAGCTAGCAGATTGGGGCTGATCACCAAGTCACTGGGTAAAACTACTAGGTTTCTCCTAATTCTGTGGAAGGAATATCGCATCCAATGTACTGAGTATTATGTGGGACAGATAATTAACATCAAATGCAAGGTAGACATACCCATTTTTCCTATCAGACCATGCATATCATTTTGGGGTAATCGTGTTTTTCTTCCTAATTCTTTAAAAGCAAAATGGACACAGAAACAAATACCAACAAAAGTCAAAATAACCATCTTTTATAAGAGCTTAGTATTTCACTATGATTACATTTTGGTGTGGAAGAGTTTAGAGAATTGTTTGATGCCTGTCACTCGAAGTTATCTCAGCCCAGGTATCCGTAAGGCACTGTGTGAGTTCTTGAGAAAAAGAAGATGTGAACAAAAACTTAACAACTTTCATTAAAACCCTGTAAGACATTAAGGTTCAAGAGGTTCACAGAATGTCATGGCATAAGATGGGGGTGGTTCATTTCATGGACCACAGCTCAGTTTGGGGAATTTGAGGACTCCCGATGAGGGTCTAGGGCATCCACAAGAATGATGAAAGCAGCCCATTGCCCAGCAGAGGACACAGTGACTAACAGGGGTAAAAATAAAGCCCTTGAAATATGTTTGGGAGGGGAGAATTTCCCCCTTACCTTTTTAGTTCTTTTTGGCTGGTTGAATAATTAAAATGACATAAGATAGAATAACAGGAAGAAAAAAAAATTGCACACATAAGGGGAATCCACATAAGCATGGAAGGTTCCAGAAACAATCAGGCAAAATGAGGTATTTATGTTATCCTGGATTAAGAAAAAGGAGGAAGAGGAGGAAGGGAATTGACAGGAAGGTGAAAAAAAGAGCAAATATTTGGTTAACAAATGTTTGCTGGGCCATGTAAGAACAATGGGACACAGAGAAATTTTAACAGACTGTTACGTTCCTCCCTGTCTCTCACATCTAGTTCATATTATACTATAGGTGTATCTCTGGTGATGGTTTTCTTTCCTGGGATAGGCCCTCTGTCTGAATTTTTTAGGCAGTTAAGGGGGAGGTGAAAAGATAAAAATTCCCAAGTCTTCTGTTCCTTCCTCATGCCAAAGAGACGCGTTTTAGTGTGGCAAATTTTGCTTCCCTGCAAATGGAAATGCCAGTAGACAGTAGTGGTTCTCAAGAGAAAGACAGTGACTCCCGAAGAGGGAGAAGGGCCTGGCCTAGTGATGATTAAATGAAATAACATGAATATGTTCTTTGCACAATAGTCGTATAGCAAGAGCATTGAACTCAACTGGAGAAGTGATTTTCTTCTTGGGCAAATCCCATACCATTTGAGGCAAAGAGCCAACATTATTAACTCCCTACAATGCTGCGCTGTAACTCAATTTGCTTTTGTTTTTACAAACAGTTAAAAAGAGGCTTGGCTGAACTTTCAAAGGGGAAATTGAGACAATAAACAGTTCTGGAGAAGGAATGTTGCATTTTTCACGTTCATTTGCTGTGACTACCAAAGCAATTACAGGCAAACCTTCCTTTCTTTCCTAGAAGATAATAAAAATGATAATTAGCAATCTGCTCTTTCATTTCTTCCCATGTTCTTGACCTTGTCTTGCTATTTAGGGCTTATCATTTTACGTATGACCTTTAGAAAGAATATGTTGAATGATTTCATTTCTTTGTTGGAAACATTGCTTTCTTAAATATAAATGTTTTCTCCAGTGTTCTCTAAACAAGAAATAGAACAGAAAAGATCCCTGTTACTTCTGTTTCCTTACATCCCAGGAAGTTATATAAGATGATGAGTTTGTGAATTGATGACACATATTTGAAATATTTATTGGACATGTATGAGTAATAAGTTCACCCACGACAGTTTAGTTCAACTTACTTTACCTTTAAGATGATGTGCAGGGCCCACACGCAGGTTTCTGACGTCTGACAAACCTGCAGGTAAAGTCTTTCTCTATGATGTACAGGTTGAGCCTCAGCTTTCCCAGCTGGGAACTGGTGATAATCTAACAAAAGGTTCTTGTGAAGATTAAATAAAATGAAGAACAGAAAAGGTGTTGCTTAAAGCTCTGATCTCAAGAAGCCTTCATTATGAGGATAAGGCTAAAACAAATGACCTCAGAAACTATACATAAATAAGGGCTAAAGTGTCAAACCCACCTGAACCTCTCTCTTTAAAACTCATTGAATCCATCCATTTCTCTCCATTTTAACTTTTCCTGCCTATGGTTAATGCTAGCTTTTTTCAGCTTGTATTATTTCAACAGTTTCAGTTGTTGTCCTTGATCTACTATAGTGCATTGTTCATATAAACAGAAGATAGCACTTCCTTATTTGCATCTAATCTGCTAAAATCCTTTCAGTGGGACTTTAGAATGTGTGTCCCTTGGCAATAAGGAGGAAACAGTAGAGAAAGTATGTGTCTGTTCTGAACGATTACCGTGCTACCTTGGGTAGGAATAAGTGGGTCATTTGTGGGTCTAGGCTGAACTTTTGTGTCTGTCTTTAAGTGGACCCATCCTACCTATGAACAGTTGGTAGTGACCTTATGTTTGTACCTCTGGAAGAATATGAGGATGCTCTAAACTAGGGCAGTGATAATAGGAATAATAAGATGGTAACAGGTTTGAAGGTATAGAAATGACAGATGGTTATTGGTTGAGGAGTGAGAATAGAGTATGGTTTAGATTCAGAGGCAGACGACTGGGTGTAAAATGTCATTAATTAAGACAAGAAACAAAGCATTCTGAACTTATCAAGGTGAGAAGTTAAGTTTAACATCAACATGTTGTGGTTGGGGGTAGCTATCTAGGCTGTTGTGAAGTATATGGAGCTATTGAGAGGGGACCAAATTAGAGATAGATTTGGACGTGATCAGGACATGGGTGACGTGTGAAGAAACCAGGTGGAGTGGATGGGACCATTCAAGCACAGCCAGAAGAGCGCAGGGGAGAAAGAAGTAGACCAGGGATATACCATCATCTCTTGTCTGGACTGTGCATTTACCTACTGCGATGGCCTTGCTGCTTCTCCCTTTGTCCTAGTGTAGTATATTCTCAGCACAGCAACAAGTTAAACCATACGTTAGATCACCTTACCCCCCTGCTCAAAAACTCCCAGGGGCTCCCCATCTTACTCAACTTAAGAGCCAGTGTCCTTTCAAGGTACCCCAGGTCCTTTGTGACTTACTAGCTCCTCCCCCATGTGCTTTCTCCCCTCTACTCTTACAGTCCCTGCCTCTTTCTATTCCAGAGCATCGTCCGCCTTGCTTTCCCTCCCAAGCCGGGAATAGGCTTGCCACAGAGTCTTTGCAGTGGCTCTTTTTTTTTTTACTTAGAATATTATTTTTCCTAAGGCTTTGTTTTGACCACATTTTGAAAAGTATCAGTTCCCCAACCAACACGGGACTCCCTAGCTTTATTTCCTGCTTACGTTACTCCATAGCTATCATGACCTTTTATTGTGCACATCTAATCATTTATTTGTGTATATATCTCTCTCCATCAAACTGTAAGCTTAGTGAGGACAGGGATTGTATCCCTTTCCTTCACTACTGTATTCATAACATTCCAAACAGTGCCTGGTATATAATAGGCAACCAATAAATGATTGCAGAAAGACTGAATGAAGAAATGAACGAATGAGATCTGGAGAGATCCATTGTCTTAGGTGATAGGTGGAGGAGAGAAAAACCACATGTCAAAAAATACCTTGGCAGTGGTAGACATAGCGTTGATTGCTTTCCTCAATTTTATTTTCCCCATTTTGTCAGTAATCCAAAAGGCTCAGCTGTGAGCTTACCACGTTCTGGAATCTTGTTTCTCATGTACTAAGTGTTGGTGCTTGGCTGGCAAGACTGCATGAACCTGTTCAGGTCAGCAGTGTCCTTCACTTGCTCTGATAATCCAGACTCATGAAAAAAATTAATTTAGCAGCACAACTTTCCAGGTTGTCTTGGTGTTTGTGTTAGCCCTCAGCTAAATTGTAAAAGGCTTTATTGCAGGGACAAAGTACTTTCCTTCTTTTTATACCCTCCGGTGCTAGGGACATATAAAGATGGGTTGGCTAAAAATCCATTGATTTTCATAATATTTGTTCTTTATGATGTTTCAATGAAAACGTTATAATAAAAACATAATTATATTTCTGTGTTTTATCAAGAACACTAGAATCAAAGTCAGAAAACCTGGGTTTGAATCCCTAGTCAGCTAATTTTCTTTTTTTTTTTTAACTGAAATATAGTTGATTTACAATATTGTGTTAGTTTCAGGTGTACAGCAAAGTGATTCATTTTTATATATATATCAGATTATTTTCCATTATAGGTTATTATAAGATATTGAATGTAGTTCCCTGTGCTCTACAGTAGATCCTTATCATTTATGTATAGTGGTGTGTATCTGTTAATCCCATACTCCTAATTTATCCCCCCCCACTTTAGTAGCCATAAATTTGCTCACAGTCTGTGAGTCTGTTTCTATTTTGTAAATAAGTTCATTTGCATATTTTTTAGATTCCATATACAAGGAATATCATATAATATTTGTCTTTCTCTGTCTGACTTACTTTACTCAGTATGATAATCTCTAAGTCCATCCGTGTTACTGCAATTGGCAATATTTCATTCTTTTTTTACAGCTGAGTAATATTCCATTATGTGTGTATGTATGTGTGTGTGTGATATATGTATATGTATATGACATCTTCTTTATCCATTCATCTGTTGATGGACACTTAGGTTGCTTCCATGTCTTGGCTATTGTAAACAGTGCTGTTATGAACATTCGGGTGCAGGTACCCTTTCAAACTAGAGGTTTTGTCTTTTTTGGATATATGCCCAGGAGTTGGATTGCTGTATCATATGGTAGCTCTATTTTTAGTTTTCTAAGGACCCTCCGCTAGAAACTAAACAGTGGACCCTCCACTGTTTTCTACAGTGGCTACACCAATTTACATTTCCACCAACAGTGTAGGAGGGCTCCCTTTTCTCCACACCCTCTCTAGCATTTACTGTTTGTAGACTTTTTGGTCATGGCCGTTCTGACTGGTGTGAGGTGATACGCCATTGTAGTTTTGATTTGCATTTCTCTAATAATTAGTGATGTTGAGCATCTTTTCGTGTGCCTGTTGGCCATCTGTATGTCTTCTTTGGAGAAATGTCTATTTAGGTCTTCTGCCCATTTTTTGACTGTGACTTTGGAAGAGACACACATTTCTTTGTGCCTCAGTTTCCTCACTTATTCAATGTGGCCATAATATCAGGCCTTACTTCACACAACTAGTGTGGAATTTAATGAGGTAATTCTGAAATTACTTTGTAACATGTAAAATTTCATGAATTGTATTTATTATATAACTGTATACAGAGAAACCGCTTTCCTCTGGAATTTTTCAGATCCTATAAATCAGACAATTCCGGCCTTAGTCTGTGAAAGATACATGTTTTAAATATCCAACCTAACTTAAATATAATTCTGTTCTGGGATTTTTGTTCTTTTGTCTTCCAGTTTGATTTGCCTGATATGTTGGGACGAATATGTGACTAAATGATTTTCTGGAGTGACTAAAAGTGTACCTGTTGTTATTAAAAGGCGCTATTTGTCTCAATGGAGATAATAGTTTCATTCTATAACTTACCATTTCTACTAGAAGAAAGTCTAGGAATGAATCAGGATGTATCTATATCCTGTGCCTCCTGATTGATTTTGAAAATGATGTTCTTAGTTATATCTGAGTGAAACAGAAGAGAAGCGATGACTTAAATGTGTAAACTGTGTAAATATTTTCTCTTATAAAGAGAGTTATGAACTTTAGCAGAGGATGCAGGAGAGATGTATTTCAGAGGCATGATCAAATGGATAGGAAGGAGCACGACCTACAGACCAATGTGGGCTCAATCTTTAGCTTGGGGCTCGTAGGAAAGTCTAGTCAATAGATTTTTCTGGAAGAAGGGAATTGGTAGTGTGAAGGAGTATACTTTTGAGGTGGGGGTTGACAAATGCAACTGATCAAAGAAAACCTCTGAGAATTCTAATAAAGAAGCCTACAACTGAGACCAAGCTCTCTAACCACTATTGTCGTCTGTATTTTCTCACAAAACCATCAACTATGTCTCTTTTCTTGAAAGTTCTGAAAATTCTAAGTGTTTTCCTTCTGACTTTCTAGATATAGTCCTTTTCTTCTTAGAATGAACTAAGTTCTCTTTATACATCATGAGACAGAGATGCCATTCTAGGAACACTGCGCATCACTCAAAGTATGGTACCGTAGTAGGTCACTGCATTTCTGGGTCTGGGTCTTTGCCTTAGAAGTCCAGTGATGTCATCATGTGACCGCCCTCAAATTCCATGGAACTAACTCCACAATCTTCACATGCATAAGGAGCAAGTGAGTGACTACGATGCCAATGCTGATCTTTGGTTGAGAAATGAAACTACCAAGAAGAGAAAGTATTTATGGTATCTGGTCTACACATTCTGCCTCTGCAGAAAACCTTGGTAGGACACACATCCAAAAAATTAGGTGGCTCATTGGGTAACTTGAATTTAGAGCCAAGAGAGTAAGGAGGAGAAACCAGTTCTCCGGCGCTATGACATCTGATGCATCCACCTGTATTGTTGACGATACATCTACTAGGTCAAGGTATTTGTATCAGGTTGTCAGTTTCCCTCTACCATGGACTGAGTTGGAGATTGACTACTACTCATTCAATATTTTGTTAAGTGACATGCACTGGGCTAAGTGTGGGGACTTTGGCAAACGAAACATTATGGCAGAAACTTTCATGGAACCTTCAATCTTTTCGGAAAGGCCATTTTCAGACAAATAATTTTAACAGTGTTGAGTATATGGTCGATATGGATACACTAGGACTGGCCAATAAGAGTACCTAACCCTGGTTTGAGGGCTTCAGGAAAGAGACTGTGCCAAACCCAGTACTTAAAACTTGAGATCTCAACTTCCAGGGTGTATTCAACCTCAGTAGAGTACTCTCTTCAGATATAGCAATACTGCTGATGAGAGGAATACATTCACTGGCGTGTGTAAAAGCTTTGGTATGCTGTCGGACTCTTCTTGCTTTTGATCTAAAGCAGTGGGACATAGTTTAGAGGAACCAGACAGCATGGCCAACAGCTATGTATAACGTAATCTCTGAATCTCATCTGTTAAATGGAGAAAATGGCATCCCTACTTCCTAATTTGCTGTAAGTGTGGACTGAAATACTGTTTATAGAATACAGAACCAGGGCTAGCACTTATTAGTGTTAGTTCTGATTCCAAGCCCTTAAATGCAAAACTGTTGTAGCTCTTATCTGTGGATTTACTTGGTTTGCTTTTCAAAGGAGGCTAATTTCCACCCCTCTCTGCCCTCCATGTGTGACCCATCAGATGACTCCTAATAAGGCTCTTATTGAGTTCTGCTTTGGGTTCCCACCTTGAATGTTCTTGTGCTGAGAAGAGCCATTCCAGAGCCTTCCAGATAGAGCAGTGGCACACACTGGGATGGATCACACTGATATCAGCACATCTGTAGGTGGTACTTTCCCCCAGCACGATATTTGTTCCTGAGTTTATGGATGAGTTCTTCATGCTGTGGTGTAGCCAAAATTGTCCTATTAATCAGAGGCACAGCATTCTGGATGGCAAGGCACGATAGTGCAGTCCTGCACAGGATTCTTAATGTATGAAAGATAAAAAAAGGTGACCCTGAGGGCAAATTGATAATTGTGGCAAGCTTAGTGCTTCCCACTAATGTACGGAGATAGGTTAATTTATATTTCCCCACAGGTGTTTGTCTGATAGACTGATGATGTTAAGCAGAATAACAAAATCTGCATTTAAATGAATGTATGATAACATGGAAGAGTGGAGCTAGAACACAAAGTAAGCACCTCAGGTTTGGGAAGATAACAAAGTACAGTATCTTGGAGTCCTCTGGGAAAACTCTTGCTTATGATTTATGGTCTTCTTGGTGAGTGACTCTTCTAGACCCTCCTGGATCCCAGCTAATGAGTACAGGATAACTCTACCACACCATACATCACACTTCTTTTTTTTTTTTTTTAACTACGGTGTAGGCACACATTCCCACTAGATTAATGTTTCTAATAAATTAGGAAGAATGCTAAGTAAGGAAGGGCACCAAAATGGAAAATTCAGTGAAGCACAGACTCTGTGGGCCCAGAGGTAAATTGGTTTTATTCGTTATTTTCTTTAAGACCATAGTGAAAGTAATGACCTAGCTATTTTTGTTATAAATATTGCACAGATGATCTTGGAATCTAAAGTGGATCCCATTATTTAAAGTCCTACTATCTTTTTCCCTGAGACTTAAATAGAAGCAGAGGTGAAATTCAAAATATTTTGGTGTGAAACTGATAGCAAACTAATCAGAAAGGATGCCAGCCGTAATACAGTAGCAGGATCCTAGCAGTCCCCGGATATGCCAGGCATTAACTCTTCAGTTGTTGGATAATGGGGAGGTCTGGGGACCTAGAGAAAGGGCCCGAATGGCCAGAGTGGTGGTCGTGGGGCATCCAGAGAGCTTGTGGCTATTAACCAACGGGTTGGGAAGTATTTCAGTATTTTAACAACTGGTATCACTGTAAGGTGCACACTAACCTAGCATCAGACCTGAACAGAAAAATCATTGAGTTCTATTTTCATCTCAAATTCAGAAACAGGAAGTTTTAGGCAAGTGATCGTATTAGATTAAGACAGAAGCCATGCCAAGATTCAGTCTGGGCTCTTCCACTCACTAGATGTTAACTTTGTGCAAGTTAGTTAATCTCCCTGGTCTTCCTTTACCTTAGCAATGGCTTGAGGATACTACTACCTACTTGGTAAAGCTGATGGAAGGATAAGATTAGATAATTATATGGGAAGGTCCAATGCAAAGTCTGAAGCATGGTACAATGCTGGTAACTGTAAAGTACACCTCCTGATTTTGCTGCGTCTAGGATTCCTTTCCCACTCTTACTTTGGAGCATCCTTGGAGGCACTGGTCATCTAGATGCCCTACATTTTGTGGCCAAGGTGTGGGTAGGAAACCCAAGCTAGGGCAAAACCACACTCTTGCCTTGCAATTTTATTCTTAAGCATACCACAAGGATATTTAATGGTTGGAGTTCATTTCTTTTGATTAATATGTCACTAAGAGACGGTGCAAGAAAATTTACAACCTATATCCCAGTTCTGCCTTGATTTCTCTTTTCAGAGACAGATGACTCCAGTTTTTTTCTTTCATGCTTTCCAAACAATTTATTCCAACAAGTTCCTTTTTTGCTTAGATCTGCCAGAGCAGGTTTTGTTGCCTGAAATCACAGAACCTTAACTGACACAACAGTTGATTGCTGTATTTACAGAGACATGACCCTGTGGTTTTTCAGAGAAACACAAATATCGCTGCATGGGTCTATTCTCTATCTGATTGGAATTTATTCTCTTCCTTTTTTCTCCCTCGCTTCCTTGCTCTGTGTCTCCTGTCTTTCTAGTTTCAACCATGTTATCTATCAATTCTGTATCTTCTAAACAAGTCAACTCTGGAATAGCCCCTCAGTTTCATGGAATTTGCATGTTTGGGGGACAGATTTGAGGAAATGATCTGTAACAATTTTGTTTATGTTACTTTGCAAACCAGGAAATGTAACCAGAACAGACAAGTCACATACATAAACTTTTAGGTAAAGCTCACTTTCTATGTAATGATTTACCTGACTGAATAATTTCTGCTCCCAGTGAAGTAATTTTCTTGATTCAAGCTACGATCATGCCCCAGGGCTTTCACCCAGCATCTCAGGTGGTGCTGTCTCTTGACCAATTTTACTGCCTTTGTAAGATTATCAGTAGAGTTACACACAGCAGTGCAGGGAAGATATGCCATAAAGACCGCTGTTCATGTCAAAATGTAATCGTGAGGTGGAAATTGTGTTCAGAACAATGCTGTGCCCAGCTTATTAAGGGAAAAAAAGAGAATAAAAGGGAAAATTGTGCTGTCGTGAAACCTTGTATAATGATTTCAAGCCATGCTGGGCCCTGACAGCTGATGGGGGGGGACAGAGATTAAGTTGGGACCACCCTTTGTAGACTTGTACAGCTAATCTCATTAGAGATGCTGCTTCTCCTGTGACGGGGTTAACAGTACAAAGTGCCAAGTCTGAGGAAATTGGTAAGATCTAGGCATGGCTTGATAGAGCAGTACAATAAAGGAATAGTAGGGAGGCAGGCAAAGCAGACTGTGGGCAGACTTGGCCCTGAGCGTCAGGTTTTGGAAATCAAAACCTTCAGAGAAGGAGGAAAAGCGTATCAGGTCCCTAGTCAAAAAAGATTGGTGCAGGTTCAGCCTCCAGTTTTGGACAGAGCAGGTGCGGGATGCCCATGCCTCATCAGCTAGAACAGCACTGCAATAAAGACGCAGGTGGCAAAGCCTGAAACTGGGATGGTTCCGTGGGGGCCACACCTCACTCTGCTAAAGCAGAGGGTGGAGTGCCACTGGCTTGTCTAGTTAGGTTCCTGTCCTGGGACTTGTGAGCCTCCAGATGACCACTAGGCCAGCCTAGAACGGGTGGTAACCACAGGTGCAGTATTTGGGACTAGGCCTCTGACGTGTTCTTTATGTGTTCCAGATACATGCTTGTTTCTCCTCTGTGCAGAAAATAACTCTGTTATGAAAGGAAGAAAGATACATATAGAAGTGGCAATTTCTCTGAGTGTGTTTATCAGACCTCAAAATATAAGGTCTGATAAGGCCAACTCAGACTGTGATAAAGGATTTTTACTAGAGAAAACATTGTCAAATTATAGTACTTTGCCTATCCAATGGCCTTTTTCTAATGAAATAGTTTCTCAACAACGTTATTTTGGAAACCAGTTAAACAGAAGGCTTTGTAATTAAATGTTCTAAGGTTAAACTGGGTTCCTGTGGGGTTTCATGTGCATTTAGTAGTTTGAGTATTTTCCACAAGAAATCAATATTGTCCAAAAACCTGTGGGAATGTACTATTCATTTAAATGGAGTCGATTAAAATGTTAACATGTTATAAACTGTAAACCCAGCATGGGATGCACTGTTTCCATACATGGCATGAAGATCAGAATCTCAGATTGGCCATTAATTATGGGGAGTTAAAGTATATCTGATATGACAAATTTATAACCCTCCCCTGATCAAATTACTTTATTCTTCTGACAGCAAAACCATGAGGGACTTCAACTTAAAAGTAAAAGCTAAAAGGGTATATAACAATGGAAGTTAAAACACCATCACCCCAAAACAGAGGTAGTAAAATTAAAACTCTGAAAACCAGCATTGAAATACCAAAAATTCAAATAGGTTGAGTTACTCCAAAGAGCCAATCAGTATCCCAGATAATAATAACACATCATTGAAAATCCCAAGGAATACATTTGAGGTTCATGGCAAAGAATGTATCTTAGGTAGACCAGAAGTGCAGGTTCCTCAAAGGCAGGTAAGCTAGAAGGCTTGCATAGACCTGTGTTTAATGCTCTTGACCACTCTCTCAAACCTACTCACTTAAATTCAAACCATAGATTTTCTTGTTCAAATTCGGCACTTTTGTCTAGGTCAAGTGCTGAACCAGATAGGCTGCTGTAACGGCGAGCATACACTGGAGCTATCCCGGGCATATCAGGACAGTGGTCACCTTAACGATATCCCACTGATTTTCCTTGGGCTACCTTTCAAATGAAGAATTTTCCATATGAAATGAAGACTGGAATGATGCGGTATTCATTCTTTGCTTTTCCTAGTGACACAGTTTTCCTGGTCATCTTATATTTGTACTCCCAAGTTAACTCTTTACCTTGTTTCTAATGACATCTGAAGATGCATCTCAGTCTTCCCCTCTCTGTTAAGCTCTGGACCCACAGATTTTCTAGTCACCCTCCCAGAGTTTTCCATCAGTATCTCCAGCTCAACACTCCTAAACTCACACTCATTATCTTTTTCCCCAAAACTCCTTTCACACCTTTGTTTCCTGTCTAGTTTCATCTCTCCTTATCACCCTTCTACTTCACTAAGCAATAAATGACAAGAACATTAGACATTTCAATTGTGAAGAGTGGTAGCTTTTTAGAATATTTTGAAATAATTATGATGCTAAAAGTAGGTCTGTGTTTTCTGTTGTGGGTTAAAAGAGCCCCCCTGCAGTGATCTGAGCTTGCCATGGTTGCATCCTAGAAGAGGAGCCATACTACAAACATTTTTCAAGGGTAAGACATGGGCACAAACCAATCAGAACAGATGCCGCAACAATTTACAGTAGGGGCAGGCCACAAACAATCAGTGCCCACTTAAGATGCGTAACAGCTAAACATTATCCTTGAAGCTGATAAGTCCTACAGCCCAGAAGAGGTACTAGGGGAGAGAAAAGACACCAGGACGCCAACGGGTCCTTCAATCTCCACCACTGATTTACATTTCTAAAATGTACATTGGATTATTTAATTCCCTGTTGAAAAATTATTACATGTATTTACAGGGCCAAGCAGAATAAAGATCCTCCCCTTGACCCATAGAAGGCTTCATGGTCAGGCTCGGCTGCTTCCTCATCTCATATTCTTACACACTCCACCACCTCTATCCTGGCTGTTCTCTACTGTGTGTTAGCATTTCCTCCTGCAGGCCCCATTTTTCCAGGCCTCATTGCTCCTGTTACCTTGCAGACATGGTTTATTCCTCTTGTACTGCCCTCCCTGCTCTGCTCACCAATTACCCACCCCTGATCCAGCTGCCCCTTTCTTGTATAGTGAATTCCAACTCATCCTTCAAATCTTAGTTCATATATACAATTTTCAGTTGAGTATTTCTTTACCCCAAATCCCTTCCCCCTCTCAGCAGGGTTGATCCCTTGCTTCCATTATTCCCTATACATAACTTTCTTTTTTTTTCTTTTTTTGTGGTACGCGGGCCTCTCACTGCTGTGGCCTCTCCCGCTGCGGAGCACAGGCTCCAGACGCGCAGGCTCAGCAGCCATGGCTCACGAGCCCAGCCACTTCGCGGCATGTGGGATCCTCCCGGACTGGGACACGAACCCGTGTCCCCTGCGTCGGCAGGCGGACTCTCAACCACTGCGCCACCAGGGAAGCCCTATACATACCTTTCTTATAGCCCTCGTCATACGGTACTCGCATTATATCTGTCTCCCTCCATCACCAGTGAGCTCCCAGAGAGCATCCGACTAGCCGCATCATTTTCTCCAGTATTCCCTGGTAGATGTCAACCGGTATTTGTTTAATACATTTCAAATTCTCACAAGTGTGATGCTGAGAGCCCAGTGCCTGTGGGCTTTCACCGAGGCAGGGCGCTGTTGGTGAAACATGGACTATCTCTGCTTAGACATCTAGGCAGAAGACCGCACACTGCTCCTTCCCTTGATGGTGGTTTCAGTTAGCTCTGATCAAGCAATAGATGGTTCTTGCAAGTGGGACTTTTGGAGAGGCTTTTCCATGGGGATTATTTAATTATTTACCCAAGTGTGTGTCGACCCCAAAAACAAGAAGAAGAGATGTGACCACTGTAGGCGGAAGTGGCAAGAAGGAAGTGGCAGCTGGTGTCCAGCTGACATTGGGAGTCATAGAAGAGAGAGGGTATAAGGTGAAGTAGACCCAGGCCATCCTCTTCTCCTCCCTTTGGTCTTCCTATCCTCTGACCCTCTTATCGCTCTACTGTCTCCCATTTACCAGATGCAAGCAAAGCCAGAGTGCAAGGAAACCCAGGGTAATGTATCTCTTTAAAAGTCAGCCTCCTGGGCACAGAACAGGGCAGAAAAGAATGGAGAATAAATATAGGTAAAGAGAAGATGGAGAAAAGCTAGCACAGATACAGAGTCCCCAATTTACCCAGGATATTTTGATAGGGCTTCCACTTCTAATGGCCTGTGCCTTTCCACTATATGAGACACGTTTTGTCCCTTGGTCATTCCAGCACTGTCTCTACTTAGGGGGTAGGTTCGGTTGCTAATGCCAGATTTGAAGCTCCATGAGGGAAAGGACCTTGATGGCTCGTTCACCATTGAATGCCTAACACCTAGAACAGGGCTGGGACACGTGGAAAAGAAATAGTCATTTACTACATGAGTGAATGCATATACGTAGATATAAGTCCCCTGACCCTCACTTATTTTAAAGACTTTTCTATTCCAGCATTCTCTGCCAGTTAGCCTGTTGCAAAACCAAAAATCTGCCAAAATGTAACACTGGATATTTAGTTCTCTTATGGCCAGAAGAAGATTGACCTAAATTTTGGAATACAGTGTAAAGCATTTTCTGATATCCAGATCATTTGGAAGCATATAACAGTCAAAGCTGTTCTATATCTTATTGGAAAGAAATAAAACAAAATAAGCAAAATCAATGAGAAAAACAACAAATCCCAGAGAGTATAAACTATTGCTTTTCATCCCTCACTTTTGCACAATTTTCTGTGGTGGCTTATATTTATTCCAGCTTATCACCTAAAATCAATGACCTGTTTTCTTACTCTTACCTGTCCGTCCTCTGTATGATGCACTTTGAAAGATGTAACTCCTTACATTGACAATATCGAAAGTAACCTGAGTGAATCCCTTCCACTAGTCACTCTTCATCCCTGCTGGGCATTTTTTGGGAAATGAGAGTCCAGTTGAAGAAGCCATGGGACTGGTGAACAAGTCCAACAAAGATGTGGTGAGGAGAGGTGGAGCCCAAATAGAACAGACACTGGCCATTTTATTTCTCTTCAAAAACGCAGGAAATAATGCAGTCAGTAAGAAGCAGGAAGGAGCCAGGGGATTTGTTAATAAACACCAGTGTAGTGGAAAGAAAGGACAGAACAAATCTTTCCCATAGGCTTGGCTGTCCTTGTTCTGACTTGTAGTAAACAAAGTGGGGAGAGGAATGTGATGAATAGAGCCCATGAGGATTCTATCAAACACCTAAGATTTTCTCATGTCTAACTCAGCCCCCAGTTTAGGGAAAAAAAAAATAAGATTTCTATCAACTTTTCTTCGTTGAGCTACTGTTAGGAGTTACAGTGGCCACGTTCAAATTTCAGGTGGAAGTGACTTCAGGAACTGTATTCTTGTCATTGTTTGTTTTTTTGTTTATTTGGCTGTGCCAGGTCTAAGTCGCGGCACGCGGGATATTCAGTGCGGCCTGGGGGATCATTGTTGCGACCTAAGGGATCTTTTAGTTGCGGCTCGCGGGATCTTTAGTTGCTGCATGCAAACTCTTGTATCTAGTTCCCTGATGAGGGCTCAAACCTGGGCCCCCTGCATTGGGAGCACAGAGTCTTAGCCACTGGACCAGCAGGGAAGTCTCTAATTTTTGTTTTTATTAATTGAGATATAAGTGACACATAACTGTGTAAGTTTAAGATCTACAATGAGTTGACTTGATACATTTATGTATTGCAGTATGGTTACCAACGTAACTTTAGCTAACACCTCTGTCACATCACATAATTATCATTTCTTTTTTTCTGGTGAGAACATTTCAGATCTAGTCTCTCAGCAACTTTACAGTCAACAATAACGTATTTTATACTTTAATCACTAGGCAGTGCATAAGATCTCCAGGACTTAATCATCTTCTGACTGCAAGCTTGTACCCTTTAACATCTCCCCAGTTGTTTCACTTTTAAGATCAGAAAAAGCATGTCTCTCCTAGATTAATGTGCCTTCATTCTCCAGTGAATATCTAAGATAATTTGCTGGTAACATTTCTAAGAAATAAAAACTTAAAAAGGTAGGTACTCGTATGTGTATGCAAGACTGAAGTTAACTATTGTTCTATATTTTTTACATTTGAGCTCATTATGAAATTGAGGAAACATTCAAGTGATATATATTTTATAGGAGAATAACAAAATCGCCAAATATCCAAAGTCCACTTTGAAAGGACACTCTCAGTCAGTTGCAGCTCTTCTATGGCCCTCCTTCATTGCCTTCCCCATTTACCACCTCCAGCCTAAATTTTTGATAGATTGTTTTTTCCTTGCTTCTCCCTTTAGCTTTCTCATGTATATATGTATAAAAAAGAATTAATGGTATAATTTTCTTTCTATAAATGGAATTGTGTATTCATTTGTGACTTTGTTTTTTTAGTTCAACATTATTTATTTTGAAATTCATTCATATCAATGCCAATAGTTGCACTGTTTTATCGTGTTCCATTTTATGAATAAGCCACAAATTATTGATATATACTAGTGTATATTTGTGTTATTTCTAGTTTTATTATTTTTCTTTTTTGCTGTGACTAATGAGAAAACTAGAATAGAATCACTGGATACTAAGGAATGGTTATCTGTATGGTTCTTAGATAATTCCAAACTATTTTCTGAAGTAATTATGCAAATTTACACTGTAGCTAACGTGGTATGAGTGCCCCCTTGTTTCACATGTGCTAACGTATGGCGATAAATGGTATTGTCAAGCTTTTATATTTATGCCACTCTGGTAAGGTTTTAGTGGTATCTTTACGTGGGTTACTTTGTAGTTTCCTGAAAATGGAATACGGTAAGGTTCCAGTTGCATCTGATTTCAAAGGAAAAAGTAAACAATTTAAACAAAATAAGAACAAAAAATATAACAACCAGCAACAGCAACACACGTAAAAAATGAACATTCATTAAGTGTGAGCTTGTGTCCATTGTGAATGGCTGATGCCAGTGATTAAGTATTTTGAATATCGTGTGTGTGTGTGTGTGTGTGTGTGTGTGTGTGTGTGTGTGTGTGTGTGTGTAGGTAGAATAAGAAGATAGGAGGCAATGAGCTTTATCTATGACCCTCCCACTCTCCCTAGTTTCTTTTTTTCTTCACAAAATTCAGAGCAGAATAACTGTAATATTCTTTTTTTTTTTTTTTTTTTTTTGGTGATGATGACATTTCTAAGAACTCTTTTGTGGTCTTTTTTTTTTCTTCATGGCTTTTTTTTTTTTAATTGGAGTATAGTTGATTTACAGTTGCGGTACATGTTTACAATGGAATATTACTCAGCCTTAAAAAAGAATGGAATAGTGCCATTTCCAACAACATGGATGGACCTAGAGATTCTCAAACTGTAATATTCTTTTACTGTGTTTCCCATCTATCCAGGACTTACCACAGTTTGTTTAGGCCAGAATGAGCAGATCTCTGACTTTTTCATCCTTACTTCTTCCCAGCCTCATGACCAGTGTTAATTGTTAGTGGAGTGATGGTAGAAAAACTCAACCTTACAATATGCTATGTATAAGAAACTAAGAGACATTTCAAAATATGTCTATTATCCACATATGCAAAGAACACATAACAACTTTATTGGTAGATTAGAATGAATGAAAATGTAAAACCTTTTTCCAAAAAAAAAAAGCATAACAAAATAACCCACATAACAATGCCTCTGGTATCATTCACGGTCTTCAAAGAAAGATTTTCTTCAACCAGCAGTGCACTCTTTCTTTATCTGTCAAATCTATTTACGTTTATGCCAAGGTGATTCTTTACTTTTTTGGCTCAGAAATTACAAGACCGTACTCACATTTCATTTTCTGTTTTTAGGATTTTTCAAATAATCAGTGAGTAAAAGTTATCTTAAGTGCTTTTTTTTAAACCTATACACTTAAAAAAATTGTATTTATATGTTTATTTTTGGCTGCATAGGGTCTTCATTGCTGTGCGTGGGCTTTCTCTAGTTGTGGCAAGCGGGGGCTACTCTTAGTTGCAGTGTGTGGGCTTCTCATTGTGGTGGCTTCACTTGTTGCGGAGCATGGGCTCTAGGCACGCAGACTTCAGTAGTTGTGGCACGCAGGCTCAGCAGTTGTGGCTCACAGGCTATAGAGTGCAGGCTCAGTAGTTGTGGTGCATGGGCTTAGTTTCTCCACGGCATGTGGGATCTTCCTGGACCAGGGCTCAAACCCTTGTCCCCTGCATTGGCAGGTGGATTCTTAACCACTGTGCCACCAGGGAAGCACTCAAATGCTTTTTGCAAGTGACCAAGAGGCCAGTGTTATCTCAAAGGAAAAATATATGTCTCAAACACCACCCATGTAATGCTAAAAATCAGGAAGTCTTCATCACTGGAGCCCAGTCTTATAAACAGGCAAAAATGTAAATGAGAATAAAAATTGTCAGTAAAGCATATTTGAAGAAACACTCTTTCTTCATTTTATTTTTTTAGGAATTTGTAAATTCTTTGAAAATATCATGATATCTACATTTCTGCCTATGCAAAAGAATTTCATGCTAATTAATTTGGGAGAAAAACCTTTGGTTCTATCCCAGAATCATCATACTCTTTCTATGTGATAGATTCTTCCAACAGAACATTGGAGTGATTTTTGTCTGGTTATTTTTCTTAGGTCTCTGTGGAAATTTCTTCTTTTTATAGATACCATCTGGCCTAATGAGATTCTAACAGCTTCTACACACACTCTTTCTTTGCATTGGAGTTTTTTCATAGGAGTCATTGTTGGGAGTGAAATGTAAAAATAAGGGGAAAAAGTGTGTGTATTACATAAGCTTGGTACTTTTGCTCTGTCATTTAAGGAAAGTAATCGTGATGAGTCATTTGATTTACTGAATGTAAGTGTTCAGTTTGAATGTTGTCCTAAGGATGTTGCCTTACTTAAGCATTGAGTGATCCCTAAATTAAAACTGCTGCCATAGCTACTGATAGATTTAGTCTAGGAATATATATAATCTTCCTCTAGTGCAAGTGTGTGTCCATAATGTTAACAAGAAATCTTCTTAAGCAAGATTTGATTATGTGTTCTCAAGCATCACTAAACTGCATTCCTTATCAGTGTATGTGAGTGGAGGAGTGTGGAGCGGATGAGAATGAATCCAGTTTTAAACTAAGATGTAGTGGTTAGAAAAACAAATTTGAGATAATTATTCTAGGACTCACATTGTTAGCTCCTAATTGACCAAATGTATAAAGCTGGCTCATGACAAATGATCTCATTTTATGCAAAACTTTATAGAATGTTCATAGTGAATAATGAAAAGAAAATGAACATTAAACAGTCTTGTGTCAAGATATATCTTGACAACTTCTGTTTCATTTCCCAGGGATTCTGTCTCATGGGATAGATCTGTATACATACATGGAGAGGCACTTTGGGCAGAGGATAAGACAGTGGCTCTGTGATAAGAAAGACACAGATTCATGTTCAAATTCCTCAATTTACCTGTGACTTAGGACATGTTTCTTAAATTTCATTATCCTGTAAACGAAAATGAATGGAGTAAAGGAAATGAGATAAGAGACCTAAAAATGTACCTAGGAAACAAGAAACATTAGCTAATGTTGTTTGTAATGATATCTTTTGATTTTGTGGTCATGTTCTTTGATGTCTAAATTGTTTACATGTGAGAAAGAAAATGACCAACAGAATAAATTAGATGTTAGCATCCTTTGCTTAGTCATTCATTTGCCAAATACTCTTTTTCTGCCATGTGTCTGTCAGGAGCTGCTGCTAGGGCTATGTCAGTGAAAAGAGCAGGGGGAATCCCTGCCATCATGGAGCTTTCAATCTACCGATTAATAAGTAAATCACAACCTGGTAAAGTAATATTTTCATGAGAAAGAAATATGTCCCTCCCACACACTTATTATTCATTTGTGAGTGTTTGAAATAATAAACATTAAATTACCTTTCTCTTTTTTTTTAGTATATATTTTTAACATCTTTATTGGCGTATACTTGCTTTACAATGTTGTGTTAGTTTCTGCTGTATAACAAACTGACTCACTTATATGTATACATATATCCCCATATCCCCTCCCTCTTGTGTCTCCCGCCCACCCCTCTAGGTGGTCACAAAGCACCGAGCTGATCTCCCTGTGCTATGCGGCTGCTTCCCACTAGCTATCTATTTTACATTTGGGAGTGTATATATGTCCATGCCACTCTCTCATTTCATCCCAGCTTACCCTTCCCCCTCCCCATGTTCTTAAGTCCATTCTCTACGTCTGCATCTTTATTCCTGTCCTGCCCCCATGTTCTTCAGAACCATGGTTTCTTTTTTAGGTTCTATATATATGTGTTAGCATACAGTATTTGTTTTTTTCTTTCTGACTTACTTCACTCTGTATGACAGACTCTAGGTCCAACCACCTCACTACAAATAACTCAATCTTGTTTCTTTTTATGGCTGAGTAATATTCCATTGTATATATGTGCCACATCTTCTTTATCCATTCATCTGTCGATGGACACTTAGGTTGCTTCCATGTCCTGGCTATTGTAAATAGTGCTGCAGTGAACATTGTGGTACATGACTCTTCCTGAATTATGGTTTTCTCAGGGTATATGCCCAGTAGTGGGATCGCTGGGTCATATGATAGTTCTATTTTTAGTTTTTTAAGGAACCTCCATACTGTTTTCCATAGTGGTTGTATCAATTTACATTCCCACCGACAGTGCAAGAGGGTTCCCTTTCCTCCACACCCTCTCCAGCATTTATTGTTTGTAGAATTTTTGATGATGGCCGTTCTGACTGCTGTGAGGCGATACCTCATTGAAGTTTTGATTTGCATTTCTCTAATGATTAGTGATGTTCAGCATCCTTTCATGTGTTTGTTGGCAATCTGTATATCTTTTTTGGAGAAATGTCTGTTTAGGTCTTATGCCCATTTTTGGGTTGGGTTGTTTTTTTTTGATATTGAGCTGCATGAGCTGCTTGTGTATTTTGAAAATTAATTCTTTGTCATTTCATTTGCAAATATTTTCTTGCATTCTGAGGGTTGTGTTTTCATCTTGTTTATGCTTTCCTTTGCTGTGCAAAAGCTTTTATGTTTCAGTAGGTCCCATTTGTTTATTTTTGTTTTTATTTCCATTTCTCTAGCAGGTGGGTCAAAGAGGATCTTGCTGTGAGTTATGTCAAAGAGTGTTCTTCCTATGTTTTCCTCTAAGAGTTTTATAGTGTCTGGACTTACATTTAGGTCTTTAATCCATTTTGAGTTTATTTTTGTGTATGGTGTTAGGGAGTGTTCTAATTTCATTCTTTTACATTGTAGCTGTCCAGTTTTCCCAGCACCACTTATTGAAGAGGCTGTCTTTTCTCCATTGTATATTTTTGCCTCCTTTATCAAAGATAAGGTGACCATATGTGAATGGGCTTAGCTCTGGTTTTTTGCCAGTACCATACTGTCTTGATTACTGTAGCTTTGTAGTATAGTCTGAAGTGAGGGAGCCTGATTCATCCAGCTCCGTTTTTCTTTCTCAAGATTGCTTTGGCTCTTCGGGGTCTTTTGTGTTTCCATACAAATTGTGAATTTTTTTGTTCTAGTTCTGTGAAAAATGCCACTGGTAGTTTGATAGGGATTGCATTGAATCTGTAGATTGTAGTACAATCTTTGGGTAGTAGAGTTATTTTCACAGTGTTGATTCTTCCAGTCCAAGAATATGGTATATCTCTCCATCTGTTTGTATCATCTTTAATTTCTTTCATCAGTGTCTATAGTTTTCTGCATACAGGTCTTTTGTCTCCTTAGGTAGGTTTATTCCTAGGTATTTTATTCTTTTTGTTGCAGTGGTAAATGGGAATGTTTCCTTAATTTCTCTTTCAGAGTTTTCATCATTAGCGTATAGGAATGCAGGAGATTTCTGTTCATTAATTTTGTATTTTGCTACTTTACCAAATTCATTGATTAGCTCTAGTGGTTTTCTGGTACCATCTTTTGGATTCCTTTTATTTCTTGTTCTTCTCTGATTGCTGTGGCTAAAACTTCCAAAACTATGTTGAATAATAGTGGTGAGGGTGCACACCTTGTCTTGTTCCTGATCTTAGTGGAAATGGTTTCAGTTTTTCTCCACTGAGAACAATGTTGGCTGTGGGTTTGTCATATATGACCTTTATTATGTTGAGGTAAGTTCCCTCTATGCCTACTTTCTGCAGGATTTTTATCATAAAAGGGTGTTGAATTTTGTTGAAAGCTTTTTCTGCATCTCTTGAGATTATTATATGGTTTTTATCCTTCAGTTTGTTTATATGGTGTATCACATTGAATGATTTGCATATATTGAAGAATCCTTGCATTCCTGGGATAAACTCCACTTGATCATGGTGTATGATCTACCTTTCTCTTTAATTTTTTTTTTTTTTAGTTAGATTTGAACATGGAGGTAAATTTTTTTAATGATTAGGCTTGTATTTTTATTACGAGATGTGAAAAACATTTACACAGCTCAAGTTCACACTGGTAGGGGTTTTACCTTCAAGGGCAACTGGTGACAGGGCCATTAAGGTCTACAGAGAGAGATAGATGGAAAGTTGTTCTGAAGATGCAATTTCCCATTTGTTGGATTGATCCTTGATTTTATCAGCAAGCTCACGTTCAAAAAATCCCATTGTAAGATATAATAGATGACACCTGATACTAAAAATCCACATACCAGCCTGAACAGTTCAGAAATTAATGCTTCCCATAACACCAGGAGATTTGATAATGAAGCCAGCTCAATAGAGGTCAAGGGAAAATGATATTATGTGTGCTCCCCTGTGAATCAATGTAATCCTATTGCTTTTCCCCAGATGTTCACTGCTGGCATGTGCAACTACAGTATGATCTCAGTGACTTACATAGGAATCCTGTTTGAACAATTCTGTACTAACTTGAGGCACCGTAAAACTGTTTATGGGTATAATGGGCATAGTTCATATATCAGGTCCCTCTGCACCTTGAGATCTGATAAAATAGACGCGTGTTCCCCAGCCCATGTTCCTTAATTGTCCAAAGCACTCCCACATGTTCTGAGAGTTCTTAGGAGGATTTATCATATCAAGGGCACTTCTAGTTTCCAGCTTTGGCTTCCTCTAAATTTGAGTTGCCATGCCATCCTGTGATTGCTTTCTCTCTTCCTCATTGCATTGATTCAGATGTGAAAATCCAACCCTTCCTCAGTTTCCACAGCCCCAGCTCCCAATTCAAAAGCCAGTTGTAGTAGTAGATTGTACTAAAGATGTAGCAATTTGAGGGTTATGGGGTGGAAGCAAAAGTAGGAATTTACATGGTAACAATACAAACAGTATCACATTTATTTAAAATATTATTGTTTAAATTCCTTTACTCATCCCTCCACTAGGAGTATTCCACAGAGACTTCATTTCATGGGTCCTTGGCACCCAGTCTTGTGCCCATTTCTCTTCTGGGCCCTCTTTTATGTATTCAAACCCATCACGGTGCTCTGCTAAGCAAAAAACCCTTGCTTAACACAGTTCCCTTTCTTGGAGCGAATATGTAGCTTCGAATAATCTTGTTATTGTTTTGACATTGCAAAAACCCTTTTGCATGCTGGAGCCTAAGATACATGGGGGAGAAAGCCAAGAGCTGAGGCTGGAGAGGTAGAATGCAACCAAACTGGGGAAGGATTAGCTGACTGTGGTGAGGCATCAGAACTTTATCCAACTGACAACATGCAGTCAATGAAGAATTTTAAAGAAAGTGAAGCCATTGCGAAAACTATGTTTTTGAAAGATTGATATTGAGAATTACAGGGAGGCAATAGAAATTCTAGAAGGAAGATAATAAGGGCTTCAACCAAGACAGTAGTAGTTTAAACAAAAATGATGGTAAAGTATTTTCACTGTGTTTTGGGAGTATTTCTTAAGTTCTATCTTCCAGCCAAGTCTGTAAGATCTTTGAGAAGATGGATTGTCTAATTCACTTACAGATCTCCCAAAGCCAATTGTGGACTTTGCATCTACTAGGCTTTCTGTAAATGTTGAACATATAGAATAAAATGGTTTTTGTTCACATCCACTGTGAGATGCATTGGCCAAAGTTAGTACATGGAAATGGTAATTAAAAAGCCTTTCCAGTGTTCCAATCCAAATGAGTCCACATCCTCTAGTTTCCTAAGGCTCCATTTTTTACCCAGTAAAATGATAGACATCACCATCCCAAGGCATAGACCCTTCTCTAGTCTTCTCTCCCTCTTTCTCTGTCCCCCCTCCCCCACCACCCCCCAAAAAAACAAACAAAACATCCTTCAGGAATATTTTTATCTAGTATTTTGCTGGGAGAGTAAAAGGATGATTTTTCTTAAACCCTTTTTTTTCATCTCACCCAGCTTCTCAGCCTGTCTCTCCCTACAACTTGCCTCTGAATTTTGGTTCTGAGCTCTTCCCTGGGCTTATTGGATTGAGTGCCTCTAAAACCAAATTCTGTCCCACCAATGATTCCTTCATTGCCCCAGGCGCCATAACCCAAGGTTGTTGTATGCGACACATTGTCATGTAATTTTATTGGATAAAGGAAAGTGATTATAACACAGGCCAGTAGCAACTGAATGTTGGATAACGGTAGTCTGAATACACATTGGACATTCCCAAGTTTTGAAAAACTGTAAATTACTTTAGACTACCATTAAATACAAGACCCTTCTTCTTTATTTAATGTCTCCCCCCACCACCTTCTTTCTAGATTCTAATCTT
Organism: Stenella coeruleoalba; assembly: GCF_951394435.1. NCBI lineage: Eukaryota > Metazoa > Chordata > Mammalia > Artiodactyla > Delphinidae > Stenella > Stenella coeruleoalba. The sequence continues at coordinate 51,888,099 of NC_137162.1, read as the reverse complement.
TTGGTTTCAGTATATAAACTCCAAAATTTTCTGACTTGATTATGAAGACTTTCTAATTTTCTCTCTCTAAATGTGTTTTATCTATTGTATATAGGATTCCCAGTTAAAATACAGGACTCTATTACATTGAAATTTCTGATAAACGGCAAACAATTTTCAGTATATGACTTCAGCATGAGATATAATTACATAAGTAGATTAAAAAAATTCTCTCTTTATCTGAATTTAAAGTTTAACAGGACGTCTTCCATTTTTAACAATTTTATTGAGGTATAATTAGCATACCATACAGTTCACCATTTAAACTTGAAATTTACAATTCAGTATATGTAAGTATTTACAGATTTGTACATCTATCACCATAATCAATTTGAGGACATACCGTTACTTCAAAAAGAAACCTTGTGCCCTTTAACTGTTGCCTTCCAGTCCTTACCATCATCCCGAGACCTAGGAAAACACTATTCTATTTTTTTCTCTAAAGATTTGCCTATTTTGGACTTTTCATGGAAATGAACTTATGCCATATGTGTACCTTTGTGATTGGCTTCTTCACTTAGCATAATATTTTCAAGGTTCTTTTATACTGTAGGGTGGGTCAGTACTTCATTTGTTTTACTGTGGAATAACATTGCCTTGTATGGATATACTACGATACATGTTATTTATCAGTTCATCATTTGACAGACATTGGAGTTATTTTCACTTTTTGGCTACCATGAATAATACTACCATGAACATTTGTGTAGAAGTTTTTGTGTGGGCATATGCTTTCATTTCTCTTGGGTGTATAGTCATGGAATCGCTAGATCATACAGTAACTTTCTGTTTAACATGAGGAACAGCCAGGCTGTTTTCCAAAACGGCTGCACTTTCGTACATTCCCGTCAACAGTGAATGGGGGTTCTAATTTCTTTACATCCTTGGCAACACTTTTTATTGACCCCCTTTGTTGATTATGGTTTTAGGTTGTGTTTTCCTTATAACCAATGAGGGTGATCTTTTTATATGCTCACTGGCCGTTTCTATGTTTTTTTTTTGAAGAGATGCCCATTTGGATATTTTGCTTTTGTAAAAATTTGGGTTATTTATCTTTTATTACTGAGTTTTATATATATACAAACATATATATTACATACAAGTCTCTTATCAGTTATATGATTTGCAAAAATTTCACCTATCCTGTAGGTGGCATCCTGTACTTTTAGTTGCTAAATTGTATTTCTCAATTCTGTACCAAAGGGCACCAGCTTTATATAACCCCAAAGGCCCCGGAAGCTGTTTGCCAAACAGAGGAGCGGCCCTCTCCCGAGGAGAGGAATTCTGCGTTCCTTCCAGGCTTATTGGCTTATTGGCTCCAGACGTTGTTTGTGTTGGCGCAGGGGAGGGAGCTGTCCTGTACATTGGAGGATGTTTAGCAGCATCTCTGGTCTCTACCATCTAGGTGTCTGTAGTACCCTCCCCCTTCCCAGTTGTGAAAACAAAAATGTCTCCAGGTATTGCTAAGTGTCACCTGTTGGGGGTGGGGGGTGAGCAGCAGCATACTTGCCGCCTTTAGAAACTGCTGACTGAGAGCTATGGACAAAACAATTCCTCGACATCCACTTATTTAGTAAATGAGTACATATTCAGGCAGTATGTATAGATGCAAGTTTAAGTTTGGGAAGAAATGGCTTGGAGTTTTCCAACATTTCTGAACCATGCAATTGCTACTTAGTTTAAAAAGAAGATTGACTTTTTCTAGGAGGTGTAAAAAAGGAAAAAAAAAAAAGTATTGCCAATTCCAGAAAAATGCAGAGAGACTGTCACTCACCTTCATCACTACATATTAGACTTGAATAGCCCCTGTGTGTTGTAGGGGACCGCACGTCCCACATGACCCAAGAAAGACCTGGTTTACCTTCTTCCGGGCATCCCGTTCGGTTTAGTATTTGTTCTTAGTTTTTTTATAATTTTAAAGAAATGTTGTTAATAATGCAACATAATAACGTGCATGTCTTACCAGATGGAACATAGCTACCTCCCTCTTTATAAAGATGCACAATACAGGGTGCTTGCTGATATAACAGAGTCTTCCTGGACACAAGGGACTAGGGATAGCTAACTCCTCTGGCTTCAAGTGTCTGTGGGAGAAGTACTGGGTGGAGTTACCCCACTGGACACTTGGAGTATTAGCCAGTTCTGTGTGAGGTGTGCTAAGCCTGCATGGTGCAGAAAGATGCTAGGCCACAGGTGTGAGAGGGGTTGGAGTGAAGCATGAGAAATTATTGCCTAGGAGTTCGTGAAGTAGGTGAGAGTAATAGCGTCAAAGTTGTTGAATACATGGAACGTAGTATGAATGCTATCGGTACACTGGTTTTGTTATTTATTGTACGGCATAAGTCTATAATTTTTTAGTTTGTTGTTTGGCATTGCTTCTTTTTTAAACAAATCTCTGTAGCAGCAGTTGCTCAAAAGTTCATGCTTCAGGAAATTCCAACTGCTAAGAAAGTTGATGATAAACATGTAACTTGTACAGAATGTTGATCTATATTTACCATCAGTGTAGTAATATCACTGATAGCACAAAAGCCAGAAGATTCAAATCTGCTAAAGAAACATCAGCATCTACTTGAAAAGTTACTAGTTATTTTGAGACCGTGCCTGAAGATGCAAAATTAACATCATTAGCTCCAAAGCATGACTCTCTATGTCAAGTAATTGTTCTTCTAAATTACTTTTACTCATTTTCTATTGCAAGTATTATTATGCATGTACAAAAAAGTGAAACCATAGTAGTTGTAAATGTCTTGGCTTTATTAACAGAGAGGATTTGCAATCAGGTAAAAGATGCCAGTTTTATATCAGTGCTATCAGATGCTTTAAAGAGCAAGTCAGTTACTGCCAATAAATGGAATTTCATCAAATTCATGGAATCAAGCTAAAAGTTTTGGAAGTTCCTTTGAATTATGGTAAATCATCTCACAGTAACTTAAAAGCTGCAAGAAATCTAGTTTACTAAAAGTTCAACATTGAACAATGAAGAGAAACTACTTGTTCCTTTTTACGGTGGTAATACACATAGAAAATTTGAAGGAGTCTTGTATCATAGGAAAGCAATGTTCTTATTAAACTATAGAATCTATGAAGCAGAAAGAGACTGATGTACACACATAATTCATGATTGGGTCCAAATAATATTCAACAATCTACCAATAGATAGAGAAGCTATAGTTGTCAAAATTTACAGATATGCTTAGTAAAAGTAACTTTGCAGACAAAGCTAGTGCTTATTATCCAATATACATTTTAGCCTGATGGTCCTGATTTCTCTCTGCAATATTCATCCTTAATCATTGTTGGAAATCTTGAGCTTTTAAAGAAATATTTTGTAAATCAACTTAAGTATCCTGCAATCATATAGAACTTTTTTGGTAACCATGTCTCCTAAGTGTTTTCTTACAAAAGAAAAACTCATTTGCAGTTAACAACAAAGAATGACATTGAGGTGCATCCCTGCAAAAACAAGGGAAAAACTGAAAGAATTAAGCAAGAATCCAAAGGTTAGATCATATTGAATTTTATAAGTATTCCTTCGTTTTTAAGAACATCATGACATAGGGTAAAAATTTCTGATGGAATTTTAGTTTTAGTTGGACGACTATATAGTATATACGATAATGGCCTGAGCTCAAGAAGGCTTAAAATGGTATATCTTCGTTTAGTGAAATAGTTAAAGGAATGATAAAGAGAGACAACTTTCTTGTTGAGTTGTGTCTTCTAAAAATACTTAACAAAGAAAGGGACTGTAAATTGGAGCAAAAAAAATGTACTATTGAAAATAGTTGGGCTGAAACACTGGCACATTTTATTATGCACGTAAAAGAATTGTCTCTGAACTTACTTGAGCACCTTCAATGAAAGTATTAAAGTTATTACAGTGGACGATAGAGAAGTCAATTTAAAAGTATCAACAATTTGGAATTAATTATCCATAAAATGCAATCTATACTTGCTAATAGGTGTTTTAAAAAAATGACATCTTTTCAAAGATACATTCTTCAGTATACCATCAACGTGGTATTGGAAACAGATATAAACAAAATTGATTAATTTATATGAATATGTACTAAGAATGATTATTTTGATGTTATTATTTTTTAAATATCCAAATAATAAAAACGTGTTTTGCTATTATTGTTATTATTATATAACAAGAGGAGATAGCTTGTTTTTACATTTTAGAAAGAATTTTACTCTTGAACATTTTTAATAGAAATATTTTATGTATACCAATTTAATAAATGAATTTGTTAGTTAATAAATAATTATTACAAAGTATACAATTTCATTATTTTTGGCACACCATTTTACTCTCAAAAATATCTCAATTTGCACGTTAAATCATAGAGTCACTCTATCTCTGATTATAATGGCAAAGTGGTCTGTGTACACACAGGAGCACATGCACTCAACAAGTGATACAATTGTTTTAAAAAACTTATATTTTCACTTCCTCCTTTAATCTTAATCAGCAGATTCCAAGTGCTTCTCCCCTCATTGTCATTAAATTAAAAAGCATTCATGGCTTCATGGTGTGTTCAGGAGTCCCAGGCCTTATATAAAAGATAGGAATGTGAGATATGGCCCTTATTATCAAAGTACAATCTTTTGGAGAAAATTATATACACACACTATATAACAAATATATATCAACAAGAACTAATTTTATCACAGTGTGTTAAGCGCCGTATTTGAAATCTGTGCTAGATGTAGCTATCACACAGATAATATAATAATTAACTGTTCCAGGAGAATTAGGGGCCAATTGGGGAACATGTGCTGGATGAGGTGATATTTAAGCTGTTCTAGGCAGTTCCCAGACATGGGACTATCAAAGATAAAAGGACCTGAGTTGTACAATAACATAATTGTATTTAGTGTAAAATACTTGGCATTAGAAAATGAGGCTGAGACTGTAGGCGTTCACATCGTGGATGGCGCTGTGAAGCATGATAGTGGCTGCACGTCATGTATTTTCCCCGTGGTTAGAAAGTGTGTTCTTCTTAAAGTATGTTTTCTAGCAACGTAAGTTCCATAGGGTATAAATAGTCCTTATTATAGAAAGGAAAAATGTTTGGTTCTGTGGTCGAATAAGTGTAGGCAATGATTGTACTAAAGGTTTAAAGGAGAAGTGCAGCCCTTGTTCTTGTTTTTGTTTTCCTAGCAACACTTCTCAGGGCCACCGATATCCCTGTCTGCAATATTATTTGTTCTAGTACAGAATACTTTCTTTAGGGAGCATCTCATGGAACTAGAATGCTACCAAAGACTTTTCAGGGAACCCCATTCTGCATGAAAGGAAATATTTTAAGGATTTTTGGTAAGTGAATGTAAATCAGAGTTTGCATTTTAAGAAGTATGGAGTTTTTATTGAAGCGTTATGGAAATTCCGAGCGCCTCAGCTAAAACTAGACACCATGACTGCAGTGAGAGAGAAACTGCTAATGTTGAGAGAGAAATGGAGAAGGACTAGAATTGTTTTATGTTTAGTCACATCAGTGGGGATGGGGAGAGAACCCTGGTGAGAGACTGCATCTGGGAAATGACAGATTCCAGAAAGAAAATCTATAGGGGACTGGATATTTATGTAGAGCTGGGCCCCATAGAAAAATACTGAAATGCCTAAACGTAATTTCAGTCGAATTATGTGTGTTTCAAGATTAATATATTGCTTTGCAAGGCACCTGCGTATTTTCCTTTAAATAATGAACTCTACCATTCTGCATTTAACCCAAATATAGTTTATAAGAATTCGTTGTACAGATCTGTTTTTAAATCTACTTTTGTAGACTAACATTCACAGCTACAGCATTTTTGTATTAGCAAGTACAACTGAACTTAAATTGTCTTTGAAATCCCCTGATCTGAACTGTTCCACGAGTGGCATTGTGTTTTCTTCGTAAATGTTGATCCCAGAATCAACTTACTTTAGCCACTCAGTGTGGTCTGTCCCAAGGTCTTCCCTGAGCTTACTTTGCTAAGCAGTCGATCACACTAACTATTGATCAGCCTTTCTGTGCTTCTCACCAACTAGACATATCACTCAGGAAGATTTTGTAACACTATTTTCATGAAGTCTGGATCTACTGAAGATTTGATGGATTCAAGAAGACAAACAAAATGACAGCCTTTGATAAAATTACCAGAACTATGAGAAATTGAAGCGGGAAGGCAGCTCACTGGACCACCCAGGGGATGGGGGGAAATACAAAAGAAAAAAAAAAACCCACAGGAATGAAATTGTTTTCCATCAGACAAGGCTGACTCAGACTAGAGCTCTCTTTCTCATAAGAAATAAATTTGTTTGACTCGCATAGAGTTAGGGGTTGAGATTTCTTTATTTTCCAAACAGTACATTTTTCTTTTTGTTTTTCTACTTTTTAAAGAACATATATTCTGGAAGATGGTAACAGAGAATGGCTTTGATTTATAAGTAGGAGGTTATGGAGAATTTTGTTTTGCCCTTTGCTATTTTCCAAGTGGTTAGTATTTTGCTGATCTAGTTGAGGACCCAGTGTTACTCTTACCTAGATCCAGAGATAAAAGGCTAGTGCCTTAATTTCCAGCCATGAAATTGTGATGGAATAGTTCATGTCATTGGAGCATAACCTTTGCAATCTGGAGACCCTGATTTATGTAATTCGTAGGGTGTTCATCAGGGGCTAGCCTGGTTTGCTTATTAGTCAGAGGATGGCATCAAGGTTGCCAGAACATTATTTGGGCTCTAAGGGTCCTTAGTTTACAATGAGAATTATTAGATAATTTACTATAAATTTATTTTATTAAAGTATCAAATGTACTAATTAGAGAACTTATAAAGAATTAAGAATTATTAAAGTTTTATTATTAAAGGATTATTAAAGATACCCTGACCAAAAACAAAGACAGTTGTCATGGAGAGAGAAGCAAGCGCTGTGAACTTGGAATCAGAAGACCTGGGAAATAGCTTAGGACCCTGCATTGATTGGCACTGTAATCGTGTGAAAATCTTGGAGCCTTTGGTTACTCATTTGTAAAATGCATGCAGTCTTCATCTATCTTAGTGTGTTCTAACAGAAATTCCATAGGTTGTTTATAAACAACAGAAATTTATTTCTCACAATTCTGGGGCTGGGAAGCGAAGATCAGTATGCTTTCAGGTCCAATATCTGATGAGAGCCTGCTTTCTGGTTCATAGATGGTCACCTTCTTCCTGTTCAGCTTCTTCCTGTGTCCTTACATGGTGGAAAGATGGAGAGAGCTCTCTGAGGACGCTTTCATTTTTTTTTTTTTATTTATACTTTTTTAACATCTTTGCTGGACTATAATTGTTTTACAGTGGTATGTTAGTTTCTGCTGTATAACAAAGTAAATCAGCTATACATGTACATATATCTCCATATCTCTTCCCTCTTGCATCTCCCTCCCACCCTCCTTATCGCAACCCACTAGGTGGACACAAAGGACCAAGCTGATCTCCCTGTGCTATGTATCTGCTTCCCACTAGCTATCTATTTTACATTTGGTAGTGTATATATGTCCACGCCACTCTCTCACTTCGTCCCAGCTTACCCTTCCCCCCACCCCGTGTCCTCAAGTCCATTCTCTACATCTGCATATTTATTCCTGTCCTGCCCCTAGGTTCTTCAGAACCATTGTTTTTATTAGATTCCATATATATGTGTTAGCATGTGGTATTTGTTTTTCTCTTTCTGACTTACTTCACTCTGTATGGCAAGTCTCTAGCTCCATCCACCTCACTATAAATAACTCAATTTCGTTTCTTTTTATGGCTGAGTAATATTCCATTGTATATATGTGCCACATCTTCTTTATGCATTCATGTGATGGTGGACACTTAGGTTGCTTCCATGTTCTGGCTATTGTAAATAGAACTGCAGAGAACATTGTGGTACATGACTCTTTTTGAATTATGGTTTTCTCAGGGTATATGCCCAGTAGTGGGATTGCTGGGTCATATGGTAGTTCTATTTTTAGTTTTTTTAAGGAACCTCCATACTGTTCTCCATAGTGCCTGTATCAAGGTACATTCCCACCAACAGTGCTAGAGGGTTTCCTTTTCTCCACACCTTCTCCAGCATTTATTGTTTGTAGATTTTTTGATGATGACCATTCTGACTGGTGTGAGGTGATATGTCTTTGTAGTTTTGATTTGCATTTCTCTAATGATTAGTGATGTTGAGCGTTCTTTCATGTGTTTGTTGGCAATCTGTAGATCTTCTTTGGAGAAATGTCTATTTAGGTCTTCTGCCCATTTTTGGATTGGGTTGTTTGTTTTTTTTTGATATTGAGCTGCATGAGTTGCTTGTATATTTTGGAGATTAATCCTTTGTCGATTGCTTCATTTGCAAATATTTTCTCCCATTCTGAGGGTTGTCTTTTCATCTAGTTTATGGTTTCCTTTGCTGTGCAAAAGCTTTTAAGTTTCATTAGGTCCTATTTGTTTATTTTTGTTTTTATTTCTATTTCTCTAGGAGGTGGATCAAAAAGGATCTTGCTGTGATTTATGTCATAGAGTGTTCTGCCTATGTTTTCCTTTAAGAGGTTTATACTGTCTGGCTTTACGTTAAGGTCTTGAATCCGTTTTGAGTTTATTTTCATATATGGTGTTAGGGAGTGTTCTAATTTCATTCTTTTACATGTAGCTGTCCAGTTGCCTCTTAGGCAGGTCCAGACTTTTTCCCAGACTCCCTCCTGGCTAGCTGTGGCGTACTAGCCCCCTTCAGGCTGTGTTCACGCAGCCAACCCTAGTCCTCTCCCTGGGATCCGACCTCCGAAGCCCGAGCCTCAGTCCCCAGCCCCCGCCCGCCCCGGCGGGTGAGCAGACAAGCCTCTCGGGCTGGTGAATGCTGGTCGGCACCGATCCTCTGTGCGGGAAACTCTCCACTTTGCACTCTGCACCCCTGTGGCTGCACTCTCCTCTGCGGCTCCGAAGCTTCCCCCACCCCACCACCCATCCGCTGTCTCCGCCAGTGAAAGGGCTTCCTAGTGTGTGGAAACGTTTCCTCCTTCACAGCTCCCTCCCACTGGTGCAGGTCCTGTCCCTATTCTTTTGTCTCTGTTTATTCTTTTTCCTTTTGCTATACCCAGGTACATGGGGAGTTTCTTGCCTTTTGGGAAGTGTGAGGTTTTCTGCCAGCGTTCAGTAGGTGTTCTGTAGGAGTTGTCCCACGTGTAGATGTATTTCTGATGTATTTGCGGGGAGGAAGGTGATCTCCACGTCTTACTCCTCCACCATCTTGAAGGTCCCTCCAGAGGTCTCTTTTAAAACATCACTAATCTTATTCATGGGGCCTCCACCCTCATGATACTACCACTTTGGGGGTTAGGATTTCAACATGTGAATTTTGAAGGTACAGAAATGTCTAGTCAATAATATCACCCCATAGGATATTCGTGAAAATTAAATGATATGCAGAATCCAGAAGTGGTCTGTAAACCACAAATTGCAATTCAGTGTAAGGCGTCATTATTGTTACTGAAATTACTATCATTGTTGCCCTTTGTAGAATTTTCTTAGGTCAGTACATGCACATTTGCAAATTGTGACATTGAAATGATACGCTTTGCCTACCTTTGCTGGAATAGACAGGGCACATAAAGATGTCCTACACATTAACACTTCTAAAAACAAAACAGTAAGTATGGCCAAGCCTTATATAGACTGGTTAGGAACTTGAAAGAAGAGAATAACTTCTTCTGCAACTATGTTTTTATTATATTGTAAATTGGGACCGTTTTTCTTTATTCCGTGACCACCCATCTTACCATCTTGCTGCTTTACTAGAGTTCTATGAAAGCAAGTTAGATTCTAAACAATAATTTGAATCCCAAGTGTGTGGTACAAAGCTCCTGGACTACTGTTGGGCAGAATACATTTTAAAATTACATGGAAGTATTGCACAGCACCGAAGTAGGGAAATAAACACTTTTCAGTTCTTCACAGGTTACTTTAAAATACATCTTAAATTTACAGAAAGTTGTATCTTCAGTGATTTAATAGTATGTTTTCTTCTTCAGATAATGGTGTTAATATACTCCATGTTGTTGAAGGAAGATGACATACCATGCAGTTATAAAATTTGTAAAGAAAAATTACACACAAAATATCAGAACTTGATCCATACTTTGTTCATTGATAGAATTCCTACTTGGGGCAATTAAAGCCTAAATTATTAAATGTAGGGGCAAATTTACATATTTGCCTATGTAATTTCATTCTTCCAATGTTTTCTTTGTCCTTAAATGAAATTTTGCTACTTATTGTAAGTGTCTTTAAGTGGCCCAGTATCAATTATGTTCCAGTAAAGAAGGTCTTCTAGATCTTCTGTATAGAAATACACATAAACACACACACACACATATATATATATATATGCATATATGTATATGTATATATACTTTCCAGCTTTCCAGAGGGTCCAATACACTATATTTGCTGGCCTTTCCCCACCCAAGTCCGAAGTGGACCCCGGTTCTTCCTCAACTCCAACACGGAGATGCATATCTGATACACTCAGGACAGATTGATAAGGAGCCGTGGTCACTATTTCACAGGGCACTAGGAATTTCTAGCTATGCTTAAGTATTTAAAAATGGAAACAAGAGGAGCTAAAGCTGAGGAAATTGATGGAGTAGCACTTTGAGTGAATTGTTAGCAATTCAGACTCAAAGATTGAATTGATTTATTAAATAGAAAGAACAATTGGAAATAGAAATGGAAAGAGCAATTGGCCTGTGATGTGAACAGTGTGGGACAGGGAAGAGGATCAGAGAACAATCCAGAACCTGGAGGTCAGATAAAGTGGCCCACCTAAGGCCTTTTTATCACTGAGGGGATTCTTGAAGATGATAATGAGACCACGCTCTGCAAGATTTGTAATTTGGAAACTAGATAGGTAGATAGATAAAGTATATTTAAGGTTAAATTTATCTGTCTAGTAGAATCTACCAAGTTCTAACTTTCTATTGTGGGAGCAAATAATTACATCAATTTTTGGACATCTTAATAGGCCCAAATAAAAAAGATTATTGCAAGATTATTACAGATTTCTAGCCATGTCAGGGGAGCCATCTTTGACTCATGCAAGCAATATTCTGATGCCAGAAGAGCCTGAACGAGGTTCTTTGTTTTGTTTTGTTGCTTTTTTGTTTGTGTTTTATTTGTTTTGGGTTTGGTTGGACAGTGCTGGGCTCAGATCTTCATCTAACACTTGCTAGTTGTATGACTGAGTAAGCCGCTTAACCTCATCATTTGTAAAATGGTCTGATAACAGCTCTCTACTTATTTTAAGATTAGATGGAGTGATATATGTAAAACGTGTAGTGTAGTGCTCAGCATATAACAGGTGTTTATGGTATTCTTTATTAGACCCAGGAAAAAATGAGTTTAAGAGCAGATCAGCAGCAAGACATTTATTAGTGAGTCTTAGTGTGGATCTTAAACTACTTAAAAATCCCTCTTGCCTGTACTTCCAGAGTTGAAGTGAGAGCTGGTTCTGGTGTACAGAAGGTGAGATACCTAATGGTTTCAAGTACTCCTGGGTTCACACAGGAGCTGAGGAATACAGAGGGCAGGGAGCCAGACACCACAGTTTGTCTTGTACAGGAAATATAGGCAAAATTGATTTTCTAAAGAGAAAGATATTTAGTTTAATTCCCTTTGCACCTGTTCCTCTGCTTGGGCTTCTGTTATATTAAACTCTAAAACAGCTATTATCACATTTATTACAGAGCTGATACAGAATAATCGAGTGTGTCCCTGGAGAAATTATACGAACAAATTCCCTAATTCTGAAAAAATAAGTCAGAATCCAGAAGGGGATTCCACATGCTCCCCTACTTTCTCATCAATGTTGGGCAATGAGTTTTCTGGCTTAGGTACATTTATGACATCAATGGAGTTAGGAATGGTCAGTGAGGCGGGTGCCAGTGATGGGGAAATTTGGCATTTTCCAATGCAATGAAATAGTGTTGATGGGAGTATTCTGTATGACTCAGCATTTTCTGCCACTGTTTTCTGGATAGTTGAGTGGGAAACAGACTGAGAGAGCATAGCTTAGAAGAGACAGGGTCCAGGGAAGAAGGCAGCTGTGGAACAGACAAGAGGAGAAAAGGAATTGTGTTGCTGGAAGCTCCAAAACGTGGCTTCCTTCAGCTAAAGAAATTTCCCAAAAGATGAACCAGAATGCAAATGATCTGTGCTGAACTCCTTCGGTGGACTGTGATTACCTTAGGGCTGGGATTGTGTCTCATTGAATTTACATATCGGCACCTAGCGTAGTACCTGGCACATAGGAAGCTTTAGGACTATTTTGTCTTTTCTGAAAGGCTGGAGCAAGAAATAAAATAATGAATCAAGTTATTGAAGACTTAATATTTGTTTATTTCCCTGCATAATTTGCCCCAACATCCTACCCAATATCTAAGACTAATTTCCAGAATACTTCAGCCTGCCAATGAGAAGGGGGTGAGAAATAGGAGCCTGAATTGCCACTGCTAATGGGGCCCGTAACTTACAGTTTTGTGCTGCTGCTGCCTCGCCCCTTGACTCCTCTGACTGAGATTCAACTCTTCTTTGGTATTTCCGTTTCCTCCTTAGGTCTATTTCTCTCCCTTGTACCCAGCGGCTTTGCTCAGAAAACAAGACAGTGACAAAATGGAATGGAAAGAACATAGCTTATAAGGAGGTTTTTGCCTGCTTTTAAATCCCAGCTGCACTTCTCTAACTTAATTCTGTCACCCCAAGTTTGCTTAGTGTTTTAGGTCCTCAGCTATAATGATATTTAACTTCCTTGGGTTGTCATGTAAATTAACTGAAACACAAATGTAATAAACATGGAATTATGCCAAACCCAAAGTTGGGAACATCAGTTAGGGGTTAGGCCCATATAATACCTATGACAGTATCACCTCCATTAGATAGACATTGGACCAGCATATCTTGGAGATGCTTGGCAGGATTAACATTCTAGGATTCTAACATTCTGTTTCAGAAAATCCAGGACCTAGCTGCGATCATTTCACTCACATGCTGCAGAAATACAGGGGAAAGGTGCCTCCGTACCAAGGGCTTACTAGCATCATATCTTTGTTTCAACCCAAGACTGGAATGTACCTCAAAAAAATAAAAATCTTGCATTTTTTTTTTTTAACATCTTTATTGGGGTATAATTGCTTTACAATGGTGTGTTAGTTTCTGCTTTATAACAAAGTGAATCAGTCATACATAAACATATGTTCCCATATGTCTTCCCTGTTGCGTCTCCCTCCCTCCCACCCTCCCAATCTTGCATTTTTGAAACATTCTTTTTGTTACTATTGAAAAACCCCAAAGGCTGTTGTCTTTAAAGATTCATTAAATATCCCATGATCTAGTATCTGCCTTGGACAATACAAAGGAGAATATACCGTGACATATTACTTAAAACACAAATTGAACCCACCAGAAGCAGTGATTTCCGTGAGATTAAAATACAGTATTTGCAGAAGTAGTTAGTATATAGAGATAAATGTAGATGCCTGGGAGTGCTTACTAAGGAGAGAAATAGAAAGGATTTAAAATGCCATTTTAGGTAATGGAAACAAGAATCTGGGGGAATAAATCGGCTTCCTCAAACACTAATTTTAACATGTGTTACATGCATTCTGCATTTAAAAAAAATTCTGACATTCATGGATAAGAAGTATGTTGCAAAATCTTTCTCTAATTCTCTGTTAGAGCAGAAAGGAGAAGTCTGTAATATTTCATGGAGGCAACACTGACTGTGGTAAGATGAAGTGACATTAAGTTACCCAACTAGTAATAGTTGTTGAAAGCAAATTTTTGTTTGTGATTTTCCCTGAGCTGGTTATACTTGGATTGGATGATGATGCTAAAAGTATCAAGGATTTGTGTTTGTTTTCATTTAAGTGTTATAATTTACTTTTTTAAAAGCAGATACAGTAAGCCACCTAACAAAAATTTGTAGCTTCATTCATTGTTTCAAGGCATGTGCCCTTCTAAGAAATAACTATGCCAGCCACCCAGAAACCCTGTCCCAGATACCTCATCCCAAACATGCTCACCACTCTCCCCAACAAACTATGCTGACTTCTGTTGTAATTACTTCCTTGATACTCATTTAGTTTTATCATTCAAGTATGTATCCCTGGACACTATTTAGCCTGCTAATTTTCTCTAATTGGTTATATATTGAAAAAAATTTTAATATACAGGTTCTTTTACCCTCCTCCTTTAAAAGTTTTTAAATAACATTTATTGAGAGACCAGGACCATTTTACCTGTACAGTTTCTCATAGTGTGGAATGTGTGATTGTAGCTTCTGAATTAGGCTCACCCTCTATCACATTAGTGAGACTGTAGTTGGAATTGTGTTCCTTCAAGAAGCACAAAAAAACTGGTTTTGTTCTTTCTTTGATGTTAGCAGCTATTGATGCTTAATGCCCATGTCCATTAAGTAATAGAGGGTTGAAAATGGTAATATCCAAATTCTATATTTCTTTATATATTAGTTGAAATAATTCCATAAAGAGATGCTTGAATTCATCTTCTCTTTGGTTACCCAGTGATACAGTTCATAGAGGAAAGATAGGATAAAATCTTAATAACGTCTGTCTGCACAGAGCAGTGCCCTGCCTGTGTCTCCAGACAGGTGGACATAGCTAGACAGCATGCAACAGCCCTCGAGGCCTTTGGCCATGTGTCCATGAGAGGCCCATCTAATCGAGTGCCATGTGTAGTTTTGGAAAAGCAAAGACCTATCTCAGTGAAAGCCCTTAGTCGAAGTGTCTGTCCTTTCTGGAGGCACAGGGTCCACTTTTGGGTACCCTGCTCTGGTCTCACTGGTGACAAACTTCCTTTGGTCCAAAAATAAAAATTCCTAGTTTTCAAGATAACAAATTTTTCCTATCATTCTTTAAAGATAACTATTTAAAAAAGTGACACTATGAACCCGTGGATTTGAACGTACTTGATGGGTTTTAATCCATTGCAGTTATTAACCTTGTAGAAGATAAAATATTGACTGATGACTGTTTTGAGTATAACACTTGATATATGTTATCCAACATAATGCTCTCAAAAGTCCTACAAAGTATCTTTTTACAGATGAGAAAGCTGAGGCATAAAAAGTTTAATTTGCCCAAGTCCCCTCAAATAGAAGCAGTAAAGCTGCCCTAAAAATTAAGGTTATCTTACTTTTTAAGCACTTGGCTACATTCATTATGGTAGAAGTTTACTAATTAGATTTTTAGACATTGTCTCGTTTACCAAAACATTTATGTGAATTAGCAAATCTAACTTTATCTTCATTTTACCAAGGAAATTGATACTCAGAGAAGTTAAGTAACAAGTTCAAAACTGTCTGTGTGCGTCATAAGGGACAAAGCCCAAACTCTAGCCCTGGGCCTCACGCCTTTTGAAGCAGTGCTGTCTTTCCCAAGGTGTGATCATTGCAGTGAAAGGGAAGCTGTGTGCCTCCGTCTTTGTGCCTGAGTGTGACAGACCCCAATTCCAGGTAGTGAATCTGATATATGCATTTTAGGGAAGAGTAGGGTGGTCAGGTTACAGTAACAACACTACTTCAGGAATGTTGTAATTCTTTTTTTTTTTTTAATAAATTTATTTATTTTTGGCTGCATTGGGTCTTCGTTGCAGCACGTGGGTTTTCTCTAGTTGTGACGAGCACGGGCTACTCTTTGTTGTGGTGCGTGGGCTTCTCATTGTGGTGGCTTCTCTTGTTGCGGAGCATGGGCTCTAGGCACGCAGGCTTCAGTAGTTGTGGCACACGGGCTCAGTAGTTGTGGCTCGCGGGCTCTAGAGCGCAGACTCAGTAGTTGTGGTGCATGGGCTTAGTTGCTCTATGGCATGTGGGATCTTCCCAGACCAGGGCTAGAACCTGTGTCCCCTGCATTGACAGGTGGATTCTTAACCACTGTGCCACCAGGGAAGTCCCAGGAATGTTGCAATTCTAAAGGCCAAGTCAGGACTCTTTCTAAAATAGAGACAAATGGCATTGTGCACAGTTTAGCATCCACCGCCTGTCCTAGTATTTCAATGCCTCTTTTTCCCCTTGAGGATCATAGACTTAATTACTGTACTTTCTACAAAGTTTCATCATTTTCCTTTTTCTACAAAAAAAAAAAAAAAATAGGGAGGAGGATAATTAGTGAGATCCCCACTACTATCACCACTTTTGCTTTCTAATAAGTTGGTATATATATATTTTTTAAAAAACACATATGGGACTTCCCTGGTGGCGCAGTGGTTGAGAGTCCACCTGCCAATGCAGGGGACACGGTTTCGTGCCCTGGTCCGGGAAGATCCCACATGCCGCGGAGCGGCTGCACCCGTGAGCCATGGCCACTGAGCCTGCGCATCCGGAGCCTGCGCTCCGCAACGGGAGAGGCCACAACTGTGAGAGGCCCGCGAACCGCAAATAAATAAATAGATAGATAGATAGATAAATAAATAAGAAAACACACATGTATCTACACATCTGTTTCTTTTCTTGCATCATGCAGGAGCTTCACCATCTCTCCTTGAACTCTACAGCACATCTGTACTCATTGTGTGCCCTTGAGTCACAAACCTCTTTTATAAACAGAAGTTTTGCTGGAGAGAAATTTTAAATGCTGAATTCTGCAGGTACCAGTTATTTAAGATGGGAATGCTGGCAGCATTTTTGAAGGCATTTTTGGTGAGGTCAGAAGGAAAAACATGCAGTCTTGAATGTTCTGAATAGAACCGCCTAGACAGCTATCTGAATGTGGCAGAATCCATGGGAGTTTATTATATATGCTGGGAACTGGAGCTGGGAATACCTCTGTCATTCTCTGGGCCGTAATCCTCTGAGCTCTTCCTATAACCTTGGAGAATGACTCCTAGAAGTCTGGCAGCAGGGGTGGGGTGGGGTGCAGGGGTCGTTACTAAAAATAAAGTTTCTTGTTAGTTATTTGAAGTATTAGAAGTTTCTTTCGCAGTCACCCAGTTGTAACACTGAGATAAGGCACATCTACATCCCCCTCACCTCATGATTTTTAAGTATATGCACACCTGCCTAAGATATTTTCTGTTTATCTACAGGATTTAATTAAGCCCGTAAAAAGCAATGGCTCATAAGCCCATCACGATATTTCAGTTTAATGCAAATCTGCAGACTTAACTGCCTCTGACAGCAATACGGGCTACATTTCACAACCCTCAGGATCTGGGATCAGCTGTTAAATGTTAGCACATTTTTACACAGGGCATTGGAAACGTGGGTTTACACCAAACAAATGCGTCAAAATGTTGTACTTCCTAAAGTGTGGAATTACGTTTTCCAGTGAAGGTGAATTAAAATTGAGGCGTAGATGAACTTCTTGATTCCACAGTAGGTTTCAAGTGGAATTATCTTGGGAATGAAAATTAGCCTTCAGAAATCAAACTAGTTACTCTGAAGCATCTATAATGACATGGTATGTCACCAGGATAGAATCTTAAACTACAAAAGTGCAAGGGGTCTGTTCCCAGGTCACCCTTGGAACAGATGGCCTCTCCTGAAACCTGTGACTTTTTTTTCATGTTCCCTCCCTTCAAAGGTTCTCATGACCATACAGAGGAATAATCTGAGGATCCCTGAGGGAACTCAGACATACCCAGAAACGCTGCATGAGATTATCTTCCAATATGAATGTATAAGGAAGGTCCTCACAATTCTAGCTGTAACTTACCAACATGGAATCAGAATAAATATCCACTAACAGAGGATTAATTTAATACAGGTTGGATATTATGCAACCATTAAAAAGCAATGCTGAATACCTGAGCTCATTGACATGAATGTGTATTTTTATGTGAAAAAGGCCGGTAAAAAGATGGTGTGTATAATAGTTCAATTCTTTTCTTACACAGACTGTCCTCATGCTACATGCTGTTGCATTTCGTATCTACCTCCCAGCAATGATCTGGCCTCCTAAGTGTTCTGCCTTCCTCCATTCCCTCACCATATTGGTCCTCTTCCTTTAAAAACTCAAATGTCTTAACTCCAAATATTTGGTGTCTGACAAACTGATTGAGATGTAGCCAGTTCATCTTTAGAGGAGATATGGAGGGATCTCCAACCTGTTGCTGCCACTGTTTCTCACTGGAACAAAGACCCCTCTTCCCATTTTTAATCTTTTTGTTTACTTTAGTTATATCCCAAGATCTACGATCATAATAATATCTTTTCAAACACAGATTGCTTGTTCCTTTTTAGGTCTAGAGCGGCCAATTTTCCATTATAGTTGAACCCACCTGTCCAGTTTATCTTTTCCACACCCAAGGGGGCAGAACATCGCTGGCAAAAAACCTCTTAAGCCAGATTAGCTTTACTTTATATACAGAATGAGTCAACCTTGTCTAATAGTCTTATCACAATTGGCTAATAAGCTTATTCTTTTACTCTCCAAAATAATTCATAAATCCTCCTTTTCCCTAAAACTCACTGGCAGTCCAGGCTTTCTCACTTTACTTACTGTCAAGCTTGCTTTATAATCCTTTGAGAAAATGGAAGACTTCAAATGGAAACTCCCTTAGTCTCCCAACGACAAACTTAAAATACACTTCCTCAACATCTGTTTTCTCTTTTTTGCCCTTCTGTTAAAATAAATTCATTGTCCTGCCACTTACCAATGACCAAACCCTTCCGACTCCAGATCTTTCCTGCATACTTTCTCAAGGATTCAGTCATTGGATTGCCCTCTCTTTTTGCTGAAACATAAATAATAGCTTTCTCAAATAGTCATTGATAACATTTTACAAACATAGTGTAGAATTTCTCATTCTTAAAAAAAGAAGAAGGACAAGAAACTCATTTGCTTCTCATACATCTCTGGCTACCACCCCATTTCTTCTGGCTGTTTGTTTTTCCTGTACCAGTACTTCTTGAAAAAGTCCTTTATATATTCTGTCACTAATCTCCTCTCCTCATTCTTCAACCGTTGCAGTTGGGATTTCATCCAAACCACTGCATACAGCTGCTCTTGTCAAGGTTACTAAATTCAATTGCCCTGTATTTGTCTTCATCTTCTAACCTCTCAGCTTCATTTGACACATTTGATGACTTTCTCCTATTTAAAATACTCTCTAGTCTTAACCTGAGTTACATCTCACTTTTGTGGATCCTTCGTAGCTGTCAGGTCATTGCTTCACAATATAAGTTGAAGGCTACTTTTCCTTTTCCCAATCTTATTTTTTTTTTTTTAATAATCCTACAGCCTCCTCCATTTCCTTGTATATTGCCCTCTTCTGTGTTATCTCATTGTATCCCAGGGTTCTAAATATGTTAGTGTTTTAGGCATGGTGAAGATACTTTTGGTTGTGTTCTAGGGCTACTCAAATCATTCTGGTATACCTGTTACCTTCAACAGTACAGTTGAGGTGTGAATCAAATTTTCATAGTGCTCTTTGGAAAGCCACTAAGAACTACTTCATTTCTCATGGACACCAGGGTAATGCATGGACATGACTGTGAGAGGGGAACATGCTAGCTGCGTGGGTACCAGCCCTGGTGGGATATACTGGCCCGATGGCTTCAGCTGTGTGTGGCCTGACTTTGCCCTTTCTCTTTGCTCTGGTGAAAGTATGCCTTGCTATTGCGATTTTCATTCAGCAAACCTTTATTGGTCACAAGCAAAGCACTGAGCTGGGCTTTGAGGATAGAGACAGTAATAACAGCAACCCTGGTATAGAATTTACTCTGTGCCAGGACCGTTCCTAAGCCCTGTAATAGATGAACTACCACATTTACATTTTTACAGTGACCACATTTTACATATGAGGGGACTAATACTCAGTAAGACTTTAATTGGCTTCCCAAGGCTAAAAGGCTGCTACCTGGCAGAGCTGGCTTTGAACCAAGAAGATCTGGCTCCAGAGTCCTTGAGGTTACCAGCTCGTGAGAAGAGACAAAGTAATTGCCACGTTACAGTGTGGTAGGTGCTTACCCTGCCTGGGAAGGATTCCCAGAGTGGCAAAGAGGCAGTACCCTTTGAACTAGGCCCTTAAAAGGATAAGAGATTTCTGTCAGAGGACTTTCAGCAAAGGAAAAAATACATGCAAATTGCAGAGGCAGGGAAGCGTGGTAACCACGAGGCACAAGATGAAGTTCAGAGTGGCTAGAACATAATTTGTATTCATGCTGCTGTGAGGAGATGGGTCAGTGAGGCAAAGACACTGGCCTGGTGACTAACAGGCTCAGCTGGAGTGCCAACTTTCCCCAACTCAACATCCTCACTGATCTTGCTTATAAAAGGTCATTCAATGACAAAAATCTCTCAGGTGCCTCTCAGCTCATAGTTTCTGAAATTATGGAAAACCGCAAAGAAATCAAAAGTATCTTATGCTCAAGTTCCAAAGCAAGACTCATCTATCCTGTAGAAGAATCCAGATGGCCTAAGCCTAGTTCTGTGCCCCATTACTCAGGCCTCACGTCCTTTTGAATATCATTTGAAGACAGGGTAAGCAAAGGTTAAGATTGTCTGGGACTGTGTGGGGTCCAGGGTTGTGTTATTTCAGTGCTAAAAAAGAAAGTCCCAGGCAAACCAGGATGAGTTAGTTACCCTTATCTGCAGGCCAGTGAATGTGCCATGATCTGATAAAGGAGGGACAAGGTTCATGACAAGTCATGATACATAGACTCAAATTGGTGTATCTGTAAAGTATAGAATAATTTTGAGATGTGGACATGCTTTTTTCAATGTTTTCATTAATTTTGCAAGTACTGTTTGACTTATTTTATCAGGTTTGTGTTATCTGAGAAGACTGATTCTGAGCTTAACACCATGTGCTTGGACCTTTCTTTTTTTTCTCACTATTGGATATATTTTCTTACATTTATTTCTATAGAGGAGACAAATCTATTATTTCTGTTTATTTAAATAGTACACGTCATCCCCCCCTAAAATATTGAATAATACATAAAAATCTAACAAAAATCACCTGAAATCACACCACTCTAAAATAACCACCATCAATACTTCCTTGAATATGCATGCATTTCTTTGTGCATACACATATGCCTTTATATATATATGCAGTTATATTCAATTGGGGTCATATTATCAATGTTATTTTTATTGTGGACATCTTTATTCTGATTCATTGTTTCCCCTCTCATCTACATTTGCTCCCTCTTTCTCCCCACTTCCTCCCAGCCAAATACAGTAGCCACTGTTAATTTCTTACAGTGCAACCTTCCATTTAGTTTAGGTCCTCAAGATACAGATGCCAAGACAGGATTACATGTGAACAGATGTATTAAGAAAAGCACCTGTGAAAGATAAAGGGAAGGAAGCAGGAGAAGTTGGAGAGAGCCTTTAGATAGGTCTAACTGCTGAGAAGGGGAAGAGTAAAGTAGGAGTCTGAAGCTGCAGTAGAGTTCCAAGGAAGTTTGGCTAAACCATTAGGAACTCAATGAGCAAAAGTCACCTAGCTGACAACTGGTAGGAATGGGTCTACTTTATTACCTGTGTTGTGCCCAGTCATTAGCTGACAGCAGCCTGCAGAAAGTGTGGCCTCAGCGTGAACAAGGGTGAGACCCAGGAGGACAACAGCTGGTCTGGTTTTTATAGCAGAAGATCTGAGCAACATAGCTTTCTCCATGTTTGTGTAGCAGTATACAAATTCACATGCATAAATATTGGGATTTGGTCATTGTTTTTTACAAATAGAAGATCATTGTAAATACACTACTCTGAATCTGGCTTTGTCACTTAGTAGTATCATAGAATCCACCCAAGTGAAACAATACATAACTCATTCCTTTCAAGGGACACCATATTTTATAATATTTACATACCAAAACTTCGGCTATTTTATATTATTGGGAATTCTCTTAAAGACCTAAATATAAAACAATATAATACACTTGTAAAGAAAAAAATATGTAGCATGTTTTAAAATATAAGCATTTAATCCATCTACAGTGTATTTTGATAGATGGCATGAGATTGGGTCTGAAAGTCATCTGTCACTCTTCCATCTTCCTTGGACTTTTAAAATTTTGATGACATCTTTTGTCCCCTGGCATCATCCTATTTTCATGTATTCATATGTTTAAAAATATCTTTACTAACTTTATTCTCATTTTTGTTTCGAGGAATAAGTAGAAATAAGTGTCAGTATATCATATCTTACATTTTATTCTTGTATATGAACTATTAGCTTATTTATCCAGTTCAAAAAGGTTAATATGCTATTTGAAGTTGTATATTAAGAAGTGAATTAATTTCCAGGTAGGTTGACATTTTTATTCTGTCTTTGCATCTAAGAATAAGATATGCCATTACTTAAGTACAGACCTTGTTTTCTGTCTTTCAGTAAAGTTTAATAGTTTTCTCCTTATAGGTGCTAACTTTTCTTATTAAATTAATTCCTACATAGGTTATAATTTTGCCTTTGAGAACAGAATGTTTCCCATTTCTACTTATATCTGCTTATTGCTAGTATAGACAAAAGTTATTTATTTTGGAAATGTATCTTATATCCAACCACCTTAACTAGTTTCTCAATTAATTATTATTTTTAATTTGTCATCTTGTTTTCCCGTAAAATAGTCTTAACTGTTATATTTAGAAAAACTGAGAGGAAAGGTTTTGGAGGTGAGGAGGGGTCAGCTCTGAAAGGCCTTTAAACTACAATATGCCATTTGGACTTTAATATGAAGGCAATGAGGGTAGGGCACAGAATTATATTAGGCATGAAGTTGCTTGATGAGACTGGCTTATTTAAATTATCTAATTGTTTTATCTTAAAGTGGTGACTAAGAGCACAAGTCTTGGAGTTATATCAGCCTTCCTACATTTATTAGCTTTATGACTTTAAGCCTCAGTTTCCACATCTTTAAAACGAGGATACTAACTTTGCTTTCACTTGGAACATCTAAAGAATAACATGATAAAGTATGTGTAGAGTGCTTCGTACACAGTAAGTGAACACTCAGTAAATTGGTATAGTCAGTATCTTCATCCTCAACATCATTTCCATTTTCCTGATGTTAGAGACATATATGAACATGGTCCTGTTAATGAGACATAGGGATTTTCCCCACAGACTTCATAGGGGAGAGAAATAAGAGCATAGCTGGCTGGCAGAACTCAAGATCTGTTCCGCTACCAACTGATGTGGGCTTTTCAATTTTTGGTTTTGCTTTGTTTTTCTTTTACGTATACTTATTAAAAGGTCTCTTTCTTGCCTGTTGTAAATGCTGTGTTCTAATCGCTATCATTACAGGTTTTTTCTGATCAAGATTAATGGAATGGTAATCACAGAGATAAACTAAGAAAGATTTGGCATTACATTTTCTGAAACAAAATCAGGCCTCCTGTAATATGCAGATAACATCTACTTCTAAAAGATGCTAGTTCTATTAGGGTAGCTCTCATTAGCAGCTATGATAAATAAACCACCAATTCCATGGCTAAAGATAATAAACCTTTTTATTTTTTTCCTTCTCACTCCTATCAGTCTTCTGGTCAGCTCCCCCCTGGTGTGATGTGGGGGTTTACTCCTTTCATCCTGTGGCTCTGCTGTCTTGGATTCTTTCACCTCCAGCTGCAACAATGAGGGACAGAATGTGCGGGGAGGACGGCCTGGCTCTTTACCCCCTCAGTCTCACAATGACACGCGTCAATTCCACTTACATTTCAGTGGTCAGAACTTAGTCATGTGGCCACATGTCACTGTGTATTTCAGCCTCCTGATAACTCCACTCAGCCTTCCTGTGTATTCAAGATGCAGAGAGGCAATTGTACACCCATGTATATGAAAAGCCAGCAACAATTAAGTAAGGATTTAAGCCGTAACATCCAAGTCCATAAATAATCTTTTTTTAACTTCAACAAAATTATAAAGAAAGAAAAATTGTGTATCCTTATTGAAAATTTACTTAGTCAAAATTATTCTATTTCCCTGTCATTTTACATTTTTGCCCACGTGTGTAGGAGAGAAAAACCTGGGATAAATATGTATTTGCTTAACAGTGGAAGGCTGTTGACCTGTTTCCCCCTCAGGATTCCACTGGGAATTCTTAAATAATATGTATTCACATTAATTAAAATAAAATATGGTTGAATTAGTTAGGAACCTAATTTTTCACAACAATGATCATTATCTAGGTGGTTTTTATTCTATTTAATCATCCATGTTATAGCACTATTTCCACCTCTGGTATCAACTGGTTTTTCTGAGTCTTTTTTTCTAATTTTTGAGCTTACGTTAAAATTCTGTTTTCTATATCATCTTGCTGATATCTTGATAATTTCAATATTTTAGAAAATATTTAATAACTGGTGTTATAGATTTGATTAATTAAGGTAACATTTTGAATAGAGATTATACAATATGGTAATGTTCTTAAATTTTTTAAACATACGTTCAATAGTATTAAATAAATTAAAATGTACCTCTGCTTCTATAAACTCTTAAATAAAAAATGAAAGGTTATTTTTGGAGAAACTATTTGTTACTTTGTTTTCTTAGGTATTAGGTAGCACTTAAAAAGTTCAAGAAATGAGTAAAATTCAGTAATCACTTTTTCATATGTACACAGTCTTTGGATAAACAACTGATTGATGATGTCTCATCTTTTCAGTCAGAAATTCATTTGGAGGAAGGAAAAGTGTTTGTGAATGCTTGAACTGAGGCTGTCAGTGATATTATTTTGTATAATTATATTGTCTGTTGATTCATTTTCCATATTTCTTTGGATGGAGCTTCTCTTGAATTGATTAAAACTTGCATTTTATAGTCTATTTGAATTCAAATTTTACTTCAGAAATTCTGCTTTGATTGGACTTCCGGATGCATCATTTCCCAAGGGCATCCATAAGAAAAAGGAAGTACACAAGGTGGGAGATGGGCGTTTTCCATTTGTGTTGGTCCCTGTACCGTCTATTAGCACTGCTAGTAGAGCTTATGCTCTTTGATATGCGTTGGGAGAGAGTTAAAGTCTTGTATACAGGTAAATGCTCTAAAACTGAGAACCTCTTTGAGAGCTAATAAAATAGGATTAATCTCTGAAACTCAAGATTTTCCCAGAATAACACTGGGAAATTTCATTCAAGTGAGAAGTTCGCTGCTAAACTCTCTAACCTGAACTCCTGCCTGCATTTCCATGTTGAACATTCAGAAATGGACCTTCTTAGCTTCTAACTCCTCCAGCTTTTTGCTCTTCAGATTACGAATGGCCTCAGGCACAGGAGTGCCAATTTTCCATAATAGGATCCGTTGTGCTGAGTGTGTCAGAGCATATCCTGATACCTCAGAGCTATCACCACTAAAGGAGAGAAATATAGGGACGGCTTCTTTGTTGTGAGATGCTACCCTCTGAGTGCTCACAATCTTCATAACTCAGCAGGAATACTCTCTTCCAGAAAGAATGGAAGCCAAAAGTCAGTTTCCTAATTTGTGCCTTCTTTCTTTCATTCCTGACTTAAGTATTGAGTGCCACTTTGGTGCCAGCTTCTAGCGAGATCCTGGAAATGCAGAAAAGAGCAATGCCCGTTCTGTGGGCTAAGATGATTGTGATACAATGTGATGAGAGGACACAGGGAACACTGCTGTGAGCAAGGTTCCAGAAGAGTCCACAGAAAGTCAGTGGTTCACTAGGACATGGTTCACAGAAAGCTGATAGGTTAGAAGTGGATGGGCATTCCAGGCAGAGGAGGCGTCAGGAAGAGTGGAAACAACAGGAAATAATATAAGCATATGGGAAACCATAAATTGTGGGAAGTCCTGAGTGTGAAGTATTGGGCAAAACATCAGATAGGCAGGACAGGTAGCCAGACCTTTAATACAGAGAATCATTGTTCTTCTTTCCTTACATCTTTGGTCTTCTAGGCATGTTACTCTGAGCACACTGAGGGCTAATATTGTTTCTCACTTGGCTGTTGACAGCCAGCAAATTACTCCCTTAGGTCTCATTCCAGCAGATTCAGCCTCTGAACCTCGTTAGTAGTAAATGGGAGCTAAGCTGCAAGAACTTTAAAGGATGTTCATACTGAGGGTCCAGGTCATAGTTCCTATGAACTGTGGTTAAGAGCTTTGACCTGTATCCCCAACCTCTTACCAAGAAAAGCAAACAAATAAAACACACCTGATCTTTATGGAGCCAGTGCTTTCCCTGTACCTGTCCCCAGGCTGTGTTTTCTGAAAGCATGGACCACAGAGCTTACAGAGCTATGTAGTTAGCATGTTACTTCCCCATACAGCAAGATGAATGCTGGCACGTAAGTCACTCTCCAGTGGACCACTGCAAACAGTGTAGCAGACACCTATCAGCTTTGCTTTTTTCTGTCTGATTTTTGCTTTTTGATGGGTAGTGGAGCTCTCAGGCATAGTAGACTGGAGACCTCGGGGAAATGTTTGTCCTTAATCCCAGGGCACCAGGGAAGTCCTTGGCCTGGCTCCCTACAGATGATTTGATTCCAGCCATGGAAATAGTGCCATGAGCTCCTGACTCAGGACTAGGGGGCTTCCAGGACTGGGAAAGTATGGAACTCTGTTGTGATATTAAGGCACTCCAGACCCAGGAGTTTGGGTTTGTCTCAAAGAGAAGCAAACAAACAGAAAAATTAAATCAAACAAACTAAAAACCCAGACTTCAACTGATAATATGATGTAAGTTTTCAAAGCATGGGTTTGAGAGTAAGAGCTGGATTGAAATTCCTCATGTTCTGCTACTTATTAGTGATAGAGTATATTCGGCAAGTTACTAAACTAGTGACTTAGTTTCTCGTCCATAAAATGAGTTTAGTGCTTCTGTTATGAATAAATAATACATGTAAAATGACTTTTTATAGTGCCTGGTACTCAATAAGCATCTAATAAACTTTATTATTTTTATGTTCATGACTTGGTTTGTAATCCTAGTAAAAGATGGCAAGCATGTTTCCCTTTGACGTTTTTGTTTGGTTTGATTTTTTATTTGTTTGTTAACCATTCATTGGATAGTAGTTATTTTTTTGTTTTAAAATTTTAACTATTTTGTATAGGGAGATATATGTACATAATATACTCAATATGGTAAATTCTCAGGAAGGAAGAAAAAAGGTGTACATGGAAAAATGGAGCATGGAATAGCATATGAATAATATGTTAGATGTTGGAATATTTAAGAAGGGAAGGCTTATCCTCTACATTTTAAGAAGTTCTATGAAAAAGGAAAAAATAGATCTGGCTATAGAGTCTGAAACCAATGGTTTGAGGAAGTCTCAAACACGTAATTTGGTTTATAAAGTTATAAATTACCCATTTAGTGGGTAAAAAAAGAAAAAAAATTACTTGAAAAGACTGATATTTCTATCCCCAGGTACTCTGATCAACTTAGATTTTAAAAGTAAAGACAACGTAGGGAATAGTTGCATGAATGATGTAGTATTTGTCTTTATTATGATATAGTATTTTGATTGTACTAGAGAGCTAAGACTGATGCATTAACTTACCTGGTGGTAGATATTAAATCAATAAAATGAAGAACTTTCTAAAGAAAAAAAAAAAAAACCAGAAAAACAGCCGCCTGAAAACATAATAGGCTTTGTTAGCAGGAGGTCGTTTAGGTCAACATACGATAATCACTCGCAATGGTGTTTTGCCCTGCTGTGGTAACAAATAAATTCCAGCGTTTTCGTGGTGTAACAGCAAGGCAGTTTATTTCTTGTTCACACACAGTTGCTGCAGATCTGAAGACTCTTCACCCCAAACATCCTACAAGCAGTTCCTGAAGGATCCATGTTATTTTCATCTCTGACTCCCCGCTGTCACCTCTGCAAAGCAGAGGGAGATAGAGGAGGCCCCCTGCTTCTTCATACCTCACACTGGAAATGAGGCTTCTCTTGCTGCCACATTCCTGTTTCCCAGGATTTATTGTTGTGGCCCCATCCTACCTATAAGGAAGTCTTGTCTTCCTGTGGTAAAGGGAACACAGAGCATTCTTTATCTCTCTTTCTTTTAACTTTTTATTATATATTGGAGTATCGCCGATTAACAATGTTGTGGTAGTTTCAGGCGCACAGCAGAGCGACTCAGCCGTACATATGCATGTATCCATTCTCCCCAGACTCTCCTCCCATCCAGGCTGCCATATAACATTGAGGAGATTTCCCTGTGCTATACAGTGGGTCCTTGTTGGTATCCATCTTAAATGTAGCAGTGTGTACATGTCAGTCCCGAATTCCCTAATTATCCCTCGTCCCCACCCTTCCCTCCTGAGAACCATAAGTTCATTCTCTAAGTCTGTCTTGACCACATAAGGATCAATATAAGCTTGGACTAAAGGGCCTGGTATCTGCAATTTCAATGATTACTAATCGTGGTTTGTGAAACTTACCTAACCAGTGCCTGCAGTAAGGGTGCTTAAATTGGAAAAATCTACATTAAATACAGTTAAACTTATGTGTCTGGGCGGGTATAAAAAATGTGTCGGATCACATAGACATGCATTCCCATATACGTATGAGTGGCCGGACGCTTCTCTTGTCATTGTTCTCCGTGTAGACTTCTAGTTACACTTGACATTTGTCTTGCTTGCTCAAAGCCGTCTCTAATAGTTCACCGGGGGAGATACTATGTTGAGGCAAATATATGAAAATCATTCTTCCGTGCATGATATTTCTACCTCCACAAATGATTCCACACCCCTCCTTGCCAACGCTGAGACCTTAATCCTCCTCTTCCCATCACTGAGTCATCCTAACTCCTGTTGATACTGCTTCCAAATATTTCTTTACATGTAGCTCTTTTTCACCATCCCAGATTCTTTCTTTTTCCTTAATCAAGGACCTCACATTTCACCTTTGAACTAATTAGTGAACTCGTGTAGTCTGCCTTCCTCTAGCACCTCTTCTTAAGCAGCTACCAAAATCATCCACTTAAGGCTGGAGACAGTAGACCATTATCGTTAAGCATAAAAGTTCTGGAGTGAGACAACCTACAACCTTGGATGATTTTCTTAACCTTTATCCCTAGTTTTATCATCCATGAAATGGGAGATAGGAAGACCTCATAGGCTTAAAAGCAGGGCGATAATGGGAATAATTTACAATTGGCGCATCATGGCACAAATGAATTAGAACAGGTGCAGGCCTTAGCTGACACTTGATGTACCAACTAAGAAAATTTAATTTCTGGGTCACGGGAGGTTCTGGCAGCATGTCTGAGAATGGACTAAGGAGGCAAGTGTATGGAGGAGGTTACGTTAGGTTTGGACAATGGTTTTTTATCAGTAATACAGGGGCAGTTCAATAGTTTAATTTTTATTGGAGTATAATTGCTTTACAATGTCGTGTTAGTTTCTGCTGTACAGCAAAGTGAATCAGCTGTACGTATACATATATCCCCTCTTTTTTGGATTTCCTTCCCATTTAGGTCACCACAGAGCACTGAGTAGAATTCCTTGTGCTATACAGTAGATTCTCATTAGTTATCTGTTTTATACATAGTAGTATATATATGTCAATCCCAGTCTCCCAGTTCATCCCACCTCCTCTTCCCCCCTTGGTATCCATACATTTGTTCTCTACATCTGTGTCTCTATTTCTGCTTTGCAAATAAGTTCATCTATACCATTATTCTAGATTACACATATAAGCAAAATTATACTTGTTTCTCTTTCTGACCTACTTCACTCTGTATGACAGTCTCTAGGTCCATCCACATCTCTGCAAATGGCACAGTTTCGTTCCTCTTATATTCCATTGTATATGTGTACCACATATTTGTCCATTCCTCTGTTGATGGTCATTTAGGTTGTTTCCATGTCCTGGCTATTGTAAATAGCGCTGCAATGAACATTGGGGTGCATGCATCTTTTGGAATTATGGTTTTTCTCTGGTTATATGCTCAGGAGTGGGATTGCTGGGTCATATGGTAGTTCTATTTTTAGTTTTGTTAAGGAACCTCCGTACTGTTCTCCATAGTGGCTGTACTAATTTACATTCCCACCAACACTATAGGAGGGTTCCTTTTTCTCCACACCCTCTCCAGCATTTATTGTTTGTAAATTTTTTGAAGATGTCCCTTCTTACTGGTATGAGGTGATACCTCATTGTAGTTTTGGTTTATATTTCTCTAATAATTAGTGATGTTGAGCAGCTTTCCATGTGCTTCTTGGCCATCTGTATGTCTTCTTTGGAGAAATGTCTGTTTAGATCTTCTGCCCATTTTTTGATTGGGTTGTTTGTTTTTTTAATATTGAGCTGCATGAGCTGTTTATATATTTTGGAGATTAATCTCTTGTCAGTTGCTTTGTTTGCAAATATTTTCTCCCGTTCTGAAGGTTGTCTTTTCATCTTGTGTATGGTCTCCTTTGCTGTGCAAAAGCTTTTAAGTTTCACTAGGTCCCATTTGTTTATTTTTGTTTTCATCACTCTAGGAGGTGGATCAAAAAAGATCTTGCTGTGATTTCTCTCAAAGAGTTCTGCCTATGTTTTCCTCTAAGAATTTATAGTGTCTGCCCTTCCATTTAGATCTTTAATCCGTTTTGAATTTATTTTTGTGTATGGTGTTAGGGAGTGTTCTAATTTCACTTGTTACATGTAGCTATTCAGTTTTCCCAGCACCACTTATTGAAGAGGCTGTCTTTTCTCCATTGTATATTCTTGCCTCCTTTGTCATAGATTAGGTGACCATAGGTGCGTGGGTTTATCTCTGGGCTTTCTATCCTGTTCCAGTGATCTATATTTCTGTTTTTGTGCCAGTACCATACTGTCTTCATTACTGTAGCTTTGTAGACAGTAGTTTAATATTAATATAAGCTACCTATCAGCTGAACATCAGCTTTAGTTTAACTCATTGAGAACACTGAACACAGTGTACAATCAGCCTAGGTTAGATAATGCTGCAGTAGCAAGTAAACCCAAAGCTCTAGGTGTTAATACGATAAAAGTTTATTTCTCACCCACATAAAGTCTGTGAACAGTTCCAGTTGACTCTCCATTCTTAGACAGATGGACTTGACTGGGGAAGGGAGCCTGGAGAATTGTCCATCAGCTCTAAAACACTTATCCCTTGAGATGGCCCCTATTGGTTCTGCACATGGCTTAATGTCCAAAGCAAGTTGCTTGGCCATACCCACCTTCAAAAAGTTGGAGAAGTGCGGTCTCTTTCGTGTGCTCAGGAGAGATGAGTTGGGCATATTGGTAGGCCATGGTAATGTCTATACACACACACTAATGTGTTGTTAATTGCTCTAATTATTATTAAAGAATATTCTGATCACTCCATTTCTCTGTTCAAATTATTTTATTGCCCTTGCTCTACCTTCCTTATGACACCCAAACTCCTTATTGTCATTAACACCCTTCATAATATAAATCCTATGTTTTTCTTTATCTCTTCTATTTCTCTTCACTTTACCTCTGGTCAATACAAGCTGAATTATTTACTTTTCCTATCAATCATTGCTTATTTCTATATCTTTATACTATTACTTCAACGTAAGTACCTTTACATGGTCTTCACAGGTCATATACCTTCTCACAGTTCTACCCATTGCGTTCAAATGTTCTAAATTTCCATTCCCACTTTGAACCTCCATGATAGCAATATTCTTTTAACTTTTATAACACTATGAGGTCCGACATTATATTACAGGATTATGCCCCATTCTATCCTGAAAACTCTTTGAAGGTAGGGTCCATGCCCGATTCATCTGTGTAGCTCCTCTTATGAGTGTCTTACTCATAGCAGTTCAGTAAATAGTGTTGAATTAATTGAGGAGACCGTCACTATATCACAGTGAGCATTGGACTAGGGATAAGAAATTTTGGCATTTACTTGCCGCCCAGTTACTAACAATATTACCTTGAGCAAGTTGCTTTACCAGTTGGAACCTTAGCTTCCTCATCTGCAAAATGGAGGTAATTATAACTGCTTTGTCCCTTAGTTTCCTAGAATATTATTGGAAAATGGAAGCCAGATGTGAGATCATAGTATGTGAAAGTCCTTTGTATAAATCGTCCTCATTATGCTATACAAAAGCAGAACTCTGATTTTAAGTCTTCAATTGATCGGTTCTTCAGCAGTATTTAATTCTGTTTACCACTGTTTTCTTCACAAAACAACTTTTTTATCCTTTGAGTCTCGGGACATTTTATACTCTTGGTTTTCTGCCTACCTCTCCTTTGTCTGGTCATTATATTTTGGAGTTTCTCAAAGCCTGGCTTTAGCCACCACTAACTCTCTCTTGTTTTTTCACATTTTATTCTGTACTCTTTTGCTAGATGACTTGTTTCTTACTCATAACATAAAATTTCCTCTATGTATAGATAACTCACAAATAGCTATTTCATGCCCAGATTTCTCATATGAGTGATAGATCTTTAAATTTAACTGCCTATTTGATATCCCCACTTGGATATGTCAATATATCTCAAGCGCAACGTTTCAAAAACCATGCCTTTGATTCACATTTGCCCTCAGAAACGTTGCTATTTTCCAGAGCTTCTTTTTCAGCATAAGGCACCACCGTCTACTTAGTTTTAAGCCTCAAAATCTCGGTTACTTGCCTCATCCACAATATCAACAAGTACTGAAATACTAAAAACCGTTCCATAGCTATTTCCATTAACACTATTCTAACAGAAAGCCTTGCCAGGTCTCATAGGTTCCTTAGAAATACTTCACTAACTGGTATTTCTATCCCTTGTCAACTTATTATTTATACTACATCTTTAAAACTGTATCTTATGCTTTTACTTAAAACGGTTCCCATTGTTTCCAGATAAAGGTTAAGTTACTTAACATGGCCTTCAAGAATTTGCATGATCCGCTTATATCTGCTCTTTATTGTTATCTTTCTCTCCCTGTAACAGGGTCTCTCTCAGTGACCACACATTTCTTCATATATGTCTCATTCTTCATATATATCTTCAGAATTTTAGAGAAATTTCCAATAATATAAATTTTCCTTTTCTGTGCTCAGAGCAATAGTGTAAACTTTTCTTTATTTGTGGTTTCGTGTGTACTAAGTACTGTGTTCCTTATTTTCAGTATTTTTGGATGTCCCTCAATTTTTATAATAATACTATGAGGTAAGAACACTAAGGCTAAACTTGATTAAGTGGCTTTCTCAAGGTCATCTGACTAGTAAATAGGCAGTAGGCCATCAGTATGTTTCCTGCATCAATTGCAAAAATTGTATCCCTCTTACCTGATATTTGGTCTGGCCATGCAAATTGCTATCCATTTTTACTTGTACTTAGTTTATATATTCATTGCGGGTACAGTTAGCATAACTACTTTCCCACCTTATGACTCTACCACTAGCTATTCTAAACTTTATATAAAGATCTAGTTGGCTCATTACCTTTCAGTTTGATGGCTTTCAGGCTGTGATTCAAAGAACTCTATGGGTTTGAGCTCATTCATGAGCCATTACCAAGATCAATATTGGAGAGGAAATCTCTATCCCTGTTCCTACCAGAGCAATAATCCATTGATTCATTTAAAATATTAATTATTTTTAGACAAGGCTCTCATTTATGGAAAAGTTTGTATTTCAAATAATAAAACTTAAAAATAATAACAGCTGATCAATTCTTCATGATTTAGGCTGTCAGAGAATGACAACAAAAGTAATTATCGATAGTAATGTCAAGATTAAATATGATTAATTTTTGGAAATTGTATAGCATCTTGCCTTACACATAGTAAATTTTTAAAAATTGTTTTCTTAGTGATTTATAAAAACTGTATGTGTGTATGTATGTATATGTATGTGTGTGTTTGGATGGATAGATAGATGGATCTGGATTTATCTTCTCATTAAGCATTGAAATTTTTTTAAATGCACTTTGGTCTTTGGCTTAGGTTATTATAATTGTTGCCATATATATGTATACGTATTTACTCAAATCTTTTAATCTTTTCTTTATGGCTTCCAGGTTTTAAATTCTATTAAGGAAAGCCTTCTCTAAATTGTATTAATTGGCAAACATTTAATGTAAGGGATAATTCCCTTAACTTATTAGGATTTATACTGTTCAGTAGAAAATATACAAACAGGCCAAGAAACTAGACAAAGGATTAAACAGAAAAAGTAATACATAATTCTAGAAGAAAAAACGTTTTATCTCACTCATAATTAAAGAAATACAAATCAAAAACCACAAGATTTCTCATCCGCTCAGGTTAGAAACAAATATTTTATCTAGGTTTTTGAGACATATTTATTATTATACATCGTTCTTCAGACTGCAAATTAATATAGAATTTTGAAGAATACATTGAAAATATCTGTCAAAATCTGTAAATATGCCTTTGTACCAGCCGTTCTTGGTTATGGATTTATCCAATTGATGTATTTTCAAAAGCACATCAAGATAATTCTGTAGGAATTTCTGTTTTACTGCTCTTTGAACTATCAAATAAAAAATGTTGAAAATGAACAACGATAAAATGATAATGAAAAATGATAAGCATTAATTAGAGATGTAGTCAGATAAGTCGTATAGGTTTGGTCAGTAAACAATATACAGAATATCAGTTAATTGAAATGATTGAAATAGGGAAGTGTGAGTTCATGTAGAAGTCACTAAGAAACAGGAATATAGGAAAAGCCCATGGTAAATAACTGACGATTACTTTGTGTAAATTTTTTAAAATATATATATATTTATATAAAAATACACATGAAACAATGTTTCTTGAAGGCTACATTATAAAAATATATTGAAAATGACCACCTTTGGGGAGAAGAAGTGGAGGTGGAAAATATGTGAGGAATAACTTTTTTTTTTCACTTTGTAAATATCTTTATATTTACAAATATTGTTTAAATATATTTTACTAGGTAGAGGTATTACTGTCGGGTTTTTTGTAAAATTTTTTAAAACCTTGATATTAAGCTATTTTAATTCCTGCCTTTTTATGGAAAAAATGTAAAGCTAGAGAGTTTTAAAATTCTTCCTCCTTTTGTAAAAGTGG
Organism: Stenella coeruleoalba; assembly: GCF_951394435.1. Lineage (NCBI taxonomy): Eukaryota > Metazoa > Chordata > Mammalia > Artiodactyla > Delphinidae > Stenella > Stenella coeruleoalba. The sequence goes on along the minus strand of NC_137162.1, from coordinate 51,853,109 downwards.
ATCCTAAACTTATACATATTTAATATTGTAGAGAATCTCCACTTTTATTTGAACGGTTACCCTTAGCATTTTTTTTTTCATTCCTTCCTGCATTCTCACACACTGAATACGTCCTTATTAAGTTGCTAATTTTGCTGTGAGGAAGTTCTCTGTATTTTAGAATTGTGTACCTAAAATTGAAGGCAGCCCTTTTAATGAAAGGATTATAATATTCTCCACGGTTGGTAGTTGGTTTTGAGGGTACTTAGACCCTGAAAAGGAATAAATGCCCTCGCTTGTCCATCTTTGTGATTTTTGTGTGATCTCTGCAGTAATAGTACATATCTATACCACCTTTGAATTCAGTATTATATATTTCTTCTACCACCCTTGACCTTCAAACAAAGTATAGTGTTTTAAAATCATGATCACTGCTTTAAGAACAAGTGGCCAAGTGATAAACAGCCAGAAATAAACAACTTAAACACTGGAAGATATTTCCTGTGCTTTGAATTTAAAGCACTCATTTGAAGGAAAACCAGGATCTGTTTTTTCCACGTTTCATTAGACTTCTTTATTTTTGTTTGTTTTTGTCCTCATTTCTCTTTCCTTTTAATTTTTTCAGAGATTCTGGTAAAAGACATTTAAAAATGTAAAATACCTGATGAGAGGAGTTGCTTAAGAAATGTCTCAGCCGAAACCAGCACTTTGGTGTGAGTGCTAGCTGCTTGACAAGTCAAGGGTGTGAGGAGCTATGGATAAAGAGAACATTTTGCCATGAATTATTCAGCTAACCATGGAATGCTGTTATCTCCACTCCAGTGGCTTTTAATCGCACATGTAAGAATTCTGCTTATCTGGCATTCAGTTTGATGCCAAGGTTGCAGCTTGCCCAAGCAGAGTGGGAGGCGGGAAATACGGATCCCATCAGATAGGCAGCTGCCATTCAGGAATGCATTAAGGAATATGGCAGACAGACATTGGCAATGGAAGGACTTGAGAATATGTGACGCGAGATTGTGTTTTTCTTTGATCTTGGTATGTATTGCTGAATCCTGAGTGAAAAGTAGAATTGTGTGTGCTCCCTAAATCTATTGCGTCCCCTTTGTTAGAGACCCAAGATTGATCCCTGGGGCAAAGGTAACACTTTGCTCTTTAAGTCAGCCTCTCAGAGGACCTAGTATTTTTTCATTCTAAATGGACCCTTGGCTCAGTTTTGAGAAGTTGCTGGTTTTAATTATTGAAAGTCTCTTTAAGATAGGCTTGTTAATCAAGCTAAATAATGTTCCTAAAACTTTTTCCTCATCTCAAATTCTCAGAGGAGATGTCTTTTGGTGCCTGTGCTATTTTTTTTTCACAAATTTTACAATTATAACAACTTACTTATAAAATACCATTTAAAATATTTTGAGAAGATTTAATTGGAACCTCTTCTCAATTTACATCTGTCCCCATAGTAGATGGCTCTTTTGTATTATTTCACATATCTATTTCCAGATTCAGTTGCATATACAACACACTTTTTGTCCCTTACCTTTTGTCATATACTGTGTAGAGCATAGGGAATGTAGACGTTACAGGGACCCACAGATAAACATCCTTATTTTATGGAGCTCAAAGGCTAGAGGGAAAATAACTAACACACCTTCATGGTACTATGTAGCTGTCATACATTGGAAGGTCATGTCAGACACAGTGGAAGCACTCTGGAGAGTTGCAGTACACAAGGCTTCCTAGGAGAAGGGGCTGGAGCAAGTGGAAGAGAAGACACCACTTGTGGTGAAACTTCACGGCTGCTCATGCATTTGTAAAGTTGACAAAAGAGGAAGGGTTGGCATTCCAATCAGAGGGCAAGGCATGGATAAAGATTCAGAGCTCTGGCAGGCTTGGAGGGCTTAGGAGAATAGCAAGTCTTAAATGGCTTTGGGGGAGAGTAGGGTGCATGAGACTGGCAAACAATAAGTGTGAAGAGTATACCATGGTCAGGTAAACAATTTATGAAGTCCTGTGTACTTAGATGTCATTATGAAGACAGCAGAGAGCCATTTGCAGACTTCTAAGCAGGAGTGATAGCAGACTTCCGATGTAGAAAAATCGCTCTGATGACATTGTTCCTTCGGCAGTTTCTTTATGGGTCTATACTATAAAAACTTCCTGTGAGCATTCCCTATGGGATCAAACTCAAAAGGGCAATGCAGGTTAAGAACTGGGTCTACTTTCGTGTTCTCTCATTTTTGAGGTACCTGATTTTGGGCAAGGCACACCTTTCCCGTTAGATGTAAGTTCCATGTATGCCAAGAGCCTAAAACAATTCCTCACGCATAGGTAACTCTCTGTAAATGTTTGCGGAATAAATGGATACATTTCTGAGCCTCTGTGTTCTTTTTCCTAAAGTGAGGAAGATTGAAATTTGTTTTAAGAGTCATCTTTGTGGTATGAAGAGAGCCACATGATTCTAAATTAAGTATAAGGCTATACTCTTCAGGGAAATTATTATTATTATTTGAACCAATATTGTGAGTCTGGGGAAAGTATAGTGGGAGAGGAGAAGCCATGAATCCGCTTTCAGGAAATTTCTTCTCCAGGGCTTTATTTTCTTGATGTTGATGGACTCTTCTTCAGTATTCTCCTTTGCTGGATCTTTTTTTTTTTTTTCCCCCTACATTTTAAATGTCTTAGTTCCCAGGGAGTCAGTCCTAGGGCCTGTTTGTACTCTGCTGTCTCCTATGAATACAGAACTATCACATTTGAATTTTGAGTTCGGATATTTCTGCTGAGCGTGAGGTTGATGAGTCAACTGTTTATTGAGCATCTCTGTTTAAATTTCTCCCCCACCCCAAATGCTTTTCTTCCATTACTGTTCCACTGGCCTTTTCCTTCTTTTGTGCCTCAAAAAAGCATTCCCACTACTCTTGCCTCTTAGACATGAAATATCTTTACAGTGGGTTTCGGTGTTTCCAAAAGCAAGCAGAACCACTTGATGGGGTGTTTTTAGTTGCTTCCCGGCAAAAGTCCCAGAAGAAAGGAATATACAGGTTGAAATATGTGAGGGACCATAGTTGAGGAAATACAGAAAAACTTATAAATTAATCTCTCAAACATGACATAGTTACATTTTCCCCATGTTATTTTGAAGAACTTGATGTTGTAGATGACTATCGTTTGTGTTTAGTCCACCACCATACATTCTCATTTCTGTTTTGTAAATGACGCTAAGCCTCTGGAGAGGTGGAAAATTTTGTGAGGTTTTTATCTTAGGACACTGATGCATCGCCAGTACCTTGGAACATAATAGGTGTCTTAATTAATAAACAAATAAATGTCTCTCAGCACACGCTCACGCCTAATTTTAGCAGAAGGCTGAAGCCATTATTCATAGATTCACTCTTCATCCCCTTCACTCCAGTGATACCTGTTTCTCAATTCATGTTGGCCTCTCCAACTCAATGGACTGAGTGTCTCCTATTTCCTAACTCTGTGCTTTATCTAATGGTTTTCTAAATGTCTCTTACTTTATTTCCCCCATTTCTACTTTATTGGTTGCAAACATTCAAGAGTCTGATTAAGTGCTACATTCTTGGTGAATTCTTCTCTGAATCACCCTCAAGTTGAAATGCCAGTTCATCATTCTTCTTACACCAAGATCACCTGTTTTATTCCTGTGGCTAGGCTTTAATAGCATCCTTTGTTTCGAAGTGGTATGTCTTTTGTTCTAACTCTGCATTAGGTTACCTGATGGCAGGCATCATGTTGAAAGCTTTCTATCCCGGGACCCCCACAGCGTTTAGTAGAAGTCCTCAATAAGTATTTTAGTTAAATTGAGTTGAATTAAACTGAATTTTTATTCAAAAACTTACACAGCAATATGAATAAGAACCAATGTCGTGTACACACTACTGTATTTAAAATAGATAACCAACAGGGACCTACTGAATAGCACAGGGAACTCGGCTCAATATTCTGTAATAACCTAAATGGGGAAAGACTTTGAAAAAGAATGGATACTTCTTTTTTTTTTTTTGCGGTACGCGGGCCTCTCACTGTTGTGGCCTCTCCCGTTGCGGAGCACAGGCTCCGGACGCGCGGGCTCAGCGGCCTAACCGCTCCGCGGCATGTGGGATCTTCCCGGACCGGGGCACGAACCCGTATCCCCTGCATTGGCAGGCAGACTCTCAACCACTGCGCCACCAGGGAAGCCCAAGAATGGATACTTTTAATGGGTATAACTGAATCACTTTGCTGTACACCTGTAACTAACACATCGTTGTTAATCAACTATACTCCAATATAACATTTTTTAAAAAATTGTTAAAAAAAAAAAGTCATAGAAGTCATTATAAAGTACAAGTTAGTCTAAGAGTTATACAGTCAAATGTATCCACCAGAAGAATTTAGGAAAAGTCTATGGAAGCAAAAGTGAAGTTGAATATACATTAATACTTAGGTACTATTTGTTTGGGAAGGGAAGCTTTATCATATCTGAAGTGTCCTCATTTTTTTTTTGGCCTCATATTTAGGAGACAGTAATCCAATTGATTTGTTAGGATAGTTTAAAAAAAAATCTTTCCATGATTTTGAACTCAGAGAACATTGGAAAATGGAAATTATTCAATATTTCCTCTCAAAAGCCTCTCTCAAGGGTTTTCCATGGATATTTGAGATAATGCTGTTCATCTAAGTATTAATGGAAAAGAAGAAGGAAGACCTTGAGTCCTTTCCCTTTGACACATAAACCACATCTTAAGCACCATTGTTCCCAACAGTAAAAGATAAATATGCAATCCGTGATAGCATTAGTTTTGACCTAAGCTTTTGCGGTATTAGTAGCTTATTTTCCTCCACTATTTCTTATTTGGACCTTTTCTCTCATGGTTTTATTAAATTAGTTTTATTACAAAATTTTTTGGCCAAGCTTTTAAAACACAGTCACAGTAAATTGATCACAGCAAACTCTAGTGACAGGCTGTATTTCCATGGCAACCCTAATAAGCTCTGCACATATTCTCGTACAGAGGTAGAACCAATACTACCACATAAACACAAAGACCAATAAGGAATTAATGCACAAACAAACATTTATTACAATAAAGGTGATCAGGGCTGCAGTAGCCCTACATTAAAGGTTTAATTCATTAATGCAAGCAGATTTTTTTATATCCAGTATAAAAAAAAAGAAAAGTACAAACTGTACAGTGATTTGATCAGTGATTTAGAAATAAATAAATGTTACAAGTTACTTAGTGTAAACTCATATGAGAATGCTTTCTCTGAGTAAAATTGATATTTTAGTCCAGGTGTCAGTGAACGTTTCTGTAAAAGGCCAGATAGTAAATATCTTAGGCTTTTGCAGATCCTACGGTCTTTGTTGTGACTACTCATCATAAGTAAAACAAATGGGTGTTGCTCTGTTACAGTAAAACTTTATTTAAAAATCAAGCAATGAGCTGGAATTGCCCCTAGTCTGTAGTTTCCAACCCATTTTGAGGCAGTTGGAAATTTTTACACCTCATTGAATTTAATTTTTACAATAATAATATAAGGCAAAGGTAGTATTCCTTCTACAGATGAGCAAATGGAGATCCTGAGAATTTCAACAGCCCAAGGTCAGGTAGAATCAGAACACAAACCTGGTCTACCTCATTGTAAAGCCTGACTCCTAAACACTAATCTGATGACAGTAACTAGCCTACATCCAGGCTTAATGCAACAGCAGTGTGCTAAATTGTTTGTGACCATTACTTCATTTACGTTATAAGATTCCTATGAGGTAGGTACAATTAGCATTCTCTGTTTGCAAATGAGAAACCCACACCTGGGGAATCTAAGAAAATTTTCTAAGGACAACGAAAAAGTGACTCTATCTTTGTTCAGATTAACTTATTCTACTTAATTCAGTGACCGAAATAATGAAATCATTCTTTAAATGTGACCCCAGTGACATCACGAATACATAAAGGACCATGCTTGCTTAAAGAACTTCTGAATTCTAGTGGGTGCTTCCAGATTTGCAATGCATATTTGTTAATCTGCAATTTTACTTTGATTGTAACTTGGTTTCCGTTCGCTGTGCTTTATGAGGAGGAATTTCATGAAGAGGCAAAAAGGGTGATTGTGGTGTGCAGTTAATTAGAATTTCTAATTAAAACCATCCTAAAAAAATAACAACCAGTGCCAATAGAAGAGTACTTACTAATCTGTAAATTAAGGAAACTGTATACTACAAGACTTGTTTTTTCTGTTGGATTGAAAAACACCCAGTTTAAATTAGCATAGCATGAAGAAGAGTATTTACCTTGAATACAGGTGAAATGCATATGGCAATGTGGTTGAATTCGATCTGACCAAATATAATTCAGTTAAACCCTGGAGATTTTGTAACTGACACTCTTGCCTCATCCCTCCTGCCTCTCACCCCTTTGATTTCTCATTTTAAAGTTTGGGGCACAGATTTGATTCTCTCAAATAAGGGCTCAGTAAACTTGCTAGGCTGTCCCATCTGTATGTCTGTATGCAAGAGCGCATGTGCGTGTGTGAGTTGTTTTGCATGCACACCTGTGAGTGTCTGTGTGTTCCATGAAATATGGCTAAAATTCTTAGCATGGTGCCTGGTGCTCAAGTATTCAATTCTTGCTTCTTCCCTGAGTTTGTCGTGACAATGATATCCCTCATTATCTTATTTCATGGGTCTAGGAAAGCCTGGGAATTTACCTGAGGGAGAGAAAGCATCTGTCGGGAGCATTTTCTTCCCTGATTCCTAGTTCTAAGCCTTACAGCCCTGTTTGTAGGGTTGTTTTTTTCCACTACCCAGGCAGTCTCAGGTGACTCATCTTCTAATTTCAAAACTATTTTTAATTACATAAGCCTCGTTCTGAGTTTCTGCCTCTGTTCATCCTCTATTAATGGGTATGGCTACAAAAATAATAATTCTGGAAAAAAAGTTTTTTTTCTTCTTATTAGTTAAAATACTGGGTTAAGCTGTTTGGGAAAAGGAAGCTAAGTGATAGATTATAAGCATCATAGTTACTTTTAAGCATGCTAAAACATATTCTCACTTTTAAAATTTAATAGACTTTATTTTTAGAACAATTTTAGGTTTAGAGAAAAATTGGGCAGAAATTACATAGTGTCTATATAATCTACCCCCCAATACACACACACAGTTTCCCCTATTATTAATAGTTGTTACAGAGAATGAGCCAATATTGAAATATTATTATCAACTAAAGTTCATAGTTTACATTAGGGTTCACACTTGGTGCTGTACGATTCTGTGGGCTTCGTAAATAATGTTGTGTATGCACCATTATAGTATCGCACAGAATGGTTTCAGAATAGTTACACTGCCCTAAAAAATCTCCTCTATTCTACTTATCTATCCATCCCCTTTTCCCCCAGCCCTTAACCACTACTGATCCTTTTTGCCCTCTCTGTAGTTTTGCCTTTTCTAGACTATCATATATTTCAAATTATAGAGTATGTAACCTTTTCAGGCCTGCTTCTTTCAATCAGTGATATGCATATAAAATTCTTCCATGCCTTTTTATGGTATGATAGCTCATTGCTTTTTATCGCTAAATAATATCCAGTTGCAAGGATGTAGTACACTTTGTTTTGTTGAGGAGGAAGACATTTTCCTTTACCGTTTTAAGGTCTTTTGGCCAGTCTACGAATGAAATTGACATGAGACAGATTAACGTGGGAAAATCAAACAAAAGTTTAATAACACGTATACATGGGAGAGACCCAGGAAAACTGAGTAACTTGCCAGAACTGGCTGAAGCTCTTACCTTAAATTTAATCTTCAGCTAAAGACGAAAGAGGATGTTGGGGGTAGTGGTTTGGGATTTCAAAGGGGAGGAAGGCAATTCACACGAAGCTGGAAAAGCAAATATTTGGTAAACAAAAATTTGCTAGGCTGCTCATAAACAGTGGAACACAGAGTGGACTCTAATCTCTATGCCCTGTCAGCCTCCCCCACCACACCTAGCCCATATTCTTCACAGATATCTCTAGCGATAGCTCTATTCTGGGAACAGGCCCTTTATCTAATTTCTTTTTGGCAGTTAAGATGGAGGTAACAAGAAAAACTCCCTGAGCCTTCTGTTTCTTAAAACTAATCAATCTAGGGCTTCCCTGGTGGCGCAGGGAACACGGGTTCGTGCCCCGGTCTGGGAAGATCCCACATGCCGTGGAGCGGCTGGGCCGGTGGGCCATGGCCGCTGGGCCTGCATGTCCGGAGCCTGTGCTCCGCAACGGGAGAGGCCACAACAGTGAGAGCCCCGCGTTCCGCAAAAAAAAACAAAAAACAAAACTAATCAGTCTAAAATTAATCCTCATGCCAAAGAGAAACATTTTGGGGTAGCAAATTTTGCTCCCCTATAGCTTATTGTTTCTTATTATTTTAATTCACTTATTGAAGAACATCTTGGTCAGTTCCAAGTTTTGACAGCTATGAATAAAGCTGAAACAATTCATGTGCAGTATTTTGTGTGGACATAAATTTTCAACTCATTTGGGTTAATGTCTAAGAACGTGAGTGCTGGATCATATGGTAAAAATATGTTTAGTTTTGTAAGAAATTGGCGAATTGCCTCCCAAAGTGGCTGTACCATTTTGCATTCCCACCATCAATGAGTGAGAGTTTCTGTTGCTCCGCATACTAGCCAGCATTTGATGTTGTTAGTGTTTTGGATTTTATCCATTCAGATAGGTGTATAGTGGTATCTCGTTGTTGTTTTCATTTGTAATTCCCTAATGGCATATGATGTTTAAATTGTTTTCATATGCTCATTTGCCATCTGCCTATCTGCTTTGGTGAATTATCTGTTTAGATCTTTTGCCCACTTTTTAATTGGGTAATTTTTTTTAATCCTTGAATTTTAAGGACTCTGTATATTTTGGATTCAAGTTCTTTTTCAGATACATATGTGTTTTAAAAATATATTTTTTCCCACTCTGTGGCTTGCCTTTTCTTAGCAGTATCTTTCACAGAGTTGAAGTTTTACATTTTAATTGAATTAATAAGTCCCACTGATCAATTTTTCTTTCATGGATTGTGCTTTTTTTTTTTTTTTTTTTTTTTTCTTTTTTTGCGGTACGCAGGCCTCTCACTGTTGTGGCCTCTCCCGTTGCGGAGCACAGGCTCCACGCGAGCAGGCTCAGCGGCCATGGCTCACGGGCCCAGCCGCTCCGCGGCATGTGGGACCCTCCCGGATCGGGGCACGAACCCGTGTCCTCTGCATCGGCAGGCAGACTCCCAACCACTGCACCACCAGGGAAGCCCGGATTGTGCTTTTGACACTATGTAAAAACTCATTGCCAAACACAAGGTCACCGAGATTTTCTCTTCTATTATCTTCTAGAAGTTTTATAGTTTTGTGTTTTACATTAGGTCTGTGATGTATTTTGACCTAATTTTTGTGAAAGGTGTAAGGTCAGCATCTGAATTCATTTTTTTTTGTATGTAGATGTCCAGTTACTCCAGCACATAAATTCACTTTTTATTTGCTACTTTATTTATTGATATTTATAGTTTCAAATCAACAATTCCAAATTGAAAAGCCCACCAAATGTCTATGTTTAAAGGTCTTTTTGCTATATCCTCATTCCTAGGAATTTAGTATCCATGAAGTAGTTTGGGTGGATTTGTCTGAACGTTAACACTTGCCTGCAAAAATTTTTCTTTCCCAGTGTTAGTTCCTTGAGCTGCTATGAGCAGGATGGATTTGAGTGTGCAAAAGTACTTGACATCATGAATGGAAGAGCTTCATAATTCAAGTTCCATATCAGAAGAAAAATGGGGAATCAAAAGGGGGTCGAGGACATACAGCTACATTATAGCAGCTGCAGGAAGTGACAAGCATATCATGTGTAACTTGCTGTTTTCAAAAGGATGTGGGAGCTGAGTAAGCACGTGAATATGGCTACAATGTCTTCTGTATGGCTACTGACCATTTCTGTCAAGTGGTACAACTCCATACTTGCATTCTTCTTTTTTTCCCCCCAGTTAGATAGTCCTCAGACATCTGCTCAGTTTAAAAATCAGATGTTCTGGGGGAAATGCTTGGCCAGATTTCTAACAACTTCATCAAAGATAGTGTTATTTTTAAAAATAATTACAATATGTACCTGCATCTGGACTATAAAGGGGTGCCAAAGAGAAAAATATCTGCATATCTATATATCTCTCTATATATAGATATAGATACGTGTATGCACATTACACACATACCTGCACACTCATATACACATGTATTTGCTTATTTCCTATCTTCGTAATATTTATGATAAAAGCTTGCCTTTATATAGCATCAAGCTCAAAGTGCTTTTACATTTAATAATTTATTTAATCCAATAGGGGAAAGAAGCTCCCTCTTTTAAACTAACATCAAGGCAGAAGTTTATTTTGGGGATGGGAATTCAGATATTTGAACATATTTTTTACCTAGCAAGTCATTTTCTCCTCTCGGACAGATAAGAAGCCATTAAATCTAGCCCAGCAGACTGAGAACCCAGCAAATCAAATGACAGATAAGGACTTGAAATATGAACAGCATACCAAATTCTGAACTGAGGCGGTGTGGGGAAAGAAACATTTCAATGGGTTTGATAGGAATTTGTGTTTAAAAGGCGTGTGTTCTACAAATACTTGGAAGGGAAGGGAGGAGTGGTAGCCAAAATAGGTTGAAAAGAAAAAGCATACCATTGCTCATCAAAGTCAGTACCTAAAATATCTGTGTTTTTCAGTTTGACAATACAATCAATAGTAAAGTGATATGAAAACATTTTCCTTTAGGACTTGCTCTATTAAAAGAAAAACAATACTGATTCAGTAACAATCTAAATCCCAAATGAGTTTTTCCTACCAGCGCCATCAATAATTCACTCCATGAGGGCACACCACTTTTCACCATTAAAAGTTAACAGTGATGAGTAGGGTATCGGCAGGAGAGGGAAAAGCTGAGATTTCATACCTTGTTTTTGTTAATTCTGTGTTTGTGCGTGACCGGATTTGTTTGAATCTTCAGTATTTGGTCCCATGATTCTCATAACTGCCTGTGAGCCAATGTCTTACAGTTTGGGTTTAGACACTTTGCTTATTATTTCTATAAAAAGGCTTTATGTTCTATAAAAAATGAAACATAGTATTCTTCCTATAGCACGGGACTCTTGAGTGGGGTTACTTTGTGTTCACGGACATGACTCATTCTCTGCACAGGGTCTCATGCTCAGAATGGCCTCACACTAGGTTTAATGTCCTGCTATCATGTTTTGCCATTCTTAACAATTTTTGAACAAGAGCCCCATGTTTTCATTTTGCACTGGGCCTCACAAATCATGTAGCTGGTCTTGTAGGTTGGAATAAAAAGTTCAGGGACAGATAGACCAAGGTTTCAATTTCTTCCCTGGACGTTATACCCTCATGAACTTAGACAAGCTGCTTGACCTTAGAGAGCCTGTTCTACTTATTAATAAAATGGGGATGAAAACCATTTACTCCACAGGACTGTAATGATGCTTGGATGCCGCAAAACATATAAAGAGCTTAGCAATGATAAGACAAATACAGTTTTTATCTCAGCAGCCAACTGCAGACAGTTGCCTGGAAGAATGTGTAGGGATGCTGGTAGCCCATTTAGACTCAGCAGGAAACACTTCAAGGTTGAAGCACAGCATTAAGTCATGTGTAAGTCATGTGACCCTAGCCTAACACAATGGCTGACTCTTGATAAGCACACAATAAAGCTAAGATTTTATCCCCCTTTTTCTCTGGCTTCTTCTTACCCACTTTATATCTGGTGACTTCCTCTTAACCTTCAGCCAGGAAAACTGAGACTAAATACCTTTCTAGGCAATAGATATCATATGTATCTTAATTAGGCCTAAAATTCTGAGTTGATGATTAAAGCCTCACTTTGAAAGGCCCAAGATCATACTTCGCAAGTTCTAGCTTTCATAGGGTATTACGTATGTTTTATTTTCCCAGATTTTCATTAGGGCCTCAATATTAATCCATGATGTTTTTTCAGTTTACCTACTTAAGCCATCCCCTATACCCATAATCAAAACACAGGTTATTATGCTAGAGAGGAAAACTCAGCGCAAGAAGCAGTACAGAAATATAAACCCACTTTGCATGCCAGTTCTGTAAAATGCCAGCCATTCACTTGTAACAGTATTTTCTTATGAATCATCTTTATCTGCTATAACTGCCCTACTTTGAAGGTATCCTCTGCATGGAAGATGAAGACACAGTGCTCCTTTTTTTTCCCCCTTGGGTGGGTTATTATTTTTTTATTGAGGTATAATTGACATACAACATTATATTCATTTCAGGTGTGCAACATAATGATTCAATGTTTGTGTATATTGTGAAACGATTACCACATAAGTCTAGTTAACATCTGTCACCATACATAGTTACAAACATTATTTTCTTCTTGTGATGAAGACTTTTAAGATCTATTCTTAGCCACTTTCAAATATGCAATACAGTATTATTAACTGTAGTCACTATGCTGTACACTGCATCCCCATAACTTATTTTATAACTGGAATTTTGTACCTTTAAGACAGAGATCAGGAGACTTGTCACATGGTTATAAAAGACCATGTGGTATCAAGATTTACTAGGGGCCGTCTTGCTGAAGCAATTGTTGTTTCGGGGGGATTTGGGTATATATGTGAGTATAATTAATAAAACTACAGCAAAGATAAACAAGGGAATTTTTGAGGGGGAGATTGCATGGAAATTGTGTAGACTGGCCCAAAGATACCCTGAGTCCTACTCTCAAATCATAAGTCTTCTGGTCTTTTTTTTTTTTCCTTCAGCTGTATTGAGATATAACTAACATATAGCATTGTATACTTTTTTTTTTTTGGGTACGTGAGCCTCTCACTGTTGTGGCCTCTCCCGTTGCGGAGCACAAGCTCCGGACGCGCAGGCTCTGCGGCCATGGCTCACGGGCCCAGCCGCTCGGCAGCGTGTGGGATCTTCCCAGACCGGGGCACGAACTCGCATCCCCTGCATCGGCATGCGGACTCTCAACCACTGCGATTTAAGGTGTACAATTTGATGAATTGATTCACGCATATATTGCAAAACGTTACCACAGTAAGGTTAGCTAACACATCCGTCACCTCACACAATTATATTTTGTTGTTGTTATGGGGAGAACATTCAAAATTTGCTTTCCTAGGAACTTTCAAATATGCAATACAGTATTGTTAATTACAGTCACCATGCTGTCCATTAGACCCCTGGAACTTATTCCTCATATAAGTGGGTGCTTATACCCTTTGACCAATATCTCTTCATTCCCCCTACCCCCAGTCCCTGGCATCCACCTGCATTCTACTCTCTGCTTCTATAGTCTTAATTCCTTTTCTAAATAGGTTTCTCTAATTGAAAGAAATATTCTTCAACATAAATAATTCAAGTTACAGAACCTGAATGTTGGGTGCTTAGTTAGCTGATTCCTATCAATTAACAGATTAGTAAACTAAGGCCCTAAGATTTTTAGTGGAAAAATGTAAATAAAACAGGGACTATGACCTATCCAAACTCTGTTATGCAACCAAGCCTATGGGAGTTTAGCTTCATGATCTAGTTTCCCCAGATTCTAGTCACCTTTGAGTTAAATGACCATAGACTTTTTTTGCTGCCCCAAGAATGAGCTGGCAGTCCTGGGAGGTACAGCTGGCCTTGAGTATTTTCCCGACTACAGATGTACACAGTATGCTGTCCCAGTCGAGACGTTTCCCCCTCAGCTCTGGATCGTAGTGAACCTTCGGGAGCCACAGCAGATCATTAAGGACCTGAAGCGCTGCTTTTGAGGGCAGATTTCTTCCCTGCAACCTTGGGGATGCCTCACCTAGTCTCCCTAAGCCTCAGTTAATTCATTTGTAAATTCAGCAGAATGACAACCATCTCTGCTCAGCTGCCTTCAAAGCACTGTTTTGATGAAGCTTAAAAAATATAAACCAAAATGTTTTGTAAACTGTTCTATCAATATTACAATATTAATATTGGCATATTATAATAGGTATAATTTTAATATTACTCTTATTGACATAACATGTCCAAACTATTGCAGTAGGATGACTTGAAAAGCAGTGCTTTAAATAGTTAATTCAGAACTAGTCAAGTGAATTACTAAAGTGAGTAAAAGAGGGAAGCAACTTTCAAATACGTAATACAGTATTATACTAACTATAGTCACTATGCTGTATATTGCATCCCCTTAACTTATTTATTTGATAACTATAAGTTTATACCTTTAACACACAGGGATCAGGGAACTTGTCACATGGTTATAAAAAATATTTCCTGTTTTTAAAGAGCATACTGGTCTATAGATCATGGAGCATAAGTGCAAAGGAAACTTCAAAACCAAGAAAAATAAGGATACTTGAAAATATCTTTATTATCCTTGGAAAAAGATAGGGAGGGGGAGCATTGTTTGATGCCCCAACAAACAAAATATCCATCAGTTTAAAGAGCAAATCCCCAAAAAATGGCCCCAGAAGACAACCACGCTGACTGTCAATAATAACCACAGGGCTGGGCTGCATGGTGTCTTGGTTACTCTGTCTGGAGCCAGAATGCTTGGGTTCAAATGCTGGCTGGTTCTACCAATTAGCATGAAATTTTAGGCAAATACCTAACTGCTCTGTGGTTTAGTTTCCTCAGTTATAAAATGGGGATAATCTAATAGTAGGGCGGTTATAATGAGTAACTGTGAAAATATTGCTTAGAACAGTATCCGACATTGTAAGTATTTATTAAGTATGTTTCTTAGGATGTTGCATTATACAGTTCCTATTAATTATCTTTTAAAAAAACCTTTTATTGGAGTATAGTTAATTTACAATATTGTGTTAGTTTCAGGTGTACAGCAAAGTGAATCAGTTATACATATACATACAACCACTCTTTTTTAGATTCTTTTCCCATATAGACCATTACAGAGTATTGAGTAGAGTTTCCTGTGCTGTACAGTAAGTCCTTATTAGTTATATATTTTATATATAGTAGTGTGTGTGTGTCAATCCCAATCTCCCAATTTATCCCCCTCCCCTTACCCCCTGGTAACTATAAGTTTATTTTCTACGTCTGTAACTCTATTTCTGTTTTGTACATAAGTTCATTTGTACCCTTTTTTTTTAGATTCCACATATAAGCGATATCATATGATATTTGTCTTTCTCTGTCTGACTTCATTATCTTTATTTTTCTAGACCTACTTTGGAAATAAAAATGAAAAATTCTAGTATCAGGCCATCATAACCGTATAACCCATATCTGCTTTAACGTTTGCCATCATTCAAATGCTCTGGCTTTTAGATTTTATCCATATAATTAATAATTGTTAATGATTTTGAATGTATTAGAACAGAAGAAAGATCTTTAACAGGGAATCAGTGGGACAATTGTGAATGGTAGTTCTGTATTTTCATGTTAATATTCTTTAAGTGATACTGAAGTCTCTGCATTAGGCCAGTGGTTCCCAAAGTGTGACCAAGGGACCTCTTGGGTTTCCAAGACCATTTCAGAGAGCTCATAAGTTCAAACTATTTTCATAGTAATACTAAGATGTTATTTGCCTTCTTCATTCTCATTGTCTCTCAAGTGTCCAGTTGTATTTTTAAGAGGCTCCATGATCTGTGACGTTGCAAAAGCTGGAAAAAGTGTAGAAACAGATCCGAGAATCCAAGTGTCTTCTTTGAAAACAGACATTAAGGATATTCATTAAATTGTAAAACAATGCCACTCTTTTTACTAATTTTGTTTTGGGAAAATGTATTTTTATAAAAGTATATATTATATACATTAACATATAATGAGTTTCAATTGTTATTTTTATTGAATTAATAAATAACAACGTGGGTGTTATATATAGGGACCACACAGTGGAAAATCCACATGTAACTTTACAGTGGCCCTCTCTATCCACGGTTCTACATCCACGGAGTCAATGACCCATGGATCGTGTACTGCTATAATATGCATTTCTTGAAAAAATCCACGTGTAAGTGGACCCATGCAATTCAAGCCCATGTTGTTCAAGGGTCAACTGTATTTTAAGTTTTCAAATTATTAATTTTTGTAGGTGGTTAATTATTAATAGACATGACTAGCTTAAACAAAATTTTTTTGGAGGCCTCAATAAATTTTAAGAGTATAAAGGGGTTTTAGGACCAAAACTGTGGGGAACTGCTGCATTAGACCATCTCTAGGCTCTTAGAAATCCATCTGGGGCAGGTATTTTCATGGAGTTAAACAAGTCTCTGGAAAGGCCAGGATGCAGGTCCAGCAGCACCCAGTCCACCCAGCCCCACTGTCTAGACTAAGGGAGCATTTAGTTGTTCCTTCCAGTTCCAGAGTCATTGGTACAACTGGCGGGTAGGCTGTGAACCAGGAACCATTGGGGTGCTCTGTCTAGAGACCGTGGAAAAAACCATGGATTGGAGTAACATGGTCTAACCAGAGGTTATGATACTTGAAAGCTGCCAGCAATACAGATTTAAAATAGTGTGTAGGCACAGATAAATCGTGATGTAAAATTATGTGTAGTCCATGTGATGGTACTCAGAGATTTAAAACTATTTCCATTTTGATATATGTGGTTTGTTTTGTTTTACAGTGTCAAATTATTACATATTTTCATAATTAATGTACATTTATATGCATTTGACAGTTCAATACAATTTTGATAATTGAGTTAGTGTTCTTTTGAATTGAGAGACCGCTGGGTTAGACATTTGGGGGCCATGTACAAGTAAAGACAGGCCTCCTATCACCTCTCAGTGCTAAGTACCTATCAACCAGCCCCATGGCCACATCCTTCCAAACTTTCTAATACCATTGAAGAACCATTCCCACAGAGGCAGCCTGATCTCCCAAAGCCATTCCCTCATTCAAGCTCCCTCATGTTTAGTTATTTTTTTCACCAATATTGGCCAAGAATTGGTTGCATGTTTGGTTCTGCTCTTTGCAACTCAGTATTTCCAGGCTTCATGTTGTAAAGGGGGCCCACCTCCACTATGCCTTACCCCCGTGCTTTCCTTAGCACCCTGGTCTTTCCCACATACAGCTTGGAAAACTGCTGCTGTTCACATCAATCTTGGTATGGAAACCATGTGTGAGTTTCCAAAATTTAGATAAGAAATGGTGAACAAAGTCCAACCCAACATGGCATTTGTTAATTAGGAGGTGAGATATACCTCTTTGCCAGCATTCTGAGCACGCACCTGGGAAAAACAAAATACAAGCTCAAACCCTGAGGAAATGGCACAAATTGATTGAAGGTGCATCACCCAATTAGGAATTGAGGCATTGCCAGCTGCATTCTCAACCAGATGTTCATTCAGGCACGTGGAGTCGCTACTGAGGATGCATTTCTACAGTTCTGATTCTCATAATGAACCTACTGAAACATCAGATGGGGAGCATTCCAGGTGTGAGATCACGTTGATGAAGGACTGGTAATGAGGGGCAATTCTACTTGATTTAGATATTTATATAACTTGCTATGAGAACCTTCTGCTAAAGACACCCCTCTGAGTCTGAAAAAAAATGTGTTAAGTAGGTGGACAAAGGGCTTTGATTTTCCCTCCCTTTAGATGGAAGGTAAATGCCAACTCCAGAAGCCTGAAAACACAGTCAGCCAGGCGGCTGAGAGGACAGTATCTTCAGCACTGACACTACCACGGGGTTCACTTTTTCATATATTGTAGGTTGGCAATTTCACATTGACTGGGATAATTGGCAATTCCAGTGAGCGAACTTAAAAATCTGTCTTTCTCTTTAACTATAACATAATATAAAATCAGTATCATATTTCTGTTCTGCAGCCGTTGAAGTGGCTTATTTTCAGAAATGTTTAGAGTATAATAGCTTGAACCCAGATGTAGTTGCAGAAGAGTCACTGAAAAATAGTTTTCTTGCATATAATTCCAACCTTCCGCCTGTGTTAATCGCTAGTGACATTTTAGGTTGTTTTTCAATACTTTAACGAGAACTAAAGCTTTAGCAAGGAGTATTACTGTAAGTCCCATCCAAGTGAATGCCAACTGTTGATGTCTGTGCTGGCCTGTGAGGGAAACCTGTCCTCCAGTGGGAGGAATAGTAACTAGGTGAGATATTTAATTTATAGCTGTGGCAAAACTTAAGAGGGATAATCAAAAATCTTGCAAGTATGAAACACGGCCCCTGAATGGGCATGTGTGTAGAAAGGGTTCATGTTTCTACATCTGAGCACATCAACATTTGGGTGTAACTTCTTATGGGACATGCTGAGACTTAAGCTGTGAGAGAGTGCGTCACTGGAGGAAGCTAAGAGGACCCCACATGGAGCTGAGGAACTAATCCCACAGCCTGGTGGATACCGAAGAGGGACGTAAGAGAATTACTGGCTACTCAAAATGTGGTCCATGGACCTGCCGCACTGGCATCCACGGAGAGCTTATTAGAAAAGTAGAATCTCAGTCCTACTGAGTTAACTTAACGATCTGCCTAGGTGGTTTGTATACGCAGTGCAAAGCTCTATTAGCAGGGGGTTATGGTGCATCTCTGCTCAGTCTGGGCTGGAGTGGAGCACAGCAGGCTAGCAACAGGCATGATAATTGAGGCAACTAGGAATTTTGCACTGTTGATGTTCAGTGCCAGGTAGGGGCCAGGTTGGTGTTCCACTTGGACTTTGGACCAAAAAGTTTCAATGAAATGTCAAGGGGTCAAGGACAGTCAGTGACAAAGGGAGAGAGCTCCCACCCCTGTAGGGGCCACACGAAGGCCAAGAACCCTGTCAGGCTCTAGTCCACCAAAGTGAGATTCAGGGCAGTGATACAGCCCAAAATGGGTGATTGAAAAGTGATCAAGGCATCAAGATAAAAGTGGCTTCAGGACCAAAGCCATATAGTCTGGGTTAGGGCTAGAGGATGCCTGGGGTTCACCTGAGACACATGAATTTTCAGCCTTGGGGACCACATTCTAGACTCTCCTCACTGGTGGGAAAGGGATTCTCAGGCTCTGCTGGAATTGTAGCCTGGGTGATGGGTGTCCACTGAGTCCTGCAAGCTGAGCTGGCTGGGGCCAGTGCTCCAGCCTATTCAGCCTAAGGTGGAGAAACGTGGAACACACACCCCAATAAATAACAGCTCCAAGTTACAGCGCTTTGTGGAGAATAGGCTCCCAACACTGCCACTTTCATAAATTAAATGGAAAAAATGGTGCAAAATAAAATGTGGTCAAAGTTGGCAGGATCCCATGATAAACATTTATAATTTTAATAGGATCTAAATTATGGTAACAACCAAAAACCTTTTCAATTCCATCCAGAGTCACATCCTGAGCAATTCTAATACCTTGTGTATTCTTAAGGAATTACGTTTTTTTTTTCTTTTAAATATGCCAAAGTCTTAGTAATATTGACTTTTCTCGATTGTATCCTTTCCTTAAACCCTTGCACCCACACTATGAGGTAAATAATCTTAGCCTCACGATTAAATCAAGGCTTACAGAGGTTAAGGAACTTTTCCAAGGCCATACAATCTTCTGTAAAACACAGCTTTTTCAAAAATTTTCTGAAAGTTTTCCAGTACTCTACCATTTCCCAAGGATTTTGAATGTTATTATGAAGGCAGTTGTTAGGTATTAGATGTTTAAAGCAGGAACATTCCTTTCATTAGTCACTTTTTTTTTTTTTCAATTTTTATTAGAGTGTAGTTGATTCACAATGCTGTGTTAGTTTCAGGTGTACAGCAAAGTGATTCAGTTATATGTATACATAGATCCAGTCTCGTGTGTGTGTGTGTGTGTGTGTGTGTGTGTGTGTGTGTGTGTTTCTTTGCGGTACACGGGCCTCTCACTGATGTGGCCTCTCCCGTTGCGGAGCACAGGCTCCAGACGCGCAGGCTCAGTGGCCATGGCTCACGGGCCCAGCCGCTCCACGGCACGTGGGATCCTCCCGGACTGGGGCACGAACCCGTGTCCCCTGCATCGGCAGGCGGACTCCCAACCACTGCGCCACCAGGGAAGCCCCCATTAGTCACTTTTTCATTCAATTTTGTGTATCTTACAGGTCCTAGGAACCTGTAGATAAAAATACAGTGATAGAAATGGTCACAAAACAACGTTTCTCTCACTTTGATCCCATTCTGCCTTCCTCCAATGCCAACCAAGTATTTCAGGGGAGCCCTGGAGGAATTATCCTTTGTACTCTGTGACTAAACCTCATTTGCTACTACGTACTCTATGCCTTCCCCTCCCTTTATGCTCTGGTCTTCTGTGGTCACTATGTGAATTAATGAGGGTAGACAAAGCTGCAGGAATAAATACACCCATATATTTAATTGCTTAATAATATATAAGATTATTTATATTCTCCAAAATAATTCAGAGAAGTTCCAGGTGAAGCAGAGGGCAGGAAAAATAGGGACTCTTGTTACACAATTATTCAGGGATTCTGGGTGATGGAAGCTCTGCCATCTTTAGCATATGATTTTTAAGGTCTCTCTGAGGATCACCAGCCCAGCCAGTGGAAAGGACAAGAGAATAATGGCTGAGCACATGTCAGGTGTTTCCCAGTGGCTAGTCTGTGAATGGTATGGATGACGTCTTCTCATTTTTTATTGGCTAGAACTCAGTCACAAGGCAAACCAAATTGCTAGGCAGGCAAAGGAATGTAGTTTGCCTTGTTCCCAGAAAAGGAGGAAATGAATATTTTTTTGCATCACAGTTTTTAAATTTTTATATTTTTATTAGAGTATAGTTCATTTATAATGTTCTGTTACTTTCTGTACAGCAAAGTGACTCAGTTATACATATACCTATATCCACTCTTTTTGAGATTCTTTTCCCATATAGGTCATTACAGAGTATTGAGTAGAGTTCCCTGTGCTATACAGTAGGTTCTTATTAGTTATCTATTTTATGTATAGTAGTGTGTATATGTCAATCCTAATCTCCCAATGTATCCCTCCCTGCCTTTTCCCCTGATAACCATAAGATTGTTTTCTATAACTGTAAGTCTATTTCTGTTTTTGTTTGTTTATTTTTTAATTAATTTGTTTATACAGCAAGTCCTTATTAGTCATCAATTTTATACACATCAGTGTATTTCTGTTTTGTAAATAAGTTCATTTGTATCATTTTTTTAGCTTCCACATATAAGTGATATCATATGTTATTTGTCGTTCTTTGTCTGACTTACTTCACTCAGTATGAAAATCTCTAGGTCCGTCCATGTTGCTGCAAATGGCATTATCTCATTCTTTTTTATGGCTGAGTAGTTTTCCATTGTACATATGTACAACTTCTTTATCCATTCTACTGTCGATGAACATTTAGGTTGCTTCCATGTCCTGGCTATTGTAAATAGTGCTGCAGTGAACATTGGGGTGCATGTATCTTTTCAAATTATGGTTTCCTCTGGGTATATACCCAGAAGTGGGATTGCTGGATCATATGGTAACTCTATTTTTAGTTTTTTAAGGAACCTCCATACTGTTTTCCATAGAGGCTGCACCACTGTACAGCATTTTTTTTTTTTTTTTGCGGTACGCAGGCCTCTCCCTGCTTTGGCCTCTCCCGTTGTGGAGCACAGGCTCCGGACGCGCAGGCTCAGCGGCCATGGCTCATGGGCCCAGCCACTCCGCGGCATGTGGGATCCTCCCGGACCGGGGCATGAACCCGTGTCCCCTGCATCGGCAGGCGGACTCCCAACCGCTGCGCCACCAGGGAAGCATTTTTGATGGACTGTACAGCATTTTTGATGGACTGGTGTTGCCTGTGACACTGTCAGTATTCCAAATGGGTGCCGTGGTACCAAAACCTAGCAGAGGCAGCCACTGACACGGCTCATTTCAACCAGACCCCTTCCACTGCTGACAGTGACCTGGGCAAGACTGTGATGCTCAGTGTCAATGACAGGGTGACCCTCATGCAGTTAGTTATACAGTGACAACAAACCTTCACCATGTTCAGCTGAGTTTTTGAAGATTGGAGGAAACAGATCTTTGAACTTGCACTGCTGTTTTACTGAAGACCCTTTGCCTACTTACAAATCTTAGTGTATAAATGTCAGGGGGGAGGGTTGGCAGGAAGAGGGGGGTTTAAGCATAAAAATGTGCTCTGTGCTGTACTCCAAATCATCCTTTCTATCTAATGCTGAGTTTAAGTGGCTTTGGCTCAGACTTAAACACCTGTTTAAGTGTTTAAGCTTTATATATAAAGCTCCCTTTATTTATAAAGAGAAACATGCTGTGGTGGAAATATTCATTGAGTCACAACTGGGCTCAAGTTACTATTGATCAGACTTCCTGTGTGACCTTGAATGGATTAATTAACATTCCTGGCCTCAGTCTTCATCTATAAAATGTTAGAAATAATATGTACCTGACAGGCTTGATTTAAGATTAAAATGATTTAATATATGTAAAGTGTTTAGCATAGTAGTCCATTATGATCACTATTATTAACTGTCAATGATTTGAAGAAATAGGTGGATAGATACTTCCAAGAGAGAGCTTCTGTTTTTGTCATTTTTTGCCCATATATCATTAGATGCCACGAAATATTATACTATATATAATTACATATTGAGCATTTTATAATACGCATAATTGTTTTAATGAATAGGAGTATAACAGGACTGTACAACTCTCTAAGTTTCTAGTGCTGATGACTCTACCCTGAAAGTTAGAAACCTTTTCATTTCCAAGTCATTTTAGATATCTAAAATCATATTTTTCCAGATTTTTGAAAATCTACTTTCTTTGAATAGAGGATTTTCATCCCAGAACTGATTTTTGTTTTATGCCAGACTCCGTACACCTTTGATTTATGCTCAGGTTGCTTTCTGAGGCTTTAAAGAATCACAGCTGGGTGGAAAAATGACTCTTGGCAAACTGATTTTCCAACTAAGAAACCCAAAGTGATGGATTGCTAGAATAATGGCTGTAATACATACTGAGAATACAGAGGAGATACACGATTCCTTCAAGATGAATTTGGATTTGTAAGAAGTAAGCCTGTATTTTATTAACTTTGTGCATGTAAGTAAAGTCAGACTATAACACCATCTCTACATAAATTCATGGTAGCCCATGACTAGCCAAACCAATTTTAATATTGAATTATAAACTAAGGAATGTCATAGTAGTAAGTTCTTTGTCTTCCTCAGTAGAGAAAAGTATTGTTCCCATAACATACCTTATAATTACTAGAGTACAAGGATTTCTCAAGAAAAACTTTACCATTAAAATTTTAAGCTGATTTATTAGATGTATCTAATACAAGTATTCAAATGTTTCCATTGTTGGTGGTTATTTTTTATATTTCTCATGCATAAGGTATGACTTATAACTCCAAAAAGTAGATAGCATGCAGCTATTATGCTAACTCTTTGAATGCATTAGTTTAGTTTCACATCCCTCTGAGCTATAGACATATCTTCTTTAATCCCATTTTATAGAGGAGGACACAAAGGTAATATGCTAGATTATATAGTATATGATTTGTTGGAGCTAGACTGTAAATCCAGGATGTCTGGCTCCAGAAACTGAGCTCTGGTATAATGGTCAGAGTCCATCAAAGGGTCTAAATTTGATGTCTTCCAAAATAGAAGAATGATTATATGTAAGAGACACTCAATTTATTGCTCAAGGCTCCAGAGGTTATGAGTAGCTGCTCTAGGGAAAGGAAGAATATATATTCTATTATTATGAGAAAGCTTCATACTCACATAACCGGTCATGGAATAGATCTCCTGTGTGTAGTAAACTTACTCCCTACAGAGGGGTTGAGACTCTCACAGAATCTCTTAAACCATGAGATGCTGAAATTAATATATCCTTGAGCTAACGTATCCTATTTCTTACCTCTATCACCCAATTAGGTACTGCTTTGGTCAGAATCTTACTTGCCTTGCAGTCATTGGGTACTTAGTCTCCTAGTTTTTGTCAGATTGCTTTAGTTAGAGTATAAGATCCTTGAAGAGAGGACTTACGTATTACAGAACAGAGTTGCACAACATGTTATATTGGAAACAAGTTGGAATCTTAAGTCATATTAATTCAGCTTATTAGTTGTTCGACTTTGGGCAAATCATTTAACTTCTATTAGACCCACTTGCCAATTAGAGACATTATTTGTTCCATAAGTTTACAAATTACTGAGAGGCTCAAATGATAAAATGGTGTGGCTGTGGTTCATTAATTGTGTCTTAATACTATCATTATTATTATTATTATTATTTCCTGTAGTAGAAGGAACTTCTTAAGCACTTAATAAAGTAACGTCAATGAGTGAATGAATGGTATTCAAATTATCCTCATGTCTAAATATACGTGGCTTCCCTGGGTTCCTAGGCCTGATTAAAATAAGCATGCTTGCCTGCAAAATGAGCCTTCTGCAGTCTCCCAGAGAATTCTGTACAGCTGATAAGAGGCTAAGTCCCTACCACACTGTCAGGAGCCACACACACCAAAATACTGCTGTTCTCCATTTAATTCTTGAAACTGGAGAAGTTGGACCAGAGTATAATTGAAGTGCAGAACTAGAGGGCTAGGTTCTTTGGGGAAGATTCATGATTGGCAGTTGCATCATGGTAGGTAATAATGAGCAAAACGATGAAGGTTTAGGTGAGGCAGAGTCATTCTGGTGTCTGTAAAGTAGTTGCTCTCTGTTCCTTGGGGTAGGAGGGGAAGGTTTGACTGCTTCATGCTGACTGGGCTCATTTTCGTCAGGAGTCTTAGATGGATGAAAACTTCAAGCCCTGGGGTAATGCATTCAGCAGCCCCTGGGGAGGATATGCACTGGACAACTTATTTAACTGTAGTCCACACAGAACAAAGCAAAAGATTTTAGGGGTTTGGTTTTAATCTAGTAAAGAAATCCAGCCTGTGTATCTTCCTTCCTGCCTCTCCTCATAAATGCATATCCTCACAGGGGCATATAAGACAATCAGAGAACAGAGGTCAGTTTATGGCAGTGCAAATCTGTGTGTCTTCCTTTGAGAAGTCAGTGGTGATGCTCCAAAGGAAGAGACTGCAAAAGTCACAATACAAATATAGTCAATGATTTCAGATTCCTTTGTTTCCCTGTCCTTTTGCTGCCTTCAGTTATATGTCTCTGACTCCTGAGGAAGGCTTTATAGTGCCTTTACTTGCTATTGAATTTATTCTATACACCTCCTGGCGGTCTCCCCTCCC